>NC_056055.1:111750427-112956292 GCF_016772045.2 Ovis aries
CGAACCTGGGTCTCCTGCATTGGCAGGTGGATTCTTTACCACTGTGCCACCTGGAATGCCCAAAGCGCTCCCTGCTGCTCCTGCTGCCAAGTCACTTCAGTCGTGTCCAACTCTGTGTGACCCCATAGACGGCAACCCACCAGGCTCCCCCGTCCCTGGGATTCTCCAGGCAAGAACATTGGAGTGGGTTGCCATTTTCTTCTCTAATGTATGAAAGTGAAAAGTGAAAGTGAAGATGCTCAGTCGTGTCCGACTCTTAGTGACCCCATGGACTGCAGCCCACCAGGCTCCTCCGTCCATGGGATTCTCCAGGCAAGAGTACTGGAGTGGGGTGCCATTGCCTTCTCCCTACCTGGTTGTAATTCATATGAAGGAAGCTTGTCCGCCTCCACAAATAATGCAACAGCAACGGGGCAGAACCTCATGTTGGGAGCCAGCAGTTTGGTATTTGTGTAAGGTTCCTGGAAGGTGTTTGGACACTAAAGGTGAAAGCTGAATGTTAGATTTCTTAGGAGGAGATTATGTTTCCATAGAGCTGAAAATCTTCTGACACTGCTGGTTAAATAACTGCTTAGTTGTTAAACATGTATCTTTATAGAACTTTAAAAATTCTTTAACACGTTGACCACATAGAGGAAACAATGTCAGAAATAAGTTAAACCTCAGACCTTAAATTTTTATTTGCTCAGCTCATTCGAAGGGGTATTTAGTTACCAAATCTCTCTCTCTCTCTTTTTTTTTTTTTTTTTGGTTTTTTGTTTCCCATGGTTGAGTGTGTCTGTTAAACACACTGATATATTATTTCCAGCATTTCATATGTTTTTACTTTTTCTTCCATTTTTGGTCAGTCTAATTACTTTCATTCAGTATTATGTATTTCATTGTATGTAATACTATTAGCCCTTTCGTGTTTCTATTTTCTACCTATTCTTAGGACAAGTCCAAAATATTAGAAGATCTTGAAAGCCCAGACTCTCTTGTACAAGGGCAGTGCTTTTGCTGAAAGTGAAATGTTAGGTGAAGGTCATCAGTAGGGGACCGAGTGGCATTTACAGAGTCCAGGAAAGCACAGCTGTGGCATGGGGCACTCTGGTCGTGCTGCTAGTGCTGGGAGGATGTCAGGAGATGGGACGTGAGGACCACCTGTGTGGTGCCAAGTGATGGGGCTGTGGCATCAGTCCCGGCTTGGTGACTTGCCACCAGTGATTTCTCTTCCACAGGCCAGGGTTTCCTCTCTTCTAAAACTTGAGGTTTGTGTATCTGAGTTCCTATGCAGCCCTGAGAATTCTGACCTGATTGCCCATGCCAAGACCAGCTTCGATAGTGAGCGTTTAGGACGGACTGAGGCTAGTGTCTGGACATCATCTGGGTGAGATGACAGGAAATGTGCCTCAGCGTCATCCTGAGCCCGCAGCTCCTGAGTGTCCCTGGAGGTGTGTCTGTGTCTTCAGACGGGTGGGAGGCGTGCCGGGCGTGGAGCAGGGGGACGCGCAGGAAGGCGGGGGCAGCTGGGGAGCCCAGCTGGGGCCTGGGGTGCTTGCTGGGCCGCCTCTGTTCTGCCTGCTGGGGTCCCCAGGGCTGAGACTGGAGTGTGCCCGGCCAGGTGTGCTGCCCTGCAGGGGTCTGGGCTCCCCGCATCTGTCTTTCCCACTCTGACCGGCTGTCCCGGCAGTGTGTTGATGCTGGCAGTGGGGGGCGGGGGAGTGGCTGAGCTTCTCTGGGGGCAGAGGAGCCTAGTGGGGCGCAGCAAGGGCAGCCACGGACCTGCTTCTCCTCGTGGGCACACTTGGCTTCGGGAGCGAGGATGGAGGTGGTGGGTAGTTTGCCAAAGTGGTCAGGAGGCATCGGGAGGCCATGTGGGCGGTGAGCTGAGGGCAGTGGGAGCAGCCGGGTGGAGTGGCTTCATTCAGGGCAGGGGAGGTGCCAGAGAAACGAGGCTGCTTCACACGGCTCAGGGGGACGGGGCGCGGCTGCTCTCTGCGTCCTGGGAGGACGTGATGGCGGGGGATTGCGCCCCTCGTTTCCCGTGCAGCTCTGGGCACCTTCTCTCCTCACCCTGACATCTCCCTTGGCCTGCGGCCCAGTGCCCGGGAACTTGTGGACGCCAGCGCCATGAGTGCCTTCTGGTCCTCTTCCCAGAATGCGAGCTTTTCATGGCCCGTGTCAGCTATGTTGCGAAGTACGCTGTGTGTGTATGTGCGCGCCCTGGTGCACGCAGGCTTGTGTAGTCTGGTGATTTCCTTAATGGACACTTCGTGTCATCGGGTTCGGGTTCGTGTCATTGGACATTTTGTTCTGTTTTAAGCAGGCAGCTTAAACTTGAGGTCCCCAAGCAGTTCATGAGTTAGTGACGGTTGTCACCTGGTTTCGCCCTGGCTCTGCCGCCCCCTCGGGCTGACCCTGGGCTGGGAGGGGAGCCTGGGGCCTTGTGTCTCTCCCTCCTCCTCCTGGGGCCCTAGCGGCCGTGGAATTCCTGACATGCTGACCATCCATGACTGCTGCTTCTTCTTCTCTCCCTGCCTCCCTGTTTCTCTCTCTCTTTTGGATGACATGGGGAGAATAATAGCTGAAATAATTATAAATGCTTGTCTTTTGATTCTGTTCTTTGGCAGAATTTTGAAAAATCTTAGATTCCCAAACGTCTGTCTGGGAGACTAGATGAGCTTTGTAGCTTGGTTCTGATTTTTAAGAGTTAGTGTTAGGGAAGATTATGATGGCCCTACCTGGGTCCCTTAGTGGATGTTGGATGTAGAATGTGTGCTTTATTCCTTGAGGCTGATTTTTGTTTACGCCGCTCACCCTTCCCCGCCCCGCCTTTGAGAGTGCCCACATCATGTTTTTAGATAGATACTCTGCTCAGTTTATCCGTGTTTTGATTATTTTTTATCTCCTATCTAGAGTAGCTGATGGCTTTTTAAAATGTGACTAGGCCCATCTCTTTTAATTAAAAGATGTTTGCTCCTTGGAAGAAAAGCTATGACCAACTTAGTGTATTAAAAAGCAGAGACATCACTTTGCTAACAAAGGTCCATCTAGTCAAAGCTATGGTTTCTCCAGTAGTCATGTATGGATGTGAGAGTATAAAGAAAGCTGAGTGCAGAAGAATTGATGCTTTTGAACTGTGGTGTTGGAGAAGACTCGTGAGAGTCCCTTGGACTGCAGGGAGATCAAAGCAGTCGATCTTAAAGGAGATCAGTCCTGAATATTCACCGGAAGGACTGATGCTGAAGCTGAAACCCCAATACTTTGGCCACCTGATGCAAAGGACTGACTCACTGAAAATACCCTGATGCTTGGAAAGATTGAAGGTGGGAGGAGAAGAGGACCACAGAGGATGAGATGGTTGGATGGCATCACTGACTTGATGGATGGTGAGCAAGCTCTGGGAGTTTGAGCAAGCTCTGGGAGTTGGTGATGGATAGGGAAGCCTGGCGTGCTGCAGTCCGTGGGGTCAGACACGACTGAGTGACTTGACTGACTGACTGGGAACCATCTCTGACTAAATAAGTGCATTTATGTAGCTGATAACTTATTTTGAGAATGAAGCAACCGTGAAGAGCTTTGCTCTGCTTCAACTTTTAATAAGTTTGGGGTTTTTTTTTTTGTTTTGTTTTTTTTTAATGGAGCTTCTATTTTTAGTTAAAATATTCACTTCCTGTCTTTGTAGGGGAAGAAAGGACACTGAGTGGACATTTTAGGAGGATGGCCATCTACTGCACTGTAAAATGTCTTTTGGAAAGGACATTTCAGAAGCTTGTTGGTGGCTTAGTCCAGAGCCTCACGGAATCGGAGCCAGGGAGTTCCAGTTCTGTTTTGTTGTTGTATCACATCCAGCTCCAAGTCCTTGCAGGTTCATCACATTCCTCTCGTCCTGTCCCTCATGGGAAAGGAGCGCTCCCTTGTACCGTCCCGGCCGCCTCCCGGGCCACCCCTTATCTGGCCTGAACACTGCACTTCCTTGATGTGTCCCCAGAGGAACCATTTCCTGGCAGTTTAGTCATTTTAGTTGCTCTCCTTTGGAAGCCCGCCAGCTTCTCCCCTTGCCTGGGTTCCGGTCCAGGGGTGCCCTGAGCCTGCTCACGGAGTTCTGGGAAGAAGAGAGCCTTGCCCTGGGGGAGGGCCGTCACGTGACCCTCCTGAGTGCGATGCTCCTTCTGTCTCTTTAAAAATAACTTCCTGTGTGGCTGACTCATGCTTGCATAGACGCTCAGACTTTCTCTTCTTTTAGGTTTGGTTGTCTCCCATCTCTTATGTGAGCCTTTGGTTTTTGCTTCCTAATTAAACCACCTCCTGTCTCTGTCATCCTCGAAGTGGTCAGTAGCTCTCCCTGGGAAAAATGCTGCTTCTGTAATAGTAATTGCTTCTGTAATAGTAATAGTCATTGTGTGGACCCTTGATCTTAAAAACATACCTAATTTGTTATTATATTTATTTAGAGTATTGTATTTATTGTATTGAACCAGAAGCCTTGAAAGTTCAAATCTTTACTAAATACCTACATTGGGTACTTTTTGTTGCTCAGTCGCTCGATTGTGTCCAGCTCTTTTTGACCCCATGGAGTGCAGCATGCCAGGCTTCCCTGTGACTCATGTCCATCCTCTGTTGTCCCCTTCTCCTACCCTCAGTCTTTCTCAGCAGCAGAGACTTTTCTCTTCGCATCAAGTGGCCAAAGTATTGGAGCTTCAGCTTCAGCATCAGTCCTTCCAATGAATATTCACGGTTGATTTGGTATTTGACTGTTTTCTTTTTTTATTAATTTAATTTTTAATATAAATTTATTTATTTTAATTGGAGGTTAATTACTTTACCATATTGTATTGGGGTGTTTCAGTGTTGTCTCCTGTACCAAGTTATATGTTACTTGGGAGCAGGAATCTTGTGTTTTATATCTCTTTTCTGACTTCTCCCGAGAAGGTAGTGGGTGTTTTGCTTCAGGGACTACATCTTGATGGGCTTGAAAGTTCATATCCCAGAATCCCACGTCCACTTGGACCCTTTTATCTTCTTCCCACACGTGTACTTTTGACACCTGTAACCGTATTTGTTCTCCACGGTCTGAGTCAGCTACGAAGGTATTACCAGAGGCTATGGAAACTTGACTGGCATCAGACCCTCTCTGGGGGGTGGCCCTCAAAACATTTGTGTGACCCCCACCACGGTGGTCTGGTAGTCATGTTTTCCTAGTTTATTAGAAAGAATGTTCTGCTGAATTGAACCAGAAGCCTTGTTAAAGTATGTGATCTGTTATTTCCTGTCCCCCCACACAGATTGTCACTCTGACACAAGGAAAATAAAGTGAATCTAATAGGAGCTAGCTCCCAAGGATAACATTGATTTTTACTGAATACTTGCTTAATTTTGAAAAATTTTACTGAAGTATAGTTGATTTTTTAGCTCAGTTGCTAAAGAATCTACCAGCAATGCAGGTGACCCTGGTTCAATTCCTGGGTCTGGAAGATCCACTGGAGAAGGGATAGGCTGCCCACTCCAGTATCCTTGGGCTTCCCTATGGCTCAGCTGGTAAGGAATCTGCCTGCAATGCGGGAGACCTGGACTCGATCCCTGGATTGGAAAGATGCCCTGGAAAAGGGAAAGGCTACCCACTCCAGTATTCTGGCCTGGAGAATTCCATGGGCTCTATAGTTCATGGAGTCCCAAAGAGTCAGACATGGCTGAGTGGCTTTCATCTCACTTCACGTAGCTGATTTACAGTGTTGGGTTAACGTCTGCTGTACAGTGAGGGGCTCGGTTATGTGTATGTATTCTTTTCCATTGTGGTTTGTCATAGGATATTGAATACAGCCGCCTGTGTTGTGCAGTAGGACCTTGTTGTCTATCCATCCTATGTATACGGGCTTGCATCTCCTAATCCCAAACTCCCAGTCTGTCCCTCCCCAGCCCCTCTCCCACTTGGCACCCAGAAATCTATTCTGTGTGTCTGTGAGTCTGTTTCTTTTCTGTGGATAAATACATTTGTGTTGTATTTAAGGTTCCACTTACAAATGTTGTCATGTGGTATTTGTCTTTCTGTTTCTGACGTATAATACTTTGCTGAGTATGCTAATCTTTGGGTCCCTTCATGTTGCTGCAGATGGCATTGTTTCATTCTTTTTATGAACGAGTAGTATTCCATTGTATATATACACACCACATCTTTTTTATCCTTTCCTCTGTTGATTGATATTTAGGTTGTTTCCATGTCTTGGCTATTGTAAATAGTGCTGCTTTGAACAAAGCGGTACATGTATGTTTTCAAATTACAATTTTTTTTCTGGATATATGCCCATGAGTAGGATTGCTGGATTATGTGGCCATACTATTTTTGTTTTTTGAAGAACCTTCATACTGTTCTCCATAGTGACTGTATCAATTTACATTCTCACCTACAGTCTAGGAGGGTTCCATTTTCTCTACACCCTCTCCAGCATTCATTGTTTGTAGACTTTTTAAGAATGGCCATTTTTACTGGTGTGAGGTGATATTTCATTGTAGTTTTAATGTGCATTTCTCTAATAATTAGCAATGTTGAGCATCTTTTCAGGTGCCTGTTGGCCATCAGTGTCTTCTTGGAAGGAATGTCTGTTTAGTTCTTCTGTCCATTTTTGGATTGTTTTTTGTTGTTGTTGTTTTGTTTTGTTATTGAATTGTATAAGCTGTTTGTATATTTTGAAAATTAACCCCTTGTTGGTTGCGTCATTTGCAGATATTTTCTCCCAGTCCATAGACTGTCTTCCTTTAGTTGATGGTTTCCTTTGCTGTATAAAAGCTTGTACATTTGATTACATCCCGTTTGTTTATTTTTGCTTTTATTTCTGTTGCCTTGGGAGACTGACCTAAGAAAACATTGGTACGGTTTATGTCAGGAAACGTTTAGTCTGTGTTCTCTTCTAAGAGTTCTGTGGTGTCGTGTCTCATACTTAAGTCTGTAAGCCATTTTGAGCTTATGTCTGCGTGTGGTGTGGGGATGTTTTGACTTCGTCAGTTGACATGTGGCTGACAGCATGGGCTGAAGCACTGAACCCCTTCCGGTCGCTCTGCCTGCACCTCTGCTCTAGGGGTGGAAGTGTTACCTGTAATAAGGCTTGATGTTGGTGTAGATGATGGAGATACTGAGTAGCCCCTGTGGTTGGCAAGAAGCGCAGGTGATGATGTGGTTAGCAGTGAATGGCACCTCCACACCCTAAATCCTGCAAGAGGCAACACGCAGGGTCAGAATTAAATTAAAATTCCTAATCATGAAGCAGAAAGGGGGCAGTTAGAAGAAAAAGTGAGCTCCAAGGGACTCTAGTTCTCGAGTCCTGACCAGCTATGGGAGAACATGACCCTGGTTTCTCTGGTGAAGACTCCTGGAAGACTGATGCCCTGTGGTGGTTAGTGTGTCAGGTGTTTCTCTGTAAGGCGTGGGAATGCTTGCGTCCTCATGACCTCTGTCAGGAGGCTGAGCTGTGGGATCGCAGAGAAGTGGCACTAGCTCGACCGAGTGTTTCTTGACAGATGAGGGCGTGGTCCGTCCTGAGGAATCAGCAAGGCCTGGGGCCCCGAGGACTGCCTCACCAGCAAGGCCTGGGGCCCCGAGGACTGCCTCATGCTGGGCTTCTGGGCGTTCTGTAAGTGTAGGTCCCTGTCAAAGGAGCGGAATGCTTCGTGAATATTTATTATGCGAATTCGTGTGTGTTGCTAGGTTTATTTAAGTTTCTCTTTGTGATCCCACTTTCTTTACTTCTGGACTGAGAGGCAAGTTTGTTTTTCATGTTAAACTGATGCATAAATTCCTCAAGCCCCTCTAGGGACTTTGTTCTCCTTCTAGTGGCGGCGTCAGGTCAAGGTCTGGATGGGGAGTCCAGGCATTAAGTGCTGGCTGGTGTCTGATGTCTGTGCAGCTGCAGTCCTGCTGCCATCCATCCATGCCCTCTGTGACTGGGGGGTGTTGGCCAGGGTGGGCTTTATTCAACATACCTCATGTTCAGGTGGCTGAGCGATCAAAAATCTGCCTGCAGTGCAGGAGACTCAGGAGGCCTGGGTTCGATCCCTGGATCTGGATGATTCCCTGGAGGAGGGCATGGCAACCCACTCCCGGTTGCCCTGAAGAATCCCATGGGCAGAGGAGCCTGGCGGGTTACAGTCCATAGGGTTGCAAAGAGTCGGACTTGGCTGAAGCAACTGAGCATGCATATTCAGTGATAAATGTTGAAATTCAGAAGGTATGAAAACATCGTATTTTGCTCCTTCAGTACACATATTTTTTCCTCTGTGACTGGATTGAAAGGTCACCATTTCTTGGAAGTTACCAGACACAGTGGTAACCTAACCAAAGAATAGAATGGGTAAGTTAAAGATAGAGCAAGGCCAAGATTGATTTTAAATTTCATACCTCATATCAATTTTCTTAGTTGTGTGTAATCTGACAAGTGTGCAGAGTTGCCAGTAATTGTAGCAGTCACGTCCACCAGGCTGGGGAGGAATTAGATCACAACTGTCTATTGGCAGCTTTCGAATGAAAATAGTAGCAGTTTTAATGACAGCAGATCCATTGTAAATGGTGCGGAATGATATTCAGAGCTGATCCTTTGGGATTCAGGAAGGTAAACTCTTGACTACCTGACCTTGGGGAAAAATTTGTAGCAAGATGTTGTGTGATCTTGAAAGAGTGAAGTCATATTTTAGTAACTTTGTGTTCTGTTGGTTGGGTAACTTTGTGTTCTGTTGGTTGCGTCCAGGCAAGCGGTGGAAGAATGTCCCCAGTGCTGTTTTGCATTGATACCACTATCTCAAAAACAACACAGTGGTGCACTTCATAAGCGGGAAAACTCAGCACGCCCTAAAATGTGAAAAGGCAGTGTTGCTTTTTATATACTAAGTAACAGTCTCAAGCATCAGGTTACTTGCCTTCCTGTTACATTTCACACAGACCGGACACTAGAGTCCTAACCCTGTAGACCTACAATCTTTCGATTACTGCTTCCGGCTGATCAGTGCACTTATTTGGCACAAACACACATGAATAAAGGTGACCTGAACAGTACATAGTTTTGGTTAGTGAATATGCTGGGCTTTTCCTTAAGGTTTGACCAAAGAAGGATAGCACCCACAGTAGCACAGAGTTTTGTTTAATAAAAACAAAGGGTAAAGATGGGAACTGTTTCTCGTGAACTGTGCGGCGCTAAGTCATTCAAGAGTAAGGCAGCAGTTTTCTGGACAGGTTGTGTTTTCCTTGCAGAGGAAGGAAGCCACCTTTGTTCCGTGGCCCTGCCGCATACCTGACAGGTGAGGTCACCCGTGTAGCTGATACGCCTTTCCTTTCACGCAGGGCGGCCGCGGGTCCTCCCTGCGCCTCTGAGCTCCCACAGACCTCAAGCCGGGCTTACATGTACCTGTCCGTGAAAAGCTTCTGAAGGACAAAAGCCAACCCCAGAGGCTTTGTGAGCTGTGAATGGACAATAAAAGACAGTGTGCTTCTGTTTCTCAGATAGCCTGTTGAAGAACAAAGGAGCTATTCACTCCTGTGTGACTTTCATGTAGTTACAATGAAGGAGGGAAGGACGGTCGGCCTTGTTTCGTGCTTGATCTTAAGGCTGCTCAACTGATATCTTTGGAAACAATCGTTTTCAGTTATTCAGACTGATGAAGTCACCCAGGGATGTGGGCTGCTATGTCTTCTTACGTCTCGTTCCTTTAGAAGAGGTGAATTTAAGACGTAGGTCCCCACCCCCTGCAGGTGCAAGGTGAAAGCATTTAGAGTCAGATGAAACTCTAACTGTTGAAATTGTCTCCTAACTAGTCCCCTAACTCGTCCTCTTGCCCCTGGCGTGTCTCTCAGGGTCCCTGGCATTTCCATCGGTGTGACAGGACGCCTCTTGTTCAAAGGTGCACAAGCAGAGTACCTGAGCCCTGCCCTTTCCTCCACCTTATCTTTGATGCCTGCACTGTTGGCTCCAGTCACACGAGTCTGCTTGTCATTTATTAAATCACCAAGGCCTGGGGCCTTGGCACCTGCTCTTTGCCCTGCCTGGCGGGAAGGGCTGCTTTTACACACATCTCAACGCGGCTCACTCCCCTGCTCCAGCTTGCCCTCTTCCTCAGAAGGTCTTCTCCGACCGCCGTATCCAATAAAGCGCCTCGTCTCCTGTCACTGCCCTGGCCTCGCCCTGCTCATTCTTCTTCTTGGCACTTTGTTCTTGCTCAGTCGCTCAGTCATGTCTCACTCTCTCTGACCTCATGGACTGCAGCTCAACAGGCTGCCCTGTCCTTCACCATCTCCTAGACTTTGCTCAAACTCATGTCCATTGAATCAGTGATGCCATCCAACCATCTCATCCTCTGTTGACCCTTCTCCTGCCCTCAGTCTTTCCCAGCTTCAAGGTCTTTTCCAGTGAGTTGACCCTTCACATCAGGTGGCCAAAGTATTGGAGTTTCAGCTTCAGCATCAGTCCTTCCAGTGAATATTCAGCGTTGGTTTCCTTTAGGATTAACTGGTTTGACCTCTCAAGAGTCTTCTTCAACACCACAGTTCAAAAGCATCAGTTTTTCGGCATTAAGGCTTCTTTAAGGCCCATGGAAAAGAAATGCAAAAAAGCAAAATGGCTGTCTGAGGAGGCCTTACAAATAGCTGTGAAAAGAAGAGAAGCAAAAAGCAAAGGAGAAAAGGAAAGATATAAGCACCTGAATGCAGAGTTCTAAGGAATAGCAAGAAGAGATAAAAAAGCCTTCCTCAGCGATCAATGCAAAGAAATAGAGGAAAACAACAGAATGGGAAAGACTAGACATCTCTTCAAGAAAATTAGAGGTACCAAGGGAACATTTCATGCAAAGATGGGCTCAATAAAGGACAGAAATGGTATGGACCTAACAGAAGCAGAAGATATTAAGAAGAGGTGGCAAGAATACAAGGAAGAACTGTACAAAACAGATCTTCGTGACCAAGATAATCACGATGGTGTGATCACTCACCTAGAGCCAGACATCTTGGAATGTGAAGTCAACTGGGCTTTAGAAAGCATCACTATGAACAAAGCTAGTGGAGGTGATGGAATTCCAGTTGAGCTGTTTCAAATCCTGAAAGATGATGCTGTCAAAATGCTGTATGCAATATGCCAGCAAATTTGGAAAACTCAGCAGTGGCCACAGGACTGGAAAAGGTCAGTTTTCATTCCAATTCCAAAGAAAGGCAATGCCAAAGAATGCTCAAACTACTGCACAATTGTACTCATCCCACATGCTAGTAAAGTAATGCTCAAAATTCTCCAAGCCAGGCTTCAGCAATACGTTACCCATGAACTTCCAGAAGTTCAAGCTGGTTTTAGAAAAGGCAGAGGAACCAGAGACAAAATTGCCAACATCCGCTGGATCATGGAAAAAGCAAGAGAGTTCCAGAAAAACATCTATTTCTGCTTTATTGACTATGCCAAAGCCTTTGACTGTGTGGATCACAATAAACTGTGGGAAATTCTGAAAGAGATGGGAATACCAGACCACCTGACCTGCCTCTTGAGAAATCTGTATGTAGGTCAGGAAGCAACAGTTAGAACTGGGCATGGAACAACAGACTGGTTCCAAATAGGAAAAGGAGTACGTTAAGGCTGTATATTGTCACCCTGCTTGTTTAACTTATATGCAGAGTACATCATGAGAAACGCTGGACTGGAAGAAGCATAAGCTGGAATCAAGATTGTCGGGAGAAATATCAATAACCTCAGATATGCAGATGACACCACCCTTATGACAGAAAGTGAAGAGGAACTAAAAGCCTCTTGATGAAAGTGAAAGAGGAGAGTGAAAGAGTTGGCTTAAAGCTCAACATTCAGAAAACGAAGATCATGGAATCTGGTCCCATCACTTCATGGGAAATAGATGGGGAAACAGTGGAAACAGTGTCAGACTATTTTTTTTGGGCTCCAGAATCACTGCAGATGGTGATTGCAGCCATGAAATTAAAAGACGCTTACTCCTTGGAAGAAAAGTTATAACCAACCTAGATAGCATATTGAAAAGCAGAGATATTACTTTGCCAACAAAGGTCTGTCTAATCAAGGCTATGATTTTTCCAGTGGTCGTGTATGGATGTGAGAAAGCTGAGCACCGAAGAATTGATGGTATTGAATGGTGGTGTTGGAGAAGACTCTTGAGAGTCCCTTGGACTGCAAGGAGATCCATCCAGTCCATTCCGAAGGAGACCAGCCCTAGGATTTCTTTGGAGGGAATGATGCTAAAGCTGAAACTCCAGTACTTTGGGCACCTCATGCGAAGAGTTGACTCATTGGAAAAGACTCTGATGCTGGGAGGGATTGGGGGCAGGAGGAGAAGGGGACGACAGAGGATGAGATGGCTGGATGGCATCACGGACTCGATGGAAGTGAGGCTGAGTGAACTCCGGGAGTTGGTGAGGGATAGGGAGGCCTGGCGGGCTGTGATTCATGGGGTCACAAAGAATTGGACACGACTGAGCGACTGAACTGAACTGAAGGTCCAACTCTCATATCTGTACATGACTGCTGGAAAAACCATAGCTTTGACTATCTGGATCTTTGTCGGCAAGATGATGCGTTTTAATCCACTGTCTAGGTCTGTCATAGCTTTTCTTCCAAGGAGAAGAAAAACTTTAAGCTTCTTTTAATTTCTTGATTGTAGTCAATGTCCTCAGTGGTTTTGGAGCCCAAGAAAATAAAGTCTCTCTGTTTTCATTGTTTCCACATATGTTTGCCATGATCTTAGTTTCTGAATGTTGAATTTTAAGCCATCTTTTTCACTTTCCTCATTCACCTTCATCAAGAGGCTCTTTAGTTCCTGTTTACTTTCTGCCATTAGGGTGGTGTCATCTGCATATCGGGGACTCCTGACTTGTTCTTTCCTTGAAACAGACGGTAAGCTCTTTGAAGGCCAGGACTTACACTTTTTTCCTTTCTGTCATCCCAGCAGCTGGAGCAGACCCTCAGTAAAGAATCTTACTTGAACAAATCAGTGAATGAGTTTTACTTGGGCTCCAGAACTCTGCACACCTCATGCTGAAAACATGTGGCAAATGGGAAAATGATCGTGAATCATTCAGATGTTTAAGTTGGAGCAGAGAACTTTTGTAGATGAGCACATTCAAGTGTCGTATTTGCTTGTTTGGCCATTCATTTGGTATTATTTTGTTTTATGCGGATAAATGTAGAACAGTTTAAAAAATTATCTTGCTGCGAGCCCTTTTGTTCAAACCAGGAGATGAGCAGCGTGACTTGGGGCTGTAGCGGCACCTCTGTTTTTAACTTTCAGAAATGATACACACCCTTTATGACTGATGGAGCTCTTTGTCAGGCCTCCTCCTGTTGAGGCTACCAGGATAAAGAGACCACGGAGAGGAACATGGTGCTTTCCCTGTGTTTCTGAAAATGCCATGGTTCACTCACTGCTGGAGGAGGAGGGGTGTTGCTTTGTGTGCCTACGGCTGCTGGAGGAGGAGGTGGAGATGCCGTGTCATCGCGGCTGTGTCGTGACTCCCGAATACTCCTGCTGAGGTTTGTGGGGGATGCGAATCAACCCTAAGATCCTGTGCTTTTAGCCCAGCCGAAGGGTGGGTTGGTTCTTGTTGGTTCGTGTCAGAAGCGAGTTTCCTTTTCCAAGGCTGGTTGCAGCTGTGTTCCTTACACGCTGGACTCACCGGAGCATCCCCTGGGGACCCTCGTGTGTCACCAGGGACCACACCACACCCCACATGCCCCTCTGCGGGGTGGCCACCGGCCTGTGTCTGGCAGGGGGTCTTGTGTTTCTCACTCCCAGAAAATTCTGTGCCTCCCTCTCATTGGCACTCGGTCTGTTTCCACGTAGATTTAGAGGCGGTCCCTTCTGCTGCTGGAGAGTCATCAGAAACGGCTCTGAGTGGTTCTCTGAGGTCACTGTGAGTGTCATGCAGGTCGTGCTGGAGGGACCCTCGGTCCCCTCTGGGGGTGTTACAGCCCCCCGCCCCAGCCCTGCTCTGGTGACACTGCATGGCTGGCTCCCTCTCCCCATTCCGTTCCTGTGCTCAGCTCCGGGGTTGGTGGTGCTGCAGGAGGGGTGTGCCACCTTCTCAGACTCCAGTGCCTGGTCAGCAGCCCCTCCATTGTCTCAAAACAGTGAGCCTGTTCTCTGTGCCCCCTTTTGTCGTGGGGCCTCCTCCACCCCTGTGGGTCGCAACCTCCTCAGGAGGTTGGACCCCAGCACATACCAGGGGAGCTGGGTCCGCCTTCCCCCTTCAGGCCTGCCCTGTGAGACTGGTCACTGTCCCCAGCTGGGCTCACCTCTGGCACTGCTCTGGACACTGCCTACCCTCCATTCACTCCTTCCGTTGACATTGATTCAGGAGGAAATCTGCCAGCTGGCCCCACCACATCTCCTAGCCACCTCCCGGCTGTAGGCCATCAAGCGTGGCTTTCTCTTTTCTATCTTCTCACTTCTTGTTCCCTCTTCCTGCCCCTCCTGGCCCGTGTCTGATTCCAGTATCCGACCTTTGTCCTCAGACTTTACCTTTTCCCATTTTCCCCAATCACCCCATTGTGCTTTACTCTGTTAAAGAGCTGTTAGTGTCCTTTTTCTTTTAAAATGTAAAAAAAAAAAAAAAAAAAGATACATCTTTTAAAGGTTGCTTTCAGTTTGTAGTAATCACAGGGTATTGACTAAATTCCCCCTTGTAGTACAGTACATCCTTGAACCTGCCTTAGCCTTTCCCCATCCTTACTGCTGGGCTTTCCAGGCGGCTCAGTGATAAAGAAGCCGCCTGCCAATGCAGGAGACACAGGATTGATCCCAGAGGTGGGAAGATCCCCCGGAGGAGGAAATGACAACCCACTCCAGTATTCTTGCCTGGGAAATCCCATGGACAGAGGAGCCTGGAGGGCTACAGTCCATGAGATAACAGAAGAGTCAGACACAGTTGAGTGACTGAAACAACAGCTCATCGTCACTGGTAACCACGAGTTTGTTCCCTAAATCTGTCAGTCTGCTTCTTTTTTGTTATAGTCACTACTTTGTTCTGTTTCCTTAGTTCTTTTTTAACGTTAACCGTGTTTGATTTGGGATAGAAAAACCAGTGGAGCATACAGCATGTGGTAAGAGACAGCTTGCTCGATACTTTCTCTAATTTTTCTGCGAAATGGAACTTTGTCTTCTCCCACCTTCCTTTCTGGATGGAGAGCCATGAGATTTTTCACATTTTTCACCAGCAGTCTTGCAGGACGGTCATATTTCCCAGGGAATTATTTTATAGGTGAAAACACTTCAGTTGGCTTGTAGTTTCGGAGTAAAGTAATTGCTGGTTAAGTGACTTGCATTACTGGATCAGGCCCAGCTAATATACATGTGTGCCTCTCTGAAAATGAAAGTTGAAAAATTGAATTTGTTCCTTGGTAATTTGATTTGTAGGAAGTGGGGAACAAAGGATTCCAAACAGGGCTTTTAAAATCAGTTCTAATTAATTGTGTGTGCAGAGGCATCGGCGGAGATGGGGACGCAATTAGTCTAATTATGTTTAAAATACACTTGCGTGCCTCAAGACCCTCACCCTTGTGGGCTTATCTTTCTCTGATTTCTGTTTTCGGCAGTCAGTGGATTTTTTGGCCATTAAGCATGACCTGGTCAGAGTCTGTGGAGCAGAAGAGAGATGGGCTGCAGAGGAGAAGGGCTCATGCCCTCCTGCTCTGTGATCACAAGTGCCCAGCACACCCAGGGGATGATTGAGGTGTGCTGGGGACCATTTTTGTTTTCTAACTACTCACCTCCCATACCCCCCAACCCATCCCCCCACCCCCCACCCCCTCGCCAAATCTTATTTTTGAAAAGCTAAGCTCTCTCTGAAATATTTTTCTCATGCTCCAGTTTGGAGTAAACTAGAAGTGAGTCCGGATCTTCCCTGGTAGCTCAATCGGTAAAGGATCTGCCTGCAGTGCAGAAGACGTGGGTTCGATCCCTGGGTCGGGAAGATCTCCTGGAGAAGGAAATGGCAACCCACTCCAGTATTCTTGCCTGGACAGTCCCATGGATAGAGGAGCCTGGTGGGCTACAGTCCACGGGGTCGCAAAGGGTCAGCCATGACTGAGCGACTAAACCACCCAAAAGTGGGTCCTCTTCTGCACATTATGAACTGATTTGAGTTTCAGAGCAAAACTTGAGGAAGTAGGCGCTTGCCTGACAACTTACCCTTAGCTGGAAGACTCAGCTGCTGGCCAGGGGGAGAGGCTGGGGCCGCCTCAACTGCTGCAGTCGCAGTACATCTGACACCCCTGACAAAACTGTGGGTTTCTTTTACCCTTTTGGATGTAAGCAGTTGGTGTTTGCACAGGAGAAGGACCCAGAGACATTTTCTGCCTTTTCATTAAAAACTAACCGCCCACTTTTCTCTTCCATACTTTGGGTTTTATGGGAAGAACTCTGCTAGGTGGTCTTCTGCAAATACTCCCCTGCCACCCTCCCTTTGGTTTCTGGCGGCATTAAAAATGATTTATGAATTACATTTGTGTTTTATAGGATATCCTGCCATTACAAAATGACAGTCTTTATTACTGACCTACCACAGCGATTTTACTTTTTCTTTCAGCCGCATTTGCTGTATTTCTGACCATATTATTTGTAGCAGAAACTGAGGTTGATTATCATTGCCGTATTGATAGCTGGACCGTGTGGCTTGCTCCTTGCAGGCTTTCTGCCACAGGAGTGGGAAGTTGAGGGTAGATGGCTGGTGGCGTTAGGCCAGCTGGACCTTCGTTTTCTAACTGCTTTGGTCTTCCTGCTGTGAAGAGCAGAAGCTTATTGTACTGTGGTCAATACAGTGGATGGAGGTGTGTGTTTGTTCAGTTGCTCAGTCATGTCCAGCGGTTCTTTGCAAACCCATGGACTGCAGCACGCCAAGCTTCCCTGTCCTTCACTGTCCCCTGGAACTTGCTCAAACTCATGTCCACTGAGTTAGTGATGCCGTCCAACCGTCTTGTCCTCTGTCGCCCCCTTCTCCTCCTGACCTCAGTCTTTCCATCATCAGGGTCTTTTCCAGTGAGTCGGCTCTTCACATCAGGTGACCAAAGTATTGGAGCTTCAACTTCAGCATCAGCCCTTCCAGTGAGTATTCAGGAATGATTTCCTTTAGGATTGACTGAGCAGCACACAGCTTTGGACAGAGACGCCCAGCATGGACATCTGAGCGCGCCACTTCTTGGGCAGTGAGGCTCGTGTACCAGCATGGGAGCCTCTGTTCCTGCTCCATCCACAGACACAGGCTTAACAGAGTGGACCTGTTCAGAGGTGACAGTTTCATCTTCCTCCCTTCTTGGAGGTTACTCTGTTGAACAGTTGGAGTTTGAGAAGTTTATTCTTTAATCTTGGAGACAAAACCACTCTTTTTGTTATGGTAAACGTAAGGAATTCTTTTAACATCTAGCGCAATCTAGGAATTTGGTAATAAAGCAAAACATAAATGTATTATTTTAATTCTTTTAAATAGATGTTCGTGTTTATAGCATTGTGTTCACCTCGTGTGTTGAGTCATCTTTACATGTGTGGAACCTGCGTTTTGCATCACCTTTACTAAAAACCAGGAAACATACATTTTTGCTTTGTTATAGTTTCAGTACCATTTTCACACAGAGCCTTATTTACTGTCCTTTTTGTTTCTAATTAATAAACTGTTCAATAATAGTACTATTTAAAGACATTACAGGAATTAACAGGTTATTTCTAACAAAGGTCCATCTAGTCAAGGCTATGGTTTTTCCAGTGGTCATGTATGGATGTGAGAATTGGATTGTAAAGAAAGCTTAGCACCAAAGAATTGATGCTTTTGAACTGTGGTGTTGGAGAAGACTCCTGAGAGTCCCTTGGACTGCAAGGAGATCCAACCAGTCCATCCTAAAGGAGATCAGTCCTGGGTGTTCATTGGAAGAACTGATGCTGAAGCAGAAACTCCAATAGTTTGGCCACCTGATGCAAAGAGCTTACTCATTTGAAAAGACCCTGATGCTGGGAAAGATTGAAGGCAGGAGGAGAAGGGACGACAGAGGCTGAGATGGTTGGATGGCATCACTGACCCAATGGGGATGAGTTTGGGTAAACTCCAGGAATTGGTGATGGACAGGGAGGCTTGGCGTGCTGCAGTCCATGGGGCCGCAAAGAGTCGGACATGACTGAGCAACTGAACTGAACTGATCACTGAAAGTCACTGATTAATTTTAGAAAAGCTTAGCATTGGGGTGGCCATTGTGTCTTGGTTAAATATGTGCAATGTAAAAAAAAGATCATTTTGTCCTATGTCTTATTTTATTAGACAGCCTGCCCATATTCTGTCTTAAGTATTGTCTTAAATATTCCTATTTGCATTTTGGTTTAGTTAGGGCACGAGGTATTGTTTGTCTTTCCCCTTCAAGTAATTCTGGTTATCGTCAGATGAATTTAAATTATTAACTTGTGGTGGGGAGAATTTAGGTTGATTGACATCCTGCCATTGGGACTATAGTGAATTCTTGAGTCCACAGGCAAAAAAAAAAAAAAAAAAAGTATTGTGAAACTCCAGAATTGGGTAGAAAGAGATCGTCTGTATAGTGGCTTTAAAAAAAAAAAAAAAAAAAAAAAAACAAAACTGGGAAGAGCTTTTACAAAAGCAGCAGGAAGTTCTTACTGAATCAGCACTAGGCCATTGTGTGGAGGGTTTGCAGATTTCTAATTAAGCCAGTGGATACTTACAGTTGTCAGTTCACATGGAAAAATGTGAAAGTGGCGGTGAGACTGCTGTCCAGTGTGTGTGTGTGTGTGTGTGTGTGTGTGTGTGTGTGTGTGTGGATGTCTGCATGTAATGACTCAATAGCAAACATTAGACAAAAAAAAGTGTCATGCTTGAAAGCAACAAGAAGAATCCAAATAGAGTGGCCTGAAAAAACAGTAGGACAGCCACTGAAATGTCATTCCATGTAATTTTGAGATCAGACACAGCACTGGCCCCAGCATAAGGAGGCCTGTTACTGAGTCAGAAACAGGCGGCAGCGCAGCTCGGAAGCCCGCTCGCTGCTCTTTAGTCGGTCACCCTAGAGGTAGGCTTTGCGCACTCACTGTCATTGCCAGGGTAGCTCAGCCATCTGAGTGAGAACCTGAATGTGAAATTTGAAAACGAGAGCTGACCATAGTCCACACAGCGCATTACATTTGCGGTTGGGTGGGAATTTCTAGACTTGCAGTCATCTTTTGGAAAACAGTGGCATAAAAGGTCAGAAATAAATTCTGATTCTAAAATGTTCAAATAGGAAAAGCACAGGACAAGAAAGCAAGACTTTCTGAAATCCCTGGGCCTGGGCTGCCAAGGCTGGTTTGAATGTCAGGCACCCTCTCAGTTTGCAGCTGAACGAGGTAACTGGAGAACGTAGATAACAAGATCAGTAGTCAGGGGAGCGCTGGAGATATTGCTTAAAGACTGAAACGATAGAATCAGAATGACCGACATCCCGTGCAGCTCTAACTTGAAATGATTAGTGAGAACACGTGAGCTTTCGCCCTCTCGCTTGCTCCATCTGCTGCGTTTTGCCTTCTGGTGTCGGTCTGAGGTTGCATTGAAAATGACATCTCAGAGATTCTCCTTGAAAAACACTAATTTAACTAGGGATTGTTCAAAAAGTGTCAAATAGCAAGTGGAGTTGAAGCCTGGACAGACTGCTCTGATGGAAATGAATACTCTTCCCTGTGGTGCTATTTTTCTAGACCACCTGGATCAGAAACACCAGGGTGCTTATTAAAAACACAGATTTCTGCTCCCTCCCTCCCCCACCCCCGCCCCCAGACCCACTGGTTTTGGTTTCCTGGGGCTGGCACTCCGAAATCTGTATTTTGAACAAGTTCTTGGGATAGTGTGTAAGGAAAAACACTTCCAAAATATAAATGCACATCTTTGCTCATAAGACACAGTGATTGAAGGTTTCAAATCTGTCTTAACTTTGGAAACGAGGAACATTTTGGAAGTGGTATATTACCCTAAAATTACTGCTTGATAGAAATGATTATGCAGATGCTAGAACTTGGGCCACTGCACAAGCGAGATGTCTGTGTGAGGAGGAAAGTTTTCATAGAAAGCTTCTGCATGTTTGTGATCAAATTATCCCTTGGTTTAATGATCACAATGGCTTTAGGCAGAGTATTTATTTCCCTTTTGAAGAGAGTAACAGAGAGTCACTTACCATAATTTTTACTCCTTTGTTAGAAAAAGTTTTCTAATTGAACCAGAGAAACATTTGATCCCATTCCTCCTTTGCCACTAAAGGGGACCCTATTTATAATATTTTATTTATAATATTTGGAGCCTGTAAATAGTATTATCAGGCTTCCCTGGTGGCTCAGTGGTAAAGAATCCACCTGCCAATGCAGGAGACTTGAGTTCGATCCCCTTGAGGAGGGCATGACAACCCACTCTAGTATTCTTGTCTGGAGAATCCCATGGACAGAGGCGCCTGGCAGGCTATGGTCCATGGGGTCACAAAGAGTAGGACATGACTTAGTGACTAAACAACAACAATAAATATTATTGTTTATATCTGAAATCTTTAGGTTTTATTGGAGATGTGATTGAACTGAAGCTTCATGTCTTATTTTTCCAAATCAATTTTCGATGTTATGCTTTCTGCTGTTTTAACTACTTGGTTGCAAATTTAGGCACTGGCCGTAAGGGCAAAGAACAGGTTGGCTTCATGGGCATGGAGGGCTGTGGAAGGAGCTGGCCTCCCAGCCCCAGCCCGGGTGC
This sequence comes from Ovis aries, assembly GCF_016772045.2. NCBI lineage: Eukaryota > Metazoa > Chordata > Mammalia > Artiodactyla > Bovidae > Ovis > Ovis aries. Next base: position 111,771,144 of record NC_056055.1, read on the forward strand.
TCGAATGACTTTCCTGTGGGCTCTCAGCCCCAGCTTTTGAGTTTTCCTCTTGGAAAAAAGCCAAGTTCTCCTTTTAGTTTGGATGTGTTTCTGGAACCGCTGACCTTGGGACGCAGCTCAGGGTGTCTGGCCTGCTCTGTGTTGTGCGTGGAGCTCAGGTGCCCGTGTGGGCAGTGGGCCTGTGCTCAGCCCTCCTGCACCTCCTTACACAGACAGCACCCCCACGAGATAAGGCCAGACAGTCCTAGCTAGAAGTGGGGCTGAAGTTCACAGCCTATGTCCAATAGTGTGTTTGTTGAAGAAAATCTATGTAAGCTCCTCCTACGTGTTATCCAGCCTGCATTTCCTGTATTAATTTGAAGGTTGAAACTTGGGTCCATTTTACATAGACTTGAGCCATTGGCATAGCTTTAAATTTGTTGTTTTGTTTAGTCACTCAGTCGTGTCCAATTGTTTGTGACCTCATGGACTATAGCACGCCACTTCCCTGTCCTTCACCATCTCCTGGAGCTTGCTCAAACTCATGTCTATTGAGTCGGTGATGCCATCCAACCATCTCATCCTTTGTCGTCCCCTTCTCCTCCTGCCCTCAGTCTTTCCCAGCATCAGGATCTTCTCCAGTGAGTCAGCTCTTTGCATCAAGTGGCCAAAGTATTGGAGTTTCAGCTTTAGCATCAGTCCTTCCAATGAATACTCAGGGCTGATTTCCTTTAGGATCGTCTGGTTTGATCTCCTTGCAGTCCAAGGGACTCTCAAGAGTCTTTTCAAACACCACAGGTCAAAAGCCTTAGTTCTTTGGTGCTCAGCTTTCTTTATGGTCCAACTCTCACATCTGTACGTTACTATTGGAAAAACCATAGCTTTGATGAGATGGATCTTTTTAGCCCCCAGTAAAATTGTATAGCTCCAAGGAAATGTTTATGAAGAAAGCCCCACTCTCTTCCAAGGCCCCTGTGGTGAGCAGGATGCTCTGTCAGTGAGACCTCAACTGGTCACCCAGCTAGTGCCGAGCATCAGCTGTGTAGGCGGGAAAGGAATCATGCAAGCTGGTGGCCCAAGTTGCCATTTCTTAAACCACTTCCTTAAATAATTAAGTGAAACTCAGTTCACTGTAAAACTCATTGAGAGGTTTTAATTGACCTTCAGAAAATTGACCATCTTATGATTCCAGGAGTGATTGTCTGCTCTGTGATCCTTACTTGTTGGAGTTCATTATCTATTTTTAAAGAGAAGATTTTCATTGATGGATCTTTTGTTATAATGTGCAGTTAATTATTTGCAGTTCCCTGGGGGTATTTCAACAGACTGTACTCATTTCATTGAGATAGAAACGTTTGATAACGGAGGCAGATGTTGCTAAAATGGTTGGAAGCTTTAAACCTTAGAAGACGCCTTTCGATTTCTTTGGAAAAGTCTGTGAAGGGCTATTTAGTGAAAAAGCATGCTTGCCTGTTGACTGGCTCCAAGGTTCTCCTGGCAGTTGTCTGTTTTGCATTCAGAGCGGCCCTTGTGACTGCGAGCTCATCTTCCAGCCACTGTCTGGCTTCCTTGGGCCTGGCCTCGTGGGCATCAGCTTCTTTCTGCGAGTGGCTTGCACACCCAGGTGCAGAATGTTCCTCATGGTGTACTAGAGATGTGTGATGTCGATAGAAACAGTCCGTTGTACAAAACGGGTCGATTGGTAACCTTCTTTATTGGTGTAATCGTGGCCAAAGCAGTAACCCAGGTATGGTTTGTAAAGGCAAAAATCCCACTGAAAGATGGAGGTGAATAGGAAAAAGATCACTGAAGCATTCCTGAGATGACCCAGGTGTGGTGTAACGTTTAAGAACCAGCTCAGATCAGGCTTGGTCTGCAGATGTATGTGATCAGGACAGACTTTTTGTTTTAATGGGCTAGTCATCAAAATTAAATGTTTCCAATAGCAATAATAGTGAAGACCTGACCAAGCACAGCAGTGGGCACAGCTCTCAGTTTTGAAGGTGCGTGAAAGACTGTGGTATCAAAGCTGCAAGGGGATCATCAAGGTAAAGAAAAAGAGAGTCAGCTTGGGAATTCTTTACCCGTCCATCTTTATTCCTGAAACGGTTAAAGAGCCTGAAAATCACATAAGAAGCAAGGGGCCAGGGAGGCTCTAATGGGGCAAAAGTGAGGTGGAGGGAAGCACGGTCAGGACCAGGGGTCTCTGGCCGAAGTCGTTCTGAGTGGACCTGAGAGTCCCTGCGGCGGGAAGTTTTGATTTAGTCCTGAGACCCAGGACCGTCTCCCGGGCAGCCGAGGCGGTGAGTGGTGCCTCGTGAAGGGCGTCCAGGGCTGATCCCTGGCCTTGGTGCTGTCATTCTGCTTGAGAAAGTCATGTTGCCCAGAAGGGCACTGGCCCAGGGGTCCAGCCTGTGCAGCTTGGATGCCCTCTCCCCAGAGAGGGCGGGTGGTGCCTCCTGTACAGCGCAGGGAACTCTGCTCGGTGCTCTGTAATGGCCTATATGGGAAAGGTCTACAAGAGAGGCTGTACGTATACGTAGAGCTGATTAGCTTTGCTGTACACCTGAAACCAGCAGCGCTGGTGATCAGTTAAACTCCAGTAAAACTGTTTTAAATGTAAAGCTCCACATACACACTTTATCACACCAGCCCCTGACTAGGTTATTGTTCAGTCGCGTGAGATATTTTTCAGTATGTAAACGTGGTTCTTCCCTCTTCCTTTAAAAATGTCTCCCTGTGTTTTCTTTAGCAAAATTGTGTCTCATAAAGATTTCAGAACTTTGCATTTGTAGCAGGCTGGTCGTTGATGTAGGTAACCTCCCATGAGCATGGCAACTCTGGAAATATGTTTTGCTTTTCTTCCAAGTAAATAAGAATCTCCTTTGGACAGTGACGCTCTGTGAAAGGTTCCGTGGTTGTAAGCACGACCCTCTTCCTGCCCGGTCACGTGTCCCGTGTGTCCAGGGGGAGCCTCTTCCGGGCTGGGTTCCCGTCACGTCGCCCCTCCTCCGTCTGGGATGCTGTCCCCGCTCCTCGCCGTCAGGAGACGTTGCTCGCTGTGCGCGCCACACAGCCAGTTGGCACCACACATTTGGCTCCTTCTGTTGAGTCTGTAGTTGGCTGGCAGATTGTGTGCTCATTGAGAACAGGATGTGTGTGTATTTGTGTTTGTTTATATGCGTGTTACTGGCAGAGGATAAGGCAGGAGCAGAGTTGGGCTGGTTAAATACAACCATCTTTCTTCCATTTTCTTTTTTTTTCCACCTCACTGTGTACCAGAGGAAATCATGGGTGTTTACTCAGTTTTTTTTCTTTTTTATGTGTTCTATTTATTTTCTTTTAAAAAAATTAAAGTGTAATTAATGTACAATATTATGCATTACAGGGCTTCCCTGGTGGCTCAGTGGTAAAGAGTCTGCCTGCAATGCAGGAGACACAGGTCCAGTCCCTGAGTTGGGAAGATCCCCTGGAGGAGGAAGTGGCACCCCACTTCAGTATTCTTGCCTGGAGAATCCCATGGACAGAGGAGCCTGGCGGCTTACAGTCCATGGGGTCACAAGAATCGGACATGACTTAGAGACTAAACAACAGCAACATTATACGTTACAGGCGTACAATATGAAAGTGTCTGACTCTTTGCAACCCCATGGACTATACAGTTCATGGAATTCTCCAGGCCAGAATACTGGAGTGGGTAGCCTTTCCCTTCTCCAGGGGATCTTCCCAATACAGGGATCAAACCCAGGTCTCCCGCATTGCAGGCGATTTTTTGCCAGCTGAGCCACAAGGGAACCCTGTGTACAATATAGTGATTCACATTTTTAAAAGGATATAATCCATTTATGCTGCTGCTGCTGCTAAGTCACTTCAGTCATGTCCGACTCTGTGCGACCCCAGAGATGGCAGCCCACCAGGCTCCCCGTCCCTGGGATTCTCCAGGCAAGAACACTGGAGTGGGTTGCCATTTCCTTCTCCAATGCATGAAAGTGAAAAGTGAAAGTGAAGTTGCTCAGTTGTGTCTGACTCTTTGCGACCTCATGGACTGCAGCCTACCAGGCTCCTCCGTCCATGTGATTTTCCAGGCAAGAGTACTGGAGTGGGGTGCCATTGCCTTCTCCATAATCCATTTATAGTTATTGTTAAGTATTGACTGTATGTCCATGTTGTACAGTGTAGCCTTGCAAATCATTTCATAACTAAGTTTGTACCTCTTAATTCCCCACCCCAAACTGCTCCTCCCTTCTTCCCTTTCCCTACTGGTAACCATTAGTTTCTTCTCTGTGAAGAAAAGAGCAGCAAGTCTGGTTCTTTTTTGTTTTATTCTCTAATTTGTTGTATTTTCTTGATTCCATATGCAAGTGATACCCTACAGTACGTGTCTTTCTCTGACTTGCTTCACTTAGTAACGACACTCTGTAGGTCCCTGCGTGTTGCTGTAAATGGCATTGCTTCACTCTTATTCATGGCTGAGTAATACTCCATTGTATACATGTACCACAGCTTCTTCATCCATTCATCTGCTGATGGACACCAAGGTTCTTCCATGTTTTGACTACTGTAAATAGCGCTGCTGTGAACACTGGGGCACATGTCTTTTTGAATTAGTGTTTTTGTCTTTTTTGTTTACATACCCAGGAGTGGAATTGCAGGATCATATGGAAACTTTATGTTTAGTTTTTTGAAAAACCTTCATATGGCCAGTCAATCATGTGTTACCTTTGGAGTCTTGTGTATTCAACGTTTTATCTTTAGAGTGGTAAGCCATGGGGTACATGTTTGCACACCTCTTCCTCATGTTGAGAATCCCCTCGGTCCTGGTGGCATGGTGGCTGGCCTGTGGGAGGAGGTAGAGAGGGTGAGTCACCAGGTGTGTGCGTGCTGAATCTCTAATCCCATGAGTGGAGTAATCAGCTGCGGGCCCCTTAGCTGGTGAGCGAGGGCGTCACTGAGGGCAGGCTCAGCCATGACTGGTGGCGGACGAATCAGCTGTCTGAGGGCGCCTTGGGACCATACTCCCTACTCACTCGTGCCGTGGGCCCAGTAGGGGGCTGGGGGCGGGTCCCCCAGAGCCCAAGGACCACAGAGGCTCCATCTCAGCTTTTGCTTCTAGGTGGGGATGCCAGCCAGGCTCTGTCTTGCAAAATACCCCCTGCCCCACATCCCCCTAAAAGGGACACATTCCACCCCTGCTCAGCCTGTGGTCCGAACCTTTGCTGGGCCCTGACCTCGCTTGAAGGTGTGGGGGCACAGCCCCAGAGGGCGGGGCAGTGGAGTCCGTGAGCAGCCTGGCAATTAGCAGGTGGGGGACCCAGCCTCTGCCCCAGCACAGTGACCGCACGGTGCCCACAGTCGTGGGGAGTGCACGGCAGGCGGCATGATGGTGTCCAGGACGGTTTCATCACTTATGACACAGAGGACGTGTCCTTGGAAGACATTAAGCAGACTCCCCCTGCCGTGTGCTCATTATTCTGCCGTGTGATCTGTAATTATTGATATGCCGTGCTTTTATACAAGAGGTGGGGAAGCAGGGATGGCAGGAACATGGACTCTGGAGTTAGGCTGCTTGGGTTGCTGTGGAGCCCCTGTGTGATCTTGGGTGAGCTACTTCGCCACTCTGTGCTTTAATCGCCTCCTATTTCAATGGGATTAGCAGCAGCACCTATTGTACAGATAGGTGCTACAATACGTCCGTCATTGTGCAGAGTCACTGTATCCTTTAAAGCTGTGCGTGCGTACTGCTGTTAGAATAGCCAGTGTAGAACTCAGAGTACATGTTGAATGACCACTAGCTGCTATTTTCTATTATGAATTTCGTTGTTCCAGAGAGTAAATGACATCTGTAGAATTATAGAGGAAAAGTCTGACGGCCAGGTTGGCCTATGAGGGTGTCAGTGTGTTATTGGAAGTCGGGTTATACTGATGCATGGATGCTGATCAGTGTTTATGATTTTGTGCTCATAAATTTCCTTTGTGTTCATCAAGAACTGGGGAAGTGTTGCTCTGAGTCCTGTTTCCCACAGTAGGGTTAGAGGTGGAGTCCTATTTTAACAACGTATTGACCAGAAACGTATTAATTAATACCTCATCCCAAACCTTTGGCCTTGCGAGTTTTACTCTGGAGGACTCGAGGGTGAGGACTCTGCACTTGCTGATTAAGTTGCTGATTATCTGGAGGCTATGAAGAAAACCAGACTATGAATTATTGTGGTGAAATACAGAACTTTCATTTTTCCAGAAGCCAAATCACCCCCCGAAAAAACCCCTAAAGTAACCAGATATGTTTTTCATGACTTAAAATGACATTTCTTGTTTATCAGCAAGTGAAGGAGGTGAAGAGTATAGCAGATCAATGCTTAGAAGAGTACCTGCCCTGCGGTTAGCTTTCATTAAGTTCTAGTTACCATTAGCTGTGAGAAAGAAGACCATGAATAATCGTATTGAGTATGGTTTAAAATGTAAGTTATTTTACTCTAATTCTTTAGAAATGGTGTAATGCACATCTTAATTATCTTCCAGGTAACCAGAATATTAAATTAACCAGATCATCCCATTTACTCAGAGCATCTGGTGTTGCTGTAATCTGCTCTGTGTTGGTGGCTCATCGGTGAAGATTCCGTCTGCAGTGCCCAAGCCTCAGGAGACTTGGGTTCGATCTCTGAGTTAGGAAGATGCCCTGGAAGAGGAATGGTAACCCTCTCCAGTATTCTTCCCTGGGAAATCCCATGGACAGAGGAGCCTGGTGGGCTGCAGTTCATGGGGTCACAGAGAATCAGACACGACTGAAGTGATTTAGCATGCACACAACGCTCCGAATTAGGGCTTAATATTATATGCAGGCAGTTTCCATCATTGATCAGCAGACTCTTAGGTTCTGTCATACTCAGAGTTGCAGTCCTGTGAAATTATTTGATGGGCATGAATCTTGTTGGCAGTCTGACCGGATCACCAATTAATGTAAGCATTTCTTGGCGCAGCCAGCTTTCAGGACTGGAGCCCAGGGTTCCCGGGTTCACCCAGCATCGTCACTGGGTGTCACTGTGACGTGCATGTGGTGCTGTTTCAGCTGGGAAGTATCTGGCCCAGGTGAGTTCATGTGCCCCGGCCACGCCAGGGACGTGGTGTGACCCACAGCTGCCCTTTGGTCTTAACTCTGAGGGCTGGAGAGGAGAGGGCAGTGGCAGGAGGCGGCCTAGATCCTGGACCGTCTCTGCCGCCCTTCCCGCTCTGTCGTGCGGTCCTGTTGAGGCTCAGGGTCCACCATTGGAGGGGTGAGGGCTCCCTGTCCGCCCACAGCTGTCGGAGGTGGAACTAATTCTGAGGTTTGGTGGAAACGATGACGCTCCATGACTTCATCTACCTTTTTTTTTTCCTGGTTCTTGCTTCCTTTATTTTATTCCTTATGTTGGGCGCAGTGATCTTTTCCAAATGTGGATCTGGGCACTGACAGCCTTGCTTGAATCTCTCATAGCCCTCCACTGTCTGGAGCAGAGAGCCCCACGAAGCCAGCACTGTCCATAGGCTGGGGGCCCGCGTCCGCTTACCCCTCCCCGCACTGAGCCTCGTCATGCCCTTCCCGCCAGCTAGCGCTTAGAGCAGCTGATGGGAGGTGTGCCTGCACGTCTGCCTCTGTTCAAGCTGCCTCCCCGACAGCCTCCCTTCTCTTGTCTGCCTGTCCGTCTCCCTGGCCCCGTGCCCTCTCCCTTCAGCAAGGAAGCCAGCCCTCTCTTTTGCCAATAGTATATGTTCTATGTTTTGGATATATTTCCATTGTGGAATTTTTAGAAACTGTTGAAAAACATTTGTTTCCCACTTTTTCTCCTAGACTAACGGGTTTTTAAAGAAACGACCTGATGCTTATATATCTTCATGTTTCTGAAGTCAGACGGTGCCTGAGAGGTAGTGGGTAATTGATGCATATAGTTGAAGGAAGCAGTAATTGAAGACAGATGGTCCAGGCAGAAGTAGAAAAAGATGGCAGTTGTTCAGGACTCTGATGGGAACAGAAGTGGTAGTTGGTGCTTACGGGTTGCTGGAGAAGCAATGAGTATCCTGTCATAGCTTTGGGGCAAAGCTAGTCTGGGCAGGCAAGAATCTTGAGTGGAGTAGGGGTTCATCCTCTCACGTTTGGTGCAGCGAACATGACTGCAGTGTCATGAAGACAGCGGGAAAGCGGTGACAGGACCCAGCTGCTGAAAGCCACGCACGGGGCTGTTCTCAGTGCGCCCATGGTTAGCGCCGTATCCTTGCCTCTCCCATTTGCTAATGCAGAGATGTGGGTGCAGGGAAGATGAGCAAGCCCAGGGCAAGCGGCTCATGGGCAGAGTTAGGATCCACTAGGCTCCGAGCTTGCGCTCTTCACGTGGTCTCAGCATCTCTCGTAGCAGGTGGCTCATTGACTGTGCTTTTTAACCTTTGAGCCTAGTATATTGTTTCTACTTAATGACTGTGAACTTCAAGAAGTAGATCTCATGTATAGAACTTTTTTTTAATAAAAAGAGAGTCACTGATACTTGAACAGTTACTATTTTAAGATTGAAAGTGTTAGTCACTCAGTTGTGTCTTTGTGATCCCGTGGACTGTAGCTCGACAGGCTCCTCTGTCCATGGAATTCTACAGGCAAGAATACTGAGGTGGGTAGCCATTTCCTCCTCCAGGGGATCTTTCCTACCCAGGGATTGAGCATGGGTTTTCCACATTGCAGATACGTTCTTTACCTTCTCAGCCATCAGGTGATTAAAGGTGAGATTTTTAGTTTAGATGGAAATATTTTTAGACTTTTATTGAGAGGGTGAGAAACATTTAAAAGCAATTCCCCATCCCTTCTAAATTAACCTCAGTTTATTTTCATTGAATATTCTTTTTAACTCAGTGGATGAAGGAAAAAATAGCCTGTGGAATGCCTTTTATGAATCTGTTGCTTATGTATGGTGGATCCTCCACAGCTCTGTTTGAAGGCCAGCGTTTTGAGTGAGATATATTTTGACTGTTTATAAACATGGTAAGGTTTGTTTAGCTGTGGACCATTTAAAGCCGTCTTGAGTTGAATATGGCTTCTTTTAAATGACCTATCCATATAAATACAATTAGAGGCTACAGTACATTTCCATAGCTGTGTTGTTTCAAGTTAGTCTTAATCCTAGTTGCAACTTGGCATTGATTATACATTTGATATTTACAAATAGATCCCATAAGCTCTCATGGGCTGAGCTGGGGCTGGTTCTGTCGCCACGTGTGGCGAGTCTGCTCTGGGCCCGTCCTGAGTGGTGCCCTGTGGTGTTCCGTGTGGCGAGTCTGCTCCGGGCCCGTCCTGAGTGGTGCCCTGTGGTGTTCCATGTGGCGAGTCTGCTCTGGGCTGGTTCTGAGTGGTGCCCTGTGGTGTTCCGTGTGGCGAGTCTGCTCCGGGCCCGTCCTGAGTGGTGCCCTGTGGTGTTCCGTGTGGCGAGTCTGCTCTGGGCTGGTTCTGAGTGGTGCCCTGTGGTGTTGCGTGGGGTGAGTCTACTCTGGGCTGGTTCTGAGTGGTGCCCTGCGGTGTTCCGTGTGGTGAGTCTGCTCTGGGCCCTTCCTGAGTGGTGCCCTGTGATGTCCTCATTCTCCTGTCTCAGCGCGCGTTGGTCACAGGGGTGTTAGGAAAACACTGCTGAGGGCAGTGAGGCTGAACCCTTAGAGCTGTCAGTGCTTTGGGACATGTAACTTTAAAACGGTTACTGTGTATTGGCAGCCCTCTAAAAGAGAATAACATATACATCCTTTCTCAAACACCAGTTCCGTTCAGCCGATCAGTCGTGTCCCACTCTTTGTGACCCCATGGATTGCAGCACTCCAGGCCTCCCTGTCCGTCACCAACTCCCAGAGTTTGTTCAAACTCATGTCCATTGAGTTGATGACGCCATCCAACCATCTCATCCTCTGTCACACCCTTCTGCCTTCCATCTTTCCCAGCATCAGAGTCTTTTCCAATGAGTTGGCTTTTTGCATCAGGTGGCCAAAGTATTGGAGCTTCAGCATCAGTCCTTCCAATGAATATTCAGGATCCTTTAGGATTTTTTTTTTTTTTTTGAGAGATACCAGTTTTTATTTCCAAGTATTCCAAGGTAACACAGTCAATTTGGGAAACAAAAAAGAGATTACTTTAGAGTAAATTATTATTAAAATTGCTCTTTAGAAGCCTCAGAAACTGTTCCTCTGATCCTTATTTAAAGGAAACGACTAACAGAAGTACTAGAGAATTGAAGTGAGTTTGGCAAACCTATTCTTAACTAAATTCACATATTTTAATTATTCTGTGCAAGTCTGTTCATTTAATAAAAGAGGGAGAATTGCAAATATAAATCCATTTCCTTTGATTAAAAAATAAACAAAAGAAGGTGAGTCCATTTCCCTACAATTGAGGTTAGAGTTAAATTGTCATGATTTATTCTTCTTGGAAAGCGCGACAAATGAGCGAGCACTCAGATATCTTTGGTTAACTGAAAGGAGGCCTTGAGGATTTTTGGAGAAACTCATTCTTCTGAGATAAAGTAAAATTAACTTAGTGGAAGTGTAACTATAGGTTAACCTGCCTGCCGCTAAGTCACTGCAGTCATGTCCGACTCTGTGCAACCCCATAGACGGCAGCCCAAAAGGCTCCCCCGTCCTTGGGATTCTCCAGGCAAGAACACTGGAGTGGGTTGCCGTTTCCTTCTCCGATGCATGAAAGTGAAAAGTGAGAGAAAGTGAAGTCGCTCAGTCGTGTCCGACCCTCAGCGACCCCTTGGACTGCAGCCTTCCAGGCTCCTCCGTTCGTAGGATTTTCCAGGCAAGAGTACTGGAGTGGGGTAACCTACCTATAGCAGAATGAATTATACCTACAGGGGATTTCCCTGGTGGCTCAGACGGTAAAGTGTCTGCCTACAATGTGGGAGATGCGGGTTCGATCCCTGGGTCAGGAAGATCCCCTGGAGAAGGAAATGGCAACCCATTCCAGTACTCTTGCCTGGAGAATCCCATGGATGGAGGAGCCTGGCGGGCTACAGTCCATGGGGTCGCAAAGAGTCGGACGCGACTGAGCGACTTCACTCACAGGAGCCTTAGAATCTTCTGTGGAATATGGCCTGAAATGTGTGTGTAGCAGGTATCAAACACTCTGTGCATCTGAAAGAGCTCTCTCATGGGGGCTTTCATGCTTTTATTATTATCATTTTTAACTCACAGTGAAGGTATCTTCTAGATTGCCCTCTTGGAACCATCTGAAGTTTCTTTCAAGATAAAAGATAAAATTTTATTACTATAAAACTCTAGGAGGCATTTATGGAGTAATTCAGCAGAGTTAGTCTAGAACTCATGAATTGAAGCAGGAAATCCAAAGAATTCGTTTGTGTGGGGGCGGGGTGCGGGGAGGGAGAGAAAGACGCTGCTGTACGTCTGTGTATTTACCTGTAAAAATAAAATAGTATGTGTACTAAGTGCTCAGGTGCTCAGTCACGTCTGACTGTTTGCGACCCCATGGACTGTAGTCCGTCAGGCTCCTCTGTCCATGGGATTCTCCAGACAAGAATACTGGAGTGGGGTGCCATTTCCTTCTCCAGGGGAGCTTCCCGACCCGGGGACTGAACCCGAGTGTCCTGCGTCTCTTGCATTGGCAGGTGGACCCTTTACCACGGAGCCCCTGGGAAGCCCGTGTGTACTAATAGGTGATTACACCCTGTGGGAGGCAGAGCACTGACCCCTCCTCACCCTGGAACTGGTGCGTATGTTGTCACGTGGCAAAGAGGAATTAGGATCACAGGTCGGATTAAGCTTGCTAATTAGCTGTTCTGAGGTGAGGAGATGACCCAGGAGTGCCCAGATGGGTTCCGTGGAGCCCAAGGGCCTTTAGAAGGAGGAGAGCATCAGAGAAGGTCAGAGTGAGGCCGCGTAAGAAGCACTCCAGCCTCTTCTCCTACTTTGAATTGGATGAAAGACCCATAAACCACTGACCTCCGTATGTAAGGGGGTAAAGGTCAGAGGGTGGGTCTTCCCTGGAGCCTTCAAAGAGAAGTGCAGTCTTGTCTACACTTGACTTAAATGAGCCCATCGAGGTCCACTTTGAACTTCTCAGAACTGTAAGATGATACATTTGGGTTGTTCGAACCTATTAAGTGTGTAGTAATTTGTTACAGCAGCCACAGCAGACTGATAGACATGTCACCTGTGAGCTACTCAGGTCGACTCCCTGTGTTTGACGATCGCCCAGTATTTCCTTGTGCAGACTTTTAGTTCTTCTAGAAGATATGCATTCAGCGTACGGATTCAGTGGTGACCTGCTTAATGCTCCTGGAAACAGGTAAAAAGTGACAACAGTGAAACAATTTGTTGAAGAAAAATGAGGATTGAAAACACATTCAGTTACTTGCGTAGGAAATAAAACCTTTAATAAAATCAGATCAGGCATTTGGAATTCAGTTGCTTCATGACTGTAGGGTCTATGGAGTTGCTGCCGTTCACTCTTGTGACATGCTTTTTTTTTAAAAGAAGTTTTCCTCATGAATGTCCTGAATTGGAGCATTTAGGGTACAGAAGATTCTGTTTGAGAATCCAGGATGTTGTTTCCCTCTGGGAAATGGCACTGCAGCTTTCCATACCACTGCTCTTTGACATTCCTGCCCCTTGACATTCCTCTGGAAGTGTCCAGGTTTATCTTGATGGCACTGCCCCGCTGCCTGGGGCTGCCAGCTCTCCGCTCTCAAGGTGTGTTTCCAGTCCACTGGTGGAGGGGACTTACGATCAGCACGTGATACAATGAGATGAGTCGTGCAAAGATGCTCAGGGACCCCCAGCTACCCCTGCCAAGTAATCCTCATGGGGTTTTATGAAAGAAACGTCATGTTGCTGGGGGCTCCACTACAGGTTGTAAAGCATAAATCTCAACTTGACACTTGACAAAAGAAAACCCCTTACTTTTGTCACCATTAACGGTCTCCAAGAATTATTTTACTGTGTACCTATCAGTGAAAGATGGAATATTTGGTAACAGATGCAGTATATTCAAGAGGAACATCTTAAAAATATGTGAAATAGTTCTTTGCTTCTCATTTGCCATCTCTAATCTATTTAGAGTTGAGTCGATCTGAATTGAATATTCTGAAAATAGATTACGGATTGGTATTATAATCTAGTGATTTTTTTAAATCTCCTACTCCTATTTGGCATTTTGTAAAAACCTCATGCGAAGAGTTGACTCATTGGAAAAGACTCTGATGCTGGGAGGGATTGAGGGCAGGAGGAGAAGGGGATGGCAGGGGATGAGATGGCTGGATGGCATCACTGACTCGATGGACGTGAGTTTGAGTGAACTCCGAGAGTTGGTGATGGACAGGGAGGCGTGGCGTGCTGCAATTCATGGGGCTGCAAAGAGTCAGACATGACTGAGCGATTGAACTGAACTGAACTGAATTGAAGTTAATTGAACTATTTAAATTCTTTGTTATGTGGTTTTAAAACCAGTTTGGTAATTGATGTATATACAATTTATATTTGGAATTAAGGATAACTAATTGGACTGCAAGGAGATCCAACCAGTCCATCCTAAAGGAGATCAGTCCTGGGTGTTCCTTGGAAGGAATGATGTTGAAGCTGAAACTCTAATACTTTGGTCACCTGATACGAAGAACTGACTCATTTGGAAAGACCCTGATGCTGGGAAAGATTGAAGGCGGGAGGAAAAGGGTATGACAGAGGATGAGAGGGCTGGATGGCATCACTGACTCAATGGACATGGGTTTGAGTGAACTCTGGGAGTTGGTGATGGACAGGGAAGCCTTGTGTGCTGCAGTCCATGGGGTCGCAAAGAACTGGACACGACTGAGTGACTGAACTGAACTAAAGGATAACTAATACTATTTTTACTTATTCATCTGTCCTCCAGTCACAGTTTTATAAAACTGACTTTTCACCTTCATGACAGTTTCGGTGCACTGAAGAGAGTTACAAAGATACACTTTCATCATCTGCAGCAGTTTCAAGTTGACGGTGCATCATGGCCAATTGTTTAGAAAGTTTCTAAACTAAAGATACGAGCTCCTGGTTTGTGCTGTTTCTGTTCCTCCCTCTGGGGATGGAGGGTGGTTAAATGCAGTTAGTGTGAGCTGTGATTGTGTCATTAATTATTTAAATCTAAGTATTTTTTCTCTCCTATCCCCCACTCTTTTAAATCAGATATCATCAAACTTTTCTTCCTGATAGCATCTTATGTATTTTGCTTTTCACTGTCATGGAATGGTGGTGTTTTGGTGACCAGGAAAAACGTCATATAGAGACACGACAACTGTGGTAGAAAGCAGACTCGTTTTGGTTTATGAATTCAAAGTTGAATTGTAAATGTCAAGTGATTGTGAAAAACAAACCCAGTAGGAGTTGAACTTAATTTCAGAAGCAAAATATACTCTTTTATGTACAGCGTGTTTTGCCTTGTTTGGAAGCTGCATCTTCATTCACTTACCAAAGGTACTTAACCACCCACCTCTTTCATTCACGTTAAATGCACGCAGCAGGAGAGGAGCGTGAGTCCCAGCCTGGGCTGCTCTGCAGTCAGATGGTCCTGGTGGCGGCAGTGGGTGCTGTCTCTCCCCTCGGGGGTGGTCAGAGCGCAATGCTGGCTGGCCTGTGGCATCCTGTCCCTGCGGTGCACCACCGAGGTCGCGGCCTCTCCTTGCAGGCCAGGCTCTTCCCTCTCAGCTTCAGGACCCCGTGTTCACACACCGCTTCCTCCGCCTGCGCTTCCCTCAGGCCACTTCACCGCTCTCCCCATGCTTTAGAAGCAGCTTTGACACGTGCTGCCCCTCACTGTCCCTCCAGTTGTCCCTCACTGTGTCCCTCCAGGTGCCCTCACTGTGTCCTCCAGGTGCCCTCACTGTCCCTCCAGGTGCCCCTCACTGTGCCCTGCCCCTGGCACCTGAGTGACTGTGCTTACTATACAGCCTGGTTCCTTTGCTCCTCCTCCCCCCGTGCCAGCCCCCAGGTGTGACGGCAGTCTGGACTGTAGCAGGGCCACCTTGTTGATGCCCAGTGGTGACGCTTCCTAACCCTGGGCCCTGAACTCAGCACCAGGAGACTCTCCTGCCAAGGGGGTGCCCACCCAGGTGCTGAGGCTGCAGCGGACAAGCTGCCCTCCTTAGCCCCACCGTGTCTGCCATCACTTGTTCAGGGTCTGTAACCTTGTGTGCCCAGCCTCACCGCAGGGCCTGTGATGGTGTCCTTTCCCCCGCTCTGGGACTGACGTGCCTGGGCTCCCTCTGCGCTCTGTCCTTAACCCTAGGTGATGTGTGCACATCGTGGGGGTCTCTGCTGAAAGGGTGATCCACCCCAACACACCGTCCCCCACAGAAGGGCACTGTGTGCCCCAGGACAGCCCCAAGGGACTCCAGGCTCAGTTCCTGTCCAGTCTCCTTGCTGACATCTGCTCTTCAGCCTTCAGTCTCTGCTGCCCTGTCTGCACCACAGCCACCAGCTGGCCGCCGTCCAGCACCCCCACTGTCCCCACCATGCCAGGGCTGTTGGGACCCCCAGTGGCTGCCCCATCACCCTGGCTGCTTTCCCTCCTGGGCTCAGTTTCCAGAGCCACGGACAGACATTCTCGAGGTCCCATTTTCCTCGTAGCTCTGTGGGATGGACTCTGAGCCCTCTTCTCTGCTCCCAGCACTGGGGGCCTCCCAGTGACACGTGGAATACAGTCACATTGACAGTTTCCCAGGGACACCTGGAACACATAGCGACTGTTTCCTGGTGACACTTGAAACACACAGTGACTGTTTCCTGGGAACACCAGGAACATAAGCACAGTGACTGTTTCCTGGGGACACCTGGAACACAGTCACAGCGACTGTTTCCTGGGGACACCTGGAACACACAGTGACTGTTTCCTGGTGACATCTTGAGCACATAGTGACTTTCCTGGGAACACTTGGAACATCAGCACAGTGACTGTTTCCTGGGGACACTTGGAACACAGTCACAGCGACTGTTTCCATTAACACTTGGAACACAGCAACTGTTTCCTGGGGACACCTGGAACATAAGCACAGCAACTGTTCCCTGGTGACACCTGAAACATAGTCACACTGACTGTTTCCTCATGACACCTGGAACACAGTCATAGAGAATGTTTCCTTGTGACACCTGGAACACACAGTGACTGTTTCCTTGTGACACCTGGAACACACAGTGACTGTTTCCTGGTGACACCTTGAGCACACAGTGACTTTCCTGGGGACACTTGGAACATCAGCACAGTGACTGTTTCCTGGGCACACTTGGAACACGCAGCAACTGTTTCCTGGTGACACCTGAAACACAGTGACACCGACTGTTTCCTCATGACACCTGGAATCCAGTCACAGCGAATGTTTCCTTGTGACACCTGGAACACACAGTGACTGTTTCCTGGGGATACCTGGAACATAAGCACAGCAACTGTTTCCTGGTGACACCTGAAACACAGTTACACTGACTGTTTCCTCATGACACCTGGAACACAGTCGGAGCAAATGTTTCCTCGTGATACCTGGAACACACAGTGACTGTTTCCTGGTGACACCTGAAACACAGTCACAGTGACTGTTTCCTGGTGACACCTGGAACACAGTCATAGCGACTGTTTCCTGGTAACACCTGGAACACACAGCGACTGTTTCCTGGGGACACCTGGAACATAAGCACAGGAACTGTTTCCTGGTAACACCTGAAACACAGTCACACTGACTGTTTGCTGGTGACACCTGGACCACAGTCACAGTGACTGTTTCCTGGTGACACCTGGACCACACAGCAACTGTTTCTGGGGACACCTGGAACAAAAGCACAGTGACTGTTTCCTGGTGACACCTGGAACACAGTCACAGCGACTGTTTCCTCGTGACACCTGGAACACAGTCACAGCGACTATTTCTTCGTGACACCTGGAACACAGTCACAGCAAGTATTTCCTCATGACACATGGAACACACAACGACTGTTTCCTGGGGACACCTGGAACATAAGCACTGTGACTGTTTCCTCGTGACACCTGAAACACAGTCGCAGTGACTGTTTCCTCGTGACACCTGGAACACAGTCACAGCAACTGTTTCCTGGTGACACCTGGGACACACAGTGACTGTTTCCTGGTGACACATGGAACACACAGTGACTGTTTCCTGGTGGCACCTGGAGCACACAGCGACTGTTTCCTGGTGACACCTGGAGCACACAGCGACTATTTCCCAGGGACACTCGGAACACAGTGACAGTGACTCACACGGGACCTGGCCGGTGGATCTCAGGGGCGGATGTGCACCTTCCCATCCCTGCAGGCTGTTTGGAATGGCAGGGGGTTCTTTGCTGGTTATAGGGAAGGTCCTGTTGGTTTTCGGTGCCTCAGGGGCGCCAAGCAGGACAGGACAGGATGCCCACCTCTGCCGCTTCTGCCACCGTCCTACTCAGGGCCTTTGCTCGGCTTTCCCCATTCCTTTGCCCAAGTCACTCCCTTTCCCACTTGTTCAGGTCTCTGTCCGTGAGTCCCTGCTTCTCGGTCCTCTTGCTGATGCTGCTCCAGGTCGCTGCGCCTTTCCTCCACTTGGTTTTTCCTCTCCATACCTGATGCAGCCTGATGTGAGCTTGGCATGTGTTTGTGGGTCTGTCAGTCCTCCTCCTTTGGAGAACAAGCTTGTGAGTGAGTGGAGTGCCAGCCTGCCCTATTCACAGTGCACAGCCCCCAAAACCTGTTGTGACTGCCCAGTGCAGCTGCCCTTCTCTGAGGAGTGGTTTCTGGAGGTGACATTGTGGGGGCCAGGGAGCAAGGTCTGATCTCGGTCTGATCTTGGCTGCCCTCACCGCCTGCCAGCCAGCCCCTCTCCCCCAGCCTGCTGAGATTGTTCTCTGTCTGCCTGCACCTCCATTTCCCACCATCCCTGGGCCTGCAGCTGTACCAAGGCTGATATGGCCAGCCCCCAGAGTGCTCCTGGCCTTGATCTGTGTCTCCTCCCCTGTCAGTTGAGTAGGTGACCTTTGGTGCCTTCTTAGGAGAGGGGCCCCTGAGGTGTGGGCTTCAGCGTCCTGTGGGAGGCTTGGGGAGTGTGCATGTGCAGGGGGACCTGTGTCACCTGCAGGGACGTTGGAGGTGATGTCGTGTGTGCCCCCTTGTAGGGGCTGCAGCTGTGCAGGCAGGGGGTGCGACAGGGTGGAGCTCCTCACAAGCCTCATGCGCCAGGGGCTCCGTCCACTCTGCTCACATCTGGGGGCGCTGTCCACACTGAGTGCATCCTGGGGCTCCGTCCACACTGCTCACATCCAGGGGCACCGTCCACCACTCTCACATCCAGGGGTGCTGTCCACACTGTGTGCATCCAGGGGCACTGTCCACCCCGCTCACATCCAGGGCGCTGTCCATGCCGTGTGTGTCCTGGGGCTCCGTCCACTCCGTGCACATCCAGGGCTGCTATCTACACCACCTGCGTCCTGGGGCTCCATCCACTCTGTGCACATCCAGGGGTGGTGTCTACACTGCCTGCATCCTGGAGCTCCATCCACTCCATGCACATCTAGGGCTGCTGTCTACACCGTGTGTGTTCTGGGGCTCCATCCACGCCATGCACATCCAGGAGCTCTGTCCATACCGTGCGCATCCAGGGGTGCCGTCCACACCATGCACATCCAGGGGTGCTGCCCACACCACCTGCATCCTGGAGGCTCCGTCCACACTGCAGACATCCAGGGGTGCGGTCCACACTGTGTGCATCCTGGGGTTCCATCCACGCCGCACATGCCCAGGGTTGCCGTCGCACCCTGCAGGGTCTTGGTCAGACAGCATGCAGACCGCCTTTTCTCAGCAGATCTGGTGACGTAGGGGTACAATCAGGAGCAGGACGGATCTCCATAAAAGTTAAAGTGTCACAGAGCAGAGAGTTCTTAGCCTCCATTCTCTCTCACTTTTAGTTGTAAAATGCAGTTTAGAAGGTGAAAGATTAACACGGAAACAGTAAACTGTCTGAATTTTATCCTCAGAGTATGAGTTCCACTTTTATTAGAGTGAACTTTGTTTTTATTTTGTTCTGGTATATATCCAACAATGTTGTTAACTTGGAGTTAAACTCTGTTACCTTAAATTCCTGTTAGGGAGCTGTCAAAATATACGGAACAACTAACAGCTTATATGCAGGTAATAATGATCACCACGTTGCTGACTTCTGTTGCAGAATGTTTTGCCTGGGAGTAAAATAAGTCAGCCTTATGAACCAAGCACATGGATTGGACATATGATTACACAGTACACGTCACACTTCACAGTGTGACTTGGAGGAGCTAGTGGGGTTCTTTGGCTGGGGGAGGGGAAGGAGGCTTACTTTTAGAAGAGCAGATTGTACAGTTGATTATATTGGAAGTCAATGTATCTGTTAAGCACCGAGGTTATGTTTTAGCTTAGCACTTTAGTGTATGTGCTATACAAAGGTGTTAGAATTGTAGAATGTAGATACTGTGTCAGTGATGAAGTAAGAAATTCATCACAAATTTTAGGGAGGAAAGTATGACATGTTTTGTCATCTTGGATTTAACAGCTGTCCCCTTTTTAAGAGTACCTATGTGTTATCCACTCCAGCTTCATCGAGATGTAATTGACGCACAGCTCGTGTATGGTTAAGGGTACACCATAATGATCTGCCTTCTGTACATCATGAGATGATGATTATCACAGTAACTTTAGTGAACACCCATCTCATAGATTGGAGAAGGGAATGGCACCCCACTCCAGTACTCTTGTCTGAAAAACCCCATGGATGGAGGAGCCTGGTAGGCTGCCGTCCATGGGGTGGTGAAGAGTCGGACACGACTGAGTGACTTCACTTTCACTTTTCACTTTCATGCATTGGAGATAGAAATGGCAACCCACTCCAGTGTTCTTGCCCGGAGAATCCCAGGGATGAGGGAGCCTGGTGGGCTGCCGTCTATGGGGTTGCACAGAGATGGACACGAATGAAGTGACTTAGCAGCAGCAGCAGCAGCAGCAGCAGCAGCAGCAGCAGCATCTCGTAGATTAAATAAAATAGAAAAAGACATTGTCTTTGTAATAAGAACTCTTAGGATTTACACTCTCAACAACTTTCATATATGACCTGGAGCAGTCTTAATTGTACTTGTCGTCTTGTACATGACACCCCTAGTACTTCTTTCTCTCATAACTGGAATTTTGTACCTTTGACCACCTTCATCCAACTCCCCCCACCCCACCTCTGATAAGAAATCTGATCTCTTTTTCTGAGTTTGTATGTTTTTGAGGTATAACTGACCTGCATAACCCTGTGCTAGTTCCAGGTATACAGTATAGTGATCCACTATTTCTGTGTATTTCAAAGTGGTCACAAACAGCTGTGTTCTCTTACTGTAAGGCATCATTGTGGATTATGAGGTACATCACTAAGAGTATAGTCTTTATAGGTTGTAATGAAAGGCGGGTGTGGAGATTTTAGCCTACTGCGTATTTCACCAAACCTTCTTTTCCAATGTCAACATTTTCTAAATTTTCCCAGAACAGACTTGTTAGTATAGTGGATCATGGTAAAGCTTAACTTATGCATGAGTTGTCTTTGATGGAGATCAAAACCGGCAATTTGGGCAGTTTTTGAGTTGATTTTGTGGAAAGTAGATCTTAAAAGGGCATCCAGGTTCGAGTCTGCCAGATAAGGATGCAGCTGTTTCACTGTCTAGGTCACTCGGTTGGAAAGACCAATTTTTTGTGTGTGTTTGAAGGCTCCTCTGAAATCTGTTTGTAAACACTGTCAGGAGCAGAGAGTGTCAGGAATCTTCCACGTGAGAGAAGAATGACAAAAGGAGTAAACCATGCCGGGACTCGCCGTGGTTCGGAGCCACGTGTCTCAGCCCCATGCCTCTGGGATTACTCGCGGTCCCCCGAGAGCACGGAATGGGTGGTGTCAGCAAGTTGCATGGCGCATCACAGGCAGCGTGTGCCTCTCACTTCTGATGAACCACTCAGGGCCTTTCAGTGGTACAGCTGAGTTGTGTTTAAACCATTTTGACACGTGACGTTCAAATTTAACTGAACTTTTAACAGAATTTTAATGTTAGCCTTGTAGCAGAATTGTTTGTCTGCCCCTTGAAGGCACATTTTTCCTATGCCAGACCGGTGATCTCATTCATTTCCATGACACTTGAGACCTCTGTTTTGACTGTGTTCTTGAAAATGATGGTCCTTACCTCATGAAGGATATGAATGGTACTCTTTTCCTGCAGTCACGTTTTCATGGAAAGTCATGTTCCAGAGTGAGCTGGGAGCTGGGCACTCAGCTGTCTGGCTGAGGACTCCAGTGTGGTGGAAATGACTTTCCCCGGAGCTGGGTGCCCAGGCGCCCAGATGGGTGCCCAGGCGCCGGACATGGGCCGGCCTGCGAGTTGCTGAGATGTCCAAAGGCCAGACCATGGCTGTTCTCGTTGCGGAACACGGGTCTCCTCCTCCTCCAGCCACTGTCTCCAAAATGGGCACTCGAGAAGTGCTAGAAGACGGGAATTTATTTGCAGGAGAGAGGATCACCAAGAAGTTCACTTGGCTCATTCATGCCGACTAATGAAAGCTAAGTGTAAATGTTTAATGCTGGAACTCATGAAATGACATGCATTCAGAATGAGAGGGAGTCTTCATTAGGCTCCCTGTAAAGAGGCAGCCCGCTCTTGGCGTTTTTCTTCCAGTTACAAGAAGTTCATCATGAAGACTGAGAATTATATCAGTTTCAATTTCACTGTTAAATATGCACAGCTTGGGACACAAGCTATTTCCTGTCTTGTTTTCTCTAGTTGTAGACAGGCAGTGAGGTGGAGGCATCCTGGCGGACAGGTGATTCACTTTGAGTTGAAGTAAGTTTAGTGTGTCTTTAACGTATTAATGAAGAGTTCCACTTTTTTTTTTTTCCTTGCCTCCCTTCTGTTTTTCCCCTAATTTAGATTACCACAAGCTAATTTGAATTGATTGCACGGGTGTAAATTATTAAAAAAAAAAAAACCCTGTCTATCCAACTATCATTTTTGTCACTGAGACAAGATAAAAACCTCAAAATAAAAAGCATGACATTTAAGTGAACACAATGATTTTACACAAGATGACAAGTGAATAATTGATTTCTGGTGGTTGCTGGCTTGATGAGAGAAAGCAGAGGAGCTCAAAGGAAGAAATATTCTTGCCTTCCACACTAACAAGCCCCTGGTTTCTGCAGCAGGAATACAGGGACCCTGCTGTGGGTGGGGAGGGCAGCTGCATCCCCGCCCTGCCCATAGTGGCTGCAGGGAGCAGAAGACAGTGGACACGGGAAGCAAATGCAAGCTGCCCTCGTTCACGTCCCTCCAGTACTTGGAGAGGGTATCGAAGGAGAGTGTGTTCATTTTTAGCCTGAAAATAGCTTCTTTCAGGAAAGAAATCTTGAAACTCAAGCGTCGACTCCTTTACTTGACATCATGGGAAAGAAGGTATCTTCATGGATGCACATTTGGCAGACTGTTGTGTTACCTTGATACCAGAACCTCCTTTTCTCTCTGTAATTTTTATTAAGTCTTTTCTTAAAGGCATCAGTGCCCCCTCCGTTACTTGGACTAAGACCGCACAGAGCAGACGACCCTCCCCAGATGGCTTGGCACCCCTGCCCTGTGCTCAGCGTGACTCCACTTCTCCCCCGATCCCAAGTCACTGTCTCTCCCTGACTCTGTCACTTCTCCCATATTATTCTCCTTATACCTATCAGACATGCCTTTCAATTTTTTATGCATTGAGAAATCAGGTAACTGGGTTTACTGTGACTTCTCTTTTATGTAAGGAAGATTATGAAGGAATTTGGGCCTTTGGTTGGAGGACTCAGACTTCTGTGCCCAGGGCTGTGTGTTAGGGGGTGGATATGTCCAAAGTCTGATTTCTAAATGCTATACTTTTTAGGGCACCATGGAAGAACAGTTAACCCCTAATTAGCTTGAGCAAAATCTACTTTTAGATTACCTGTACTTCTGTGGTGGTGGTTTGTGGTTTAGTTGCTAAGTTGTATCTGACTCTCTGAGACCCCATGGACTATAGCCCACCAGGATCCTCTGTCCATGGGATTTCGCAGGCAAGGATACTAGAGCAAGTTGCCATTTCCTCCTCCAGGAGGTCTTCTTGACCCAGGGATTGAGCCTGTATCTCTCGCATTGCAGATGACCTCCTGCATTGCAGGTGGTTTCTTTACCACTGACACACCAGGGAAGCCACATCAAATTTGATCTTGATGCAGATCCTGGCTACTGCTTATTCTCCATAGGGATGAAAGTGTTCATATTTGATTTCTTGTTCAGAATTCAGTCTGTAGACTGTTATTGCACTGAAGTGATTTGGAGAATTGTGGCATGTTTCCCAGGGTAATTGAAGAGACCCAGTATTTTTGAACAGTAATGATAGCATTTTCCCCCTCATTTTTAAAGCATTTCTTTTTATTGTAGTGAAATATGTATAATAAAATTTACCATTTCAAGTGTATAGTTCTTGGACATTAAGTCCATTCATGGTGTGTATCCACTTATAGAACTTTTCATCTTCCCTACTAAACACTTTCTTCCTGCTCCTCACCCCAAGGCCAGGCCAGTGTCTTTTTCCTCATTATCAGACACACCTGGTCTCATCTAGTCCAGCCCTTGGGGCTTTTCATGCATCCAGAGCCCCTGGTCAGTGCCTGGCCACATGCCCTCCAAGTTTGGGCTCCTTTTCTATTTGTATGTGTGTTGTTTTTTTTTTTCAATTGATATATAGTTGATTTATAATGTTATGTTAATTTCTATTCTGTGGCAAAGTGATTCAGTTAAAATAAATATATATTTTTAAAATATTCTCTTCCATGGCGGTTTGTCATAGGATATGGAATATAGTTCCTGTGCTATACGGCATGACCTTGTTCATCCATTCCATGTATAGTTTACATCTGCTAACCCCAGCCTCCTGCTCCATCCCCCCCCCCAACCCCCTCTTCCTTGGCAGCCACAAGTCTGTTCTCTGTGTCCGTTCCTGTCTCATAGATACGTTCATCTGTGTCATAGTTTAGATTTCACATATAAGTGATTTCATATTCACTTCACTTAGTATGGTAATCTCTAAATCCATCCATGTTGGTGCTAATGGCATTAGTTCATTCTTCTGGCTAAGTAGTGTTCGTGTGTGTGTGTGTGTGTGTGTGTGTGTGTGTGTGTGTGTGTGTCTTACCACATCTTTTTCCATTCATGGTGAGAAACTCAGACCCTCCCCACAAAGATCAGGTACAAGGCAAGGATGTGCCCTCTCACCAGTCCTGTTCCAGACGTCATACTAGAAGCCCTTGCCAGTGTAGAAGTAAAAGGAACACAGATCGGAAAGGAAGGTATAAAACTCTTTGTTGCCCCCATTCGCTCTTGGGCAGTTCTGCTTGTATTTCTTCATTCTTTAAAACAAACAAATTATTGTCTTTGTTCACAGTTGACATGACATGATTGTCTATGTAGAAAATTCTAAAGAACTGATGGAAAAATGCCTAGAACTAATAAGCAATTGTAGTAAAGTTGCAAATAACAAAATTAGTTTATAAAAATCAGTTGCTTTCCTATATACTAACAACAGAGAAGTGGGATTTGAAATTAAAAACACAATACTATTTACAGCATAATCTCCAAATATGAAGTATGTGTAAATCTAACAAAATATGTATAAGATCTATATGAAGAAAACTGCAAAACTCTGATGAAAGAAATCAAAGAACTTAATAAATGGAGAGAGAGTCCATTTCCATGGATAGGAAAACTCATTATTGTCAAGATATCAGGTCTTCCAAACTTGATCTCTAAATTCAGTGCAACCCTATTCAAAATCCCAGCAGGTTACTTTGTGGATATCAACAAACTGATTCCCGAATGTGCATGTAGAAGAGGCAACACAATATAGAAAAACAAAAAAGTTGGAGACTTGATGCTACCTGACTTTGACTTAATATAAAGCTACAGTAGCCACCATTGGGTGGTATTGGCAAAAGAATTTTCAAAAGAACTGACAGGCTGATGAGTGGAACAGAATATAAGGCTCAGAAATAGACCCACACAAATACAGTCAATGGGAGCACATACAATATGGTGGAGAAAAGATAGTCTTTTCAATAAAAGCTAGTAGAGTAACTGGACATCAGCAGGCAGTGAAAGGAACCTAGGCACACACCTTATACTCTTCATAAATTAACTCAAAATGGAATGTAAAATGTAAAATTATAAAACTCCCTAGAAGATAACATAGGAGAAAATATAGGTGACCTTGGATCTCATGATGTCTTTTTAAATACAACAGTGAAGGCATGATCCATGATGGAAACATTGATAAGCTGAACTTTATTAAAGTTTAAATTTTTTTCTACAAAATACACTGTCTGGAGAATAAGAAGAAAAGCCACATGGAAGCTTTTAGACTGGAAGCTAATATTTGCAAAATATTAGACTAATATTTGCTAATATTTGCAAAGCATATATCTGATGAAGGACTGTTATCCAAGATTTGCAAAAACTCTTAAAACTCAACAGTAAAAAAGCAAACAACTAGGAGTAAAGGGGTTAACTGTATAGTGATGAAGGGAAACTGAACTTTTGATAGTGAGCATGCTAGTGTTCATAGAAGTTGAAATATATATGAATTTTATGCAGTATTATAAACCAATGATGCTTCAATAAAATAGAAAAGAAAAACAACCCTTTTAAAACTGGGCAAAACACCTGAACAGACATCTCACCCAGGAAAGTAAAACAGATAGCAAATAAGCATATGAAAAATGCTCCATATTATATGTCATCAGAGAAATGCAATTTAAAACAACGGTGAGATACTACATCTGTTACAGTGGCCACTCTCCCGCAGTCTGCATGGCGCAGCCCCCCTCGTCCCTCCAAAATAAGAATGGCCAAAATCTGGAATGCTGACAACACCATATCTTACTGAAAATGTGGAGCAACAGGAACTCACATTCATGGCTGAGGGGAGTGCAGAATGGTGCAGCCACTTTAGAAGGCAGTGTAGCAGTTGCTAATAAAACTACATATACTCTTAGCAGGTGGTCCAGCACTTGCACTCCAGTGAGTCAAAATGTTCATTCATACAGATGTTTGCTGCTGCTGCTGCTAAGTCGCTTCAGTCATGTCCGACTCTGTGCGACCCCATAGATGGCAGCCCACCAGGCTCCCCCGTCCCTGGGATTCTCCAGGCAACAGCACTGGAGTGGGTTGCCATTTCCTTTTCCAATGCATGAAAGGAAAAGTGAAAGTGAAGTTGCTCAGTCATGCCCAACTCTTAGTGACCCCATGGACTGCAGCCTACCAGGCTCCTCCATCCATGGGATTTTGCAGGTGAGAGTACTAGAGTGGGTTGCCATTGCCTTCTCCAGTACAGATGTTTAGAGCAGCTTTATTCATAATTGACGACACATGAAAGCAATTGGATATCCTTCAGTCAGTGAATGGATAAATTGTTGTATATCCAGACAATGGAATATTATTCAGCACTAAAAAGAATAAGCCATCAGGCTGTAAAAAGATATGCAGGATCCATAGAATGCATATTACCAAAGGAAACAAGCCGATCTGGAAGAGCTGCATGTTTTATATTTCAACCAGATGACATTCTGGAAAAGGCAAAACTGTGGTGACAGGAAAAAGATCAGTGATTGCCAGCAGTTAAGGGGGACAGGTGGAAGAATGTCGGAGCAGTGACTCCATCCTCTGCCTGACACTGTGATGACTGGTGAGTGCCGTTATACATTTGTCAGACCCGCAGAATGCCCAACAACTTCAAACGTGAATTCCGACGTAAACTTTGGACTTCAGGTGAGCAAGGTGTGTTAGTGTCGGTTCATGGATAATAGTAAAGGCACCTTCCTAGTGGGGTTGCTGATGGTGGGGACTGTGAGGCGTCAGGGTATATGGGAACTCTCATTCTTTGGCTTACTTTTTTTCTGGGAACCTAAAACTGCTCTAAGAAGAGAAAAATAGAAGTGATGAAAATATATTTAAAATAAGTATTAAAAAGAGTGCTGAATTCATCCTGTCATTCTATTGCTTCAGACTAGAAATTTTTACTTTTTCTTCTGTAATGATTATATCTTTCAGAGACCCTTTTAGAAAGGAGATAATGAAGATATCCCAGAAGCATTTATTTCTCTTCAACACTATTAACAAAACACTAAGTCATGGTATGAAAGGTGAGAGATTAGCTACATGTAGAAAGAAGTATCTGAAACTGGATTTTGTAATTTTTCTTGCATTGTTGGCATTGGGATGTAAAATGTACGTTAATACCATGGTGCAAAGCCCCACTTGTGAGTGTGGGTCAAAGGGGTGGCCGTGAGATACTGTCTTTGGGTAGGGTCAGCACAGTTTTGTGCTAGATTTCTTGGCGTCTGACAGATTGCCCAATATAAATGGAAACAAAACTTCTAAATGCTTTTGTCTGCCAGCCACACACA
Source organism: Ovis aries (assembly GCF_016772045.2). Classification (NCBI taxonomy): domain Eukaryota; kingdom Metazoa; phylum Chordata; class Mammalia; order Artiodactyla; family Bovidae; genus Ovis; species Ovis aries. The sequence continues at coordinate 111,798,599 of NC_056055.1, forward strand.
TAACATTTGTATATTCATAGTCTAGTCTGTAACTGTCCACTGTGAAACATGCTGTGGACACACACAGGACTTTATTCAAGTTGAGGTAACTGGCTGTCTAAGAAGGATCATGAGCTTCCAGGTGTTCAGGCTGGATTTAGAAAAGGCAGAGGAACCAGAAACCAAATTGCTGATATTTGCTGGAGCGTTGAAAAAGCAAGAGAGTTCCAGAAAAACATCTACTTCTGCTTTATTGACTATGCCAAAGCCTTTGACTGTGTGGATCACAACAAACTGTGCAAATGTGAAAGAGATGGGAAGGCAGACCCTGACCTGCCTCCTGAGAATTCTCTATGCAGGTCAGGAAGCAACAGTTAGAATTGGACATGGAACAACAGTCTGGTTCCAAATCAGGATGGATTACGTCAAGGCTGTATATTGTCACCCTGCTTATTTAACTTATATGCAGAGTACATCATGTGAAATGCCGGGCTGGATGAAGTACAAGCTGGAATCAAGATTGCCGGGAGAAATATCAATAACCTCAGACATGCAGATGGCACCACCCTTATGGCAGAAAGTGAAGAAGAACTCAAGAGCCTGTTGATGAAAGTGAGAGAGGAGAGTGAAAAAGTTGGCTTAAACCTCAACATTCAGAAAACTGAGATCATGGCATCCGGTCCCATCACTTCATGGCAAATAGATGGGGAAAAACAATGGAAACAGTGAGAGACTTTATTTTCTTGGGCTCCAAAATCACTACAGATGGTAACTGCAGCCATGAAATTAAAAGATGCTTGTTCCTTGGAAGAAAAGCTATGACCAACCTAGACAGCATACTGAAAAGCAGAGACATTACTTTGCCAACAAAGGTCCGTCTAGTCAAGGTTTTTCCAATGGTCATGTACAGATGTGAGAGTTGGACCATAAAGAAAGCTGAGCACTGAAGAATTGATGCTTTTGAACTGTGGTGTTGGAGAAGACTCTTGAGAGTCCCTTGGACTGCAAGGAGATCCAACCAGTCCATTCTAAAGGAAATCAGTCCTGAATATTCATTGGGAGGGCTGATGCCGAAGCTGAAACTCCAATACTTTGGCCACCTGATGTGAAGAACCAACTCATTAGAAAAGACCCTGATGCTGAGAAAGATTGAAGCCAGGAGGAGAACGGCATGATGAAAGATGAGATGGTTTGATGGCATCACCAACACGATAGACTTGAGTTTGAGTAAGCTCTGGGAGTTGGTGATGGACAAGGAAGCCTGGCATGCTGCAGTCCATGCAGTCGCAAAGAGCTGGGCACGACTTGAGTGACTGAACTGAACTGAAAGAAGAATTTGACCTAGTTCCTCATCTACTGTAGATCTGGCTGATGTGGTACGCAGCCTTTACTGTATTCTCCAGTGAATGATGGCAGCACGGTGACGTTGGATATAGGTCCATAGAGAATGGATTGAAATTCCAAACCTGCTCAATTATGGACAACAGTGGAGACTTGTTTTTTTAATCAGTGTATCAGTTCAATTCAGTCACTCAGTTGTGTCCAACTCTTTGCGACCCCATGGACTACAGCACACCAGGCTTGCCTGTCCATCACCAACTCCCGGAGCTTGTTCAAACTCATGTCCATTGAGTCGGTGATGCCATCCAACCATCTTATCCTCTGTTGTCCCCTTTTCTTCCCACTTTCAATCTTTCCCAGCAACAGGGTCTTTTTCAAAGAGTCAGTTTTTTGAATCAGGTGGCCAAAGCATTGGATTTTAGCTTCAGCATCAGTCCTTCCAATGAATATTCAGGACTGATTTCCTTTAGAATGGACTGGTTGGATCTCCTTGCAGTCCAAGGGACTCTCAAGAGTCTTTTCCAACACTGATATTTAAAAAAGCAGTGTATAGATTTTAATTTTTTTTCTTAAAATTTTTTAAATTATTTTTTAAATTGAAGTATAGTTGCTGTACAATATTATGTAAGTTACAGGTGTACAGCACAGTGATTCACAGTTTTTGAAGTTTTTAACTCCATTTATAGTTATTATAAAATATTGACTGTGTTCTCTGTGTTGTATGCTATATCCCTGTAGCTTATTTTATACCTAATAGTTTGTACCTCTTACCCCTGACCCCTGTGTTGCCCCTTCCCCCATCCCTCTCCCCACTGGTAGCCACTAGTTTGTTCTCTGTATCTGTGAGTCTGCTTCTTTTTTGTTATATTCTCTAGTTTGTTGTATTTTTTAGATTAGTGGACTTTGTATGGGACTTTGGATTTAAGGGTGTAAATGGTTTTGGTCTCTTGTTCTTATTTGCATTGTCTTATGAAAATAATTGTTTTGATTAACAAGATTTTTTTTGAGTAGCATCAAAATAATGAAGTAATTATGCAAAGTTATGCATATTATTATGAAAAGAAATGTTTTTCATAAACCACTTAGGTAAATGAAATTCTGTTTCAACATGTTTTTTATTTTTAATATAAATTTATTTCTTTTAATTGGAGGTTAATTACTTTACAATACTATATTGGTTTTGTCATACATCAACATGAATCCACCACAGGTATACATGTGTTCCCCATCCTGAACCCCCCACCCTCCTCCCTCCCTGTACCATCCCTCTGGGTCGTCTCAGTACACCAGCCCCAAGCATCCAGTATTATGCATCGAACCTGGACTGGCGTTTGTTTCATGTATGATATTACACGTTTCAATGCCATTCTCCCAAATCATCCCACCCTCTCCCTCTCCTACTCAGAGTCCAAAAGACTATTCGATACATCTGTGTCTCTTTTGCTGTCTCACATACAGGGTTATCATTACCATCTTTCTAAATTCCATATATATGCGTTAGTATACTGTATTGGTGTTTTTCTTTCTGGCTTACCTCACTCTGTATAATAGGCTCCAGTTTCATCCACCTCATTAGAAATGATTCAAATGTATTCTTTTAATGGCTGAGGAATACTCCATTGTGTATATGTACCACCGCTTTCTTATCCATTCATCTGCTGATGGACATGTAGGTTGCTTCCATGTCCTGGCTATTATAAACTGCTGTGATGAACATTGGGGTACACGTGTCTCTTTCAGTTCTGGTGTCCTCGATGTGTATGCCCAGCAGTGGGATTGCTGGGTCATAAGGCAGTTCTATTTCCAGTTTTTAAAGGAATCTCCACACTGTTCTCCATAGTGGCTGTACTAGTTTGCATTCCCACCAACAGTGTTAAGAGGTTTCCCTTTTCTCCACACCCACTCCAGCATTTATTGCTTGTAGACTTTTGGATCACAGCCATTCTGACTGGTGTGAAATGATACCTCATTGTGGTTTTGATTTACATTTTTCTAATAATGAGTGATGCTGAGCATCTTTTCATGTGTTTGTTAGCCATCTATATGTCTTCTTTGGAGAAATGTCTATTTAGTTCTTGGCTCATTTTTTGATTGGGTCGTTTATTTTTCTGGAATTGAGCTGCAGGAGTTGCTTGTATATTTTTGAGATTAGCTGTTTGTCAGTTGCTTCATTTGCTATTATTTTCTCCCATTCTGAAGGCTATTTTTTCACCTTGCTTATAGCTTCCTTTGTTGTGCAGAAGCTTTTAAGTTTGATTAGGTCACATTTGTTTGTTTTTGCTTTTATTTCTAGTATTCTGGAAGGTGGGTCATAGAGGATCCTGCTGTGATGTATGTCAGAGAGTGTTTTGCCTATGTTCTCCTCTAGGAGTTTTATAGTTTCTGGTCTTACGTTAGGTCTTTAATCCATTTTGAGTTTATTTTTGTGTATGATGTTAGAAAGTGTTCTAGTTTCATTCTTTTACAAGTGGTTGACCAGTTTTCCCAGCACCACTTGTTAAAGAGATTGTCTTTAATCCATTGTATATTCTTGCCTCCTTTGTCAAAGATAAGGTGTCCATAGGTGTGTGGATTTATCTCTGGGCTTTCTGTTTTGTTCCATTGATCTGTATTTCTGTCTTGTGCCAGTATCATACTGTCTTGATGACTGTGGCTTTATAGCAGAGCCTGAAGTCAGGCAGGTTGATTCCTCCAGTTCTATTCTTCTTTCTCAAGATTGCTTTGGCTATTCGAGGTTTTTGTATTTCCATACAAATTGTGAAATTATTTGTTCTAGCTCTGTGAAAAATACCGTTGGTAGCTTAATAGGGATTGTATTGAATCTATAGATTGCTTTGGGTAGTATACTCATTTTCACTATATTGATTCTTCTGATCCATGAACATGGTATATTTCTCATCTATTAGTGTCCTCTTTGATTTTTTTCATCAGTGTTTTATAGTTTTCTATATATATATGTCTTTAGTTTCTTTAGGTAGATATAGTTCTAAGTATTTTATTCTTTTCATTGCAATGGTGAATGCAATTGTTTCCTTAATTTCTCTTTGTATTTTCTCATTATTAGTGTATAGGAATGCAAGGGATTTCTGTGTGTTGATTTTATATCCCGAAACTTTACTATATTCATTGATTAGCTCTAGTAATTTTCTGGTGGAGTCTTTAGGGTTTTCTATGTAGAGGATCATGTCATCTGCAAACAGTGAGAGTTTTACTTCTTCTTTTCCAATTTGGATTCCTTTTATTTCTTTCTCTGCTCTGATTGCTGTGGCCAAACTATGTTGAATAGTAGTGGTGAAAGCCGCTTGTTCTTATTTGCATTGTCTTGTGAAAATAATTGTTTTAATGAACAAGAGTTCTTTTGAGTAGCATCAAAATAATGAAATAATTATGCAAAGTTATACATATTATTATGAAAAGAAATGTTTTTCATAAACCACTTAGGTAAATGAAATTCTTTTTCAACAGATTTTAAAAAATAATTTAAACACCCCATTAGGCTTGCATTTTTTGGGGAAATAATGAACTGAAGTCTGCGTTATGTTTCATTGTCGTTTATGAGATTAGCATTGCTTCATTATTGGCCTCATATTATGCATAATCATAGGTTAAGCCATATCTAGAGAAAGTGCGAGGCTGTCACACAAAATGTTTTGTCTCACTGTAGATTAGAGGGTGAAGTTTGCAGTTTCAGATGCAAATGATCCTTTGTGGTAAGAAGGTGGAAATAAGCAGGAAGGTAAACACAGGAGGAGGGGCCGGAAGGAGAAGCAGAGGGAGGAGAAGGGTAAAAAGGCAGAAAAGCTCTTGGGGCTGGGGGTGAGAAGGGAAGGGGGATGGGAGAAAGGAAAGCCTGGAATACTCACTGAGGCCCTTGTGCCAGCCTGCCTGGTGTGTCATGGATGATCTTATCTGCCTTTTTGGTTGTTGTTCAGTCACTCAGTTGTGTTCAGCTCTTTGCAACCCCATAGACTGCAGCACACCAGGCCTTCCTGTCCTTTACTATCTCTTGGAGTTTACTCAAGCTCATGTCCATTGAGTCAGTGATGCCATCCAACCATCTCACCTTCTGTTACCCCCTTCTCCTGCCCTTTATCTCTCCCAGCATCAGGATCTTTTCTAATGAGTTGATTCTTCGCATCAGGTGGCCAAAGTATTGGAGTTTCAGCTTCAGCATCAGTCCTTCCAATGAACATTCAGGACCAGTTTCCTTTAGGATTGACTGGTTTGATCTCCTTGCAGTCCAGGGGACTCTCAAGTGTCTTCTGCAGCGCCACAGTGTGAAAGCATCAATTCTTCAACTCTCAGTCTTCTTTACGGTCAGACTCTAACATTCATACATGACTATTGGAAAAACCAGAGCTTTGACTATGCAGACAAACTATACTTTGTTGGCAAAATAACCTCTCTGCTTTTTAACACGCTGTCTAGGTTTGTCATAGCTTTTCTTCCAAGGAGCAAGCATCTTAATTTCATGGCTGCATATCTGCCTTTACTGTCTCCATTTTGCATCTTATGTCACAGTGGTAGAAACAGGGTTTTAACACATATGATTTCACTTTTCCAGTAATAGTGACTCTCATCATGGGCCAAGCTTGATGTTGAAAATAGTACAATTACAGGCTCCATATAGTCTCTCTCCTCCCTCAGCTTGAGTCCCAGTGGGGAAGATGGCTCCAGGGGATCCACAGTGACCTGCAAGGGATGTGAGCTGTAGATGGGAATGCATGGGAGAACCTCAGACAGACCTGGCTTCAGAGAAAACTTTGTGGAGGAGGTGGGTCCTCATTTGAGAACTGAAGGACGAAAGCAAAGACCGCTGTCCTCTCCTGGGACAAGCTGTCTGATTTTTATTTTGTTTGGTGTGTATTTCTTCTTTTTCCTCCATTGCTTTTTTTTTCCAACTTGTTTTTATTTTCTGGTCTTAGAACCCAGAGTCTCAAGGAAGTTCTAATGCCATTATTCATTACTGGGGGGTGGTGCACAGTGGGGACTCAGCCTGCTTTTTGGCTTTGAGAGCTCTCTAGGAGCTGGGTGGGTGCAGGACAGAGCAGAAGGCAAACCCGGGCAAGCTGCAGACCCCACATTTGACACAGATTCAAGCCTTAGTGTCATCTCATTTTGTCCTGGGGGTGTCAGGTTGTGGTGAACTTCGTGTAGCTAAAATGCTTGTCATTTACTGGCCTTTTAGGTTATGTGTATTTGATTTAATAGGAATGAAAAATACTTGTTTACTCAATTATTCGGAAGGAAACATTTGACCTAATGGGCTTCCCTCATGGCTCAGATGGTAAAGAATCTGCCTGCAGGAGACCCGGGTTCGATCACTGGGTCAGGAAGGTCCCCTGGAGGAGGAAATGGCAACCTACTCCAGTGTTCTTGCCTGAGAATCCCACAGACAGAGGAGCCTCGTGGGCTACAGTCTGTGGAGTCAGAGTCGGATACAACTGAGTGACACGCATATTTGACTTAATAGAAACATTTCTCAAATTTTGTTAAAACTTTGTTAAAGCTAATATTGAAATACATTGTGTGTGTATGTGTGTGTGTGTGTGTGCATGCACATGTTTCTTAGAAAGCTTTGTATCTGTCTACCGAAAAAGAAATACGGCTTTAAGGTTGATTTTTCGTCTTTTTCTCCTGCACAGTGACAACTGTGGGCTTCCTTGGTGGCTCAGACGTATAGAATCTGCGTGCAGTGCGGGAGGCCCAGGTTCAATCCCTGGGTTGGGAAAATGCCCTGGAGGAGGGCATGGCAACCCACTCCAGTATTGTTGCCTGGAGAATCCCATGGACAGAGGAGGCTGGTGGGCTGCAGTCCATTGGGTTGCAAAGAGTCAGACACGACTGAGCACAGCACAGTGGTAACTGCGTCCTTGGTTGATGGAGAATTCCTTTAGGAACACAGTCAAAGGAAGCAGAGCGGGGGGCCTGGTGGGCTCTGTAGGCAACAGGACAGACCTAATCCCAGAGAAACTGGAGTGGGTGGGAGGGCATAGGTCATTTCAACTCTGGGCAGCAACTGCTAACACTTGGCAGCATGAGCCAAGTATTTTGCATGTTTGTGATGACTTGTTTTAGAATGTAGGAGTCTTGGTGGGATGTTCAGGAGCCAGCAGATCCCGTGTCCTTTTCGACTGTGGCCCCATCCGCTTTGTCCCTGCCCTGTTTCTGTAAAATGACCGTGGTCCTGAGTGTAGTTTCCCTGGTTTGTCAAGGCTTGGTGTATGTCCCAGTACTCCTGCCTGGAAAATCCCATGGACGGAGGAGCCTGGAATGCTGCAGTCCATGGGGTCGCTGAGGGTTGGACACGACTGAGCAACTTCACTTTGACTTTTCACTTTCCTGCATTGGAGAAGGAAATGGCAACCCAGTCCAGTGTTCTTGCCAGGAGAATCCCAGGGATGGGGGGGCCTGGTGGGCTGCCGTCTGTGGGGTCACACAGAGTCAGACATGACTGAAGTGACTTAGCAGTAGTAGCAGCAGCTGTATGTCCCACCAGGAACCTTGTCTCCTGAGAGCTTGAGGTGGGGTTGCTCAGTATAACTTATCATGGTGCAGGCCAAGTGGTTGACTGAGACATTTTTTACTTCATGTATGTAGTTTGATTAAATCCTATGTGCAGTCTTCTTGGATGCTAGACTCCAGGGTAGTGTTGGCAGGATCCTGGGTGAAGTCGCAAAGTTATTGCACGAGGCTGGGAGCTTGCCGGCACCCCCATGCCTGGAGTCGCGTGTGACACACAGCGATATCATTTTCAGGTCACTGGGAGTGGGGTATCGCTCACATTAGCTGGTGGTTCCTGGGTCTGGTCACGTTTCCTCCGCACCCTCTCCAAGGTGCTCTTTAGTTCCACTCTCCCGATCCCCCGAAAGGACTGATCTGAGAGAGTCCGGTCACAGGGCCTCTCCGGCTGCTGCGCTGGCTGCCCTCCAGATCCCGGCACTCTTTATTCCCCTTAGAAACATGAATTGAAAATGTATTTATTGTTCTTCCGTTGTTGGTGAGGGCAAGACCCCATTGTAAAAGGCCCCAGTGGGCTGGAATTGCTCTTCCAGGTTATTTTTTTTTTTGCCACCAAAGTGGATTTGAGAACTCCTGTGGATATGGTTTGCTTGTTTTCCCAAGTCAGGATTTGGGTTTTTCCCGTGTGTGTGTGTGTGTGTGTGTGTGTGTGTGTTTTGTTAAGAAATTCTTCACATATTCTTGGTGTTATCTTTCCTTTCCTTGAGTCAGAAAACTTTCACTGAGTGTCAGTGTGGTGTGTTGGCAAATTTCAAGAAAGCGAAAGAACAGAATTTTTTAGTCCTGTAAGAATGTCATTGAGCTCCTTGCTGAGTTCCTGGCTGTGTTACTAAGTGAGAAACTATGGCGGGGGCTTTTCTGACCCGTGAGTGCGTGTCAGCACATGAATGAGATCAGACGCTTTAAAAATAACCCCCAAAGGATGTGCTGTGGGCCACCCTGGACCCCTCTGATTAGGACCGTGCATTTGACAGGTCTGTAAATTGGCCTCCATTTTGGGGTGATTTTATCTTGTTTTTGCAAAATCAGAGTTCTTAATGTAAGAGAGACTGCATTAATGGGGGGCAGTTTGCCATGCTTAGTACTGCCTTATCAGTGGGATTACAAAAATACAGGCTCGTTCTTGTGATAGGAATGTGACAAGTCATTTCTTTTCCTCCAAGACTGTCCATGTGGTGTTAATTTTTGACCTGATTCATAGGGCCTCTGATACCCTCCATACAGAGTATGTATAAAACAGCTGGACCAACCATCACTCACTTGCAGCTCTTGCCAGCAAAGAAATACTGTGTACTAAATTTGAATCTAGTTTCAAAACAAATGTCAACATTTTAAAACGCAGGATTTACTGGAACGTAAATAGTGTGTTTAGTGCAGCAGTTCCTCCTGACTCGCCCCTTATTCTGTCAGCATGTCAGGTAATGCCACAAATTTTCATCTTAATATATGATTCCTGTCTCTCCTTCATTCTCTGATGACTGATTGATACAGAGGAAGGAAAGCCCACCCTCTTACAAAGCCTTCTCTTCAGCAAATCAACTTCTCAGTATGTCAGATTATTTCAGATTTCAGAAACATCATAAGCAGGAGCCCAGCCTCATCAAAGGGGGACAACTAGGCAAGATGCAGTTTTATTTGTGTAAATTAGGTGTGTGTTCAATAATGATCTTCATACTTGTGTTGTTGCCAGCATGCTGCTGCTGCTGCTAAGTCACGTCAGTCATCCAACTTTTTGCAGCCCCTTGAACTGTAGCCCACCAGGCTCCTCTGTCCATGGGATTCACCAGTCAAGAATACTAGAGTGGATTGCCATTTCCTTCTCCAGGGATCTTTCTGACTCCGGGATCAAACCCACTTCTATGGCTTCTGCAGTGCAGGCAGATTCCTTACCCCTCAAGCTACCAGGGAAGCTGTTGCCAGCATATTTGGAGCTTTGCTGCTGCTGCTAAGTCGTGTCCGACTCTGTGTGACCCCATAGACGGCAGCCCACAAGGCTCCCCTGTCCCTGGGATTCTCCAGGCTAGAACGCTGGAGTGGGTAGCCATTTCCTTCTCCGATACATGAAAGTAAAAAGTGAAAGTGAAGTTGCTCAGTCGTGTCTGACCCTCAGCGACCCCATGGACTGCAGCCTTCCAGGCTCCTCTGTCCATGAGATTTTGCAGGCAAGAGTACTGGAGTGGGGTGCCATTGCCTTCTTCAATTTGGAGCTTTAAACCTGGCTTAATTGGGGACATTTTGATGTTTCAGGGTTGTTGGAGGAAAGAGACAAAATTTAATTGTACAAATACTGTTTTGATTTTGAAGATGCAAGAGCTTTGACAGAATAGGGCGACCTAATACAATTATCTGCTGGGAGTTTTGTTGAATTAGTGTGATTAAACAGGATGAACACCTCAAGGTTAAAAGACACTCTAGCACTCAAGACGTCTAGGAACGTGAATGGGGCTAGTGTTACAGGCTTTAGAAGCAAGTTTCTTCTTGTCTCAGATTCGATGGGGGGTTTGTTTTGGCCTATTTACTTCATCTCACTCAGCAGTCCCCCATGACGTGTTACTTGTCCCCTGAGTTGTTATTTCCTCAGGATTTAAATGAGGGAAAAGTCAGAATGAGGGAGAGGGGAGTGGTATTTTTTGAATCCTTCTCTGTACCAAGCTCATGCCAGGTACTTTCTTCACATGGGGTCTTATGGGATGAAAATGTTTTAATTCCTGTTGGGCAAAAAGTGCACAAGATCACACAGCCCTGGCTGTCTCACGCACGGCCTGTGTTCTTGCTCTGTCACGTTCTCCTAGCCCCCCTGTTCCTTTTAGGGGGTCTGCAGGGTGTATCAGACCAGCTGTCTCTTGACTAGAGTGAGGAAAATGAAAGAGGATTATTCAGTCATTCATTCAACACATATTTGTATATGCCAGATATACGGATATATGTGCATTTGTATATGTATGTTCTAGGTGTGTCCTTTCTTTTATTTAGCTGTGACTTAACACATTTATGGGCTTCCCTGGTGGCTCAGACAGTAAAGAATCTGCCCGAAATGCAGCAGACCTGAGTTCAGTCCCTGGGTTGGGAAGATCCCCTGGAGAAGGAAATGGCAACCCACTCCAGTATTCTTGCCTGGGAAATCGCATGAACAGTGGAGCCTGGCGGGGTGCAGTCCATGGGTTTGCAAAGAGTTGGACACGACTGAGTGACTAACACTTTTATACGCTTTATACATTTGTAGACGATCATTCTTATTTGTAGTGGGGGTTGTTGAACAATTAGGATATCTCTGTTTCATTGTTGAGTCGCTAAGTCATGTCCAGCTCTTGGTGACCCCATGGACAGTTTCTTTACCGCAGAACTTGTTGTTTAGTCACTAAGTCATGTCCGACTCTGCGACCCCATGGACTGTAGCCTGCCAGGCTCCTCTGTCCATGGCAGGAATCCTGGACTGGAATGGGTTGCCATTTCCTTCTCCAAGGAATCTTCCCAAGCCCTTAAACACTTATGTCAGTCTCATGCAGGATTTCCAAGCTGAGTTGATCATAAACTCTTTTTCCCTAAGAGCTTCTAGCCCGAACAGTGTTGAGGAGAACTCGCACCGCTGTCTAGCTGCAGAATGCGGAATTTCCCTCCTGCAGGGTGTTTTTTTTTTCTCCTTTCTCTACTCAGAAAGCACACAATTGTGTCATTCAAAGTTCTTTTTATTGAAGAGCCCCTTAGCATTTCTTTTTTAAGATATTGAAATATAGTTGATTTACAATGTTGCATTAGTTCCAGTTATATAGCAAAATGATTATTATACATATACATATATCCAGTCTTTTTTAGCTTATTTTCCCATATAGGCCATTACAGAGAATTGAGTAGAGTTTCCTGTACTGTACAGTAGGTCCTTATTAGTTGTCTATTTTATATATGCTAGTGTGTATATTTCAACCCCAATACCCTGATTTATCACCACCACCCCCCTTTACTTCTTGTTAACCATAGATTTGTTTTCTACATCTGTGAGTCTATTTCTGTTTTATAAATAAGTTCACTTTTATCAAATTTTTAGATTCCACATATAAGTAATATTGTATGATATTTGTCTTTGCTTCAGTGTTTCTAAAGATAAATTTATTAAATGTTACTTTAGGTGCACTGATTAAATATCTGATGACAACAATGTATCTAAGGAAGCTTCAACTGGTTCTCTTTTTGTCACAAAGTTGCGAGATAAAATTATTATGTTACTTCTTTAGAAATAGGCACTTCCGCAGGCCTTGAATTAACTGATACTTTGGTTTCTGAAGGTAGGTATTTACTTCCATTGTGTTTTCAGAGGTTCAGACGATTGTCACAGTGCCTTAAACCCAAATAATAATTATAAGCTGTCTGCAAGCTGAAGACTTTCGTTCATTTTAAATTACCCTCTGTAAAGAACCACATCCCCTCCTTTGGAGATGGTAAATTGAAATAGCCCTGCCTGCGCTGGACTCCGTTTCTTGAGCACAGAGGTTCACTGTTTGAGCTTTCAACGTATGTTCTGTTTGCCTAGATGTGTGGGCACAGGAGCAAACAGGGCCCAGAACCAAGGCTGATCTCATCCCAGGGGCCAGCCCCCGCCGAGGAGGTGGGGGAGAAGCAGCCTCTGCCCGGGCCATGGCACTTGCACCACCCTCCTCCACCTTCCTGGTGCCCAGGTGTTGGGTGGTGCAGACCAGGCCCTCCACAGATATTTACTGAGTGACTCAACTGTGGCTTCCTCTTTAATTCTGTATCTGGAGGTCAGAGGTCACTGAGAGTTCTGGGGAGCGCAAGGTGACCTCGGTCTCAAGTGGTCATTTGCCAGGCATTGTGGTAATGTACTAGTGGCCTGTGCACAGCCCTTAGCACGTGGCCATTGGTGTTCTTCAGTCATCCCACAGCCACCCTGTTACCAGGCAACAGTTACCACAGGACCATTAGCAGTCCTGCTCAGCCATTGGTCAGGGCTGCAGTGCCGCCCCCAAGTGAGCAGCCCTTAGTGGCCCACTCAGCCAGCCGGTGGGGGCCGGTGGTCATCAGGCTGAGCAGTGAGATAAGAGGCGGGCCTGGTCTTCTCACCCAGCCTCAGGCCAGTGGGTGAGCTGGGGGCCCAGGAGCAGTCTAGGGGCTCTGTCCTGCAGGCTCCAGAGCCTCACCAAGGCCGCTGCTGGCCAAGCCCAGGCCTCCAGGTGGCAGTGACCCTCTCCCCATCCCCGCCTCTGTGATCTGATGGCATCGCCCATCTGCATGGGACCTGCCGCCGTGTCTGGGCGTCCCGAGGAGCCTGAGGCCAGCTGGGTCTAGGTGCCCGGCTCCCTCAGCTTTGACCACTGGACAGGTCTGGGGACCTGGCCCCCAGGACCATTCTAATGGCTCTGAGATACTTGGCCACTTTACAGCTGGATAAACTGAAGTTGGAGACCGTTAGGTATGTGCCCAAGGCGCATGTCTCAGAACTGGAGGGGTCTGGGTGCAAATCCAGGAGGTGGACTCGGCTCCTTTGGGCTTCACCCGGGTCCCGGGCTGTCAGGGTGGTTCTTGTCTCAGCCAGTATGGTAGATGGGGTTTCAGTGTTGAGACCTTTTCCCTAGAACTTTTAATAGTAAACCTCCTATTTCCATTGGAAAGATTAAAATCCACAGATGATTTGACTGGGAAACCGAGGCTGTGGGGTAACTCAGCAATGTTTTCTGTGTGACGTCACAGAAAGTTACCATGGAAACAGTAACAGTGTTATGAATGCAGGATTATAACCTGGAGCAGGAAATTGGCAACCTGAGGAGACAGAGGCTGAGAAATAGCAGACAAATTCAGCAGCATGCTGTCTTTTCAGTCATATCTGACTCTTTGCGACCCTGTGGATCATAGCTTACCAGGCTTCTCTGTCCGTGGGATTCTCCAGGCAAGAATACTGGAGTGGGTTGCCATGTCCTTCTCCAGGGGATCTTCCCCACCCAGGGATCCAACCCACATCTCTTGTGTCCTGCATTGGCAGGCAGGTTCTTTACCACTAGCCCAGTGTGAGGGCTAAATGCCTGCCCTCTCAGCCTTCTCGAAACATCCGTGTGAAATTACTCTTTACTTTCCCCAGTGTTGTTACTACTTTCAGAACTTTTTGAAAGTAAAATAATTCCCATGTGTGCATATGTGTTTTCAGTTCAGCATATTACTGTTTTTTTCCACCCCCACCCCCCACAGGATCCTGCCTTTCCAGCCCCCTCTAATCCCTTCTTGAAGATATTCCCAGTGGAGATAAAGTGTTTCCTGGGTTTTGCATCAACAGATTCCTTGTGGAGTGAGCTAGCACTGGTATTTGCTGATTGATAAAGCTGATTCTGGCAGCCAGATGGAGGGAGTAAAGTTAAAACAACAACAACAAAAAACACATTATTTTCCCAGTAGAAACTTAAATTCTAAATTATGTTGTTCCTGTCGTTGTTAAGTAAATACAGTTCTTTCCCAAAAATGCTTATTTCAAAAACATTGATAATATGTCTTAAACCTTGTCATAGAAAATTCTTTAGATCCCTGGTAAGTGGAGGTGGCAACAGTCACCCACCTCCTTTCTGTGTATCTGGAGTCCTCTGGTGGGCCCTGTGTCTGCCTGGCTCCTGGAGATGTCCCTTTTCTTCTCGCTGCTCTTTGACTGTGAAAGGACTGAGGACCCCAGAGAGGAGCCTCCCCGTGGCTCTGCCCCTAAAGCTCTAGAAGCTTGTCAGCTGACTCACATGAGTTAGCCCCACAAATTCCTGTGGGTGCAGAAGCATCTTTCTCCCTAGTCTCTTCTGGGACCTGAAATATCTTGCTAATCTGTGATCAGGAAGAGAAGAGTAAGTAGAGGTGGAGCTGTCTTTTTAATCAAAGGGGACTTCAAGTGACGAGAGGAGCACAGAGAGAGTTGAATTGGTCCCAAGTGTGTATGTGCCCAGAAGAGACCGTGAGGTATGTGTGCCATGAAACTTACATGTATGATGGACCTCGCCCAGCTAGAGTCAGAGCATGACCAGTACCGGGAGGTGATGCTGTTCTTCCACTGCTCTGTTTATCTACCAAGTTATGTTTATCATTCACTTGTCTTGTAGAGATAGAGTTGTGTGCTTTACCAAATGTGTACAAATATTTTTGAAAAAATGGAAATATACTCATCATGTGTTTTTTGTTGTGAGCTGTGGCTCATGCTTACTAATGTATAAATTTCCTTTCCAATCTTTACTTTGAATTAAAGGTTACTTAGAAATGTTAAAAAAATTTTTTTCCACGTGGAAAAATTTCAGATTTACCCATGGATTATTAATTTTAATTGCCTTGTGACCAGATGTGGTCTGTATAATAACTGACCTTGAAAATCCATTGAGAGTTGTTCTGTGACTTAGCACACACAGGGCTTTGCAACACGTATGTGAAAACAGTGTGAAGTCTCCTGGGCGTTCTTCCTCTACTGCACTGAACGTGCTTTGGGATCTCCTAACAAATGACGGATTTATTCGTTTATCCTGTATTTTTATTAAATTTTATCTGTACATGGTTGAGGCAATTTTAATAAATATATGATATATAGACTTGTCATAACTTCCTGTTAATTTTTTGTCATTATATAGAGGCTCTCTTTTTTATTGAAGTGTGATTGACTTACAATGTTGTGTTAGTTTCCGATGTACGACATAGTGATTTGGTGTTTTTACTCATTGTGAAATGATTGCCGTGATTAGTCTAGTGACCTTGTGTCACCATACAAAACTAGGACAGTGTTACTGACTGTATTCCCTATGCTGCACATCCCAGCCCCGTGGCTTATTTTATAACTGACTTCCTACCTTTTAATCTTCCTCACCTGTCTCACTCCTCTCCCCCCACCCACCCCATATGACAGGCTTGTTCTCTGTATCCTTGAGTCTCTTTCTGTTTTGTATGTTAGCTCATTTGCTTTGTGTTTTAGACTTTACATGTAAGTGAAGTTACACAGTGTTTGTCCTTCTCTGACATACTTCGCTTAGCACAGGTCCATCCCTGTTTTTGCAGATGGCATCGTTTCATGTTTTTTTAACGGCTGAGTAACATACTCCACGGCTCCTTTATCCATTCATCTGTTGATGAACACTGAGGGGGCTTCCCTGTCTTGCCTATTGTAAATAATACTGCTATGAACATTGGGATGCATCTATCTTTTCAAATTAATGATTTGTGTTTTTTTAACGATACATGCCTAGAAATAAGATTGCTGGGTCATATGGTAGTTCTGTTTTGTGTTTTTTGAGGAACCTCCACGCTGTGGTCCATAGTGGCTTTTACATTCCCGTTTTAGATCCCATTTTACTTGCAACTTACATTCCCACCAATGGTGCAAGAGGGCTCCCTTTGATCCACATCCTCTCCAACACTTGTTTTCCTTTTGATGATGGCCATTCTGACAGGTATGAGGTAATACCTCGTTGTGGTTTTGATTTGCATTTTCCTGATGTTCAGTGATGTTGAGCATATTGGTTTGATGCCTGGCTTTATAGTATAACATGAAGTCAGGAACTGTGAGGCCTCCTGGTGTTTTCTTTTTGTGTGATTCCATAAAAATTTTAGATTTTTTTTCTCCTTCTATTAAAAAAAAAAATGGCATTGGAATCTTGTTAAAGATTGCATTGAATCTATAGGTTGGTGGTATAGACATTTTAACAGTAGTAATTCTTCCAATATTTCTTATCTTCTTTGATATTCATTTGCTTAATATATTCACTTATGCATTTTTAAAGTTTTATGCAAATTGGATAATCTAAAAAAGGTGAATTAAAAATTTATTTCTATAGGAAATGCATTATTTCTTATAACACAGGTTTCTTTCTAAATATTATATAAATAAGGATCCATATGTTGAATCCATATAGAATATAATATTAGAAGTTGGAGCAAAAACAAATCTGTAGGGTTTTTGGACATGTACAAAGGTATATAATTTTAAATACACATTTATATTGACCAGCCCTATGGAAAATTATCGTGTATAAAAGACTGAAGAACTTGGATTTTTGACACTACTGTGTGTAGATGGATATACACTGCAGAAGAAGAATAATATTAATATATTTAAGGTGTTATATATATGGTCATTCATTTGCTGGTAGTCTAAAAATGAGGCCTTTCATTTGTGGTTTAAAGTGACGAAAATTAAACAGTAGCTTGACAGTTTCTGATCATAGAAAATACATGAAAGATGGGTTCAGAGGACTTTGTTTTTAACCTTTTCATTAGGTAATTTAACTTACTCTGTGGCTCAAAAATAATGCCAGAAAGGGTGGAAAATCTTATTTGATGCAGTAACTTTGGGCCATTCGATTTTTCTAAACCACTGTTATAAAACATTTTTATTTTCCCTTCAAAGGAGAACTTTCTCATTATGAGGTGTCACTGCTTATTTAGCAGTTTCAGCAAATAAATCAACTGTAGTTTTCTTATACAGCAAACGAAAAAAACAACTGTTGGAACTTTTCTTGTCTTCTCTTCCTCAGTGTCCTATAGTCAAGAGTTAACTTTTCTTCATTTTTTAAAAGGATATAGTACTGTTCAGGCTTCCCTTGTGGCTCAGCTGGTAAAGAGTTTGCCTGCAATACGGGATACCTGGGTTTGATCCCTGAGTTGGGAAGATCCTCTGGAGAAGGGAAAGTATAAGTATTCTCCAGTATTCTGGCCTGGAGAATTACATGGACTGTGTGTGTGTGTGTATACATATGGTATATACATATATATATATATATATAGTGTATATGTATACGTGAATGTTTAACAAAGCGTGGTCCACTGGAGAAGGGAATGGCAAACCACTTCAGTGTTCTTGCCTTGAGAACCCATGAACACTATGAAAGGCAAAAAGATAGGATACTGAAAGATGAACTCCACAGGTGGGTAGGTGCCCAGTATGCTACTGGAGAAGAGTAGAGAAATAACTCCAGAAAGAATGAAGAGACAGAGCCAAAGTGAAAACAACACCCAGTTGTGGATGTGACTGGTGATGGAAGTAAAGTCTGATGCTATAAGAACAACATTGCATAGGAACCTGGAATGTTAGGTCCATGAATCAAGGTAAATTGGAAGTGGTCAAATAGGAGATAGCAAGAGTGAACATCCATATTTTAGGAATCAGTGAACTAACATGGACTGGAATGGGGGAATTTAATTCAGATGACCATTATATCTACTACTGTGGGCAAGAATCGCTTAGAAGAGATGGCATGGCCATCACAGTCAACAAGAATTCAAAATGCAGTACTTGGGTGCAGTCTTAAAAATGACAGAATGATCTTTGTTTGTTTCCAAGGCGAACCATTCAATATCACCACTAATGTCAAAGAAGCTGAAGTTGAATGGTTCTGTGAGGACCTACAAGACCTTCTAGAACTAACACCAAAGAAAGATGTCCTTTTCATCATAGGGGACTGGAATGCAAAAGTAGGAGGTTAAGAGATACCTGGAGTAACTGGCAAATTTGGCCTTGGAGTACAAAATGAAGCAGGGTAAAGGCTAACAGATTTTTGCCAAGGGAATGCACCGGTCATGGCAAACACCCTTTTCCAACAACAGAAGCGTCTACATGTGGACATCACCAGACAGTCAACACCAAAATCAGATTGATTATATTCTTTGCAACTGGAGATGGAGAAGCTCTGTACAGTCAGCAAAAACAAGACTGGGAGCTGACTGTGGCTCAGTCCATGAACTCCTTATTGCCAAATTCAGACTTAAATTGAAGAAAGTAGGGAAAACCACTATACCATTCAGGTATGACCTAAACCAAATTCCTTACGATTATACAGTGGAAGTGACAAACAGATTCAAGGGATTAGATCTGATAGAGTGCCTGAAGAACTATGGACAGAGGTTCATGGCATAGTACAAGAGACGGGGATCAAGATCATCCCAAGAAAAAGAGAGGCAAGATAGTTGTCTGAGGAGGCCGTACAAATAGTTGAGAAAGGAAGAGAAGCTAAAGGCAAAGGAGAAAAGGAAAGACGTACCCATCTGAATGCACAATTCCGAAGAATACCAAGGAGAGATAAGAAAGTTCTCTGGACTTCTTAACTAATCAATACAAAGAAATAGAGGAAAACAATAGAATGGGAAAGACTAGCGATTTCTTCAGGAAAATTAGAGATGCCAAGGGAATATTTCATCCTAAGATGGGCACAATAAAGGACAGAAATGGTATGGATCTAAGCAGAAGATACTAAAAATAGGTGTCAAGAATACACAGAAGAACTATACAAAAAAGATCTTAGTGACTCAGATAACCGCAATGGTGTGATCACTCACCTAGAGCCAGACATCCTGGAGTGTGAAGTCAAGTGAGCCTTATGAAGCATTACTGTGAACAAAGATAGTGTAGTGATGGAATTCGAGATGAGCTATTTGAAGTCCTAAAAGATGATGCTGTGAAAGTGCTGCACTCAATATGCCAGCAAATTTGGAAAAGTCAGCAGTGGCCACAGGACTGGAAAATGTCAGTTTTCATTCCAATCCCAAAGAAAGGCAATGCCAAAGAATGTTCAAACTACCACACAATTGCACTCATCTCACACGCTAGCAAAGTAATGCTCAAACTTCTCCAAGCCAGGTTTCAACAGTACATGAACCGAGAACTTCCAGAGCTTCAAGCTGGATTTACAAAAGTCTGGGGAGCCAGAAATCAAATTGCCAGCATCCATTGGATCATAGGAAAAATAAGAGAATTCCAGGAAAACATTTACTTCTGCTCTATTGACTATGCCAAAGCCTTTGACTGTGTGCGTCACAAAAAACTATGGAAAATTCTGAAAGAGATGGGAATACCAGACCACCTGACCTGCCTCCTGAGAAATCTGTGTGCAGGGCAACAAGCAACAGTTAGATCTGGACATGGAACAACAGACTGGTTCAAAAATGAGAAAAGAGTACGTCAAGGCTGTATACTGTCACCCTGCTTATTAAACTTATGTGCGTAGTACATCATGCAGAATGCTGGGCTGGATGAAGCACAAGCTGGAATCAAAGATTTCCAGGAGAAATATCAATAACCTCAGATATGCAGATGACTCCACCCTTATTGGCAGAAAGTGAAGAGGAACTGAGGAGCCTCTTGATGAAAGTGAAAGAGGAGAGTGAAAAAGCTGGCTGAAAACTCAACATATGAAAAACGAAGATCATGGCATCCGGTCCCACCACTTCATGGCAAATAGATGAGGAAACAATGGCAACAGTGACAGACTTTATTTTTTGGGCTCCAGAATCACTGCAGATGATGACTGCGGCCATGAAATTAAAAGACGCTTACTCCTTGGAAGAAAATCTATGACCAACCTAAACAACATATTAAAAAGTAGAGACATTACTCTGTCGACAAAGTTCCATCTAGTCAAAGCTATGGTTTTTCCAGTGGTCATGTGTGGATGTGAGAGTTGGACCATAAAGAAAGCTGAGCATTGAAGAACTGATGCTTTTGAAGTGTGGTATTGTAGAAGACTCTTGAGAGTCCCTTGGACTGCTAGGATGTCAAACCAGTCAATCCGAAAGTCCTGGATATTCATTGGAAGGACTGATGCTGAAGCTAAAACTCCAATACTTTGGCCACTTGATGCAAAGAACTGGCTTATTGGGAAAGCCCCTCATGCTGGGAAAGACTGAAGGCAGGAGGAGAAGGGGACGACAGAGGATGAGATGGTTGGATGGCATCACCAACTGGGTGGATGCATTTGAGCAAGCTCTGGGAGTTGGTGATGGACAGGGAGGCCCGGCATACTGCAGTCCATGGGGTCAAAAAGAGTTCAACACGACTGAGCGACTGAACTGAAGTGAACTGATACTACTATTCTAACCATACAGTGCTAGAAAAGTTTCACTATGTATGTATGTATTTATTTTTATTTGTGGAACAAGTACTAAGTCTGTTTATGATTTTAATATAAAAGTCAGTAATCTTATTCATATTTAAAGAATTATTATGCCATTCCAGCCTCACTTTTATAAAACATAATACAGGCACAGTTATTCTATGGTGGGCCTTTATGTAATTAAAAGTAAAAATCATAGAATTATAGATGACTGTTTTTAATGCTTTCAGCAAGAGCAATTTCCTCCCCTGTTGTTCTGGAGACTAGAAGTGGCAGGTCGAAGTGTGGCAGAGCTGGTTTCCTCTGAGGGCCTCCCTCCTCGGCTTGCAGATACCATCTGCCATGGCCGTCCCTGGTCTTCCCTCTGTGTCTTGTATGTGACCTTTGTTTACTTTGGGTGTTTCTTTTTCATTATTTTAAAGTAAAATAGTCAAAACTATTTTAAGAGTTTTAAATAGTTGATAATAACAAGTCTTGTTGGATGAAACCAAAGTTGAAAATAAATATCCTGTTGGATGAAACTAAAGCAAGAGTAGACAAATTCACTTGTTAATATATGGGTAGACTTTGAGGAGATAGGGTAAATGATCAGCTTGTTAAAATAGAATGCAGAGCCCTTGTGGGGCGCTCAATAAGGTGGGTTAACCCTGTTTCCAAGGAATAGCAGGAAAGCAAATTAAAATGTAAAAAAGTGTTCTTGGAGCCACAAGGTGTCTTGCAATAAATGCATGGAAAAATAAACTGACACATTCAGGTGTTAGAATAATGTTCAATGCTAGGAAGGAACAGACTATTAAGCCACGCAAAGACAGAGAGGAGTCTTAAATGCATAGTGCTATGTGAAAGAAGCCCATTTGATAAAGCTACTTCCTGTATGATTCCAACGCTGTGATGTTTTAGAAAACACAAAAAGTATGGAGAGAGTGTGGAGATGAATGCTTGTCAGAGAGTAAGATGGGCAAAGAAGAACAGGTGGAACACAGAAGTTTTTTCTAGCAGTGAAAATACTCTCTTGGTATGATAGTACAGTGGTGGAGACATCATTGTACATTTGTCCAAACCCATAGAACATGCAGCCCCAGGGCTGAAGCCTGATGTAGACTGTGGACCTTGTGTGATTAGGATGTGTTTACATAGGTTCTTGAGTTATAACAAATGTACCATTCTGGTGGGGAATGTTGTTAATGGGAGAGACTATATACATGTGAATAGGTTGAGGCCATTTGGGAATTCTCTGTACCTTCCTCTCAATTCTGATGTGACCCTAAAACTTTTCTTTAAAAAGTTGTCTTTAAATTTAGGAATATTCTACTTAGAGGCATTGGGGAGGTTATAAGATAGTGAAGAATTATGGGGCCAGGATTAGGGAGAACAGAGGCCTAGCTTCACCTCACCTCTTTCTCCGAAACAACGTCAGGGTGAGTCCAGAGTACTAGTCCCATAGGCGTCTGGCAGAAACAAGCTTAAATCCCTTCTGGAAGAATATAATGTTATCCTAGCCCTCAAATTATTTCTACTCACAGTTTTCCAAAAACAACATCTGACCGTCAAAAATAAACACTGGAGAAGGAAGGACAACATTAGCAAAAGCTTGAAAACAATAGCAGTGGAAAAATGCAGACGCTTCATAGATTGGTATTAGGAGGAACAGACTTCCAAAAGGTTTACTGTTTTCAAGGACAGACAGGAATTCAAGAGAACTGGAAAGTATACATAAGAACCAAATGAAAATTCTAGAACTGCAAATTAACCAGCAGATTAGGTATTACCAAAGACAGATTTAGCAACCTGAAAAGTAGGTAAAAGAAATACTCAAAGTTAAACACAAAGAGCAGAGAGGTGACAGGGTGTGGTGAGAAGTATCAGTGAACTTACAAACAGAAGCTGGAAAGGAGATGCCCGCTAATATGGAACACAGTGACATTTGAACAGGAAGTGACTCAGAACTTAAATGATAACTTCTATCTACAAACTCAAGAACTGCTGTGAACTCTAAGAAGGATAAATAATAAACAACTCCTACCAAGTCATATTGTTGTAATACTCATGAAAGCAAAAAGAGAAGACATTAGAAGCAACCAGAGGGGGAGAAAAAGGACAAATTACTTTCCAAGCTACACTTAAGTCAACAGGTGACTTCTTAGCATAAAAAGCAGAAGCCGGAGGCGAAGGGGTGGTATCTTTAAACTGTGGAAAGAAAATACCTGCCAACCTAGAGTTCTCTGCCCCCCAAAAATATCCTTCAAGTATGTGGGTGGAATAAAGACATTTCAGACAAATAGAAATTGAACGGTTCTGTTGCCAACAGATTTTAGACTAAGACTATATTAGGAGGGGTTATTTAGGAGAAAAATTATCCCAGCTGGTCAGAAGTGCAACTGTAAACATGCCTATGAAGAGAAGTCTAGTAACTCACTGTATTACATAGTAACAATGTCTTGTTGGATTAAAATATATGGAGGGTTAAAACACATGCCACATGGGCTTTTGAAAATGAGGAAATGGGACGTCCAATTGGGGTGAGATGCTGTAACACCCCTCCATGTATGGTGAGGAGGAGGAGGAGCAGCCAGCACTTCTTGGCTCTCCTGGGGAGGAGCGGACTTGCTCTAACCACGTTAGGAATTTGGTGTGAGTGCAAATTGTTTGGATAGGCATATACCGTGATCCAGCACTTTCACTCCCAATGTACACTTCTTAGTAACAGAGGTTCATACAGAAGACACAGTCAAGAATGTTCATGACAGCGTATTTATAGTAACTAAAGCCTGGACAGAGCGCACATGTCCACTTAGATTAGATGGACAGATTGTATATGCGTACAGTGGATTATGCATCGATGTAAAGGAATAAGCTGACAAGTACACGTAACCACACGGATAGGTTTCACACACACAACATGGAGCCGAAGCAGACTCACACAGAATACACACTGCGTGACCCACTGAAGTAGCATCTCGTAAAGGACTGTAGAGCCAGCGTGCCTAAGGCTGTGGACCTGGGTCAGAGGCAGGATGGCAGATGCCTTCAGGAAAGGAAGGGGCTGCTTGCTACCAGGATCCGGTGGGGGCTTCCTGCTCCGCCGGGGTTTGCCTCTTGACTGGGAGTGGTTAACGTGTCTCTCGGTGTCATGGGTCTTTCAGCTGCAGCTCTTGTTCTGTGTATGTTTCTGTGGATGGTTTACTTCACAACAAGGAGGTTAAAATACACACTCAGTCCTTTATGAACTGTATGGAAAGTGCTTAGATGGAGAATTGTCTTGACTTTGTATTCTCTGAGTGTGTGTGTGTGTGTCTGTGTCTCTTTTAATACCTTGGAGGTTCTCTCGGGACAAGTTCTCAACAGCCCTCGTGCTCACTGCCGGGAGTCGGCTAGTCCCTTGGTCCCCTTTGTAACTGTGGCCCAAATAAGAAGAAAATCCCCATCCTTTATGTTGCCTTAGTACAGCAGATAAAGATATTTTAAAATATTTTACCAGATATCCATGGGGGAAAGGGCAGGAGGAAAATCCAGTAACATCAGTGGAGTGTAAACCTGGACAGGATTCTTTCTTTCAGGTTTGTAGTCCAACAGCAGCTGATGTAGTCCCGAGGCTCGTGGGCTGTCTTCTTCCATCACCCAGCGAGTGTCTGTTACCTTCTAAATGGAGACCTTGTCCTCAGTCCAGGCCCCAGACCCAGAGACCTTCTCTTCAGGCAACAGGCAGTCCATGGGGAGACCTCAGCCCTGCTGTGCAGGGATGGTGGGGTGTGATTGTGGATAGAGCCATGCCGTAATGACCCCTCGGGCACTCAGCAATCTGAGCAGCCTTTGTTTTGGCAGTCCATGGGGAGACCTCAGCCCTGCCGTGCAGGGATGGCGGGGTGTGATTGTGGATGGAGCCACGCCATAATGACCCCTTGGGCACTCAGCAGTCTGAGCAGCCTTTGGCAGTCCGTGGGGAGACCTCACCTCTGCCGTGCAGGGATGGCGGGGTGTGATTGTGGATGGAGCCACGCCGTAATGACCCCTCGGGCACTCAGCAGTCTGAGCAGCCTTTGTTTTGTGGTTCAGTCCCTCGGTCGTGTTGACTCTCTGTGACCCCATGGACTGCGGCATGCCAGGCCTCCCTGTCCTTCACCATTTCCTAGAGCTTGCTCAAATTCATGTCCATTGAGTTGGTGATGCCATCCAGCCATCTCATCCTCTGTTGCCCTTTTCTTCTGTCCTCAGTCTTTCTCAGCATCAGGTCTTTTTCAGTGAGTTGGCTCTTTGCATCAGGTGGCCAAAGGATTGGAGCTTCAGCTTCAGTCCTTTGTAGCATCCTTATTAGTGGGGCCAAGTCTGTCTGTCCCAGAAGGAGCAGTTCTGAACACCAGCTTTAACCTGCAGACCTAGTATCTCTGTATACTGAAGTGGAACGTAACAGCCCTGGAATAGCCACAGGCACTTGTTTATACAAAAGGGAAAAGGACTCCTCAAATCACTGTGCGTGTGAGGTCCTCATGCTTTGTCTGCTGGAGGGTGACCCTGGGTTCCTGCTGACACTTCAGTCCAAGCGTGGCTGGGGGCGCCCTGCGGACCTCCACAGCCTCAGATGCTCTGCCTGCGCGTCCTCACTTCACCCCAAAACATGATTGTGAAGAAACTTGGGAAGCGTGAACAGTCTGCCTGAGAGCATGCAGCAAACTCAGTATGGTAGAGGGGGGTCCACGACTCAGTTTTTTCCCTGCAGGCCCCCTTTTTCTGATGACACAGGGAGATACTTGGTTTATTTTTAAGTTAGGATCCTGTGCCGATGGCCCTTGAAACAGAATTTTTGACTTGAAACTTCTGCAGAGGAGAGGCTGGCAGGCATGCCTTAGTGCTTGTGCTGTGGCTGAATCCTCCCCCGCAGGGACTCTGCCTGTCTGGCTTCTCAGCCAGAGTGGGATGGGCAGGGAGCGCCTGCTACGCTCCTGGCTGTGCCCGCTCGGCCCCACGTGGGGCCCAGCTCTGTGAAGGAGCTGCAAGGCCAGCAGAGTGTCAGTGCTGGGTGTTGAGGCCACGCTGCTGCGGTCCGACGTGTCAGACTGCAGGGAGCCCTTCCTGAGTTGATTGAAGTGGTTTGGGGCAGGCATTGTGTTCATTGTTGGGATCAGTGGTCACTTTATTCTGAAGGCACTTGAATGTTGCGTCAGTGGAAATAGAATTGTGAAAAGCACAGAAAGCTGCAGCTTAGATGCTTGGCAAAGCTTCTACCTGAACCACGAAGAGTCTCTTCAGAGTAACTTTTAGAGCCGAAACTGTCTTTACCAGAATGAGAGAATTTAAATGTAGTCCCAGAAATTTTCATTTGTGTGTGTGTGTATAAATTTTTTTCTTTTCCATGATACGTAACTTGCTGAAGATGCCAAGGCAGCTACATAGTTCCATGGACAAAGTCAGTTACAAGTGATCCATTGATAAAGTAATTCCCTAGTGACGCAGCCACCAAAATACTGGAGCAGAAGAGAGCATGTGTTTCACACTCCTTGCTGAAAGCTTGACGCACACGCACAAAACTGATACAGGGAATATGGAAGAAATTATCTGGCCAATTCTGGCCACTTCTGCACAAAGCTTTCCATTTAGAATTTACTGAACTGTGGCAGGCAGGTTAAAATTATTAAATAAGCCAGAAAAGCTTTAAAGATTTTGGGCGTGTCAATGTTTGGGGATGTGAGCCTTTTTTCCTGTTAGCTGTTCAGTTAATTATAATGATTACAACTGCATTTTCATCCTTTTTGGTACTTCGCATGAGGGCAGGGGTCCAGAAGTGATGGAGGAGACAGGTGTGTGGCTTCCCAGTACTCTTGTTCCTGGAAGTGCCGGCCTTGGCCCACCCCTTAGTCTTGCGGCTGCATGGGCATCTCCCCTGCTGCAGGGCAGGGTGCACGGGGCTGCCTGGTGGGGGCAGGACCCATGGTCTCTGGAGAAGGCCGGCTCGAGGATGCGCACAAGCGCAAGGCGTCTTTATTGTGTTGGATTTCACATGAAGAATGAACGGGTCCTGGGAAGGCTGTTTTCATCCACTCATGCCTTGGAGTCAGGGATGTCATGTTCGTTTCCAAGGTCTGCTGTTGTCAATTCCCAGCCACAAGCCTGGAAAGAAGAGGCTGGGACGAGGTGGGACAGGGCCCCTCTCGGGAGGCTCTGGGGAGGGGTCCTTACCTGCCTACCCAGCCCTGGGGGACTCACTGCCAACCTCCCTCCCCTGGTGTTCTCTAAAGGCGCCTGCATCGCTCCCCAGCCCCTACCCCTCAGCACGGCCCCTCTGCCTGCACGTGGGCTCTGTGTCGGGACGCCACTGCTTGCACAGGGGCTCAGCCCACCCCGGGGTGACACCGTGTGGACAGATCGCATCTGCAGGACCCTGTTTCCACATGCAGCCTATTTCCTCCTCCCGCATCCTGTGGACACAGCTCTCTTTCCTCCCTCTCCTTTCCTGTCCCCACCAATTTGGAGAGTGAGGGTCAGTGAGTAGTGTTCACCTTTCAATTCAGATATTTTCCTGAAAGAAAAAAATGATGCTTCCCGAGAGTCATAGTTCTCTTCTGTGCAGCTAAACTGTGCAGCTGAGACTACAACTCACTCTTAAATTTATAGAATTTAACTCACTCTGTTGTATATAGGATATTTCGATTGAGACGTTCTGGGGTCAAAAGCTACTGTTTCCTTCTGGCCCTTCTGGCGTGGGATTTGTCCCTACCCAACTCTGGGCTCCCCACCTGTACGGGCCGTGTCTTCCTCATACATCATTTTACCTGGAGAGTCCAGGGCAGAGCTTCCCATCTGATGCGTACCTTCTGAATACTTGTAGGGTATGAGAACTGTGAAAGAACAGCTTCTTTTTATGCACGGAAGGAAACCTTGATCAGTTCAGTTCAGTTCAGTCACTCAGTCATCTCCCACTTTCTGCGACCCTATGGACTGCAGCACGCCAGGCTTGACTGTCCATCACCAATTTCCAGAGTCCACCCAAACCCATGTCCATTGAGTCGGTGAAGCCATCCAACCATCTCATCCTCTGTCGTCCCCTTCTCCTCCTGCCCTCAATCTTTTCCAGCATCAGGGTCTTTTCAAATGAGTCAGCTCTTCGCATTAGGTAGCCAAAGTATTGGAGTTTCAGCTTCAACATCAGTCCTTCCAATGAACACCCAGGACTGATCTCCTTTAGGATGGACTGGTCGGATCTCCTTGCAGTCCAAGGGACTCTCAAGAGTCTTCTCCAACACCACAGTTCAAAAGCATCAATTCTTTGGTGCTCAACTTCCTCTGTAGTCCAACTCTCACATCCATACGTGACTACTGGAAAAACCATAGCTTTGACTGGAAGGATGTTTGTCAGTAAAGTAATGTCTCTGCTTTTGAATATGCTGTCTAGTTTGGTCATAACTTTCCTGCCAAGGAGTAAGCATCTTTTAATTTCATGGCTGCAGTCACCATCTGTAGTGATTTTGGAGCCCCCCAAAATAAAGTCTGCCACTGTTTCTACTGTTTCCTCATCTATCTGCTATGAAGTGATGGGACTGGATGCCATGATCTTAATTTTCTGAATGTTGAGCTTTAAGCCAACTTTTTCACCCTCCTCTTTCACTTTCATCAAGAGGTTCATTAGTTCTTTTTCACTTTCTACCAATAAGGGTGGTGTCATCTGCATATTTGAGGTTATTGATACTTCTCCCAGCAATCTTGATTTCAGCTTTTGCTTCTTCCAGCCCAGCGTTTCTCATGATGTACTCTGCATATAAGTTAAATAAGCAGGGTGACAATATACAGCCTTGATGTACTCCTTTTCCTATTTGGAGCCAGTCTGTTGTTTGATGTCCAGTTCTAACTGTTGCTTCCTGACCTGCATACAGATTTCTCAAGAGGCAGGTCAGATGGTCTGGTATTCCCATCTCTTTCAGAATTTTCCAGTTTGTTGTGATCCACACAGTCAAAGGCTTTGGCATAGTCAGGAAAGCAGAAATAGATGTTTTTCTGGAACTCTCTTGCTTTTTCCATGATCCAGCCAATGTTGGCAGTCTGGTTCCTCTGCCTTTTCTAAAACGAGCTTGAACATCAGGGAGTTCATGGTTCACGCATTGCTGAAGCCTGGCTTGGAGAATTTTGAGCATTACTTTACTAGAGTGTGAGATGAGTGCAATTGTGCGGTAGTTTGAGCATTCTTTGGCATTGCTTTTCTTAGGGATTGGAATGAAAACTGACCTTTTGCAGTCCTGTGGCCACTGCTGAGTTTTCCAAATTTGCTGGCATGTTGAGTGCAACACTTTCACAGCATCATCATTTAGGATTTGAAATAACTCAACTGGAATTCCATCACCTCCACTAGCTTTGTTCATAGTGATGCTTTGTTTGTAGTGATGACCCAAACTTGTCCCTTTCAATTGAAATATCATTGTAGGAAACAGATGACACAGATGGCATACTTGCAAAAATGTGGAATGAGGAAGCTTTCATCTTGCTGGTCCTGTAACTAGGACCACTTGAAAACTAGGAGGAGCCACCAAGAATTTGAGTCAGGAAGTGAAAGCCTTATCTTGCAGATAATCCCTTACGTGTGTAATCTTGTTTGTTGCTGTTTTCCAGTGGTTTCCCTGGAGGTGGTACTCTGCTGTAAATTGTCTGCTGTAACTTAGAGTACACCCTGGGGCACAAGATCTGTCTTGGCATATTCCTTGTTGAGCCAGTGTGGGGAAAAAAAAAAAAAAAGGCAGCGTCTCCTACCGCAGCTGATAGGGAAGTCAGGGATCTTTTCTGGACCAGCCTCATCATCCAGAGATAGGCATCTCCTCCTGAGCGGCTCCTGGATCATTAGTGATGGCTGTGGACTGAGATGAGGGTCCTGAGCCTTCACTGAATGCAGGACATCATCATATTGTTCAGTTGAATGAATGTCTCGAAAGGAGAAGAGCAGCTGACCTCAGCAAGGCTCAGGAGGCAAAGAGGTTGTGATGGGTGAAACCCAGGTCTGGCACTCCCCAACCCTCCCACTCTCTACCTCACAGCCCACATTGGTTCCCCTCTAGGACCTCACTGTCTGGTTTTCTAGAATCATCCAGCTTCAGGGTCAGGCGTGTGTGGGTGTGCCTGTGTAAGGGGCCTGGCATTGCCAGTGGAGCTGGAAACATGTCAGTATTTAGAGTTGACTACAGAGCATTGGTGTGACGCTGTCAGTAGTCAGTTTGGGAAGATGCAGGTGACTCCCGGGAGAGCGCCCACTCCAGCACGTGGACTGTGGCGGCATGCTGGGGTCACGGTCCGCCTGCCCACAGGGTGCTTGGGTCTGGTGCCTCCACGTGTGAAGGTCTGCATGTCACCAACAGCCGTCCTCAGGCTCTAGGTGCTTCACCCCCCACCGCCGGTCACAGATTCAGGCAGAAGTAATGACATGAGCTTTTATTGCTTTTAAAAACAAACAAATGTTCCTTTGAGCCCTGCTAATGGACAAAACCTGTCAGCCTGAGCTTTGTACGCTCATAAACGTTGTAATGTTATAGAAATGAACCATCCCTTTTCCACAGACTTCTTCTCTAGGCAGAGGCTTCCAACAAGCAGTCATGTCCGAACTCATTTGTTTCTTGTTGACATAAAAAAATTTATTTGAACAGTTATTAAAGAGTCTTGGAAAACACCACTAAAAGCCACCTTTGTCCTTTCTTTTTGTGGCAGAAAAAAGCTGTTCCTTGCCTACTGGCCTATGCTGCAGCTCTTTTAGGAGGTGGAGGGGCTGTCTGAGGTCTAGACTTGCCTCCTTTCTGTCCCTCTTCAGCAAGAAAGGAGTGTGGTCATTAACAGGAACCCAAACCAGTCACTTGTGTACAGGAGACACTTTTCCCATAAGCCCTTTGTAAGTCACACTTGAGCAAGACTGTTCCTGAAGATCCCACACAAGTCTGTGATGGGGACAAATAAAGTATCTCCTTTATTGTAAATTGTGAAGGTTGGTTTTTATGTTATGTTAGTTTCCATTCTCTCAACATCTCCATCATCATATTTTTGAGGAGTTTTGACATTTCAAGGTGATGTTAGGCAGGAAATTAAGAATACTTTGGAAGAGAGGATGTTTTGGCATCTTAATTACGCATGTGTTGAAATAGGGATCCTGCTTCACAGGTCCTCGTGTCTAAGCACTTGCTCGGGAGTGATTTTTTCCATCAGCCTCTTTTATAAATGATTATGTCTTACCTGATTTGAATGTGAAAGTCTACTGTATCTAGCAAATCAGTGATAATAATGTATTTCTTTTAATTTATAGAGTAAGATGCAAATAACTAAAGTTATTAACTTGATTGCATTCAGTCAAGGATATGTAGTATATATGGTTTCCCTTGCTGTGCAAAAGCTTTTAAGTTTTATTAGGTCCCATTTATTTTTGCTTTTGTTTCCATTACTGTAAGAGACAGATTTTAAAAAATATTGCTTTGATTTATGTCAAAGAGTGTTCTGCTTATGTTTCACTCTAGGAGTTTTATAATATCAGATCTTATATTTTTAGGTCTGTAAGAGATGATGGGATGGCATCACCAACTCAATGGACATGAGTCTGAGCGAACTCTGAGAGATAGTGAAGGACAGGGAAGCCTGGCATAGTGCAGTCCATAGGGTCACAAAGAGTTGGACATGACTTAGTGACTGAACAACAACAATAAGACAGTTAGAGTTTATTTTTATAGATGGTGTTAGGAAGTATTCTCATCTCATTCATTTACATGTAGCTGTCCAGTTTCCCCAGCACCACGTAGAGACTGTCTTTTCTCCATAATGTATTGTTAACTCTTATTTTGTAGATTGTCAGTAGGTGTGTGGGTTTATCTTTGAGCTTTCTATCCTTTTCTATTGATCTATATTTCTGTTTTTGTTGTACCATACTGTCTTAATTACTGTGGCTTTGTAGTATAGTCTGAAGTCAGAAAGCATGATTCCTCCAGCTCTGTTCTTTCTCAATATTGTTTTTGCTATTCAGGGTCTTTTGTATTTCCATTGTAAAATTATTTGTTCTAATTCTTTAAAAAATGCCATTGGTGATTTGATAGGGATTACATTGAATCTGTAGATTGCCTTGGGTAGTATGGTCATTTTTAATAGTATTGACTCTTCCAGTCCAAGGACACAGTATATCTTTACATCTGTCTGTGTGGTCTTCAGTTTTTCCCATCAGTGACCTATAGTTTTTGGAGTACAGGTCTTTTGTCTCTGCCGTGAAGTCGCTCACTCATGTCTGACTATTTGTGACCCCATGGACTGTAGCCCACCAGGCTGCTCCATCCATGGAATTTTCTAGGCAGGAGTACTGGAGTGGGTTGCCATTTCCTTCTGCAGGGGATCTTCCCACCCCAGGGATCGAACCCAGTTCTCCCGCATTGGGGGCAGGCGCTTTACTGTCTGAGCCACCAGGGAATCTTTGCCTCCTTAGGAAACCATAAACAAAAAGGAAAGATGACTCATAGAATGGGAGAAAATGTTTGCAGATGATGTGACCACCAAGGGATTAATCTCTAAAATATACCAACAGCTCATGCAACAACAACAGCAGGACAGAAAGAACTTACTCAAAAACGGGCGGAAGACCTAGGCAGGCACTTCTCCAGGGAAGACATACGGATGGCCAACAGGCACGTGAAGAGATGCTCAACTTGGCTAATTATTTGAGAAATGCAGATCAAAACGGCAATGAGGCACCACCTCCACTGCTCCGCATGGCCCTTTTAAAAAGTCTACAAATAATGAATGCTGAGGAGGGTATGGAGAAAAGGGAACCCTCCTACACTGTTGGAATGTAAATTGGTGTATCACTATAGAGAATAGTATGACGCTTCCTCAGAAAACTGAAAATAGAGTTGTCATATGATCTGGCAACCCTACTCCTGGGCATGTATGTGGAGAAAATTCTAATTTGGAAAGGTACACGCACCCCAGTGTTCACAGCAGCACTGTTCACAGTAGCTAAGACGTGGAGGCAGCCTCAGCGTCCATCAGCAGATGACTGGATAAAGATGTGGTGACCATTTTCTACACATTCATGTATCATCCGGGTGCCTCAGATTTCACTATTAGTTTAATCTCCTTCTACCTAAAAGAACTTATAAATCTTCAGAATCCTCTATTAAAAGGTTTTTCCAAAGTGAACGTTTGCTCAGAGAATTTTGGACCTGGGACACCAGGTGTGGAGCGGGAAGAAGATGGGTACCAGCCACATCAGGGAGGAAAGAACGAGGCCCGCCAAGCTCCTCTGTCCATGGGGTTCTCCAGGCAGGAATACTGGAGTGGGTTGCCATTTCCTCCTCTAGGGGATCTTTCTGGACCCAGGGATCGAACCATATCTCCTGCATCTGGTACACTGTAGGCAGATTATTTACCACTGCGCCACCTGAGAAGCCAGAGGGGCCAGTGATTATGTTAAAATCTATTGAGACAAAGAGTAAAAGTGTCTGAGTTTGCTCCATGTGCACAGGACTCTGATGTAAATTCGTATTTTTCGCTGTCTCCCAGTGTATTTGAGATGCTTCTACTCAATCTTATTTACTTGAGTAGATGAGAGCGACAACCAAAGCCTAAAGCAAATAAAGGAAAACAAGACCAAGTGAGGCTGGGGAAGCGCTGGGATGAGACCCCACAGGTCACGGTGCATGGGGCGCCCACCTTGCTCTCTGGCCATGCTTTTAAGCTCCGACCTGGGCAGTGGTTGTTAGCATCCTTGATGGTGCAGGGCGCAGAGTGACCTGTTACCACTGTAGTGGGCCAGTCTGGTGATGGCTGGAGTCAGGAGGTGGGTCAGTATTTACACGAGTGGGCCTTGGGAGAGCCTGGCTGACACACGCTTCTGCTCAGCAGGTGCTCGCTTGACCCTTTTCCTTCACTGCTTCATTCCTGGGGCCCATCCCAGGCCGAGCAGCAGCACGTCGGGTGTGGAGGGGAGGAGCCGCTCCCGCTGCCTGGGCTGCGTCTGCCTCCTTGGCTCTCGCTGTGCTCCACGTGGTGTTCTGGCCCCTGGGCTCAGAGCTGTGAGGTTTGCTGTAGTTGTGCCTGGCGATCCATGCCAGGGCTGCGGCTGGTTGTTGGGGGTGGGGGGAGGCGGGCTAGGGGCTGCTCTGCGTGCAGGCGCGGGGTCCGCCGCCGCCCCGCCATCCTCTGGGACGCTGACTGCAGACAGCAACGGAGGGCTCTGTCCACACGGTCATCTGGGGTCACCACCACGGCTTCTGCTGCAGTTTAGTGGGAGGAATAAGTTTTAAGGAAAAAAAAAATACAGAGTTCTGATAAGATGCTGTTTGGAAGGTCCAACCAACTCTTTGAAGTAGAGCACTGTAAAATGTATTCAAAGTAAATCGTATTTCACTTGGAAGCAAACACAGTTCCAAGAATGAGCTAAGGTAAACAGAGGGTGGCCTTGCCTGGCGTTGCGTGGGGCCGCCTCTGGGCTGGGCCCCCAGCAGCCGTCTCCCCTGGCCGTGAGCCCCACAGCGCTGCCTGCTGTCCTCGTGTGACCCAGGCAGTGTGGGGAGTCCCCTCAGCCAGATGAGATGGGGCCGCACCTGTCCCGTGGCCTTGTACCTCCTTGGACTGGTCAGGGGAGTGAGGGTTGGCTCTGGGTTCACGTGCAGTGTTGGCTTTTTTACTCCTGCAGTGAATCACCAGAAACTTTGGGCTGAAACAATGTAAATTTATTTCCTTACAGTTCGGTAGGTCAGAGTGTCCCTGGGCTGATTCAAAGGCGGAGGCGAGCCCGAGTGCTCCCGGGACACTCCAAGAATGTTTCCTGCCTTTTCCTCTGTCTAGAGGCCATGCGGCCCTAGGCCGGGGTCCCCCTCCACCTTCCCGCCTCATGAGACGCAGTGTATCGTGTCCATAGCCAGCAGCATCGCCCCCATCACTGCTGCCTCTGCCTCCCAGCTCTGTGGGAGTGTTTCTGATTATCCTGTGATGACCTGTGGCCCACTCAGTCCAGGACAAGCACCTCAGCTGAAGGCTCTGAACGGTACCTCTGCCAAGTCTCACTGGCCCACTGAAGCAACATCTCAGGGTTTAGGGTCCTGACTTTGGCACTGACCAGCTGTGTGATGTTGACATTAGGTTTGCCTTTTTGCCCCAGTGTGCTGGAGTTGGTCTAAATAATCGTGTGGGTTCCTTCCAGCAGCAGCACCCTGTGAATCTGTGCCTCCGAAGAGGGATCAGGTTCACTGTTGCTGAAATTTAACTCTCACGGACCCTGTCTGTGAGAACCAAGGCTTTAATGCCTTTACCCATCAGCTTTGTATCTGTGTATGTATTCAGCCCATGCGCACTTTTGATATTTGCTATTCAGTCACGCAGGGAACTCTATCAGTGAAACTATGTTTAGAATCTTTTATCTGTTTTCTTACCCCGTAACTCCATGGAAACTGGTCTCCATGTATGCAAGCAACTTGAAAATAAGAGTTATTTGAAAACATTTTAACACTTAGTTTTCTTTTAAAATAGTAGATTATACAGTTAACATGAAGTCAAAATGATGTTGTTGTTCAGTCGCTAGGTTGTTCCAACTCTCTGTGACCCCATGGACTGCGTCACACCAGGCTTCCCTGTCCATCACAATCTCCCAGAGCTTGCTCAGACTCACATCCATTGAGTTGGTGATGCCATTTACCATCTCATCCTCTGTCACCCTCTTCTCCTTTTGCCTTCAGTCTATTCCAGCATCAGAGTCTTTTCCAGTGAGGCAGCTCTTCGCATCAGGTGGCCAAAGTATTGGAGCTTCAGGTTCAGCATCAGTCCTTCCAGTGAATATTCAGGGTTGATTTCCTTTAGGATTGACTGTTTTGATCACCTTGCAGTACAAAGGGCTCTCAAGAGTCTTCTCTAGCACCACAGTTTGAAAGCATCAGTACTTTGGCGCTCAGCCTTCTTTATGGTCCAACGCTCACATCCATACATGACTGCTCGAAAAACTGTAGCTTTGACTATATGGACCTTTGTTGGCAAAGTGATGTCTCTGCTTTTTAATACAGAGTCTAGATTTGTCATAGCTTTTCTTCCAAGGAACAAGTGTCTGTTAATTTCATGGCTGCAGTCACCATCCTCAGTGATTTTGGAGCCCAAGAAAATAAAGTCTGTCATTGTTTCCATTGTTCCCCCATCTATTTGCTATGACATGCTGGAGTCCACGGGGTCACAAAGAATCGGACAAGACTTAGCAACTCAACAATGTTTCCCATGAAGTGATCGGATCATATGCCATAATCTTAGTTTTGTGAGTGCTGAGTTTTAAGCCAGCCTTTTCACTCTCCTCTTTCACCTTCATCAAGAGGCTCTTTAGCTCCTCTTCACTGTCTGCCATAAGGGTGGCGCCATCTGCATGTCTGAGGTTGTTGACATTGCTCCCGGCAGTCTTGATTCCGGCGTGTGCTTCCTCCAGCCCAGCACTGCATGTGACGCGCTCTGCATGTGAGTTAAATAAGCAGGCTGACAATATGCCGCCGTGAAGTACTCCTTTCCCAATTTGGAACCAGTCCGTTGTTCCATGTCCATTTGGGTTTCTCAGGACGCAGATAAGGTGGTCTGGTAGTCCCATCACTTTTAGAATTTTCCACAGTTTTTTGTGGTCTACACAGTCAAAGGCTTTACCATTGTCAGGGATACAGAAGTAAATGTTTTTCTGGAATTCTCATGCTTTTTCTATGAAATGTGCCTCATTATAAAATTATTAACTTGTAAAATGGCTTGAGTGAAAGTTGCTCAGTCATGTTCGACTCTTTGCAACCCCATGGACTGTAGTCCACCAGGCTTCTCTGTCCATGGAATTCTTCAGGCAAGAATACAGGAGTAGGTTGCCATTTCCTTCTGCACGGGATCTTCCCGACTATGTAAAATATATAAAATAGCTTATATTAGAGTAATCCTTTTAGTGATGTGGACATATACACTGGATTGTGAATGTTCTTTTGTGTTTAAATAAACGTTCCTTGCATTTACAAATTTATTGTGTGTTTGTTAAGATCAGCATGGAGATCTTTCAGTGCTTGATTTTATAACTTTTTTTCTGTTCTTGCAAATGCTGTCTCTTTTTTTAGTTTTTATCTTCTTATTTAAGTAGAAAATGAAAAATATCTCCTTGGTCCAAGTGGCTGTTTATAAAGATCTGTAGGGTACAAGCTGAGGAAATCTTTTTAATGGAACATCTGTTTTTCAAAAGAATTTAACAGTGGAAGACAAAAGATTGAGCAAAGACTTCTCTTCAGTCCGTTTGTGTCCAGCAGGCAGACGGTGGGAGCTGGTACAGGATACCTGGTATCCCTGCTCAACCTCGGAATAACGACAACACAGACAGACTGTACTTAGACGTGGCTCATCGTCCTTTCGAGCGTAACTGGCTGAAACCCCTGTGAAGAGTCAGCAGTGTTCTTGGCCGTGGGTTTGGAGTAGGTGTTTGGTGGGGAAGGAGGCGTGTCTCGTTGCGGACTGGGGCTGGGTGCTGACGGGCGGGCCACCAGCCCCTCTCGGAGTCGCCGCTGTGGGGAGAAGCCCTTCCTTCTACCCGCTGTGAGCTTGGGCTGTCGTGACGTCCCTTTAGCTTTAGGCCCAGGAGCAGCACATGAAGAATAAGTGTAATACTGGTCTTTCACGTCACCCTGTCAGGCTTGTAAAGGCTCCGTCCTGAGGGGAGTGTGAGCTTTGGGGTCACCAGAGGTATAGCTTTGGCTTCTGTAGCCTGTTAGTGGGAGTAATGGTGATCCCTGAGCTGCCGGCTGCGGCGAGCGAGGCGCGCGCGTCGTCAGTGCTCAGCCAGTCCTGCTGTCGTCTTCCCTCTCCAGTTCTCTTCTCCCAAGCCTCTGGGGCGCTTCTCCCATTGATTTACGTGTGTTTGGCGGTGCTGGGTCTCCCCCGCCGCTGGCCTTCCTCTCCTGGCCGTGCACAGGCTTCTCGGGCGGAGCTCGGGCTTAGCTGCTCGTCAGCATGAGCGATCTCCCCAGACCAAGGATCAGACCCGTGTTCCCTGCATTGACGGGTGGATTCTCCCCCACTGTGCCACCAGGGAAGTCCCCTTTTAAGGCCTTCTAACATGACTGTAGGCCTTGTGTGCTTAGAGACCGTGTTACCAATACTCCCCTTAAGCTGGGATACAGAGAAGGAACAAGGCGCTCCATTGTGAAGGTAAAGGATCAGCACGTGAAAACCAACGTCCGGTTGTTTAAGAAAAAGGGGAGCCACGCTGTCGCCACAGTCGCACTCCTCACTTCTGTACAAGAACCTGTGATGCCTTCGCCTGTGTGGTTCCACCCTGCGACGCAGGAGAGATGAGCGCCGAAGTGTGATGCAGCGATGGCGGGGTGGTGGGCCTGCTCGTATGTTTCTGCGAGACTTCAGAGAAAAATAATGTCTCTGTGTTAAACATCTGAAAATCTCTCTCTGATGAATCAAGTTTTTGTGACTGTGGTTTTAATAATTCTCGTGTCACCCCTCCATCCAGCTGTTTAAAGGAGTTTGTCAGTGAGTAGATACTTGGTCATCAGGAGTACACGTTGGTTTCTGAAGTTCACACGTCAAGTGACTGCCATGCTTCTCAGCAGTTAGTGAACTAATCCCTTTTTGAGCGGAGGCAAGGTGTGTGCGTTTTTATGTTCTTCGCAGCTGAACTGCTGATTCTGCCGCTTCTTGTGGTCTGCAGCAGCTAGAGGTCAACTCTCACTGGGAAGTCATGCCGACGGGAGCGCCAGAACTTCCTGCAGGGAAGTGAGGAGCATGATCGTGGACGCGACTTAGGCCCCCTCCCCCCGTTTTTAAACAGCTGAACTTATTGTATACATATGCTCCTTTTTCATGTCCATAAAGGAACTTATTAGCACAGCAGACTAAAACCTGTGTACTTCTTGTGAGAGACGGAGCCTGAATGACAAGCGAGGGAAGTGAGGATCATTCTGCTGATGCTGAATTAATGTGCAAGAGTCGATGATTTGTGCAACTGAATATCCTCATCAGTGAGGGGGGCTTGGAGCTGGCAGTGAGGGGCAAGTGTTTAGGGTTCACCAGCTTTACTTCATTTTCTTTTAAAGGCTACTATATGGTTGGTGAAGAAAAATGTAGGAGGCTTCAGCTACTATTTTCAGTGCTTGATTTCTAAAGTGAGGTTGTCAGTATAGGGTTATCTTTTTTGTTATTCATCATCTTTGAATGTTGAAAAACAAGATAATCTATTACAATTTATAGTGAGTACCTTTGAGCTTTACACACTGCCTGCCTTTTTCTTATGCATTTTATCTTTGAAGTTATACCTATTCATGATAGAAAGATAGGCAACTACACAGCAGGGTCTAAAGTGAAAAATGCAAGTATCTGTCCTTTCATAGCTAGTCCTAAATTCCAGAGGTAGGTGCTTACTCTGTTTTCTGTAGTTCTGCTGGTTACCTGTACAACCTTATAAGACGCTTCCATTTCTTGATTGCTGAGCCTTAGACAGTATCAACTTCAGATACCCTGTCATAAAATTCAGATGTCTTCTCCCACCTCCTCTTCCCAAACAGCTGGTTTTTGTTCAGCATATGATTTTTTTTTTTTTGCATTATTACAGTTGATAACGTTCCCTTCTGTGGCTCTAATTAAGGCTTCTTTGCTGTGTGTGGAGATTAATTCTAAAAATTGAAGCCCAATAAAAACAGCACTTGCAGTGTTGGGATTATATAACCATTAGCCGCTGCAGTGGATCTGGGTCCATGAAGAAGGCCACGTAACCGGTGTCGGGGGTCCTGCCCCGCTGCAGGTGGGATGGGCCCAGCTCCTGTGTCTGGTGGGTCCTCTTTGCGTTTCTTTCCATTTTCCTCATGTCTCCCCAGTCATATGGAGTCACATTTCTTGCATCATATGTCATCTCTCTAGTGAGTGGATGTGGGTTTGCATAGGAGTTGCCTCCTTGAATAACTTTTTTTTTTCATCTGAAATGCACAGGGCATAAACCTCCTGAGATTTTGTGTGTTTAAAGATGTCTTTGTTTTGCCCATGCACATAAGTAACAAATTAGCTGGCTGAGATTTTCTGATCATGTTTATTATAAGATATTGAACATAGTTCCCTGTCCTTACTGTTCATCTATAGTATATATAGTAGTTTGTATTTCTTAATCTCATCCTCACATTTTATCCCTCCCCACCTTGCCCCACTGGTAACCATAAGTTTGTTTTCTATGTCTATGAGTCTGTTTCTGGTTTGTAAATAAGTTCATTTGTATCATCTTTTTAAGATCACATGTATAAGTAACATATGATATTTGTCTTTGTCTTCCTTCGCTTAGAATGATCATTTCTGGGTCCGTCCATGTTACTGCAAATGGCATTATTTCATTCTTTTCAGTGGCTGAGTAAATATATATAACTATATATGAATATATGTATGTATATCTGTGTGTATAGATATATATCTATACCACACCTTCTTTTCCAGTCATCTGTTGATGGACATTTAGGTCAGTACCTTTCACATCTTGACTGTTGTAAATAGTGCTGCTGTGAACAGTTGGGTGCATGTATCTTTTCAAACTATGGTTTTCTCCAGATATATGCCCAGGAGTAGGATTGCTAGATTATTTGATAATTCTCCTTTTAGTTTTTTAAGGAACCTTCCTACTGTTCTCCATAGTGGCTGCACCAGTTTACATCCCCACTAGCAGTGTACTGCGGTTTTCCTTTTCTCCACACCCTCTCCAGCATTTGTTATTTGCAGAGTATTTGATAACAGCCATTCTGACCTGCATGAGGTGGTGCCTCATTGTTCTTCTGATCTGCATTTCTCTAATAATAGCAATGTTGAATACCTTATCATGCTCCCATTAGCCATCTTCATGTCTTCTTTGGAGAAATGTCTATTTAGATCTGCCCATTTTCTGTTGGGTTGTTCAGCTTTTGAATATGAGCTGTTTGTGTGTTTGGGTAACTAAGCCCTTTTAGGCTGCATCATTTGTAAATATTTTCTCCCAGGCTCTCGGCTGTCTTTATTTTGTCAATGCTTTCCTTTGCTGCACAGACGCTTATAAGTGTAGGTTGGTCTCATGTGTTTATCTTTGCTTTGACTTCTGTTCCTTTGGGGAAGTGGGACACTCACCATCTTGATCGTTAGCCCTGCCGTCGATATTTTTCTATCCAGCCATTGAAATGCTTTTAGTGTATTTATAAGTTTTAATGAAAGAATTTGACTATCTTAAAAGTGAATATAATTTGACTACTCACACCAAAGGCTTTTTGGTCTGTTTTTTTACTTTTTTAAGATATCAGCTGATAACTTTCATTTTGAGATATAGTTCACATACTAATAAAATTCTCCCATTTACAGCCACTGAAATTTTCCTGATTTCACTTGCTTTCAAGTCTTCTTCTCTAAGTTCTTAAAAATTTCTGGTATGCTAATACGTGTTTGTTGGAAAAGGTCAGTTTTCATTCCAATCCCAGAGAAAGCCAAATGCCAAAGAATGTTCAAACTACCGCACAGTTGTACCCACCTCACATGCTGGTAAAGTAATGCTCAAAATTCTTCAAGCTAGGTTTCAACAGTATGTGAACCTTGAACTTCCAGATGTTCAACAGTATGTGACCCTTGAACTTCCAGATGTTCAATCTGGATTTAGAAAAGGCAGAGGGACCAGAGATCAAATTGCCAACATCCTTTGGATCATAGAAAAAGCAAGAGAATTTCAGGAAAATATCTACTTCTGTTTCACTGACTTTGACTGTGTGAATCACAGCAAACTGTGGAAAATTTTGGAGAAATGGGAAAACCAGATCACCTGACCTGCCTCCTGAGAAACCTGTATGCAGGTCAAGAAGCAACAGTTAGAACTGGACATGGAACAACAGTCTGGTTCCAAATTGGGAAAGGAGTACTTCAAGGCTGTATATTGTCACCCTGCTTATTTACCTTCTATGCAGAGTATATCATGCATAGTGCCGGGCTGGATGAAGCACAGGCTGGAATCAAGACTGCCGGGAGAAATGTCAATAACCTCAGATATGCAGATAACACCACTTTTATGGCAGAAAGCAAAGAGGAACTAAAGAGTCTCTTGATGCAGGTGAAAGAGGAGAGTGAAAAAGCTGGCTTAAAACTCAACATTCAAAAAACGAAGATCATGGCATCTGGTCCCATCACTTCATGGCAAATAGATGGGGAAACAGTGGAAACAGTGACAGATTTTATTTTCTTAGACTCCAAAATCACTGCAGTGAGTGCAGCCATGAAATGGCTCCTTGGAAGATGCTCGCTGCCTTGGAAGAAAAGCTATGGCAAATCTAGGCAACATATTAAAAAATAGTGACATCACTTTACCAACAAAGGTCTGTATAGTTAAAGCTCTGGTTTTTCCAGTGGTCATCTATAGATGTGAGGGTTGGACCATAAAGTTGAGCCCCGAATAACTGATGCTTTTGAACTGTGGTATTGTAGAAGACTGTTAGGAGTCCCTTGGACTGCAAGGAGATCAAATCAGTCAATCCTAAAGGAAATCAGTCCTGAATATTCATTGGAAGGACTGATGATGAAGCTGAAGCTCCAATACTTTGGCCACTTGATGCAAGGAACTGACTCATTAGAAAAGATCCTGATGCTGGGAAAGATTAAAGGCAAGAGGAGCAGGGGATTACAGAGGATGAGATGGTTGGATGGCATCACTGACTTGATGGACAGGAGTTTGAGCAAGCTCCGGGAGTTGGTGATGGACAGGGAAGCCTGGTGTGCTGCAGTGCATGGGGTCACATGGGCTGAGTCGGACACGACTGAGCGACCAAACTAAATTAAATGCATGTTTTCCCTCTTTTTCTAGAACTTCTATGTGTTAGTCGCTCAGTCATGTCTGACTCTTTGCAACCCCATTGGCTACATCCCACCAGACTCCTCTGTCCACGGGATTTCTGAGGCAGGAATACTGGAGTGGGTTGCTGTGTCCTTCTCCAGGGATCCTCTGGACCCAAGGATCGAACCTGGGTCTCCCACATTGCAGGCAGATTCTTTACCATCTGAGCCACCAGGGACTCAGGCAAGTAAACACCGGTGTTTAGCCACGACTGCATACCGCCTTGATTTGCGTGGTGCTCTTCCTTTGATTTCCTTTCCTAGATCAGATAAAACAACCAAAGTACAAGCAGATGCCCATCTCAGTGCCCTGACCTTCTGTTGGGTTGTTGTATATCAGTGAACACTACATAGGCCACCCCACTGTCTTCTTACGCAGAGTTCCTGGTCGTAGGACACCAGACACACCCTGGCGACTCGGCCAGAGGGTATGAGGCTAGTGGGGGCAGGGCGGGGGGACAGGCAGAAATGCCTCTCCTCTCAGGATTGTGAGGTTGCTGTGAAAGGGTGTGGGGAGGAGGGACCTCGACTTTCAGTAAATGCACTTACTGTGTGTAAGGCCCAGAGCTGGGCCCTGCAGGGGACTCAGGACCGTGTCAGAGACTATCCCTGCTCTCAGAGTGTTTTATGTCTCGCACTGTTACTAGCTAACAATGCAAGTGTATATTTAAAAGGTACAGTTAAGCCAACCATAGACAACTGTAGACAACCATCTGGGGTCCAGAAGGAGATGTACATCTCTATTAAGGAATAAGAAAGGGTTTGGACACTTGTATTTGAGTTGTGTCTTGTAAGGTAAATGGGCTTCTGACAAGTGGACGTGGGGTCTGGGGAAGAGGGCTCTTCAGATGGAGAGAGTGTTGGAGAAATGTCCCAGGGGTGGGAGAAGAGAGACTGTGTTAGGGACTAGGGAGTTAGAATATTGGATATCTACTGAGAAAGGAGGATGAGGTATTTGAGAAAATTGTTTGGGATCTTAAGTGTTAGGAGAAGAGTTTGAACCGAGTTTGCTGGAAGGGAATTGGAAAAGCCTGATCTGATAGAAATGATAGTTTTAACGAGATGAGTGTGGTAGATCTCTTGGCGTGAAATCCAGTGAGTTGATTCTGGTCTGCCCACTGGGCTGTCAGGATGCAAATGGGAGACTGCCCTGGTCTCACTGTGCCGCACAGCCTGTGGACAGGACAGCCTAGTTGCTTTACCCAAAGAAACAGTTATAACACAGTTTTAAAAACATAGATATGTAGTAGGTATTTAGTAGATCTTTAGGTATAATTGAATCCATTCCCGTGGCCACCTCAAATGATCAAATTTCTCATCTCAGATTTTATTATGAATGCAGCCAGAATCATCAGGTATCTTCTTACGCCGTAGGTTGTCGTT
The DNA here is from genome assembly GCF_016772045.2 of Ovis aries. Taxonomy (NCBI): domain Eukaryota; kingdom Metazoa; phylum Chordata; class Mammalia; order Artiodactyla; family Bovidae; genus Ovis; species Ovis aries. The sequence continues at coordinate 111,842,473 of NC_056055.1, forward strand.
CAGTTGCTGAGTTGTGTCTGAGTTGTTGCAACCCCGTGAACTGCAGCACGCCAGGCTTCCCTGTCCTTCACTGTCTCCTGGTGTTTGCTCAAATTTATGTCCACTGAGTCTGTGATACTATCCAACCATTTCATCCTCTGTCTTCCTCTTCTCTTCCTGCCCTCAATCTTTCCCAGCATCAGTGTTTTCTCCAGTGACAAAACATGGTCTATTGGAGGAGGGACTAGCAAGCCACTCCAGTATTCTTGCCTTGAGAACCCCAGGAACAGTATGAAAAAACTGTCATTTGTTTTAAATGTTTATTACAAGTCTTGCTTAACTTATACTCACTGCTGTATATTTAATCATCTAGAAATATAAAAAATAATTTATCTCTTTATGATTTATTTTGGTTGAATGTTAGTGTTAGTTGCTCAGTCATGTCTAACTCTTTGTGACACCCTGGACTGTAGCTTGCCAGACTCCTCTGTCCATGGGATTTCCCAGGCAAGAATATTGGAGTGGGTACCTGTTCCCTTCTCCAGGGGATCTTCCCTACCCAGGGATCAAACCTGTGTTTCCCGAATTGCAGGCAGATTCTTTACCATCTGAGCCACCAGGGAAGCCCCTCATTTTGGTTGAAAATACTTTAATTCATAACCTATTGTTTGGTTATTTAGAGAAAGAAGAGTTAGGTTTGGGCTTATCAGAAGTGTCTTAGTAAATCTTTCCTTTTAGGTTTCTCTTATTTCATATTTTTGGAAATCATTATACTTGAATTGGAATACAGGTTTATTTTTTTTTAAGAGTGTTTCAATAAAATCGCTCGTTTCAAAATAATCTGCTATTGATAAAAATTATTTATTGCACATGGGTATTTCTTTTCCTCTTATATCATCATATATTTGGAGAAATTAAGGCATAAAGACAGTGTTTTTCAGTAACACTCATCTCACCCACAGAATATTTTCAAGTATTTTAAGCATCCTTTTAAGACAGACTTAGTCAAAGGTGAAAGAGCTTAGTTGAAAAGGCCAGGAGATTGTACTTCGACCTCTTTTTGAAAGCCCAGATCCCAAAGCTTTTGCACCCACGAGTTTGTTTCCTTATTGAAGATGTTGATGGTGCCGTCTGGGTTCGCAGGGTTGACTTTCCGTCCTTAGAGTAGATTGTTCCATAGTGAGAGTGTGTCATGCTCTGTGACTCCATGCTGTCTTCACACTGGCTCCGCCAGCAGAGTAGTCCTTCGGAAAGCAGGCACATTATGCGTCACTCTTGCGTGGAAAGCACACGTGGTCCGAGGAAGGGCCGAGTGTGTGTGGCCCACAGCTGAGCTGCCTCAGCTCTCCTGTAACCTGGACCCCAGGGTGTTGGGGTCGCATTTAGGTCCTTCACACCCAGATGTCCTCTTCCCAAATGTGCCTTCAGTGACCCTGCCCACACCTCATCCGCTCCGCATGCTGGAGAGGCCCACCCCTAAAGAGGGCACAGAGACAGAACCAGCAGGAATGAAAGCACCCTCTCGGATGGTCTGGTAGCCACAGGAGTCATCGAGATCACAGGTTGTCCTGTCTTCCTTTGCCTTTGGGCGGAACTCATCTTGTGAGAAGTTGGATTCTTCCAAGTCTCCAGTGACAGAGGTGTCATAATTCACTGCAGTATTGAACAGCCCTTGGCTGTCAGGAAATCCTTTCATCCCACTTAAATAATGTATGCATCCGTTTCAGCCTGTGTTTTTCCATCGGCAAATACGGAGCTGACTTACTCTCTCTGCATGAGACTTCTCTGTTGTATTTGAAGACTGAGTGCCCCGTGAATACATCTCAGCCTCTGCAGCTTGCCTTTCATAGTATTTTCAAATATTATGTAGAGAGAATAGGTGAGATGTAGGTAAAGTCATCCGTACCTCTCTCTCCCCACTGAGAACCCTGTGTCCCTTCTGTTTGTGGATTTCAGACTGTGTCCAAGCCATCCAGGGAGAGGCCGCTGGCGCTGGTGTGGGGTCAGATGGCCACAGACACCCGCTGCTCGGCCTCAGTGCTGGGCCTCCTTCCTGTCGGGCGCTGGTCTCTGCTTCGGCATTGCTGGTCTCTTGTTTGCCCAGGTAGGCTTGTTACTGACTGAGACACTTGCATATCTTTCCCCCCACACGCGCACATAGTTGCAGATCCGGCGTATGCGGCCATTTCTAAGTTTTCTTCACGGTGCTGCCGCTGGTTTATTTTTAAAACACTTTAATATTGAAATAAAACTTCCATTAAGTGAATCACAGTGTGGAAATCCTCATATGTGGAATTATACTGAGTTTTGACACATGTCTACAGCTGACTAACCAACATCCCAGCCAGATATAAAATACATCTATTTTCTCATGCCTTCTGAGGGTTTCTTTATAGTAGTTTGGCTTTACCTATTCTCAAAGTCATATAAATGTAATTTGTATATATGTATTCTGATACCATTCTAATGGCAGAAAGTGAAGAGGAACTAAAGAGCCTCTTGATGAGGATGAAAGAGGAGAGTGAAAAACCTGGCTTGAAACTCAACATTAAATAAACTATCATGACATCAGTCCCATTACTTCATGGTGAACAGAAGGGGGAAAAGTGGAAACAGTGACAGATTTTATTTTCTTGGGCTCCAAAATCACTGCAGATGGTGACTGCAGCCATGAAATTAAAAGACACTTGCTTCTTGCAAGGAAAGCTATGACAAACCTAAACAGTGTAATAAGAAAGCAGAGACATCACTTTGCCAACAATGGACCATCTAGTCAAAGCTATGGTTTTTCCATTAGTCATGTACGGATGTGAGAGCTGGACCATAAAGAAGGCTGAGCGCCAAAGAATCGATGCTTTCTAAGGGGAGTGCTGGAGAAGACTCTTGAGTCCCTTGGACAGCCAGGAGATCAAACCAGTCGATCGTAAAGGAAATCAACCCTGAATATTCATTGAAAGGACTGATGCGGAAACTCCAATCCTTTGGTCACCTGATGCAGAGAGCCGGTTATTAGAAAAGACCCTGATGCTGAGAAAGATTGAAGGCAAAGGGAGAAGTGGGTGACAGAGGATGAGATGCTTAGATAGCATCACCAACTCAATGGACATGAATTTGAGCAAGCTCCAGGAGGTAGTGAAGGACAGAGGAGCCTGGCGTGCTGCAGTCCACGGGGTCACAAGGAGTCGGGCACAACTGAGTGACTGAACAAGAATTCTGATACGTGTTTATTCTGGTTTTCCATCCATAAGCGTCCGTAAGTTGCCCTTTTCTGTTTTAAACTAGCTGAGGAGCCCAGCGCTCATCTTCGGCAGATGGACCACCTGGTTTTCCAGTGTTTGCATTGTGAATAGTTCTGCAGGGAGCATTCCTGTGTAGATCTTTATGTGGACACACCTTCATTTCTTGGATTAACAGCCAGCACTGGAATTGTGGGGCCAGGAGGAGCTGTGTTTGTAACCTTACAAGAAACTGTTCAGTAGTTTTCCAGAGTGGTTACACCATTTTAAATGCCCACCAGCAGCGTGTGTGAGTTGTTGGCTCTGTTTCATTAACAGTTTCTGTTGTCAGTCTTTTAAGTTTTAATCATCCTAGTGGGTATGAAGCAATAACTCATTGTGGTTTTAGTTTATATTTCCCTGATGCCCGGGGACGTTGCGTGCCTTTGCGGTTCCTTTTTGAAGGGTGTGTTCAGATCTGCTTGGTTGTCAGCTGGGTTGGTGGGTTGTTATTTACTTGAAGTTCTTCATATTTCTGAATTTAAGTCCCTTGTCAGATACAGGTATTGCACGTCTTTCCCCCTGTATGTAGCATGAATTTTTATAGTTTTATTGTCTCGTTTGATGAACAGAATTTTTCAGTTTTGATAAAGTTCAACTTGTAAATTTTAATGTTTAGTTAAGATGGGGGGGGGGGGGCAAAGGAGACCTAACTCATCATTAAGATATTATTCTGTGTGTTTTCCTAGAAAACTTACAGGTTTAGATTTTGCATTCGATTCTGAGATCCATCTCAAGTTATTTTTATATGTGGCGTGAGATGGGGGTTTCTCCTATGGACTTCTAAGAGTTCCACATCCATTGTTGAAAAGACTTTCTTTTCCCTAGTTAAATTGCCTTGACACGTTTACTTGATTGTCCATATGTGTGTGGGTCTGTTCCAGTGCTGTTTTAATTCTGAAACTGTGAACTGTCTTTCGCATTTAATGTCATGTTTAAATTATATGAGCATCTCTGTCCACTACATCAATGAAAACCCTGGACCAAAAAAAAAGAAAAATCTAACCCAGACAGTTGAACTAGAGATCTCACCTGACCATCCTGTTCAGTATTGAAACCTGCTCCCATATGCCCCTGCCCCTGTGCTTCTGGCTCACCCACCTTCCTGGCTTTCTGTGAGGGTTGGACCGGGGCCTTGCAGAGCCCCTCAGGCAGGGCCGTTCTTCCCTGTCTGCCCATGGCCCCGGGGCAGGTGGGAGGAAAGGCAGGCAAGGGCAGGGCTCTTGCCGGGAATCCAGGTGTTTCCCAAATAAAATAGTTGATGCTTTACCAGGAAATAGCCCTCATTCTGCCATGAATCCTCAAGACAGCAGATCAAGTTACTGTCACTAATTTTCCCAGTAAATTTTGCTGCTCTCTGCAAAATGTTATCATAATTATTAAATGTGATGAAACAGAAAACTAACAGGGTGATGAGCGGCATGAGTTCCCTTCATTTTATTTCAGTGACTGCATTCTCAAGAGCTCTCTTCCCTTTGAAACATTTGTAAGATGTTTTCTGTAATGGTTTGTCAGTTGGGCGCTCCATGTTTAAGGCCATCCAAGAAAAAATACAATATATCAGCTGTGTGACTGCTTCCTCATAACCACCAGAAGAGTCTGTAAGGAAGATGTTTGTTTGCTGTGGTTTGCTGCAGGCTTGGCTTCGCGTTTTTCAGAGGCCAACAGTTCACTCAGTGCAAAGCCCTCAGCTGCCCCCTTCCAGAGCGTGTCACGTTTTCAGCTTTGTCTGCAGCACACACTGAGGGGGACGCCAGTTAGCAGCAGCGGCTCTCGTTTCTCCGGGTTCTCCTTGTGCACAGGTGCCAGGCCCCCCGGCAGCCCCAGGGGCTGCGGAGTGACAAGCCTCCTTCCTCCCTCTGCTCTTCCTGTGTCCACCGTGTGTGTCCACCACGTGCTGGGCCCAGAGGAGGTGCTGGGGACAGGCCACACGGGTGTGCAGCCATGCATCCCCACGGAGCATGACTCACAAGCAGGGGGGTTATGGTCCGTGTGTCCGTAGCTGGTGAGCCTCACCCACCGCAGAATTGTCTTTGAAGCAGCTGACCCTGTGGATGTGGGTTTTCCCACGTAGCCATCACAGTTCAGTGCTCAGCCCACCAGCGATGAGGTTCATTCCTCCCTTATTCATCCAGCAGGGCTGTGATCACGGGCTCCCAGGTGGGTGCTCGTGAGGAGAGATGGGAGCCTGCAGCCCCTGTGCCCAGGTACCCTGGTCTCACGGGGACCAGGCTGGGAGCCAAGTGAGGACGGTGTGCAGTGGGCTTGGGACGAGCAGCCCCTCCTCCTACCCTGAGGGTGGGGTGGGGACCTCCCCCAGGCAGCAGCATTCAGTCTAGTCCTAAAGCAGATGCGGCTAGTACGTGTGGAAACGGACCGTCCTGTGGACCTTCACCCAACCCCGAACTTGGTCTTATTTATGGGTGATTCCAAACAACAGAAGCTTCCGTGCCAGACAGACAGGAAACTGTAAGGGGGGAAAGCCGGCCTCCTTGTCACCTCAGAATGTGTCCCTCTGGGGACATACTGGGGACCCTCCAGGTAGGAACGTGGTGGGGGCTGGGTGCCCTTGGTAAGCTCCAGTGGAAGACTGTCAGTCCGTCCAGGCTGCCTTGTAAAACACCCCAGATGGCGCAGCTTGTAAATGACAAGCACGATTTCTCACACTGTAGCATCTGGCAAGTCCAGGACCAGCTGTCTGGAGGAGTCCCTCCTGTCCACTGCTTGTGCCCCTTGCTGCGCCCTCACTGGGGAGCTTCTGGGGTACTAATTGCACTGCTGAGGGCCCCGCCTCGTGCCCTGAGCACCTAGCTCTCCAGCATTGCCTTTAAGGGGGTGGGCTTCAGCATCCGCATCACAGGGGCACACAGACATTCAGACAGGAGCACGGAGCCGAGGCGCCCCTGAGACTGGAGATGGTGACAGCAGACTGGCCCGCCTGCTGAGGGTGGAAACCGGGGCAGGAGGGCGCCCACACTGGGGGCTCAGTTCTTTCTGGAAGTTTCTGGAAGTCAAGTTGCAATCAGCCAGAGTTTATACCAATTGAGATACAGCTCAGTCATTAAACTTTACACATTTTATTGCTGTTCCTATGACAAGAGTATCTTCTGAATGTTCTTTTTAGTAGGCCATTGAATCTTTTTTACTTTATGGAGCAGTAAGAAATGCATGAAGGAATTTGAATTTAGAGGGACTGTTGTGCATCTATATCTGGGCACTGGCATTTAGAGTCTATAAAATCAATTGGCAGTGAAGGTTTTATTTACATGTGAGGACCTCAGCTAGACCACCATGCTGCTCTTTGCCAGATGTACTGGAGTACGCCTGATAGGGCAGAAATGGGCCGGAAAGCAGTGAATCAGAAGTGTCCGTGTGCTGCTCTCATGAGGATTTAATGTCCTATAAAATACCTGTATATATAATGGAGAAGCAAAAATATTAGAAAAGTATAACAGGCCCATGCCATAGTTATTCTTTTTTAGAGGAGGAAAGCAGTCACTGTTTACTGAAGTGTGTTTTTGGGTTAAGAACTGTTGTCAAAGCTCACATTGCCTGCGATGCCCAGCCGCCGCCTCTGGCTCTCTCTGGCCGGCTCTGCCCCTGAGCCTCCCTTTCATATGTAGCCAAGTGAAATGTAAACTCCGCGGATGCGGGGGCCCTTGCCCGGGAAGCAGCTTGGGAAGGCGGCCGAAGGTCTGGGGGCCAGGCGAGGCTGCAACCCCCAGCCTTTCCAGGAGGTGACCGAGGGGCCCCTGTGGCTCCCAGCTCTCAGGATGGTTTTGGCACAAGGAAAATGCGGTCTTGCTTGCTTTTCAATCGCTTTACTCTTTATCCTTCATTGTCGGCAGTCTCTGTGGGGACCAGCCTTTTAAAAATCAGTGAACTTTGCTGGGTTTGAAATCAGGGTGAGATTCATTTTATTTAATACAGGAAGTTTTCTTTGGGGAAGTCTGGCACAAACTGACTTTGCAGTCTCTTGGAATTTAATTGAATCAGCCCAGTGGAGCAAGACAGGGCCAGGGGCCCAACGTCTGTTGGTGGGTTAGAGTGCCGTCGACCCCTGGCTGCCTTCTGCAGGGCTCCTGGTCACTGAACGAACCCAACACGCGAGGCAGTGTGTTTCCGGTTGCAGGCACCAGGGTATAACCAGGCTGTTGCCTGAAGTTTACTCCTGCCACTCACTGTGCTGAAAGTACTGGGCGATCTTTGCTGTTCAGTTGCTCAGTCGTGTCCAACTCTTTTCAACCCCGTGGTCTGCAGCACACCAAGCTTCTCTGTCGTTCACATCTCCTGGAACTTGCTCAAACTCATGTCCATTGAGTTAGTGATGCCATCCAACCGTCTCGTCCTTTGCTGTCCCCTTCTCCTCCTGCCTTCAATCTTTCCCAGCATCAGGATCTTTTCTCTTGAGTCGGCTCTTCGCATCAGGTGGCCGAAGGTGTGGAGCTTCAGCTTCAGCTTCAGTCCTTCCAACAAATATTCAGGGTTGATTTCCTTTAGGATTGACCTCCTTGCAGCCTTTGGCACTCAGCCTTCTTTTTGGTGCAGTTAATGTCAGAATTTAAGTTTTCAATGAGTTTTTGAATTTTGTGCCAGGAAGCCAGCTTAGCGGTATTCCACATCCTAAAAACCCTGAATAGGGTGGAAGCCTGGCCACATTAGCCTTAGGAATAGAGTGCCTCCTCAGGGTCCAGGGGTGTCTGCTGTTATTTCCTCGTGTGACATGGTTTTGTTTGCTCTTGGTGGCACACACACACATGCAGTTTTTTATGTGGGATTGTCTTCCTAAGACAAAGTGTGTATTTGATCTGGACCTATTAACAACCACAGTGAAACAGTTGAATTTTCAGACATTTTGGGACAGTGCTTTCATTAAAACTCCCCTCTTTCCTTCAGGGAATACCTCAGTTACCATGTGCCAAAGCATTATACAACTACGAAGGCAAGGAGCCCGGGGACCTAAAGTTCAGCAAAGGCGACATCATTGTCCTGCGGCGACAGGTGGATGAGAACTGGTACCACGGAGAGGTTGGCGGCGTCCACGGCTTCTTCCCCACCAACTTCGTGCAGATCATCAAACCGTTACCTCAGCCCCCGCCTCAGTGCAAAGCACTTTATGACTTTGAAGTTAAAGACAAGGAAGCTGACAAAGATTGCCTTCCGTTTGCAAAGGTAAAGTTAGAGCACATTGCCTTCTGTCTGCCAGCTCTTCTGTGTACCTCCATGCATGAACTATGGCCTGTACAAAAAAAGACAATAGTTTTATGTGAACTCTCTCTCTGTGCTTCTAAAAATATGTGGAAGCAGACTTCTCAGATCAGAAAGACAGTAATTTTGTGCACAGAGTGTTCTCTATGAAAGATGATTTTGGTTGACGCGCTGTATGGTATCATTTTCATATTTCGGGCCTAAATGTAATTCTAAGCTATGTTTTCGGGTGGGTGCATGCCACTCGGGGATTTTAATTCCCTGAATTATGAATAACAAAGTGAAGCATCATTACTTCCTTATTTTATATGTAAATTTCTTTGCTGAAAAGCATACCAGACTGTATCTACTGAATTGATAAAATGCTCTGGGATTTTGACCAGAATGTTGTGTGTTTTTGGTAAAGAAAAACAGTAGGATGTACATTTCAATGGGCTTTTGATGTTTTATCGGAGAGAAGGTGAGCAGAGCCTGAGAGTCCATCTAGAACGGGAGTTCAGGGCGTGGGTGGGGTGGCGGGTGCCGACAGGCTGCTAGTCTGGTCTGGTGCCCTTCAGTTCATCACCTCATTGTGGTCACATCCCAAAGACATGGCATGGCGTCTTAATTCGTGTGCTCTTACAACTTGAGTCTCCTGTTAAAAAGAAAATTAGGTGGCACGCTTCCTAGGGTCGGGAGGAGTAATGTCTGTTGATGTCTCTTCAGGACGACGTTCTAACTGTGATCCGCAGAGTGGATGAAAACTGGGCTGAAGGCATGCTGGCAGACAAAATAGGAATATTCCCAATTTCATATGTTGAGGTGAGTCAGTGTGTGGAAGCATCAGTCTTGTTAGTATCCTGCTTAGCGGAGCAGTCTTGTGTGCAGGGTGAGTATTCAGGAGTCCTCACCATCATTTCTCAGTATACACACTCGTTGCCTCACTGTTGCACACTTAAGTGATACAGTGTTGCATATCCCTTTCTTGGATAAAACTAGGGAACAAAGAAAGACAAAAACCTAGTCTACTTAAGGGAATAAAAAGCCCTCATAGCAGAAAGCCCCAGGAATGCCCCTGCTCTAGATTGTGGGATGGAATCCCTCTATCCTGCCTTACAGTTCCTGAGGACCGGGGGACTGTGAGATGTTTGAGCTCTGTACTTTGTCGCCTGCCAAGAGCATTGGCGTGTCTGTCGAGTGGGGACCCTGAGCCGCCTGTAGCCTCTGGGTTCCATTTGCAGTTTTGGGGTCAGAGGGTGGGTGGTGAGGTCCTGACTAAGGTGGGAGATGCGTGTATCTCTGTGTTTATGTGCCACACCTCAGAACTCAAACACTGATTTGCAGCGTAGCCTCCAGTCAGCATTAATTAAGTGATGAATTGCCCACACTTCATCCCAGCAGCCACTTAGCCACCCTCCCCACTTTAATCAGCTTTATTCAGAAACATACAGCCAATCCGATTCAGCAAAGTCCATCCCAGCAGCCACTTAGCCACCCTCCCCACTTTAATCAGCTTTATTCAGAAACATACAGCCAATCCGATTCAGCAAAGTCTCTCTTTAGGAGTATGTACTAAGTAATATGTTATATTAAAGAATAAACAAACTAAATTAAAAATGAACTGCTGCTGCTGCTAAGTCTCTTCAGTCGTGTCCAACTCTGTGCAACCCCATAGATGGCAGCCCACCAGGCTCCCCCGTCCCTGGGATTCTCCAGGCAAGAGTACTGGAGTGGGGTGCCATTGCCTTCTCCAAAAATGAACTAGGAAGTTATAATTTACAGTAGGCCTTGTAACATCATGGGCTTCCCTGGTGGCTCAGATGGTAAAGAGTCTGCCTGCAATGAGGGAGACCCGGGTTCAGTCCCTGGGTTGGGAAGATCCCCTGGAGAAGGAAATGGCAACCCACTCCAGTATTCTTGCCTGGAGAATCCCATAGACAGAGAGAACCCTGGCATGATACAGTTCATGGGGTCGCAAAGAGTCGGACATGACTGAATGACTTCACTTTCACTTTGTAACATCATATATAATAAAGTTTCATGTCCTTTAGTCATAAGAGTTTCATACAAAAAACAAAGGGGTATTTATATATAGTTATGACTGATTTACGTTGTTGTGTGGCAGAAACCAACACAAAATTGTAAGCAATTTTCCATCAATTAAAAAATAAACATAATTTTTTTAAAAAAAGGATTTAATGCTAAAAACAAAGTTGAAGACGTTTCAGAGACTGAAACACCAGCCCAGACAACCCTGCAAGGTTAGCTGAGATCCCAGAAGGCTTCTGGGAAGAAGCAAGTTCTTAGCGATGTCTCTGTGGTTAGGTAGGTAGCGCTTCACCAAGAAAATGGAAAAGGTGCCTTTTTACAGCAGAAAGGACACTCACGCAGGATGACCAATGTGTGCACAGGCCAGAAAGTAAGAGGCACATAGGCTGTTGGGAAATTGAAGGTGATTCTGTTTTTAAGATGTCAACGCATGTATCTTAAGCATGTATCAAAGTAAAACCACATCACGTTTGTGCCTTTTCACCTGAGGCATTTGCTTTGACATGATCCTGAGAACAAGAATGACAAATTGTGTCGTTAGAGCCATCGTTCAGTCTCCCTGTAGACAGTGAGATGGCCCCGTTTTCATAATAAACTACTTTGACTACCATGTAACCGTGGAAAGGTAATTCAGATTGTGTACACACCTTGAGTTTTGTTCATATCCTTCAAATGTTCTTGTTTATTACAATTGTTTTTCCTTCTTTGGAAGTAAAGAACAGAGGAAATTCTCAGCTCTCAGGTAACCCTTCCTGTACATTGTTTATGTATTCTAACCGTGGTCATGGAAAGTTACACGCGTTTCCAGGTATTTGGATGGTTACTGTTGGGAGCGTGGGTACACGAGCTTAGTAATGAGAGCCTGTCTCCACCTGTGTGAGCTGAGCTACAAGCCAGCACTTGGCGTGCAAGTGCTGGCCTCCACACCAGGCAGGTGTGCAAGAGGACTACCGTGCTTTTGTTACCGGGCGGGTGTAGAATTGAGTGACGGGCATGAATGATCCACCCACAGCAAACCCAGAGTCACTGAGAGTCGCTTGAGTCGTGAGGATTGTTTACTCTGACTTTGGTTGGGAAGACAAGCGTCTGCCCAGGTTAAAGTACTTGTGTTCTCCTGCCTCTTAATTTCACAAGAGTAGTTTCCTCATTTGAACTGCTGTTTTGCCAGTTGAGACGAGTGAACAGATCGTCTCTCTTGGGGGGAGGGTGGGGACTGTGAGCTTGTCGTTGATGTCTGGCCGTTGGATGGACATTCCTGGCACCTGGAGATTGGCATGGGGTTCAGCCTGTAGGGGAGGAGGCTAGATTTCAATAGCAACCTACAAAATTCAACTGTTCAAGTAAAGGACAGGTGGCTGTACAGGCCAGCCTCACATGGAGTGAACCCAGCTAGTGTTGGGAATCACAAACTGGGGCTCTTTCCTGCGTAATGTCTTCCTCTTGCTCCATAAACCCCTTCAGGGCTCAGACTGTCCCCGCTGTAAAAACAGACGATGTTACAGAGACCCAGTTGTAAATTGTTTCTTACACCTTGCAGACACACGTTGAGGTCTGCACCGTGTTAGGGGCCTCTGACTTTTGCACGGTGCTGCCCCAGACTTACTCCTGAGGATCGAGCAGGTACGTGTGATGAGGCATCTCAGGGGCCCTGACCCCGCTGTGTCCTGTGCACTGCGGTCCAGAGCTCAGATTAGACGTGACCCAGAGGACAGCCGCACAGTCCTTAAGGGCCCCAGTGTCCCATCCCATGAGGAAGTCAGCTCAGGGCCAAGTCTCCAGAGCAGCATGCGGGCTGTCACAGCCTCACCAGCAGGGCTGGAACCCCAGGTCCTGCTGGGCGGCTGGTCTGCAGAGATGCCTGCGGGCGGGACTTGCCTGAGGCAGCAACTCTGACCGGGATGGCGGGGGTGGGGGGCTGGGGGTGGGCCTGCTGCAGGATCTTGGGCTCAAGTCGGGAGCTGAGCATCAGCAGTGGGTGAGGAGAGAGCTGAGTGGGGAACCCAGGGCGTTAGAGGCACTCCTGGGGTGCTGTCCCCTCCCCTGTGACCCCCACCCCTCCCTCCATCTCCTGTCTCAATCCTACCCCCCTCCAGCACCAGGACTGTGTATCCTGCTCCTGACCTGTGTCACAAGAGGTGACAAATGACCTCTGATTAAAGTACCAGAATCTTCAGGGTTTGAACAGAGGAGAGTCTGGTGGGAAGTGAGCAGGAAGAGAAAGGCCATGTGAATGTCCTCCAATTCTGCCCCTCAGGGCTCTGAAGAGGAGGGGTCTTTGCCTTGATCGCATCATACCCCCCCGGAGACTTGCTCATCGGAGCCTCGATGCTGTGGATTCTGTTCTTTGGATGAATCTCCCTGGACGTGGGAAACTAGGAAGGAAGGAAGATAGACGTTCCCTGGGGAAACCCAGGGGACTCTTGGAGAAACCACATCAAGATATGTGTAAAAGGCTGTGTTTGTCAAGGACTGAATGTGGTTTCAGAAGAAACCAGTAGCTTGCTACTTTCTTTGTTCAGAAATACCAGGCTCCTCTAAAACCACACGGAAGATTTTAACGCCCTCATTAATTCAGAGCTGACTCACTCACATTTCAGGGTCATTTGGACAAAGATGACATGATTCTCAGCATGCCAAAAGTTGGGATGAAGTAAGTGCTAAATATGGCATTTTGGACGATACTCAGACATTGTTGCGTATTGTGGGCTTATGAGCTGTGCATTTTCATTAAATCTAGTCATGCATGTAAACTATCACTCAGTTTTTCCAACAAAAATTTAGTTAGCAACTCTGCTACAGCTGGAATGTGAAAGTGGAGGTGGCGGGAAGTGGGCATGGCCTGTTGGACTGCAGTCTTGTTCTGTGGTTGGTGCTGGCAGGGGCGGGGTGGTGTGTGTGTGTGGGAGGATGTATCCCTCAGTTAGATCTCGGCCGGTGACCCCTCTGCAGGCACGCCTGCCCTCGGCGCCTCCTGCAGAGTGATTCTTCCTCTGCAGCTGCCCTGCCTCACACAGAGGGCGCTATGGTCCTGAAAGAACTTGGGCTCTGAGCCCAGAGGGCCAGGACCCCAGTCCTGGCTGGACCAGCGGTTGTGGAGTGACTGTGTCCTCATCTGTGAAGCAGAGCCGCGGGGTGAGCTGGGCTGGCAGTGCTGCGCATTGCCTGCACCCGTGAGATGTGTGTGTGCTGCGGGGTGACTGCAGCCGTCACCGCTGCCCTTGTCTTTTCTGCACCGCACAGTGTCCCCCGTCTGTGTCTCCTCTGTGGGTGTTGCCCTCTGCCCTGTGCACCGCTTGGTGGGACCTGAGCTCCTGGGCCCAGTGTCTTTCCCTCTGGCTCACCTGGGCTGCCGTGCACAGCTCCACTCCTAGTCGCCTCACCGAACGCCAGTTGAGTGGGCAGCCTAAGGACCTGGTGAGCTGACACCGGAAATGAACTGGACTTGGGTGTTGCTGACCTTCACCTCTTTCAGCGAGAACTGACATTTTCTTGCCAAGTTATCTTAGTGTTACATTCGGACACCACCATCCTCGAAGCACAGAGTCTCTCTAGTGACTTCTGGAAGTTCTTTGGTTTTGTTTGTTCGTTTTTAAATGGAGCTGGATGAGTGCTTGGTTATGCCCAGTTTAGACTTTTCCAGACCAAGGAAACGGTACTGACACCCTGTGGATTAGATCCTGCAGCCTCTCCAGGTCGTCTCCCTGATTGTTTGTGAGATGAATTTTCAGCAGCTTGGCCCTATTCCTTTGGCCCACTTTGAGCAGAAGTCGGGTAGCCTAATTGTGAAGGATCCTCATTTTTCTAAATTAACTTTATGGAGTTATCAGTGACACACAGCAAACCATGCATGTCGAAGGCATAGTGATTATGTGTTGTTTGTTGTTTTCAGCTTTCAGAATCAGCCTGTAGACAAATCTTGGGAGATACTTCTGTGGCCAGAGACCAGAAGTGTGTCATCAGCCCTGACTAGAGAAGACCACGTGTGTATCTCCAGGAGCATAGGTGCGCCTTTCAGGGGAGTGAGAGCTGTGGACGTAGGGGCTTGGGAAACGTCGTCCGTGTTCCAGGGAGTTACCCATGGAGGTTTAGGTGCAGAGCTGGCATTTGCCAAGGTGCCCCTCAGAGGAGCGAAGAGCACGGTTCACTTTACTCCTTCACCTAGAGTCTTTGCCCTAGAGAATGAGAGCCAAGGGTCAGAGCCGTTGGCTTTGCTCTCTCAGTCAGAGCAGACCAAACAATATAAAAGGATATTCTGTCATTCACAGTTAAGGGAGTATTGTTTTCCTTTCAGATGCAAAAGTGAAATGTTCAATTCACTGAAATCATTTTTTAAAACGAGAAGTGTAGGAAAATTGGGGAGAAGTTGTAAAGAGACTTACTGTATTGCTTGGCTTCCCCAATACCCCTTCAATTCTGAAGTAGTTTCTATGAAGTTGTTGGAAAGTCAGGAAGCCTTTCTCCTTCAGTTCTGAGGTAAATTAAGTTTTATAAATGCAATTCAGAGATATGGTTTAGGAATCAACGAGGGAGACTTACTGAATGCCCAGCATCGTATGTTCATCCATCCGCAAGTCGAGCTGGCCAAGTCTGCCAGCCCTGCGTTGAGCAGTGTCTTCAGCGCATGAGCTCTGCCCTGTCCGGAGGCTTCTCAGGTCTTCTGAGTGCTGTCAGCTTGGTGTAATAGTGGCATTTCGTTTTACCACAGTGACGGAAGTGAGGTCTAGTACTCTGAAGTTCTCAGGGCAGGTCGGCTCTAGACGCCAGGAAAAACCCTGCTCACTGTGGACAGCTGGAGGCAACCTGCCCAGACCTACTCAGAAAAAAAGGAAATCAGGCCAGGGTTTACTCGGCAGTTTACGCTCTATTACGCAGCAGCCTCTTTCCCGTTTAAGAGTTTCCCTTTGTTTTCCATGAGGAAAACCCTCTGAGAGCTGAGATTCTAAAGATGGGTTAATGTTTGCTTATTTCTCGCTGCATGAGCAGGCAGTTCCATAGAACATGAACGTGCTCGCGTCCTGTCGAGCCTGGAGCAGAGGCCACGTGAGTGACCAGCTGGTGTCTGATGTATGCCGTGCTTTCCTCCGGAGTCCACCAGTTCTTTAGCCTGGCCGCATTCCCTTGGGCCCTCACTAGGCTGGTCCCTTGGAATTTCTGTCTTTACAACTCATCAGGGATGTTGCTTTGTCCATGTGTCTGTGGAAACACACCTCTCTTCAGGGTCCTGATGGAAACTGTCCTTTCTCAGGAAGCTGTTCTTTCCTGATTCTCCTTTGTGGAAACAAAACACAAAGTCCTTACATCAGATTTCCCTGGTTGCAGCTTGTCTGTTCTTACAGCCTGGCTTGTGCCTAGAGGGTAGTGATGTGTGTGCAGGATTCCGTGTTTTCCTGGGAGCCTTGTCGTATGTGAAGAATACTGTTAATCATTTTATTTCTCTGATACAATCGTGTTGCAGAGGAGTTAGGGAGAAATAACTCTTAGGCCCATCACATATCATCTTGGTAAATATTCTTTCCTTCCTGCTCTGTGTGCTTTAATGACAGTACATGTCTGATTCTGCCTTTCTCTGCACAAATAGAGTGCCACTCTCCACCAGTTTTTGTGACTGTGAAATGATTCTGGGAGCTACACTGTAGTTATTTTTCCGTTTTTAAAATAAGTTAAGCGTCTTGTTTGGGGACACCCATCCAGTAACTGAGAGGTGATTTGTAGTCTTTCTCCAACAGCCTGGGTCTGCCCTAGACCCCCTGCCTTGCTGTTGCCTCTGAACTCATGTGCTGAGAGCTAGTCTTCGTAAGGCTAGCACAGAGTCACTATGATCTTCAAGCTTCACTTGAGAAGTGTTGAGGATATTTTATCAAGAATAATGACAGCTTTTCAAGTTTGAACACCCAGAAGGTTGATTTTCAGAAGTGAAGAAATATTCAACAATGTCAGATTACTGAGGTTGCCTTTTTTAAGAGGGAAATCATACCTTAATCAAAGCCACCATATTTTAAGGCCTTAAGTTTTGTCATTTGAAATCCTTAGTACATTGTTAAGTACATACTAAATTTGGTAGTAACTGAGGCTTTCTATTAAGCAAGAGTTGAGGCCTGTCCTGTGTCCTGAGAGAAGCAGGATGCGTGTGTGCCCTGTTCTGCACGTGTGTGTGGTCTGTTTCATCTCAAGTGTGGAGGCCCTGGGGACCGGCCCCTGCGGTGAAGTTGATGAGCTTCAGTCACTGAGTCAGGAGGTGTGGAGCAGCCGCCCTGGTGGCCCTGATGACAGCGACGTGGCGGGTTCCCTGCCTCATGGCTGTGTGAACAATCGTGTCTCTGCAGGTGGCAGGAAGAGGGAAGTCCCACGCCCCAGCGCAGCTCTGGGGCTCTGGCCCTCCTGGTGTGGCCTCCCCGTGCACCTGCTTACCTGGGCTGGGCCACGCCTGTGTGCCTGCTTTCCATTTCAGGTGTTCACCGCCAGGCTCCGCGTCCTGGGAGGGGGCAGCCTCTCACGTCCCGCAGGCCATTCCCCTGTCTGCACCCCCCCTCCCTTTCCTGCCAGAATTCCCTGTGGTCGTCGCCCTCCCGACTGCTGGCTAACTGTGTCCCCTCTGCTCTCCTCTTGATTCGTTTTCCCCATGCCGGCGACTCCTGCCATGATGCTTCCTCCTCCCTTTCCTTGTAAGAGTTACCATCACAACTACTGCCCCCGTCTCTTGCCTCCTTGGCGGCTGGGGGTCTTCTTCTCACCTGCGGTTTTGGGCACCCTCCTGGCCCTGTGTCTTCTCCGAGTTTCCTGCCCCTGCAGAGACCCCAGCGAGCAATACTTGCAGGGCGTCCACACTTGGCTTGCAGAGCGCGTGCGTGTGTGCTAAGTCACTTCGGTCGTGTCTGATTCTTTCTAACCCTATGGGCTGTGGCCCACCAGGCTCCTCTGTCCGTGGAATTCTCCAGGCAAGAATACTGGAGTGGATTTCCATCTCCTCCTCCAGGGAATCTTCCCGACCTGGGGATCGAATTTGAGTCTCCTAAGACTGCTGCAGCCTGCTTTTGTTTCAATTGTTGTTCAGATGGAAAAATCAAGGTATTTTACAGAAGCTTAAGTGTGTAGCTTGCTGGGCTTGTGACAGTCGCTCAGAGAACGTAGGGGCAGGGGATGTCCCCTCTAGGTCTGACAGTAGTCGTAGGCCTGAGGTCTCGGCCTCTGTGTGCTCTGAAGGGGTGAGGAAAGGCATTTGTACATCGTACGTATGTAAAACTTTCTAGATCGTCAAGTCCAGCTGTGTGTGATGTCTGAAAAGTAGGAGACGCATGTGGAGACAGGACAGGTGACGGGCAGGCTGGGTCTCAGGTCATGATGAGGGCAGGGGCGTCTGGGTGTTACGCCACGGTGGTGATGCGCGTTCCCCTGCCCCTGGGTACGCAGGGCAGAGGTCCCCATCCTGCTCCTGAGAAAACAGAAACCTCATTTGAACGTCCCCCAGGACTACTCAGCTGTGGAGACAGAGACCCGAGTCCCCCTGGGCCTTTCACCTCCAGGCTCAGAGTGTGGCTTTCTGGAGAGTACTTTCCTCAGCTTCCTGAACGAAAATCCTTTCTGGCTTTTGATGGTGTGCTCCCCCCGCTTCATCTCTTACATCTCAAAATCAGAAACCTGAAAAAGAATGTTCCAGAGCCTTCCAGTGTATTTATTTTCTGACAGCCAGGCCCACCAGAGGGGAGGACAATTAACATGCGCTCAGAGCTCAGGGGCTGGGGCTGCCCCTCCTGACTGGGCGTGAGACGGGTCCCAGAGTGCCCTTCCCGGTCCTGTGGCACATGGGGCTGGGGTACTGTGTGCTCAGCCAGCTGTGCCAGCTCAGGACGCCTCTGACGCCACTGCGTGGGGCGGGTACCGTTGAGGTCCTTCCTGTCCCACACTTCCTTGTGTTCAGTGAACCATAGGAGGTGCCCCTGAGCTCCCCGTGCATCTTGGGGGGCCACACTCACGCTGCACCTGTCTCGGCTGGGATGTGGGGCAGTTGCCCAGAGCACACTGGGTGGCAAAACTCGTACGAAAAAAGAATGTGCCCATCTCAAAATCTCTCATATTGATTACACGCCATAGTGGTGATATCTGAGTTTTATGAAATAAAGTGCGTTATTAATTTTACCTGCTGCTTTTTATTGTTTAAAATGGGGCTACTGGAAAATTCCACACCACACCTGTGGCTCCTGTTCCGCTTCTCTGGGTAGCTCTGGTCTAGAGGCCGCCCTCCCCACCCCCACCCGCTGATGGTTCTGGGACCCCAGCGTTTTTCTTCTTTCACCAGATCTGTACAGACATCTAAATGGAGCTGCTACCTGGGGAAGGCTTTTTCGGACCCATTTAAAGACACTCCTGAGTAACCCTTCCAGTCTGCTGGTTATTCGTCTGCTCTGGGGGAGCCTTGTTTTATGAATAAAGAAAAGCTTGCTTTTGTATTTAGATCATCCAGAAACAAAAGCCTTGTTACGCAAATTGCAGAAAACCATGAACGACTGATGAACATACAAAATCCCCATTGCCGCTGCGTGAAAGCACCTTGCAGAGGACTGTAATGTGAGGCAGACACTTTTCATTTCTGCTTCAAGGGGGCTGAGGCGTGAGTTCCCACCACACAGCATCTTCCCTGGGGATGGGCACTGGCCTGGCAGTGCAGCAGAAGGGTCTCTGTTGAGACCCTCACTTGTGAAGGTGGGTTTTCAGAGCTGGCAGGAAAAGATGGGGTAATGTAAATTGCTGGGCCACATGGAAGGGAGAACGCTCTGTCCCTGTCTCTGTCTTTACTCAAAACAAAATGTCCACATGGTTAAGACACCCAGAAGGACAAAGGGAGGAACCATAAGTACACTGGGAGAAAAGTGATTTTATTTTTAAAAAATAATTGTAGAAAAAGAAGATTTTTAAAGTATGATGTTAGCTTAAGATACCATAATGGAAAAGATGAATAAATTTGCACATCCAAGAAATATTTATGTATGACAAATATATATCAAGTTAAAAGCTGAATTGGAACAACATTTCTAACTCAGTGGGTATATATTGTTGTTCAGTTGCTAAGTCGTGTCTGATTCTTTGCGACCCCATGGACTGCAGCACACCAGGCTTCCCTGTCCGTCACCCTCTCCCAGAGTTTGTTCAGGTGCATGTCCATAGAGTCAATGGTGTCATCCAACCATCCCATCCTCTGTTGTCCCCTTCTCCTCTTGCCCTCAATCTTTCCCAGCATCAAAGTCTTTTCCAGTGAGTCAGTTCTTCGCATCAGGTGGCCAAAGGATTGGAGCATCAGTTTTAGCCTCAGTCCTTTCAGTGAATATTCAGGGTTGATTTCCTTTAGGATTGACTGGTTGGATCCCCTTGCAGGCCAAGGGACTCTCAATAGTCTTCTCCAGCACCACAGTTTGAAAGCATCAGTTCTTTTATGCTCAACCTTCTTTATGGTCCAACTCTCACATCCGTACATACCTACTGGAAAAACCATAGCTTTGACTAGATGGGCCTTTGCCAGCAAAATGGTGTCTTGCTTTTTAATACACTGTCTAGGTTTGCCCTAGCTTTTCTTCCGAGGAGGATATATATACTCTTGTATATGTATATACATGCATGCATACATAATATTCCAGTATATTAGAGAAACATTCACATTCTATATAAAGAGAACTCATAAATGTCTAAGAAAAATACCAACTCAATAGAAAAATGGACAGTGTGGGAATGAGCAATTCCTAGGGAAAGAGAAAAACATACTTAATCTCATCAATAGAGAGAAACAAAAGAAAATGAAAATTGCCTCTTCATCTGATAGAGATTTTTTTTTTTAATGGTAATGCCTAATACTATAACTGTTAGAAATTTTAACAAAACATCAGTAACGCCTGATACTGCTAACAGTATGCGAAACAGGGACTTTTTATTCACTTTTTTTGTCAGAGGTGATGAGAATGGATGCTTTTTTGAAAGTGCAGCTTGGCAGTATCATTCAAAAATGCTTTAGCCTGCACTTGAACCTGACAGCTTCACTTTGGGGAGTTTGCCTTGTGGATGTGGCTGTGCAGGCAGGGTGCACAGAAGGAGATGGGTGGGCACCGCACAACCATCCTGCCTCTGTTCACAGGAAAGGCTTCTCATGAGATGCTGTCAGTGGAGAGAGTTTAGTTTCTTTTGTGTTAAAATTAGCCAGGCAGGTGCTTAATTAACAACATCTCCATGGAAAGTACATGCAAGGGAGTGTTCTGAACTGTCGAACAGAAGAGGTCTGGGAAACAGGTCCAGGATGGTCAGGGGAGGAGATGCAGGCGGAAGCTGGCCGAGGCCTGTCACCTTTCACTCATGATAATCGACACCATTTCCTGTTTAAAATAACAAACACATTACTTATATAATCTATATTTAAAGTCTTTATTTGCCTTTTATTGAAAACCCATCCCGTTGAGGAGCAAACACTCGGTTATGAATTAGACAAGGTTCCTCTATGCAGACCTACTGTGTCCATGCTCTGATGCTCAGAATCTAGAGACCAAGTCCCCTGTAAAGCTTTATGGAACACGGTGACTATTCAGCTTTGTTCTCATTAGATTTTTCTGTTCTCGTTTAGAAAAAGTGAAGTCCTCTCTTTTAAAAAGACAGTATTCTCTTTGAGAAACAGGCCAACCACACACACACAAAGTATCTTCGTATTTCTTAAATTGCCTTGTTATTATGTCAGTATTTTTCCCCATGCTTATTTATGCCTCTCGTTAGACTAATTCTTTCTCTGTTTCAGAGTTTCCCCAAAGGGGACATTATCGGTTTTCAGATAGACCAATCCCATGCATCCCTGCTGGTCCACACACAGGGCTGGGGGAGGGTGTTCTAGGGCACAGAACAGGTGTCCTGAGGGTGGGGAGTGTGTTCATGAACACGGATTGTGACCAGAGAAGGCTGTTCAGAGAAAGCTGCACAGAAGTTCAGACAGACTTCCTCTGGGAGATCGCTGACCCCTGGGGCTGGCTGAGAGGTTTTAGCTCCTAAGATGTCACAGGGCAGCCAGGTCAGCAAAGGCCACGTACAGCCTGTGGCCAACTTGAAATCAGATTGCATTCCAACAGTGTGTAAGCACAACGAAACCGCATGTGTGTGTGAGTGTGTGTGTGTGTGTGTGTGTGTGTGTGTGTGTGTGTGTGTGTGCTTGAAGAAACGGAATTCCATGACATTCCATGGAGAGTCATCAGGTCCTTGCTTTCCTGTCTGATTGGCTCACCGTGGAAGGAGGTGTGCCCGGACCCCTGAGCTCTAGCATCGCAGAGCGGGTCTTCTGTCTCACTGGGTGATGGGTTTGGGGTAAGAAGGATTTAGGCAGCAGCATGAATTCTGATGAGATCGGGTGTTTTCGGGGTGGTGTGGCCGTAGAGGGCAACATCGTGAATCCTGGGTCTCTTGGCCACATGCCATGATGGTGCTGGAATACGGCTGCCCCTTCCTAGCAGCCCAGCCCCCATCCCCAGCACAGTGGCGTTGTGATCCATCCCGCACCCTCAGCATTTGGGCATTAGCGGGCACTACTCCCCACAAGTCTTAAAAGTTACCACGTGGAAAGAACCCGTGCCTTGAAGGAGGGATGAGCTCGTGCTAGAAAAACTGTCAGACTAGGTTCTGACTGAGTCCCCAGGGAGCCAGGGTTTCAGGGCTCGGACACCACGCCTCCCAAGCTGCTGCTGCCAGAGCAAGAGTGAGTCCTTGAGCATCACTGACAGGGTTCCCATCCTTCTAGAAGGACATCCTCAACCGTAGGTGGGAGGCAGCCTTCGCCTCTCAAGATGTGACAGTACATCTGGAAGGAGGACGGAAAGAGAGGTCTGCAGAGTGCTGGGGCGGGACAGTGTCCACTCTCCTCTGGGTTTCCAGGTTCCCTCTGAGCAGCTGGGCTTCCCTGGGGGCTCAGATGGTAAAGAGTCTGCCTGCAATGCGGGAGACCAGGGTTCAGTCCCCGGTTTGGGAAGCTCCCCTGGAAAAGGGAACAGCAACCCACTCCAGTATTCTTGCTTGGAAAATCCCATGGACAGGGGAGCCTGGTGGGCTACAGTCCATGGCTCGCAAAGAGCTGGACACGACCGAGCAGCTTTCGCCTCTGAGGAGGTTACTTGTCGTCTGCATGTTGGTTAAGAGATCCCACTGCACTCCGTGTTCCCCATTACTGCACTGTCTGGGTGCAGCTGGCTGTCATGGGAGCTTTCTGGAAGTATTGTTTCTGCCCTCGGGGAGCACAGGCTGCCTGTGTTTTTCCTCTCTTGCTGGCGTTCCCAGCCCCGTGGGCAGCTTTGCCCTGGCTTTGCACTCAGGCAGCTTTTCAAACAGGCCAGTTCACCAGTCAACAGGACTTGGGTTTCACGTCTTAGCCTGTTATAATTCAAAATGTAAGCTCAGGAAAGTAATGGGCATGTGACGGAACGATGGTAATCAGGAGTTTCTACTGATGTTTCTGCGAGGCCCCTGCACAGGGCAGGGAGGTGGGAAGTGAATTCCCTTGGAAGTGTGCACATGCTCACAGCCACGGTCACTGCCCGGAAGCAGCCTGGCTGAGCCAAGACCGGTGTCAACAGGCTGACCACACAGCCTGCTGCTCACCGTTCTCTGCGTTTCCTCTGGAGGCTGAAATAAATCTTTGTTACCATATCTATGGCTGATTCATGTTGAAGTTTGACAGAAAACAACAAAATTCTGTAAAACAATTATCCTTCAACAACAACAACAACAAAAGACAGCCAATCATGGAAGGCATGCTTATGTATACAACCCAGAGCTAGATACAATAAGCTGTCATTAAGTGAGAAAAGCAATTAGATATTCTAAAGGTGTTTGAGGGGGGAATATGTTCTCAACCTTGTTGGTGTGAGGTTGGAATTACTTGTTCTCGGTTTAGCATCTGTTTGTGACGTAGGAATAGTGCAGTCCCCATGTTGAGACAAGGCGCTGCACGTGGGAAAGGCCTGTACTCGCAGACGGAGACTCTGAAGGACTGACACTCGGCTTTAGACACGGGTGTGTCGAGAGTCCCTGTCGTGTGACCTCGTCTCTCTTGTCGCTTTGCAGTTTAACTCGGCAGCCAAGCAGCTGATCGAGTGGGACCAGCCCCCCGGGCCAGCGGTCGTGGCTGGGGAGGGCGCCCTGGCCACCACCCCGAGCAGCACGGCCCCCAAACAGCCAGACGGCAAGAAGAACACCAAGAAGCGGCACTCGTTCACCTCGCTGAGCATGGCCAGCAAGGCGTCGCAGGCCGCCCAGCAGCGCCACTCCATGGAGATCAGCCCCCCGGTCCTCATCAGCTCCAGCAACCCCGCGGCCGCGGCGCGCATCGGCGAGCTGGCCGGGCTCTCCTGCAGCGCACCCTCTCAGGTACTGGCCGCCGTAACACTTTAAGAGGGTGTGAATTCCAGCAGCACAGACTTACCTGTGAAGATCAGCCATGTGCTGGTTTCCCCACCTTGGCAGCACCTTGTCCCAGGGAACTGAAAGTTCCTTCAGGTCCCCTGGGAATTCATTCGGAGCCTGTCTCTGTCTTGAGCATCTTCTTCCTAATTGTTGGCACTGAGGAAACTAGGTTTAGGATTAAGTTCTTGTTACACAAAGCCCAGCAGTTTTGGTGTGACACTGTTTGCTGGAGAGCAAGGTTGCAGGCAGTCACCTTCCTTCCACCTTTACTAGTGGGAGAAGGATGGCCCATCTGGGCAGGAGCTACCCTCCTCCAGTTGTCTGCAGTCACGCTGGGGTGCAGCAGGAGGGAAATCGATCCCGTAGCTCAACACAGGCACCAAGGGACCTGACTAACTCAGTTTCTTCCTAGTGAATTCATCTCAGGTAGTGTTCTGGATAAGACACCTTTGAACACTGGTAGTTTGGTTTGGCATCGTTCCCTGAAGGGTTTTGTAAACAGTTGCCTGCAATCCACGGCACATCTGGGCAGCTGCATTTTAATTACGGGTCCCCAGGGGAAGGTGCAGGTCCTGAGATGTGATCCTGAAGATGGCACCATGTGCCTTAAGCGTGTGCATAGATTCAGTGTGCTAGCGGACAGGTGAGCATCCAGAGAGCCCCCCTGAACTGGATCCTTGGGGAGGTGCTGATGGGCCGGCTCGTCGTGCACCAGACAGGTCCAGGCCACGCCCACGTGAGGCAGTGGCCATGGGATCCTACACATGAGACGTCGAGACCAGTGTTTATCAAGGGGCTCCTTGGCGTCTGGCGCACATGACGCCCACCACACGTGTGGGCTCAATAACCTGCACAGGACTCTGCCTTGCCCCAGAACAGACACTCCAGGTTTTGTGTGTTTCATTGTGATTTGGCTTCCCAAGGTTAGCTGGTCTCGTCTGTTTCGTTAGGTGTCTTCCTTGTATTCACTGCTGTTTCCTTGGCAGGTTCACATAAGTACCACTGGCTTGATTGTGACCCCACCCCCCAGCAGCCCCGTGACCACCGGCCCCTCATTCACGTTCCCGGCGGAGGCCCCTTACCCAGCCGCCCTGGCAGTGAGTATAGCCCTCCCCTCCACTCCCCCACCCCTGCCTGCTGGCCCGGCCCGTCCACCCTGCTGACGCTGATTGGAGGTGGCGGAGGTCTCTGTCTTTCACCTCTGTCTCTGTTAATTTTAGCAAAAAATTGCATAGGCTCAGGCCTGCAGCGGCGCTTTATTTTAGCAGTAGAGGTGGGTGGCCTGAGGCGACAGAAAGAGCCCTGGGAAGCTCTTTCAGTGTTCATTAGAGCTCAGCCCAATTCTCTGCAGACTTATTCCCCTTTGCTTCTGTCCGGTTTCTAGGCGGGCTGGTTTATCCAGGGACTGAGGAGGCTGGACTCCCCAGGCTGGGCGGTGCCTTGGTCCCCAGAGCAGGGACTTTTGGCTCTGATCTCAATTCCACTCTAGGTCCCTGGTCTCCTGTTGGCCTGTATGGCCGCAGTGCCTGGGGGTTCTCAGAAGTGAGTGATTCTGCCCACAACCCCGCAGCCTGCAGACACAATCTGACAGGGGGGACACCCTAACGGGGGAACGGATAGGAGGAGCAGAGCAGTCCTGGGAGGCTGATGCAAAGAGGAACCCCGAGGGGAGAAAACTGAAAGAGCAGAGACAAGGCACGCGACCCTGGGAAGCAGAAAGCAAGGCTCTAAAGATTGCGCCTCCTGAGCTTGCAGGTGAACTGTGGGGAGGGAGCCTGTCTTGTCCAGGACACGACCCTGTTACATGTTCAGGCTCTTTCTTCCAGTGTGAGGAGAGAGATCACTGACTCCCCTCTCCCAAGGGGACCCACCCTCCGCCCCCCTCACAGAATCCCTCCTGGCTGCGATGCCCCGGGGGAAGCTGTGGCCAGCAGTGGGGGTCCTGATGCCCCTCTCCCAGGGGGACCCCGCCCACCTCACAGAATCTCTGCTGGCTGTGCTGCCTGGGGATGCTGTGGCCAGCAGTGGGGGTCCTGATGCCCCTCTCCCAGGGGGACCCCGCCCACTGCCCTCTGCCCACCCCACAGAGTCTCTGCTGGCTGTGCTGCCCAGGGAAGCTGTGGCCAGAGGCGGGGTCAGGCCTGGGGCAGGGAACCAGCCCAGTGGTGCGTGAATGATGCAGCTGAGAGGTTACTCAGCCTCCTTGGGCCTCTGTATCCCCTCCTATAAGATGAAAGGCATCCTGTCTGCCCTGCGGAGGTGGCACCACCTGGGGCCTGGTGGGGAGACTGGGGCAGCTGCCCATCACCCTCTGCCAGCGCGGTGGCAGCTGTGACGTGCCCGCCGCTTTTCTCGGAGCCTGGGGTCTGGCTCGTCGTTAGCGTCCTCTCTGTTCTGTGCACAGGGGTGGCGAGGCTTCCCAGGGGCTGGTTTGTGTTCAGGTTGTGGACTTTGTATATGTCGTGAAGATGGAAGACCGAAGGCCCGACTTGCATCCACCCCAGGCTGGGACCTCACAGCTTGTTGTTGGCTCCATCTACTCGTATTTTCCTCACTTCCTTTTGCCTCATTTTCCTTTTATTTATCATATCTTGATATATTTTATGAATAGTTGAAAGCTGACTTTGGAATAAGGTGGGCTATAAATAAATGCAGGATTAGTATCTAGCTAGTAGATACGAGTACACTAATTTCTGTAGAGTTAAGTAAGCATGTTCCTGTATTTAAATAGAAGTTAGTAAGTTCCAATTAGCATTCAAGCTGTTTTTTGTTAATGTTTCTGGAACAATTACAGCTTCCTTGATACAACAACTGTGTAGGGTGGGAGAAGTTGCATTGATTCCTCTGGGGAGAAAGGGGAGTCAGGTAACTTTTACGGAAAGGTGGTTTCCCTGAGGTTCCATTGGCCCTGAGTGTTTCACCCAGAATCAAGTTTCCCAGTCTTCCTGCCCTCTCATCTCCGGAGAAGACCCTGTCTGTCCATCCTTGCTTCCTTCCCACCCACCCCAGTACATTCACACGCTATTGGAATTTTCATTTCCAAATGACCTTTTTATGTGGCAAAATTCTAACTTGATTTGTTAAGGGAAAAATGGCTGATTTTTCTGCCCATAGAAAAATTAATTAGTGGAAAGATGCGGAGCTGGCTGTGTTTCAGCCCTTGTGGGCTGATTATTTTGCGAGGAGGGAATGGCCAGTTACTCTCAGCTGGGTGCACCCTAGGGCATCCTGAGCAGCGATCACAAGAGAACACGAACCCACAGAATTAATTTACACCCAGCCACTTCATCTCAGGATCATATCAGAGAGCCTGAATGTTCAGCATAAGGACTTATTAACGATGTGTCTCTGCCACTTCCGCTTAATGGAAAACTAATTATAAGCAGGCCCACGGCCTGTTGTCCCAGGTGACGCCTGGCTCTCAGAGCCCAGAGTTGGCAAGCAGGAGTGCTGGATTTAATGTGTTAGGTTTAAGTGGGGAAATCTCCATAACAGGTGCCCTCTGAATCTTCCATCAACCTGGCGAGTGTCCTGTGTAAAATGTGAGATCTTCCCAAAACCTAGAGTGCAGTCACAGCAAGAACAGGTGGCGTGATGGGAAGGAAGCCACCCTTTCCCTGGTGTGGGTTTTAGGTCCTGAGGCCATGGCTGGACCGGGGAGCGAGCGGTATTTCCAGCACTGTTTCACAAGGTAAAACTGTTTAATCTTTTATGCAAAATGAAATTGTGAGCGTGTTGTCCTAACTGTCTCACATGTAATAGTTAAAATGTTAAATATCTAACATTGGAAACAACTCTGGTATTCCATGTAATTCACACATCCACTGTTCACAGCAGAGCAGGTTTTCCTCTGCCTGGTTCTGTGGGGAGGAGGATGCAGATCTTGCTCCTGTGTCCTCTGCACACCAGCAGTGGACCTTGTGAAAGGACCTTGTGAAAGGGAGGGTGACCCCTGGGGCCAGCCAGGAGGTTTTAGTCACAAGATGTCACAGGGTAGCTGGGGCAGTGCAGGCCGCATGCAGCTTGTGGCGAACTTGAAGTCACATTGCATTCTAACTGTGTGTAAGCACAACTAAACCGCGCGCGTGTGTGTGTGTGTGTGTGTGTGTGTGTGTGTACCTCAAAGTAAACGATGTCAGCTTCTCAGAAGAGCCAAGATGTACTTGGCCCCTGTGGCCCATGGTGGAGGGTCAGAGCAGGGCCCTGGATGTAGGGGCGGGACCATCTTGGCAGTTGGAGAGGCAGAAGTGGCACCTTTGGAATTGGCAGGATGTGAAACATTCAGAAAACGAAGATCATGGCATCCGGTCCCATCGCTTCATGGGAAGTAGATGGGGAAACAGTGGAAACAGTGTCAGACTTAATTTTTTGGGGCTCCAAAATCACTGCAGATGGTGACTGCAGCCATGAAATTAAAAGACTCTTACTCCTTGGAAGGAAAGTTATGACCAACCTAGATAGCATATTCAAAAGCAGAGACATTGCTTTGTCGACTAAGGTCCGTGTAGTCAAGGCTATGCTTTTTCCAGTAGTCATGTGTGAATGTGAGAGCTGGACTATGAAGAAAGCTGAGCACCGAAGAATTGATGCTTTTGAACTGTGGTGTTGGAGAAGACTCTAGAGTGTTCCCTTGGACTGCAGGAGATCCAACCAGTCCATTCTGAAGGAGATCAGCCCTGGGATTTCTTTGGAAGGAATGATGCTAAAGCTGAAGCTCCAGTACTTTGGCCACCTCATGCAAAGAGTTGACTCATTAGAAAAGACTCTGATGCTGGGAGGGATTGGGGGCAGGAGGAGAAGGGGACGACAGAGGATGAGATGGCTGGATGGCATCACTGACTCGATGGATGTGAATCTGAGTGAACTCCGGGAGTTGGTGATGGACAGGGAAGCCTGACGTGCTACAATCCATGGGGTCGCAAAGAGTCGGACATGACTGAGCGACTGAACTGAACTGAACTGAACCAACTTCAGAGAAGGCAATGGCAACCCACTCCAGTACTCTTGCCTGGAGAATCCCATGGATGGAGGAGCCTGGTAGGCTGCAGTCCATGGGGTGGCGAAGAGTCGGGCACGACTGAAGCAGCTTAGCAGCAGCAGCAGCAGAACCAGCTTCACAGTGACCACAGAGAAGGGCTCGGCATCTCGGGGACCAGGGTCTCCTGATCTGTATCAGACTGTCCTGAGGGCAGTGGAAGCACGGGAGGTTTTCTCATTGCCAAAGAAAGACCACGTTGAGCATCTGCGCCTCCTGTGGGCAGAGCTGGGCACCGGCAGCATGGGGACAGAGAGGCGGCGTGTGGCTCCACGGCCGCATGGATCCTAACCACCAGAGCCTGCCCCCGAGCCTCCACTCCTGGGCGCTAGAGCCATGTTGCTGAGAGCTCCGTGGACAGCACAGGGCCGCGTGCATCATTTCTGCGAGTCGGGGAGCACGTGTGCACCCCTCTCCTCATGTGTCAGAGATAGAGCCCTGTATCCGCAGCTGTGAGTGGAGGTCCATTCCCAGAGAGAATTAATTAATCTTCCTAATTGCCAGATCCTTAATTACACCTCCCCTTCAGACACCATCTTCCAAGCATCTGTTTCGAGCATTTTAAGTACTTTCATTTTTTTCCTTTTTTTCATAGCTTTGCCTGCGACTGACTGGCTTAATTCTACTGGGTATCCAGATGAGACAAAAGCTCACTTCCCATCTTCTTAACTTTACTGAATCCTGATGCCTGTGTTTTTTAATCACTAGTATCAGCGCTTCCATTTTTCTACTTCCAACTCATCGTTTAAAAAAGGCGAGACACTCAGTTGCACACACACTGCTGTGTGCAAGGGTTGATGCTGCAGGAATTAGTGACAGCACTCGCCGAGGGGATGACCAGCCACTATCCCTCTACTGGCCGAGCAGCTGAGTTCACAGCACAAGCAGAGTGTTTACAGAGTTGAAAGTGGATTCATTGGAAGCGGATGTTTAGGAAGGATGGAATTGGAGGGTGTTTAATGATCTTTGCTCAGAGGACTCAGAAATGCCCAGAGTCGTACGCTGGCCGTCACTTTCTACCCCAGAAAGAGAGGAGGGTGCACACACAAAGGGCTGTCGGGAAACAAATGGACCCTTAATGTAGCCTGGAAGAGAGTGGGTATGTGTCTGTGTAAGGCTGAATCACTGCTGTGGGGAAGAAACTGACACTACATCGTAAATCAACTATCCTCCAATAAAAAAGTTAATTAAAGAAAGAGAGGACAGATCATTTACAGCCAGAACCCCAAGCTCCAAGCAGAGCGCTTTCCTGGTCAGCGGCCCGTAGCCCTCACCCATGGTTAAGACCTCGTGGAGCTCAGCGCCTGGGCATCTCAGCACTGGTCACTGGAAGGGGAGAGGGCAGGGGGCGCCAGTGAGGAGGGGCCCACAGCACGGCCTTGGATTCTCCCTCACTGTCCCCTGGCCGAAGTGGCCCATCGCGCAGGAAGGGGAGGGGGGAGGGGGCACCAGCCAAGAGGGGCCCGCAGCACGGCCTTGAACTCTCGCTCACTGTCTCATGGCCTGACGGTAACCTGGAGCCAGCCACCTGGACAGGATGCTTTGCTCTTGGAGGGAAACTGAGGGCGGCCTGCAGGGGCTGAGTGGGGACTGGAGTCTGCACGGCATTTCTGACACTAGCCCTGGGCTGCCTCCTTGTCCCAAGATCAGTGGGTCGGGAACACAGTCTGGATGTGGCGGACCTGACCCTCCCCCATCAGCTGACCCCCGAGCCCTGATTTTAGGGAACATCCTCATGGTGTCCGAACACCAGTGCCGGTAGCAGAGGGTCTGGATCTGCAGAAGTACAAGCAGAACCTCATCTCAGCGACCACGAGGCCACAGCCAATCCCCTGTGTCAGATCTCGGAGGCCCGGCCACAGCCTCAGCCCTTCCGCAGCGCTCAGTGAAAGCAGGCCAGCTGCAGATGGCCCCAGCGAGGGGGAGGCTGTGGCTCCCGCGGGACGGCTCGCAGCAGGCTCCTCCCAGGCATCTCCGTCCCTGGGGCCTTTCAGTGTGGGCTGTTCACCAGCACCCGTGGGGCCTGCTGGCCAGCCCAGCCCTGGCCGTGCCCGGGCCCTGGCATCTGACCAGCCTCACAGGACGGCCACGTCATGGAATCCAGTTAGGATGTCTGCTCTGTGTGCTTACCCTCCAACATACTCACACACACACACGTGCGTGTTCTCCCGAAGACACACAGCCCAGTGCTGGGGTGTGCCAGATGTCGAGCGAGTCTAACTTACGCTTTATAAAATTCATGCACACCAACCATTTCCTTTCTGCACTTACTAACTATGGGAGATGACCTTTTCTTCAGTTCGGTTCAGTCACTCAGTCGCGTCCCACTCTTTGTGACCCCGTGGATTACAGGGGCTTCCCTGTCCTTCACCATCTCCCACAGTTTGCTCAAATTCCTGTCCACTGAGTTGATGATGCCATCCAGCCAGCTCATTGTCTGCCGCCTTCTCAGCCTGCCTTCAGTCTTTCCCACTATCAGGGTCTTTTCCAGTGAGTCAGCTCCTCACATCTGGTGGCCAAAGTATTGGAGCTTCAGCGTCAGTCCTTCCAATGAATATTCAGGGGTTGATTTCCTTGAGGATTGTCTGGTTTGATCTCCTTGCAGTCAAAGGGACTCCCTTCTTCAGCACCACAGTTGGAAAACATCAGTTCGTCTGCACTCAGCTTTCTTTATGGTCCGACTCTCGTGACCTTTTCTTACATTTTGTTAACATAGTGTGGCCTATGTTTTTATCAGGCCTATAGATTTCCTTCTCTTTTTTTGCCTTCTTCTGTCTAGAGCCAGTGAGTACAGGCTCTGCTGACATGAAGGTGCAGGTTCCCTCTCTTGCCTCTGCCAGTGGAATTCTCAGAGCCGAGTGGGCCCTTGACTCTGAGTCCTTCCAGGGGTGGGTGGCCTGAGTTCCTTTGTGACTTGTCACCTGCGCCTCCACAGCCACACAGCTATGAGGTGGGGCCTGGAGAGACACAGAGGAGACGGCTCAGTGGTGACCTCAGGCGCTCCTGTGCCGCTGTGTGCGGCGGCCCAGCGGGCCCACCTGGGTCACGTGCGCCAAGGCTCCTACCGGGGTTAGCTTTGTTTCTCCCACCTTGTCCTGAGACCAGCAGCTCAGGTGCTCAGCCTTTTCCTCGTTAAGGGTCATGAGGGCTCCAGGCCCCGTGTGTGCCCACCTGGAGTCGCAGCGCAGCCTGTTGTGCGACTGTCCAGCTGGCCTTGCCCGCCCTGGGAGCGCTATCAGTGAGTCTGTGCTGCCTGGGCCGCAGCGTGGGGAAAGTCTCCGCTGTGGGAAAATGGAACACAATGTGCTCGACAGTTGCAGTGTGCAGCTGGGAACTTGAGGTTCTTCTCTCCTGCAGTGTTTCTGGAACCGTGTAACTTAACAGGCCGATGAAGTAACTGCTAATGAAGTGTCAGATTTTTTTCCCGGACGACAGAAAGCCATTGGTGTTCTCCGTGTTCAGAAACCATGGGGTTTTTCTTCCGTTATTCTGACATGGAGATACCACATTCCCTGCCCAAGTTGCAGTCTTTAGCCTCCTTATTTCTCCCTTGATGCAGTTTTACATTGAGTGGTTCAGAGATTTGGGGCAGCTGGGCAAGGTGGGGGTTCAGGCGAGTCTGTGTGTGCCTGTTTGCTCAGTATCCAGACCCTAAAGAATGATCTGGGCTGTGTAGATTAGAAAGTAGCAGGCGCTCCATTGATTCTGAAAAGGTGTGGAGTCCTGTGGGCAGAGCCTGTCGAGGGACCGGCAGCTGCTTGCGGGGTACTTGTTAAAGATTACCAGCCTTGATAGTCCTGAGCTTAAAAAGCTGGCAGAGCTGACAAGAAAGGAGTACACAGAAGCAGCCAGCATGGCCCTGCAGTCGTGGCTCACTGTTGTTTGTGGTTTGAGAAGCCCAGATGTCCGAGGAGATTTTCTTCTTGGGCGTGACGTCGAGGTTTTCTTCTGTGGGCATGGTGTACAGTGCAGCTGGACTGTCTGCTACTATGTTGAAGCTTCGGGTTGCAGAAACAGTCACAAATTCATCCCCAGCAAGCCCTGTGCTGTCAGAGCTGCCCCTTGGGAGGCATTTGGATCCTGATCCTAGTTTGTGCTTAGAAGTGCCATTAATCTTGAAATTGCACGCAATCTTGTAATTTTTGTTCTTTCCCTCCTCCCAGTTGTGGTTACTTACCTGTTTGCTAGAAAGGTTTCTGTGGCCCTAAGACCTTGAAGGAGGATAGAGAGGAGTCTTAAAGGAGGCTTGGGTATAGCATGTAGCTGCTGCTCTGTGTAGATGCCACCGATGTCTTTTTTTTTAATGGGTTTCTGATTCCTTTTCCCTTCCACTTACTGGAAGAGATGTAAATAAGTCATCTGTTCCTTCTTTTTCTTTCTCTCTCCAGACTCTGAATCCTCCTCTCCCCCCGCCCCCTCTCCAGGCGGCCACCCCCACGGGCACTGCTGTAGCTGCTGCTGCCGGGCTGGGCCCCAGGCCCACAGCTGGACCCACGGACCAGACCACACACCCGCGGCCACAGCCCCGCCCCAGCGTGTAAGTGTGGGGGTCCTTTCTGCCCCTGGACCGAACCCAAGTAGAGAGGCAGAGAACAGCTTTCTGGGGGGAGCTGGTGCCAGACTGGTGCCACTGTGTTTGTGATTAGGAAGCTCGTACTCTAAGGCTGGGCCTTCTTGGCCTTCCTCCGCGAGTGCTACCCGGGCTTCGTTCCCACCTTCATCCCCAAGTAAGGGAGCGAGGGGACAGGGAGGCCCCGCGCAGGTCAGACCTAGAGGAGGTGCGGCGGTGCCTGCAGTGAGCGTCCAGAGTCAGGTTACTCCATTCATTCTGCTCGTGGCTCAGTGCAGCCTGCGGGCGGAGGCCCCTCCGTGCACACTGACCCAGGAAACACTTGGTGCCTGCTCACGTTGCCGCCACTCTCCTTGTGTCGGTGGCTGTCACCTGTGCAGATGGGCTGTTGGGCTCTGTCCGTGATCTGGACTTGCTTTGCCTCTGACTCGCAAGTTCAGCGTCTACCCCAACTGAGCCCACGGATGCAGGTGCCGCCCGTTGCTGGTTCAGTGTGCGCGGAGAGGCTGTGTGCCAAGCTTCCCGGCGGGATTTTGGACCACATGTCCTCAACAAGGCTGCTTCCCAGGTCTCACCAGGGCCATCTGCAGGCCCAGTTTCCCAGCGGGCATCTGATGCCCTGCTGCAGGTGTGCATGCCGGGGGCTGGCATCAATTCCTCCACACCCACGAGTACCGTTTGGCGGGATCATCACCTTTGCACCAGGAGGGCCAGGTGGGAGGTTCTGAGTCAGGCGGCTTCTGCCTTTTCAGAGTGGATGGCTGCCGTTCAGTGGACAGTGATCGAGGCTGCCCACAGATTAAAGGATTCTACTTTCTGGTTTTTTTTGTACAAAACATTCAAGGCTTCGTGCCACAGAAGAGTCCTGCACATCGTGGGGTACGTCTGTTACTCACCTTGAAGTCCGATGTTTTTTCCTCTTCTAGGTATGTCGCCATTTATCCTTACACTCCCCGGAAAGAGGATGAGCTGGAGCTGAGGAAGGGAGAGATGTTTCTCGTGTTCGAGCGCTGCCAGGACGGCTGGTTCAAGGGGACGTCCATGCACACCAGCAAGATTGGGGTTTTTCCTGGCAATTACGTGGCCCCCGTCACGAGGTATGGCTCTGAGCAAGTGGCTTGCTGAGCCCTGAACACAGAAGCTTTGTCCTTTCCCATGATTTCCAGCCTATCCACAGTTCCTTCTCATGTTACAGTTCTGTGTTACACAGCCGGCATTGTAGAGGTCCCTGCCTGTATTTGCCAAAGTCCCTTCTAATCCTCAAGATTTTAGCTTACTCTTCACGTGTGAAATTGTAAGTTTCTTCCAATACAGGTGCCGGTTTTAAATTATTTGCTTTTAAGTCACATGTGAGAAGACTCTACTACACTGTTTTCAGTATTTTTCTGCTAGGAAATTAGTGCTGTTTAATATAAGCACAAGTGATGTTATTAATCCTCTTGGTTATGTGATGCTTACCTGACACCTGGCACTCAGAGTTCTCTGTTCTGCACGTTAATGCCAGGTCCTCAAACAGCTCCCTGGTGTATGTGCTGTTATGAACCCCACTCAACAGGTGAGCAGGTTGAGGTGGAGAGGTTAACCAATTTGAGGTCACCCAGTGAGGAGGTGCTGAAAGCCAGGTGTGTATTCCCATAGCTTGGGGATTATGTCTGAATTCTCAAAATTGCTTTTTATAATGCAATCAGAACTGAAACTCCTTTAACATGACGTGAGTCCCTCACCCTTCTCAGGGGAGGGCGGTTTTGCTCCCCAGGGGATTTTTGCAGTGTCTGGACATGCTTCTGATGGTCACGATGGGGGAGCAGGTGCTACTCGCCGCCAGTGTATAGAAACCAGGGATGCATACAGCACCCTGCAGGGCACGGCACAGCCTTCACAGAAGGGAGCTGTCTGGCCCCAAGTGTCACCGAGGCTGAGAAACCTGTTCTAGGATAGTAGGAGGCAAGCACTTGGGATGTGTTGATATGCACTGTTCACTGTATTTAAATATAGTCCCCGTTCTGGGCACTGAGGAAGCTTGCCCTGGAATGATCGTGATGACCTATGATGGGGTCAGTGCTGAGAAAACCCCGGGTTTTGGCCAGTGGGCTCTTAATAAACGGTCCAACCTATTTGTGTTAAATCATTTCTCAAAGCCCCTGATTTTGAATAAGTGGCTGAACGAACTGACATGCTGTCAGATGTCGGTCGCAATCCTCAGGCTGGCTGGCAGCCTAATCCAATGAAGATCACTGTCATTGCAGATGGCAACAGAACACTAGCTCCAATTAGACTTGCAGATTTTTCATCAGTGTGAACGTTCTTGTTGGTATATGCTAAAATCCACATTCACAGCCCAGAAGACGGTAGCTCTGTCTTCCCTGGGGGGATAAAACAAACAAACAAAAACCACAATAACTAAGGGAGATAAACCAAGCAACAACCACATGTCGACTTTCTGAAGAAAACATTTTCCTAAGACTCAAATACAAACTATCAAAAGTCTCTGGAGAGACGCTTCCTGATGGAAAATTCTCTGATATTCCTCATGGTAAATAATGAGGTTTGAGTTAATGAAGCCTTCTGCTTGGTAGAAAGTTTCTATCTATAGAACTGTCGTTTAAATGAATTTAGAATATTAAAAAGTACGTTACATAAAGCCGCACTGAACCGAATGGAGTGAAATTCAGCCGGTAAATACTTGTTGCGGGCCAGCTGTGCTGCTGTGACTGCGCACGCAGGAAGGGTGGGAAGCAACCGCTGCACGTGGCCCTGCTGTCAGGAAACCTGTACTGAGTCAGGAGCATTTCACTGGGAATTGACTGATAGGACTCCACATCGTGTTTTGTAATCAAGGGTCATAGAGGAAATCCACCTGAAACAGAGGAGAGTCGCGAGGTCCCGGGCCTAAGGCCAGGCTGCTTGGGATGACAGAATTGAAACGCAGGTGAGGGGGAGGCAGGGTGGAGGGAGCCCGAGGGACGTGACAAGTATGTGCGTGCACTCGCGCGTGTACACGGGCAGGTACAGAGAAGGCGCACGTGAGCCCAGCTGTGACAGCCTAGATGTCGCTCTGACAGGCCGAGAGGAAGCCCGGGCGAGAGTTACCCCCGGAGGGGAGCCGAGCCGAGGAGCCATGTCACCAGCAGAGTGCTGTGCGACCTCTCCCCTCAGAAGAGGCTTCCGGAGCTTTCTCTGCCTCGGGGCCGCTGTTCCTTGAGTGCGTTGCTCTTACCTTTGCTCCGATAACCGCGTTCTACAGGGTTACGTCTTGAGGCTCTGCACCATTTTCTTTGGCGTTGGTCGTCCTCTCTCCCTCTTGCTGACGGACTGGGTTTCTGTCTCAGCAGGGCCGTGACCAGCGCTTCCCAAGGCAAAGTCCCCATGCTGACGACTGGCCCAGCAAGTCGCGGAGGGGTCCCGGCCAACCCTCCCCCTGCAGGCGGGCCTGCCCAGAAGCCCCCGGGGAACGGCGTGGCTGGCGGTCCCGGGGTCCCCACAGCCGTGGTGTCGGCAGCTCACGTCCAGACGAGCCCCCAGGCTAAGGTCCTGCTGCATGTGTCCGGACAGATGACTGTCAACCAGGCCCGGAGCGCTGCAAGGACAGGTGGGCGCTGGGCCGAGGCCCTGGGAGAGGGGCCTGAGCAGCCTCAGACCTTGTACACCAGAGGCTGTGAGGATGTGAAGACAGTCTGAGGATGGTGGAACTTTAAGACAGTCTGAGAGAGCAAGATGGAACTTTTAAGACAGTCTGACAGAGCAAGGTGGGACTTTAAGATAGTTTGAGAGAGCAAGGTGGAACTTTAAGACAGTCTGACAGAGCAAGGCATCACGGACTCAATGGACCTGAGTCTGAGTGAACTCCGGGAGATGGTGATGGACAGGGAGGCCTGGCGTGCTGTGATTCATGGGTCACAAAGGGTCGGACACGACTGAGCGATTGAACTGAACTGAACTGAACTGACAGAACAAGGTGGAACCTTAAGAGAGTCTGAGAGAACAAGGTGGAACTTTAGGACAGTCTGAGAGAGCAAGGTGGAACTTTAGGACAGTCTGACAGAGGAAGGTGGCACTTTAGGACAGTCTGAGAGAGCAAGGTGGAACTTCAAGGCAATCTGCTGAGGGAGGTGGAAGAAGACACTGAATAACAGGAAGAGGGGCCAGCACAGTCTCAGCACCATCACTTTACATCGGCTTCATCTGGCTTCGCCTGCCCAGCTTGTGAGTCCAAGCCTGGTCTCCAGACCACGGGTCTGAAAGAAACTGTTACCAGGCGGGTCCTGAGAATGTCGATAGTCCTTGAAAATGTGACTTCTGTGGTCGAGACCAGCCATCTGGGGTCCCACTGCTGCGGAGGCGCAGCCCGCAGACTGCCGTCCGGGTGCTGGGATGAGCTTAGTCACTGCTCTGTTTCAGACACAGTCAGACCTTAAGTAGCTTTCTTCTTCCTGAAGCGTTTAAAACCTCCCAGGGGTCTTGGTTAACAGTGGTAGAGAAAACATGTTCAGCTCTATCCGGAAATCCAGAGCAGGAAGGCAGGTTCCGAGAAGAGGGAGAATAGGAAGCGGCACTGGGGCCAGGCTGCTCTGCCCAGCTGGGCGCGTGGGGGTGGCGCCTCGGCCAGAGCCCGGGGGGCTCCTGCACCCCTGGTGCTGTGGCCGTGCTGTCACTCGGCAGGCGTGGCAGCAGACCCTGTGTCACGGGACCGAGCGGGGCGCTGCCTGGGATCAGGGAGGGATGATGTCCAGGGGCCCCTCGAGGGTCAGAGTGTCTAAACTGCCACGGTTTCTCATCACTGACACGCGCAGGGCTCAGTGAGCAGCGAGGCTCCACTCATGCTTTCCTCCTCTCTTCCCTTGTCCAGTCTCAGCGCACAGCCAGGAGCGTCCCACAGCAGCCGTGACACCCATCCAGGTTCAGAGCACCCCGGGGCAGTCCCACCACCCCCTGGCGTCGCCACAGCCCCCTGCCCCACTGGGCCCCCCTGCCCACGCGGCTGCCAGTGGCCTGGGCCGGGTCGGAGGCCCCCTGGCCTGCACCACAGCCCCAGCGAGCATCCCTGCTGCCTCCCTGGAGCCCGAGCCCAGCGGCCGCCCTCTGACCCTGCTCCCAGGGACACCCACCTCTCCTGACAGCGGCTCGGCAGCCAGGCCAGACAAGGACGGCAAGGTGAGCCCCAGCAGCTGCTGACCCACTTGGGGTGCGGGGAGGTGGGGTTCCATTCAGCTCTGGGGCTTGTCCCCTAGCCGCTCACTCCCCTACCCCCTCGCTGCCCTGAACTCCTCCCGGTGAGTGAGCTTTGCTTCTAGTTAACTGTTCTGCAGAAATGCACTTAGGATATGAAGGAGCTGGAACTGTAGATCCAAAGTGTTGCTGGTGGATTCATTGCTCCTGCACTGTGTTTGACTATAATTTGTGTGGATGTGGATAGTTTTTCTCTTGACTTGAGATATAGGGGGAAATTAATTTCTAATTTGATATTTTTTATTAAAAAAAAAAAAAGATCCTTTGGGCCTGAATTTCAAAGAAATTGTAAGTGGGAAGCTATGTTTGAAAGACTGACCTGTGGCTGGGTTGTAGACAGAGGCGTGTGTGGTGGTGAAACGTGCACAGAAAGAGCAGCCTGCAGCAGACTCTGGTGATCGTGCTGCAGGCGTGACTTCCACTCCGTGCTCACGCGTGCCCCCCCCCGGACCGCTTGCCGGCTCTGGGCAGCTGTGGGGTCACACCTGCTTTCACAGTCATGTACGTCGCTCTTTAAATGACCAGGGAGCCTGTGAGCAGGGCTTTATAAGGAAATAAATGTAGCCTACTAAGAAGTTAATATTTAATTGTTGAGTTAACATGAGTGCTTTTGCAAAAGATCAGTA
Organism: Ovis aries; assembly: GCF_016772045.2. Classification (NCBI taxonomy): domain Eukaryota; kingdom Metazoa; phylum Chordata; class Mammalia; order Artiodactyla; family Bovidae; genus Ovis; species Ovis aries. The sequence goes on from NC_056055.1 coordinate 111,881,830, forward strand.
TCAGTTCAATGTTTATGATTAACTACATTAAACTTGTACTGAAGCTCATGCGGTCCACCCTGCCAGGATCTTCAGAAAGTAAACTTACTTTACAGCTTAGATCTGAAGGTTCCAGGATAAGGCATCAGGGGCCATTGTCTCAGAGCATCAGGCTCTGGAGCCCAGGCCTCCGAAGGAAGGATTCATGCAATCTGCAGGAAGCCTGTGCTAGGGAGAATAACAGCCCCCATGTCCTGATCCCTGAAATTTGAGAATACATTTCCTTACGTTGCAGCAGGGGTCTTACAGATGTGATTCAATTAAAGGTTTAAAGATGAGTGGATTAGCTGAGTGAGCCCAATATAATAAGCAAAGGGATCTCCTTAAGGGGGAGGAAGGAAGAGGGAGGAAGGAAGATCAGGGCCAGAGGGAGATGACACCAGAAGCAGAGAGCAGTGACCTGTTTGCCCCGCTCAGTCCCCCTCCTGACAAGTGGCCACTGGCCCCTGCTAGGATGCCCTGTGGTCCCTGTGTCCTGTTGCGGAGCGTCAACACTGTCTTCGGGCAGCTCGAACTCCTGGAAAGCTCAGTCAGCACACACCTGTCTCCCTGTGACTTCAGACCCTCTCGCTGTGCTTTGAGGGACTGCATAGAAAATGATGGTCTCCTTTCTATGTGATCCCTGCAGGGAGTTCAGGGTTATCATCTTTTCTTAAAGGCTTCACTCTTGAGGGCTTTCCCCCCCATATTCTTCATGTCACAGGTTTCTAATTTCCCTTTCTAAATCTGCCACCTCATTTAATGTTCCCAGTTCATTAAAGAGGTTGTCCCTAATGGCTGTAAACTCAGTGACCCATGATTAGTGCAAGGAGCATCACTTCACCCCCATCACTCTGTCCTCTTGCCAGGACACGCAGAGAGAGCTTGGCGGATGCCTGGATGAGATCCAGCTGTCTCTCATTCTCCCATCCAGTCCCCCAGTCGCCTCACCATTTCTGCTGTAACCTGTGAGCCCGCATCTCGTGTAGGAGACTTCCTTGGTCTCACTTCCTTTTCTGAGTCAGCCTTTCGTCAGATACCCTGTTTTAGGATTTCCCAGGTGGTCTGCAAGCACTGTTGTGGTCATCTGTGAAAATGAGCACCACACAAGCCTTTCTTTGGCATGTTGAGTCGACCTTGGTCCCAGGTTCACCAGGATCTGTCAGAGATCAGTTGTGTTCCAGCTGTTAATTTCCTCAGTCCGCCGGGGTGGATCAGCCTGTTGGGAGGAGTGGTTTCATCTCTGAATCCCAGTTGCTCCCCCGTTTCCCTCCTACCAAGGTTTGTTCTTCCTGTCTAGTCTGGAAGGGACTCTTCATGCGTCTGAGGACCACCATCCACCCCAGGCACCAGATCCATGTCTTTCTTGTTCCCAACAAAACTTTAAAGCAGCACACACCCTACCCCCACTTTTTTTGGTCATTCGCATTTTTGTAAGTTTAAGTTCATTCTGGCCTTCAGCATCTTGACTTGCCACAGCCGTGGTATGTTCTTCTTGGGGGCCCTTCTCCTGATCTTTTTGTGGAGGCCTTTCTGTCACTTCCTGGGGCATCATCATCACTTCCTGGGGCATCATCATCACTTCCTGGGGCATCATCATCACTTCCTGGGGCATCATCATCACTTCCTGGGGCATCACACAAGTGCCTTCATCACTGGGAGCTTCTGCACCTTCACCTGCTGGAGTGATTTACAGTGTGTGCTTGGAGCTTCTTTCTGGAGAGCCCACCCACTGCTCTTGAAGCTTCAGGATTTCCTTCTGAATTTCAGGCCATGCATATATTTTCTTGTAACTTTTAAGATCAATTCTCACTAATTATTAGAGAAGTACAAATCAAAACTACAGTGAGGTATCAATATCACTTCACACTGGTCAGAATGGCCATCATCAAAAAGTCTACAAATGAGAAGGCTGGAGTGGCTGTGAAGAAAAGGGAACGCTTGTACCCTGTTATGGGAATGTAAATATGATGACTAGTGCAGAGAACAGTGTGGAGGATCCTTAAAAACTGAAAAATAGAGTAACCGTGTGACCCAGCAGTCCCATTTCTGGGCATATACCCAGAGGAAACCATAATTCAGAAAGATACGTGCACCCCATTGTTCACAGCAGCACTGTTTACAGCAGCCAAGATGTGGAAACAGCCTAAGTATCCGTCAGCATAGGAGTGGGCCAAGGAGGTGTGGGACATGTACACAGTCATAAGGAAGAGCAAAATAATGCCGTTTGCAGCAACATGGATGGACCCAGAGATTGTTACACTGCGTGAAGTACGGCGGACACAGAGAGACAAATACCATATAATATTGCTCATGTGTGGGATATAAAAAGAAAAAGGGCACAAGCAAACTTATTTACAAAACAGAGTAGAGTCGCAGATGTAGGAAACAAACATGGTTAACAGGAGGTAAGAGAGGGAGAGGCAGATTGGGATTGATATACGCACACTACTGTATAAATGGATGACTAACAAGGGCCGAATGTGTAGCTCGGGGACCTCTGCTCGGTGTTCTGTAATGACCTTTACGGGGAGAATCCCTGCCCTGCAGGTTAGCAGTGCTGTGGGCCACGCTAGGTAAATGGGGCCCGTGGTGCAGACCGCCTGGGATGGTTGATCGTCTGATCAATGCTTACCTTTATTTCCGTCGGCCAGACTGTCTCTCACTGAGCTCTGCTGTTACGGATCCCCCCACCCCCCGCCACCGCGCCCAAAGGATATTTGACTGAGTGGGAACTAAGTCAGTATTCAGGAAGAATTCCTCGGTGTTCTCTCTCCTTGAGGGCTGCTTATAGTTCTCCTTCCCTGTTAGTGGATCTTACTAGTCCCAGTTTGCCTAGGAAGCATTCTAAAGGGTTATTTCTCTCAACTGTTGTATTTTCGGACTGTGTTTTCAGTCAGAGGACTTGATGACCCAGTTGACACATTAGTAAAGCAATTTAAAATGATGGCTGTTATTACTTTGGGCATCAGAAGAATATTGACACTTGGGGTCTGGGCACAGAGAAGAGCCAGCCCTGGATCTGGGTTCCTAGCAGAGCAAGACCACAAGGAAAAGACCCCAGGAGACCAAGACCCATGAGGTGGCTTCTATGGCGTGAGGCTGATGGGAGTAATTCTCATTTAGACACTTGCTTGCAAAAAGAGACGCAAAATGTTTTCATTATACTGATGGGCTTTTTTTTCTTAATTTTGTAGTTGTTTTTGGTAAAGAATCTGCCTGAAATATAGGAGATGTAGATTTGATCCCTGGTGGGGAATATCCCCTGGAGAAGGTAATGGCAACCCACTCCAGTATTCTTGCTTGGAGAATCCCATGGACAGAGGATCCTGGCTATAGTCCATGGGGCCGTAAAGAGTTGGACACGACTTTGTTTTTTTAATTAAAGAAGTATTTGCACAACAGATATGGTTTGACTTCTGTTATTATCGGTTTGTTAAATTTCATCAACAGTGATGAGTGAAAATGACTTAGCCCTTCACCCTGATCAAGACATCATCCCCTATAAGGGATAAGCTGCAGGTCTATTAGTTGAGTATAGAACAGGCAGAATTTCAGGAAATTAAAGCTATTGTCTGAAATTTCCATTTTGTCCTAAAGTGTCTACTTTGCCTTCACCAAGCCTGGGAAGTGAATTGGTGGGATTTTGGTTTCCCATCCTTTTTATCTGCTCATCCCACCTCCATGGAGGTTGGTGATGAGCACTTGAGTGTCCAGAACCAGGGAAGATGCGCAGGTGGGTGGGGGTTGTGCGGAGAGGGGAAGGGCATTGAGCGCACAGCCCCAGGAGCCAGACCAGGAGTCCCAGACACCCTCAGGGGTCCCTTGGAAAGCTCAAATCTGAACTTGAAACTCTACCAGCAGAACCATGTCTCCAACCCATGCACTTTTTTTTTTTTCTTAGAAAGAGAAAAAGGGGCTGTTGAAGCTGCTGTCCGGGGCCTCCACCAAGCGCAAGCCGCGGGGATCACCGCCGGCCTCACCCACGCTGGATGCTGAGCTGGGGGCCGAGCTGTCCTGCGGGCCCCCGGGGCCCCCCTGCGCCTGCCCCGGGCCCTGCGATGGGGACGCCGTGGCCCCCGGCCCCCAGCGCAGGTCCTGCTCCCTGGACTCGGCCCCAGTGGCGCCACCCCCCCGGCAACCCTGCTCGTCCCTGGGCCCCACAGCCAGTGAGGTGCGGCCCGCCGTGTGCGAGAGGTGGGTTCTTGTCATTGGCGCTGGGAGCTGCCAGGTCTGTGGCACCCGCGGCATCTCCGGCTCCTTCCTGGGGTCTGCGGTGACAGCCGGCGCTGGCTCCTGTGCCCCTTGGGTGACGCGCTCCATCTCTGCGGTCCCCTCTACATCCTCACCCCTTTCCATCATGTCTCCAGAGCTCTCCTCTATGGGGCAGTGCTCACGGCAGCCCTGGTCCCTGCCTTCTCCTGGCTCCTCGTTCACGGCCAGCCAGCCACCCTCATTTCATCTTCAGCCCTTTTTATCGAAGGTTTATGAACACCACTGCCTGCTAGTTGTAGGGCACCTGGAGTGTTCCGTCCCCCGAGTTCTCTTCAGCTTCTTCCTGAGCCAGAGTGTGGCAGGGTTCTCCTGGCCCGACCCCTGCTGACCCGCTGACGGGGCTCCGTTACCCGCAGAACAGTGAGCCCCGTTCAGTGACTGTGGCCTCGAGTCACCTTTACAAATGGGAGCTGTCCTGTCTGTTTCGCTGCTGGGGCTCTTGGAGCATGTTAGGAAAGAAAATCTACTTAATAAAACAGAAACCTGCTAGGAAAAAAATAAAGCTGATCCAAGAGCAAAAAAAAACAAAAACAAAAACTTGCTTGGATGATATGAATTAAAAGCGCAGCATGGTCTGCTGCCTGGAAGATGGCCTGAAGCACTCTGAAACTAGAGGACTGTTTTCCCGTAACCTCAGCATGAGTATGTAAGCATTTCCTGGAGGAGGTGCCATCTGTCTCTGCAGGCTCGAGTCCCCGTGTCCCTGCGTCTGACACAGAGCATGTTTCTCATCTGTGGAAGTGTCGCCTTTGGGGCAGTATTTTCTGTTAATGATTCAGGATCTTGCTGTAAAGAGTTATACTTTACAATGAAGTAAATCCACCTGAACTCTGAATTTCAGATGAAATACCCACTGAAACCTGAGGCCTGCACTCAGACAGTTTGGGGGGCTTACTTTATTATCCAGAAGTAACTCGGGAAAGAATTAATCAAACAATCTATGTGCCTTAAATACAAAGTACACCATTCGCTGTGTACTTTTATGGGGGCATGAGATAATTGTGTGTAGCTCTGACCCTTCTAAAACCAGTTTTGAAATGAGACATTACCCTAAAGTGTTTCTGCCTCACCCATGAAACCATTCTGTCTTTCCCCTCATCCACTGGACTCTCAGTAAAGCTTTGAGGTTTTGCCCCAAGTTCACGTCCCCCTTCATTCCAAGAGTCTTGCCTTTTCCTGCGGTGTCTCTTGGCTCTCCAGGGAGGGTGCCTCTGCTCCTGGACCCAGTCCAGTGACTCATTTACTCTCTCTGGGCCACAGAGGCAGTCTTGGCCCCCGATGCTGAGTGCAGGTCCCTCTGTGAGCTGAGCCTGCTCGCTCTCCTGTCATTGGTGGGGTTCCTGTGTCTGCCTGGGGGGCTGCTTCACTGTACCAGAGCCCCCCACCCCCGCCCCGCCAGGCTCTGGCCAGCGCCGCCACCTCTCCCTGACCCTGCCCCCAGCACTGGCTCTTTCCAGAGGCCAGGTGTGCCAGTCTCCAAGCTTTTGCACCCCAGCCTTGCTCACAGAGGGGCTCCTTGCTTACAGAAGGCTCCCACAGTCTAGAGCATCTCAACAGGAGGGGCCGCAGGCAGCTGCCCCTCCAGACAAGGAGCAGGCGGGTTTACACGTGGGCAGGGCACGCTGGGATCCTCTGCCTGGTATTTTGTGGAAGCATTTCCATTTTTACAAGTGGGAAAGTGGTCTTTGGAGAGAATTTCTGCCCCGCGTTTATATTTTTATAATCCACGTGCTCAGTGGAATATCGAGTCTAACAGCCAACCTTGCCAGCTTCTCACAGCCTTTTTGCCATCCTACAGTGATTGATGGTGATGCTATGTGTCTAACTCAGCTTCTTAGGTCTGCCTGACTATAGACACAATCGGAAAAATGTATGGAAGCAAGTAGCATAGGAAAACAGTCTATTATCCTGTTATCCACTGGGAAGGAAATTTTTTGGTTACTCAAAAACTTCCAAGGATGTATTTTAGGGATTACCCCTTTTGGAATTAAAAAAATTTCAACCTAAGAAAGAAGAAGCACTTCATACTAAAAATGCAGGGAAGGTTAGCTTTCACATCAGTCTAATTTAAGAAGCATTTCAGGATCTTAGCATCCTCGATTCACCAGAGTCTAAATGTCACGACTCCTGCCCCCGCAAAGTGCGAGAGCGTGGGGCTCTTCTGGTAGAATTTTTCCTTCTAGAGTTCCACAGAAATATTTTTACTGTCTAATATCAGTCTAGTATGAGATGGGATTCATCTACAGATGAGAGTGACAACAGGAATAAAATTTCCTCTCAAGGTGGGACCCTGCCCCATTAACCTCCAGCGGGAGAAAGGGCAGCTCTGCTTACATCTCATACTGTGAGAGCGAGGGAGGCGCCCGGAGGTATGCTGGCAGATCTGGTACCAACTGAGCCTGTTCTTTGAGGAGCAGAAGGAATCTTTTGTGTTTGTGAGAGAGACTGAGGAAAACAAGCAAGAAATGCTATATTCTGGGGGCGGAATAGAATTGATGACAGCGGAGATAATAAAGCAGATAGTGCAGGCTCTATTTTGGAAGGACTGAGGAAAAATAACTAGGAAATGGCAAAGAGAAAGGAGAAATAAAATATTTCAGAAGGGATGGCAAGTAAAGTACATGTGACAGTTTTTTTCCTGCAAAAAGAAATTACAGATAAAGGACACACAGCAAGTCATCTCCGCATATTTTCAAGTTTAGGATTTAAACTGATAACCACGTACCTATAAGCCCATCTGCTAAACTGGGAAGGGACCTCTGACCCTTGATCAGGGACCATACCAGAAAACATACAAATTGGACAGGACAGATTTATAGAGAGGCAGCTGGGCTTCCACGGAATGATTAATCTGAGGCTGCGACCGTAAACCCACTGGGTGAAGCAGTGAGCGCAGGTCGCTCAGACTTCAGCAAACTACGAAGCAGGCGAGTCTGGTTGTGCTAGTGACACACCGTAGCAGAGGTCAGCCACCCGGACAGGACAGCAGGCGCCCTGCCTCCCAGAACCTGGGGACTCGATCTGGGCGAGATCCGGAGAGATGAGAAACAAAAAGACGTGAACTGCAGAAAACATGAGAAAGACCAAAAAAATTAAGGAAGTGGGAAATTTGTGCTAATGAAAGACTACGAGTGCCCAGGCTAAGCAGAGGCCAGAGTGCCTGAGCCTGGAGCGGAAAGACTGCCCTGGGGGTGTCCATGGAGCTGCTTCGCACAGCAGGTGTCTCTTTCTTGCATTCCACCCTGGTCAGCATCCCCCAGGTCTCAGGGTTGCATGAGAGGCTGAGGCCCTTGTGGCCGGGCCTGTGAGCCGCCCTCCGTGCCCCCTGTGACCTCCGGGCTTTGTCCGAAAAGAGCAGGAGGCACATCCTAACAACCAGGAGCCACGTAGCTTTGGGTGGTTTTCCTTCCTTGCTTGCTCCTTCCTTGTCTGTCTTCTTTCTTTCAGCTTTCCATTAATTTTTTAAAATATGTATTTGTCTGGCTGCACCGGGTCTTAGTTGCAGCATAAGAATTCCTAATTGCGAATGCATGTAAGAATTAAAGATTTTAAAATGTAAAAAATAAAAAACTAAAAATAAAATAAAAAAAAGAAAAGAAAAGAAAAAAAAAAAAGAATTCCTAATTGCGACCTGTGAGATCCACTTCCCTAACCAGGGGTTAAACCCTGGCCAGGCTCCTGCACTGTGAGTGGGGAGTCAGCCCCTGGACCACCAGGGAAGTCCTTTCATTTATTTTCAAATTCATTTATCTTTTTAAAAATTGTGGTAAAATGTCCATAAAATCTGCCATTTTTTTTTTCAGGGATCCAGTTCAGTAGCATTAAGTACATTCACATTGTTGTACAACCATCACTGCCATCCATTTCTAGAGCTTTTTCATCACCCCGTTAAACACTCACTTCCCATTCCCGCCTTCCCCAATTCCTGACAAACCCCCTTCTCGTTTCTCTCGGTCTGACTAGTCTCCACGCCTCATAGGTGGAATTGTGTGTGACTGATTTCACTTAGCATAATATTTTGAAGGTTCATCCATGTTGCAACTTCTGTCAGAATTTCACTCCTTTTTGAGGAGCGTTGTACATTTGGAAAAATCACTTTGCTATACAATTAAGCCTTTCCTTTCGTCGTTGGACATTCTTAGGAAGGATGGCTGTGTGTACTGTGCTAAGGACCATGCACAGGGCTTCTGGAGTCTAGTCAGGGATGAAGTTTCCTTCAGTCGCAGGGCAGATGGAGCAAGGCTTTGAGAGCCTGTTGGACATGGGTGGACTCCGGGTTTGTCCAAGGGAGCCCCCAGGGGACCGTGTGAGCCAAGACCTGGGGTTGGGGGCAGAGGCTGTACTTCGGGGCTGTGTCCCTGTGCACAGGTGTGTGTGCACATTCACGGGGATAACCATTAGCTGCAGCTGCAGAGACTGAGGCCATTGAGCGCTTCACATGCCAGACTGGGAAGTAACCTTGCTCCGAGGAGGTGGGAAGCTGTAAAGAATACTGAGCGAGAAATGGCTGCAAATAGAGCTGGCAGTTAAGAAAGTTAGTGTGTTGATCACGTGCAGAATGCAGTGGGGACAGGAAGAGACTGGAGGCTGGGAGGACAGGCAGGTTATTCGCTCAGGTGGGAGGTGGCAGAGCGGCGAGGCTGGGGTGCAGATGTGGCAGGTGGACCCCAGGTCCATGTCGGGCGTGGAGAGAAGCATGGCCCCTGAGGCACCATACGCCCCAGAATCCCTGCTCAGAACACTCGAGGGGGCGTGGCTGGAGCAACGGGTGTTGGGCTCTGTGGCTGCACTCACGTTGCCTGGGGTCAGAGAACATGGACTTGGCAAAGCTTCTCCGGGCCTGAGATGGTGGCCTGCTGTGCCCAGAGTTGGTCTTGAGCATCCCTGTTGGGAATCTTGGGGCACATCGCTCTTCGAGCCAGGGCCGGGGTCTGAGCAGAGTCTCTGCTGCAGCCAGTGGTCTCCCTATTTTCCAAGGTCATGGTTCTCGTTCCACTCAACTCAGGAGGCTCATCCCTCAGCCATGAGAACCCTCTCCCCTGGGGACTCGGCAGGAAGATTGTGGTCTTAGCTCAGCAGCAGTTCTAGTTCAGAAAATATTTGACAGAGTTGGTTTAGTGCATTTTCTAAAATGCAAATGTTAATCTAGTCACTTTTTTCAAGAACTGCTTTTGTTCCATTTCACCTTTAAGGCAGCTCACGGAGGACCAGGGGCGATACGTTTCATCAGAGATTGGCTCTGAATATGATGAATTACTTGTGTGCTTCTTTCTATAATTATGGAGCTTTGCTCAAATGTTAACCTGCCCCAGATGGCAGCTTTTCACAGGCTCTTCAGCCTGTTGGCGTTGGAGCTGAGACACCTTCTCATCTGGATCCCTTCCTCCAGAGTAGCCCACGATGGACTCGTTCATCCTGCTTTGCAAGCTGTCAGAGAAGGGCTTCCAGAACCCCGGCCCCGTCGTTCTAGAGTTTGTCAGGCGTGTGGTCAGGCTGCTGTCCTCCAGGTCACACCTCCTGGAAGCACCAGGAGCCCGCCCGCCCTTGCCCGAGACACACGGTCGTGGTGGGAACTGGCACTCACGGTGTAAGCTCTGTGATAGACACCTCTTGGCAGCCCTGTAGCTGAGTGCGCCATGCCTCTGTTGTCCCCACATCATCTGGTAACGCCTGTGTGGCCACAGCCATCCTAGTGCAAAGATGAGGAGACTGAGGCTCAAGCAAAAGCTGCTCTGAGCATAGGCCCCAGGCCACTTCTCATGAGAGGCCAGGCCTCCCCGGCCACCCGCAGGCTTGCTCGCAGCCTGTCCTGTCTCTGGCTTCCCAGGACCTCTCACGAACAGCCAGGCAGCCTCCATGCTGTGCTTCTGCTCCACAGCCTGGATGGCAGCTTGGTTCCTGAGCCCAGGGTCACCCAGGAATGGTCCAGGCGGCCGCTGGGCCTTTGCAGAGATGCCTGTATTGATCAAGTCATAGCCTGAGGCTCTTGTTCATGTCCTCACATGGATGGATTCTGGTCCTTATGGGTTGGAGGCTGGTAAAACCAGTGATCCTCCAGAAGGACCGCACTCTGATGGGTTTCAAGAGGTTGAGGCAGTTGTGTAGACCCTGTTCCAACGACTGTTTTTTCAGCCATGACATTCTCCATGTGCTGTTAAGAGTGAGTCCTAGGAGGCTAGAAGTTCGTTTTCTGACTTTAAGTGCCAAATGAGAGTAGAAGTTGAGCTGGTTTTACAGCTCTGTTGTTGTTTAGTTGCTAAGTTGTATCCAACTCTTGGCAACCCTGTAGCCTGTACCCACCAGGCTCCTCTGTCCGTGGGATTTCCCAGGCAAGAATAGTGGAGGGGGTCACCGTTTAGGCTCTAAGTTCTTTTTCTGACTTTGAGAACCAAATGAGCATAGAAACTCAACCACTTGAATAGCTTAATACTCACTGATTAGCATCAACCAGCGAGAGAGGTGTGTCCACATTTATAAGTGTAAATCATGACTCCAGAATCAGAGGCTCAAATTGACTGTGAACATGTATTGTTTCACAGTTCTGAGAGTTAGGAGTTTGAGGGTGGCGTACATGACTGGTCCTGGCTTAGGGCATTTTTTGAGGTTAGTGTCCAGACATCCACCTGAGCTGCAGTCTTGTGAAAGCTTGAGTAGGGAGAGAAGATCCCTTCCAGGTGGCTGCCCACGTCGCCACCGACTTTTGGAAAGAGACCTGTCTTACGTGGCCTGCACGTCTGTGCATGGGGGGATGACTCACCTGGCAGCCTAGGTGGTTTCCCGGAGGCTGCCGCACACCTGTTAGGACCCGGCCTCAGCACCCCAGATCATCATCTGTGCAGGCTCCTATTGGTCACACAGGTGGGCAGAGACCACACAGGGTGAGACACAGCCCACCTCCCCATGGCTTCTGTGGCTCTTGAGCATAATTTTGCAGAAGGAAACAAGCCTGGAAGCAGGGGTAGCTGACCTTAAACCAGCCAGGCTTCAGGAATCTTGAAGTGATAATTACACCTTCTCCCAGTGATCCCTGAGTTGAGAACGCTCGGAGAGGCAGACCATAGGTCAGACCCGTGGCAATCAGATTGAGCAGGTGGCCCCAGTCCCCCTCCTTGTGTGAACCTTGGGACAAGCTGCCCCGGGAAGAGCTGGGTGTGTATGGAAGAGCTTCCCTGGAGTCCAGCCTCATCCAGCTCAGTCCTTGGTCACTTGTGGACTTTTATGCACGTCCAAGTGCTGTTCACAGCAGGTCTCTGCTCAACGGGGGACGGTAGCGGTTTGGGTCATTTTACCAACATCGTAGGCAGATGTGTGCTCTGTGAACATCTGAGGCATGCACGCTGGCTTTGCCTGACTCTGAGCAGCTGCAACTGAGCCCCCACCTTCCCTCTCCCTCCCCAAATTCTACTGTCATCTGCCTCTGCCTCCCTCCTCCCCCTCCCCCCGCCATCTATCATCCTCCCCTTCCCTCCTCCTGCCCCTCATCATCTGTCTGTTCCCCCATCTATCTATTCCCCTGTCCATCTTTCATTTATTCTCTCTCCCCCCAAGTATCATCTGTAAATCTATTCTGTCACCCATCTACCACCTATCTGTTCCCCCGCCTGTCTATCATTCACTCTCTCTCCCCGCATGTACCATCTCTCCCTCTGTGCTCTGGAGCCTGACTGTCCATCACCTCTCTGTCTCCCACCATCTCTCTGTCACCCGCCTTCTCTCTGTCACCCACCATCTCTCTCTCACCCACCTCCTCTCCGTCACCCACCGTCTCTCCGTCACCCACCATCTCTCTCTCACCCACCGTCTCTCTCTCACCCACCGTCTCTCTCTCACCCACCATGTCTCTGTCACCCACCTCCTCTCCGTCACCCACCGTCTCTCCGTCACCCACCTCCTCTCCGTCCCCCACCATCTCTCTCTCACCCACCATCTCTCTGTCACCCACCATCTCTCTGTCACCCGCCTCCTCTCTGTCACCCACCGTCTCTCTGTTTCCCCCTCGCAGGCACCGGGTGGTGGTCTCCTACCCACCGCAGAGCGAGGCAGAGCTGGAGCTCAAGGAGGGCGACATCGTGTTCGTGCACAAGAAGCGGGAGGACGGCTGGTTCAAGGGCACGCTGCAGCGGAACGGGAAGACGGGGCTCTTCCCCGGGAGCTTCGTGGAGAACATCTGAGGGGCCGCCGGGCCGGACCGCGTCCGTCTCCGCAGCCCCCGACGGCCCGCAGGCCCTTCGCCCCTTGCCTTGGCCGCCTGCCACCTGCCTTGAGCTGTCTGATACACTCCACAAAAGAACCCAGCTGAGATGGACAACTGTTTACAAGGCTTAACTAATTTATTTGCTTTTTTAAACTTGAATTTTTCCTGTAATAGATGAATTCTTTGGATTATGATTTTGAGAAGTTATTAATTTATGAAACAGTAGCCAATGAGAGGCTGGGTGACCCCCTGTTGGAAGCAACAGAGCCCCCTCGGTGCAGAAGATGGCCCCAGGGTGCCCTGGTGGCTCAGAGGGTAAAGAAGACGGCCCCGACCTCCCGGGCTCACTCCCTTCCTTGGGTCTGGGACGCCGGCTGTCGCGCTTGGCCATCTCTCTGGGAAGTCAGGGCCTGCGAGTGAACCCAGGGCGCTGAGGGAGGCCCGGGTGGCAAGGTGGGCACCTGTCTTTCTGGTTGGGCCTGGAGTCACTGCAGAGCCCAGTCCTCACTTTAATTGTGAGGGTCTCCGATTTCCTGCGAGAGGGGGGAGTAAAGCACAACCCTTGGAGAGCATGTATTCAGAAGTAGGTTTAGTTGTGTCACAGAAGTGGCTCGGCTCCGTGGCTGGACGTTGAAGAATCGCGGTTGCGCCCTGTCTGCGGACGGCCCTGAATACCCCCGTGCTGTCACCGCAGGCGGCCTCCGTGTGTGGTGCAGGAGGGCCCCACAGGCGTTCGTGGGGCTCTTCCCATGCCCCCCACCCCTCGGTGGGGCTGCACCCCACACAAGGGCCACAGGGAACGCTGCGGCCGTGCGGCTGGGCCAGGCAGCCCTTCGTCTGCCCAGGTCACTCCGAGCGCTGCTGTCCCCGGGTGGCCGAGGCCCTGGCTGCACCCCTTGCAGGCTGCTGGGCACGTGTGAGCTGAGCCCATGATCCCTGCCGCCCCTCTGCAACAGCCATGCCGGCCCCACCCCAGCTAGCCGCACAGCCTGGCTCAGGGCCCCCCTCACAGCAGAGCCAGGGAGGGGGCCTGGCAGCGGCGGAGACAGCGACCACAGTTTTCTCGTGAGAAAGCAAAAACGAAAACCCTTCTCATTTTTCACCTCTAAGAATTGCAACTAGGGAGTCAAAACATGGACTGAGAGTCTTCTTGCAAGCAGTTTTATGGTCTTAAAGAGATATATTATGTGGTTGAAATGAAATCATTCCTAAATTAACCATTTTTTATAAGACACTGTACATTATGTTCCTGTGTATTGAATTTTTTAAAAAAATACTGGGATATTCATGTAATATATAAAGTTTTGGTGAAATGAACTTCAGCTAGAAAAAAAAGCTGCCATCAGCTTTCATCTGTGTAAGTTGACACCAATGTGTCATAATATTCTTTATTTTGGGAAATTAGTGTATTTTATAAAAATTTTAAGAAGTAAAAAGACTACTACCAGATAAGATCACTTTTTTACCTGTCTTTTCTCCATATTTTAAGCTATGTGATTGAAGTACCTCTGTTAATAGATTCCTGGTATGAAGTTGGTTAAAATTTCATCTGTTAATAGATCACTTAGATAATGTGTGGGTTTTCTGTTGGTTTTGGGGCACAGTAGATGGAGATTTTGTAACAAGGGCTTGTTACTTGGCGATAGGGTAATGATAAAATTGCAGTTTATCATTCCTTTTCATGTTAATAATTTGAAGACTGGAGAAAAGGTTCAAGATTAAAATTTGATGTTCAAACTTTATGACTCTTTTACCTTTTTCTTTTCTTTTTTAAACATGGGACACATTTGACATCATTTCTACTTCATAAAGATTCTTTGCATATACCTCAGACAAATGGCATCTACAATAATCAGCTTACTGGCTATGATATATTTTAGCCCTCCAGTCAGCAAACCTTGCTTATTAAGGTTTCCCCAAGGGTTGTAAAGTCCTCTTGAAAGAGTGTGTAGCATCTCACCAGGGAAAGAGTGACGTGCCTGCTGCCCTTTCCCCTTTCATGGTGGCTACATCCTCTGATGACTTCGCAAGTCTTTTCTTAGCTACAGAAGGACCAGACCTAAACCACCTGTGCCACAGCCTGTAGGTCTCAGCAAGGCTTGGGAACATCGTCTGCAGACTCACTTATGACTTTAATCTCCCCTGGAAACCACCAAGTCCTAAGTTTAAAACACTGTGTCTACCAGGTTAAAAATATATGTATTTTCCTATTTTAATTTTTGTTGTTGCTGTTGAGTTGCTAAGTCGTGTCCAATTCTTTGTGACCCCATGGACTGTAGCCGCCCAGGCTCCTCTGTCCATGGGATTCTCCAGGCAAGAATACTGGAGTGGGTTGCCATTTCCTTCTCCAGGGGATCTTCCCGACCCAGGGATCAAACCCTATACTTAACATCTCCTGCATTGGCAAGTGGGTTCTTTACCACTAATGCCACTTTGGTTTTGCCAAAAGTGACCTCTGTAACCAGGTGGGCAAGACAGTGATGACTTAGTTTCCTCCTGTTTCTGCCCCGTCTCCTCCCTGGGTGACAGTGAGGAGGAGGAAACCACAGGCCTGTATTGAAAAGTGCTATTTTAACACGTGCATTGTTTTCAACTCTGCTTTCAAATATTTCACTTCATCCTCCCAGAGTGTAAGCATGTGGCCTTGGCTGAGTCTGACTGCGTCTAGAAGGAGCCAGTGAGGGTGGCGTTTCCCTGTGATGCGTGGACATCTCTGTCCCTAGTGAGAGCAGGGCAGTGTTTTCATCCTCCAAAACTCAGGCAACTAGTTCAATTCAGAGCTCTTTACAATATTAGAGTTCAAGTTTAGAAAATGCTTTCAATAGATTTTAGAGTAAGTTGTAAGCTCGTTGTGTGTATCTGTGTGAAATTTTTTTAAATGGTCTCAAGCTGGTAAAATGATGCTTATTAAGGTAGCAGCCTATTCACGTTGCTCCTTTCCAGATGTGCCAACCCACCAGAATAATGGAGGGGATGTCCCATAAGGGTTGCCATGTCCAAGCTGAGCGTGGGCTTGCCTTTCCTTGACTCCTGTGAACGCCTGGCTCTGCCCCTGGTGGTGAGTTGCACCAGAGACTGGAAGGAGGTAATAGGGTCGCTGGTGTGAACTGTGGATGTCTTAAAACGCCCTCTTTCTGGTTTGTAAGGGAATATTTATTTTACTTCTCTTGTCTTTCCTGCTAATAAATTTTATTAACTTTCTGACTTGGCTGTTTAGGTTTCTATCTTTAAAACAGCACCTTGATCCCACCCAGTGCCAAGTCTTGTTCTGCAGCCATCTTGACCCAGGAGCCCCAATGGCGAGACCTGCAGGTGACATGGTCTTCGAGCCACCATCCTGTACCATGGTTACAGGTCAGACGACCTGAGTGATGCTCTAAAGCCCAGAGGAGGCAGAGTGGTCAGTGAGCCAGCAGCCACTGCATTGCCCACAACTTAGAGAAGAAGTTCATTTCCAGAAGGCTTTGACCTTGAGTTGAATCTATCTCGGTCTGAGACCCTTGTAAAAGCACTAGAAGAGACCAGGGGAGACTTCCAAGCGAGACCTTTCTAAGGGTGACTTAGAAACCAGAAGCCATAAAAAAAGAAAACAGGGATAACTTCAACTACAGAAAACATACCTACATGACAAAGGCCTTACAGTCAACAGAGAGCAGTAGGAAAAAAATCTTGTAACTCTTATGGTAGATAAGGGTTCCTTTATATATAAAGAGCTCATGGGACTCAATAAAAGTGAAAATCCAAAAGTAAAACTGACAGTGTGTGACAGAAACTGCCAATTGCCTCTCAATATCTGCTGCCCTCTTCCCCCTTATTAACTGATTCCTGGGCAATGCCCTCAGTTGAAAAGCCGCATGTTCCCATTTCCTTCAGATACAGCCACGTCACTGAGTTATTGCTGAGATGGAAGCTAAGTGTCAAAGGGAACTTCTGTGAAGCTTCTAAAAGGGAGGAGGCACACAGCCTCTGGCTGTTTCCTTTTTCCTTCTTGCAGCCTGCAATGTAGACATGATGGCTGGTGCTCCAGCAGCTATCTTGAGTCATAAGTGACCTTTAAGATGGAAGCCACATTTTAGCATGATGGGGGAGAAAGAGAAAGAAGATACTTGAGACCCTTATAACCTTCCAGCCTTCATGCCAACCTTAACTACCATCTTCAGATATGGTCTGTGTGAGAAAAAACCTCTTGACTGTAGTCTGATCTCTCATCCTCAGTCAACCTGATGCCAGTATTACCTAGGGGTTCCTCAAAAAGTAAATGCAAATATACTGAAAGATGACCTACCCCATGTAGATGTGCACGAACAACTATGAAATACCTTTCACCGATAAAATCAGAAACTAAAAAAATTAGAAATTAAGAGCACATATTTTGCTAATGAAAATGTGATTTGATTTAAAAAAAAAAAAATCTAGGGATAGCAGTCTGGAAAATATCAAAATTGCAAATGCATTCACCCATTCTGAGAATCTGTTTTCCAGAGGCACTTATTTGTCAAGTGTAAAATGCCAGTACCTTGTCGATCACAGCAAAATATTGGCAACAACCTGTGCTCAGCAATAGGACGCTGGTGATGTTTGGGCAGAGAAAGCTGCACAGCCATCAAGAGCTACACAGTTCATTTCAGTTCAGTCGCTCAGTCGAGTCCGACTCTTTGTGACCCCATGAATCGCAGCATGCCAGGCCTCCCTGTCCATCACCATCTCCCACAGTTCACTCAGACTCACATCCATTGAGTCCGTGATGCCATCCAGCCTTCTCATCCTCTGTCGTCCCCTTCTCCTCCGGCCCCCAGTCCCTCCCAGCATCAGAGACTTTTCCAATGAGTCAACTCTTCACATGAGGTGGCCAAAGTACTGGAGTTTCAGCTTCAGCATCATTCCCTCCAAAGAAATCCCAGAGCTGATCTCCTTCAGAATGGACTAGTTGGATCTCCTTGCAGTCCAAGGGACTCTCAAGAGTCTTCTCCAACACCACAGTTCAAACGCATCAGTTCTTTGGCACTCAGCCTTCTTCACAGTCCAACTCTCACATCCATACATGACCACAGGAAAACCATAGCCTTGACTAGATGGACCTTAGTCAGCAAAGTAATGTCTCTGCTTTTGAATATGCTATCTAGGTTGGTCACAACTTTCCTTCCAAGGAGTAAGCGTCTTTTAATTTCATGGCTAGTGTCACCATCTGCAGTGATTTTGGAGCCCCAAAAAATAAAGTCTGACACTGTTTCCACTGTTTCCCCATCTATTTCCCATGAAGTGACAAAGATGAGGCAGAATGTGCCGCCGCTTAGTGAGAAGTCAGGAGGCGGGGAAGAATGCGTGCATTAGCTGTTAGCTCATACTTGATGCAGTGTCTCTGGCAGGAGACATGGGGAATTGCCGGGGTGCTGGTCTCCACCACTCAAGATGGGACCTGTGCCAGCTTCCTTCATGGATCTCCCCTCGGACAGGCAGAGAAACTCAGCTCCCGGGCTGTGGGGATCACAGAGTCAGAGGGATGAGCAGACATTGGAAATGCTTCAGAGAGTTGAGATCTGAGAAATCAAGGGATACTCACTTTAGAGAGAAATATCGATCATCTCACTACTGAGTCAAGAGCAGATAGAAAAATGACATCACTTAGGAAGAGAGGCAGGTTTTCACCGCTGCTGTGAGTGAAAGCTCATTGTTCTTAAGAGCCCAGGGTTAGCCTGACATGATTTTCCACAAAGGATTGGCTTTGACTCCTCCCATTACTTTGAGAACTTGAGAACCAACTGACTTGTTTCATGGTACAGTGGATTCCATGAAGACCTTCCAAGATAAAATATACTCATACCCAGATCAGCAGTGAGGCTCTTCTGGGGCCCCTGTGTGTGTTCCCAAGCGCAGAACCCTAAGAAACTCCTGCCACGGTCCGGAGCCAGGAGAAAGATCAACATAAGAATCTTACAGTGCAAGCTTCCAGACTTGGGTCTCATCGAGGACAGATGTGAGACAAGCAGGTTTCTGCTGGTGCTGTCAGTCTATGTGTGTTCATGTGGAAACTTACAGCTGAGTTGTTGGCAAGCCCACGCAATGCCCTGCATCACCCAGCAAACAGGCTCCGGTGTGCAGCTCGAGCTTATAGTCCAGGTGGATGAACAAGCGTTCTCTGCTGGCCAGACTCCATCTCCCAGGCCTCATGCGCTCCCTTTGGCCCCTGCAGAATCAAGGGGCCCTGCATATCATACCCTCTCAGCACAGGCACTGGGGCCAGAAGATAAGGAGCAGTTAAAAAGAAATAGAAAACCAAGCCCTCCTCATGGAGCAGAAAGTGAGCAGGTAAGGTGTAAAATTCAGAGTGTCTTTGCTGGCCCCGGCCTTCCTCCAGCTCTCTCCGCAGCTTCTCTAGCTCACTCTTTAAGGAGTTCCATTATTTTTAAGGAGTTCCATTATTTTTGTAAGTGGAGTCCCAGAAAGACCTAATATCAAAGGAAATCAGCATGCCACACCCTGCTGGCCCTTAAATCCCGAGGCCTAGTTGACAGCCAGAAGAATCTAAAGGCAGCTGAACATTTGAGTTGCTGTGTACAGGCTGGGGATTCCGAATATAGGTGGGCATAGGGGAGAAATGAACATATCACTGTTTGTTCTCCAGAGCAGTGCTGTCCGTCTGTGCTGGCGAGCGATGGGATGTCTCATACCTGCACCTTCCTGTCCAGGGCCATCCGTCTCCTGTGACTGCCGTGACCAAGGAACTGAATCCCTCTAATTGGATTGCATTTTGTTGTTGTTCAGTAGCTCAGTCATGTCCGACTCTGCGATCCCGTGGACTGCAGTACACCAGGCTTCCCTGTCCTTTACTATGTCCCGGAGCTTGCTCAAACTCATGCCCATAGAGTCGATGATGCTATCCAACTATCTCATCCTCTGTTGCCCCCTTCTCTTCTTGCCCTCAATCTTTCCCCAGAATCAGGGTCTTTTCCAATGAATCAGCTTTTTTGCCAAAGTATTGGAGCTTCAGCCTTAGCATCCCAAGTTTCAGTGTAAGTAGTCACAGATAGCTAAGAATCGGGTGGAGTGACAGATTTGAGTCAGGAAGAGAATTGAGGTCCCCTAAGCCTGTGGTGTGTGCGGCAGATGCTGCTTCTCTGCAGACAGAGGCCAGTGAGTCCTCTGTGGCTGCCCCACATCTTCCAAGTGTGTCTCCACATGATGCTGAGCTCACAAAGGGCCACGAGGGTGAACACGTGACCCCCTGGGGCTGTCAGGGCAATGGTCAGGGGCTCTGCCTTCTGTGAGCTAATGACAGTTGTCAACAGACTGGGGCTGAGGTTTATAGAGAGAACACAGGATTTGAGCCCTGTAATTACACATGAAACAGTCCCCTCCCCTGGGAACAAGGCCATGCTTCTCATTCCCCTCCCCACCCCCAAAAGGTCAGTTCCCTGCCAGCTAGATCTTTATCTTGACCATCAGAGCTAGGCCATTCCTTCTGCCAGTGGAAATGGAAAGCTTGGTGGAATTACCTCTTCCCTTTTTTTGAGCACTCAAGGATGTTACAAGACATAAAGCAAAAACATCCTTTTGGGTTAGACCAGTGTCCTTATCAGCGATGTCACTGGAGCACATTCAGCAGATTTTGTGCAGGCAGCTGCAGAGTGAAGACAGTGGCCTGGCTGCCAGCTCCCCCTCGACACCCAGAGTTACCCTGGGTCACTTGTGAACACCCCCTCCTTCCCCTCCTATGGAAAGGTCTAGTGAGTGCTTTGCTGGGACCTGATGCTCATGGAGGATGCTGGTTTTGTGAGGGAGGGTCTGGGGCTTCCCTGGTGGGTCAGACAGTAAAGAATCTGCCTTCAATGCAGGAGACCTGGGTTCAATCCCTGGGTTGGGAAGATCCCCTGGAGAAGGGAAAGGCTACCCACTCCAGTATTCTGGCCTGGAGAATTCCATGGACTGTACATTCCATGGGGTCGCAAAAGAATCAGACACAACTGAACAACTTAGCATGGCATGGTCTGGGGGTAACCACCCTTCTGAGGTTTTACAAGATGTCAAGTGACAACACCAAGTCTGTGGGTCCTTCTTGTCAACCAACTGCCAGCTTTAAACCCCTCCATTTCAATAAGCCCACCTTGGCTGTGGAAACCCTCCATGTCCCGTAAATAAAGATGGACACAGAGAATGACTGAAGAGACACAGCACTTAAAACTCCACCTGCTGATTCAGGAGACACAGGAGACGCACGTTTGATCCCTGGGTCAGGAAGATCCCCTGGAGGAGGAAATGGCAACCTGCTCCAGTATTGTTGCCTGGAGAATCCCATGGACAGAGGAGCCGGGCAGGCTCCAGTCCACGGGGTCACAAAGAGTCGGACACGACTGAATGACTGAGCGCGCACATGGGGCGCCAGAGCAGTGGGGCCCACACAGCACTGCACCCGGCGTCCCCGGGGCAGGGACACGGCCTCCCTTTGCCCCGGGAGGGGGCAGGCTGCTGCACCTTCTGGCCCTGGCCACACGGCCCAGGGCCTCTATCAGTCCGTGTCCACAGGCAGCTGGCCCCGCCAGGGCAGCAATTGTGGGGCTGCTGTGATGTGGTGGCTGCGGCAGACATCAAAGCTGGGCTCGAGTTTCTGCCCTCTCAGCTAGGATGGGCCCGCCTGTGGTTTCCCTGCCCACCGGGATAGAGGCGTGGGCCCGGCCTGTCATCCTCTGGGCCCTGTCATCACCCTGGCGCGATGAGGCTGTCGCAACAGAACTCCGCACAGAAAGCTGTAATGATCCTGCCACCAGCTGAATGCGCCCAGCGGCGTAGGCGAAACAGAACAGACGCAGGACTTTAGAAGTCAGAATCTTATCCTTTGATCCTGAACTGACTTGTGCCAGAGAGGCACTTTTTCTTTCCTTAAAAAAAAATCCTGTTTTGTATTATTTCTGTCCTGTCTCACTGTCCGTGTGCCTGCTTCTCTCTCTGCCCTTGCCCCTCCGTATGGGTGTTGGAACCCCAGCCCCCAGGGCGGTGGGTGTGCTGTGACCCCTTGGTATGGGTGTTGACTCGTGCAGCTTGCTGTGTGGTGGAAATTATCTACCAACCATCCTCCTGAAATTCCCATCTGAAGAGCCTTTGAGGTTTTTTAAATTGTTGTTTTTTGTTTTTACTTTTCTCTATTTAGTTTTAGTTGCATGAAGTCATCATCAAAGTTCTGGTATACAACGAAAAACCACTTAGCAGAGTAGAATCAGGGTAGGGGAAAAGCTTACTAAATGGTTCACTTAAATGCAGATTCTTAAGGGGCTGAAATACATTTTCTTTTTTAAAAATTATTTTAATTGGAGGATAATGGCTTCACAGTATTGTGTTGATTTCTGCTATATATCAACATTAATCAGGTATACATATGTCCCCTCCTTCTCGAACCTCCCTCCTACCCTCCCACCCCTGAAATACACTTTAGTTGCCTGAGATTAATAACACATATGCCCTGCTCTATTTCAAAACCAACTCCATATTTATTGAGCAAATTCTTTCAAGCCAATGCATGTTTAGCTACTACAATGATACGCATTGTGAAAGACACAGAAGGAATTATTTTTTCATCCTGCAAATTTGCAGATTGCTTATGAAGACACGTACAATAAAAAATGATAAAAGTGAAAATTAGGTAGGATCATAGCAAACAAGTAGGATATCAAGAGGAAGGGATAAATGGAAGGAACACTGTCCCTGCCCTCAAGGAGTATGCAGTATGGATGGGGAGAAAAATGCAAACTGAAAGTGATAAGAAATATTGGAAGACAAAGCATCACTGTAGTAAGTCTGCGGCGGAGATGACAAACACGACGTGAGCTCAGAGCAGAAGCAGATGGAAGAAGCGAGAGAACATTCCACATAAAAAGGTGCCAAGACCTGGGTGATGAGGATGGGGAGGTATCTTCTGGAGATTATCAGGATGGAGGAAACAGGAAGGGCCGAGAGCAGGGGCTCAGCAGTGAACACGAGGCAGCTCATTTGTGGGGAGAGGGACCCTGGGGCTCACACAGAAAGCGTGTGCTTTGGGGTGAGCTGAGGGCCAGATGCTGCCGAGTCAGGAAAGGCCAGTGGGAGGTGTTATGTTCCGAGCCCGTATCTCCGAACCGACCGAGAGAGAGAGAAAGTCCACCACGGTAACGCAAGGGCAAGAAGGGAGTTTATCTCTAGCACGCTAGGGCCCAAGTCTCATCCCACACAAGGGAATCCAACAAGAGCCCCGAACAAAGGAGTATGGCGGCTTATATACAGGCAGTTCTTTGTCTCAGTTACAGGAGTAGCTGGCGTTACATGATTGGCCAGGCAGGATGAGCGCATATCGTGTCTCTTTCTGGTAAACATGACTTAGGTCCTAGAGCCCGTTGTTTGGACCCTAACAGGAGGTTCACCTGGGGCCGCTGAGGATTTCCCAATACAGAAGTGATGGGGACAGAAGATCAGCCTGGCCCTGTGTGTGAGATCAGATGGGGAGCTGAGAGCTTGGGAGTGCAGGAGATGGGAGCTGTCCCCCAACTCCTGGAGGCAGAGCAGACACCGAGGAAAGAACAACTGGAGAAGGTGCTTAGACAAGAGAGCCGGGAGGAATAAATGACTGAAGATTAGAGGAGATGGAGGGGCGAGGACAAGAGCAACGGCTAAGAGCTGCATCATTGTTGCCATGGCAACAGTGAAGCCTTCGAGAGCGACGGTCATGTGGGCAGGGGGAGTGGCTCCAGGTCAAGATGGGAAGTTCCATTCTGGGAACACTGACTTCAAAACGATGGCAGGAGTTTCAACTGTAAATTTCCTGCTGAAAGCATAACACTTAAGCTCAAGTCGAGCAGCAGTGAGAAACTGCCAAGCAGGTGACTTTGAGCTCCTTCAAGGATGAGGGATGCATGAGGTGCACGAACCAGGACCACCAGCTGCAGTTTAGAAAGGCTCCTGGGATGAAAACTGTGGTCTGGTGATGGGCAAGAAGAGGGTCAGGGTAGGTCACAGGTCCCAGCCACCCAGAGAGCAGCTTCTGGCCGGAAACGCCAGCAGGACCCAGGGTAGCAGACGGAGACGTTGAGGAAGAAGTTGAATTTCCATCTCCTCTACCTGGAGCCCTAAATGGGGTTTCCTTTTGACCTTGGAGAAGCTCTCAAAGCTTTGGAACCAAACCAAGAAATTCCTGGCAGGCGTCCTCATCCCTTTCTCTCCTCTTAAAAAAAAAAAAAAAAGGCATTTTTAAAATGTAAAACTATTCCTCTTTGAGAAAAGAATGCAAAGACCTAGTAGACCCAGTCAGAGCTGAAATAAAACCCCTGTGTGCTTGCTGTAATGTGTGTGATGACATGGAGATTCTGCCAGCAGAGCTGAGGGGGTTGGCAGGCGGGGAGGATGTCTGTAGAATCACACGGACATCTCACTGAGCACAGCCTGAGAGCTGATGCTCAACATGGCATGTTTCATACACTGTCCTTGTGCACAGTAAGGACAGAGCACTTCAGAGACAGCCGCCCTGCCAGCCGCTGTGCTGGGCATGGAGCCGCGTGCAGAGAACCCGCAGCCTGGCCGCAGGAGGGATTTCAGCAGGTGCCCCCACCGTGAACACTGGCACCCATCCCCCTTGCTGTCTGGCCCCGCATCTTGGCCGGATGCTGCCTTCATGCAATTTCTTCCCGTCTTGACTCTTTCCCTCTGCTCCTTATGTTACACCCTCCTCTCTGGGCATGTGGCCACGGAGAGAGAAGAAACACATGTTGTTGGTGGTGATGTCTGCTAACTCTGCTGGTGCCTTCTCAAGATCAGGAACACGGGGTGACTTGAAAATGTGCTTCCTTCCCAACAGGACAGAAAGAGGGGAGAAGAACCCAGAATGGTTTGTTTCTCTTTCAAAGGAAGGAAACATCCTGGGAGCCAGGCAACCCCACTGATCCTCAGAGACGTCCAGTCCAGACCATGGATTCCTGGGGAGGGTGTCCCCTGATGTGGCAGAAGGTCATCGTGGGCTGATACAGACCAGGTCCTTGGTCCTGCCCTTCCTCCACAATCCTGATGTAGAAACAGAGGGGCCACCGATGTCACAGGTACCCTCCTTGCAGGAAGGGGCAGCGTGGGGCAAGGCTGGGCAGGGCAGTCCTCTGGAAGCCAGGTGGGGATGTTCAGAGATCATAATCGCATGCTGCCCCTCAGCCTTTTTGTGGCTTCTGTCTTCCCAAAGAAGAGTCTTCTGCAAACTAAGAAGTGCACATCGAACAGCTGAGAGGATGGCAAAGGAGCTGTACCTAACAGGGGAAGGGAGATCCCAGATGCCCAAGAAGAGTCAGACGCGGTTGCTCCTTGGGATAATCTCAGAGGAATCATGAAAAATAACAGAGCCCTGAGAGATAAGGAAATTGCAGTTGTAATTTCAAAAAGGGAAAGAAGGCAGGTCCTGTGAGGCATAGACGAGTTAGGTTGATGTTGACTCTTGGCCAGAATCTTGAAGGATGTCTGAGAAGATGGTTTCCAAGCTCCCACAGAGGGCATCAGCCACTCTGAAGAGCCAGCCCCAGCCTCAGAAGACACGTGGGGTCGCGTGCACTCGCCTCCTTTCCCAGCAAGAACCTCTGACGGCAAGCATTTAAGTGAGGTGGCTGATGGCCCACGGTCCGGGAAGGAGCAGATGAGAAAGGAGACTGGGCTCACTGACTGTTTTTAGGTCAAACCAACTGAGACAAATTCTAGCTAGTTTAAGCTGAGAAAGCATCTTATTCAATGATATAGAGCCGCTTACCGACTCTGGGAAAGGGCTAGAGAGTCGAGTTTGGGCATCACACACAGAACCACATCCAAAATCATGGGGTTGGTCCTGTGAGGACACAGAAGCTTGGCAACAGTGGCCTGGACACCACCGTTCCCACCACCGACACCACGACCCTGGTGCCCCTAAGGGCATTGGACTGTCCCCACCCTCTTGCGCTCCTGGGTTCAGCATGATGCTCTCCACCATTGGAGCCCAGATCACATGGCTGTACCCCAGCCACGAGGGGCGCTGGGAAAGCCAGCCACTGGCATTTTCCACCTTTCATTCCGGGAGCTGGTCTGCACTCCAGAAAGACTCCTAAGGTAGATAATTGCCCCAAATAGAAAAGGGGCTCAGATCATGGTGGCCACAGAGATTGGCTAATGTTCTGCTACCACTCACAGAGTTTGAGGGACGGGATAATTGGGCAGGTTTAGAAATGGTGGAAGGATCACAGAGTTGCTAATTAGCCATCCTTTTTCATCTAAAGGAAGGTTGTTATCGGCATACCGCAGAACTCTGTGTTTCTGTGCTACACAAGAATTTTTTTTTTAATCAGTGGCTTATTCTGTCTGCAGGTGACATAGAGCTAGCGTGGAATGCTAATACATCCAAGGGCCAAATCAGAATCACAAAGGATCTCTGGGAGTCTGAATCAGCCGGCTCGTGTGACAGGACACAGTCTATCAGTAAGTAAATGGCAGGCTCTGTTTTCGGGTTTTCAAAACCCAACCACTCAAATGTGTCGCCGCTGCTAAGAAACAAGCAGTCATTTAATGCGGTTGCCAGCAAAGCTAATTAAACCTTAGGCTGCATAAATGGGCACACAGTGCTCAGAACAAAGCCGTCTGGCTCCACGTCCACCGGCCACAGCTGAGCCCTGTGCCAAGCCCCCGGCACCGCGGTCCGTGAGGGCAGGCCAGCCGCAGATGTCCAGAGGGAATTCCGGAAGGGAAGTGGGCTCAGCACCCAGACAGGAAGAGGGGCCTTGGAGGGACCAGTGAGAGATGGGTTAGTTCAGTTCAGCTCGGTGGCTCAGCTTCGTCCAACTCTGGACTGCAGCACGCCAGGCCTCCCTGTCCATCACCAACTCCCAGAGTTTACCCAAACCCATGACCACTGAGTCGGTGATGCCATCCAACCGTCTCACCCTCTGTCATCCCCTTCTCCTCCTGCCTGCCATCTTTCCCAGCGTCAGGGTCTTTTCAAATGAGTCAGTTCTTCACATCAGGGGTCAAAGTATTGGAGTTTCAGCTTCAGCATCAGTCCTTCCAATGAATATTCAGGACTGATTTCCTTTAGGATGGACTGGTTGGATCTCCTTGCAGTCCAAGGGACTCTCAAGAGCCTTCTCCAACAAAAGCATGAGTTCTTTGGGCTCAGCTTTCTTTATAGTCCAACTCTCACATCCATACATGACTACTGGAGGGTCGCCAGTTACCAAAGAGTCTGAGTGTGGGAGAAGGGTGAGCTCCAAGCCACAGGGGGTCAAGGGCTGAAACTGAGGCCAGTCCAGCCAACCACAGGGCATCCTCAGCAACAGGAAGAAGCTGCCCCAGCTGAGCTGGAAGAACCTGAAGTGGGGAGGGGGTGGGGTGG
This sequence comes from Ovis aries, assembly GCF_016772045.2. Classification (NCBI taxonomy): domain Eukaryota; kingdom Metazoa; phylum Chordata; class Mammalia; order Artiodactyla; family Bovidae; genus Ovis; species Ovis aries. The sequence goes on from NC_056055.1 coordinate 111,908,664, forward strand.
GGTGGGGGTCACACCTACCTGTCCCTGAAGGTGTTCAGGTGAGGGACCACGGCCAGCAGTCAAGGGACACTCAGCTAAGCCTGGACTAATGAGCTTCATTTGGAAGCTTTTTTAGTTTTAGTATTTTCATTTAAAAATATTGAGCTATAATTGACATGTAATCCCAAGTCGGCAGGTACACAGCATGATTATACAATATATGTGTGTATTGTGAAAGGATCGTCACATTGTCTAGGTTACAGTATTCTTCTCGCGATGGGGACCTGTAAGATCAACTCTCTTAGCAGCTTTCACATATGCAGTGCAGTATTGGGTTTTTTTTTTTTCAAACTTTAAAGTTTTTATTTTGTATTGGGATATAGTCAATTAACCGGAGAAGGAAATGGCAACCCACTCCAGAATTCTTGCCTGAAGAATCCCAGGGACAGAGGAGCCTGGTGGGCCGCCATCTACAGAGTCGGACATGACTGAAGCGACTTAGCAGCAGCAGCAGCATGGACAATTAACAATGCTGTGGTTGTGGCTCAGCTGGTAAAGAATCCGCCTGCAATTCAGGAGACCTAGCTTCGATCCCTGGGTTGGGAAGAACCCCTGGAGAAGGGAAAGGCTACCCATTCCAGCATTCTGGCCTGGAGAATTCCAGGGACTGTATAGTCCATGGGATCACAAAGAGTCGGACACCACTGAGCGACTTTCACTGTCACTATAGCCAATAATTAACAATGCTGTGATAGTTTCAGACGAACAGGGAAGGCACTCAGCCATACATATACATGTATCTGTTCTCCCTGGAACCCTCACTTCCATCCAGGCTGGCACATGTGGAATCTAAACAGAAATGATACAAATGAACTTACAAAACAGAAGAGATTCACAGACTTAGAAAATGAACTTATGGTTGCCAGGGCAGGGAAGTGGGGTTGGGGGAAGGGATAGTTAGGGAGTTTGGGAAGGTCATGTGCATACCGTTATGTTCAAAGCAGATAACCAAGGACTTATGGTATAGCACAGGGAACTCTACCCAATGTTATGTGCTGGTATTGTTGGCTGCAGTCACCTTACAGTGCATTACACCCCAGGACTTAGTTACTTTGTAACCGGAAGTTTATACCCTTTGACTCCCCTGATCCCCTACTGTTGGCGAGCTGTATTTGTCTTTCACTTGGTGTGATCCCCTCCAAGTCCACCCGTTTTGTTGCAAATGACAGGGTTTCCCTCTTTTTCAGGGCTGAGTAATATTCCATTGCGTGTACATATATACATGCCTGTGTATGTATACGTGTGTTTATATATATACATATACCACCTCTTCTTTACCCACTCATTTACTGATGGACAGTTAGGTGGCTTGTGTCTTGGCTAGAATAAATAGTGCTGCTATGAATATTGGGTACATGTATCTTTTCAAATTAATGTTTTCGTTTTTTTCAGACAAATAAGTGTAGAATTTCTTTGTCAGATGGTAGCTCTATTTTTTAGTTTTTTGAGGAGCCTCCACACTGTTCTCCATCACGGCTACACCAATTTATATTCCCACCAACAGTGTAGGAGGGTTTACTTTCCTCCACACCCTCTTCATCATCTATTTGCTGTCTTTTTGATGACGGCCGTCCTGACAGGCGTGAGGCTGATAGCTCATTGTGGCTTTAACTTGCATTTCCCTGATGGTTAGTGGTACTGAGCATCATGTCACACGTCTGATTGCTCTCTCTGTCTTGTTTGGAACACGTCTCTTCAGTTCTTCTGACCATGTTCTAATTGGATTATTTGCTTTTGCTCTTGAGTTGTATGGGTTCTTAAATATTATAGAGAGTAACTTCTTGTCAGATATATGGTTCCCATTTAGTAGATTTCCTTTTCATTTGTTGACGGATTTCTGTTTGTTTGTTTTGCCGTGCAGAAGCATTTAGTTTGAGGCAGTTGCACTTGTTAACTTTTACTCTGAACTTTCCACTTTAAGATTCTATTTTTTTATGAAACTGTGAGGCATTAGGAAGGTAGCACAAGCAGCTCTGATGTGCCCATGAGCATTTTAGGTGTGACTTGGTCTTTGCTGGATGCTGGAGTGGAGGTGGGAGCTGGCCTCGCTCACCTCAGGGCTAGCCCTGCTTTCCTCTCCCTTCCTGCTGAGGCAGACAATCGAGCCAGCCTGCAGCCGCACTTGGGACGGCAGGGAGCCCAGAGAAAGCGGATGAGGACGATCAGCCCCAGGGCTCTTGGAGGAGGCAGTCCTGGCCTCTCACCCACATTCCAGGGGAGAAAGCAGGCAGGGCACCAACAGAGGCAGTCGCGATGCTCAGGAGGGCTACACCAGCTGGGCAGGGTGGGGTCTTCGAGGCCCTCAGCATGGGGGGTGCCGGGTCAGGTGCAGGCAAAAGGGGGAGATAGGAAGAAAGAGCAGACCCCTCACTGCCACCTCAGACATGCGGGTGGCACAGCCTTATGGCAGGAAGCGGAGAGGACCTGCAGAGTCTGTTGATGAGGGTGAAAGAGTGAGAAAGCTGGCTTAAAACTCAACATTCAAAAAACTAAGATCACGGCATCTGTCCCATCATTTAATGGCAAATAAATTGGGAAAAAGTGGAAACGGTGACAGATTTCATTTTCTTGGGCTCCAAAATCACTATGGGTGGTGGACTGCAGCCATGAAATTAAAAGATGCTTGCTCCTAGAAAGGAAAACTATGACAAACCTAGAAAGTGTATTAAAAAGCAGAAACATTACTTTGCCAACAAAGGTCCATCTATCAAAGCTATGGTTTTTCCAATAGTCATGTACAAATGTGAGAGTTAGATCATAAAGAAGGCTGAGCCCTGAAGAATTGAAGCTTTCGAGCTGTAGTGCTGGAGAAGATTCTTGAGAGTCCCCTGGACTGCAAGGAGATCAAACCAGTCCATTGTAAAGGAAATCAGTTCTGAATATTCATTGGAAGGACTGATGCTGAAGCTGAAGCTGATTCAAAGAGCTGACTCATTGGCCACCTGATTCAAAGAGCTGACTCATTGGAAAAGACTCTGATGCTGGGAGGAATTGGGGGCAGGAGGAGAAGGGGATGACAGAAGATGAGATGGCTGGATGGCATCACTGAGCTGATGGATATGAGTTTGAGCAAGCTCTGGGAGATGGTGAAGGACAGGGAAGCCTGGTATGCTGCAGTCCATGGGGTCACAGAGAGTCAGACACGACTGAGTGACTGAGCAATGGCACGGTGGGGCTGATGACGTGAGGGTGGTGGCGGCTGGTAGTGCTTGTGACCTGCGACCCACGTGAGAGGCCACGTGTCTCTCTCCTGGACGTCTCCCTGAATTTGGGTCAGGAAGTGCCAAGGAGAAATGTGTATGCAGGTCAAGAAGCAGTTAGAACCGGACATGGAAGGACAGACTGGTTTCAAATTGGGAAAGTAATATGTCAAGCCTGTATATTGTCGCCCTGCCTATTTAACTTATATGCAGAGTACATCATGAGAAACGCTGGGCTGGAAGAAGCACCAGCTGGAATCAAGATTGTCGGGAGAAATATCAATAACCTCAGATATGCAGATGACACCACCCTTATGGCAGAAAGTGAAGAAGAACTCAAGAGCCTCTTGAGAAGTGAAAGAGGAGAGTGAAAAAGCTGGCTTAAAACTCAACATTCAGAAAACTAAGATCATGGCATCTGGTCCCATCACTTTATGGCAAATAGATGAGGGAACAGTGGAAACTGACAGAATTAGTTGTTTTGGCTCCAAAATCAGTGCAGATGGTAACTGCAGCCTTGAAATTAAAAGATGCTTACTCCTTGGGAGAAAAGTTATGACTAACCTAGGCAGAATATTAAAAAGCAGAGACATTACTTTGCCAACAAAGGTCCGTCTAGTCAAGGCTACGGTTTTTCCAGTAGTAATGTATGGATGTGACAGTTGGACTACAAAGAAAGCTGAGTGCCAAAAAATTGATGCTTTTGAACTGTGGTGCTGGAGAAGATTCTTGAGAGTCCCTTGAATAGCATGGAGATCCAACCAGTCCCTCCTAAAGGAAATCAGTCCTGAATATTCATTGGAAGGACTGATGCTGAAGCTGAAACTCCAATATTTTGAACACCTGATGCGAAGAACTAACTCATTTGAAAAGACCCTGATGCTGGGAAAGATTGAAGGCGGGATAAGGGGATGACAGAGGATGAGATGGTTGGATGGCATCACCGACTTGGACATGGGTTTGAATAAACTCCGGGAGTTGGTGATGGACAGGGAGGCCTGGCATGCTACAGTCCATGGGGTTGCAAAGAGTTGGACACAACTGAGAAACTGAACTGAACTGGACTGAGTGCCAAGGAGCACGATAGCAGCAGATTCCTGGGAGTTCAAGTCTGACTGGTCCTGGCCCTGCTCATCACACCCCAGAATGCAGAATTCTCCACATAGGAGCTGGGGTCTGTAACTAGGACCTCTGGGGGCTTGGTCGGGGCAGGGGTTCCCAGTGAGTCCAGAGGGCTTCAAGCACCCTCATGGTGACACTGGTGACACCTCTGATGTGCAGGTTGGACTTTATTTCTCTGGAGCTGCGCTGCATTTGCTGGTGAGGTGGTGGAAACCCAAGCTCAGCTCTTGAGGGTACGAGAACCCCTTCCACCCTCGAAGCCTCTTGTGGGCAATTCCTCGGTCAGTTCGGGATTTTAACTTGTTCAGGGCTGGGCTCTCCTGTCCCCTTCTCCTGGTGACCCCGGGGACGAAGTTGTGCTTTCTGTGGCCTGTCCCCTTCCCTGGGAGGCGTCTTGTCAGCTTGCTTCAGGTGTTGTCCTGGCCCTGTGCCTTCAGCTCTGACCTCCTAGTCTGCTCTCTCAGGAGGACCGTGGCGCCTGCTCACTGCTGACCCTCCCACACCAGCCGGGCTGCGGCCACCACCTTCACCCGGCTCCCGAGCAGCTGTGGTTCCCCGCAGAGAGCTGAGGGGGGGCGCAGGCGGGTGGCTGTCTGAGACCCCTCTCAGTGCAGGTCTGCCCTCCCCGTGATCCTGCAGGCAGGGTAGAGACTCAGGCCACAGCCCTCTGCCCTCAGTCCCTGTCCTGCCCCCAGCCCCAGGCGTCTCAGCCCCGGGGTTGCAGCCCCTGCTGCCCACACCTTCTGAAGGGCCTCTCCACCTTCCTGTCTGCGCTCTTCCCCTGCCCTGTCCTGTCCAGGAAATGTTTTCATTGTTTTTTTTCTTGATGGGGAAATGACCTTCTACCAAGGCCTGTGTGTGTAGAGGTTAACACCTGTCCTGTGCACTCCTCCTCCAGGATTTCACCATCTTCTTAAAGCCAAGCCCTTTGGGAATTCAAGACCGAATGCCACTTCTCTCTCTTCCCAGCCACCCCCACACACGCACACCACTAGCTCTTGCCAATGTCTTCAGCTTCAGATGTTGTGAATTACGGCTCCACTCAGCACCTCGCCCACGGCTGTGTTCAGGCTGTCTCCACCTTCTCCTGAGCTCATCACGGCATCAGACCCATGGGTAGAGAACCAACAGCTCCCGGAAGGAAAAGAACCTCAGCTTCAGATTTGAAACCTTCTATAACCCGTATGCCTCCTCTTGCCTCCTCTCCAAATTAATGGAGGTGTGAGTAAAAGCCAAGACGATATGGGTCTAATTTGCCTTCGTCCTGGTGTGACTTGAGCAAGGAGAAGCCGGGGTCCCCTGTCACAGCTGAGTAACTCACAACAGCGGTCGGTGTTTCCTTGTTCCCACACCGTCCCCTGGGGAAAATCATGGGGTCACCCTGCCTCCCCTCAAATTCAGCAGAGGCTCAGACCACCTGAGCTCCTGCTTCCATCCATAGAGTCTAGGGCCGTTTTGGAGTCGGCACCGCGGTCGTGATTTGCGCTGTGGCTTCTTATCGTAAAGACGTTCTGTTTCAGCGGAAGCTCGGCTTCTGTGCCCTGAGTCTGCTGGGGCCGGTTTTCTGTCATCTCCGTGGTACTTTCTGCAGGTGTCCACCCGGGGACGATGGTGCGGGCTCAACAGCAGTGACTTTTGGGGGGTGTTCTGGCCCCAGGCCATCTGTGTGCAGCTGCTCCCCGTGGTCCCTGGCCTCTGGGGGTCACTTTCTCACACTCCGCCTAGCCCACCATCGGCAGTGGCCTGCATCTTGTCCACGCCACTGGCATCTCATCAGTGTTAACGGGCGTTTGGTGGGGAGCCTGATGGGCAGTGGCCTGGGAGAGGCAGCTGTGTGGACCCAGCTGGGGCTGGCTTCTCGGGATGCAGGTAGAGGGGAGAACAAGCAGAGGACGGGATTCTAACGAGAATGAGGGACACTGAGGCCATTTCATCATTTCCTCTGCGCTTCGCCACGCGGGGGCAGAGCTGGCGCCTGAGGCCGACAGGACTGCGGGAGGTGGGGGCTCTTTAAGAAAGAGCAGGGAGGCACTGCCTGGGGAGAGGTCCCTGGTGTTCTCCTTACTTGCTGCAAGTAATCAATCCTTACTTCTCCGGGCAAAAAAAAAAGAGAATACAAAATTATGTGGACAGAATTAGTTACGACATAAAGAAATCATAGCAGATTACATATTTTTAAAAGCTAACAAATAAAATCACAAAATCCAGAAATGATTATTTGAATTAACTTACAGCCCTCTGTAATTCTGTAAAACCTTTTTTCCCCTACCTTCCTTGCCTGTAAAAACCGTGTCTGGTGCAAGACATGGACGCTCATGAGGGTATCCAGTATTTTCAGCCTGAAAACCGCAATTCCAGATGCTTCGGTTGATGGCTAGGACACACCTCATGCACATCGTTGGTGCTCAGCTAGCGGGGCTGCGAGGGGCAGCCTCTGGCTCCCTTTTCCCAGAGCCCTGAGCCCTGTGGAGGAGAGGGGCCCCGTTCCGCTCTTCCTGGGCTCTCTCCCTACTCCCACCTGCAAAGCAGAGGTGGTGACCCTCCTGAGAGAATGACTTCTGTGTCTTGACCCTCATGAGGGTGCAGGGACCTGCTCTGCACCCAAGGAACTCACCCTGGGGGCTGGCCAAGGGTATAGCCATTATGCCTACTGTGCTGGACACAGCCTGGCCGCAGAGAAGGGGCGCCGGGAGTCCTTACAGGTTGTCCTTGAATGAGAATGCGATGATGTGGGGTTCACAGGTGCCAGGGGAAGGGAAGTGTGGAGTGAGTTCCAGGTCTGGAGGTGGAGCCCAGCCCCCAGGGTGGCACTGCAGCCTGGGGTCCCCGGATGCTGGGAGGGAGAGGGGCGTGAGCACGACTTCAGGGTCTCTGCTCCCCTCTTGTCCCGTGGGGGGTCCTGGGGCCCCAGGGCTCTGGCAGAAAGGAGCAGATTTCAGGAGGTCTGGTTTTGGGGTGCTCCCAGGGCTAAATGTTCAGTCTCGTTTGTTCCCGGAAGTCCTGGCCGCCTGGCGCAGGACACTCACGAGCTCACACTCCCGGCCGTTGGCGGAGGAGGAGCAGCTGGAGCCCCTCGGACAGCGCAGCCCTAGGGGAGCAGGTGGCAGGCCCCAGGGTCTCTCGGAGAGCTGTTCCTGAGGTAGTGAGCTGTGGTCTGCATGCTGACTGCATTCAATGGCTTGGAGCCAGATGCAGCTTAGCTTTGGTTTGTTAAAAGCTGCTTTATTGAGAGGATTTCCTCTTGGGGTCTGGCTGGAGGAACTGTCCACTCTCCCCCCGCCCCCCTCTGAAGTCTGAAGCCCACAGGTGGACCCCAGGACCCCGCTCTTCCAGGGGGGCAGGCCGCTGGTGCCTTTGGTCTCAAAGGCCGATGCAGCAAGCCTTGCTGGGGCCACACTGCGCCCACCACAGCCGGTGGTAATGATGATTGTCTTCCCAGTGAACGCTTCAAGTCGGGGGCAGAGGAGCCCTCTGTCAACTTTGGAAAATGCTGGATTTCCCAAGGCCTAAATCATAGACAGGCCATCCTGAGCCCACTGAGGACGTTTTCAGCTGGTCCTCCAAAGGAAGGGAGCAGGGAGCTGGAGAGCTAGGGGGGCCTTGGAGGGACTGTCCCTGGAGCATCTCACCCCCCTTCCTTGGTCATGCATCCAGGAGATGACTGCCCCCAAGACTCACAGCTTGGGTGTGTTTGCACTGTGACAACAGATGATACAATGGCCCTGCCTGGGAACCAAGTGAAAGTCAGGAACACAGTGCGGGCTGGATAAAGTGGGAGTTCCCGTCACTGGACTGTGTCCCACCTGACCATCCACAGGGGAGCGTGTCCTAGGGGCCTGTGACTTCCCAGACTAGCGGTGACCTCAGGAGCACAATGGCAGACACGCGGGACTGCAGCTGGCAGGGAGGATCAGTCACCCCTCTCTGTCCCGTGGCCTCATGTAGTCTGGTGACCAGCATAGCCTTTTGTTCTTGGAGGGGACAGGAACTTTGGAAGTGGAGTCACTGTCGCTTCTGTAGGCCATCTTCCCGACGTGCCTGGCCATCAGGAGCTCAGTCTTGGCCTCAGTTTTACACGTGTTTTTGGAAATTTTTTTAAACTGAACTACTGTGTGTAAATTTTTTAAAATGATGAACTACTGTGTGTCAGGCATATAGGAGAGTGCAGAAAATAATATAATAGGGATCCAAGTATCCACCACCCTGCTTTAGTAAGCACTAACATTTTGCCCCGTTTGTAGCAGACATTTGTACAACTGCATTTAGAATTAAATCCTCTGCGTATCTGTTTTTGTTCAATGGAAAAGCACAAACGTTCAGTTCTAGTAGGTCGCTGGGTGTACACAGCAGCCTCCTTGAGCCCCCAGATAACGAAAACGTCGTGGATCTGTGCAGAGAAGTGTAGCCCCAGATATGTGCCTTAACCAGAAAGATTGCCGGTAAAGATGGTCTCAGTGGCTGAGCTTGTTTTCTAGGATTTACACTCCAGATTTTCTCCATCCGCCTGCCAAATGTCCCCAGGGCTAATATCCATCCCCACCAAAAGCAGGACCCCCTCCGGCTCTGAAAGTTCCAGGTGCAAAAAAGTACAACTGAACTGCTCAGGGTCTGGCCCCCATCTAATAAGAAACAGTACTAAACAGTGCAGAAAGTTACTAGCCCTTTAAACGACGTGCAGGACCGTTCAGATGTCCATGTCCGAAAGCTAAATGTTTGTTCTCCGGCGTAGAAGCTGGAGTTTTCAGGCTTTAGAGAGAGAGACGGCTCTCCTAGAATCCCCAGACCCACTCGTTTTCCACCAGACTGTCCTGAGTCTGTCTCCCACTTGGAAGGCTTGGCAGCAGAGTTACATTTTTCCACCTAATGATGCCCTTTTTGCAGTTTCTCCATTTTTCCACAAAAGGCACCTCTCTTCTTCCAGCTGTGTGATCTGCCTTCAAGCGTCTCCTTGATCCTGTCTGTCTGTCTTGATCTGTCTCCTTGATCCTCACCCACCAGCATCTTCCCTGAAAACATTTCTCATGTCTGTCTGCTCCTCCACACACCTCCTGCCGCCACTCAGATTAGGGCGTTTTGACCATGTGGTGGCTCTTGCAGCTGAGTCTGCCTTTGCCCGTTGTCCTTTTAGTCCAGTCTCAGCTCAAAATTATTTTTAAAAGGAGCATTTTGTGCCCGCTTATAATAACCCAGTAGTTCCCACGGCTGACCAGGGACCTGTTTTGTACCCAGAACCGCCTATGTTTTCCTAGTCGTTTTTGATTAATACACGCATCTGCTCTCGGCCACCCTGGGTGTGCGGTGTGGCGCACAGGCCCTTCCTTGCTGCGCTTCTGCTCCAGGTGTGGAGAGCAGAAGCTCCTCCAGCTGCTGTGCGCGGGCTTCTCGCCGCAGCAGCTTCTCCTGCTCTAGGGTGAGGTCTCGGTACTTGTGGGTCACTGGCGGAGCTGCTCCGCAGTTTGCAGGATCTTCCGGGATCAAGGATGCAAGCTGTGTCCTCTGCACTGGCAGGCAGATTCTTTGCCACTGGGCCAGCAGGGAAAGCCCCCTCCTAATCTTTTCTGTCTGCACCTATGTTTCTTCGTGGGTCCCAGACACACGGAGCTGCTTGCCCTCTCTGATCCTCTGACTCCTCTTCAATTATTTCCTCTGCCTGAGTCTCCTTTCCCCTCTTCCGTTAAACTAACCAACCCTCACGGGGCGCCCGCTGGGAGTCGGGTTATGCGAAATGTGTGTGCGCGTGTTAGCCTCTCAGTCGTGTCCGACTCTTGTGACCTCGTGGACTGCAGCCCACCAGGCTTCCCCGTCCATGAAATTCCCCGGGCAAGAATACTGGAGTGGGTTGCCATTTCCTTCTCCAGGGGATCTTCCCAACCCAGGGATCGAACCCAGGTCTCCTGCATTGCAGGTGGATTCCTCACCATCTGAGCCACCAGGGAAGCCCAGGTGAAATGGCACCTGCCCGTACAGACTTACAGCCTAGTGGGGAAAACAAAAGCGTAAACGGACAGCGGCAGCCGGGCTGTGGTGGTGGTACCGCAGCGTGGAAGCCTGGGGACCCCAGACCCAGGCCTGGGAGTCAGAGCAGGCTTCCAGGGAAGAGGCACACAGGTGGTGATTTGTTCTTTAGGTTAATGGAGACAGGAAAGGGAGGAAAGGGAGCCAGGGCAATGGCGGCACTGGCCTGGAGGAGCGCCGGGAGAAGCCATGGGTTCTGGACACATCTCAGCAGGACCATAGAGACTTGCAGTGGATCGGATATTGGGTGCAGGAGAGGTGAATGGACACCCTTCTTGCCTGGAGTGCCTAGAAGAACAGAGTTGCTCTTTAACAAGCCCTCTGGGGAAGAGAGGGGCTCAGCCTTTGGCATGCTGAGCTTAATACAAAGTGACCTGGCAAGGTTTCAGTTCAGGAAGACCATTCAGTAAAGACTTGAAGGAGATGAGGGAGGAAAACACAGCTGATGGAGAGCCAGAGGCAGGCAGGCTCAGCCTAGGCAGGTCCACTGTTGTCCGTGAAAGATCCTCCTCCGGGGCAGTGGCTGGAGCTCACTCATCCCGACAACCTCCTTTCAGTGGAGAGAGTACACCGTGTCCACCCTGGTTACTCACGGGTATTTGCTGAACAGACAAGGGGAAGGCATGCACTTAATCGGTAAAGGAGGTTGTTCCAACCACCTTCCCTTCCAAGCAGGAGATTCTTGCCAAGACCCTCTGCATCTGTGGGCAGGGACCTGGAGGTCTGAACCCTCCTTTTCAGGGTTAGCAGAGCCTCCTGCTGCAGAATCAGCTGGGACGGTGGTAAAACCCACACCCCAGACCCTTCCCCAGACCTCCTCGAGCCAAATTCTGAGGGGAGAAGCTGGAACCTCTCGGTCACAGACTCGTCAAGAGACTCTTCTGAAACGAACATTTAAGAAGTGCTGACACTGCAGAGGATGACCGCTAATCACGCTGTCCCTCGGAGGCAGGCCGTCTCTAGCCACGATGGGGTGAGTCACGGCCGCTCTGCAGACCCAGGTAACGCGCACTCAGCACCTCATCAAGCCGCCTGGCTGCGCAGGAAGCCGGCTGGCCCCGAGCACCATGCACTGCCCAGCCGCTTTGGCGGACGAGTCCTCGTGCCAAATGCCTCGCAGCCGGACTCCGCAGCGAGAGGAGAAAAGTATGCGAGCACAAGTGCCAAGCCTCGTTATCCCGGGGGTTTTCAAACGACAGCTGTAAGTCTGTCTCACTCTCAACTGTAATGCAACAAAAGGCATACTCCCTTCACACCGTCTGAGCCACAGTAAGGACCCAGGGTCGCATGTTGACCTTGGACTCCTTCATGGCTGTCTTCCAACACCAGACAGTGTCTGCTCCCGAGGGGTAGCGGTTCCCCCTCAGTGCCCACAGTGCCTGGCACACAGCTGTCGCTTAGCAAGCGCCTGGAGGGAGGATGTGGCGCGCTCGCCCTGCTTCCTGAGATGAAGGGCCCGGTGTGCACCCACACCATCTGTGCGGGTCTCGCTTGTTTTTGCCTTGTCTTCCACACACCCCCATTCCGATGGCCCACTCCTCTCTATAGAAATCTGTGCACTTTTCATGGAAGATATTACTTTCTGCTGACCCCACAAAGAATTGGCAGGAGCCCTCGGAAAGGATGATACTATAATTGTTCTTGTGGGGCTCCATGGGGGGATAAATTTCTCATGATTCATGTTTCCAGACGGACTTCAGTTCCCCAGGGCAGTCATTCCAGAAACTTTTCTCAGCCTTTTTACTCTAAGAAATAAAAATAGTGATTTAGGGTTTGATTGCTCCCATGAGAGACTCCCCTGTTCATGGTGCAGAGCAGGAGCTGGGGCAGAGAAGAAGCTGGCTGGGAGGCAGGATGAGGGGCCCCGGGGGTCAGGAGATGCTGCTGCCAGCCTCTCTGGAGGGTGAGGGCTGGGATGGTGGGGGGACAGGCCAGAATCAGGTTTGTCCTCGTGATCAGGCCGCCCAGGAGTCTTGGGCAGCAGGAGGCCATGGGCGCAATGCCCTGAGCCTGGAGGCAAAGCAGATGCATTCTGTCCTTCCCCAAAATGGTGCTCACACACCAGGCTGGTGCCCACGGCTGGTGCCCACGGCGGCTGGGGAGCTATACTACAGGGGTCTGAGTTGCACTTAGTTGCTCAGTTGTGTCCAGCTCTTTGTGACCCCATGGACTGTAGCCCACCAGGCTCCTCTGTCCATGGAACTCTCCAGGCAAGAATATTGGAGTGGGTTGCCATGCCTTCCTCTGGGGGATCTTTCCAACCTAGGGATCGAACCCAGGTCTCCCGCATTGCAGGCCTCCAGGGAAACCCATACTACAGGGTTCAGCTGTTGTGTTTCTTGAGTTTTTACTAGGCTGATACGTGAACTCTTTGAACGAATACCTACATCAGCATCCGCGCTGGGTGCTGGGGGCACAGTGGTGAACAGGGATGAGCACGAAGGACGGCTGATCCATGAACTCTTATTCCACAGCCTCAGAGTCAAGCCCTGGGCGTGTATTTCTCCCAGGCCTATTGCTGTTTTCAAGGGGACATATTCAGAGTCAGTGGATCAGAGTGAATTTTTCAGCAGTTCTTGTGATGGTCAGGGGAACCCCCTCTTCTAAGGATTTAAGATCTAATGCGTGATTGAGAATCGGCCCATCAGAAGTGCCCCGGGCATTTAATTCTTGTAAGGCTCAAAGGTTCAGTGTCAGCTGACAGGATGGTCCACCGCTGGTGCCGAGTGACCAGAGGGGCCTGCCTGGTTAGCAGCCAGGCCCTCCCTGGACCTGCCCTCACCCTCGCTCTGGGGTTCAGGATCCACTGTGACCTGGCTGGACCCTCCTGGTCTTCCTGCTGTGAAGGGATAAACCCAGTGTCTCACCAGTTCTCCTCCTGGGTCTGTTTCTGCTCTGAGCCCCACTGTTTCTCTACAAGCTTATTCTGGCCTCAGAGCTAGACTAGAACCAGCTCCGCACAATCATGGGATCAGCTCACATGCCTCTCGGGACGGATCTGTCCCCATTACTCGTCTGAGAAGGCTCTTCATCACTAGTGTGTTTCTTACTCTGTAGAACAGACACTTCAAGTTCTGTAGGAAGTTGGAAGTTCCTTGAGAATAGGGGGGTAGGTGGCTCTCATTAAATAAGTGACATGGATCACGTTTCCTCCACACTTGCCAGCTCTCTGGGGATGTCTGTGACTATCACCGGGATGCCACGGGCTGGACCAGTCTCTTGAAATCATATCTGGAAACATGGCCCATGACCTAGAGGCACAGAACCTGAGTAACCTAAGGCATAAGATGTTTTGTGTTAAATTGACTTGAACTAAATTAGCACCATACCAATAACTGGGTAAATGACATGTGACCCCAGAATTCCCTTTAATGGAGCTGGACAGCGGCCCTGGAAGATGTGCTCAAAGTGGTCACTTACTAAAAGGGTGATGTCACCCATGTTCCCTTTAGTAGAATGGAAGCTAGAGCCCAGGGAGTTGGTGCCACTCCAAAAAGAGAACCAGCATGGGCGGGCGATTGGAGCGTGATGGAGGGAGATGTTGCAACCACTCTGTGCTCTGCGTCCCCATGGGACAGGGTGTCGGCAGGATGGGGCCCTTCTGTAGCCTGCACGGTAGCTGTGCTTGCTCAAATGACAGCCTCGCCATCAAAAACTGACAAGGAGAGAATGACAGTCTCCCGTTTTCTGTGTCCCACACAGATATACCCCGTTGTTTGGCAGCTGGTCAAAATTCATATTCCCCTTGTCTGTGTTTTAGTTTTGGAGATCCAGCTAACATGGGTCTCCCTGTCTCTGCCCTCTTGGCTAACCAGCTGGTCACTCTTGCTTTTCTTTGCCTGTGACTCTTTTCCTCCTCTCCTTTTCACAGCATGGCATCAGCAACGATGTAAGATTTTCCTCAGTAGCATGACCATCAAGAGAAAAGGTTAGCCAGGTCCTAGGAATTTGAGATTTTGCTGGTCCTGCTAGAATGGGAAATTCTAAGTATTCCAAAATAGACTTTTCCTTTGGTGGAGACTCACTGGCGGACCCTGGACTGTAGAGTGCTAAGCTGGGGAAACGCAGGCTGACTTCAGTGTCAGCGTGCCCGTCACAGCTGTGAAGCCTGTGGCGATGGTGTCCTTTCTCCTCCTGGTGAGGAGAGTGGTCCAGCCAAGGGAGCGGGGAGATGGGCAGCCTCTCTCTCACCCCGCCTGTGGCTTCTGCTTGGTCCACAGCTGACAGGGACCTGCAGCTGAGAACCATTCACCGGCAGCTGCAGCCCCAGGCCTTCTCCCCACTTCACCAGGACATCGCCAAGAAGGCAAGACAGAGCCTCCTGGCTGCATAGATGCTGCCTCAGGAGCACACAACCATCACCCTGCGCAGAGCTGAGGACCCAGAGCACGATGGGAATTTCTCACCCGGACAAACACAGGAGATCCCTCCTGAGGTGTGTAGGAAATTTGTTTCTGACCCAAGGGTCACAAAATAGATTGTTATTGATATGAATTTTAATTGACTGCCAGGTCATTGCTAATTCATCCCTGACTTAGGCAGAAAAAAATTAATTGTTAAATTGAGGAGGATTTTTTTGTTGTTGTTGTGTTGTTTTTTTTTAATGTGAGCCTGATCCTACAGCTGCTGGAAATCTTGCTGTGGGGAGGGTAAATAAACCCAGGAGCAGGATGTGCTGTTTTCAAAACTTTCTGCCTAAGGAGGAGTCTGGAGAGCTAGGAGGTTCATTCTGGAAGATCAGTCTTCTGTGCTGACAAGGGAGTGGATCTGCTATGGCCAGAATCAGGCCAGACCAACTTCATGATGCTCTGAGGCAAGGCTGCGGGACATGGCATAGCAAACAGAACCAGTACTGACCTCACTGGGGCTGAGAAGCTGAAACCCAGGTCCTTGATCTCTCGTCCCATTGTCCTGGGTTCCCTACCTCACCCTATCCTCCTGGGTCCCTGACCTCCCCCCATTTCACCTTCCTGGGTCCCTGACCTTCCCCGAGTCTTCCTGGGTCCCTGATCTCACCCTATCCTCCTGGGTCCCTGACCTCCCCCCATTTCACCTTCCTGGGTCCCTGACCTCCCCCGAGTCTTCCTGGGTCCCTGATCTCACCCTATCCTCCTGGGTCTCTGACCCCACACCCCCACACCTTCCTGGGTCCCTGACCTCCCCCGAGTCTTCCTGGGTCCATGATCTCCCTCCATCCTCCTGGGTTTCTGACCTCACCCCATCCCCCTGGGGTCCCTGACCTTCCCCCATCCTCCTGGGGTCCCTGACCTCCCATCCATCCCCCTGGGGTCCCTGACCTCCCCCCATACCCCTGGTGTCTTGACCTCCCCCTCATCCTCCTGGGTCTCTGACTGCACACCCATCCCCCTGGGGTCTCTGACCTCCCCCCATCCCCCTGGGGTCTCTGAACTCCCCCCATCCCCCTGGGGTCCCTGACCTCACCCCATCCCCCTGGGGTCCTGACCTTCCCCCATCCTCCTGGGGTCCCTGACCTCACCCCATCCCCCTGGGGTCCTGACCTTCCCCCATCCTCCTGGGGTCCCTGACCTCCCATCCATCCCCCTGGGGTCTCTGACCTCCCCCCATCCCCCTGGGGTCTCTGAACTCCCCCCATCCCCCTGGGGTCCCTGACCTCACCCCATCCCCCTGGGGTCCTGACCTTCCCCATCCTCCTGGGGTCCCTGACCTCACCCCATCCCCCTGGGGTCCTGACCTTCCCCCATCCTCCTGGGGTCCCTGACCTCCCATCCATCCCCCTGGGGTCTCTGACCTCCCCCCATCCTCCTGGGTTTCTGACCTCGCCCCATCACCCTGGTGTCTTGACCTCCCCCTCATCCTCCTAGGTCTCTGACTGCACCCCCGTCCCCCCGGGGTCTCTGACCTCCCCCCATCCCCCTGGGGTCCTTGGCCTCCCCCATCCTCCTGGTGTCTCTGACCTCCCCCATCCTCCTGGGGTCTCTCACCTCCCCCTATCCCCCTGGGGTCTCTGACTTCCCCCATCCTCCTGGGTCTCTGACTGCACCCCCATCCCCCTGGGGTCTCTGACCTACCCCCATCTCCCTGGGGTCCTGACCTCCCCCCATCGCCCTGGGGTCCTGACCTCCTATCCATCCTCCTGGGGTCCCTGACCATCTAAGGCAGGGGATGGTGCATCCAGGCTGGAAACAGATGCAGAAGGTTGAGCAGTAGGATTTGGGTTACTCAAGGTTTAGTGTGAATCATTGCTAGGGGGGGCTTGAGGGGCAAGGAGAGTAATGAATGCTGTTTTCTGTGACTGGAGGCTACTTGGTTGTAGAGGCAATTTTCTCTTTATTATGTATGAACATATTTACAAGATCCATGTGGGCGTCGGTGACTGGGGAGCCCCATTGCACAGGTGTCCAGGGTGATAACAGCAAGCAGTGCGGCCCTGCTGCCCCCTCCCCTGCTGGGGCTGTAGGTCCACTGTGGTGGTGCAAGGTGGACACTAAGTCTAGAAACAAAATTATTTTGCCATATAATATTAATAAACTATTAGTCATCTACTTGTCTATGTTTCCAGAGTTTGCTGGCCACCCTGCAGACATTGAAAGTGAAGTCGCTCAGTTGTGTCTGACTCTTTGTGACCCTCTGGACTGTAGCGTGTCAGGCTCCTCTGTCGATGGGATTCTCCAGGCAAGAATACTGGAGTGGGTTGCCATTTCCTTCTCCGGGGAATCTTCCCAGCCCAGGGATCAAACCCGGGTCTCCTGCACTTGCAGGCAGACTCTACCTTGTGAGCCACCAGGGAAGCCCATTGAGTGAGGAGTATATGGCAGAAACAGAGGAGGCACTAAAGGGCCTCTTGATGAAGGTGAAAGAGGAGAGTGAAAAGGCTGGCTTAAAACTCAGCATTCAAAAAACAAAGATCATGGCATCCGGTCCCATCACTTCATGGTGACTAGACGGAGCAAAACATGGAAATAGTGACAGACTTTATTTCCCTGGGCTCCAAAATCACTGCTGACGGTGACTGCAGGCATGAAGTTAAAAGACGCTTGCTCCTTGGAAGAAAAGCTGTGACAAACCTAGCCAGCATATTAAACAGCAGAGAAGGAGCTGTCCCTCGTTCCTGATTGGAAGGAGACGGTTGTGCATGAAAGAAAGGACGGAGTTCGCCAAGCCTTGCACAGGAGAAAGCAGCACTGTGCGAGTGCTGGCTTTTCAAAGAGGATATTTTAAATCTCCAGTGCTGCAGAACCGGCAGAAAAGGAGGCAGAGACTTCATTTTGCTAGCTTATATTTTCAAACATTTAAAGAATGCGTTGCATGCTTCCGTTGATTGAGTGAAGCGATCCAAAAGGGTCACACAGGGTTTGGCATCTTCAAAATGGTGATGGTGCTTCTGAAAATGCTCCCAGGAAAATTAAACATGTTGTGAAGGATGGATGATAGCCGGACGTGAGCTGTCTTGTTAAAGCGTCATCCCTCCTCCCTGGCAGCCTCCTTCCCGTCTCATTAAGCCAGCTGCCTGGCTCTATCCAGACAATTAGCGTGGTGATTTACTGCTCAGTTGCTTCTGGGAGCTGCAGGGGGAGGCTATCCCATCTTCTGTGTCTCATGGGGGGCCAGTCAGGCTCAGCTGCAGCAGTAAATACAGCGCTAGAGAGCGGGGGCGTAGGAATGCGTTCTGCCTGCTGTTAGAAGCCGAGATATAAAAACGAGATTTATTTGCAACAATCTGATAGAGAAAATTGAGTCTTGGGAATTGATGTCCCAGAAAGCCTTTCAAGTCAGCCTAGAGTCACCGCATGATGTGAGTCACACCACAGAATAGGGAGGAGTCGGAGGAGGGAAAAACTGAGCCCTGACATCTACTGCGCCCACTGTTAAGGATAAAGGGATTGACCGAACTGTACACCGTGAACTGTGGTCACGGTTACAGACTCCCCCATCGGCCCTCTCCTGACAGTTGGATACTTTGGGCCCTCAGATCAGTGCTATAACTCAGCTTTTTAAGATGCAGTTCTTCTGCAGATTTGATGCCAAATAAACTGCCCCCCCCAACCCTCCCTGCCATGGCTCTCTCCTTTCCCCAAAAGGTTTCATCTAATGTCTGTCTGTGCGTGCGTGCTCACTCAGTCATGCCCAACTCTCTGTGACCCCGTGGACTACAGCCCGCCAGGCTCCTCTGTCCATGGGATTCTCCAGGCAGGAATACTGGAGTGGGGTGCCATGCCCTCCTCCAGGGCCTCTTCCTGACCCAGGGATCAAGCCTGCATCTTGCTTGGCAGGTGGAGTCTTTACCACTTGAGCCACCTGGGAAGCCCTTCATCCTAATAAATAATTGCAAATAATTGTGATCTTTCTTCTGATATTTCACATTTTGGTTCTTTAATTTTTCTGAGAACTCCTATTGAAATTTGAATTGGATGGTACAGCAATCCCCAGCTGATGTTTTTAAACTGTGTGTGCTCAGTCGTGTCTGACTCTTTGCAACCCCACAGACTACTGTAGCTTGCAAGGCTTCTCTGTCCATGGAATTTTCCAGGCAAGAATACTGGAGTGCATTGCCGTTTCCTTCTCCAGGGGATCTTCTTAACCCAGGGATCGAAACTGCATCTCCCCTGTCTTCTGCACTGGCAGGCAGTTTCTTAAACCAACTGTGCCACCTGGGAAGCGGAAACTAGTGTGGAGATTAGACATTCATGGTAAACTTCATTTACTCAGGTGTTTGTTCAGCAGCCAGTATATTTGTAACCATGTTAATGTGTGTCTGGCCTTGCTGGGCTATGATCAGAGAGAAGATACATGTGATTTCTCTGCTGGTGCAACTTGCTTCCAGGATACATTTCAAGTCTATATATGTTTGCAAACTACCAGAGGTTGCAGATAACGCTTGAAAAAATAAAAGAAGTGGAGGTTCATGAGTGAGGCTGACTTCCAGGCTTTGGAGTAAGGTCTGAGCTCAGGACAGAGGGGAGCGGGACCAGTGTCCCTGCTGTCCCCTCTGTTCCCCCCAGATCCTCAGTCCCATCCCCACCTCTCCCCCCACCACACTTGGCCAAAAGTCATTGTTTCAAAAGTTACAGCACCTAGACTCCCCCTCCTGCTCCTGCAAACTTGTCCCTAATTTACAGCTACTTCCTTGAAGAACCAGATGACGACTTCAGAAGGGAACACTTTTGACAGCTTTATTGCCCCCTCCAGCTGTGAACAGGGGTGGCGACAGCCTTCATGATAGCTGGCACAGGGGACTGTCACTCACTGTGTCCTCAGCAGCAACGGGGCGCCCCGCCCCCACACCCAGGAGGGGTCTGTGTCAGAATCTTGTGAGCATATCTTGCTCTGCTTGTTTTGAACATGGACGATGTCACTGTCTGTGCAGAGTCTATAATAGTCAGAGTTTGGTCATTTTGGTCTCCTGAGGACTCAGTAAAGAGTCCTGCAATGCAGGAGACCTGGGTTTGATTCCTAGGTCAGGAAGATTCCCTGGAGAAGGAAATGGCAACCCACTCCAGTATTCTTGCCTGGACAATTTCATGGACAGAGGAGCCTGGTGGGCTACAGTTCTTGGAATTGCAAAGAGTGGGACAAAACTGAGCAACTAACACTTTAATTTGATCATTTCATCTTATTTTCCCAAGAAAGGTGGGAAAAAAAAATGATTAATTGTGTGCTGGGTAAGTCTTTCTTTGGCCCATAACGTGTAACTGGATCAAGAATTTCTCAAAACAATGATATGTCAATGATAAGTCTCAAAACAACTCAGTGTCTGCATGGTGTTTATATTTACTTTATATTAATAGTTTGGCCCATTGCTCTAGTTGAATAAGACCCTCAAGTTGTAACTTTCTAGCTAAAAGTCTGAAAATATCAAAACTACTTCCATCGTTTCATTGTCATTCATCTGTACATTGTCCCCTGCTTTCTTCCTCCACATCCCACACTCACTCTTCCTTTAGTTAGGCTGACCTGACTGCTGATGGAAAAAAATGCACAACCAAAAAGGTCGAGAGTTAGGTTTTATTTGGTGGGCAAAGCTGAGAACTCAAGCTGGGGACACAGCAACTCAGATAGCTCCAAGGGACTGATCCCAAGAGGCAAGGGAGGAGCCAGGGTAAATAGGAGTTTTTGCATCAAAAACCGGGTAGTCCAAACATCAAAAGATTCCGTTAATTAAAGAAAACCAGACATCTCAAGGAATTTAGGGCTTTCCTGTGTATGGGAAGATGCAGGAGTCTGGGCTAACTGAAATCATAGCTCTGACTGCACCTTGGCTGTCTGGGGCCACTGTCTGCTTTCCTGTCCTGAGTCCCCTCAGGGTGCAGTGTTGGGGGTTGGGGGGGGGTGGGGGTGTAATGCGGTAGCTCGATGCCCTTTGTTTAGCATATGGCAGGTGACATTTTTCATTAATAACTCTCATAAGGCAAAGTGTCTATCTAGCTTAAACTGTCTGAGAAATTTGAAGGAAGATAACTGTCGATTCCGCATCAGGAAAGATGTCTGGATAGTCAGTTTTCTTTTCTTCTGGTTCCTAAGGCTGATTCTGAGAAGGGTTTTATTTTGAAAGTCATGGGCTCACAGAAAGCTGTGAGACCAATACCCCGAGCTCCATGCTCTCCTCCCCCATCTCCCCTGGATGGTGACACCTTAGGTCACCACAACCTGGTGTCAGAGTAGGGGCCTGCTACCCGGGGGGCAGCCTTGCTCAGTCTCACCAGGCGTTTGTGCACGTGTGTGCAAGACTGCTCTTTTTACTCAGCACACTGCGCTTGGGTCCATCCGAGCTGTGTGGTGTTCCTTCACGTGGATGGTTCCAGATTCCATTAACCGCTCACTCTTCAAAAGATGTCCAGGCTGCTTCCAGGCCTCTGTGCTCGCACACTAAGCTGCTGTGAACACAGGATTTGCGTCTGAGTCTGTGGACAGGAGTGCTCATCTCCCTGGCACACATGCCCAAGTGCACGACTGCTAGGCTCTGGGCTGAGTGCAGAGTGTGCGTTTAGTTTTACGAGAAACTGCTGAGCCGCTTCCCAAGGGTGGCTGGAACCTTCTGTTTCTTCCAGCAGTGCCAGAGAGGAGCGCGTCTTTCTGGGAGCATCTTGTGTTTTGATCCCATCTCCCTGAACACAGCCCAGTCCCTCCAGACAGGCGTGGTGGAGGAAATGGAGTCATGGAGAGCGGCTGGGCCGGGCAGGCGTCCTCTCCATGAGGGACAGTCTGTATCTGTGGACAGGTCTGGCTGAGCTGCTGGGATGGCCGTGTTCTCAGGGCTTGCTGGGGCGGTGGTCTGGGTGTGTCCACAGCCCTGATGCGTGGAGCTCAAAGGTGTCCACACCTGAGGCCTCGGCCATGGCCTCTCAGTGTCACATGAGAGCCCCCAGCCCCTGCTCTACACACGCTTTCCGCACGCTGTGCACGGCCCCCTGCAGCCCTCCAGGACCTGTGTCCTCAGGCGACCAGCAGACCTACACTTCCCCCTGGGACCACCTCATCCGTGCACTGGGTGGGTGGGCAGCCACCAGCTGCACTTTCCACTGACGAGGGAGGTGTCTCGGCCTTGACACTCACAGAAGAAGCGCATCCTCTTGCCCTTTCCGTGCCAAACTATCTGATGTGAACAGGAGCCATGGAGCAAACTCATCTGCCAGACGTGAGCCTCAGCTTAAGCCCAGAAAGGACCTCCTCACACCGTCTTCCTGCCTCAGTTCCTGTGTCTATTTGACCGCTCCAGCTGTGTGGGTCCCTGACTCCCTCCTCCCTCCCTGCACACAGCTCTTCCCCTAGGAGTAGTTTGGGGACAAAAAGGGAGCATTTTCCTTCCAGGGTGCAGGGAAAGCTCCCCACGTCTTTACTGCCGCCTTTTTGACTTGGCAACAATGGTTAGGACTTGCCTTACTTAGTTACGGCGCAAATGCCAGTTGCTGTCACAAAGGCCCCAGGGTAACAGCGGTTTAAGGGGGACAGAAACGTATTTCTCTCTCTGGACTCAGAACCAATACTACAGCTCTGCATGTCAACCAGCCAGTTGCCTCTGTCTGGCTTCCCCACCATCCTCAACAGGCAGCTCCAATCTTGTGTCAGTCTGGGCAGCCCTCTCCCTCGTGTTCACACCTCACCTGCAGGAGGCGGGGGGCAGGATGAGAGAACACACTCCTCCCCTTCTCCAGATGACCAGGAGATGGCCTACATAATTTTTGCTTAAATCCTCTCAACCTCGCCCACGGTTGGCTGTGAGAAGCTGCCAAGTGTGGGCGTCATACTAGACAGTTGTGAGGCTGGTGGGGACATGGGCGGTCAGAACTGAACTTCGGACAGTGAGGAATGGCGCAGGGTCAGGGGCGCCGCCCTTAGGTTTGGCGCGGGAAGGAGTGGCGTCATCTCGGGCGGCGGCTCTCGGCCAGGGGCAGATTGCCCCCCAGGGTACGTTCGGCCCCACGCGGAGATGTTGCTGGTGGTCGTAACTGGGCATGTGTGTCCTGGCATCGAGTGTAGACGCTTCTCAACACTCTGCCAGGCTCACAGGCAAGGACCCAACCGTCATGCTGCAGTGGCGTGGTGAGAGCCCTAGCTCACCACATGCTGACAACTTCTCTCAGCTTTCCTTGTGTTCTTTCCTGGAAATTTTTCTACAGCTCGTGTCCTCTTAGGTGAGATTAGGGAGGTGTCAATGTGCTTCCCGGGTGGCACTAATGGTAAAGAACTCACCTGCCAATGCAGGAGGTGTAGGAGACGTAAGAGACATGGGTTCGATCCCTGGATCAGGAAGATCCCCTGGAGGAGGAAATGGCAACCCACTCCAGTATTCTTGCCTGGAGAATCCCATGGACAGAGGAGCCTGGCGGGCTACACTCCATGTGGTCACAAAGAGTCGGACGTGACTGAGCGACTTCACTTTCCCTTTTCACTTTCATGCACTGAAGAAGGAAATGGCAACCCACTCCAGTATTCTTGCCTGGAGAATCCCATGGACAGAGGAGCCTGGCAGGCTACAGTCCTTGCTGTTGCAAAGTGTCAGACACGACTGAAGCGACTTAGCACACACGATGTGCATCCAGCAGATGACAGTTCGCTGTGGGCTGAATTGCATGCCTCTAAATTCATATGCTGAAAATCTCCCCTGACACAGTGGTGTTAGAAAGAGATGGAGGGGTGCTTTGGGTGGTGTTCGGTCATGATGCTGTGGCCATCCTGAATAGGATTCGTGCCTGTATAAATAACACCCCAGAGAGCCCCTCACCCCTTCCTCCACATACGGACACACGGGAAAGGCTCCAGCCGTGAACCTGCATGAGGCCAGGGACAAGTCACCTCTGATCTTCAATGTCCAGCCTCTCTGAGACATAAACGTCTTCTGTCTGCAAGATTCCCAGGATGGAGTGAGACAGGCTGTACGGTGCTGATGCTCTGTTTGCTGTCGATCATTCTAAGGAAGGAATGAAGCTTGCCACCCAGCAGGCACAGTTCTGTAGGAGTTACTGCCAGCCCAGCTTCAGTCCTGAAGGTGAAGCCTCCCTTGTCTCGCTTTTCCCCCACTATTTAATAATACACATCATCCCTCTAACACAGAGGAAAGAAGGGAATCTATTCAATTAGAGACAAGTGTAATTTCATACAATTAATCATAGTCTTCTTAAGGGAAATAAAAATAATTTGTTTTTAGTAGGAAGAAACCTGTAATTATTTGGTGATGGAGGAAAAACTGCCCATTAGCACACTGTGATTACTCTGACTGTGGGGAGACACGCTGCTGCTTTTGCTGTTAGTCTTAGGCATGAAATACTGTGCGTAACATCTTGTGATTTCGGGATCTGGTGACCTCCATGGATGACATTAAACAGGTGGCTTGGCGTTTCAGGACACAAATCTCAAGTAATCAGCCTGAGAGGACAGCACCAAACGCTCCTGCGAGGTTGCTCGCATGAGGCATGGCCTCTTGAATAAACTCGAGGTGGAGATGTGAGCCTGGTGGAGCTGGAGGGATAGGGTAGGAGCAGGTCCCAGCCGCTGCAGTGACCACTCAGAAGCTGTGTCCTGTGAATGGAAAGCCAGCCTCTGGAAGCCTCTGGGATTAGGACACATCGTGAGTCAGCCATGCCCCACTGACACTTTTTATTACTTCAGGGGGTTGCTGAGCTTCACACATTTTCTTTTGGACAGAAACAAGCCAAGCTCCTTGTCTCCTATCTCCCTGGATCTGAGAGACCTGTAATGTCCTTCGTGGGACATGACTGTAGCCTCTCTCTCTTTTTAAAAACAATTTGTTTATTTATTTGGCTGTGCCAGGTCTTAGTTGCAGCATGCAAACTCTTGGTTGTCACATGTGGGATCTAAGGATTGAACATGTGAGCAGGGACTGAACTCTGGCCCCCTGCATTGGGAGCATGGAGTCTTAGCCATTGGACCACCAGGGAAGTCCCTGTAACCTCTCTTAAAATATCCATTTCACAGCAAGTCACAAGTGAAGTGTGCTAAGTCACTTCAGCCATGTCCAACTCTTTTGTGACCCCCACGGACTGTAGCCTGCCAGGCTCTTCTGTCCATGGGATTCTCCAGGCAAGAATACTGGATCTTCCTGACCCAGGGATCGAACGCATGCCTCGTACGACTCCCGCATTGGCAGGTGGGATCTTTACCGCTAGAGCCATCAGGGAAGCATTTCACAGCTAGTCATACACACTCTTGCATTTTGTTGCATCTCTCTTCTATTTTTCTTTTTGTATTTTCACTTGTCTTTCCAATTAGACAGTAAAAGCTCTGCGGGGAAACATCCTTTCTTACTGTGGTACATACATACTGTGGAGTATTACTCAGCCATAAAAAGAATGAAATAATGTGATTTGCAGCAAAAGAGGGATCTAGAGATTATCATACTAAGTGAAGAAAGTCAGACAGGGAAAGACAAACATCATATGATGTCATTTATCTGTGCAATCTTAAAAAAAGATGATATGAATGAGCTATTTACAAAACAGAAACAGACTTATGGTAGCTAAAGTGAAAGGGAAAGGAGAGATAAATTAGGAGTTTGGGATTAACATATATGCATTACTATATATAAAACACTTCCCTGGTAGCTCAGCTGGTAAAGAATCTGCCTGCAACGCAGGAGATCCTGGTCCGATTCCTGGGTCAGGAAGATCCCCTGGAGAAGGGATAGGCTACCTACTCCAGTATTCTTGGGCTTCCCTGGTGGCTCAGAAGGTAATGGATCCATCTGCAATGCTGGAGACCTGCGTTCTATCCCTGAGTTGGGAAGATCCCCTGGAGGAAGGCATGGCAACCCACTCTAGTATTCTTGCCTGGAGAACCCCCATGGATAGAGGATTTGGTGGGCTGCAGTCTGTGGGGTTGCAAAGAGAAGGACACAGTTGAGCGACTAACACACACAAATATATAAAATAGATAACCACGCAAGTCCCACTGTATAGCACAGGGAACTATATGCAGTGTCTTGAAATAACCTGTAATGGAATATAACCTGAAAGCAACATAAAACACTTTGCTGTGCCCCTGAAACTGACACAGCATTGTTCTCAACTGAGCAACATGTTCTCCTGTTCTCAGTTGAAGTTCAATGAGACCAGTAGGAAAAGAACTTCCCTTTCTGTACTGTTTTCCTGTGACGTCTAGCACAGGTCCTTACATGCGCCAAACATCTTTATTGAGTGTGGTCTTACTTTCACTTTGTATCATGGCTGCTAAGCGTGGTCTTGAATTCATCCTGACACCACGATCAGGAGACTACATGCAACTCAACTGTTCTCAAGCAGGAATACAAGAGAACCTGAAACATAACAGAGAAAAAGATCTGGATTTCACGTGATTATGAGCTATTTTAAATAGGGGCACATATAAGCATTAAACCAATATACAGAACTTTAATTCGTTGTATCCACTGATATCTGTTAAAAATCCCTTAAAGTAGAATGTGTGTGAAGTGTTGAGCCCATGTGCCAATGAAGGGAGCTTTTTCTGTGTTAAGAAATCTATTGACTGGACTTTCTAGCAAGGAGGGGCCAAGCCAGCCAGGGCCTTGGACCCAGCCCACTCAGTCGGGGGGTTGAGGAGGCTCCCTTGAAGCTGGGAGACTTAGCAGGTGAGCTGACCCTCCAGCCAGAGGGCAGTGGTGGAAATGGAGGGGGTTGTCAGGACTGAGAGCAGACTTAGAGCCACTTCTGGGCCACCGAGCCTGGCAGACACGCTGCCCTGGGGGCTTGATCTTAAGTACCCAGCTGGCTTTAACCTAGAAATTGGTAGACAGACTTTTTTAAAAGTGGTTTCATAAAATTTCAGGCATTGCACTCTTCCACTCCTGTATTCTTGCCTGGGAAATCCCATGGACAGAGAAATCTGGTGGGCTGCAGTCCATGGAGTCATAAGAGTTGGACACAGCTGAGCTACTCAGCAACCACATGGTGCCTCCTGGTGAAATGACGTCCTCAAGGGGAAATACCAGCACTGCCTTCACTGACAGTCTCTCTCATCAATGAAGAGGATCCTTATGTTAGGATTTGTACTCCTTATACGTAAACAATGCTGTCTCCTAGTGAACCTCATAACCTACTGGTGGACAGTAACTGCTGTCGTTACTCTTTGTAATATTTCTGAGTTATTATTATTTTACTTTACGAGCATGATACTCTCAGAGGAGCCTGCTCTGACCTCAGACCCCCACACTGGGTCACAGTGTGTTAGTGTCCTGTTAGTGTCCTGTTAGTGACCTGTCCCTCCCCCTCACAGGCCCTCCACTATTGCAATGAAATAGCAATTGCTTGATTAATTGTTTCATGCCTGTCTCCCTTGCCAGATTATTTTCCCAATGAAAGCAGGAACCACGTCTGTTTTAATCATAGCTGCAGCCAACACTGGTTCTTGCCCATAGCAATAAATTCTTTTTAAATGAGTTATTTCATTCTCTCATCTATTCATCCATTAGCTAATGCATTTAGCATTCACAGGCTCTCGGAACTGTGCTACAACCAGGGACACAAAGCATGACATGATCGGGTCTGCATTCAAGGAGCTTATGATGTAGTGCCGAGGTCTTAACCCATGAAGGTTTACCTGCAAAACCTGGTAAAAACACTGGTCCCTCTCCCCAGAATCTACCAGATTCATTTAAAATGCAAGCAAGATTTTGTAGGTGGCTTGCAATGTTCATAGATCCCCTGAAGTCTATTCACTGTCTTCCTAAAATTCACTGAATTCCAAGGTCCTGCCATGAAATTGAGACTTAAAGACACATACAAGTTGAGACTCCCCTGGAAGTCCGTGGTTAAGACACTGCATTTCCACTGCAGGGGCACGGGTTCAATCCGTGGTTCTGGAACTAAGATTCTACATGCCCTACTTATGGCCAAAACATAGAAAAATAAAAAAGACACACACAAGTTAAAGAGAGGAGTGAAGGAGGGCATCAGAGTGTCCTGCTGGGTTGAGAAATGCTTCCCTGGAAAAGATGTTTGAGCCCCGTTCTGAGGGCTCAATCTGATCTCATCAGAAATAAGGACTAGAAGTGGAGCAGACAGCGTTTGAAACCACACAACTCAGAGTGGGACTTGCAGCCACTGTCTTTTCATCGAGATTACACAGCTGGTCTCAGGACTTAAAGAGGGTCAGGTTCTCTGTGTCTCATTGCAGGAAGAACTCAGTGAGAGACAAAGCAGTGGGTAAGAAGTGGATTTATTTAGAGAGATACACATTCCATAGACAGTATGTGGTCTGTCAAAAAGGCTAGAAGCCCTGAAACATGGGATGATTAGTTTTTATGAGCTGGGTAATTCCATCAGCTAATGAGTGGGCAGATTAGTCCAACTATTTGGCAGAAGGGGTGGGGATTTCCAGGAACTGGGCCACTGCCCACTTGTTGGCCTTTTATGGTCAGTCTGGGAATGATCCTGACCCCTGGGAGAGTGTCATTTAGCTGTGTTATACATGGACATCACCAGATGGTCAATACCAAAATTAGATTGATTATATTCTTTGCAGCTAAAGATGGAGAAGCTCTATACAGTCAGCAAAAACAAGACTGGGAGCTGACTGTGGCTCAGATCATGAACTCCTTATTGCCAAATTCAGACTTAAATTGAAGAAAGTAGGGAAAACCACTAGACCATTCAGGTATGACCCAAATCAAATCCCTTATGATTATACAGTGGAAGTGACAAATAGATTCAAGTGAAGTGACGAATAGATTAGATCTGATCGATAGAGTGCCTGAAGAACTACGGACAGAGGTTCGTAACACTCTACAAGAGGTGGTGATCAAAATCATCCCCAAGAAAAAGAAATGCAAAAAGACAAAATGGTCGACTAAGGAGGCATTACAAATAGCCGAGAAAACAAGAGAAGATAAAGGCAAAGGAGAAAAGGAAAGATACACTCATTTGAATGGAGAGTTCCCAAGAATAGCAAGGAGAGATAAGAAAGCCTTCCTCAGTGATCAACGCAAAGAAATAGAAGAAAACAATAGAATGGGAAAGACAAGTGATCTCTTCACGAAAATTAGAGATACCAAGGGAATATTTCATGAAAAGATGGGCACAATAAAGGACAGAAATGGCATGGACCTAACAGAAGCAGAAGATATTAAGAAGAGGTGGCGAGAAAACACAGGAGAACTGTACAAAAAAGATCTTCATGACCCAGATAATCACGAGGGTGTGATCACTCACCTAGAGCCAGACATCCTGGAGTGTGAAGTCAAGTGGCCCTTAGGAAGCATTACTACAAACAAAGCTAGCGGAGGTGATGGAATTCCAGTGGAGCTATTTCAAACCCTAAACGATATGCAGTGAAAGTGCTGCACTCAATATGCCAGCAAATTTGGAAAACCCAGCAATGGCCACAGGACTGGAAAAGGTCAGTTTTCATTCCAATCCCAAAGAAAGGCAATGCCAAAGAATGCTCAAACTACCGCACAATTGCACTCATCTCATATGCTAGCAAAGTAATGCTCAAAATTCTCCAAGCCATGCTTCAACAGTATATGAACTGAGAATACCCAGATGTTCAAGCTGGTTTTAGAAAAGGCAGAGGAACCAGAGATCAAATTGCCAGCATCCGTCAGATCATAGAAAAATCAAGAGAATTCCAGAAAAAATATACTTCTGCTTTATTGACTATGCCAAAGCCTTTGACTGCGTGGATCAAAACAAACTGGAAAATTCTTAAAGAGATGGTAATACCAGACCACCTGACCTGCCTCCTGAGAAACCTGTATGCAGGTCAAGAAGCAACAGTTAGAACCGGACATGGAACGACAGACTGGTTCCAAATTGGGAAAGGAATATGTCAAGGCTGTATATTCTTGCCCTGCTTATTTGACTTCTATGCAGAGTACATCATGTGAAATGCCAGACTGGATGAAGCACAAGCTAGAATCAAGATTGCTGGGAGAAATATCTGTAACCTCAGATATACTGATGACACCACCCTTATGGCAGAAAGTGAAGAGGAACTAAGGAGCCTTTTTATGAAACTGAAAGAAGAGAGTGAAAAAGCTGGCTTAAAACTCAACATTCAAAAACTAAGATCATGGCGTCCTGTCACTTCATGGCAAATAGGCGGGGAAACAATGAAAACAGTGACAGACTTTATTTTCTTGGGGCTCCAAAATCACTGCAGATGGTCACTGCAGCCATGAAATGAAAAGATTCTTGCTCCTTGGAAGAAAAGTTATGACAAACCTAGACAGCATATTAAAAAGACAGAGACACTACTTTGCCAACAAAATTCCATCTGGTGAAAACTATGTTTTTTCCAGTGGTCATGTATGGATGTGAGAGTTGGACCGTAAAGACAGATGAGCATTGAAGAATTGATGCTTTTGAAGTGTGGTATTGCAGAAGACTCTTGAGAGCCCCTTGGACTGCTAGGAGATCCAGCCAGTCCATCCTAAAGCAGATCAGTCCTGAATATTCATTGGGAGGACTGATGCTGAAGCTGAAGCTCCAATACTTTGGCCACCTGATGCAAAGAACTGACTCACTGGAAAAGAACCTGATGCTGGGAAAGATTGAAGGCGGGAGGAGAAGGGGACGACAGAGGATGAGATGGTTGGATGGCATCACCGACTCAATGGACATGAGTTTGCGCAAGCTCCAGGAGTTGGTGATGGACAGGGAAGTTGGGTGCTGCAGTTCATGGGGTCGCAAAGAGTTGGACACAACTGAGCAACTGAACAACAACAATATCCAGTGAGAGTGTGAGACAAGAAGACGTGGTGGGGGAGGGCGTGTTGGCTGGAACTGGCCAGCAGCTTGGGAGGGGGTGACTTTGTGCTGTGGAGTGGAAAGCTGCTGCAGTGCCTTATCCCTGGGGCGGGAGGACCAGACGTGACTTCAGGAGGAGCTGTCTGTTGAGCGTTCATGAACAAATGGAAGGGCAAGATCCGGGGGGACAGTTGATCTCATGTACCCGTCATTCAGGTCCAGGACCTGGATGCAGGTGAGACTCTGGGGTTGATAGGCGTGTACGGGCTGGAGTGGCACTTAGGGAGGAGAGTCAGCAGGACTCAGGGACTGACAGCAGGTGACCCATGTGCAGGATGGTGGGAAGAGACTCCAGGTTTTTGCCTTAAGCGTTGAGTGCACATTGAAATAGTTTCCAAAGATGTCCTTGGGCACAAACGCCCTCCTTTTTTGCACGGATGCCAACCTGACAAGAATAAGGCTGCTCACAGGACACTTTTTTTCCCCATTCAAAATGAAATAAGCTTTTGTAAATGATTAAAAGGACATTCCTTACAACTTAGACAACTCAGCAGATTAGCTAGGAGAATGTCCAGAGAAAACCGATGCTGTTGTTTCATCACAAAAGTTGTATGTAAGGCAGCTTTC
This sequence comes from Ovis aries, assembly GCF_016772045.2. Classification (NCBI taxonomy): domain Eukaryota; kingdom Metazoa; phylum Chordata; class Mammalia; order Artiodactyla; family Bovidae; genus Ovis; species Ovis aries. Next base: position 111,939,844 of record NC_056055.1, read on the forward strand.
TAATATCCCTCCTGAGAATAATAAGGAGCTGGGCTGTACCGTCGCCATGTGGGCACTGCAGGTACCTGGTAAGGTGGAGATGCTTAGTATTGGGTGTTACAGAGCTATTCCCCCCAAATGTCAAGACATAATTATGAATTTCTTATAAATTTCTATAGATTAGGAAGCTAGGGTGTTATACATCTTGACTTATGATTAAAAAGAAAACAAAACCCATGAAAGAAACCCACTTACAATTAGCTGTCATTTCAAACTTCATTTGGAAGGACAAGTGGGCTTTTGATGAATTTTTTAAAATACCAGCTTTATTGAGATTTAATTCATATACCATATAACTCACCCATTTAAAGTGTTTGGTGGGGAGCTTCCCTGGTGGCTCAGTGGCAGAGAATCCGCCTGCCAGTGCAGGAGACTCGGATTTGATCCCTGACCCGGTAAGATCCCACATGCTGTGGAGCAACTAAGCCCATGTGTGACAACTACTGCGCCTGTGCCCTAGAGCCCGGGAGCCCCAATTATTGCGCCCACGTGCCCTAGAGCCCACGCTCCCCAAGAGAAGCCCCCACGTGAGAAGCCCGCACAGTGCAGCAAGGGGTAGCCCCCTACTCGCCTGCAGCTAGAGAAAGCCCGAGCACAGCCAAAAACAAAGGGTACAGTGCTTTCAACTGATTTTTACTTACTAAAAATATTGTTGTTGTTGTTTTTCTATATATTTCCCTGGCAGTCCAGTGGTTAGGACTCAGTGCTTCCACTGCCAGGCACCCAGGTTAGATCCCTGGTTGCGGAACGAACATCCTGCAAGCTGTGTGGTGTGGCCAAAAATAATAAAGAAAAAAAAATTGTCTTTTAAGTTATACTTGGAAAAGACTCTGATGCTGGGAGGGATTGGGGGCAGGAGGAAAAGGGGACGACCGAGGATGAGATGGCTGGATGGCATCACTGACTCGATGGACGCGAGTCTGAGTGAACTCCGGGAGTTGGTGATGGACAGGGAGGCCTGGCGTGCTGCGATTCATGGGGTTGCAAAGAGTCGGAGACAACTGAGCAACTGAACTGAACTGAACGTAAAAAAACAATTACTTTTTCCTAAAATTCTTTCAACAATCAAATGGTGTTCGTTTTGTAACAAGAAAACTAATGCAAAGTATGTATATTTAAAAATGTGTACAGTAGTCTTTATACATAAGGAATTTTCTTGAGTATCTTCAATGATTGCAGGGAAGAGAAAATACGTTCTGACAAGCTACCATCCATGGGGTTGCAAAGAGTAGGACACGATGGAGCACACACACACGCCCTTAGGTTGGTTCAAACTGAAGTGTAAAATATGGTCATCGTACTATCACGAAAGTGACACGTGGAGTGAGGAGGGAAGGCCCGACGTGGCCCACCCTCGTGGCCCTGTTCACTGTCCTACTGGGGAAGAAGACCCAGTATAACTCACAGAGCCTCGCTCCACTCTGCAGGGCTCTGGGAGACCCTGCTCCTGCCGTAGCCACCTCCCCGCCCTTGCCTGATGGCTGGCAGGCGGTGACGAGTGTCCTCACCTGGGCGGGGGTGACCCTGCATCAGAAATTGCCTTGGGCTTTAAACTGAAGGCAGTTGCCTAGGAACAGCCCCAGCTAAGCACTGGTGTGTGTGCACAGTGAGGATCATCGGAAGGCTTCGAGGATTTCAATGTCATCCCACCTCCTGTGCATATAATCTTTGTGGTAGATGCAGTACGTCTAAAAACCAGGCTTTTCCCAAAACAGCGTGCAAGAAAAAACGTATAACCTTTTGTTAAATTTGAAATTGACAGAACTTTTTTTTTTAGTTTATTTTTTAATTGGAGTATAATTGCTTTATAATATTGCATTAGCTTCTGCCGTGAATCACCCACAGGTATACATACGTCCCCTCCCTCTTGAAGCTCCCTCCCACCTCTTGCCTCATCCCACCCCTCTAGGTTGTCACAGAGCAGAGGTTAAGCTCCCGGCATCATTCCCATTGGCTGTCTATTTTACATCTGGTAACGCATATGTCTCAGTACCACTCTCTCAATTCTTCCCTCCCTCTCCTTCCCCCACTGTCCACAAGTCTGTTCTACGTCTGCATCTCCACTGCTGCCTGCAAATAGGTTCATCAGCACCATCTTTCTAGATTCCATATATATATACACTAATATTCAATATTTTTCTCTTCCTGACTTCACTCTGTTTAACAGGCTCTAGGTTCATCTACCTGACTAGAAGTAACTCAAATGTGTCCTTTTTATGGTTGAGTAATAGTTCATTGTATAGACTCTGTACCACAGCTTCTTTATTCATTCATCTTGACAGAACTGCGGACAATGATTGAACCTCTCTGCTTTGCCCCATGATGCTGGCTTACAGGAATATAACTGGCATGTAGATGGACACATATGTTGGTTCAGTTCAGTCGCTCAGTCGTGTCCGACTCTTTGTGACCCCATGAATCACAGCACACCAGGCCTCCCTGTCCATCAACAACTCCCGGAGTTCACTCAAACGTGTCTACTGAGTCAGTGATGCCATCCAGCCACCTCATCCTCAGTCGTCCCCTTCTCCTCCTGCCCCCAATCCCTCCCAGCATCAGTCTTTTCCAATGAGTCAACTCTTCACATGAGGTGGCCAAAGTATTGGAGTTTCAGCTTTAGCATCATTCCTTCCAAAAAACACTCAGGGCTGATCTCCTTCAGAATGGACTGGTTGGATCTCCTTGCAGTCCAAGGGACTCTCAAGAGTCTTCTCCAACACCACAGTTTAAAAGCATCAATTCTTCGGCACTCAGCCTTCTTCACAGTCCAACTCTCACATCCATACATGACCACAGGAAAAACCATAGCCTTGACTAGACGGACCTTAGTCAGCAAAGTAATGTCTCTGCTTTTGAATATGCTATCTACATTGGTCATAACTTTTCTTCCAAGAAGAAAGTGTCTTTTAATTTCATGGCTGCAGTCACCATCTGCAGTGATTTTGGAGCCCCCCCCCAAAAAAGTCTGACACTGTTTCCACTGTTTCCCATCTATTTCCCATGAAGTGATGGGACCCGATGCCATGATCTTTGTTTTCTGAATGTTGAGCTTTAAGCCAACTTTTTCATTCTCCACTTTCACTTTCATCAAAAGGCTTTTAGTTCCTCTTCACTTTCTGCCATAAGGGTGGTGTCATCTGAATATCTGAGGTTATTGGTATTTCTCCTGGCAATCTTGATTCCAGCTAGTGTTTCTTCCAGTCCAGCGTTTCTCATGATGTACTCTGCATAAAAGTTAAATAAGCAGGGTGACAATATACAGCCTTGACGGACTCCTTTTCCTATTTGGAACCAGTCTGTTGTTCCATGTCCAGTTCTAACTGTTGCTTTCTGACCTGCATACAGATTTCTCAAGAGACAGGTCAGGTGGTCTGGTATTCCCATCTCTTTCAAAATTGTGATCCACGCAGTCAAAGGCTTTGGCATAGTCAATAAAGCGGAAATAGATATTTTTCTGGAACTCTCTTGCTTTTTCCACAATCCAGTGGATGTTGGCAATTTGATCTCTTGTTCCTCTGCCTTTTCTAAAACCAGCTTGAACATCTGGGTGTTCTCGGTTCACATATTGCTGAAGCCTGGCTTGGAGAACTTTGAGCATTACTTTACTAGCATGTGAGATGAGTGCAATTGTGTGGTAGTTTGAGCATTCTTTGGCATTGCTTGTCTTTGGGATTGGAATGAAAACTGACTTTTTCCAGTCCTGTGGCCACTGCTGAGTTTTCCAAATTTGCTGGCATATTGAGTGCAGCACTTTGACAGCATCATCTTTCAGGATGTGAAACAGCTCAACTGGAATTCCATCACCTCCACTAGCTTTGTTCATAGTGATGCTTTCTAAGGCCCACTTGACTTCATATTCCAGGATGTCTGGCTCTAGATAAGTGATCACACCATTGTGATTATCTTGGTCGTGAAGATCTATTTTGTGCAGTTCCTCTGTGTATTCTTGCCTGCTCTTCTTAATATCTTCTGCTTCTGTTAGGTCCATACCATTTCTGTCCTTTATTGAGCCCATCTTTGCATGAAATGTTCCCTTGGTGTCTCTAATTTTCTTGAAGAGATCTCTAGTCTTTCCCATTCTGTTGTTTTCCTCTATTTCTTTGCATTGATCACTCTAGAAGGCTTTCTTATCTCTTCTTGCTATTCTTTGGAACTCTGCATTCAGATGCGTATATCATTCCTTTTCTCCTTTGCTTTTCACTTCTCTTCTTTTGACAGCTATTTGTAAGGCCTCCTCAGACAGCCATTTTGCTTTTTTGCATTTCTTTTCCATGGGGATGGTCTTGATCCCTGTCTCCTGTACAGTGTCATGAATCTCCATCCATAGTTCATCAGGCACTCTATCTATCAGATCTAGGCCCTTAAATCTATTTCTCACTTCCACCGTATAATCATAAGGGATTTGATTTAGGTCATACCTGAATGGTCTACCAGTTTTCCCTACTTTCTTCAATTTGAGTCTGAATTTGGTAATAAGAAGTTCATGATCTGAGCCACAGTCAGCTCCTGGTCTTGTTTTTGTTGACTGTATAGAGCTTTTCCATCTTTGGCTGCAAAGAATATAATCAGTCTGATTTGGTGTTGACCATCTGGTGATGTCCATGTGTAGAATCTTCTCTTGTGTTGTTGAAAGAGGGTGTTTGCTATGACCAGTGTGTTCTCTTGGCAAAACTCTATTAGTCTTTGCCGTGCTTCATTCCGCATTCCAAGGCCAATTTGCCTGTTACTCCAGGTGTTTCTTGACTTCCTACTTTAGCATTCCAGTCCCCTATAATGAAAAGGACATCTTTTTTGGGTGTTAGTTCTAAAAGGTCTTGAAGGTCTTCATAGAACCATTCAACTTCAGCTTCTTCAGTGTTACTGGTTGGGGCATAGACTTGGATTACTGTGATTTTGAATGGTTTGCCTTGGAAACGAACAGAGGTCATTCTGTCATTTGTGAGACTGCATCCAAGTACTGCATTTCAGAATTTTTTGTTGACCATGATGGCTACTCCATTTCTTCTGAGGGAGTCCTGCCTGCAGTAGTAGATATAATGGTCATTTGAGTTAAATTCACCCATTCCAGTCCATCTTAGTTCCCTGATTCCTAGAATGTTGACGTTCACCCTTGCCATCTCTTGTTTGACCACTTCCAATTTGCCTTGATTCATGAACCTGACATGCCAGGTTCCTATGCAATATTGCTCTTTACAGCATTGGACCTTGCTTCTATCACCAGTCACATCCACAGCTGGGTATTGTTTTTGCTTTGGCTCCATCCCTTCATTCTTTCTGGAGTTATTTCTCCACTGATCTCCAGTAGCATATTGGGCACCTACTGACCTGTGGAGTTCCTCTTTCACTATCCTATCATTTTGCCTTTTCATACTGTTCGTGGAGTTCTCAAGGCAAGAATACTGAAGTGGCTTGCCATTCCCTTCTCCAGTGGACCACATTCTGTCAGGCCTCTCCACCATGACCCGCCCATCTTGGGTTGCCCCACGGGCATGGCTTGGTTTCATTGAGTTAGACAAGGCTGTGGTCCTAGTGTGATTAGATTGACTAGTTTTCTGTGAGTATGGTTTCAGTGTGTCTGCCCTCTGATGCCCTCTTGCAACACCTACCATCTTACTTTGGTTTCTCTTACCTTGGGCGTGGGGTATCTCTTCACGGCTGCTCCAGCAAAGCGCAGCCGCTGCTCCTTACCTTGGACGAAAGGTATCTCCTCGCCACTGCCCTTCCTGACCTTCAACATGGGATAGCTCCTCTAGGCCCCATGCAGCCACCGCTCCTTGGACGTGGGGTTGCTCCTCCCGGCCGCCACCCCTGGCCTCGGACTCGGGGTAGCTGCTCTCGGCTGTTCCTGCGCCGTGGCAGCCTGGCACTCTCGGCCGCTGCCCCTGACCTCAGAAGTGAGGTAACTCCTCTTGGCCGCCACCCTTCAGGCATGGGGTCCTCCTGGCTTCTGCCCCTGACCTTGGACGTGGGGTAGCCCCTTTCGGCCGCGCTTAGTGCGCCGGTCGCAGCCGCCCGCGCTTGGTAATTTGTCTAAAAGTGGTTTCCCCAGATTACACATGGGTGTATGGTGGCAGAGGGGCTCAGACAACTAGACCGTGTTCTTAAATTCAGCTTTTATCTTGTGACTTCTGGGGTTTCAATGCTTCCCTACTTAAGGCCTGCATATGATTTTAAGGCTTCCCTGGTGGGTCAGATGGTAAAGAATCTGCCTGCCAATGCAGGAGACCCAGGTTTGATCTCTAGGTTGGGAAGATCCCCTGGAGAAGGGAATGGCAATCCACTCCAGTATTCTTGCCTGGAGAATCCCTTGGACAGAGGAGCCTGGTGGGCTACAGTCCATGAGGTCACAAAGAGTCGGACACAACTGAGACATTTCACTTTCACTTTGTTTTCTTTAGCCACGAGGACACCCAGACTCACATATGCATCGCTTCTTTAGTCCTGCATAGGTCCTTACAGCACGGCTTGATTGTTGTAGCTTTTCCATTGACCCATGTCATTGTTCTTGCCTTGAGGGGCGAGGGTGGTCTCTTTTACCTTTAAAATTCATGTCTGTGTTTTTTAAAGGGGACAGATGTTTGTTAATCTGATATTTCCCATGGGTCAGGAGTCCTGGCACCATGTCTCACAGATCTGGAGTCCAGGAGTGCCTGGTGCCCACTTCTCCCCCGCAGCGTGGATCCTCGTCCCATCTCATGGAAGGTTCACAGAACCTACCTGCTTGTCCCTGTGGAGTTGGAGTCCTTACTCAGGCGATGGCTTTTGCTGGGGCTTACACTCAGCCTCCAGTGAGCATTCACAGCACAGCTGTTTGCTTCCCTCCTAGAGGCAGCAGGAATGCCTCTCAGGCCCTGAATCCCCTGCGGGCATCAGTCTTTTTGTTTGTTTTTTGGTGTGGTTTTTTTTTTTTTCCATTTTATAAAATTGAAGTATGGTTGATCTACAATGTTGCGGCAATCTCTGCTGTGTAGTAAGTGACTCACTTATACGCACATACATTCTCCTTATATTCTTTTCCATGATGGTTTATCACAGGATATGGAAGGTAGTTCCCTGTGCTACAGTAGGACCTGGTTGTTTATCCATCCTGTGTATACTTGCTTGCATCTGCTAATCCCAACTTCCTAATCCATCCCTTTCCTTCCCCCGACACCTCTGACAATCCAAGCTCTGTTGTCTAAGGCTGTGAGTCTCTTTCTGTTCCATAGATAGGTCCGTTTGCGCCATATTTCAGGCTCCACATATAAGGCATACCATACGGTATTGGTCTTTCTCTTTCTGACTTAACTCACTCAGTATGGTAATCTCCAGTTGCATCCGTATTGCTGCAAATGGCATTATTTCATTCTCTTTATGGCTAATAGTTCATGGTATATGTATGTACCCATCTTCTTTATTTATTTAGACCGTTAGGTTGTTTCCATGTTTTGGCTATTGCAAATAGTGCTGCTGTGAACATAAGGGTGCATGGACCTTTTTAAATTATTATTTTCTGTGGGTATACACCCAGGAGTGGGGTTGCAGGATCATATGGGAGCTCTATTTTTAGTTTTCTGAGGAACCTCCATATTCTTCTCATAGTGGCTGCACCAACTTACATCCCCACCAACATGAGGGTTCCCTTTTCTCCACACCCACTCAGCATTTGTTATTTGTAGATTTGTTAAATGATGGCCATAAATTTGACAGGTGTGAGGTGATACCTCATTGTAGTTTTGATTTGCATTTCTCTAGGAATTAGTGATGTTGAGCATAGCTTTATGTGCCTACTGGATGTCTGTATGTCTTCTTTGGAGAAATGTCTATTAAGGTCTTCTGCCCATTTTTCAGTTGTTTGGTGTTTTTGCTGTTGAGCAGGCTTTTGCTGAGGCTTCCTCCTCAGCAATCAGCCAGAGAAAATGCTGTTTTAAGAGCATCACCTGATTAGACTAGGCTCACCCAGATCATCCACGTATTTTAAGGTTAATTGAATTGTGGTTTAATTACATCTTCAAATCCCCTTCCCAGTGGTTCCTAGGTGAGTATTGGGTTGAATGGGGTAGGAGAGGGAGGGTCATCTTTAGGATTCTGCTGATCACAATCCCTATATGGAGGTCTATTCAAGTGTGAACAAAATCATGGCATGATTTCCAGAGTATATGTTTATCCTGAAAAGAGCCATAGCTGCAGTGTCCCACCTTTGTGTGAGAAAGAGGGTAAAACAGGAAAGAGGCCTGCATTTTCTAATATTTAAAAAGAAAGAATGGAAGGATAAATAAAAATCAACGAGAACAATGTTTTACATGGGTAGGAGGAGAACAGGAGACAGAGGCAAGGATGAAAGTGTGCTCTCCGAATGTGCCCGCTTTGCTGTTTACACTTCAGACAAAATTAAATACTAAATCATAAAGCAATTTCTAAAAACTGCAAACAACCCAGTATCAAGTTTGTGTTGTAACTCCTCAGAGGAGAAATATGCAAAGTGCTTTTAAATCACAGTATTTTGACACCACCACTATATACTTTAGGGACAAAAGATAACCCCATTAAGAAACTTTAACTGCATCCAGTGTTCTTGTCAATTTTAATATTGGTATTGCTGGAGTTGTTTTCTTCCCCAATTTTAAAAATTGTGGTAAAACACACATAGAATTTAATTTCCTTTCTTAACCATTTGTAAGTGTACAGATTAGTGGTATTATGTAACATCCATATGATAACAGACATTACCATTACACCTCTCCTGAACTCTTTTCCTATTGCAGAACTGAAACATCACATCCACTGAACAACTCTTCTTTCGTCCTCCTCCCCAGTCTCTGGCGATTGCCATCCTACATACTGACTTCTCTCAGTGCCTCCTATATAGGTAGAGTCATACAGTATTTGTCCTTCTGTGACTGGCTTATGTTGTTTAGTGTAATGTCCTTAAGGTTCAACCAAAAGTGGAAGTGAAAGTCTGACTCTTTGAGACCCCATGGAATTCTCCAGGCCAGAATACTGGAGTGGGTAGCCTATCCTTTCTCCAGTGGATCTTACCGACCCAGGAATCAAACTTGGGCTTCCTGCATTACAGACAGATTCTTTACCAACTGAGCTATCAGGGAAGCCCTTAAGGTTTATCCAAGTTGTAGCATATTGCCGAGTTCCTTTTTCAGGCTTTCAATTTTTTTCAGCATCTACTCAGAGGTGGAGTTGCTGAATTATGTGGTAAGACTTTTTTTTTTTTTTTTTGGAACTACCGTTTCATTGTCCAGAGCAACTGTACCAATTTACCTTCCCATCAGCAGAGCACAAGTGTTTCAGTTTCCCTACATCCACTCCAGTTCTTGTTGTTTTTATAGTAGCCATCCTAAAGGGTTTGAAGTTTTACTGTGTATTTTTGCAGGCCACTTCACATTCCTCTTGGGGATAGGTGGGACAAAAATGATGCTGTTTGCTTAGCTCTGTTTTATTTGTTTGGCTCTTCCCCTGTCTTCTTTCATCTGCATCCAGTCCCGTAACCGAGCTTCTTTCTCCGTGCATTCTGCCTCCTTCCTCCCTTTCCTCTGAGCTCTCCTGTTAAGATGCTTCTGCAGGTCCTGACTGTGGTTGCTCACTAGTGTTTCACGTGGAATTGTCCTGTTGCCCCACCTGATCTACTTTCACCAGTGGGGCCCATGGCTTACTTTTCTAAAACATTTCATATAATAATACTGTAACAAGCATAATGGTAATGAATGGTAATGAAACTCAGCTTTAATCTTATTAACCTGGGAACACTAAGCGTATCCTCTTTAGAACTGCAGGAAACTATGAGGATGCGGCAAGAATACACAGAAGAACTGTACAAAAAAGATCTTCACGACCTGGGTAATCACGATGGTGTGACACTCATCTAGAGCCAGACATCCTGGAATGTGAAGTCAAGTGGGCCTTAGAAAGCATCACTACGAACAAAGCTAGTGGAGGTGATGGAATTCCAGTTGAGCTGTTTCACATCCTGAAAGATGATGCTGTCAAAGTGCTGCACTCAATATGCCAGCAAATTTGGAAAACTCAGCAGTGGCCACAGGACTGGAAAAAGTCAGTTTTCATTCCAATCCCAAAGAAAGGCAATGCCAAAGAATGTTCAAACTACTGCACAATTGCACTCATCTCACATGCTAGTAAAGTAATGCTCAAAGTTCTCCAAGCCAGGCTTCAGCAATATGTGAACCATGAACTTCCTGATGTTCAAGCTGGTTTTAGAAAAGGCAGAGGAACAAGAGATCAAATTGCCAACATCCGCTGGATCATGGAAAAAGCAAGAGAGTTCCAGAAAAACATCTATTTCTGTTTTATTGACTATTCCAAAACCTTTGTGTGGATCACAATAAACTGTGGAAAATTCTGAAAGAGATGGGAATACCAGACCACTTGACCTGCCTCTTAAGAAATCTGTATGCAGGTCAGGAAGCAACAGCTAGTACTGGACATGGAACAACAGACTGGTTCCAAATAGGAAAAGGAGTCCGTCAAGGCTGTATATTGTCACCCTGCTTATTTAACTTATATGCAGAGTACATCATGAGAAACGCTGGACTGGAAGAAACACAAGCTGGAATCAAGATTGCTGGGAGAAATATCAATAACCTCAGATATGCAGATGACACCACCCTTATGGCAGAAAGTGAAGAGGAACTAAAAAGCCTCTTGATGAAAGTGAAAGAGGAGAGTGAAAAAGTTGGCTTAAAGCTCAGCATTCAGAAAACAAAGATCATGGCATCGGGTCCCATCACTTCATGGGAAATAGATGGGGAAACAGTGGAAACAGTGTCAGACTTTATTTTGGGGGGCTCCAAGATCACTGCAGATGGCAACTGCAGCCATGAAATTAAAAGACGCTTACTCCTTGGAAGGAAAGCTATGATCAACCTAGACAGCATATTCAAAAGCAGAGACATTACTTTGCCGACTAAGGTCCGTCTAGTCAAGGCTATGGTTTTTCCAGTAGTCATGTATGGATGTGAGAGTTGGACTGTGAAGAAGGCTGAGTGCCGAAGAATTGATGCTTTTGAACTGTGGTGTTGGAGAAGACTCTTTTGAGAGTCCGTTGGACTGCAAGGAAATCCAACCAGTCCATTCTGAAGGAGATCAGCCCTGGGATTTCTTTGGAAGGAATGATGCTAAAGCTGAAACTCCAGTACTTTGGCCACCTCATGCAAAGAGTTGACTCATTGGAAAAGACTTTGATGCTGGGAGGGATTGGGGGCAGGAGGAGAAGGGGACGACAGAGGATGAGATGGCTGGATGGCATCACTGACTTGATGGACATGAATCTGAGTGAACTCCGGGAGTTGGTGATGGACAGGGAGGCCAGGCGTGCTGCGATTCATCGGGTCGCAAAGAGTTGGACACTACTGAGCGACTGAACTGAGCTGAACTGATGAGGATGCTTGAGGCTCATGTTTTGGATCTAGGAGACCATTCACTTGCGTAACTTCTTGAGCTGCTCCTGTATGTTCTCGACTGGACACACTTGCCTCTGCAACAACACCGTCTGAGGAGAACGGGGGCCTGGGTTGGGGAGGGGCAGGTAGGATGGGCTCTGACCCTTGCATCCCACTCCTTCCCCAGGGAGGGCATTGGGGTCTGGGGTGTGCCCTCCACTGCGGTCACTCCTTTCGGAGAGTGAAACCAAGTCCACCTAAAACTGAGTTCATGTGTCCAGTTTTTGATGGACCTCTCTCCAAAATGTTAGTCCTTTTCTTGTCCAACACCTGTTCCCCTCAAGAGGAAGAAGAATTAAGGGACAACTGGGAGTTGAAACTGAGCAGGACCCCGTGGGGCCCTCCCAGGTATAAAAGCTTCTCTGGGTCAACGATTTCTTGTTGGTAGGAAAGAGGCCTTCAGCATCCTAGACCTTCATAACAACATGATACACGTCTCTGAGTTGTTCTGCAGGAACTAAGGCCCCACCCAGTTTGATGGTGACTTCCGGCTGAGCGCAAGCATGGGGACCCCAGAGTGTTTGGAACCAGAGGCTGATGATGGAGCTACCTAGCGCACCACTCCGTTACCTCACCACCACCGAGTCAGAAGAGGGTTAGGAAGTTTGCAGCCTGTGTTATTCATCATTCAGTCATGTCTGACTCTTTATGACCTATGGACTGTAGCCCGCCAGGCTCCTCTGTCCATGGGATTCTCCAGGCAAGGATACTGGAATGGGTAGCCATTTCCTTCTCCAGGGGATCTTCCTGACCCAGGGTGAACCTGTGTATCCTCTGGCGCCTGCACTGGCAGGTGGAATCTTTACTGAGCCACCGGGGAAGCTCCACACACTACGCAAACCTCCTAGGAAATTTTGCCCATACAAACACGTTCACCAAAACTGTTACCAAATGCGGGTTCCTGTGCTAGATGCACAGTGGGGCCAATGATACCCACAGTCGACAGTCTGGAGCAGAGAAAGGTTTATTGAAGGGCCATGCAAGGAGACTGGTGCCTTGCATCCAAGGAACCCCCAAACTCGCTGAAGGGTTTCAGCAAACCATTTTTAAAGGGATGGCTGGTTTTGCAGACCTGGCACAAGAATTTCATGTTCTCACAGATGTCCAAGTAGGTCAGGTCACAAAGACCCTATAAACCTACAAGACAAACGTTATTCTCTGTTTTAAAACTTTTGGTTGGAAAAATGTTAATTTTTAAAGGGCAGAGACTTGATTATGGGTTCGCCTGTATACTTTAGGCTATAGGCAACATTCTTAACCCAAAGCAGAAACCATAGACTACAAAGGTTATAGTAAAACAATCGACCCAATATGGGGTCAGATTTGTTGTTCCCTATTACAGCCTTGCAATAAAACATTCTGCTCCAAACTCCAAAATTTTGGTTTGACGGGCTTCCCTGGTGGCTCAGATGGTAAAGAATCTGCGTGCAATGCAAGATATGCAGGCAGGCACAGGAATCAAATTCCACAACAGGAGAACTGAGGTCTGCTGGGAGTCTGACCCACGCGCCACTCCTTTGGGTCTCAGCCAAACACAACCTAGAGCACATATCTGGGTCCTCATGCCCGAATCCCTGTCCGGCACGACCTTGATTTAACCCATAACATCCAGAATCCAGTGTGTTAGCAACCCCGATGCCCAAAGACCACTTTCTACAGGGCAGCACCCCCTTCCCCGAGCCTGGAGCCCTTCTCTCCCAGCACCGCCCCACGCCCTTCCGCCTGCACCAAGACTACAAGTCCCAGCGTGCAGTGCGGCTCGTGTACTGTCCCGCCGGCCCACGTTGGCATTCGCCGGGGGCGCGCCGCCCGGAGCACGTGCGCGGTGACGTCGACGCGCCAACGTGACTAGCGGTCGTGGCGCTCTGGGTTTCTGGGCCTGCACCAGTTCCAATACGGCGGCGAGAGCCGTGGGCTCGCGACTCAGTTTGAGCGCGCTGCGCTGTGTGAATCTGCGAGGCCGTTGGGAAGGGTCGTCTTTTGTAGCCTCTTCCCCCGGGCCTGCGGCTCCGCGTCCCAGATGGACAAGGTGTGCGCCGTGTTCGGAGGCTCCCGGGGCATCGGCAGGGCGGTGGCCCGCTTGATGGCCCAGAGAGGCTATCGATTGGCCATCGTCGCCCGGAATCTGGAGGGGGCCAGAGCCGCGGCCGGGGACCTGGGCGGTGGGTACCGACCGGGGTCGCACCCCCTCTTCGCGCGGCCAGTGTGGGTACGAGAAGCCGTCTTGGGCGCCCTCCCCGCCATGCTGGGCGAGGGGTGGCGCAGACGTGCCCGGGTCTCACGCGGAGGCCCGCGCGTGTGCGCATGCGCAGGCAGTGCCGCCTCGGGCCGCTGGGGCTGCGCTAGTACGTGGTGTGCGTGGGCTCGCTTCCCGGCGGCCACAGCGTTGAAGCACTGTTATGCCGTGATGACCTTCACCAAGGGACAGTGAGATCGTTCCGCCAAATTCCGCTAAAATTTCATCCCCCCCTGTCTATTAGGAATGGATTCGCAGTTGCTTTGCGAATTTAGTCTCTGGCTGGTAGTGAGACGGGGTGCTGTGAAGGATCGAGCTCGCAGCTAGTTAGGAGGGCTGGGCTCAGAGGCACCTCGTTCACTGTCGGGGCAACTTTCTTCACATAGGTCTCCAGAGGTTTAAGAAGGTAATTTTAGTGTTAATGTACCACGCAAGGTTAGCCAGAAAATAATTGTTTACTTTTTTTTTTTAATGGCAGTGTTAAGTGGTATAATGTTGAATAAAGAGTGCTTTCTTTGAAGCTTAATTTTCTTTCTTTTTTTTTTTTTTTGTATTTAAACATTCCAGAAAGTGGACTTTTAAAAAAACGTAACAGTTTTTAGTAAAATTTTTTTTCATGATTTGTGCTTTCAGCACTTTAAAAAACAGCTTCCTGCTTTGTTTCATCTCTTCTAATAGTCACGCTATAATAATGGCCATGTAAGATTGTGCTGTAGTTAAACAGAAAAACCCTAGAGTTTATTTCAAAGCCAGGAAACCAGTTCGACAAGAATGTAACTGAATTAAACATTAAGCGTATATATGCAAGCGTGTTCAGTCGTGTCCCACTCTTTGCAACCCCATGGACAGTAGCTGCACCAGGCTCCTCTGTCCATGGAATTTTCCAGGCAAGAATACTGGAGTGGGATGCCATTTCCTTCTCCAGGGGATCTTCCCAACCCTGGGATTGAACTCGTGTCTCTTGTGCCTCCTGTATTGCAGGCAGATTTTTTACTGCTAAGCCACTGGGACTGTCTCAAGTTTACAAAACAGGAATATAAAACTGAGGACTGCTGAGTTAAATGGCATAGGGTCAGTGTCAAAACTGTAAATATTTGTAGGTGACTCATACAAAGTGTTATGAACATGGGAAAGGTGCTCCCCCTTAAAAAAGTGTTTTACAGTTTACATTCTGTTGCATTACTTTGCTTCTGCTTGTTCCCCGCCTTCCTCCATCCAGTTTCTTAGACTGAACTCATGAGATCAGGAATCTGGGACTCAATCGTCCTTTATCTCGAGTTCTGGATAGAACAGATCTAAGGCCTCCCTGGTGGCTCAGAAGGTGAAGAATCCCTCTGCAATGCAGGAAGACTCAGTTTGGATCCCTGGGTTGGGAAGATCACCTGGAGAAGGGAAATGGCTACCTACTCCGGTATTTTTACCTGGAGAATTCCATGGACAGAGGAGCCTGGGGGGCTACAGTCCAAAAGGTTGCAAAGAGTCAGACCCTCCTGAGTGGGACATGACTGAATAATTGACACTACTACACTAGCTCATAGGACTTCCCTGGTGGCTCAGATGGTAAAGCGTCTGTCTACAATGCAGGAGACCCAGGTTCGATCCCTGGGTCAGGAAGATCCCCTGGAGAAGGAAATGGCACCCCCTTCCAGTACTATTGCCTGGAAAATCCCATGGATGGAGGAGCCTGGTAGGCTATAGTCTATGGGATCGCAAAGAGTTGGACATGACTGAGCGACTTCACTTCACTGACACTAGCTCATAGTAGATGTTTGATGAATGTGTACTGAATCATTTTTACAACCAAGGTATACTTTATTAGTAACTCTAATTTAATTTTGTTGTGTAGGAGATCATTTGGCATTGAGCTGTGATGTTGCCAAAGAACATGATGTTCAAAATACATTTGAAGAGATAGAGAAAAATTTAGGTCGTGTTAATTTCTTGGTAAATGCAGCTGGAATTAACAGGTTGGTCACAAATTTAAGTATGTTTCTAATTTTTTTTCCTCCTAATTTTCTTTTGATCAATATGAGTTAGTATATTAACTTGTTTTACTTCTAATTGGAAGAAAAGTTATGTATTTTAAAATTTGGTCTGTCAAGCTGCACACTCTTTTCATTGTTTTATATTGAGATTATAATAAGGGTTTCATTTAGTTTTTGTGTGTGTCAAAATGTTATTACAGAGTAAAAAAACCCTTTTGAACTAAACGTGTACTATTGGAATAGTTATATGTGTGTGTAGTACAGGTATAATATGATGCCTGGGAAGTGTACATATTAAGGGTACAATTTAGTTTTAACATTGTAATCAACACCCATATTGAGCTGAAGAACTTTACCAGAAATCCAGAAGACTCTCTTGTTTTCTTCCCAATTAGTACTTCCTTTTAGGTTACCACTGTTGTGACTATATGTTTCCTCACAGATCAAGTTTAAAATGGGCTCTCCAGGTGTTCTAACTCAGAGGCAAAGCTCTTCTTATATTCTACTTTTAGAAAAAAAAATGTTATCTATTTCTTGACTTTTTAATTTGTCTTGCCCCATTTTTAAGTCACATGGGATTGTTTTGGTTTGATTTGCTTTTTTGGTAGGGATAGCCTCTTAGTAAGGACAAATACTGAAGATATGCTGTCTCAGCTCCACACTAACCTCCTGGGCTCCATGCTGACCTGTAGAGCTGCCCTGAAGACAATGATTAAACAGCAGAGAGGGTCCATTGTGAATGTAGGTGAGTCTTTACCTCTGCATGTATAGTATTATCTCATGGCACCACAGAAATTTAATCAACTGATTGGGAGTTTATTTACCTGTGAAACTTGGACAGAATGTGTCTTTATTACCCATGGAAAAAGCATTTTATAAACTGATTAATAGGTGAAACAGGAATCACCCATTCACATCCTTCTAGTGGTCAAGCAGGTGTCATGGAGTGACACCACCAGGTACTGGGGAAGTGACAGCACCGCCGGGAGATACCTGACCTGAGGCACCCAGCTTTGGTGTCCAAAGGCTGTGTGGAACAGCTCCAATCCAGCAGGTTGTTGCTGTGCACAAATGTGGTTCAGTTTGACCCGCTCTTTTGCATGTTTAAGAAAAATTGGGCACCCTGATTCTTACATGAAACCACATTTTCAAAATGTGATCAAGGAAAGAAAAACTTGCAGTTGGTGAGGGCTAAAAAATGACCTCTGTAGCAGCTGTGTGTGTCACTAGTAAATCCAGCACAGAGGTTTGTGAGGAGGTTTACTTAAGAGGATAACCTTTTCAGTGTTTAGAATGGATGTTAAGTAACTCCTGGGCTTCAGTTCACCTGCCCCATAGGGCAGAGTGGAGTGTGTGCATGTAGACTTTAAAATGCAGAGTGACTTGAGATTTTGTTTCAATGTGGTAAAGTGAGAATAGCAGCATGCCTGCCACCTCCCATTTAAGTGGTGATACCTTATAGGCCACAAAAAAAGGGATGCGGCTTCTTAGAGTAAGTGACCCTACTCTAAAACAGGAAGTGTCTTTCCAAGCCAGAATACAGAGTGCTTCCTTTTTGAAATTGACTAAAGGAAAGAATATTGTGCTAATAAGAATTAGAACGTTTTGGACATTTACCCTTAAAAAGGTGAGAGGTCGATTTTCTTCTGAAAGATTAGTAACTGAGCTGACTTTTTCTTTCTGACATAGCCAGGTAATGATCTGGGTTCTTGTAAGCTGGTATACTACCATGCACATCTCTCCTGGTAAAGGGGGTGTATTTGTTCAGCTCTGAAACATCCCCTCTTTAGACATGCACAAAACAAATTCCCTATCAGCCTTTTGCTTACATGCAGACTTTTAGACTTGTGCTGTAAGTCAATAAAATAGACTATTGAAAATAAGTTAGGGATCTCTATGGCAACCCACTCCAGTACTCTTGCCTGGAAAATTCCATGGGTGGAGGAGCCTGATAGGCTATAGTCCATGGGGTCGCTAAGAGTCGGACACGACTGAAGTGACTTAGCAGCAGCAGCAGCCAGGTCCTCACCACCATTCTGTGCAAAACAAAGAACTCTCTCACCCAAAGGAAAAAATGGACATCAAGGTTGATTACCAGCTCCCAGCCTGTCCAGCCTCTGGCCGATCTCCAGAATTCCTTGCCCCAGCCATTTAAGAGATAACTACTCTGAACAACATTGGAGAAGAACAGGTCCCCTTAAGACAGTAGCTTTCCACATAAATGCCTATATATACTTACTCTTTCCTTGGGTTAGTGCAGCAGCTCACTAATCTGAATGCTGCCGCTTCTCGCCTCATTAAAGGTGATCTGTTCCTGTAAAGTGCTGGTCTGGTTCTTTTTCCAAACTTTGTCTTCTCTAACTCCCTTACCCTGCATTACATATACAGGTCACTGATGCAGAAAATGACTTCCCCAACTTCTGTTCTGCAAGAATTTATTTGCATACAGTGGATACTTGGGTTATAAATTATTCTTTCATATTCATATAATTGAGCCACCCAAGAATCTTTATATTAGGCAGTACAAGTTGATACATCTCTGAAGGTAACTAAATTACAATTTTACAAAAAGTTTACAGTAGAAGCTTTGCTAATTTAATCAACAGTAGTTGAAATTTAGTAAAATTTATCTTCAAATGAACTGTTTTTTAGCTGGAAATAAAAACTTCATGCCTGTGTTGTACATCATAAAATCAGTCTTGACCTGGCTTATCTGTTCTGGTTTTAACCTCTTCCTCCTGGAAGCCTCTATAAACTCTGTAGACTTTTTATCAAGTTCCACCTCCTCAGAGATGAGTATGAAGTGCCTGTCATTTAGTGGATCAGTTCTCAGCCCCTGCCTAGTCCTCTGGGTTCTACATGAGCTTCTTTTGGCCCGTTTCTGAGCAGACTCAGACTCTTAAGTCTTGCTACTCAAATGACAATCGTTAGTATTCCTCATTTTAGCAAAAAGTGAGGGCTTATACCTTGTCTGTTTACTATAGACTATCTGAACGTGCAGAATAATGACCCCATGATTGTGGTTTGAATTTGCTCTCATTTCTTTTTCTAGGAAGTGTTATTGGTTTAAAAGGCAATTCTGGCCAATCTGTATACAGTGCCAGTAAAGGAGGATTAGTCGGATTTTCACGTGCTCTTGCCAAAGAAGTGGCAAAAAAGAAAATTAGAGTGAATGTAGTTGCACCAGGTGAGTGGAAACTTTTTTCTTTTAATTTATGTGAATCTATGGTTTTATAAACGGAGAAGGCAATGGCACTCCACTCCAGTACTCTTTCCTTGGAAAATCCCATGGACAGAGGAGCCTGGTGGGCTGCAGTCCATGGGGTCACTAAGTCGGGCAGGACTGAGCGACTTTACTTTCACTTTTCACTTTCATGCATTGGAGAAGGAAATGGCAACCCACTCCAGTGTTCTTGCCTGGAGAATCCCAGGGACGGGGGAGCCTGGTGGGCTGCCGTCTATGGGGTTGCACAGAGTCGGACACGACTGAAGCAACTTAGCAGCATGGTTTTATAAAATAATAGCAAAGACTGGTCTTGTGTTAGTAAGGACACCATTGTCACCAAGCGCTTCTCAGGGGTCTGGGGACAGGAGCAGGGACCCCACAAGGAACATGGAGCATGGTGATGGTGGGGTTTGAACTCTGTCTGATGGGGCTGGGGGCTGAGACTCAGGCCAGGCATGCTGTATCTGTGCTGGACACAAGAGAAACTCCCCATTTTAAAGTCAGGCATAACTTGGAACTCTCAAGAACTGAATGTACGAATGTCAAGTAAATGGGGTGAGGCGTATTGGTGACATATATACTGCAGTTGAGCCCAAGTTGTATCCCTTTGCAGAACTGTTTGCATTTTAATTGTCTTTGTCCTCTTTGGGGATGTGTTATTGACTTGCTGCTCACTGGGATACAGTGTTTGCTAATTTAGATGTCATCAGTTTGTCAAAGCAGAACTTTTCAAACAATGCATCCATTCCCTAATATAGTCCCTGCATCTAGATTAAAGAAATAACACATCTTTATATTTAAAATATCTGAATAGCACTGTCATACAATGTGCTTTCCATAACAGTACGAATCAGAGGAGGTAATCCAACAAGGCTGCCTTGGTGATGTCCTTTGCACATTTCATGACATAATCGCCTGCAGTAACTGACTTACTGATAACCTGAGAGACTCTGCGGGTTTGGTTCCAGACACCCCAGCAGAACGCGTATCACAGTAAAGCAGTCAGCAAACTTTGTTTTCCAATGCACATAAAAATTATGTTTATACTGTACTGTAGTCTATTAAATGTGCAGTAACACTGTATCTAAAAAACTAATGTTCATACCATAATTTAAAAATACCACAAGATTGGATCCTCTTTGACCCATCTCCTAAAGTAATGGAAATTTTAAAAAAAAGCAAATGAGACCTAATTAAACTTAAAGCTTTTGCACAGCAAAAGACACTGTAAATAAGATGGAAAGGCAACCCTCAGAATGGGAGAAAATACTTGCAAACAAACAATTGACAAAGAATTAATCTCTAAAATATATAAGCAGCTCATGCAGCTCAATATGGGAAACACAAACAACCCAATCAAAAAATGAGAAGACCTAAACAGACATTTCTGCCAAGAAGAAATCCAGATGAGCAATAAACACGTGAAAATACGCTCCACATTGCTCAATAAGACACATGTACACCAGTGTTCACTGTAGCTAGGACATGGAAGCAACCTAGATGTCAATCAACAGCTGAATGGATAAAAAAGCTGAGGTACATATCAATTCAGTTTTTTAGTCGTGTCCGACTCTTTGTGACCCCATGGACTACAGCATGCCAGGCTTCCCTGTCCACCACCAACTCCTGGAGCCTACATAAACTCATGTCCATCACTCTGGTGATGCCATCCAACCATTACCTCCTCTGTCGTCCCCTTCTCCTCCCACCTTCAATCTTTTCCAGCATCAGGGTCTTTTCCAGTGAGTTGGTTTTTTGTATCAGGTGGCCAATGTATTGGAGTTTCAGCTTCAGCATCAGTCCTTCCAATGAATATTCAGGACTTGTTTCCTTTAGGATGGACTGGTTGGATCTCCTTGCAGTCCAAGGGACTCTCAAGAGTCTTCTCCAACACCACAGTTCAAAAGCATCAGTTCTTTATCACTCAGCCTTCCTTATGGTTCAACTCTCATATCCATACATGACTACTGGAAAAACTATAGCTTTGACTCGACGGACCTTTGTTGGTAAAGTAATTATCTCTGTTTTTTAATATGTTGTCTAGGTTGGTCATAGCTTTTCTTCCAAGAAGCAAGTGTCTTTAATTTCACGGCTACAATCACCATCTGCAGTGACTTTGGAGCCCAAGAAAATAAAGTCTGTCACTGTTTCCATTGTTTCCCCATCTATTTACCATGAAGTGATGGGACTGGATGCCATGATCTTAGTTTTCTGAATGTTGAGTTTTAAGGCAGATTTTTCACTCTCCTCTTTCACTTTTATCAGGAGGCTCTTTAGTTCTTCACTTTCTGCCGTAAGTGTGGTATCATCTGCATATCTGAGCTTATTGATATTTCTCCCAGCAATCTTGATTCCAACTTGTGCTTCATCCAGCCTAGCATTTTGTATGATGTACTCTGCATATAAGTTAAATAAGCAGGGTGACAATATACAGCCTTGATGTACTCCTTTCCTGATTTGGAACCAGTCTGTTGTTCCATGTCCAGTTCTAACTGTTGCTTCCTGACCTGCATACAGATTTCTTAAGAGGCAGGTCAGGGTTTGGTATTCCCACCTCTCAGAATTTTCCACACTTTGTTGTGATCTACACAGTCAAAGCGGGAGTAGATGTTTTTCTGGAACTCTCTTGCTTTTTCAATGATCCAGCGGATGTTGGCAATTTGATCTGTGGTTCCTCTGCCTTTTCTAAAACCAGCTTGAACATCTGGAAATTCATGATTCATGTACTATTGAAGCCTGGCTTGGAGACTTTTGAGCATTACTTTGCTAGCAAGTGAGATGAGTGCAATTGTGCGGTAGTTTGAGCATTCTTTGGCATTGCCTTTCTTTGGGATTGGAATGAAAACTGACTTTTTCCAATCCTGTGGCCACTGTTGAGT
This sequence comes from Ovis aries, assembly GCF_016772045.2. NCBI lineage: Eukaryota > Metazoa > Chordata > Mammalia > Artiodactyla > Bovidae > Ovis > Ovis aries. The sequence goes on from NC_056055.1 coordinate 111,961,659, forward strand.
TTTCCAAATTTGCTGGCATATTGAGTGCAGCACTTCCACAGCATCATCTTTTAGGATTTGAAATAGCTTAACTGAAATAGCTCAATTCCACTTCCACTAGCTTTGTTCGTAGTGATGCTTCCTAAGGCGCACTTGACTTCACATTCCAGGATGTCTGGCTCTAGATAAGTGATCACACCATCGTGATTATCTGGGTCGTGAAAATCTTTTTTGTACAGTTCTTCTGTGTATTGTTGCCACCTCTTCTTAATATCTTCTGCCTCTGTTAGGTCCATACCATTTCTGTCCTTTATTGAGCCCATCTTTGCATGAAATGTTCTCTTGGTATCTCTAATTTTCTTGAAGAGATCTCTAGTCTTTCCCATTCTGTTGTTTTCCTCTATTTCTTTGCATTGATCTCTGAGGAACGCTTTCTTATCTCTCCTTGCTATTCTTTGGAACTCTACATTCAGATGCTTATACCTTTCCTTTTCTCCTTTGCTTTTCACTTCTCTTCTTTTCACAGCTATTTGTAAGGCCTCCTCAGACAGCCATTTTGCTTTTTTGCATTTTTTTCCATGGGGATGGTCTTCATCCCTGTCTCCTGTACAATGTCACGAACCTCCATCCATAGTTCATCAGGCACTCTATCAGATCTAGTCCCTTAAATCTATTTCTCACTTCCACTGTATAATCATAAGGGATTTGATTTAGGTCATACCTGAATGGTCTAGCAGTTTTCCCTACTTTCTTCAATTTGAGTCTGAATTTGGCAATAAGGAGTTCATGATCTGAGCCACAGTCAGCTCCTGGTCTTGTTTTTGCTGACTGTATAGCTTCTCCATCTTTGGCTGCAGAAAATATAATCAATCTGATTTTGGTGTTGACCATCTGGTGATGTCCATGTGTAGAGTCTTCTCTTGTGTTGTTGGAAGAGGGTGCTTGTTATGACCAGTGCATTTTCTTGGCAAAACTCTATTAGCCTTTGCCCTGCTTCATTCCGCATTCCAAGGCCAAATTTGCCTGTTACTCCAGGTGTTTCTTGACTTCCTGCTTTTGCATTCCAGTCCCCTATAATGAAAAGGACATCTTTTTTGGGTGTTAGTTCTAAAAGGTCTTGAAGGTCTTCATAGAACCGTTCAACTTCAGCTTCTTCAGCCTTACTGGTTGGGGCATAGACTTGGATAACTGTGATTTTGAATGGTTTGCTTTGGAAACGAACAGAGATCATTCAAATACTGCATTTCGGGTTCTTCTGTTGACCATGGTGGCTACTCTGTTTCTTCTGAGGGATTCCTGCCCACAGTAGTAGATATAATGGTCATCTGAGTTAAATTCCCCAATTCTAGTCCATTTTAGTTCTCTGATTCCTAGAATGTTGATGTTCACTCTTGCCATCTCCTGTTTGACCATTTCCAATTTGCCTTGATTCATGGACCTAACACTGCAGGTTCCTATGCAATATTGCTCTTTACAGCATCAGACCTTGCTGTCTGAGGCACCAGGGAAGTTGAAACATGTACTACTGTATGTAGAATAGGTGGCTAATGGGAGGTTTCTGTCTAACACGCAGAGCTCGTCCCACTGCTCTGGCAACCTGGAGAGGTGAGATGGGAGGGAGGGTGGGAGGCAGGGTCTCGAGGGAGGGTTTATACATGTACCTGTGGCTGATTCATGTTGTTGAATGGCAGAAGCCAACACAACATTGTAAAGCAGTTATCTTCCAGTTAAAAATAAACTGAAAAATACTTTATTGCTAAAAAATGCTAACCATCATCTGAACCTTCAGTGAGTCAGTCTGTAGTGATGACATCAATGGTCACTGATTACAGACAGCACAGCAAATACAGTAATAATGAAAAGTCAGAAATACTGTAAGAATCACCAAAATGTGACCCAGAGTCGTGAACTGAGCAAAGGCTGTTGGGAAAATGACACTGATCGACTTGCTTGATCCAGAGTTACCACAAACCTGCAACTTGTAAAAAAACCAAAAATGCAGTATCTGCAAGGCCCCTTAAATCAAGGTCAGCCTGTACTCCAGAAAGCCAGTGTTTGTAGAGAAGAAAGTATTAATATCACAGGTCACATACGTTTGTTTTCAAAATGGAGAAGATGCCTTTCACTGGGTGTCACTGTGCCTCAGAGAGCTACCCCATATTCACATTAGAATTTCAACACAGAGAGGAATTTGAAGGAAAAAAGATACTTTACCCAGACTTAGGAGGGAGAAATTCTTTTGAAAAGTGACTCTGAAGTAGTCGATTTTAACAGTGATTGTAGCTGTAGTTGCTTCTTTAGTGAGTGAAGGGGCCTCTGTGTGATTCCTTTTATATCGTACAAACTTTAGGTCTTTCTGTGTTTTTCATAATATGATCTTTCTAAACTGTCTGGATCTTCCAATTTTATAACTTTTACCTTTATGTTATTTGCCTTTTGACAAATTACTAGTTCATAAATATTGCCTGGATTAGTTGAGACTAATAAAAAGGTGCTAAAACTCAAATCTGCGTTATCACTCGTGAGCTGGTATGACGGTAGGCTTGGTTATTGTGCTTTCAAAGACAATGGATACCCTCCTGTAGTTTTGCTGGCTGCCACGGGACCTCTGTCCCAGCTTGCTGAGGGCACTGCGGCTGGTGCCCTGGGGGTTCGTGAGGAGGCTGAGGGCAACCTGGGCCACTCTGCCCAGTGTGGCCGAGAGCTGCCCACCAGCAGGGACTGGGGCACTGTCAGGAGTGGCCTGTGTCCCCATCGAGTGGCTCCATATCCGTAAACATTTGGGAAGTGACTCGATAGGTGCATTCTTTTTTTAAAGGTAATCCCGTAGTGGCCCTGTGGTCTTGACGGTGCTGTGAGTGTGTGTGCGCTTCGTGCGGCCCAGTTGGGTGTTATTGTTAGCCGACTTTAATGTGCAAAGTAGATGGTTTGTGGGTTGGGGGCGTCTATTATGTGCTTCCTGCTGTTTGGATTGTAGTAGTGTGAGTGATGGAGAGTCAGCTCTGGGTCACAGTGAGCTGCAAGCTGCATGCTTTGAGCGTGATGCAAGTGTGCCTCACTTCTAGTAACTCATTCAGCAGACTCCCCGAGTGTGTCCCGTGTGCCAGGGTTGGCAGTGCTCCAGATTAGAAACACAAATAAGGTGTTTGCGTCACAGGGAAATAAGTGCAGTGGGAAAGACAGGCGTGTAAACAGATAAGTACACTGCCATGTGATGAATGCAAAGTCGGTACCCGCATGATGCTATGGAAACGCCGGAGAAGGAATGCTGAATTCTGTCAGTCAATTAGTTGTTAAGGCAACAGACTAAACAGTGCGAATCCAGTTTGGTCCAAAGGGAAATCTTATGAGTGTTAGGGAAGTGTGCCTGTGTAGCCTTTCTAGAGATATTGCTTTCCAGTGCAATTTACACTGCAGGAAAGAGAAAACCTGTTGCCAGAAATGGGGATATTGAGTAGACTGAACTTTACTATGTTATATTGGCTGTAGTGTAATATATGAGATTGACTATGCTATAAGCCTGGTATGAATATGCTTCATTAACCAGAAGCTAAGTACAAGCTGAAATGGTAGCATCTAATTGATTCTATGGGTTCTTTGTTAATTTTAGATAGTGATTTCAACCAGATTCTTCAGATCTTTGAACAGAGCTGAAAAACATCGGAATTAATATTTTTATATTTTTAAGTTTATTTATTTTTTAGTTGAAGGATAATTGCTTTCAGAAGTTTGTTGTTTTCTGTCAGACAGTAACATGTACCAGCCATAGGGTGTACATATATCCCCTCCCTCTGGAACCTCCCTCCCATCTCCCTCCCACTCCACCCCTCTAGGTTGATACAGAGCCTGTTTGAGTTCCCTGAGTCACACAGCAAATTCCCATTGGCTGTCTATTTTACATATGGTAATGTAAGTTTCCACTTTACTCTCTCCATACATCTCACTCTCTCCTCCCCTCCCCTCTTTTCCATAGGTCTGTTCTCTATGTCTGTTTCTCCACTGCTGCCCTGAAAATGCATTCTTCGGTGCCATCTTTCTAGATTCTGTGTATATGCATTAGTATATGACATGTATCTTTCTCCTTCTGACTCACTTCACTCTGAATAATAGGCTCCAAGTTCACCCACTGCGTCCTCAGGACTGACGCAGCTGTGTCCCCTTTAGTGGCTGAGTATATTCTGTGGTGTCTGTGCCGCCGCTCCTCTACCCAGTCGTCTGTCAGTGGGCGCCTAGGTTGCTCCCACGTTCCAGCTGCGGTAAGCAGTGCTGCAGTGGGCGCTGGGGTGCGTGTGTCTTCTTTCTCAGTTTTGGTTTCCTCAGGGTATATGCCCAGGACTGGGATTGCTGGGTCACATGGTGGTTTTTAAGGAATCTCCATACCGTCTTCCGCAGTGGCTGTATCGGTTTATATTCCCACCAACAGTGCAAGAGGGCTCCCTTTTCTCCACATGCTCTCCAGCAGTTATTGTTCGTAGACTTTTTGATGATGATCATTCTGACTGGTGTGAGGTGGTATCTCATTGCGATTTTGGTTTTCATTTCCCTAATAATGCGTGATGTTGAGCATCTTTTCATGTGTTTGTTAGACATCTGTATTTCTTTTTTTCCACTTTTTGATTGGGTTGTTGAATATGTTTATTTTTAATGTTAGTTTTCCTGGTCACCTTCAAGTGGAGATTCTGATGAAGGAAAAATCAGTTAAAAAGCAAATCATAATAGGAAAAACAAAGAACAAGCAAATTAATAAATTAGCCTATCATTTGCTTCCTAATGATTTTTAACTTTTTAAAGATAAGTTAGTTGCTAATTTTGGTATTACATTAGCTATAAATTTCCCGTCATTGATAAATGTTACTGATTATTATAACATGAGAAACAGAATATTTGATAAATTGAAACTATCTATTTTGGATACATTACTTTTAAAACTGTGTTTTCAGTAGATAATACAAACACATGGTACAAAATTAAAAAGTACAAAGAAGCTTACAGTGAAAAGTGAGTTGTCTTCTGGCCATTCAGTGCCTTCCTCAGAGGCAACCTCTGCAGCTGCTTTTCTCTGTATTTCACTTACAAGCTAGTGAAGTGTGTGTGGTGTGTGTGTGTCGTTTTCTCTGCAGTTCATCTATAAGCCAGTTAAGTGTGTGTGTGATGTGTATAGTTTTCTCTGTATTTCATGTATTACCCAGTAAAGTGTGTGTGTGGCGTGTGTAGTTTTCTCTGTATTTCATATGTAAGTCAGTAAAGTGTGTGTGTGTGTATAGTGTTCTCTGTATTTCATATATAAGCCACTGACATGTGTGTGTTCTGTCCCTGAGGCAGCCTCTGCGATAGCTCTAAGGGACTGATGCAAAGAGCCAAGATACATGGGAGTTTTTGTGACGAAAGCCAGGTTGTCAGAACATCACAAGATTACTGTTTATTAGAGGAAACCAGACCTCTCAAATTAAGAAATTTGGTGCTTCTCTGTGTATGAAGATGCAAGTGTCTGGGCTCCCTGAAGTCACTCCTCTGACGTGCGCTCGGCGAACGCCTGGGCCAGCGTCCTGGGCTCCCGTCCCGAGCCCCTGCGGGCGCAGTGTTGGGGCGGGGTCCCGCAGGGCACGGCCTGCAGCGGCAGCAGCCCGTCGGTGTCTGCCCGAGGCCCTTGGGGCTCAGCGATGCGGCGCCCATTGCAGCAGCCTTTGTTCGCTCATGTGGCAGCAGCGCGTGTCATTCACAACACACGCGTGTAAGAGTGTCTGTACCTTGCTTTCCGCATAGAGCGGTCTCTGCTGGAGTTGAGTCCATGTGATTACATGTAGAACTGTTTCACCTCTTAAATAATAGCTTTCTGGCAGTGTAACTGACATAGTGTAATGCGCCCATTTAGACGGTCTGATGTACTGGGCTGAGTGCAGTCACACAGTTGTTCCATCATCACTGTGGCCCACTTGAGAACACGTAGTTTCATCATCCCAGAAGAAACCCTGGAGCCCCGAGCGTTCGGGAGTCCCCATTTCCTTCAGTCTCCCCAGCCTTCCCCAGCCACTCACCCGCCTCCCGTCTCTCCACGGAAGACGGGTGTCTGGCCGTCTGTCCTCAGGTGGTAGAAGCCGGCAGTGTGTTTCACGGGTACGCGGGGGTCCTGTGACCTGTGCCTGCCAGTGGGCACTTCCGGTGTTGCTTCTGCTCTTCTGCTGGTTCAGCTGCTGACACTGCAGCAGTACTTGTGCGTGATTCATTTTGCCCGCACGTGAGTGCGTGTCACAGGGGACTAAACCTTCGAGGACTAAAGCGTGTGACATTTGGGCAGATGGCACAGCAGTCATGGGTTTCTCTGGGGACCCTCGGTGTCTTTGTTAGTTGCGGAGCTTTGTGCTCATGACTGGGGCGGAGGCTGGCTGGCGGGTGCTGCAGAAGCTTGGCAGACGCGGCGGACACGCCTCTCGGTGCTCTTCTGCGGGTAGCGGTTTGCCACGCCGCCTCCCTGTGCATTTTCACAGATGTGATATTAGGGCACACACACTTGTTCTGGTGAAAATCTTGGTCTAGCTTTTGGCGACAGTCTTATCTCCCTAAAAAAGTGTCAGGGCTTATTTTAAGTCTTTCTAGGTCCTAGGAACTTGTGTCAGAGAACAGACATCTAAGCAGGGAGCTTTATCCTGCAGGTGGTGGTGCTGATGCCTGAAGGAGGCTGACATCCTGGTGTCTTATTTAAATGTAAGATCTCTGCTATAGATCAACCTGTTTAAAACTGAAATAGTAACCAAGCCATATGGAAGTGAGATGCTGTTTGTTTATACTCTGTAACTAGCCAGGCCTTCCCTGGTGGCTCAGTGGTAAAGAATCCACCTGCCAATGCAGGAGACATGGGTTTGATCCCTGAGTTGGGAAGATCCCCTGGAGAAAGGAATGGCAGCCCACTCCAGTATTCTTGCCTGGAGAATCCCATGGACAGAGGAGCCTGGCGGGCTGCAGTCCATGCGGTCCCGAGAGAGGCTGACATGGCTGAGCGACTAAACAGCAACAGCAACATAGCTAGCCACGAATGGGTGAAGGAAGTTCATTTCCTTGGGAGCCGACAGATATAAACCCTCACTGGACAAGAACCATGCCCTTGCTTTTATGAGTAAGACTATCGGTTCCTAAGGCATTCCTGTCTGGAAGAAGTGTACCAAGCATGTGGTCATGGATGTGGAGTGCGGCAGCCGCACCCGTGTTCTCAGCTGAGCTCCTGTCCCTCCGTTCCCTCGCTGGCTGAAGGGGAGGTGGCTTTGCAGCCACCGAAGCCTCTACCTGGTCAGTGGCAGTCGCAATGACGTCATCTTCGCACGGTGGCACTGACTGGGGTTTTTCATTTGGATAGCCCAGCTTGAAAGGCATTCATTGTACATGTGTATGTCGTAAAATGAGCAGTGACGCAGGACTTCCAGAGCTTCATAAAATGGCATATTGCTTTGGGAGAGAGTCCTCTGGGGTCGAGGAGGGAGCAGACGTTGGGAAACAGTACGGGCATAAATGTGGGTGCGTGGAGTGTTTACAGACTACTGATATCCCTGTGAGGGTCTTCTGAGACGTGACAGAGAGTCCAGGAGCCTGTTTATTTGCCCTGGTTGTGAATGTATTTATATTTCAGGACCATGTTGTTCAGGAGCTGCAGCATAAAATAATAGTGAAATTTGGTAGGGGCCTGGACTAGTTCCACTTGAGACTGGTTTCATACTTTTGACTTGATTCCTTCATTTTTTTAATTTTATTTGACTTTGGGAGATGGTATGTATGAATTTTAAGAAGCTGCAGATACAGACTTAGGGCAGTTAAACTGCTGTCCATGAGCGTATAGTGGTGAATACATGGTGTGATACATTTGTCAAAACCAGACAGCTGTACAACCCAGCGGGTGAACCCTGACGTGAGCCGTGACTTTCTGTTGGTCCGTCGTGTAGCACACTCAGGCAGGGTGTTAATACTTAGGGGGTGCTGGGGGAGGCAGTGTGATAGGGGCTTGTGTGGGGACTCCCTCACCTTTCTGATCAGTTTTTCTGTAAACCTGCAGCTGCTCTAGAAAATAAAGTCTATTATTTGAAAAGAAAAAAAAAAAGCTTCTGGCAGTGAGAGAATGGTGCCAGGGTTTGGGACAGGTTCCTACTCTGCATGTCCAACATCGTGTCCAGGAGCAGATGCCAGCACCAGGGACAGCTGCCTTCCTCACAACCTGGCCTCTGCCCCCAGCTCTGGACTGGCAGCCACTGCTAGGCTCCCCGACTTACAGGTTCATTGAGGAGTTTGTTCTTGTTTAATCACTCAGTCGTACCCGACTCTGCGGCCCCATGGACTGCAGCACACCGGGCCTCCCTGTCCATCACCAACTCCCGGAGTTGACTCAAACTCATGTTGTTTGAGTCAGTAATGCCATCCAGCCATCTCATCCTCTGTCATCCCCTTCTCCTCCTGCTCTCAATCTTTCCCAGCATCAGGGTCTTTTCAAATGAGTCAGCTGTTCGCATCAGGTGGCCAAAGCATTGAAGCTTCAACTTTAGGAATGGAATTGAGGAATGGAATTCTTATTCATGTTTGTATCCATCCACCTATATTGTGCTAAAAGTTAGACCAAATATTTGGTGGTGAAATATTTTAGTGTTGAGTAACTCTTCATTGAATTAAACAAAAAAAATAAGGACTCGAATGTTTGATTATTAGCAAAATTCTGTTTCCTAAAACAAGATTTATTAATGATCTCAAATTAAATTTCCTTTGGTGAATGTTTTTAATTGAGCAAATGTTTCTTAGTGTCTACCCTTTTCAACTAAGCAGGCAAACGTTTCTGTTTCAGGATTCATTCACACAGATATGACGAAACACTTGAACGAAGAACATCTAAAGAAGAATATCCCTCTGGGGAGGTTTGGAGACGCCCTCGATGTGGCCCAGGCGGTCGTATTTCTTTTAGAGTCTCCGTATGTGACAGGGCACGTCCTGGTGGTGGATGGCGGCCTGCAGCTCACCATGTAGCCGAGCCCCGTCACTGCTGTTGGAGTCACGGGCAGTCTCTGTTGTACCTGTGTTTGCTAATCAAACCTGCTGATGCTACAGATGTTGATTTCTGTCTTCATACAAATATGTCTGTAAAGAACAGTGGGAGAGCAGCTGCATTTTCCAAATGACACGTGTCTTATGGGCAGTGTTAGTGTCCAGTCCCTCCTCACAGGGATTCCCTTCAGGAGCCCTGGTCTTCAGGTGTTCCCGCCCCTTATGAAAACAGTGTCCTGGGTCTGCGTGTAACCTCTGTATACTTCACATCATCTCCGTTGTTGTTCAGTCACTAACTTGTGTCTGACTCTTTGCAGCCCCTCACACTATAGCCGGCCAGGCTCCTCTGTCCATGGAATTTTCCCAGCAAGAATACTGGAGTGGGTTGCCATTTCCCTTTTCAAGGGATCTTCCCGACCCAGGGATCGAACCTGTGTCTCCTCATCTTCTGCTTCGGCAGGTGGATTCTTTACCACTGAGCCACCAGGGCAGCCGGAATCTGAGTCATTCTTAGATTACATATAATACTACCACAGTGTAAATGCTGTGTAAATAGTTGAAACACAGTGTAAATGCTATATAAATAGTTGATTTGTGGAACTTTAAAAAACATATTTAGACAGTAAAAACTTTAAAAAATATATTTTCTATCCATAGTTGGTTGAACCCATGGCTGTTGAGGCTGGATGCAGAGGGCCAACTGTCTAGATATTTTGCAAGTAATAAAACAGACGTTATCTTAATTTATGCATTTTGTTACACAAGTAGGAAAAACTATGAGTCTGATTGTCATTAGATACTTCGTTGTGATAGCTTACGGTGAACGGTGTTGGATTGGTGATCTCCGAAGATTTAACTTTGGGACCCGGGACCAGGGTTGATCACTCAAGAGCTTTTGTGGAGCAAGAGTTTTATTAAAGTGGAAAAGGACTGAGAAAGCTTCTTACACAGACATCAGAAGGGGGACAGAGAGTGCCCCCCTCACTAGTGTTAGCAAGGGGGTTAGATGCTTTTTAATTAAGTATAACAATAAAAGAATTCCTCAAGTTTGTGAAAATTTTACCGGACCTGCTCCCACAATTCACATTTTAGGATAACGGGATTAGGATTTAACAACAGAGAGATCCACCAGACCCACTCCCATAATACACATTTTAAGATATCAGGATTAGAGGGTTTTCAGGAAGGAGAAACTGTCCTCAAGCAGGATACATTGTTGTTATATAAACCTTAGAACAAAGTTTAAACTGAGTTGTTTGTTGGGTAATCATCAGTTCTGGGCTTAAAGAAAAAAATGTTTTATGTGGCTAAGACTAAAGAATGTAGAGAAAAAAAGAGCATTCGTCCTTTCCTCCTCCTTGAGAACCCCAGACCTCTCTCTCCTCAGGGACCCCTGGACTTCTTATCAACCTGCCTAGGAATTGGCTCTCTCAGCTGTACTGGGCCGAATACTCTAGAAGTTAACCTGGCAGGCCAAGTGCAAGTTAGACAAGCACACCGAAGCAGGAGGACCTGAAGGGCATCAGGCAGGTGCCTTAGCACGCCTGCTGGAGTTACCCACTGCAGCCCTCCGTCCGTCTCCTGAATAGTCAGCTGTTACACAGGCTGAGGAGAGCAGTTAGACACAGAGGTGACTGGAGTCCGGTTTCTTTGGTGGCACTGCTTCTGTGTGAGCAGCTGGGTACAACAGACTACACTGGGCAGAGGAGCCTCGTGGGCACGGTCCATGAGGCCAGAACTGGACACAACTTGGTGACTGAACAGCAGGTGTGGATGGCAGATGTGTCCTGTGGAAATCTCAGGGATGGTACTTGGTTTTAGTACCTGGTCCAGCTGTGAGTTGCATAGACCTCATCAGTTTAGGATGTGGAACTGGTGTTTCGTGGGTTGTGGTTTTTTTTTTTTTTTTTTTAATTCCTCAAAACTCTCAATTATCTGGCTTCTTAAAAACAGCATAAGAAATAATGATATTTTAAAAATTAAGAATTTTTGTGTTAATGAAAATAATGATTCTTATGTGAAAATTTTAGAAAAATAATAATTGTGAACAATCATTAGTAAATATGCAGTAATAGTGAGTGCAGTGTCTTTACAAGGAGCAGGTAAAGCATTAGTCTTAAATGAAAATACTTGTCTGAGATTAGAAATGTCACAAATTGAGTGAAAACATCAGATGATACCTATTTTGCATTGATCTCTTTTGTGAGAATAGCATGATAATTTTAAATATCACTGGGTTCATGTTGATTTTCATTATCATTTCAAATGTTTTAAATATTTACTGCATTTTAAAAAGTAATCTTTTTACAGTTTTATTGGAGCTGAACATCATTTTATGTAAACAGATTAATTTTATTGAAAGTCAGTACAAAAGTATGAATAGGATATAAAATGCAGACTGATAAAAATAATAAAGTCAAATCTGTGTTCTAAATCAAGATTCATGATTCCTTAAAAATTCTTTTACACTGATCTTCAAAATAGTCTTTACTGGAGAAGTCTATTCAGGAGGTAAAAAAGTCAGTAAGCTTCTGTTACCAGCCAGGTTGTCTGCTCGGTGCAGAGACGGCACAGAACTGACTGCGTGGGAAAGCAGCAGTCGGCGGTTTCAAGTTCCGCAGAAAGGACACGCCTTGCCAGCGCTGACCCTGGGCCGGCTCCCCTCTCTGGCTCCTCACGAGGCCGCCTTGGCTGGTGGTCAGGAAGGAAGCAGGTACCACTTGAAATAACACTGAGGTGTGAGTTACAGATGGATTTAACATTCAGTTGTGTGTATTCACACCTTGAGAAATGAGCCCTTTTACACTGTCCACCGCTCCCGCCGACATCAGACTGGTGGAGGGTGGAGTGAGGACGTGAACAGGCACGGGGAGCCTCGGCCCCTGGGGTGCTCCTGGGCAGATGCTGCAGCCAGGTGGTGGCTGTCAGTCACGTGCAGAGGTTCGAGAGCTTCCGTGACTTCTTAACAAGAAAACTCAACTGAAGGTGTTAACCTGGCACTTGCGCGCCAACAGTCCAGCCTGGATCTAAGGCTTTTTAGAAACTGGTTTATGGTAAAGCTGGGGTCAACATTTTTGCATGGAACGTTTTAAAATTTGTGCTTCTATTTTTTTTTCTTCCATAATCTATAAGAGGATTTTAAACTGCTTTCTAGGAAAAATTGTATTATAAATTTGGGGGCGATGATTTACGTGAAGATGATTTAACGCGCATGCTTGTGTTATCTAGAATGAAGTGAAATTATTCTAGAATTCGTGTTATGCCTTAAATTGCTAGCACATTTTCCCAAGTTTTTAAGGCAGAAATATGTGTAAGTTGAAAAGTCATACCACAGCCCTAACTTGACAAATGTATGATACTTAATGATTTTAAAACTTGTTTTATATAATCAATCTTTCAGTTACACTGAATAAATAATCTTTCAGTTACACTGTAAGTGCCAGAGGACAGAAACCATACTGTATTTCCATTCCTTTGGTTAAATAACTCAGTAGATATTGGTTGAATATCTATCTGCAAGGGGCTTGTGCATCCTTTGATTCCTCCACCTTTCCTGCTCAGCTCTGAGTACATTGGGTACATTTCAGAAGTGCACTGATAAATCCTTACATGTTTTCATTCAGGGTCATCGGTCTTCTCTTGTGGCTCAGCTGGTAAAGAATCCGCCTGCAATGCGGGAGAACTGGGTTCTATTCTATCCCTGGGTTGGGAAGATCCCTCGGAGAAGGGAAAGGCTACCTACTCCAGTATTCTGGCCTGGAGAATTCCATGGACTGTATAGTCCATGGGGTTGCAAAGAGTCGGACATGATGTAGCGACTGTCCCTTCACCTTGTCGGTCATTACATGGCGCTCTGGTGGCGCGGTGGGCTGCTCACTGAACTGCATCTTGTTCTCTCAGTACACATCCTGGGACAGTCTGCCACTCAGCTTCCCTTCTGTCTGTTTATCTCAGATGCTTACTTTCCACTCCTAACCATTCAAATGCTAAGCTCATCAACTGTTTTCTCTTAGGCAACAGAATTGACTAACTGAGTTCAGTTCAGTTCAGTCACTCAGTCATGTCCGACTCTTTGCGACCCCATGAATCGCAGCACGCCAGGCCTCCCTGTCCATCCCCAGCTCCCGGAGTTCACTCAGACTCGCGTCCATTGAGTCAGTGATGCCATCCAGCCATCTCATCCTCTGTTGTCCCCTTCTCCTCCTGCCCCCAATCCCTCCCAGCATCAGAGCCTTTTCCAATGAGTCAGCTCTTCTCATGAGGTGGCCAAAGTACTGGAGTTTCAGCTTTAGCATCAATCCTTCCAAAGAAATCCCAGAGTTGATCTTCAGAATGGACTGGTTGGATCTCCTTGCAGTCCAAGGGACTCTCAAGAGTCTTCTCCAACACCACAGTTCAAAAGCATCAATTCTTCGGCTCTCAGCCTTCTTCACAGTCCAACTCTCACATCCATACATGACTACTGGAAAAACCATAGCCTTGACTAGATGGACCTTAGTTGGCAAAGTAATGTCTCTGCATTTGAATATGCTATCTAGGTTGGTCATAACTTTTCTTCCAAGGAGTAAGTGTCTTTTAATTTCATGGCTATAGTCACCATCTGCAGTGATTTTGGAGCCCAAAAAAATAGTCTGACACTGTCTCCACTGTTTCCCCATCTATCTGCCATGAAGTGATGGGACTGGATGCCGTGATCTTCGTTTTCTGAATGTTGAGTTTTAAACCAACTTTTTCATTCTCCTCTTTTACTTTCATCAAGAGGCTTTTAGTTCTTCTTCACTTTCTGCCATAAGGGTGGTGTCATCTGCATATCTGAGGTTATTGATATTTCTCCCAGCAATCTTGATTCCAGCTTGTGTTTCTTCCAGTCCAGGGGACTAATTGAGTAATTACCACCAATTTAATTTGGAATCCTTGGACTGATAATCCAAAGGGGAATGGTACCGGTATCAGCTGGAAAATTCCCCCCCTCCACCCCCACAAAGTTTAAACACGTGTCTGCAGCCCCTTCCCAGTGATTTTTCCCTTAACCCTGCTCACAGCGAGGAGGGCTGAGGGAAACCTGGAGATGTTTTTAGGAAACGTCTTCAGTGATTCAAAGTGTTCATTACGTTGGTAAGTTCCGACTGTATACGCGACACTGCAGTAGTCATGGGAAGTACAGTGGTGGGAGAAACAAAACCAAACCCGGGTTCCCTGGAGCCCACAGGCTGATGGGGCTCTGTCAGGGGCAAGCAGAACCTTAAACCAGTACCAGACACCAAAGCACAGCTGAGGCGAGCACGGGAGGGGCGAGAAGCTCCTGTTTCACCGGCACTCCTGCTGGGGACTTGTCCTGTTCTGGCAGGACAGCTGAACCGAAAGTGAAGCCTTGTTCAGAGAAGCAACATGTTGTCAGCGCGGAGGGGAGGGAAGCTGCTGAGATCACTTCGGTAGCGGCGGTTTAGCTGCCCCAGTTGTGTCTGACTGTTTCGACCCCACTCACTAGCCTGCCAGGCTCCTCTGTCCATAGCATTCTCTAGGCAAGACTACCGGAGTGGGTTGCCATTTCCTTCTCTACAGACCACCTTAACCCAGCCGAATTGAGGTCGTGCAAGTAGCGAAGAGGAGACCTCAAATACGCATGTGCTAGGAACGCCCTGCTTATTTAACTTCTATGCAGAGTACATCATGAGAAACGCTGGACTGGAAGAAACACAAGCTGGAATCAAGATTGCCAGGAGAAATATCAATAACCTCAGATATGCAGATGACACCACCCTTATGGCAGAAAGTGAAGAGGAATTAAAAAGCCTCTTGATGAAAGTGAAAGAGGAGAGTGAAAAAGTTGGCTTAAAACTCAACATTCAGAAAACGAAGATCATGGCATCCAGTCCCATCACTTCATGGCAAATAGATGGGGAAACAGTGGAAACAGTGTCAGACTTTATTTTTTTGGGCTCCAAAATCACTGCAGATGGTGATTGCAGCCATGAAATTAAAAGACACTTACTCCTTGGAAGAAAAGTTATGACCACCCTAGACAGCATATTCAAAAGCAGAGACATTACTTTGCCAACTAAGGTCCGTCTAGTCAAGGCTATGGTTTTTCCAGTAGTCATGTATGGATGTGAGAGTTGGACTGTGAAGAAGGCTGAGCGCCAAAGAATTGATGCCTTTGAACTGTGGTGTTGGAGAAGACTCTTGAGAGTCCCTTGGACTGCAAGGAGATCCAACCAGTCCATCCTAAAGGAAATCAGTCCTGGGTATTCATTGGAAGGATTGATGCTGGATCTGAAACTACAATACTTTGGCCCCTGATGTGAAGAACTGACTCATTGAAAAAGACCCTGATGCTAGGAAAGATTGAAGGCAGGAGGAGAAAGGGATGACAGAGGATGAGATGGTTGGATGACATCACCGACTTGATGGACATGAGTTTGAGTATGCTTTCAGAGTTGGTGATGTACAGGGAGGCCTGGGGTGCTGCAGTCCATGGGGTCGAAAATAGTTGGATATGGCTGAGCGACTGAAGTGAGTCATGCAGGAGTCTTTGGTTCCTCGAACAAGAGTGAATTTCTGGGCTGGTGGCTTCAGAAGGCAAAGCTTGTGAGGGAAGAAATTAAATTTGGGGCTTTAACTCCCATTATAAACTTTGGTTCCCTGTGGGAAAAGCCCTAAATATCCACATGCTTGGCAGAAGGTGCAGTTGAGCCCAGGACAGTGTGGGCGTTTGTCCCCATGGAGCTGTGTCCCAGGTGCTCCTGCCTCAGCCGATGGCCTCGAGCACTTGGTGCTGCTGCTACTGCTAAGTCGCTTCAGTCGTGTCCGACCCTGTGCGACCCCACAGACGGCAGCCCACCAGGCTCCTCCATCCCTGGGATTCTCCAGGCAAGAACACTGGAGTGGGTTGCCATGTCCTTCTCCTGGGTAGCATATGAATAGACGACGCCTGGAGGCTCAGACCAGTGCTGTTCGAGGCTCACCTGTCCACTGGTGGACACTTTTCAGACCCTGGGATGTGGCAGGAGTTCTTAAACACAAAAAGGAAGGGTTGGTTAAACTGTGTTAACATCAAGACCCTCCTCTGTTATAGCAAAACAGCTTAAAAATAGCCAAAAAAAAAAAAAAAAGGCTGATTACAAACTTAGAGAGGATTTTATGCAACACAGATAACTAATGAAGAGTATCCAATGAATGACAAATCATAATAACACAGTGGGAAAACGGACAAAGATACAAAATGGGAATTTTACAGAAATGGCAACACAGCCAAGTGGTATCGAACATTAAGTTCAAACCAATTAGCGGTATGCAAATCAAGACCACGCTGAGAGGTCACTTGACATTCAAGTGGCAAAAATAATCCCTGATCTTTAAGGGATTCATATTAAAATTCAAGAAGCCATGCTCCGTATCACTGGAATTATCAGACTTTTTTTTGAACATCGAATGATCTTTTAACATTGCAGCTTCTGACTCAGCAGATCTGCAGGGAGTCTGTGAAGCTACGTTTCTAACAAATTTCTAAGTTGATGCTGATGGTCTGTGGACCACAGTTCCACTTGCCAGGTTGTGAAGGCTGTGGACCAACAGGGTCTGTTAAATGTCACGTCTCTGTTGGGAGTATAAATTGGTAGACATTTGGGGAAAATGGGTAGGTAACCTGTAAAGTGAGCATGTAACCCTACTGTTAACCGAAGTCAATTCTTGTACTTGTGCACCAGGAGACGGGTTATGTAGCAGAACCTGTGAGGTCTCTACCCAGATCTCCTTGGAACTCTTGCCATTTCTTTTAAATTGCATATTAGTCTTGGTATTGCTGTGCTTTCATTCCCATGGCAAACCACCTTTGTGTCTTTGTTGACAGGGTACCCTAAGGATGTGCCTGCCAACAGAAAGCCTGGATTTTATGTCCCCTGGGGGCAGACACTGATTGACTGGTATTTCGCACTTTTTGCATGCATGCTCAGTTGTGGCAACTCCTTGTGAGCCCGTGGACTGTAGCCTGCTAGGCTTCTCTGTCCATGGGATTCTCCAGGCAAGAATACTGGAGTGGGTTGTCATGCCCTTCTCCAGGAATTCACTGGTATGGGGGGGGGGCATTACTATGCCAGTCTCTCCCCCACCCTTCCCCTGATGGAACAGCCTGAAACTATGATTCTGTGTCTTTAAGGTTCCCACATTTGATTCAAACATGGTTACCTTCTATAGGACCTTGCTTAATATCACACTCTTGATTTCCTTTGTCCTGGGATTCTACGTTCCCACTCCGATACAGGTTTTCCCTAGTTATATGCTCTCTTTCTTTTTGACATGGTATTCGTTGTTGTTGTTCAGTCACCAAGTCGTGTCCAACTCTTTGCAACCCTATGGACTGCAGCACGCCAGGCTTCCCTGAACTTCACTATCTCCTGGAGTTTGCTCAAACTCACGTCCCTTGAGTTGATGATGCCATCCAACCATCTCCTCCTCTGTCACCCCCTTCTGCTGCCCTCCATCTTTCCCCAGCATCAGGGTCCTTTCCAATGAGTTGGCTCTTCACGTCAGGTGGACAAAGTATGGGAGCTTCAGCATCGGTGCTTCCAGTGAACATTCCTGGCACCCTTCTGTTACTCAAGGTGTAATACAGGCTACCTCTCTCTACAGGGCTCCCCTAGCGCCGCAGTGGTAAAGGCTCACCTGCCGGGGGAGGAGGCCTGGGTTCGATCCCTGGGTTGGGAAGATCCCCTGGAGAAAGAAATGGCAACCCACTCCAGTATTCTTGCCTGAGAAACCCCATGGACAGAGGAGCCTGGGGGGCTGCAGTCCATGGGGTCACAAAAGGGTCAGACACAACCCAGTGACTAATAAACTTAACGGCCACAAAGTGAGAGAATTACTTCATGCTCCGTTTTTCAAAACTGTCATTTCATTTGCATTTTATATTAGAGTAGAGTTGATCTCCATTGCTGTGTTTCTTTTTAGGTGTATAGGACCTGATTGAGTTATACATAAAGTGAAGTGAAGTCACTCAGTTGTGTGACTCTTTGCGACCCCTTACACTGTAGCCTACCAGGCTCCTCTGTCCATGGGATTTCCCAGACAACAGTACTGGAGTGGATTGCCATTTCCTTCTCAGGGGATCTTCCCAGCCCAGGGCTTGAACCCGGGTCTCCCGCATTGTAGACAGACACTTTACCGTCTGAGCCATAATTGTTCGGGGAGGGGGGGGGGCGGTTCTAATTCCCACAAATGTTGTGATAGTAGGTTTAGTAGAGTCCCCTGTGCTATTAAGTTCTTTTAAATTATCTGTTTGATACAAGTTAGTGTGTATATGTTTATGTCAAAATCTCATTTTATCCTCGGCCCCTCCCATTAAAAAAAAAAAATCAAAGTTGTATTCTCTGTATGTTAGTCTGCTCCTGCTCTGTCAATTAGCTCCTTTGTGTGTGTTCACGGGGCTGACGTGCCGATGATGCCCTGTGCTGTTCTCTCCTCTCTGACGTGCCTCACTGTGCCATCTCTTGGCCCATCCTTGCTGCTGTCAGTCACGCTGTTTCCTTCTGTTTTGTAGCTGAGTCGTGTTCCACTTTAGAGTTACACCATTTCGTCTTCCTTTTTCTCCAGATGGACATTTTGGTGGATTCTGTGTCTTGACTTGTAAATAGTGGTGCCATGAGAGTAGGGATGTACGTGTAATTTCGGGTTATTTTTTTCACTGGGTCTCAGCATCATAGAGGTGAGATGAGTGGATCATATGCTTCCTCTATGTTTCGCTTCTTTAAGAAACCCAGTAATGTTTGCTTGTGGCAGCCCCTATTTCCATCCCCAGCAAGGGTGAAGGAGGATTCCCTTTTCTAGACGTTCTGAGCAGCACTTATTCTGTGTAAATCTCTTGGATGGTGGCTGTTCTGATGGGTGGGAGGAGACAGCACCTCACAGTGGTGATTTACCTTGATTTACCAATTAGAGATGTGGACTGTCTTCCTATGTGCTTTTGTAAGTCATACAGTGAGAATCCCATTTACCTGTTGAAGCTGGCTTCTTGTAAGTCTGCCCTGTTTTGAGTTCTTCTCTGATGATCTATCCCAGGACATTCCTTGAGGGCAGGAGTCCTTTACAACCCCACAGGCCTTGTGAATATGAGAAGCCCATGAGTACTGGCTTTCAAGTTGTTGTAACGAAAAGCCACCACAAGGAGGGCTTTGTTCCTCCCCCACTTCTTGCCCCAGTGTGGTTCCTCCAGCAACTAGAGCCTCAGGGAAAGGCCCTTCCTAGGTTGTTAATGGAGTGCAGTGTGCAGAAGAAATACCCAAGCTTGTGTATCACTGCATCTTCCCTAGAGCCATTCCCCCGTGGACACATCCCAATGCCTGCAGCATCACTCTGCTGAGGCGTGCTGTCATCCACAGGAGGGGTGAACCCTATGGAAGGGTGGAAGCGGGAACACTCCCCGCTTCATGAGGAGCCACGGAACCCAGGGGACGTCTCAGTGCTCCTCCAGCCCGGAGGCTCCCCACTGGCTTGGGTGAAATCAGCTTGGTTTTCAGGCAGGAGTGCCCATCTGGTCTGGAGATGCTGTACTCCTGCAGGGTCCCTGGGCACTCCAGGTCCATGGAGCTATGGGGCTGACTGACTGGCAGATCCTCTCCATCTCCCTGGGACCCAGGCCTGCTCAGCCTGCAAGGGTGATGGACAGCCCACCAAGTCCCTGAGGCGTGAGGGGAGCACAGTGGGCATTTAGTTTTCATCTTCATTCTGGAGGTGTATCTAGGTAACCGACAGTGCTGTGGGCTCTCTTTTGGGTTTCTTTAATTTTGTTTCCTAACCAGGTGTCCAGCACCCTCCTTCCCTTACCCACAGAAGTACCTGAGTTCTTTTTCTGGTTGTCTTCCAATCTAGGCTGTTATAATAGTGTGTTGACACAGGTGAAAGAAATCAAAGAGGACACTAATAGATGGAGAAATATAGCCTGTTCATGGATCGGAAAAATCAATATAGTAAAAATGAGTATCCTACCCAAAGCAATCTATAGATCCAATACAATTCCTATCAAGCTACCAACAGTATTTTTCACAGAGCTAGAACAAATAACTTCACAATTTGTATGGAAATACAAAAACCTCGAATAGCCAAAGCAATCTTGAGAAAGAAGAATGGAACTGGAGGAATCAACCTGCCTGACTTCAGGCTCTACTATATAGCCACAGTCATCAAGACAGTGGTACTGGCACAAAGACAGAAATATAGATCAATGGAAAAAAACAGAAAGCCCAGAGATAAATCCACGCACCTATGGACACCTTATCTTTGACAAAGAAGGCAAGAATATACAATGGATTAAAGACAATCTCTTTTACAAGTGGTGCTGGGAAAACTGGTCAACCACTTGTAAAAGAATGAAACTAGAACACTTTCTAACACCATACACAAAAATAAACTCAAAATTGATTAAAGATCTAAATGTAAGACCAGAAACTATAAAACTCCTAGAGGAGAACATAGGCAAAACACTCTCTGACATAAATCACAGCAGGATCCTCTATGATCCACCTCCCAGAATATTGGAAATGAAAGCAAAAATAAATAAATGGGACCTAATTAAACTTAAAACCTTCTGCACAACAAAGGAAACTATAAGCAAGGTAAATAGACAGCCTTCAGAATGGGAGAAAATAATAGCAAATGAAGCAACTGACAACTAATCTCAAAAATATACAAGCAACTCCTGCAGCTCAATTCCAGAAAAATAAACGACCCAATCAAAAAATGAGCCAAAGAACTAAACAGACATTTCTCCAAAGAAGACATACAGATGGCTAACAAACACATGAAAAGATGCTCAACATCACTCATTATTAGAGAAATGCAAATCAAAACCACGAGGTACCATCTCACACCAGAATGGCTGTGATCCAAAAGTCTACAAGCAATAAATGCTGGAGAGGGTGTGGAGAAAAGGGAACCCTCTTACACTGTTGGTGGGAATGCAAACTAGTACAGTCACTATGGAGAACAGTGTGGAGATTCCTTAAAAAACTGGAAATAGAACTGCCTTATGACCCAGCAATCCCACTGCTGGGCATACACACCGAGGAAACCAGAATTGAAAGAGACACATGTACCCCAATGTTCATCGCAGCACTGTTTATAATAGCCAGGACATGGAAGCAACCTAGATGTCCATCAGTAGACTAACGGATAAGAAAGCTGTGGTACGTAAACACAATGGAGTATTACTCAGCCATTAAAAAGAATACATTTGAATCAGTTCTAATGAGGTGGATGAAACTGGAGCCTATTATACAGAGTGAAGTAAGCCAGAAAGAAAAACACCAATACAGTATACTAACACATATATATGGAATTTAGAAAGATGGTAACAATAACCCTGTATGCAAGACAGCAAAAGAGACACAGATGTATAGAACAGTCTTTTGGACTCTGTGGGAGAGGGCAAGGGTGGGATGATTTGGGAGAATGGCATTGAAACATGTATACTATCATATGTGAAATGAATCGCCAGTCCAGGTTTGATGCATGATACTGGATGCTTGGGGCTGGTGCACTGGGACGACCCAGAGGGATGGTACGGGGAGGGAGGTGGGGAAGGGGGTTCAGTATGGGGAACACGTGTATACCTGTGGCGGATTCATGCTGATGTGTGGCAAAACCAATACAATATTGTAAGGTAATTAGCCTCCAATTAAAATAAATAAATTTATATTATAAAAAAAAATAGTGTGTTGAGTCAGGTTCCCTTGTGCTCCGGGGGTGGCCCATGTTGAACATTTTATGAGTCGTGTTTCTATGTTCCTGGAAACCAGAAAATTTGTCTCCACCCTGCACTTTCCCTTTGGTAACCCTCTGCTTCCTTTTGAAGTCCGTGAGGCTGTTTGTCTTTTGGAAATGAGCCCTTTCGTACCATGTCTCGATTCCATGTCAAATGAGTACATCAGAGTTTTTGGTCCCCGTGTCCCTTCCTTCACTTTGTATGATCATGTCTGCTCTCCTCCCGATGGCCTGACGTTGCAGTGTTTCCCCTGTTCACGGCTGAGTCGTATTACATTGTGTATATGTCCTCTATCTTCCGTATCCGTTCATGTGGATGGACACAGACTTTCTTCAGGGAAAAGTCCGTTCCTGGGTTTTCAGTGAGAGTGCAGTGTGCTGGAAGAAGCACCCAAAGCCTGTGTGTCTTTATCTGGTTGTGTTCTGGCATGGGTTGTTAGAGAGTTTTGAATAGGGTTTCCATGTTCTGTAGAGTCGAGGCAGGAGGGTTTCACTTAGGATCCTGCAGATCTTGTGAATTTGATTTGCCCAACAGCATTTTTAAAGAAAGTTGTAGTTCCCCCAAACTGCCACAAGGCGGCGGCATTTCTTCATGCCACACTTTTTTTTGCCCCCGTAATTTCATCCGTCTTTTATATTGGAGTAGAGTTGGTCTCCAACGTTGT
Organism: Ovis aries; assembly: GCF_016772045.2. Lineage (NCBI taxonomy): Eukaryota > Metazoa > Chordata > Mammalia > Artiodactyla > Bovidae > Ovis > Ovis aries. The sequence continues at coordinate 111,984,068 of NC_056055.1, forward strand.
TTCTCCTAGGTGTACAGGAACTTGATTTCGGTATACAGACACATACATTACTGTTTTGGGAGTTCTAATTCCCACATATGTATTACAACAAGTTTAGCAGAGTTCTGTTTGCAATTTGGTAGGTCCTTTGTGATTATCTGTTGGATATGTGTTACTTTGCATAGGTTTATCTTTTTTAAATCAGTTTGGTTTTCCATGCCTGTTAAGTTTGTTCTGTTTTGTAAATCAGGTCATTTGTCTGAATTCATAAACTGCATGGTCCAGTGCTGTTTCGACAGTAGTCTTTGTCTGGCTTCACCAAGCTTGGCACTGTCCTGGTCTATTCATGCTAGGTCTGTTTCACAGCTGAGTAGTGTCCCAGTGAGTAGTTGTACCATGAAGTCTTTGTTTTCCTCTGGGTGGACAGTCTGGTGGATTCTATGTCTTGAGTGTTTTCAATAGCAGTGCTGAGAAAATGGGGTGAAAATGTCATTTCCGATGATGACTCTCTCTGGGTACCAGCACAGGAGTGGAGATCCGGATCCTGAACCTGCGTCTAGCTTTGGAAAGAAACTCCATGCTCTTGTCATTGCGGCTGCACCCGTTTCCATCCTCCTGGGATAGAGGGTGAGTCCCCTCTCCGTGTCAGGGCCACGCTGGCCTGCCCGTGTGAGACGACACGTCACTGGACTTCGGATTTGCCTTCCTCTCATAGTGAATATTGCTGGGCATGTTTTCATGGGCTTTTGGTCATGTGTATGCTTCCTTTGGGAAATTCTGATTTCTGTCCATACACGTCTATATTCATGTATTTTTTACAGAGCAGCAATAGTTATGTATGTATGTGTCAATCCCAATCTCTAAATTCCTCCCACCCGCCTCCATTCCCCCTTGGTATCCATACCCGTGTTCTCCACCTGTTCCTATTTCAGGCTGGAACTAAGGTTATCTATGTAATTTTTTAGCTTTCCCATGCACACGTTAGTATGGCATTCATGTTCTGACTTTCTTCACTCATTATATGACAGTCTCTAGGTCCATCTAAGTCTCTACAAACGGCGGTTTCATTCCTGACCATCTTTCAGTCTGTGCGCTTCTCCACTGGTTGGCTCTGCAGTTTCCCGTGGCCTGGGTGAGTGTGCAGCCTTCTAAGAAGGATTTCTGTGATTATACTCGTAACTCTGGTGACAGAAATGCTCATTTGCTTTCAAGGCTGAGTGAGCCTGGTGCTGGACTCAAGAGTTATCGCTGGGGTCCTGATGAGGCGTCCACACCCGTCACTCCCCAGGGAGCAGCTCGGGGTCAGTCCCCTCCTGGTGTGGGCGGTGGGGATCACTGTGGGGCTCTGACGTGGGGCTTCCTGATTCACCTGAGGTCACTTTAGAGGACACTTGTGTGTGTGTAGCAGCAGATCTGGTTGGGAGGAGTGTGTTCAGCGTCTTATACTGAATCTTGAGCCACAGCGCGGTGCACTCAGTTCCTGAGAATGGTGATGGTTAAATGGCGCGAAGGTGCTCCCTGTGGGGTCACAGAAACCGGCGTCACGCACGTATCAGGTGAAGTGCTGGGGCGGGCGTGGTGTCGAGAGGGCCCCCAACCCCCATCCTGGGTGCACCCACCTTCCCTCTCCCCCACACCACATCCAGGCTCTGTGTGGACGGGACTTTGCAGGTCCCGCATCTGGTGGTCCCTCGAAGCACGGGTTCTCCCGACAAGAGTTAGTGTGTGTAAAGACGTGTGCCGAGGGTCTTGGTGCTGGGCTTGGGGATGGAGGGGCTGCCGTGCCAAGGGGTACGGGTGGCCCCGTGAGCCCTGTCTCTGCGTGGAGTCTGAGCCTGTCCCGGCCTCCTGCACCCAGGAGAGCATGCAGTGCAGTGACCAGTGGGTTCAGTCTGCACGGGTTCATCAAGGCTGAGAGAGACCTGGAACTGAGCATGTGCTTCACAAAACTGCAGCTCTTATTTGTTAAATATTTATTGTTGTTAAATCCACATTACACCAGCACGACAACCCAAGTAGTAAGAGAGTACTTATTGTTTTTATAAATACATGAAAGGTGGCAAATAATGCTGCTTAATCCCAGACCCAGCAAGTCAGCAAAATGTCACATTCGGGAACATTTGGCAAGTATGAGAAGACATCAGTTGTAATTCTGCAAGAGAGGTCCAGGAGAGCCTTGCGTGCCAGTCTGCCCAGGCTGCGGGTACCGGCACTCACACTGGGCACGCAGAGCTTGCTTGGTGTGTCTAGAAGGAAGTGGAGAGCTGTGCGTGTGAAGCAGTGAAACGGGCTACACGGGGGCACACAGGTACAAAGTCATTAAAAAATGCTACATATCGAGTAACTGAGCTAAGAGAGTTTGACAGCTTTATCATAAATAATGAAAGATAAATGTGTTTTGCATAAGGAATACAGTGTGTTCTCTTCATAGCAAAGTACCATTATCATATCATAGCAGGCCCCATTTTCTCCTGTTTAAAGTTGATTGGTTCCGACTTAAAACTGTCAAGTCTGGTCAGAACCCGCTCCGTCCAACTGACCAGAGTCAGGGGCACTCTGGATGGCCTCGGGATGACTGGGAGCCCAGCACCTTCTTCAGTCAGAGGTCTCATGGCTGCAGGGAAGTTAAATTGTGCTCCCTCCCGCTGCACAGGCGCCGTGCAGAACATGCGTGCTGGCGCCCACCTGGCTCTAGCTCAGCCCTGTGCCCCCCAGCAGACGAGTGCCCACAGGCTGCCTCCGACCCTGACGACCTCTCCGCTCAGCCCATTACCAACTTGCTCTGTGCACCCCACCTCCAGCTCCGACCCTGCGGTGTCCCGAGAGTCCCCCACCACTGGAACCCTAACTCCCTGACTCAGGAACGGCAGCGTCGTGGACGGAATTTGAAGATAACGGAGGGAAGCCTGGCCTCCACTGGCCCCCGCCCCCCGCCATCTGCGTGGACACCGTCACCGTGCGCCTCGCATTTCGCCCTTCTCCCCTCTGCTCCTCCCTAGCCCCTCACCCCACACACCCCGCCTGCCGCCGTCACTTGGGTGGTCTAGACGCCCTCCGTGGAATGGTCTGTGGTCTGTTTCTGCTTTCCTCAGAGTAAGTTACGGATTTCAGCATGTAAGCTCCCTACCAAGGCAACAAAAAGGAAAAAACACATAAAGAAAAAGCTAACAATGAAGGTCTTAACCTTGACAGAAACTCAGGATGTTGCTAGGACTGCAGCAAGTGGTTCCTTCGTACGACTCAGAAGAAAACGGTTTGCACAGACAAGGCACTTGCATGGGTTTCTTGGTCGTGCCCTCCTGCTGTGGGGCCGCCTCCGGAAGCCCCCGCGCTCACGCGGGGTGGCAGTGCTGAGCCAGTGTTGAAGGCACTTAGGACAACACGGAGCGGGGGCGCTTTTCCGTGAGGGCTTTGGCTTTTCAGACTCCTTGAATCACAGCGATTCCCGGAGTCTGAACTGGCTGATGAGTGTGGATTCTGCGCAAGGCGTGCGCCTACTGGCGTCGCGTGCGCAGCCTCCGCTGGTTTATAGGAAGAAAAGGAGAGCTGCGGTGCCCTTTTGTCTCTCGGAGTCGCGGTGCACTTGCGTCCCGCGGCAGGAGGCGGGTCCGGGCGGCGCCGTTTGGGTCTGTGCTCCCGCGAGGGCGCCCATCACAGGTCCTCGCTCTCCACCAGGCCGGGGCTCAGCGCCAGCGCGGACGGGCCGGCCTCGGGCTGGAACGCCGCCCGGATGTCCAGGCCCTGGTCGGAGAGCGCGGCGTAGCGGCTGGCTGACGGCCGCACCCGCTTCGGCTTGGCGCTCGGCGGTGGCTGCTGCCACTGGGCTGCAAGACACCCGAGCATACGCAGGTGAGGGCTGGGTGGGGAGGGCTCTGCCGCGGGGCCCAGGGCCTGTGGTGCGGCCGGGCGCCTGCTCACAGCACACCCCGCATGCCCCCGAGGAGGCCTGAGAGGCCCGCACGGCTCTGCACCTCACGCCCCTGTCACAGAGCGCGTCTACACGGGCTGCGAAGACCGCAGGGGGAACACAGGCAATGCAGCTCACCCGCACCTCGGTACTCACTGCAGCCTGGGGACTCCTCGGAAATGGCCACTAAGCTTCCTAGCTCCCCTTTGAAGAAATCTTCAAAGCTCAGGGGTAGGCATTCCACAGTGGTGACAGAAATTCTGAATGGACTGGGGAGGGGGTGCTGGCTGAGGTCATAGTTACTAAAGCATCTCATGGAGGTATTTCTTAATTCAGAAATCAGTTCTGAAGTTTTCCTCGGGGTTGACTTGTCACAGAGTGCCTCTGTCATAGGGTGACACTGTCATAGAGGGACACTGACCTAGTATGTCAACCCAAAAGGGATGATTTTTAAGATCAGGGATGCGTGTACACAAGTTACACACACACACACAAGCCCACTGCCAAACTACTTCAGACACACACACACACACACACACAAGAAGCGCTCAGCCATGGGAGATACGCCCTGCAGCATCAACGGACCCCGTTCAGCGTGGGTCCCAACGCTGTGCCGGGTCAGGACACAGGAGGAATGTTAGAGGCGGCCCCGTGCACCATGCGGTAATGAGACGGACACGCCTGTGACTGTGCCTGAGCCTAGCGTTAGCTCCTAGAGGCGTGGGGGAGGAAGCACAGCTGGGGAGCCCACGCCAGAGAAACAGGCACATGCGGCACTGCGGCACGCAGCGTTTCTGAGCGATACTTGGGCACTGTTCTCCTGGCGAGGGTCACTATTACTGTCGGGAAACTACAAAGAAAGAGAAAGAGCACGGTGAAGTCTCGGCGTGGGAGGCTCTAGGGCCATGTGGGACAGATCAGAGTCTGCGGTGCGGACCGGGAGGCCTCGGGCGCCCAGCACAGGGAGGCACTTACTGTACACGTCGAGCCGGGCTGTGCAGGACACAATCCCGGCCTCGTTCTTGGCCGACACGGTGTACCAGCCTGCGTCGTCCTTCGTGGCGCCCTGGATGAGCAGGCACACGTAGCCGTGGTGGTCCTGGTGCATGCTGCGGGAGAGGGCCTGCTGTGAGGACTGCAGACTCCTCAGCAGGGCTGCGAGCCGTGGCTCTCGGCACCCCGCGTGTCCCGCAGCGCTGCGGCCACTCCAGTGGGGGGGCACGGAGTGGGCACCTGCAGGCTCTGCCCTGTCACCCCCGGCAGGCGGTTACCTTCCCGTGTCTGAGGCACAGGGGAGCCCCCACAACGTCTCCACAGGTGGGGCTGGGAGGCCCGCATGGCCCCTGTACTCTTGGGTGGCCGGCTTCTCCAATCCTGGTGGGGGTGCCCCACAGGGGTGAGCCCTGCTGCCTCAGGACCCCCAGACCCGAGGGCAGGCAGGGCCCGGCACCCACCTCACGCGGTCCGTGCTGTGAGTCAGTGACTCGTTCTCCTTCTTCCAGAATATCTGTGGTGGGGGTGCCCCCGAGACCCGGCACTCCAACCTCACGGGGTAGCCGTCCGCCACGCCCGTGTTCTGCAGCTTCTCCAGAAAGACCGGCGGCTTGTGCGCTTCCTTAGCTGCAAGACAGGAGACAGGTGTCCTGCCTGGGAGACACGGGCAGTGCCACAGAGCCTGCAGGTGCCCTCAGCAATGCGGGGCAAGAGGCCCGTCCTCCGCCAAGGGAGTCCTTCACCCGGAGGGAGCCTGTGCTCACCCCACACCTCCTCTTCCTCTGCGAGGTAGAGGCTGAGAGCCCTGCACCCGCCCCACAGCGCCTGCCTGCGTGGTCTCAGGGGCCTCCTGCAGGCTGGCAGTCGACCAACAAGGGTGCTGGGCTTCCTTGGTCCACCGCTTCCCCCTGGTGATGCTGAGCCCTGGCGTGCTGGGGTCAGATCCACGAGCAGCCTGCCCTGCTGTCTGGGAGATGCTAAGGACTTCTAGGTCCTGCTGCAGGGAGACCGGCAACAGCATTGCACGGGCGGGCGGGGGAGGGGGCTTTCAATGGGTGCCTAACGGCTAGCAAGGTGGGCTGGGCCCTGCAGGTCCCGCTGGCCTCGTGATCACTGCACAGCTGCCAACAAGGGGGAGAGCATCCGGCCTTCTCCCCGCCCCCCTCAGGGATAGACACATCACAGCTCTACCCCACACCTGTAAATAACGAGGACCCTGTCTGATCTTAAATTATGTAGGGAGTTCATTTTTACTGGACTTTTTCACCTGAGCTACTCTGGGGGACGCAGATGGTGGGAGCAGACCTCACTTCGTTTTCTTTCTGGGTCTTTGCTTTCATTAAGAGGATAAAGGAGGATGGACCTTCACGTCACAACAGCAGACCGCTGTATTCAGAGGCTGTGCTGGGCAGGCACGGGGATGCAATGCTTCGTAGGATGTCATCCTTGTGAAATGATTTAGTCCTTAAACTGTGAGCATCATGGCCCATTCTACAGCAGGGAGAGTGAGCAGCAGTGATGGGCCGGCCAGAGGACATGGCCAGGAAATGAGGACTGAGCCCTGACTTCTCCCAGAAGTGCCGATGGGGACATCTCGGGCCTGAGGACAGGCATGGGCAACAGAGCCAGCCACACAACAGTGAGCAGCGGGGGCCGGAGGAGGGAGTGAAGCGGAGCCCAGCCCACAGGCCGACTACACTTCTCTGTGCACGTGTCTTGTCAGGAGACTCCTCAGGAGGAGACACTGTCTCTACAAAGAGCTCGGGGCACTCGGACCTGGAGGAAAACCAGGGATGGGATGGACCCAACTCCACAACCAGGGCAGGATGTGGTCTCCATAGATCCCGCCTCTGGGAAACATGGAAGAAGCCAGCTGCTTTGCTAAAGGTGCTACTCTGAGGACAGGTGAGGCAACACACACAGAGCGCTCTGCAAACAGAGAGACGCAGACACAGCACAGGCTCCCCACACGGCTCCTGGAGGGCTCTGCACGCAGCGGTGAGAAATGGACACAACACACTCCCCACTCTTGTTGATTCTCTAAACATTTTCATACACTCATTTTCCTTAGCTAAAGCAAAAAATTATACCATCCAGGTCTGCTGCGTTGCAGGTGGATTCTTTACCAGCTGAGCTACCAGGGAAGCCCCACTGCTAAGTTAACTTTATAATCCTTATTAGTATATCCTATTTCTCCTATGTTTGCGTTAATGAAGATGATTTCTCACACTGGGGGCGCTGCTGAGTCTCCTCTCGCCCTGAGCGTGTCTTCCCGAGCCTACCTGCGACCAGGAGCTCCAGGCTGAAGGAGTTCTGCCCCGCCCGGTTGGTGGCCACGCACGTGTAGATGCCGGCGTCCCGGGCTGAGACGGGCTCGATGACGAGGGAGTGCACGCCGTTCTCCCGCACCAGCATCTTGTGGGCACTGTCCTGGCGCACCGGCTTGCCGCCCAGCAGCCAGGTTAGGTCGGGCGTGGGCAGCCCACTGACCTGAGGCAGAAGGGAAATGCGTATGAGTTCCTCCGAGGCCAAAATGGGCCGCTCCGTCCATAGGAGACGGGTTCTTGGTGTTGGTCCTGGTTCTCTTCTTGGCACAGACAGGCTCACTTCTAAACACCTCCTACAGGGCAACGCGGAGGAGAGTGAGGTGGGGTCCTCAGGGGGTCTGGTGGAGAGTCTGTGCGTCACTGCACGGGGCCCAGGTTCAGTCCTTGGATGGGCAGTAAAGATCATTCTTTAAAAGAAGCCGATTTTTTTACACATTCACAGTTCCCTAGGGCTTCCCCGACAGCTCAGCTAGTGAAGAATCTGCCTGCAATGCCGGAGACCCCAGTTCAGTTCCTGGGTTGGGAAGATCCGCTGGAGAAGGGACAGGCTACCCACTCCAGTATTCTTGGGCTTTCCTAGTGGCTCAGCTGGTAAAGAATCCACCTGCAATGCAGGATACCTGGGTTTGATCCCTGGGTTGTGAAGATCCCCTGGAGAAGGAAAAGGCTACCCACTCCAGTATTCTGGCCTGGAGAATTCCATGCGGTGTATAGTCGTCCATGGGGTTGCAAACAGTCTGACATGACTGAGCGACTTTCACTTTTACATATAAAACTGAAATTAATATTAACCCCTTGGTATCACCTGATTAAAATAAAATTTTCCCCTTTGACTCTGTATATATATCTATGTTTGTATTCATTTTGGTTCTGTAACTAAAATGTCATTTTAGAGGTGGTCTGTGTGAATTCTTACAGACCCACAAGAAATACACGCATATAGACACACACTGCCACCTGGATACTTACACTGTGGAAAGAATTATGCAGCAAATGGTGTGGCTGACAGGGATTCATTCCAAAATTTACAAATGGCTCATGAGGCTCAGTATCAGAAAATGGATAGAAGATCTAAACAGACATTTCCCCCAAAGAAGACATACCGGAGGCCAAGAGGCACATGAGAAAATGCTCAACATCACTAAATATACTAGAGAAATTAAAATTTAACTATTACAGAAAGGCAAATAAAAGATATGAGGTGTTACCCCACATCAGTCAAAATGGCCACTGTCAAAAAGCCTACAGACAATAAATACAAGGGTGGGGTTAAGGAAAGGGGCCCTTCCTAAGGTGCTGTGCTGGTGGGCAGCGTGGTAACAGCCCCTGCAGAGAACTGTCAGGAAGCGTCTTTAAAGTGCTCAAGCAGAGCCACCACATGATCCAGCAGCCCACTCTAAGAGTATATGCGGAAAAAAGAATGAAAAAAAAACCCAGAATCCAAAGTGCACCCAACAGTGCACTGCAGCACTATTTACAACAGCCACGGCACGGGGGAGAGCGAGCACCCGACGACAGGCGAGCGGGTGACGGGCCAGGGCACGGGGGAGAGCGAGCACCAGAAGACAGGGTGACGGGCCAGGGACGGGGGAGACCTAGCACCCGACGACAGGCGAGGGGGTGACGCGCCAGGGCACGGGGGAGAGCGAGCACCCGACGACAGGCGAGCGGGTGACGGGCCAGGGCACGGGGGAGAGCGAGCACCCGACGACAGGCGAGTGGGTGACGGGCCAGGGCACGGGGGAGAGCGAGCACCCGACGACAGGGTGACGGGCCAGGGCACGGGGGAGAGCGAGCACCCGACGACAGGCGAGCGGGTGACAGGCCAGGGCACGGGGGAGAGCGAGCACCCGACGACAGGCGAGCGGGTGACGGGCCAGGGCACGGGGGAGAGCGAGCACCCGACGACAGGCGAGCGGGTGACGGGTATTGATACACAATGGAATATTACTCAGCTATATAAAGGAATAAAACTGGGTATTTGTAGAGATGAATATGAAACTATACAGTTTATATACAGTCTGTTATACAGAGCGAAGTCAGGAAGAGAAAAACGAATACTCCATATTGATGCATACATATATATAAAACACATAAATATGGAATCTAGGAAAAGAGTGCTGAGAAGCCTATCTGCAGGGCAGGAACAGAGACACAGGATGCAGAGAACGGCCTGTGGACGCGGGGAGAGGAAGGAGACAGTAGGATCAGCACGTACACACGACCACGTGCAGTACAGAGTCGGGGGGCTGCTCAGAGCACAGGGCGCTCAGCTCGGTGCGCTGTGGTGACCTAGAGGGGATGCATGGGGGGTGAGCGGCAGGGAGGGAGGGGTAAACGTAGTTACAGCTGAGTCACGCTGCTGTAGGGCAGAAACACAACGGTGTAGAGCCATTATCCTCCAATCACGAAGATAAAGTAACAGTAGTGATACATTTGCATGATCAAATAGATTCAGCCATGAAACAGGAGGAAATAATGCCACTTGCTGTCCCCTATGGGCCGAGAGAGAATCAGAGTAAAGTGAATAAGTCAGAAAGAGAAAACCAAACAGCATGTGGTGTCACTTACAGGTGGAATGTGGGAATGGATGCCAATGAACTAGCTTACGAAAGTAGAAGGGATGTACAGACCTAGAAAACCGGGCCTATGGTTACCAAAGGGGGAAGGCGGGGTGGGAGGGGTAAGTCAGGAGGCTGGCACTAACTCACACACGTAAATACATAATCAACACAGACCTACTTTATAGCAAGGGAGGTTACTAAACATTGTGTAAAAACCTATATATGGAAAAAACCACAGAGATGAACATCTACATTTGTAACGGAGTCAGATTCTGTATCCCAACAACAAACATGACACTGTATATCCGCTTTGCTCCAAATACATACATATATACATATGAACATATATATACATGTTAAAGTTAAAAAACTTAAGGAAGTAATGAGACACAAGGTTTTGGTGGCTTCTCGTAGCACATTTCATTCTGATTTACAAGCCCCAAAAAGCACTTGCACGTAGGCACTCCAGTTTGACACCAGCACTATCTGTAGCAGCCAGGACAAGCGGCAAGCTTCATGTCCACCGACGGATGGATAAAGAGGACGCGGTGCGTATTACAATGGAGCACCACTCAGTCACACAAAGAAGGAAACAAACCTCAGTTGCCATAGCCTGGAGAGACCTAGACATTGTCATTTGAAGTCAGAAAGAGAGAGACAAATACGATATCGCATATATATATATATATATATATATATGGAATCTTGAAAAAAATGATACAGATGAACTTATTTACACAGATAAGCTTATTTATGAGACAGAAACAGACTTGCGGACGTAGACAGTGAATTTATGGCGACCACGGGAGAAAGGCGGGGCTCCCAGGCAGCTCTCATGGCAAAGAGCCCGCCTGCCAGCAGGAGACATAAGCACACTGAGGTGTGATCCCCGGGTCAGGAAGACCCCCTGCAGGAAACGGCAACCTGCTCCAGGATTCCTGCCTGCAGAATCCCATGGACAGAGGAGCCTGGTGGGCTACAGTCCATGGGGGTCGCAAAGAGTCGAACACAAGTGAAGTGACTTAGCACCCGCAGCAGGGAGGGGATAAACTGGGAGGTTCAGATGGACATATAAACAGCAGTATATTTAAGACAGCTAACCAGCAAGGACCTGCTGCATAGCACAGGGGACTACACTCCCTAAATGGGAAAAAAACTTGAAAAGATACGTGTATATCACTGAATCGCTTTGCTGTACACCTGAAACTAATACGACATCATAAATCAATTTACTCCAATGTAAAATGGAAATAATACATTGGACAATAAACTCCTGTTAGGAATTTATCCTTTCCAAACATTTCTGTGAGTTCAGAGTTAAGTGCCTCCCGTGTTTATGTTCTGTAATTCCAGAGATAACCAGCAGAGGGAGCCCAAATAATTTTATAAAACATTCATACTTCAGAGCTGAGATTTAAACTTAAGGTCAATCAATGGGGCAAAACCAGAGAAGAGAGATACAGCACTGGGGGGAGGCTGGGCGCATGCACTCACCTTGCAGTCCATCCTGCAGAGCCTGCCTTCCTGCACGGTCAGATCCCCGGGCGCCTGCAGGAAGTGCGGGCGGAAGAAGCGCTCCTGGATGGGCTCCCCTTCGTCAGCACTGTCCCTGGATCGTGAGCGCGGCCTTCAGACCAGAGTCAACATACAGGAGATGGGGGTGGGGTGGACAGATGATACAGAAAAACAGATCGATAGATGGCAGGTCATTTCTAGGGTCCCAGTCATCTGCTTTCTAAACACAGGGGCAAAAACATCATTTCCTTACCTGCTTACCTGATCCCTAATCTCAACCGTTTACACCATAAAAAAAGTCAGGGGATAAAATCTTGTTTCATTTGGGAGTTTGATACAAATTTAATAGTCTGCTAATTGCAGATCTTAATCTCCTATCCTAACCCTTATGACTAGTATAAATCATGAATTGGGAAATGGGAAAAAAAAAAATAGGTTAAAGAAAGCTTTAAAATATTTTTAAAGCTGAATGAGAACTGTATGAGAACTAGCAGCTCATTTACTACCAAATATTTTTCAGTATCAATAACTATAACTTTCTGCTGTGAGAGAAAGTTTGCAGGAAATCAGAAGTTCTTATTTTTTAAGAAAGTAATATATTTCTAATAAAAATTCCTTTTCATTAACCAGGAAAACAACTGAATTTTTAGGCAGGTCTTCTGCATCCGTTATCCATGTACCTAAAGACAATTATTTTTTGCTTTAAAATGAAATTGTGTGAATCTCCCAGATTTTGTGCATCTTTCTTGCTTTTGAGTATGTTTCTAGAGGCACCTTTTAAGAGTAAAATGATTTAAAGTGATTGCAGGGAAGATGTAATAATCAAAGGACAAGATGTTCAAACTAATTCTGCCAGTGATCATCAGAAAGTAAGTTATGAAACACTTAACTAGAAAAAGCAAAACAAAAGAAAAATTAGTATAATGGGCTAGAATTATCCACCCTTCAACAGAGTCACCTATCAGATCTAGTTTACCAGTACGATGCTCCTCTAGGAAACTGCTTGCCATGTGACCCATGAACAGCCGAAATGTACTGAAGGCCCCGGAAAAGCAGATGGACGTGCTCAGCTGTGCTGTGCTCCCAGCTGGCACAGGCGGCACTGTGCGCGGGTCCTGCCCTGGAGGCCAGCATCACAGCTGCGAGCCCGAGGCCTGCAGCTGCCTCCCAAACACTGGCAGACACTGGTGCGGACCTGCTCGCTGTTTCTGCTCCTCCTGCGGCTTCTCCGGTGTGTCCTCCCCTGCCCCTGTGGCCCTCCAGGACCCCAGCCCACCTGGAATCCCCTGACAGGGAGCCCAAGCCAGCAGCCCACCAGCTCCTTTGAAGCCACGCCCATCACTGGGCACCACACGCCCCGCCCATGCTTGCGCGCCCTGGCGGCTCCAGGTACGGAGTGTCCAAAACGTGGCCAGTCTGACTTTGAGGTCTGGGTGTCGAGTAAACTTGTGCACTGAGTGACGGGAGCAGAAACCTTCAGGCGCGAGGTGGTCCAGGCAACCAGAGGCCCGGCGCGAGGGCGGCGGTGAGGGGCACGCGGCCAGGCCTGGGCACACCCGTGGCGACACAGCTGCCACATGACACGCCTCCTGGCTGGCGTCCCCACCCCAGCCACAGGGAGCCCCAGGCTTCCCCTCACGTGCCCACTCTGTCGGCTCCCCACAATGCTGACGGTGCCGGGTTCAGGAGCCAGCGAGACCCCAGCAATGCCCGGGAAGGGCGCAGGACGTACCTTCTGCTGTGAGGGTGTCCGGCCGGCGGGCGGGGGCTGCGGCCTCTCTGGTTCACGGCCTGGACCATCAGCCGCCCCGTGCAGCTGACGCGGCCCTGCGGGGGACAGGACCACGGCGGTGAGCAATGCCTGGAGCCAGCGCGGCCTCCCCAGGCCCACGGGCCGCCCCCGCCCCCCGGGACTCGGCGTGTGAGGCACGTGGATAAGAAGGGCCCCACCCCCGACGCTTGGCTCGGCTTTACCGTTTCATCTAGGATGCCCTGTAAGACGACGACCCCCTATGAATTAACTGTCACTTGCCAAGGTCTCTCGAGCCCATAAACATTCTCCCCATGAAATGAGCGCATTTGAGATTTATGAACCAAAAGCAAATGCCTGAAACGTGAGGGTCAGATGACAAAGGTTAGATAAACTATCTAATGAAAAACTGTATTTTTATCTTTAAAACATTTTTAATTTGCATTATAGCTGATGGGTCTACAACCACCCTGCCCAAACACACCCAATCTGATCTGAAATACAGTGGACTTAACATTAGTTTTAGGTATAAAACATGAGTCTACATTTTTGGTGCTTATGCCCCGTCTAAAGTGGTGACAAAGCACGGCTGTACGCACTACTGTCTCTCTCTGTCGACAGAGAGTCTGATGCGTGCTCTTCGGGGCGCGCAGCGGTGCTGAGGGGCCCGACTACAGGAATAAAGGACCCAGGGGCTGCAGCTTCCTGGCCCAGGCTCCTCTTTCTCCCCATGGCTGGCAGAGCAGCAAGGCAGATTCTCTCCTCCACTTGCTCCTCTCAAGGCCCAAGAGCACGAGCGGATGGACTTCTAAGCTCTGACGACGACCGAAAGCGAGGAGCCAGGGCAGGAACCTGAGAAGCGGACTGCTCATTCTTGTCCTCGGTGAATTCGAGCTCCCAGATGAAGGGCAGCCCTGTGTGCACTCACGTCACGGCTGACCACTGACCCCCACTGTCATCCCAAGTGGCCTACATAAGGGAGGCCAGAGCTGAGGGTCGCATGGGTTCGCAACTGCCTTCTGAGCTCCCCTGGGGATGGGCTGAGGGGGGAGAGGATGCTGGCGGGGGACACGGAGGGAGGCGCCACAGCAGGGTGCACGGAGGGGCCCTGCACGTCTCCCCACAGCCTGCACGTCAGGCCCCAGGCCCCAGGCAAGGCACAGACTCACACGGACAGTGCAGACGGAGGGTGAGGAGGCCCCGGGAGGAGCGGCTGCTGGAACACACAGCTCGTGTGGCCCTGAACCGCGAGGAAGGCCCCTCCTTCACTGAGGCCACCACACCCCCAAGTACCGTGCAGCGCACTTCGGGAGGGAACGACTCCCGCCCCGTACCAACTGCATCTCAGGTTCCGGCCACGTGACAGAAGCTCTCCCATGCTGACCCTGGCACACACCGGGGACTCGCCAACACAGCCTGACACCTGAGAGTCACGCTGACCCGTCCCCCGTACTTGCGTAGGTGCACGTGCCCGGGAGAGCCTGTTACAAACAGCACAGCTGACGAGTCACCGCGGCTGGCCTAACAGGTGGACACGGAAGCCCCGTGGTTCTTTCCAGAGCTTGAGGACAAGGGCTGTGCGTCCACACCGACAGCGCCCCATGTTCTCAGGACAGGGTTTCCCAGTTTCTGCTTCGCTGCTCCATCCCGGGCTCTGGGCCCCTCAGCGCTGTCTGCCCACCTTTACCCGTCTTATCAACACGTGCAGGAATGACAGAAGTCAAAGTGTGGCGTGAAGCTTGGGAGGAGCCAGAAATCCTGTAAAGCTGACGAAAACCCCCCAACAGGCCAGTCTTCTGAGTGTAACTCTGCTGCCCACAGCTCCTCTGTTCCTACCAGGTCCTCGGCTGAAGGCTGACATGAGTCCGGAGTGTGGACTCCGAAGGTGGTTCTGCGCGCGATGCCCGGCTCATGAGGTACACGCGATGCCTGGCGACGCGGGTTCTTTACCTGCTCTGCAAACAGCATCTGCCTGTCCTGGCTCACAGAGTCTAACCGAGGGCCCAGGGCTCAGGACAGCCAGCCACTGGACACACAGCACAGCTGGAGAAAGCACAAAGCACCACGGCCATCCAGCCCCGGGCAGGACTGGGCACCCAGCAATGCAGCAGAGTGAAGCCAGCTGCGTCTGCATCCCGCTGCGCCTTCAGGAGGCGGGAGGCTCGCAGAGGTGGGGCCCGCAGTCCCAGTCTGGCACAGGGGACACGGCGCAGCCCCTCCTGACCTCGCTAACCCTGCAGCTGCTTGTCTCCTGGGAGCCGCCAGGCAGGGATGCTCTCTGGCGGAAACCCGTCAACAACACCTCACAGGCCTCTTACTCCCGAAGACAGAGCAGGTGGGAAAGTCTTCTATGAAATTCACTGCTGGCCGTGTTCACCTCCCTCTGTGCTTCTCGCCCTCTCTCGTGGCTACTCTCAGGACTTATCTCCCCCGCCTGGAGAGTTCACCGCTCACGCTCCGTGACTCAGGTCAGTTTCCATCAGCCTTTTCCTCCTTCCCTCAGCGACACTGTGGAAGCCACGGTGTGTGCGAAAAGGGAGATGGTGCTGTCCCACTTCCAAACACGAATCCTTCTAGATCATGGAAGAAAATCATGGCACCAAAGGGCATCAAGGAAGCAGGGAGCCCACATCAGGCAACCCCACGCCATGCTTCTGGGACGGGAAGCATATGTATGTATCTATGCTTTATGTATCCTGGAAAACTTAGCTTTTACTTTTGAGATTTTTTTCCAGTACCTATTTACATCATGATCCTTTTAAACCATTTGTTAATTCACAAATTATAAGACTGGCAAAGCCATTTTCTATACCATAGCAACTGTTTATAAAGCTGAGTTTATGGAGTGCTGGGCTTCCCTGGTGGCTTAGAGGTAAAGAACCCGCCTGCAGTGCAGGAGATATAAAAGACGGGGGTTTGATCCCTGAGTTGGGAAGATCCCCTGGAGAAGGAACTGGCTGTATTCTTGCCTGGAGAATTCCATGGACAGGGAAGCTCGGCGCGCTGCTGTCCATGGGGCCACAGTCAGATGCGGCTGAGCAGCTAAACAACATGGAGGGTGAGGGGTTTCTATCACCGAGTTCCCACGGCAACAGTGACAGCTTGCACCAAGGATCAGGCAGAGAAGCGGGCTCTCGTGGGTCATGGCTGAAATGCCACTTTGTTTTCCTAAGTGGGTAGGAAGTTCATTCCAATTTCTCACAAAACTGGATGCACAATCTTGGATGACTCACAAAACCCACATGTGGCATGTGTTCATGGACCTGCCACTGAAGACCAGGGACGAGAAGGCATTTCACCCCTGAACTAACACCCACCTACCAGGAGACGTGCTCAGAAGCTCACAACAGTGACTGTCAAGTGCCACAAAACCCAAATGCACAGCAATGTCAGCCTGAGGCCCACATCCACTCTCAGGATCTCCCCAGACTCTGCTTAGGAGTCTCCCCTCCGATGCCCGCCTCTTGGTCATTCAGGTAGGAAAGGAGAATTTAGTGATATGAACACACCTCGTTAATGAGAATCCTGGTGGATCAGACCTCAAGAGACAGCAGGATTCCGGCATGAGGACCTGCTTTGGCAGGGGAGCCTCTGGGGCCTGGAGAGGTCGCCCTGCTGTCTGCTCAGTCCACAGGCAGGACAGAGACAGTCAGAAAAGCTGGGCTCGGGACTTTGCTGTGGCCAGGGGCTGAGACTCTGCGCTCCCAATGCAGGGGCCCGGGTTCCACCCCTGATCAGGGAACCAGACCCCACATGCCACAACTAAGATTCTGCACACTGCATCTAAAGCTCGACCACCCTGCATGCCTCAAACAGACCCAGCACAGCCAATAAACAGACCAAAAAGGACAAGCGGGCTTCTGGTGCCCTGACGTAAATGGTCACTGCCCATCTCTTTGTCTCCAAGAGGTAAAGCATGAAGAATCAGACGAGGTGATCTACAAGGTGTGGCTGGCTCTTCGCTGAGGCAGCAGAGCTCAGGGCCCCAGGTTGAGGGTGGGGGCCTCCTCCTGGCCCTGGTGTGGCTCCCACCAGCCAGGCTGTGGTGGTGGGGGGTGGATCTTTAGCTAAACCCCCACCCTAGCCCCCAGCTGTGCAGTCCTGATTCAGCCACGCTGGCTGGGAACTCCCCCTCAAGGTGTGACATCACCTGAAGGAGACCACACGCAGAGTCCAAACTGCAGTTTGACATTTGCGTTATTCTGTTCTTTAAAAGTGCTCACTCCAAGAATAGTCCAAAACAGGCAGCGGGCAAAACGCCTGGCCACGAACAGCAGACCCCCAGCAGCGTGACTGCGGAAGGAGCACGGTGAACTCTGGCTCCATCTCCTGCTCCAGCCTTCTCAGGGCACAAGAGGAAGAAAGAGCCCAGCAGGAAGGACAACCCTGGGGTTTGTGGAGTTCTCCACTGCTCTTTTAAGGGGAAGAAAACAGAAGACGGGAGTCGGGTCCAGGAAGCAAACTAAAACTACAATTTAAAAAAAGTGCCACTTTCATTCCCTCAAATACACCGACATGAACACCAACAAGCATGCAAACGTAACTGTTTAGTAAAGGTCATGACTGGGACTGTTTTTCAGAGGCCATGTATTCACTGATTGAACTATCAGAGCCTCAAGAAGGTGCATGAACTTGGAAACTGTTCCTGGTCAGTAAGGAGTCAGCTGTCCCAGATCACACTCTGGTTGCAGTGAGATCTGTGGGACCTCAGTTCAGTCTAATTTTAACACCGCTGCAGTAAGGTGTTTTTAAGTGACAATGTAACCTCAGGACAGGACAGCGTTGTTGGCCACACTGTACGCACTTGCAGAAGTGTGCAAGCGCTGCTAAGAGCACCTGTATCGTCTACTAACACTTGGTGTCTCTTTCAAAAGAAATAATGAAATACAGAATGATACAAACAGGTCAGAGATTTTTTAAAAAGGATGACTTGTGAGCTACCTCCACCAGTTACATAATAAAACTGTCAGCTTTCTTTTTTAAAAGAGTGTGTTATTTACAGGCTTCCTTGATAGCTCAGTTGGTAAAGAATCTGCCTGCAATGCAGGTAGACCCTGGCTCGATCCCTGGGTTGGCAAGATCCCCTGGAGAAGGGAAAGGCTACCCACTCCAGTATTTTGGCCTGCAGAATTCCATGGACTGTATAGTCCACGGGGTCGCAAAGAGTCGGACATGGCTGACTATGTGCTTTCTGTAGACTTTGTAAAGTACCCTGTCAAGTGTTTAAGGCACAAAACCACTTCTTACACATGTCTGTGGATCCAGCACAGTTCCTAAAATATACACGATATTCTATAAAAAAGAATTTGCAGGCTTGAATTGGAACCTGGTAGCCAGTAGCTGCCTACTAAATTCTAAGTAGTCAATTAATTTTTTGACCCTAAATCTAAAGGCCAATACAAGAGAAAACCCAAAATCCTGAGTGCTCTATTTATATTCTATCAAAATTATCATTTGTCTATACTTATAGGTTATTTAAATTCCACTGAATTAAGTACGTGTGTATTTCTTCTAAATATTTAATTTTTGAGTCTTCCTACCATATCTTACACATACCCCTCACTCCCCTCTCCTGGGAATGTTATTCTACATGGAATCACATGGATTGTGCGTCTATTTACTGGCTCATCTTCTGTCTCGGGACTTCGTCCTCCCGAGAATGGCAGCCCCAGCCCCGAGGAGAGGTGTGCACAGCAGTCTCTCGACATTGTGGGAATAGATGGTGCACATCTGTGCATCACACACACAAACGTCTAATGGAGAACAAACACTCAGGAAAGGAAATCTCTGCTGGGAAACCAAGCTGGACAGAGGACATGGGGGACCAGCGCCCCATCAGGCAGGCCGCTTCTCCGCCTGGGGACCGCGCTGGCGCAGAGCAGAGCAAGGCCACCCACGCTTCCCACCTGAGGGTTTGCGGCCATGACTGTGTAATTGCCGTCGTCCTCCAGCGTGGAGGCTGCGGTGTGCAGGGAGCAGGTCCCGCTGGGGTCGCTGCGGATGCTGTAGTGATCGTTCTTGGGGGAGATCTGCTTTCCATCCTTAAACCAGTAAATCTGTGGGAGGAGGCACAGAGAAGGTGAGGCCTGTGTGTGTAGGGTGGGTGGGGGGCTGCTCTGAGCTCCTGTGACAGAACAGGGCACCTGGGCAGGACCTTGACGTCCGAGGGACAAGGTGAGACAGCAAACAGGCTAGTTCTAGTCTAGCTTCAGAAATTACACGTTCTCTTTCTTTCTAGAAGAAGTATAGGGATTTCCCTGGTGGTCCAGTGGCTAAGACTCCTTGCTCCTACTGCAGGAGGCCCAGGTTCAATCCTTGGTCAGGGAACTAGATTCCACTTGCCCCAGCTAAGATCACAGACCCTGCATGCTGCAGTTAAGACATGGTGCCGCCAAATAACAAAGTAAGAAAAACGTATATTTTAAATAATAAATTAAAATAATATTAAAATAAGATATAGTAATAATATATTAAATTATTAATAAAATTATATATATATAAGACATACATAAGCGGCATTTATATTCATCCATTATTTACATGGAAGGCAGCGATGACTTCTCAGCTGGCATCACAGTTTCCTTTTTGCTTCTGTTTTCAAGTGTCCTAAGTGAACATGTATTACTTGTAAAGGTAAAAGCATTATCTCAACATGAAAAAAACCTGACCCTAAAGTCCAGTCAATTCATCTGTGTCAGACAAACAGAACAGGGTGAGAGGGCAGGGTGGGGGGGCGCAGGCTGGGGGCACAGGGTTGAAGGTTACAGTTCACCAGCTCTCCCCACGATGTTAAACACAGCAGTATTTAAACATATACTAATTTTCAAATAATACTTGGAGTGACAGAAAATTGTGAAAAATACAATGGAAGTACATCTTGATTAGATAGAAATGTTCTAGATGGCCAAACCATCTCTTCTCCAGGTCCGTCCTCCCCTCTCTCACCTTTAGGCAAGATCCCAGGCAATCAGCTTGTCATGGTTTGGTGGTTATATCTGAGCTGGTCATGAACTTCAGAGCAGAAGAGAGGCCGCAGTGACGGTCACAGAGCCGCAGCCCCAACACAGCCAGTACACTGTGTCGGCCGGAGGAAACGGCATCCTCGCTTTTCAAGCAGGATGCGGTCACCTCTGCGCCCTGCAGCCCAGGGCACTCCTAACTGATTCCCGGCAGAGGAAACCTACTTCAGAGCCTGCTGTAAAATGAACTTCCTCCTGCCTGTACATCACTTGGCAAGTTGAGACCACAGCTGGCCTTTCACTGCTACTCCCGTCAAAGCCTCTGAATCTGAAAAACGGTTCTTAAACCTTCCATGCCTAAGGCAGGAAAAGGCTAGAGACAGACATCATGAAGCAAATGCACCAACAATGAGGGTCTGAGCTGAGGCTCTTCCCTCCCTAGTTTCTATGGAAACTATGTTACCAGTATTGCCAGTCTCCAGAGCCTAAAAGTTCATCATGGAAACAGACTAGCAACTTTCAGTTCTAAAAGCTAAGTTGCATAATGGCTGACACTTCATAATTACCACGCTCTTACTGGCTGGCTTACTTCCTGGAACAGAGAAGCTCTGATCAGCATGTAATTTCTCCCTTTCACATTCTTGCTGCTATGCCAGTTCTTTAGAATTCTTTTTTCCCTTTAATCCTATTTTTCACCTGTATTATACTTAGTAGACAACTTTCAAATGAGAATTAAGACATGTATTGTGCTGAGCTGCTCAGTCGTGTCTGACTATTCTCGACTCCGTGGACTGCAGTCTGCCAGGCTCCTCTGTCCATGGGGATTCTCCAGGCAAAAGTACTGGAGTGGGCTGCCATGCCCTCCTCCAGGGGAGCTTCCCGACCCAGGGACTGAACCCAGATCTCCCGCATTGCAGGTGGATTCTTCACCATCTGAGCCACCAGGGAAGCCCAAATTAAGAGACAGTGCCAACATTCTACCAAGACTGCTCTGAGAGGAAAACAGTGTGAACTAGACCTTCGCTTCCGTCTTTTCATGTTTCAAGGGAACAAGCCTGTCGAGGGCAGAATATCCTGCGAGAGTGTCAAGGC
This sequence comes from Ovis aries, assembly GCF_016772045.2. Taxonomy (NCBI): domain Eukaryota; kingdom Metazoa; phylum Chordata; class Mammalia; order Artiodactyla; family Bovidae; genus Ovis; species Ovis aries. The sequence goes on from NC_056055.1 coordinate 112,005,154, forward strand.
GGAGCTTCCGCTTCTCACTGGGCCTCTCTCACTGTCTTCTCTCCAGTCCCAGGGAAAAGTGCAGTCCTGTGTGCTGCTCCGTGGGGCCGTGAGCGGTGATCCTAGTGACTGTCTAAAGAGAGGGCCACCCGCCACCCGGCGTCCCCCTGTGCCTGTAGGACAGGGCTCTGGCCGGGCCAGCCCCAGCTGTGGTACTCCCGCCCCCTCCGCCTCTGTATCCACAGGAGGCCTGGGCTTTGTGGATTAAACATATGATTCCCTTCAGTAGTGGCAGCTTCGCTCCTCTGTCCAGCACAGAGCACAGGCGGGGTTCAAGTTCAGGCCTGGCCGCCACAGCCCTCTGGCCTTGGGAAAGCTCACCGACCTGCTGGAGCTGAGCCTGACACCTGCACCTGGGGTGTCGCAGCGGTGACTCCATGGGAGGGAGAGGGAGGGTGTGAGGCGCTCCTTGCCAGTCACTCTCCTAGTCTGTCTGTCCTGTCCCCTTAGATCCCATTCCATCCTACCCTACTCTGTTCAACCCTGTCCTAGTCTAGGGGCTGCCCTGGTGGCTCAGATGGTAAAGAATCTGCCTGCAATGCAGGAGATGTGGGTTCAGTCCCTGGGTGGGGAAGATCCCCTGGAGGAGGGCGTGGTGACCCACTCCAGTATTCCTGCCTGGAGAATCCCATGGACAGAGGAGCCTGGCGCGCTACAGTCCATGGGGTCGCAAATAGGACACGACTGAGGGACTGGCACATTCAGTTCAATTCTGGCACTTCTCCTACCACACACCCTGCAGGCTGGAAGCCAGACCCATGCTCAGGGCACGCAGCTCTGAAGAGGCTGTGTTGCCACTCACCTTGGGCTTTGGGTCGCCGGCCACTCTGCACGTGAACGTCGCAGGCATACCCTCAAAGATCTTGTAATGCTTCAGCTTCACCTCAAAGAAGGGGGCCACTCCGCTCTCCACAGACGTGTCCCCGCAGGGTGCCTCGTCCCCTGACTCCTCCACGGGGGACCGCTCCAGCCGGTACTCGATTTCGCTGATGAGCCTCTGCTCACAGCTGGAGACCTTGTACTCCTGAGTCAGACGGAGGGACTGCATCACCGACTGGGCCCCTCGTGCTACACACCGCCCCATCAGACTCAGCCCCTCTGCAGTCAGGCTCCCGGAGGACAGCGATGTGTTTACTACAGAGCTCAACAACAAGTCTGCACCCCAGTCACTCCCACATGAAACAAAGAATGCCTGGAAGGACATGTGCTATTTCAAACCATCCTCAAGTCCTGTCAACCGAAAAACACCACAGCCACACACCTAGGACAATGAGTTTCTTTCTCTTCTCTCTCAGAATAGGGAGAAGGAAAAAAAAAGGCAACAGTGACTCCGAAACTGCTCATAAAAGTTAAGCACTGACGCCACGCTGACCCATCCCTTCCTGAGGGTGGGCACCTCCCAGATGGGCAGCTGCGGCTCACTCGGCCTTTTCTCCAGTGGTGCTGGAGAAATGGTACCTTATTCCCTTCTCCTGACAATCCTCCCCACCCAGCTTCCGACTTTCCCTCAGCTCCTCAGCTCTGGGCAACCATTCCCCACCCTCTTTAAAAGAAAAAGAGGTCTGACAGTCCAGTCAAATATGTGGTTAAAAAAATAGGCATCAAGTGCCTGCCAGCATCCTCTGGTAATGAAGGGGTTCCAAGAGACCGCTTGCTCATGAAGTACAGAAAAGGCAGCCCATTATGAGACACTCTCTATTTAATATTAAATGAAAGGTTGTTTCAAATAAGGCTTTCTCTTAAAGTTACTCAATCTTTAAAAAACCGTCTGGTGTGGGGTTTCCCTGGTGCCCAGTGGATAAGACTTGGCACTATCAGTGGAGGGGGCAGGGTTTGAGCTAAGTGTCCCACCCCACATGGCACGCCCCCAAACCCAAAAAAGTCTGCTGGCTTGAAGGAAGAAATTCAGCAGAATGAATGAAACTGCAGGAGATACACAAGTTGCTTTGTCTAATCATTATCAAATTAATCAGTTTAAGAATTGGCTCTTTTTTCTCCTAGAAAACTTGTAACAAATGAGAAACTTCTCACAATTTAAAATTCAGAGTAGCCATCAAGGACAGAATAAAATTCAAGTCTGTAAATAAACGACGTGACAGATCACACTGCAGTAGCTGTGCCTCTGATGCTGAATGAAAACACACAGTGGGTGTATCGGTCACTAACGTGTGGCAGGAGGTGCAGACACACAAGCACATGAGGGAGAGCAGAGGTAGCGGACACAGAAGGACTGGGAGAGGAAGAGAGGTGAAGGTGACCTTCTGACCGTCCAGAGGGCTCTCCACAGAAGCACGAGATGGCCAGGGGTCCTGAAACAGCAGAGAAGGAGTAGTGAAGCCCAGGAAGAGAAGCGGCAAGAATCCAACCAGATTTCTCGCTTTAAGGCAAACTCTGGTGGGAGCAATATTTAGCACAGAAAAACTTTCAGATTTTGAAGGCTGATCCATTTCTGAATAGACAGGAGAAAGAGTTTACTTGATCCTTTAAACTTGTGTTCTAAAGCTTTCTTTTATCTTAAAACTATTCAGTATATAGGGAGACTCCAAACAGAACCAGTGGAGATGATAAACAGCTCACAGCAAATCCATGAAGGATTCTGGTGTTGCTGCTGCTGCGGCTGCTAAGTCGCTTCAGTCGTGTCCGACTCTGTGCGACCCCATAGACGGCAGCCCACCAGGCTCCCCAGCCCCTGAGATTCTCCAGGCAATAACACTGGAGTGGGTTGCCATTTCCTTCTCCAGTGCATGAAAGTGAAAAGCGAAAGTGAAGTCGCTCAGTCGTGCCCGACTCTTAGCGACCCCATGGACTGCAGCCCACCAGCTCCTCTGTCCATGGGAGTTTCCAGGCAAGAATACTGGAGTGGGGTGCCATTGCCTTCTCTGCTGGTGTTTGCAGGGGACAAAGCAGATTCCCTGTTCATTACCGATTTTTAACTATATTTGTGGAGAAAAACATTCTTTTCTGTACATAGATACTTCACCTGGATGAGATGTTAAGAACGTAACTGAAAATAGTCATGAGTCATTTCACACAATTTCAGCGAATGTATGTTCCTCCACACAAACCTGTTTTGCATTACAGCACAGGACAGGGAAATCAGAAAGATACTTGAAAGAAGAGAAACTAATAGATAAGACAAAAAGGACAGGTGTCATCGATGGAAGTAACTCCATCACCCCCTCAACACAGGGCATGCTCACTAGCCGCTGGTCAGAGGCAGCCTGCGACCCACCCTTGGTTCTGCGCAGAGCTGGCCCCAGGACCGGGTCCCTAGGGAGGCTGGGGGTGGCGGGCGGAGAACACTCTGCTCTTCCGGGAAGCCGGGAGGATCGCATACCTGGTTGGCCGCCTCCTCTTCTGGCTCCTGGACGTTGAAGACAGTCGCACTGTCGGCACCCAGCAGCCGCCGAGCCATCCTTTCTTCATAGGTCAACCTCTAAGCAAAGAAGCCACACGAGTCAGAAAAATCTCACTGCTGCAGCGCCTTGAGAACACGAATGCGAAGAACAGACGGGTCTGTTCTCTGTGACCGCTCCTCTCCAGCTCCGGACGCCTGTGCAGACAGGGGCCCTCTGCTCCCTGTGTTCACCTGCTCCCGCTGGCCCTCCAGTCCTGACCCGGTGCTGAGAGTCAGGGTGACCCATCCCGAGAGCAGACTGACGGTGAGCACGGCAAGCAACAGGGCAGAAGTCCCCTAAAAGCGTGTGTCACGTATTTATGCCTAATGATACATATGAAGACAAAGACCTTTACATAGCAAGATGTTTTCTACAGGACGTGTACGGTCATAGCTACCACAGGCTTCAGAACAGCTCCGAGCCTGGGGAGGGAGTCCGAGGCTGGTGGGCAGTGCTGCTTCGAGAGCTCTTCTCCGGGGCCAGGCACGGGGGTGAGCGCAGGCAAACACAGGACGTCGTGGTGGCTGGCTGCACACGCTGACCTAGCAGAGGGGCTGGAAGCGGCCTGCTGACCTGACACCCACGGCCTCGAGCCTCAGGGGAGACTGCTCCCAGCGAAGGTGGTGAGCCTCCTGCTTTCAGCGACCAGGGCTTTGGGCTGAACACAAACCAAACGGCCCACTTGCGTTTGGTCTGATGGGTGCCCTTGAGTGCTGGCTCCAAAACGGTCATCAGCCCATTCACTGGGGCATTTTAAAAACAAGCTTTTGATTCAAAATAGAGAATAACTAGTAACGCAAAATAAAATTTAAAAAATGTGCAAGTTTTTTCAGATGAACTTCCAAACTTCTGAATCTAGACACAGACTCTCCTAGAAACTCTCTAATCAGGAAAATATGCTGGGTAAACCGCTGCTTTCCAGTAATTGCTGGTCTTAGTCCCAGCGGAAACCAGGAAGAGAAGCAGGACACATGCCAAATGGCAAACAGACCTGAAGTTCCAATGGCCTTGTTTTGGGAAAAAGGGGCTGAGGATGAGGAGAGGTGGAGACAGGCATCTGTGGCATGGAGCGGTTTGTCCGCATGCTGCTGTTTAATTTTCTCACATGCGTTAAAAAATAATGGGTTCAGTTTTCAGACACAGTTTTAAAAACCTTTTTAAACACCTGCTCTCGTAAAAAGCCTTTCTAATATTTGGGGAGGGCGGCCTGGTGCCACCCCGTTCCTCTGGAGGGGAAGCATCTCGCGATACTCAGGCCCTCGTCAGACGCACTTGCCACCACCAGCAGCCAGACTCACTCACTGCTGAGCTTCGGAACCACTTGCTGCGCCGTGTGAATATAAAAAGTCATATACGAAGACGCCAGAAATGCGGACGGAGTCACGTGCCGCGTCAGGAAAAAGCTGTTTGACGGCCACGTTTTCTAAGAACAGAAACCTTACTTGTCCTTTTAAAATTCTCAAATGTGGAAATGTACGGAAAATACTGGAAATGTCGTTCACTGCTGAACAAATCCAAATAATATATACTTCTATGCAAGAGAGATATGACATATATATAACAAATATAAATACATGTAGTGTAATAATAATAGCTTATAGAAATCTTTTGAACCAAGAGTTATTAGTTCATAAGGAATATTTAAACAAACAAACAAAAAAAACCTTGAAAAAAGCCTTTACTGGGCTTGAGGAAGATCCCGTAAGTCTTTGTTTTGATCTTTCAAAGGCTCTGGTTGACAGAGCCAGGGAAAACTTCCAGAATGTGTTCATCTGCACATGCGACCACTGTTTCAGGGAGAAGGTACTTCCCCCGTGTGAAAATCTCAGTGAGGTGAGTAACGTGGGGTCTCTTTAGCATGTCAGTCTTCCTCAGCCCCAGATCAGTACCCAGCCCCCTCCTCTGGGCCCCAGCCTCCCAACCGAAGCAGTCTGTGCTCACGCCTTCATCTATCAGGGCGGGCTAACCGCAGCTCCTAGAAAACAGAGTCAGCACGCAGGCTTGCCCCTCTGGAGAAGGTGCTCAGGGACACTTTACACAAGAGGCCCCTCTCTGCTTCTGCCGAAGAGCCAGGCCAATGCCCCTGGTAAAGCACACAGGTCACTGGCCACCCCCCCCCAAAGAAATCTCATTTCCTAGACTCGTTTGCCTGTGCCCTTTAGGAACTCGGATGTGATGGGGGCAGTGAGCCCAGAAAACAAACAAGCCAACACCCGACAAGGAAGCACTGTGGAGGCGGCGCCTGTGTGGACTGCCTCCTCGCCTGTCTACAACCTGCCGTCTCAGAACAGCGAGCACTCCCTTCCAGAACGGAGCTGAGCCGCCCTGACAGACACACAGCACAAGCGTGGTAACGGAACCCGCACCGGACGGTCTAGACCAGATCAGCATGGTCTCTTAAGGTGCGCGGCCTTCTCTGCAGAAGCAAGGCAGGGCAGGGCACAGAGCCCAGAACTGAGTTCCCGTCCACCGCCTCTGGGCAGACAGACCTTGGGCACAGCCCCCAGCCCTACCCTCCTGCGGGACTGGTTCCCTCTCTCTGCCTCCCACCCAAGGACTCGCCAGGCCTGACCCTGCTTAGCTTCCAAGCAGGACAAGCTCGGGTGTGATCGGGGCGGTGTGACTGTAGACTGTCCCTTTTCTCTGTAGTGTTGGAGGGCCTCGGTGAGCTGTGGCCTCAGCATTCCTGCCCCCTCTACCTCCAAGCTACTGTATTCCCCTCAGCCCCCAGGAATGGTTCATGGAAGGAGACCGCAAAGCCGCCCCCCATGCTCTCCCCTCCACAAGCAAACGTCAACCTGGAGAGGCGCATGGGGGCTTGCGGGGGGCGCTACACCAGCTGTGAAGACAGTGCTCAGCTGAAGGCCAGGTGTGAGGGTGAGGCTCCAGCCCTGAGGCTGCTGAGGACGGAACTCGCTGGCTCCAGGGACTGCCCCTACCGCCTGCCCCTGCTCATCCTGTCCCCACCCTCTACCGCCCCCTACCGGCTGCCCGTTGTTCAGCAGGTCCTCCTTGAAGCGCAGCTTGCGTTCCAGGTCCTGGATGACCGCGTCCTTGGAGCCCTGGATCTCCTCGTCGGAGGCCATCCTGGCGGGTCTGCCAGCCTTCTTGGGAAGCCCCCTGCGGGAGAGCACACAGTGGAGGCAGGGTCAGGGTTTGGTCCGTCAGGCACACCAAGCCCAGCGCTTGGGGCTGTCCACCCTGGGCCCACGCCCCTCCTGCTGGGTGTGGACCGGTGTCACAGACACAACCGCTGGCACACACTGGCGTGTCACGGGGTGAGATGAGCACCGAGGTAGAAGAGGCAGCAGCAAGCAACATGTGGCACCGTCTGTATGCAGACCTGGGTTTCTGCCACGTCGGGTTGTGCCTTTGGGCATCAATCTTGACTGTTCATTGAAAGGACTGATGCTGAAGCTGGAGAATAAATCTAAATCATAGAACACACCTTGCGGCCGGAATTCTAGGTGGGACAGGAATGAAGAGGAAGCAGGAACGGGTGCGGGCCGGGAGGGGACGGAGCGGGGATGAACGGAAGAGGACCCCAGGATACTGTGTGGAGCGCCGGGAGCCGGCCAGCACCCCTGCCGACCCACTGGTTGGGGCCTTGCTCCATTCCGCGCACCAGAGCAGACTCTGCAGCAGCCTCGAGCCACTATTCTTGCGAAAATCAGCTCCTACAGTGGCAGTGGGGAGGTGGTGCTGCCAGGCGACAGGAGGGGAGGGTCCGGGTGGAGCTGGACTGGGAGGACTGCATCGCGGACGGGCAGCAAGAGCCAGCCCGGGGGGTCGGCGGGCACCCTCTCCGTTTAACAGGGAATCTCTTTCTGACAGCATCTCGTTTGGACTAATTACTAACGTGATTCAGCAAACACTAAGAAATTATGTTAAAACCTGAGCACAGAGTAAGGCTGAGGCTCTGAGGTCAGAGAGAAAGCAGGATGCAGCATCTGCCCCCAGCGTGGCACCCGCTGACTTCCAAGGAGCAGGAAGCCACTCCCCAGGAATAAAAATGTGTCTGCTGACAGACATGCTTTCCCTTCACAACGGTTTGTACAATTAAAAATTAAGACAGCTCTTCAAAGTAAACTGTTACCCAAACCAGCACTCTTCACCGCGCCCGGGAGCCAGTGACAGCCCCGCCTGCCTGGGGTGCTGACCTGCCGTGCACACGGTCCTGCCCCGCGTGCGCCAGCGAAAGCACGACCACCGGGCCCAGTGAACAGTGCTCGCGTGCTCGGGGTCGGAACTGCCTCCATGGAGACACTCCGCTGACTAGACAAGTGTGTCTGTAGCCAGCTTTGGGAAGGGCCGTGACCCCACAGCCTCGAAGGAAAGTGGGGAGGGACTGGATCCACAGAAATCCCCTAAACCCTGACCCACATCAAGGCCACGGGCTGTGGGGAGGCTGTCCAGCCTCCCTGCCTCTGTGGTCCGTTGCCGCTCCTGCCCTCTGCCTGGCCCTCCGTTGCCCAGACATAAGACGCAAAACCACACCTTCACAGACTGTTTAGAAGCTACTCTTTTACAGATGAGAACAAGACGATGCTAAACGCAAACAACGAAACGGCCATTAGTGCAACTGATGATTAAGAAAATAGAGATATCTGATTTGCTGTACGGCTCAGGAAACTCCAACAGGGGCTCTGTATCAGCCTAGAAGGGTAGGATGGGGTGGGAGATGGGAGAGAGGTTCAAAGGGAGAGGATATATATATACTTATAGCTTATTCATGTTCAGGTTTGAGAGAAAACAACAAAATTCTGTAAAGCAATTATCCTTCAATTAAAAAACAAAAAGGCAACTGCCAGGTGGAGACCTCAGTACCTGGGAGGGGCTTGTGCCAGCGCTCAGAAGTCACAGCCACTGTCTGTGTTCACGACGGCCTGACAGAGCACACGGGCAGCAGGGGAGATTCTGCTCACACCTAAATGAGGGCTGATGTCACTCCTGGAGGGGTGACCCCCGCCAGGGCTCAGCAGGAATGAGCGCCCATTTTTCAGAGGGAAGACTGCGAGAGTAATCAATGTCAACATGAATGGCATCCCAAGCGTGGCATCCAGAACTGCCCCCAGGAATCTGTGGTCTATGCCCTCTGGTTCCCAGGGGCACCGGTGTGACCTTTCTGCCTGTCTGGCTTTGAACAGTGTTAGCGCCTGCATCCCCATGGCCTGCTCTGCGTCTTGGTCAAGAGAACTCGCTGCTGCCTCTCGTGGCTGTGCAGGAGAATTGCACAAGTCACAAAACAAGGACTGGGATAGACACAGGCCATGCAAAATGGATGCCATGTAAGACAGATAACCAACAAGCACCTGCTGGACAGCACAGGGGACTCTGCTCAGTGTTGCACGGCAGCCTGGATGAGAGGAGAGTTTGGGGGAGACTGGATACATGTGTATGTATGGCTGAGTCCCTTTGCTGTCCATCTGAAATTCTCACAACATTGTTAACTGGCTGTACTCCAATATAAATTAAAAGTTAAAAGCAACACCAAAAAAATAAAATAGAGATATCTGAAATTTGCATTTCAGATTTGTTTCAGATAGTCAAAGCACAACAAAAAACCAACCAAACTAATGGATTGCTACTTCACCGAGTCACTTGTAATCAGTCTACTTATAGGCACTTGACACGTATGGCAAAGCTGTCCAACCAGACAAATAACAGGTAAGTGAGCCTGATCTGTTGTTACAAGCCACAAGTGCCCCACGAAACACAGACAAGTAACTGAACAGCCAACTGAGCAGGGTTGGGCAGCTCCTACAAACTCAAGGATGCCAACCGGTCTGAAAGGGACGGATTTATTTGAGTTATTATGATGGCTACAAAGTTTCTTTTTCATTTTTAATTCAGAATGCAAACCAGTGATCCCACAATTTTGCAGAGGAAAAAATGTTCCAAAGGTCACATGTATCAAACCAAAAGAAGGAATTCTTTAAGCGTGTGTGATTTTGCAACAGGAAATTTTTTGCGGACAAAAGGGTGACCAACACAACTGTGGCTTCTAGGCTGGCATAGAGCTGGAGGCCTGGGGTCACCACTGAACATGGTGTCAGAGGGCCCACCTCCCTTGGGTACAGCTTCCCACAGCCGTAAAATTGGAGTGATGTCCCCATTAGCTTTGAAGAAATGGCAGGAGCTGCTGGTCTCTTCTCTGGTAACAATTATAAAATACCATGACTCCGTATGAGTAACCATGACAGACACTGCTAAGAGGTAAGCACTTCTGTTAACTTGAGATGAGCCCTTAAAACTGCTGAATACAAGGGAATTTCAAAATCGGAGACCAGAATAAACTACTGTTTCTGCCTAAGATGGTAAAAGGCGTGACACTGCCCCCTTGTCCAAGGTGGTGGTCGACTCATCTTTCACCAAATTCCAACTGACAAATGTTGTTGTTGTTCAGTTGCTAAGTCCTGTCTGACTCTGAGACCCCACTGACTGCAGTATACCAGGCTTCCCTGTCCATCACCATCTCCCGGAGCTTGCTCAAACTCATGTCCATTGAGATGGTGATGACATCCAATGATCTCATCCTCTGTTGTCCCCTTCTCCTGACCTCAATCTTTCCCAGCATCAGGGTCTTTTCCAATGAGTCAGTGCTTTGCATCCGGTGGTCAAAGTATCAGAGCTTCAGCTTTAGCATCAGTCTTTCCGATGAACATTCAGGACTGATTTCTTTTAGATTGACTGGTTTGATCTCTTTGCAGTCCAAGGGACTCTCCAGAGTCTTCTCCAGCACCACAGTTCAAAAGCATCAATTCTTTGGGACTCAGTCTTCTCTATGGTCCGGCTCTCACACCCGTACCTGACTACTGGAAAAACGACGGCTTTGACTAGACAGACGTCTGCTGGTAAAAAGATGTCTCTGCTTTGAAAGTCACTGTCTAGGTACGTCAAAGCTTTTCTTCCAAACAGCAAGTGTTTTCATGGCACTTCCATGGTACGAAGGTGAAGGGTATCACGTAACAAAGAGTCAAAGGTTTGCTCAGGCCAGAGGTTGGACTCGACTCTGGAAGAAGCCCGTGATTACACCACTACCACCCTCGCTCCCCTCCTTATGTGACTATTTATAGTCACCTGACTGAGCTTTTTTCCATAAGGACCTGAGAAGAAGCCAGATTTCAATCGCAGAATTCCTCAGGCAGCGTTTAGAAAATGCCTAAGGAAGCAGGACGCACCTAACAGAGCAGGAGGCGCCTAACAGGCACTCCTGGGCACAGCTGGAGGGCAAGCAGCAGTCTCATCGCGAAGGAGCCACAAGCCCACCCCAGGGTGGGAACCTGCTGCGAATGAGTGTAACTCGAACTCTAGGGTCTCCTCACTTCTATTCCCATAGGAAACCCTACTTAGGGCCTCCTTTTCTCTCTGAAGAGTACTGGGATCCTGCCAGCCCTGAAGCAGGATTCCAGCAGGGAGGGTTGAGATGCGGCCCTGGCCTCGCCTTGGCCAGCACACAGTTCTGACCTCCTCAGTGGACGGGTGAGTGCCAGCTCTTCCTACACTTCAAGACGTGCCAGACGCCACCCCGTGGGTTTATTTTGCCAGCTTATTTATCCTCACAGGGTTTCTAAGTGAAGATTTTAGAGGGCTGCCACGTCAGCACGGTGACCTAAGGAAAGCCATTCAGAGTCTGGCAGAAGATGATGGATCCCTGTAGAGATGGGGTAGGGGGCTGGGGCCAGGGCTGGCTGCATCATTCAGGGACAGGGCCTCGTATCTCCATCAAGTGCGGCCCCTCCAGCCACTGCCCGGATGGAAATGTGCGCCTGGACGAGTTCACCTCCTGATCCCGGCACGCAGGGACTGCAACCTCCCCTCGGCGCGCACCCTGACCCCACCTCGGCCCCCAGCAGCTGGACCCCCTCCGTGCGCAGACCCGGGCAGAGGGGCGGCGGGCACTCACGCGGCGGGGGCGGCGCGCGGCAGGCCGAGAGCGGAGACCCCGGTGGAGACGGTGGCGGCGGCGGCGGGCTGCGAGGGCAGCAGGGCACGGAGCAGCGCCGCGGGCGCGGGGCCTGGGCGGGCGGCGCGGGGCGCGGGGCCCGGGCCGGGCGGCGGCGGCGGCGGCGGCGGCGGCGGGAAGAAGTCGGGCCCAGGGGCGAGCGCCGGTGGGCTGAGCGGCGGCGGCGGCGGCGGCAGCGCGCCCCACTCGGGCTCGGAGGTCGGCGGGGACGCGGGCGCCGGGGACCGGGGCGCGCTGGGGCTCAGGCTCTGGGCGGCGATGAACTGCTTGGGGCGCGCGTAGCTGAAGGAGCTGGAGGCCTGCATGGCGGGCGCGGGGCGGGCAGCCAGCGCGCTCATGGGCTCCGCGCGCGGCTCCGGCGGCTCCGGGGACGCGGGCGGCGAGGGGCGCGCGCGGGCCTCGCGCTCCCGGCGGATCTGCTGCTGCAGCTGCTGGATCCTGAGCGCGTCCCTGCAGGGAGAAAAGGACACCTTCAGACGTGCGGCAGGGTCGGGGCGCGGGAACCGCGCGCGAACCCCAGGAGCCCGAGGGCCACGGAGGACACCGCTGACCAGCGTCTCACCGGACTCACACCTGAGGCGAGCCGAGCCGGCTAACAGGTGCCAGTGGGCGCTGTCTGACCCCGGGAGCCACAGCACTGCATTTTAACAGAACCAGAATCTCTTACGCGGAAAAACTTCGAACCCGAGTTCTCACCCTCTCATCTGGGGCCAACGTTTTGGGAAAAATTTATCACAATGGGAAAGTTAAAAGAAACACCCGATTTAATTTATTTTTGGCAGATTTAGGTGAATCCAATTTGCCTGCCTCATTGCTATCAACTCTGTAATCAATAAATACCACAGGCTGATCTGGGGGTGGGGTGGGGTGGGGGGAGACCTACTGTGATTTCTGCCTTTGCTCCCTAAAAAACACATGCCGTTTATTCTACCCCAATTTTGAAACTGCCAACTATTTACACCAACCTTAATACATACTGACATTTGGCATCACGTCTGAAACATACATTTAACACCCATCGTTCACGTGCAGGGGTTCAATAAGCAGTAACAAATTATTAACTTTACAATGTGCTGTGCTGTGTCTCTCAGTTGTGTCCAACTCTTTGTGACCCCATGGACTACAGCCCTCTAGGTTCCTCTATCCATGGGACTCTCCAGGCAAGAATACTACAGTAGGTTGTCATGCCCTCCTCCAGGGGATCTTCCCAAGCCAGGAACTGAAGCCAAGTCTCTTGCATTGCAGGCAGATTCTTTACTGTCTGAGCCCCCAGGGCAGCCCAAGAATACTGGAGTGGGTAGCTTATCCCTTCTCCAGAAGATTTTCCCAACCCAGGAGTTGAACTGGTTTCTTCTGCATTGTAGGTGGATTCTTTACCAGCTGAGCTACCAGGGAAGCTCTGGTATTTTACAATAATGCAGCTTTAATTCCTCAAGTATTTTCCACCAAGCAGAGTTTGAACTTTTTTTGAGAAAGAAGTCAGCAAGTAGCTAGTAATCGGCTAAAATTGTACTCTCATTTTACTCAAAACCTTTCCTCTCGAGCTGAGTTTTACATCCAGGATGTTTTCCTTTATCCACACAGTGACCATATCTGTCAGAAGAAACGTCAACAGAAGGTGGCACTCTAAGCACAAATAAAACAGGAACAGTCCACGGAGAAGCAGGGCTATGCTAACCTGAAACCATTTAAAACTGAAAAGCAACCCTCCCACTAAAACATGTATATTACTGTATGTGAGACAGATCAGTCCAAGTTCAATGCATGAAACAGGGCACTCAAAGCTGGTGCACTGGGACAACCCAGAGGGATGGGATGGGGAGGGAGGTGGGAGGGGGGTTCAGGATGGGGAACACATGTACACCCATGGCTGATTCATGCCAATGTATGGCCAAGAACCATCACAATACTGTAAAGTAATTAGCCTCCAATTATAATAAATTAATTAAAACCCCCCCCAAGCCTTCCTTATCTATAGGCATTAAATCTTCAAATTCAAAGCAGTAAGAGGGACTGAAGCTCCTGATCAAGAGTTAAAGAAAAAGGGGATTCAGATCTGTTACCAAGTGTCACTAGATACAACACCGGCGAAGGAATCGCTCAACTCCTTCCCACGAATCGATTCCCAGCTACAGCTGAACAGTGAAGTGATTACAATGAAGCACATGAAAACTGAAGTGTAAGGACAACAGGGCTGCACATGAGAAGCTGAGCCAAGCAGCCAGGCTTCCAGCAGCGGTGAGCTCTGGGCAGTCCCAGCGAGATGGGCTGAGACTGGGACGCTCTGCTGCAGGGCATGCACCTGGACACACCGCTCCTCGAGTAACAAAGAGCTGCAGGTCTGATAACACCCGCGTGCCTGCGCAGTGGGGCAGATTATGGACCACGAGAGACCAAGAGACCGAAAAGCCCAGCTGCCGCTTCTGAAGAGCCAGGAGCAAAAGCAGGTTCTTCGCATGCCCCCTGCACACAGCACCACCAGAGGGACAGGCAAGCCACCTAAGCCACCCCTCTGGCCCGTCTCCTGGACACACCACTACCCTCACCCCACAGAAGGGAGCAGCTCAGCTTCTCTCTACTCCAGGAGTGCGCAAGCAAGGGTACCTGTTACTTGTTCTTGTTCCCCACCTGGCCCCCGCCCTCTGCAGCAGCAGTAGGGGCCCCAAGAAAAGCCTTGTATGAATTTCTTGTCTGGCCTCTAGTCGATTTCTATTGATTGGGGAAGGCCAAGAGCACTGGTGCGTAACACTATGGAGCTTGGTTCGAATGCTTTAAAAGCAGCCATGCCACTGCTGGGATACACTGGATGCTGAAGCTCATCACAGAATTCTGTGGTTTGCGTAGACTGAACTGACCCAGGAACGGGACTCATGAACACCACCCACCAATGCTGACTTCCTGACTCCCCAGATGCTCCTTTCTGACCTCCCTGCGCTTACTTTCTTCCTACTCCCCAGAAGATGTGTCCTACCCCTGGACCGTCTATCCCCCCACCATCCAGCTGATCTGCCCCAGGACTGGAACTGCCCCGTGTGCCCCGTGGAAGCCACGCTCTGTGCTCGGCTCACCTCCTCTGGGCCAGCTGGGCTCACGACAGCCAGGGCTTCAGCTCTCTCTGAAGGTATTTCCAGCCTGGCTGTGTGAAGCTGCCCTGGCACATGGCTCAAGACATCACGCTGTCTCTGTGTTTGTGTGGGGACTCCCCTGCCCCAGGTCAGCGATGGCCCCTGACAAGCCAGGATTCTTCAAAGAAGCCGGCCAAGGAAGTTCAGACCATCACAATGCTGGTTCTAATGTTGTCCACAGGCTCAAGCCTACTCATCCAGGCATTAAAAAACCCCACCACATTTGCTAACTTGCAAGGGCTTTCCAGTGGTCATGTATGGATGTGAGTTGGACTGTCACATTTGCTAACTTGCAAGGGCTTTCCAGTGGTCATGTATGGATGTGAGTTAGACTGTGAAGAAAGCTGAAAGCCGAATAATTGATGCTTTTGAACTGTGGTGTTGGAGAAAACTCTTGAGAGTCCCTTGGACTGCAAGGAGATCTAACCAGTCCATTCTAAAGGAGATCAGCCCTGGGATTTCTTTGGAAAGAATGATGCTAAAGCTGAAACTCCAGTACTTTGGCCACCTCACAAGAAGAGTTGACTCATTGGAAAAGGCTCTGATGCTGGGAGGGATTGGGGGCAGGAGGAGAAGGGGATGACAGAGGATGAGATGGCTGGATGGCATCACCGACTCAATGGATGTGAGTTTGAGTGAACTCCAGGAGATGGTGATGGACAGGGAGGCCTGGCGTGCTGCAATTCATGGGGTCGCAAGGAGTCGGACACGGCTGCGCGACTGAACTGAACTGGACTGAAGGGCTTAAAACTGCTGAGATGCTACTGTTAGCAGTAAGTGCCAGTTCAAGAAGCTAGTGCAGTTTCTGTTCATTTCACAAGAAGTGAATAGGCATCCCGGTGATCCGTTCCTAGAACACCCTGCATGAAGAATTGGGCCACCCCCCCCCACCCAACCCCCTATTTTGTGCAAGTGAGGATGTAACAGGCAGGGCACTGCAGGGCTGGGGGAAGGGAGGGCTGAACAATCATTTTGAATCTGAACGTTTCTGTGCAAATTCTAATATTTAAAAAAAACAACAACTGAATTAAATGATTTTCACACCTGGATTCTGAGATGACGAAATGCATGAATCTAAGTCACTTCCTCAGTGCCCAAGTTATTTTTATAAAACTTGGTTTTCACAGAGAGACAAAAAAGCAAATGAAATGAAAGGTCTCAGAAAGGCAAGCTTGCCTGCGGCTTCAGGAAATCACCCAGCGTTATCCGTCACATTGACATCAGTTTTAGAGCTGCTTCCCCGGATCTAACTCCAAAGCAGGGGAAAAAAGCAAATATGAACAAGTGGGACTACATCAATCTAAGAAGCTTCTGCACAGCAAAGGAAATACCATCAAGACAAAAAGGCAATATACTGAGTGGGAAAAGACAGCTGTGAATTGTATATCCTGTGAAAGTGAAAGTCGCTCTGTCGTGTCTGACTCTTTGCGACCCCATGGACTATACAGTCTATGGAATTCCCCAGGCCAGAATACCGGAGTGGGTAGCCTTTCCCTTCTCCGGAGGATCTTCCCAACCCAGGGATCTAACCCAGGTCTCCTGCATTGCAGGCAGTTTCTTTACCAGCTGTATATCCTGTAAGGAGTTAATATCCAAAATACATAAAGACTCATTCAACTCAACAACAAAAATACCAACAACGAAAACAAACAAAAAAAAAGGCAGAGGCTCTGAACAGACATTTTCCCAAGGAAGACATACAGATGCCAAAAGGCACATGAAAGGATGCACACCACGGCTAATCAGCAGGGAAATTCACATCAAAGCCACAGCGAGGTGTCGCCTCACCCGTCAGAACGGCCATTATCAGAAAGGCAAGAAATAACAAATGTTGGAGCCGATGTGGCAGGAAGAGGGAATTTCTACTGCCTAGCACAGGGAACTCTGCTTCGGATTCTGCAGTAACTTAAATGAGAAAAAGAATCTGAAAAATGTTAATAGAAAAAAATTTAAGAGAAAAAAAAATTCTGCTAGCAGGAATGTAAACTGGGGTACCCACTATGGAAAACAGTATTGAGATTCCTCAAGAAACTGAAAATATAATGACTACAGTATGATCCAACAACTCCACCTCTTATTTATCTAAAGAAAATGAAAACACTAATTTGAAAAGAGATACACACCCCACTGTTCATAGCAGCATATTCACCATAGCCAAGATGTAAAATCAACCCAAGTGTCCACTGACAGATGAATGGATACAGAATATGTGGTGTGTGCAGACAGCATGTACACACACGTACACACTGGTGTACTACTCAGCCATAAACACAAGAAGAAATGCTGCCATTGCGTGACAGCGTGGATGGACCTGGAGGCTCAAGACAAATACCATGTGACTTTTACTCATATGTGGAGTTTAAACAAACAAAACACACAGGTAAAGACATTAGTCTAGCTGTTACCGGAGGGAAGCGGTTTGGGAGGCGTGAAAGGGATGAAGGGGTCAAGTGTGACCTGCAGTGGCGCCCACTCTGCAGGGTGTATGACACGGCACTCCCATGCTCTACACCTGAAACCCACGTAATAAAAATGAAACACTCAGTATTTGTAAAACACCTTTTAAAAAGCTATTTGTTAGAAAACAATTCATCACTTTTTTGGTGTTCCCATTTTTCCTGCTACCCTTTCTCTGAAAATGGAATATGAACTGATGTGAGTGTCTTGGGGGCTCTGCGTAAGGTGGGAAACTCAGGTGAAGGCTCCCAGCCTGAAGCAGGACAGTGAGGCCATCCTGTTAAAGCTGCCCCGCCCAGCCCCTTCCGTTCCCCTCCTCACCCCACCACACCCCCAGTTCAGAAAATCTCAGCAGTTCTCTGCTCTTCCCGCCTTCAATTCTGAAGAACGAGCTCGCAGGACTCTGCTCACGTGCCACAGCCCGTGTAGAAAAGGGAATGCGCTAAGTGACTTGTTCAAGGTCGCGTCAGTTCCTGGAGAACCAGGCAGGTGTGTGAAGGAGAACTGGGACCTTTCACAGGGTTTCTAAGGAGCCTGTGGTCCCTTTCCCTCCGGAGGACCCTTCACTCTCACACCTCTTTGCTCCCATAGCAACCCATGCCTTTCGGATCGGAACCACTGGGCAAAGTTTCCAATGTCTATACATGGAGGCATGGACTCTTTCCAGGGTGAGGTGGTGCAGCTCTGGCAGCTCCGGAGATGTGTCAGGACTAATGAGGGGTCCTGTCTCTGTCACAGGAATCACAACTCCCCATCCTCCCACCCCCGACTGTCTGGGCACGGCTGTCAGCAAGAACAGATTTATGGAAGATTCAGATTTGACCGAGAGAAACAGAGCTGTGGAAACCACTTTCAGTTTCCGATTCTGTCCTCTTCCCTGTCACCTGTTGAAGGCAGCCTTGGCGAAGCCAGGCAGCCAGGGGGCAAAGCGCAGTGGGGGCCAAGAGGCTGGCCCGGTAGAGGCACGACGGGACGCACCGGCGAGATGCACGCTGTCCCCGTATGAGCCCCACAAACGCCTCTCACACAAGCACGGCCACGCCCGCCCTGGCTGCCTTTCAGAGAGGACCACCTTCTTCCTGCAGGGACCGGCCTCTTCACGGGCAAGTGGACAACAGGGCCTCGTTGGGAGGGGGCCTGGAGACCGGGCAGGGACTGAGCCAGGGTTGGGCTCCCCACCTTCTGCTCACAAAGCCATGGGGGGTGGGAGGTGGGTGCTGGCCTGGGAGGGTGGCTGACAAGCCCGTGGGTTAGGGAGGGAGGGCAGGGGGGCTCCAAAGCCATGCGCTGTGTCGTCCCATCCCGACTGCTCAGTAAACAGAAAAAGGGTATGGCTGTGTCCCTGGGGGCCGTAGCCCAAGGTCAAAATGAAAGCAGGCTTCTGGAAAGCAGCTTCTGTGTGACTTGGAAAGTCCCAGGGCTCGCGGCGATGGAGATGGAGCAATCACAACTGTCCGCAGAGACTCCTGGGGTCATGAGGCTGGAAAGCTGTCACGCTCTCAGAGTAAACATGCTTTCCTTCCCTTCCGACTATGTGACACAGAAGCCCTGCACCCTGTGAACCGGGCCCTGTGGTTCAGAAGGCCTTTAAGGCAGGGCTGTGACCCACAGCCTGCTCCCAGCACCCACCGCTCCCAGACGCGGGGACACATCACGGTCCAGCACAAGCGTCTGGCGTGTTCAGGCAGGCTGCCTGACACAGGCCCACCTGGGACCGCCCAATGCCAGGCATTTTCACACAAGGCAGGTAAGTAAACTTGGGATAAAGTGCTGGGTGCTCCCACAAGGGAGTCCTCTCCGACTGGGATGAGCTCAGCATTGTATGTCTGAGAGCTCAGCAGATTAATTCTGGGTGCTTACAGACAGGATATAGAATACCCAGAAGGGCTTCAGTCAGGACTGTGGCAGCTCCCGCTGTGACCTGAGGCTGGCCCGGCAGGGGCACGACGGGACGCACCGGCGAGATGCACGCTGTCCTTCAGTGGCCTTGTCCTGTATGCACGCTTCAGTGTGCGTCTTCCACCACAGAAACGATGCCCATTGGGTGAGAGCTACCCAACACCTGAGTACTGCCCCTGGAGACAGGTATACAAGGGCTTCCCAGGCGGCTCAGTGGAAAAGAACACGCCCACCAACGAGGAGACCAGGGTTCGATCCCTGGGTTGGGAAGATCCCCTGGAGGAGGAAATGGCAACCCACTCCAGTGTTCTCCAGTGTTCAGGAAAATCCCACGAACAGAGGAGCCTGGAGGGCTACAATCCATGAGGTCACACAGACTTGGACACAACTGAGCACCTCTAAGCACACACACAACAGGTATACACGTCACAGTCCAGAGGACAACCACTTAGACCATCAAAACGAGTTAGCAGAAGGCAAACAACAATGCACTGCGTTGGGTTCAAGGGAGGCTATGAGTGCAAAGCTAACTATTAACATGTATTTAGAAGCATCCTCCAGGAAAAACAAATGCAAAAAGGCAAAACGGTTGTCTCAGGAGGCCTTACAAATAGCTGAGAAAAGAGTAGCTAAAGGCAAAGGCAAAAAGGAAAGATATAAGCATCCGAATGCAGAGTTCCAAAGAACAGCAAGGAGAGATAAGAGAGCCTTCCTCAGTGATCAATGCAAAGAAATGAGGAAACAATAGAATGGGAAAGACTAGAGATCTCTTCAAGAAAATTAGAGATACCAAGGGAACATTTCAAGTAAAGATGGGCACAATAAAGGACAGAAATGGTATGGACCTAACAGAAGTAGAAGATATTAAGAAGAGGTGGCAAGAATACAAAGAACTACACAAAAAAGATCTTCACGACCCAGATAATCATGATGGTGTGATCACTCACCTAGAGCCAGACATCCTGGAATGCAAAGTCAAGTGGGCCTTAGGAAGCATCACTATGAACAAAGCTAGTGGAGGTGATGGGATTTCAATTGAGCTATTTCAAATCCTAAACGATGATGCTGATAAAGTGCTTCACTCAATATGCCAGAAAATTTGGAAAATTCAGCAGTGGCCACAGGACTGGAAAAGGTCAGTTTTCATTCCAATCCCAAAGAAAGGCAATGCCAAAGAATGTTCAAACTACCACACAATTGCACACATCTCATATGCTAGTAAAGTAATGCTCAAAATTCTCCAAGTTAGGCTTCAACAGTATATGAACCGAGAACTTCCAGATGTTTAAGCTGGATTTAGAAAAGGCAGAGGAACCAGACATCAAACTGCCAACATCTGTTGGATCATCAAAAAAGCAAGAGAGTACCAGAAAACCATCTACTTTTTGCTTTATTGACTACACCAAAGCCTTTGACTGTGGATCCCAAGAATACCAGACCACCTTACTTGCCTCCTGAGAAATCAAGAAGCAACAGTTAAAACCAGACATGGAATAATGGACTGGTTCCAAACTGGCAAAGGAGTACATCAAGGCTGTATATTGTCACCCTGCTTATTTAACTTCTATGCAAAGTACATCATGCGAAATGTCGGACTGGATGAAGCGCAAGCTGGAATCAAGATTGTAGGGAGAAATATCAGTAACTTCAGATATGCAGATGGCACCACCCTTATGGCAGAAAGTGAAGAGGAACTAAAGAGCCTCTTGATGAAAGTGAAAGAGGAGAGTGAAAAAGTTGGCTTAAAACTCAACATTCACAAAACGAAGATCATGGCATCTGGTCCCATCACTTCATGGGAAATAGATGGGGAAACAATGGAAACAGTGGCATACTTTATTTTTGGGGCTCCAAAATCACTGCAGATGGTGACTGCAGCCATGAAATTAAAGGACGCTTGCTACTTGGAAGAAAAGCTGTGACCAACCTAGACAGCATATTATAAAGCAGAGACATTACTTTGTCGACAAAGGTCTGTCTAGTCAAAGCTATGGTTTTTCCAGTAGTCATGTATGGATATGAGAGCTGGACCATAAAGAAAGCTGAGCACCAAAGAACTGATGTTTTGAACTGTTGTGCTGAAGAAGGCTCTTGAGAGTCCCTTGGACTGCAAGGAGATCAAACCAGTCCATCCTAAATCAGTCCTGAATATTCACTGGAAGGACTGATGTTGAAGCTGAAACTCCAATACTTTGGCCACCTGATGTGAAGAACTGACTCACTGGAAAAGACCCTGATGCTGGGAAAGACTGAAGGCAGGAGGGGAAGGGGACGACACAGGATGAGACGGTTGGATGGCATCACTGACTCGACGGACATGAGTTTGAGTGAGCTCTGGGAGATGGTGATGGACAGGGACGCCTGGCACACTGCAGCCCATGGGGTCATGAAGAGCTGGACACAACTGATGACTGAACTGAACTGCAAAGCATCCCCCTAAGGCTGGGGGAGATGTCTGTGTCATCTTCCCCTCAGCTGTGGCTGCTGCCCTGAGTCCCAGAAGCAGGGCTGTGAAGCTCAGGCTTGTATGACGAATGATGATCTTGGGAAAAGGTGCTGCCTCTTAAACAACCTAAGGGCTTCACTCGCCTGGAAGAAAAGGCATTCTCCCACGTCTCTCCCCTCCAAGCAGTTTCGGCTCAGCATTGCCCTCTCCCCTCACATGTAGGTGCTCGCCAACTGCCGGGTGCATTTAATTAAAGTCTCCAGATTTCTGCCAAGTTCAAAACTAGCTGCTCCTCGGCCCGTGTGGCACTCGGGACACTGCAATGACTTTCTGAGGGGTAAAGCCACCATCACACAGGTTATTACAAGGAAAAGCACAGAGGCCACCAGCGAGAGAAATGTTCAAGGAGTTCAACTCCAGCTTGCCCACTGGCTTTTTATGACATCGGACAATTCACTTCTCCCCTCTGGGACATAGCTTCTCAACTATCTGCAAGGTTCTAAAAAACTCTCAGGTCTATAAGCCTTAATCCTTAGTCCAGCAACATTTAAACATTATAAAGAGACTGATTTTTAAGGAACTTGTGAAGAACTAACCAGGTCCTGGTATGGTGCTTATTGTATACACGTAATAACCTTAGGCATATGCTGTTTTCACCTCCCTGTCAACTGTTTTGGAAAAATGAATGTAAGTCCTGGCAAACATAAAGCAGCTTCAAAGGTATGAAAGACAGGCTAAAATAATCTCACAGTAAAATCCTTCTCTAAGAGGAAGGACAGGTCTCTGCAGTGAAAAATAATCACCTACTGGTTAACACGAGCTCCATTTCCTTTTCTTAAGGCAGATACACCTACAGATACATCCCATCCCAAAAGGAAGAAAAGCGGCTTTCGGGTTCTGCGTGCCTGGGTGTGTTTCCACCGCAATGTGAGGCCCTGAAGTGTGAACTCGCTGTTGTGTTAATAGACTTTTCTCCTCTTCCTACCACAGAACCTTTTTTGTCCCTTGGCCACTCTGACCTGATGCTGTAAATATTCCAAGATGGAAAGGGGTTCCACCCTAAAGGGGTCCCCCAGCCCATTCCCTCCCATCGTCGCCTTGCTGCCCTGCAACCCCCAGCCTCTTTCCTGGAGCCCTCTCCTCCTCTGACCTTTGACACCAGACCCATCTTCATTCCCTGACCTCTGACCAGGCCTCGTCTCCCCACCGTCTCCCCCAGCTTTCTGTCCCCATGCTCTGTGCCTCCCTGACTTCTTCTGTGTCACCCTTAGTCCCTCCCGGGTCCAGAACGCCAACCTGACAACCCACTTCCATGTGACAGAAACGCAGTACTTGACGTCAACTCAGCATATCTAAGTCAGAGTCCTGCTCAGCCCTCACCCATGTCTCCCCCACAAAAGACAGGACGCTCAAGGGCAAACATACAACCAGGCCAGGCTGTCAGGAATTCTCATTGAGGACGACAGGAAGGGGTCTCCTAGTCCTCCGCCAGCCGACTGACCACATGGACGGGAACCCCCGAGGGAAGGCAAGCAAGCAAGAGCCAACACGTGAAAACAAGCCACGAGAGAAAAGATGAGCAGGCAGATGGGCGCCTCGGCCCGGGGCAGGCCACCTGCAGACCAGTCGCACTGAGTTTCATGTACTAACGCCTGCCTCGCCCCCATTTCTGGCTTAGGTTATTTGAGACGCTCTCTCACACTCTGAAGAAGGTGGCCCGGGGCCCAGCCATTCCAGCGTCCTTGGTGCACAAGACACGGAAATGGATACACGAGAGGCCACACGGCTGCACAGGCCTCACCAGGACAACCTGCAGGTGAGGACACGCTAAGTTCAATACAGCTGCCCTGATGGAAGCTGGCAAACCAATGCGGGGACGAGCCCACGCCTGCCCCGAAGCTGCGGAGCAGACGCTCCGGAGGACGGAGAGCCAGCGGTCCCCAGCGCTCATCTCTGCAGTGGGAACCAGAGCAAGGTGGAGGGCAGTCTCCTCTTTCTGCTTTCACAGTCTTCTACACTTGTGGTCTGAGTACTTTTTAACGTTAGGCACAGAAAAAATATGATGGTAAAAATATATATAAAATTCTTAAAACATAAATTACAAAATGTAACTCTTAAAACATATAATAACTCCAGAAGCTACTATTCCAAGGAAGGTCACATCATAAAAGACGACACGGAGCTGGTGTCCAAGCAAATGCACATGCCGGAAGCCCGAGGGGGTCGGTCCCGCAAGCGCGTGCATCTGTGTGTGTGTGTGTGTGTGTGTGTGTGTGTGTGTGTGTGTGGGGGCGGGGGTGGGGTGGCCGCGTCACCTCTCCCGTCACCGCTGTTGCGGTATCTCCTGCGCTAAGGCCGTCACCGGGCACCTTCCAGGTGCCAAACACCCCTGTAAGTGTGAGCGCATACCGCCTCATTTAATCTTTCTAAACCCCCCACGGATCCTATCATCTCCACTTTACAGAAGAGGAGATGGAGGCACAAAGATACACTGAAAGAGCTGTCAAGGTTATACACCTGGAAAGTGATGCAAACGCAGATTGAACCCAGGCGTCTGGCCCGTGAGCACAACCCTGGCCTTTCTCATTAAGGCGGCAGGTTTATCCGATCCACATGTACTGGGGTCTCTCCAACCACAGAGGACCTTTCTGGTGTGGGTTCTGCCCACGGTAGTGGGCATCTATCCCTTCTATGGCCTGTTCTTCCTTGTCCCTGGGCCCTGGACACTGCAGTGGGGCTTGAACCAGATACACAGAGAGCCTGCTGCACGTGCTGAAGACGTTCATGTGTGTAGCGGAGTTGCTGACATACACCCACGGAGGTGAGGCTGACGTCTACGCCAGGCTTGACAAACGTTCGCTCACCAGAGGAGCTCTAAGAATATGCCGAGTAACTTGAAGGAGTTAAGCTCTGAAACTGAGACATTAATTTGCTCCCGGAATTTCTTGTTCCTGTGTTTGTATTATCAACCAGCATATGTTACACTGAGGGACTAGTAAACGTTCCCCGTGAGTGCACTGCTCAATCCTGTCCAACTCTTTGCAAACCAACTGTAGCCCGCCAGGCTCCTCTGTCCACGGAACTTTCGGCAACGATCCTGGAGCCATTTCCTACTCGGGGGTCTTCCCAATGCAAGGATCGAACCTGTGCCTCTTACATCTCTTGTACTGGCAGGGAGATCCTTTACCACCATGCCACTCATACCTGTGGGAAACATTCGGCATCTACCAAACAGCATCTATTTAGAGCTACCCAATCTCAGTCTAAAAGGCAGTGGAGGGACAGAAGGTGAGACACTGGTGAGGAGTCTCACTGCATATTTCACAAGTTAAAAGTGAAGCCAAACTTCTAGGAACATTCAGGAGACAGGCCACCTAACACATAAAAACCCAGCATGGGCTTCAGGGCACAGAAGTTCCCATGTACGCTCAGCTCTGGCCTTTACTGTGCTCTTGGAAGAAGATGCTCCTTGAAGAGACAGAAAGAAGAAGGCGGTGAACGCTGGCACTGCGCCCTTGGGACGGCTCCGTCTCTGAGACCTGCCTCTTCCGGAACCCCTGCCACTGGTGCCACACCTCCCCGCAGAACTGAGGGCCACCAGCGACTTGGAGGCCTTGACTAAGACAGCTCTCGGCTTCCTCCTGTCTGAGGAATGCAAAGCTGAACTATTTTTAAATCGTCCTTTTAAGTATGCTTAAAATGCCTCCAAGTGTAAAACGCATTCTTGTGTCTTTCAAGACTGGAATCTGAATACCACTCATTTGCTAAGTTACTCCATCTCCTGAGAGACTGAATCACTGAAGATGTTGGATTTTTAAAACACTGTTACCTTTTACAGGCTGACGAACAACACTACTTTATAAAGATGACTTTCCAGGTTTGAGCACAGGCCCGTCTCTGAAGAATGAAGCATTCTGAGTTAACAACTTGTGATAAATAATGACTTCAGCCTCCTGAGGGTAAAGCAAAGCAGTGAAAGGAATGCACAGGTGGGCCCAGGAACTCAGCGCAATCCAGCTGAGAGGTCAGCTCTTGCTGGTCTCGGTGTCATCGTCCGAAGGTTCACGGTGCGGACGCGCAGACACCTGACCACCAGGCTCCAGCCCCACCCTCTCATCCAAGAAGGAAAATGTTCTTGAAAAAACTCGGAATGGCACTCTGGCAGGCTCGACAGACATGGTCAGTGAAGAGACTGCTGACTGTGGAAGGAATCATCAATTTTAAGTGGCTGTGACCCTTTGTGCTTTGACCGGCTGGCCCTGACATTCCTCAGTGGTGGGGAGGAGGGGGGCTGGGGACAGTGCCCAGGGGTCTTCCCTGGAGAGGCAGGCCCACTCCTCCCAGCAGGAAATGAAGTCTATCCAAACACGTCCCGGGAAGAACTGTAATAAATGTTCCCTTCCTGAGAAATGACTAAAACCACTAAAATAACCCTTAGATTAAAAAACCCAATTATTTATTGAAATGACTCTTAAGAAAAAAATGAGGGAGATTTATTAGAACCACATGAGGTCTCCAGCAGGACTACACATGACTCTGTTCAGTCCAGAGTCACTCATCTGGTGTTCCAGCAAGTGGGATTTTCTGTAACATGGTCTTCAGGCCCACCTCCAACACAGGGAAAGCCTGCAACATCTTGAAATGCCTTTTGGAAGAAAAAACTTCACAGAACGTACAGCTGTTGCATCGCACTTGTTTACGGAACTTCACAGATCTTTTCCAAGGCACGCAGATACTGAAGCCTGCCGTGCACAGTGGGCTTACGATTACAGTGTCCTGTCACACGCTAGCGGCCCCTCACTGGGAGGAACGGTGCGCACATCTGAGCGCGCTGCTGCCGCTTGCTCTTGGCTGTGCTGCACAGCTTAGGGATCTCAGTTTCTGGACCACGGATTGAACCTGGGCCACAGAAAGTGCCAAGTCCTGACCACTGGCATGACAGGGAACTCCCGTGTTCTTTCTGAAACAGAAGACAAATAGCCACGGCAGGGAGTACAGCACCTGCGTGACAACGCACACGGGAGGGCGAGGGGTCCAGGGGAGGGGCACCGGGCCCCCCACCCCGAGTAGGAGGCCAGTTTGTGTGAGGCGAGGGGCTGACGGAGTAACTGGGTTTCCTCACTGCCGGCCTCCTGAGGGAAAACACCAAAGTGTGAACATCTTGCACTAACAAGTAAGCCAAAGAGCCTTTTCTAACAAGAATACAGATAAAAACTCCAAAGGACAGAGGAACGATGGGTCCAACTCATCTGGCTTCCATCCAGGGCCATCTCCTCCCCGGTGGGTGGCTGAGCCTGGCTCAGAGCAGCACAGAGCTGAGTCCAGCGGGGCTGTGTCCCTGCGTGTGTGTGTTTACCTGCATACCTACACGCGTCACAGCCACAGGCGTCACACATCCACACGCGTCACGCCCACGGGCGTCACACATCCACAGGCGTCACAGCCACGGGCGTCACATCTCCACACACGTCACGCCCACGGGCGTCACGTCTCCACACGCGTCACGCCCACGGGCGTCACGTCTCCACACGCGTCACACCACAGGCGTCACGTCTCCACACGCGTCACACCACAGGCGTCACATCCCTACACGCGTCACGCCCACGGGCGTCACGTCTCCACACGCGTCACACCACAGGCGTCACGTCTCCACACGCGTCACACCACAGGCGTCACGTCTCCACACGCGTCACACCACAGGCGTCACATCCCTACACGCGTCACACCCACGGGCGTCACGTCTCCACACTCGTCCCACCCACGGGCGTCACATCCCTACACGCGTCACACCCACGGGCGTCACGTCTCCACACGCGTCCCACCCACGGGCGTCACATCCCTACACGCGTCACACCACAGGCGTCACGTCTCTACGCGTCACGCCCACGGGCGTCACGTCTCCACACGCGTCACACCACAGGCGTCACATCCCTACACGCGTCACACCACAGGCGTCACGTCTCTACGCGTGTCATATCTACAGGCATCACGTCTCTATACACGTCACATCCACGGGCGTCACGTCTCCACACGCGTCACATCTCTACACGCGTCACATCTCTACACGCGTCACACCCACAGGCGTCACATCCCTACACGCGTCACACCCACGGGCGTCACGTCTCCACACGCGTCACACCCACAGGCGTCACATCCCTACACGCGTCACACCCACGGGCGTCACGTCTCTACGCGTGTCATATCTACAGGCATCACGTCTCTATACACGTCACATCCACGGGCGTCACGTCTCCACACGCGTCACATCTCTACACGCGTCACACCCACAGGCGTCACATCTCTACACGCGTCACACACCCACGTTTCATATGTCTACACGTGTAATGAGATGCATATTTTCAGCTTTAAATCTGATGGCATTGTCACCTGAAGATGATAGTTTTGAGTAAAACTGATGTAAAATCTCTTTGATTACACTTGAATTCCTAAGCTGACCTTCTACGTACGATCTACTGCCTTGTTTGTGACCACCAGTAAACAAAATGATGTCTGTAATCTCAGAAGCATGAGCAGTTCAGACCAAGGAACCAAGGAACTCACATGTATTTTTGTTGCTAATACCTTCTGAATAAATTCAGATCACTGTTACAGTTGGAAGTAGGAGGCAGAAAAGAACGAATTGATGGGTGGCTTTTTTCTTTCTGCGGATACTTACCAATCTGTAAAATATGCTGTGAGACATTTAAGTCACTCATGATACATGCTTAATGACCGAATGACGACTAAATTTAGCGAGACCACCATGCTGTCCTCTTAAAAGTTGCTACTGTGTAGTATCAGGAGGATGCTGGGACCCTGAAGGGGCGGGCACTCCCTCCTCCACTGTTTCCAGGTTGGGGTAGCCCTCCTTGCCTATATCCTCACCCCCCACCCTTCCTCCCTTTGTGAGTGTGGGGGTAGATATGACAATGCATCTGTGAAGGGGCAGGGAAGCTTTTCGGCTCAAGGCTGAGGTTTCATTGAGCTCAGGACACAGGCTTCTCCTCGAGTAGCAGATCTGAGGCTGGGATCTTCTCTCCTGACTCCTCAATCCATCACTCAAACAGTCCCAAACTTGAACACAGAGAAGCAGTAACCCCTCAACTATCTATACATCATTCACGCATCCTAAATCTGAAATAATCTCAGATGTACAGCCCCCCTTGTTAAGAAATCAGCGCATTCTCAAGGCAGCAGTCATCATTTGTTCAGACTTCTCATAGAGGATGGGGTGGGTGGTCTCAGGTTGACTCAGTGTAATGACAATAAAAGCATTAAACAGGACTATGCCCCTGAGCAAGGCAACTGGACGACCATCTACTGATGGGCATCTCAGGCAGGTCCCTTCTTACTGGGGGCCTTCCACATCTCTCTGCCCCTCAGGAATTCTAGCAACAACACCTTTATCCACATTTTTTCAGACCAGTCAGGGCTGAGTATCCCCACCCTCCCCTGAAGACAGAAAGGTTGTCTTTATCAACCTTTTTAAACTCAGCTGATCTAAACACTTAGTTTAAATTTATCCTCACCCAGGGCTTGCAACTTTCTTACCTTGTAACAAAATACCACCATCAAACTTAAGTGTCAACACAATCTTTTTGAGCAACAGAACTTAACATTTTCGCTTTTAGAATTAAAGTACAACGATGGGTCTGAAAATGGATAAAGTCATAACACAACTTTGTCTCTTTGAAAATGAACTCTTAATTGTAACTAACAACCGCAGACATTGCTACACAAGATTTCTTTTTATCTCTTTTAAAATTATATTGTATTTCTTAAAGAAGTGCCCATCATAAAAAAAAAAAAATGCCAAAAAAAAATCTACTGGGTTTCCACATGCAAAATTAGTCTTCTTGGCCCCCAATTCATACCTTATACAAAACTTAACTTGAATCTTCAACTTAAACATGGACCTAAAATTATAAAATCTCACAAAGAAAACAGAGGAACATCTTTGTGACTGTAAGTCAGGCAAAGATTTCTTGGAAAGAAAGTGAAAGTCACTCAGTCGTGTCTGACTCTTTGTGACCCCAAGGACTACTGCCCCCCAGGCTCCTCTGTCCATGGAATTCTCCAGGCAGGAATACTGGAGTGGGTTGTCATTCCCTTCTCTAGGGGATCTTCCTGACCCAGGTCTCCTGCACTGCAGGCAGATTCTGCAGGCAGATTCTTTACTGTCTGAACCACCAGAGATTTCTTTGACAAATACCAAAAAGTGTGGTCCATGAAAGGAAAAAAAAAAAGGTAAGACTTTTTTCGCCCTTCAAAATGCAAAGGCTACAAAAAGCAGGCTGTGAGAAGCAAGTTTTCCCTCTCATTTCAGCATTCCCCCCAGCTTGCAGCACACACCCTGCCCAGTCCCTGGCCCCTCCCGGGCCAGCCTGCGTGAGGACGGCACACAGACACGCAAGGCAGGGTGGCTCTACTGCTCTTTGTAACTAGAGTTTTTCCAAAACACAAACTGCCATATCTGATCCACTTCCTTACCACTTGGTGCCATGCTCCTGGTGGCCTCAGCTGGCCACGCACACAGTGGGGGCCAGATTCTTTGGGAGTAATCAGTATCAGTTTATTTAAGCAACTATGGAAAAGGAACAGAGTAAACATTTTAATTTGCTTGCCTTGGTGGAAACATGAAACTTCGTCCACTCATCTCCCTGCACGACTCCAGCCATGCTTCCCAGCTCAGCTGTGTCAGCTGTGGGATCTGGGGCCTGGCACCGACACACTGTCTGCCATGCACAGAAACCAGTTCTTCAGCTGCTCCTGTGCCTCTGCCTGCTAAGTGTTCTCAAATGATGAAATTCTCTTTTAGGTAAAAATGAGAATCTCCTCAGTCACTTTGATAATTAGAGAAGTATGTTGTTCAGTTGCTCAGTCGTGTCCGACTCTCAGCAACCCCATGGACTGCGGCACACCAGGCCTCCTTGTCCATCACCATCTCCTGGAGCTTGCTCAAACTCATGTCCATTGAGTCAGTGATGCCATCCAACCATCTCATCCTCTGTTATCCCTTCTCCTCCCGCCCTCAGCCTTTCCCAGGTCAGGGTCTTTTCCAATGAGAGAAGGTATCTGCCTGCAAACATGGTCCCATTACAGAGCCCAGTTCACTCCTAATGACCCGTTTAGTAGCTTCATGGACAAGAGGACCTGTGTCTCCCTCGAGCTCACCATCCTGCTTCCCAGCTTTTACCACTGACACGTCTTTTACACTTACGGCCTGCTCACCAGCCCTCCACCCACCAGTTCTATCCCTGGAAGGGTGCGGCCTCCAGGGAAGGGAGGAGGGCCCAGGGGAGCCTGGCACACAGCCTGTCCTCAGTGGGTCCTTCTGCACCAAAGAGACCCCACTGCCCTGCTGTGAAGGGCGGGCAAATGGTCGGCGAGGTGAGCGGACACTCCCGGACGTGACACGGGGATGGCCATGGAGAGTATCTTCTGCACTGATGTGGGGGGTGCAGGCCTGTGAGACTCTCACTCTAAACCCTCAAAGCCTGTGCTGTCCGATCGTGGTGACTGCTGGCCGCTGAGGCTTGGCCACGTGGCTGACCCGGCCTAAGATGTGCTGTGAGTGTGAACCTCACACTTATTTCTGAAGATTTAGTTCAAAGACAGAGAGTGTACAAATGACCTCACACTTCCTGTTTACATTGCACGATGACACAGTATTTCTCATCTATTGGGTTAAACATGACACTACTAAGTTTAACGTTTCCTTTTCCTCTGTGGTCCGACTGCTGACTGACACGCAAGCTGTGCTGTGGCCTGTGGATGTATCGGCAGCTCACACCCGACTTCTGGACCTCGCTCCTGGGGCTGGGCTCTATCTGTTCCCTGCGCCTGCTCCCGGAGATCTCGTCTCTGCGCAGTGAGTTACCCGCAGGGCCTGGCAGTCTGAGGGCCCGCCCTCAAGCACCGAGCCTGTAGGAGCAAGGACACTGTGGCTCAGGACAGGGGCACAAGCCAGCCCCCAGTGACTCACTCGTCTTCTATCTTGTTTGCCAACTTCCCAGCAAACAGTATCAGAAATTATTCTAACACGGTGCTCCTAACCTGTCCCACTCTCCTCTAAGACATTCGTGTGCCTGCTTAGGGCCCCTGGTCAGGGGGCCCCCACCATCTCAGGCCCAGTGCCCCCCTTTAGGCAGTAAGGCAAGACCCCAACGTCACAGGGAGCCTATGCTGCTAAAGGTCATGCTGCAGGGCCGTGGTGATGTGGGAAGGTCAGCCCCGCCGACCACCAGGAACATGAGCGTCGTTAGGTAGGGGCTGGGGGTGAGGGGCTGTGAGGAGACAGGCCTGGGGCCGCTGGCCTGAGGGGAAGATGAACTGCGCAGAGCAGAGCAGAAGTGAGAATGATGTAGCATGTCGCCCAGAGAGGGACTCAAAGTTTCATCACAAATTTGATTTTTCCCTCCAATTGATAAACGGGCTTCCCTGGTGGCTCAGTGGTAAAGAATCCACCTTTGCAGTCTCCGCAATGCAGGAGACCTGGGTTCGATCCCTGGGTGGGGAAAATCACCTGGAGAAGGAAATGGCAACCCACTACAGTATTCTTGCCCGGAGGATCCTATGAACAGAGGAGCCTGGCCGGCTACAGTCCATGGGGTCGCAAACTTTCCAATTTATAAAAATGTTGAAATAAACACCTTAACGTCAAAGCACAGAAACAACTGCCTATGGCCTTGAAATGCAGCCTGTTGTTATATCTGGAGTAGGTTTGGGAGGGGGAGAATCTACAGTGAATACTGTGGGCAGAACAGCGCTCTTCAACGTGCTCTGACAGACAGGCTTGCAAGGGCCTCCTGCTGAAAAGTCTGCTCTGAAAAGCTAGTACAGCCTCCTCAACCACCGTACAAAGTATCTATCTGCTGACTGGAGAAACTGTATCTCTAAGAAAAGCTGCCAAGTTAAAAAGAGATCACAAAGGATGCTTTTTTCATTCTCTGAGAAAATGTTCAAATGTTAATAAAAGTATTACTTATGCTTGGTCAAACTTTATAAAAATGAGATGCCAGGAAAAACATCTACCAGCATACTAGTGAGCGCAGGGCTGGAAGAAAGGCCTCCTGGTGTTACTGAGGCAATCTGGCTAAAAATAGCCAGCAGCCCCCCTGCTTGGCAACCATTCTCCCCTGGAATTCGGCTGATGGAAATAAAACACACAGAGAGGCCTGGCCCCCCTCCACAACATTACATCATTCTTCCTTATTAGGAAAGCTTCTTCAAATCTGACATTCTGCCTGAAACAATCGGAGCTTAATTCTCAATGAGCAATCCCAGGCGGAGAGCCGGCCTAATCAGAAGGGTCTGAATGTCAGGAGGACCGTGGGTGAAGGCAGGCACGTTTCTGCCACGGTATCTTCCTTCTCTAAACAGCGGCACTGTACCAGGAAGCGCTGAGGAGCTTTCATGTCCCCAGAGAAGAACACTTAAGAAGCGCATTTACTATTAGTCCTCAAATGCTTGCTTCTACTACATTTTGAAATAGGCACACATTATAGGGAACAAAGAGGGGAAATCAGAAATTCCTCAACTCTTGATTTATCACAACTGCAATACTGGTTCTGACCGAACATTTTGGTATCCCACTCTAAGATGATTTTGCGGAAGTTAAGAAGCTAAGATCTCCCTCTCACCCCCAAAGACCCATTACTATTATGTTTGACTTGCAAGACAATTTCGGTAACCCTTCGGCCTGAGATGTTACCTAATATTACCATGTCAACCTGTCAACAGAAGCAAAAATGAACAAGTGGGACTACACCAAACTAAAAAGCTTCTGTAGCAAAGGAAACCACCTACAAAATGAAAGGGCAACTATGGGACGGGAGAAAATACCTGTGTACCATCTATTTGATAAGAGGTTACAATCCAAAATATATAGAGAACTCAAGCAACTCAGCTTCAAACAAACAATCCAATTAAAAAATGCAGAGTAACTGAATAGATATTTACCCAAAGATATTCAAAGAGCCAACAGGCACATGAAAAGATACTCAGTATCACTATTCATCACGGAAACACAAATCAAACTACAATGAGAAATCCACTCACACCTGTCAGGATGGCCATCATCAAGAAGACCACAAATAAACGCTGGAGAATGTGGAGAAAAGGGAACCCTCCTACACTGGTGGTAGGAATGCAACTCAGCACATCCAGGAGGGAGAACAACAGTATGGAGTGGAGGGGCCTTGAAAAATTAAACATAGAGCTACCGTAGGATCCAGCAATCCCACGCCTTGGTGTCTATCCAAAGGAAATGAATTTATTATCTTGAAGAGCTATCTGTATGCGCATGCTCATTTACAACAGGCAAGACACAGAAACAGCCGAAGTGTCCGTCAGCAGATGAACGGGTAAAGGCGGCGGCGGGCACGCACACTGGAGTAGCAGTCAGTCACGAGACAGAGGGAGACTCTCATCTGCAGCAACGGGAGCACTCCGTGGAAGGAGAGCCATGACCAACCTAGATAGCATATTCAAAAGCAGAGACACTACTTTGCCGACTAAGGTCCGTCTAGTCAAGGCTATGGTTTTTCCTGTGGTCATGTATGGATATGAGAGTTGAACTGTGAAGAAGGCTGAGCACCGAAGAATTGATGCTTTTGAACTGTGGTGTTGGAGAAGACTCTTGAGAGTCCCTTGGACTGCAAGGAGATCCAACCAGTCCATTCTGAAGGAGATCAGCCCTGGGATTTCTTTGGAAGGACTGATGCTGAAGCTGACACTCCAGTACTTTGGCCACCTCATGCAAAGAGTTGTCTCATTGGAAAAGACTCTCATGCTGGGAGGGACTGGGGGCAGGAGGAGAAGGGGACGACAGAGGATGAGATGGCTGGATGGCATCACCAACTCGATGGACGTGAGTCTGAGTGAACTCCGGGAGTTGGTGATGGACAGGGAGGGCTGGCGTGCTGCGATTCATGGGGTCGCAAAGAGTCGGACATGACTGAGCGACTGAAGTGAACTAAAGAGGGAAATACAAATTACAATGAGTGAGTGTCAATTGTAATTGCAAAGAATTTTACTGTTAAGGGAAGGAAAAAGATAGGATGGTAGCTGGAAAGGGAAATAGGGTCAAAAGAGCTCCTTTTTTAAAATTTTACTCACAAAAGTTTTTTGGAGTGTAGTGATTGCCCATGGGGTCGCAACGAGTCGGACCCGACTGAGCGAATGAACTGAACTGAATGGACTCAGAGGATATTATGCTAAGTGAAATAAGTCAGACACAGAACAACACTGTTATCACTTATATGTGGAATATTAAAACAAACAAACAGAAAACTTAATAGACAACAGATTGGTGGCTATCAGAGATGGGGGTGGGTGGGGGAAATGCGTGAAGGAGGTCAAAGGGTACAAACTTCCGGCTATGAGGCGGGGAAGTCCTCGTGATGCACTGCACGCTCATTGCTGTTCAGCTGCTGTTCAGGCGTGGTGTCCGACTCTGCAGCCCCATGGACTGCAGCACGCCAGGCTGCCCCTGTCCTTCACCATCACCACCGCTACAGTACTGCATGGTGACTACAGTTAACAATACTGTGTTGTATATCTGAAAGCCGGTAAGAGCAGATCTTAAAATTCTCACAAGGAACAAAATTTGTACCAACATAAGGTGATGGATGTTGGCTTATTGTGGCGATCACTTCACTGGAAAAAAAGAGACTCATACTTTAAAATGTTACATAATTCAATTTGTTTGCAAAAAAATATGCCAACTGATCTAGACCTCTTATGAAAGGCAAGATGTACAAAGTTAAGATGTAATTGTAAAGCAGAAATTAATGAAAGCAAACGTCTGCCTTCAATAATCACCTTTCCATAAATACAAACGGGGCTATTCATCAGTGTGCTGATTCTGACGTTTTTCTCTCATCCCGACATAACGCTTATTTTCAGTGAAAAGAAAGGGTTACAAAAAGTCCACAATGGTGCAGGGAACCATTCGATTCTGAAGCAATCAACTGAGAAACCAGCAACCCTGAGGAGCGAGGGTCCACTAGGGACCCTGCTCAGCGTACAGCGAGCTCCTCCTGGTGGGCAGGAGGACAGACTGCGCACCCCCCCAGCAGAACCGGCTCAGTCACGCGCTCCTTGGGTCGCGCGGTGGGTGAGGACTGCTGTTCAGAGGAGGGCTGGGGACAGACGGGATACAGGCTGGGAAGGCAGTGCTGGCCAGTCCAGGCGGGCACGTCAAGATCTTGCTCATGCCTGAACTTTTCAAACTTCAATACTTTCAAAGGAAAGAAAAATAAACACCCCCGGATGTCTTGACTTGGGACCTGGCTGGGCCTCCCTGTTTCCATGCAGGCTGGGCATGGCCCTGGGAAAGCAATTCCATTTAAGAGTGCAGAGCTTCTGGGCTCCTGGGAGCTTCATCCATGGCCCCCTCACAGACTCAGGGATTAGAGGTGGAGTTCCCTTGCAGGCGGGTCAGCCAGCAGCCTGGGTTCAAACACTGGCTGAGTGCCCTTGGCCACGTCATGTTCCCAAGCCCGTGTCCGCACCCTCGAGGGGCGGTCTCAATGCATTTCTGTCCTGGGCTGAGAGGGTGAAAAGAGTTATGACATAAGGAGCGCGCAGAGCTCAACTCGAGCACACCTTCAGCCAAGTGCAGCAATTCACCTCCAGGACAGCTGTGCACATCAGTGTCCAGACAGGGACCCTTCTGTCCAGGGGAGGGTCCTGGCCTGGACAGCGCTCGCCCCCACGGGCAGACTGACGGTGCTGGGAGAAGCGGATCCTGGGGCACTCCCTTAACACTCTGCATGCCAAGGTCCCAAAATGCAGAGATGAACCCACTGAGAAAATCAACTAAATGTGTGCGTCACTGGTACCAGAGGGGGTGAGCTTAGGCGCAGGAAGAACGCCTAACAAAACCACCACTGACTGCAATTTACGGCGCTTCTCTTAAAACAGCCGTGACAGCTAGTCACACGCTAACCTCCCTGTTGTGCTCAGCTCAGGACACTCTTCTGCACCATCGCCCCAAACACACTACAAAGATCCATTTACATGGTCTCAGTTACACATCAGAGGCCCTCTGCACAGACACCCGGAGGCAGGCGGGAGTCACAGCAAAGAGAGGAGGGAACAGGGTGCGTCCCGGGCACAGGCGAGCTCGGCACCTGCCTCTCCCGGGACCCGGACTGCCTCCCTCCGCCTGGGAACAGCCAGCGTGGAAACACGCCTGTTCAACATGAGCTTCAGTGGAAAGCATTCTGCTGGCAGCCCCTCCTCCTCCTGGCCCTTCAGCAGCTCCCTCTTGCGAGCTCTTGACTATATATAGTTGAGCTCGGGAGCTGGCCGTGACCCGCGCACATGGCCGGCCGCCTGGGGCCCCCCAGGGGCCTGGGGAGGACAGGGCAGTGGCCGAGACCCCGCCCTGCGCCCCTTCAGGCCCCGACACCGCGGAGCTGGCTCCCGGGGCTTCCGCCTGCAGAACCCAACCCAGGTCCGTTCTGACAAACTCCTGGGGCTGCCGTGGGACCTTGTGGAACATCTGGGCGCATTTTTAGGTTCAAGGGTGTGTGCTCCCCACCGCCGTGTGTCCATTCGAAAGTGACAAGAGCGTGTCCACCCAAGGCCCAGAGCGGCCCATCCCTGGCCAGCTGGGCATCGCCACCCCTGGTTTTCGGCAAGGCTGCGGTCTCTGTAAGGCCAGGCCCACGTCGGCTCTTTCACTCTGCCTCCTGGAGCTCAGCACACCGTCCACGGGTGAGCCCACGGAACAGGGCAGGCAGGAGGGGCGAACGCCACCCTCGCAGCCCATAGCTGCGTGTGCGCCCACACGGACGGCCGCCCGGCCCGAGCGTGAGTGCACACGCTCTCTGCAGGGCTGGTGGCTGCGCTCGTCCCGCCCACTCCTCGCACGTCGGTCCTCTCCTCCACTCAAGGGGGAGGCGACTGGGGACAGTGCTCAGATGCCACCTCTCTGCGCTGAACGGTGTATCACGGTGCAGCGCCTCCAGCCAGCACCCCAGGACCACCCCTGCACGGGCCCCCTGACCTCACCAAGGCACCTAGCTGCCCCATCCCCGCCTTTCCCTCTCCCAGACCACCTCCCACCGCATCCTCCTGGAGCAGCCCAGAGTTTCTCAAGCAGTGCATCTTGTAACTTCCTGACTGGCCTGCCCTAGGACAAGTCCTGAGTTCCCTGACCTGGGCCTGCTGGCCCCGTTTTGGGGGTTCAGCCTGCCCTTCTGGGGTCCTTCTGACACAGCACCTGGCCTTGCCCCCACCCCTTCTTCAGGTGTGGGTCCAGCCAGCATCCTCCCACCCCCCCAGGGAACAGTGGCTTCTGGCCTCTTGTCCTCACCTGTCAGCCTCACCCAGCGTGGCCCTATCTAACTGCATCCCGTCTGTGACAGCTGGCACCAGAGTCTAACGCCACGTTTCCTATTGAAAGTCATCTCTGACACACACAGGAGAGGCTGGCGACTGCGTGGTGTGAAAGGAGGAGATGCTGCCACAGTCGCTGGTCTGGGAGGCCCTCCCCAGGTTGCCCGCTCATCTCTCCATCTCCTGCTGCTCAGAGGGCTGTGACCTCACCTCTCCATCTCCTGCTGCTCAGAGGGCTGTGACCTCACCTCTCCATCTCCTGATGCTAGGCTGGCTGTGACCTCACCTCTCCATCTCCTGATCCTCAGAGGGCTGTGACCTCACCTCTCCATCTCCTGATGCTCAGCTAGCTGTGACCTCACCTCTCCATCTCCTGATGCTCAGAGGGCTGTGACCTCACCTCTCCATCTCCTGACGCTCAGAGGGCTGTGACCTCACCTCTCCATCTCCTGACGCTCAGAGGGCTGTGACCTCACC
The DNA here is from genome assembly GCF_016772045.2 of Ovis aries. Classification (NCBI taxonomy): domain Eukaryota; kingdom Metazoa; phylum Chordata; class Mammalia; order Artiodactyla; family Bovidae; genus Ovis; species Ovis aries. Next base: position 112,043,311 of record NC_056055.1, read on the forward strand.
TCTCCATCTCCTGACGCTCAGAGGGCTGTGACCTCACCTCTCCATCTCCTGATGCTCAGAGGGCTGTGACCTCACCTCTCCATCTCCTGATGCTCAGAGGGCTGTGACCTCTCTCCACCCTCACAGCAGGGTGGTCTTCTCTGTTTCCCTCCAAAACACTAGAATTACGAAAACTGATTTTATGAATCCTAATTAGCTTTCTTTTTTTTTTTTTTTTTTTGCCAAGTTTAACAGTGAATAAGCAGTGTTTGCAAATCAACTGAAAAAAAAAAAAAGGCGATTTCAGCTCGCAATCCTACATCCATTAGTGTGAATGGGTCAAATAAAAGTATTCTGAGTACAGTGTGCAGATCGGCATGCCCAGGAAGCACCAGACGAGCGAGCAGAGGCGGGGACCACTTACTTATTTTATCTGAAAGTCCACAAAGTAGAGTCACTCTGATGACTGGAGCTCAAGGCAAGACTTAACGCCCCCGGAGAAATAACCCCAAATTCAAGCTTGTACTTTCTGACCCTTCTTCATCCATTTCGTCGTCAAAAAGTATTAACTACTAGTTATAAGAGTAGGCCTCAGAAGTTTTCATCACACACATACACACAAATATTTTTTGTAACCGTGTATGGTGTGGGATGCTAAGTGGATTTACTGTGGCGACTACTTCACAACACGCACTACAAATGCAGAATCATTACACTGTACACGCGAAGCTACCAAAATGTTTCGTGTCAGTCATATCCCCTGATGGAAACGAACTTCAGACTTAAGGGAACACAGACTCGTGTCTGCACCACTGGCTCTGGGATCATCTTCCCCTCCATTCTGTCTTCTGGCCTGGGCTTCTGCTCCACGCTGGGCAGCAGGCCTCGTCATGAACACCGCCTATTGTGTGTCGTTCTTCACTATTCACCTTGACTTAGTCAAGCGCGGGAGCACAGCAGGTCTGAGATAGACCCCTCTGCACTCCTGCCCTGCTGGCATGGGGGCGGGGTGCGGGGGGCCATGTCCTTGGCCGCTGCAGACCCCCAGCCTCGCTGGCAGCCTTTACATCTGACTTAGGAAGACAGTGACCTCCAAGTCAGCCGCATGGCCAGTGAGAGCTGAATCCTGGTGGCTGGATTCCCGCCGTCTGCCCTAAACAGCATGTCAGCAACTGGATGGTTCAACACTGATTGCTCTGCTGGAAAGGGCCAGTGTGTAGGGTTTCCATCTATAGGCTTATCCACTGGGCATAAGAAACCTATAAGGTTTTTTTCCACTTTTAGCCTTAATGGTTTTTTGATCAATTACTTATTAAAGTGCTAAGATAATGAAACTTTCGGTAGAAGTCAGTTTGGGATGAATACAAAAAATCCATAGGGATTTTCCAATTTAAGAAACTAGAAACTGTCCTATCAACTCTGCAAATAAAGGTTTTTTGCACCTCCTTCTTCCGTCTGACACACGCAGGTCACATCTGATTTAGGGGTACGGGTGGGAACAGAGGTTGGCAGCCTCTGAAACAGTGAGTCACGTGGTGTGAGTGTGGGGAGTGTGCCGGAAGTGCCAGGACGCTCGCCTGTGGGGGGAGGAGGAGCGGTGCGCGAACACATGCCTGCCCGCTCCCGAGCTGCACCAGGAGAGCAGGTGACAAGCGACAGTCAGCGATGGCGCCGTCAGAAAACACCCCAGTGACAGAGGAGACCAACATCTCCAACGGCGGCTGGATTTCCCAGGCTTTTGAAACAGGTTGGTGTGTAAAGAACTGTCATCCTGAGAGGATGTCTGGGGGTGGGGGTGGGGTGCACAGCTTCACAGCCCAGGAGACGCTTCACTCTTGTTTCATGAATTCTCCGTTGCAGGAGGGCATCACCCCCAGGAGCCTGTCTAGCCCCTTCCTGGGGCAGGGGACACAAGACTGCACAGGCCCCATATGCTGCTCCACTCCAGGCTGGCTGGTCAGGGACTAGGCCATAACGCTGCCCAGCTCCAAGGTCACACAAGACCCACTCCGCCTGAGGTCAGACCCTCTGCTGCTTATGATCTCAAGTCCAAGCAGGATGAAGGGAGTTTGTGAAACAAGTATACTGAACACCTCGGTAGGAGTTTATGACTTTAGATTTCAGGATATCCACTCCTAAGTGGACATAATGAAAGAGAACAGATGTCCGCCAGGTCACCTGGTGGGTGTGTGTGGGGTGAGAGGAAGGGACGGGGCAGAGTGCTTTGGTTCTCATCCTCCGGTGTGCACAGCGCCACACCAGCCATGCGTGGTCTGGACCCCAACAATGCCACTCACTGAGTGTCTGCAGGTCTCACCGTCCTCTTCTCTAAAAATGGGGAGAACAGCACCTGCTTCTATGACTACCTGGCAAGTGTACATGAGACTGGGATGTAAAAATGTTAGTATCCCTTCCTTTTCCTTCAATATTCAGAAAATACGGAGATTAAGTTTGGTTTGCATGAAATCCTCTCTAGGATCTCAGAACCTAGTGCAGTGTTCGAGACAGACTTTGAAAAGCAGACTCAAATTCTCCGCAGGTTGGTCCACAAACCCACCAGGGCCCAGGAGAGACAGCCCCTGCTCTGTGCTCACACCCATGTCTGCCGAGCAGCAAAGTCCACGTCACAGACACAGGTTTCCCGCCCATCACGGCTGCCCCCGCGAGGAAACACGGTCTGACTCCTGCAAGAGCAAACAACTAAGCGTCCCCAGCACTGAGTCCCTGGAAGGGGCGCCGGAGCCCCTCAGGGCCTGCTCACCCCTGAAGCTGTGCACTGCCAAGGAAGAATGCAGGCCAGGGTCAGCGCCCCACCTGGTGCCACGTGAGCGCCCAGGGACAGGGACACACTGAGCTGCACGCCTGCTCGGGCGTTCAGGTCTCAACCAGCACTTGCTGCTGCGATGAGAAAAGCCCTCAGCTCACTGCAAGGTCACCTCCCGGCCTGTCCTGAGGGTGCGCGGGGCCCTCACGCTGCCTTTCAGGGGAAAGGCCACGTGTGTCCGCAGTAAAAGCAGATGCTAATCTGGTCAAAATAGGCAGAAGGCACGAAGGAGCGTTGCTTCTGTCCTGAGTTCAGAGCTCCGAGTAGCTTTGGACACTGATAAAATACGGAAATGAAGTAAATTCATAAAACTGAACACTGCATTACTTTGCTAAAGATCAGGATTCAGGATATTTCATAAAGTCAGATAACTTGTCTTCAGGATATTTCAGTGTGGAGCACGTTCTCTGAATCCAAGCCTTTCCTTCCCACTAATTACCACACAGGAGGAAACTGCCTGAAGGTTTGAATTCCACCAGTGTTGAGAACTCAGAACTCAAATGGACATACAGCTTGAAGTTTGCCAAGCACTCTCACTTTCTGTTTTCAGTACTGTCTCCTTTCTCACCCTGAATATAGTCACATTTTGTGCAAAACATGTTGTCCTCAATGACGGTGTGAAAAGCTTTCCTTCGAGAGAAGATGGAGGCAGGGAGGGGGAGAGTCCAGGTACAGCTGTGCCCAAGCAGCACGGCATCCTTGCTGGGCTGAACGGCAGTGAGCAGAGGCCCCTGCTGCCCAGGCTCCGACCACAAGAGTGGTCCCCATGTTCCATCTGACCCTGAGCTGTGCATGTGTGCAGCTCTCCTGGCTAGGCTCAGAGCACCCAGGACAGGCCCTGAGACGAGGGGCGGCCCACAGCTGCAGGGTGACCCTGAGCTAACAGTTTACAGCGCGAAGCCCCCTTCCTCGTGCGTCCCTGTCACTCTTGGGGGGTGGGCCTCATCTTCTCCTCTGTCACAGTCTAGGGGTGGCTCTCTAGTCGCAGGGCCTTTTGGCTCAGCTTCCTCACAAGCAAAATCAGTAGAGCAGTTGAGTTGCATTAGAAGGTTCAGTTAGAACAAGATGGGGAAAGGCTCATCTGTTCTGGCCTCCTTTTACAGGTAAAGATAAGGTCATAAGATCTTCTCAAGGGCAGCGTGGCTGCGCTCGTTAACTGAAATTCACACACCCTTTGATCTGATAGGGTCTGGAAACTTTTCCCATAGAAAGCTCAAAGTGAGCGCTCACATTGAACAAGGATTGTCACGGCTGCTGTGCTCGTCCTCGTGAGCCCTTGAGGAGGACGCGTGTGCCCTAAAGTTTTTGCCCTAAAGTTCAGATTACCTGCTACAGGAAGTGAGAAATAATCCTGAATAACACCAACCCGGAGATGGGAGATCAGGGTGCCTGAGTCAGCTCTACTGCTAATAAGCAGTCTGCTAACATTTTGGGATGCTGTCCTCTTCCTAATTTTTTTCAAAAGGAATATTCATTGCAGGAAGTTCAAGTCTCAGAAAGTCAAAGTGCTGGGACAATGAAGTAAAGTGGAGAGTCTTCCCCCAAACCACCCAGCCTCACAGCTCCACTGACCCACCCCAGGGACCGGCACTGCTTGTACTCAGAGCTCTCTCCCCAGGGCCTCCACGTGGGTACCTGCACACAGCTCCCAGTTTGGGGTTCTGTGTGTTGAAAGCGGCCGGATCGCGTGTGTGCCTCTTCCACGACTGTCAGGGACGCCCCTCTGGGTCAACCCCCAGCTGAGCAGGCACAGACAGGCCATGCCTTATCAAGGGCACACACGTCCTCCGCAAGGACTCACGAGGATGAGCACAGCAGCCGTGACGATCCTTGTTCAATGTGAGTGCTCACTTTGAGCTTTCTATGGGAAAAGTTTCCAGACACTATCAGATCAAAGGGCGTGTGAGTTTCAGTTAATGAGTGCAGCCACGCTGCCCTTGAGAAGATCTTATGACCTTATCTTTACCTGTAAAAGGAGGCCAGAACAGATGAGCCTTTCTCCATCTTTTTCTAACTGAACATTCAAAGCAGCTCAACTGAGACACTTTAAAGCCAGAACAGGGTGGCACTGAGACCCAGCCGCCAGTCCGCAAGTCCACTCCTTCTAAGCCCTGTCCTCACGACCAAGTATCGAGACTGTTTGTTTGGCTTTGGTCTCAGTTGCCGAAGAACGCTTTTCCCCTTGGCAGCACCGCTAGCCAGAAATGGAAGTGCCGCCTCGTCCGCAAGGGGGTGAGAGGCGGCTCCTGGTATTTGCTGCGCCGTCACTTCCCACTCTCCCTTGTTAAGGGACAGAACGCTCCCTCACAGGGTGGGTCTCAAATTCAGTGCTTGTCAGAGTCAACCAGGCCTCAAGGACCCACCCTCAGGGATTCTAATTCGCTAGGCCTGGGTTTCTAAAGATTTTCCAGGTGATGATGGTGTGCGGAGCATGGCTTCTCAGGACGCTCTTTAGTCACCGGGTGTGTCTGCCTGCTGTCGCTTCAGTCGTGTCTGACTCTGCGATCCTATGGACTGTAGCCCCCCAGGCTCCTCTGTCCATGGGATTCTCCAGGCAAGAACACTGGAGTGGGTTGCCGTGTCCTCCTCCAGGGGCTGCTCCCAACCCAGGGATGGAACCTGAGTCTCTTACGTCTCCTGTGGTTCCTGCATTGCAGGCAGGTTCTTTGCTGCTGAGCCACGGGGGAGTTGCTGGGCATAAACCTGTAGTTCGAGGACCACCACCTACCTGACTCTGAGAAGACTGAATTTATGGGAGTTTGGATAACAGTCAGTTACCTTTAACTACCACACCAAGCCTTCCCTCTGCTCCAGGTCGCCACTGGGCAGGAACAAGCCAGCTTCCCCGCCCACGTGGACGGGTCACCGAGTCCCCCTTCTGCCCCACGCCCGCTCTGCACAGGAACTGGGACTTCGGTGCACATAACACAGCCGCAAGAGAATTCCACCTCTTTGTGCTTCTCACAAAGGAAACTCTTTGTTGACCAAATGGTAAAAGGGACTGACACTGATGCCTTCTGGTAATCAGCAGGTACGTAGAGATCCTTAAATGACACGCCTCAGACGGACAGACTCAGCTCTCAGTGACCCACGTTCTGAAAGCAAATGGGAGAAAACAGGCGATGGGAACCTACACCTCCCCTGTGGCTGCACGCAGTGGGACGCAGGTCATTGCCACAGACTTCCTGTCCTAGGTCTGGTACCACAGAGCGATTGTGCGGCGGGTGTGGAGGTGAATCAAAGAATAGCTTCATGCTCTGTATTTGTGACAGGACGGCGGATTCTGCTGGAAGGAAGAGCGCAAGGCACGGGAGAAAGACCCAGAACTGCAAGGCACACGCCACACCACAGGCTCTTCACCTCTCAGGTGTGATCCACCTGGCTCACGGTGGGTTTTCAGAGCACACTGAACTCATGTTACAGCGGACGGTTTAGTGATGAAATGACCGGAGGGCCGCCAGCCAGGAGGAGAAGAGAGAGGTGCAGAGACGACCTCCCGGAGCATGGATGCACCATCTCCAAGGCCAGGCAGAGGCAGTGCCTCTGAGCCCGGCCCCACCCTCTGGGAAGGGGCTCCTTGGCCACATCGGCACTGTCTGGGCGGGCAGGCCCACCAGGGTCCAGGGGCACGTGCTCTACTGTCCTCTAAGGCTAAGCCTGTGCTTCTGGCCAACGCCTTCCAAGTCTTGGTCAGTTGAGTTTTTTATTTGAATAAATCTTTCTTTAAACAAAAAAAAATTTTTTTAACTCCTGTATTATAGGTGATCAAAATCAGACACTACTGAAGAAAGTGACAAGTAGGTCCTGGAATTCCTTTGAAAGCCTCTGGAGACAGTCTACAGCCCTGTCCTCAGTCTGTGAACGTGGCCCTCCAGCAGAGCGATCTGCACATTTCCTGTGACTCTGGTGTGAGAGCCTGGCCAGGCCGTCTCACCCGCTCCCCACGGGGCCCTGCTCCAGCCACGAAGCTGAACACCCCACTGTCCTGCACACACACAGCCTCTGGACCCGCCACTCAGCAGCCTTCTGCACCCACGGTCACTTAAGCCAACTTCCCCCGGCCACGCCTTGCTTGCTGTCTCCCCAGCCCTCCCTGCCCCAGGAGGGCTGGTCGTGCTCCTCCAAGGCCGCCTCAGCATCTGCTTCCACTGCAGGCCTCCCCATCCTCTCTGGGCCAGCCTCCCCCCACCTCCACTCACTCAGGGCCGAGGTGGGGGTACGTGTTCCCTGAGTCGGAGGGTGAGTGCCCAGGTCTCTGCTGAGTGGCTGACACTGCCTCGGGCACTCACTTTTCAAAGCATAAGGAAAGGCTCCCTGTATGTCCTCCCCAGCTGCCACCGTGTCACATTTGGAAACCATCCTTCCTTCATTGGGAAGCTGGCAGGGAAGACAGGCCGTGGAAAGTCACAGCTCAGTTTCCATGGCACAGCTGTTTCCCCCTCACTGCGTCTAACAAATCTCAGGTCACCTTAGAACCCCCTGGGTGCCGCCACGGGATGCCAGGCAGTGAGGTCTTCTAAGACTCATTACAGAAGTACCCAAAACACTCTGAAATGGACAGTGCTGAACCAGTGTATAAAGAAGTCATCTGCACTCAGGTTTCGAGACAGGCCAGCCAGGAACTGCCTCTACCAGCAGGCACGTCCGCTCATGAGAGCCAATTTCTGATGCAACTGAGTCATGGCTTTCTGGAGGACTTGCGGCCGAAGGCGGAACAGAAGGAAACACAGAGCCCTCGGCCTGTGGACGTGCAGCTGCTTCGCGGCTGATGACGCGGGCAAGTGCACTGACACGGCCAGCTTCCTGCTCGCACTGGGAAGCAGAGTGCCGAGACACGGCCGGACCTGCCCTCGGCGCCAACACAGGCGCCCGTGGAGATGCTGCGGCGACGCCTGCGGCAGTGGGAGGGCGCCAGGCTTGGCAAGGTGTGCAGCTGTGGCAGGAAGTCTGGGTTTCCGCACTGCCGCTTCTGGCCCAGGTGCCAGGCCCTTGGCCTGGGCTTGCTCCCCCCTGACGTCACTGGATCCACGCCACGCCCCACAGTAGCCTCTGCATTTGATGAGCCCCATTTTCCAGCTCGGCTGCGTCTCCCAGAACCTAATATGGAAGGCCTCTGAGTCACGGGCTAGGCCGCCTCGGCAGTTAGAAAATAGCAGAGCGTTTACTAACCACGCTTGGCAACCAGCGCCTGTTCAAGGAGGCTGCCTGCTCCATGGCACCGCTGCCCAGCCTGGCAGCTCTGACCATATCGAAGACCACCCAGTCCTGCGCATCCCGGGGTCCAGCGCATGGGACCTCCGAACATCAAAGGGAAACCTGAAATGCTCTCTCTAAAGCATGAGAACATCACCAGAGCTCAACAGAAAAGACCAGCTCCTGACCAGGTGGAACCGGAGACTTCTGCAAACTTTCTCGGGGCCTGGCTTAGAGGTTACAGCAACTCATTAATTATCCCGTTTCCCAAATTATACTCTATCTGAAGGGTGTTATCTCCTGAAATATAAATCAGCATACAATGTTTCAGGAGGCATGGCGGTACATCTCATTTTTGCTACATGTAGCCTGGCAGTGAGTCTTGCGGCAGGCACAATTCCCTTCCGGCAAGGCTGTGGGGCCAAGCTCAGAGGGTGTTATCTCCCTTGTCGCTATGCACCGTGAAATACACGCACAGCTAACACAGCTGCACATTTGTGTAAACACCACTCTCACCATCCTGGGGTAATGGGAACCTGAGGCTTCTGTGGAGCTTTTCTTTCTAACAGCATTTTGCTGATGATGCACAGGCTGATACTCTGAAAGAGAACATGGCACTTCCTGTCTGAGATCCAAGCTTTTCCTGGTCTGAGACCCGGGAACCGTATCCCAGAGTCCTCAGTGTTCAGTCTAGCTCTGCTGGAGAGCAGGCTGACGAGGGACAGAGGTGGGCGAGAAGCTCTCTTTTCTGTCCCCATACAGCTCAGGGCTCCTCAGGGCATCTCACCGAGCCTGCTCCTCTGTGGCAGGACAACAGAAACGGGGGCAATGCCGGGGCTCCGGGGGGACAGCCGGCTGTGCACGGCCAGCGCCAGAAGGACCTGCTCGTCTGAAGACTGGGTCTCTGTGGCTGGTTCAGGGGTGACCTGAGAGGGACAGATCAGAAGCTCACAGGTGCATGTCTAGCCCGCAGCGCTGCACCATCAGTGAGACAGACCCCCACCACGCGCAGGCCTGCAGGTGGCTCTGGCCGACACGAGGAGGCCCGGATGGTCAGCCCGACCTGTGGCTGCAAACACCGCAGCCTTCAGTCTATCAGCCGGGACTGCAGTGCCCACAGGACCTCCCTGACTCCTAATTTCAGCTGATGCCTGCTGGCAACAAGAGTGATTGTCTGGCTTTTTTTTTTTTTTTTTGATGAAAACTGCAGAAGGGAAACTGTTTGAGACCAGACCTAATTACCCTGACGGAAGGATGAACGGATTATTTCAAAGTCAGAACAGGATCCAAAAGCCACTTTGTAAAAGAGACTCAAACCGAAGGTTGAGAGCAGCGCCCCCGGACACTCAGCCTTCACTGCAGCGTCAGCCTGGCCGTGCGACTCTGGGACTGCACACAACTGCTCTCTTATGTCAAACGCAGCGGGCCATTATCTCTGCACAACACAGCTACGGCACTCTCCACTATCCGTGTACGTTTCAAATACACCCCGATTACAGATTCAGGTAAAGACAGCAGTAAACTGTTGAACTCACTGGGGCACTGAGTAAGCACTCAGGAGTCCAGTCTGATTGTCCCTCTCTTTATTCACATTTCAGAGAAGTATCTGGCTTAGTAACTAGAGAAGATCAAAACAATGGGATTAGAAAGAAAATGAACCCACAGGTAGAAGGAGCCCCAGGCAGAGGGGCAGAGTCCTGTGGGTCCTGCTTGGGAGCTACAGCGGCAGAGAGACACTGCAGGGCATGGGGGAGGGCGCCCACCCAGAGGCCTCCACGAGCATTGCCTTCCCAGGTGAGCCGGGGTCCGGAATTCTCAACATGTAACATTGCCCTTGAACAGCTTTCCTCCTGAACCTGCAATCAGCGCTGTCGATCGGACTCTACCAGATCTGCCATCTGTGAGGAAGCCCCCAGGAAACCCTGCAGCCAGGCTGGGTGTAGCAGCCCCCACTCCACCCTTGTGGGCTGGGGAAAGAGCTGAAAAGAGAAACCAGCAGGAGGGGGGGGGGGGGGACCCGGCCCTCCTGCAGCTTCAGGAAGTCTTGCCGAGTGCATGCATCAGACTGGTAATCCGTCCAGTGGAGGGCAGGACACCGGCCCCACCCAGCACCCCTGCAGGGAGCACGAAGGTCCCCACCGCGACATGAACGAGAGTCTGGCCTCATACCCAGCCCCGGGGCCCCACACTCTCGACCTCGATATGCCTGTCACGGGTGCATACTCGGGCTTTCCTCCATCTCCAAGTATCAGCTCATTCCACATAATTTCTCACTCGTTGGTCCCTGGAGCAAGGATGCCCACTGGGGTAGAGAAAGTCTGGCAGCTTTGTGTGGGTGGGGGGCACTGGAGCGCACAGTAGCTGTGGAGTAGCTCTGAGGTGAAGCAGTACGATTCTGTCTGTCTGCAAGCTGACAACCACCCCCCTACCCCCCCACCCCCGCCCCCCGCCTACGCTGGAAGAGGGGCCAAGGATGCTGAGCTTGGACCACTTCCATTTCATCCCTGGAGGATGCTTCTGCCTTGCAAAGAGAACTGCGGGCTCAGGTACCACTCTCTCTTGCAAATAAAAGCTCCCCTTGGGGTGTCCCTGGTGGCTCAGTGGTAAAGAATCCGCCTGCCAATGCAGGAGACACAGGTTTGATCCCTAATTTGGGAAGATCCCACACATTGAGAGCAACTAAGCCCGTGCACCACAACTCCTGAGCCTGTGCTCAGCTTACAGGTGCTGGTCCAGGGCCCGGGAGCTGAAGCTGTTGGACTCCACATGCCCTAGAGCCCGTGCTCACAATGAGGGAAGCCACCAGAATGAGAAGCCCACTCACAGCACCTAGAGGACAGCCCTTACTCTCCACAACTAGAGAAAGGCCTGCGCAGCAACAAAGACCCACCGCACTCAAAAGGTAATTTTTTAAAAAAACTCCCCTTAGAGAGACAACACGCAGCCCCTTGTCCGCTGTCTGAGCATCCTGACCTGACCTGCCAAGGCAGTTCACAGGTGCTGGTGCAGGCAGTGTGCGCTCACACTCTGTATGACACAACCGTGTGAGCCCCAAGAAAAGCATGGAGGGCACCCGAACTTGCTTCTTGCTTGGCAGGTGCCTCAAACAGACACCTGCACACATCTACACAAACACACCCATGCACAGCTAAGAAGACAGGGGGAAACAAGGCTTGGCCAGGAGAAACCACAAACTTCTCCAACTCCAGTTCTGAGTTAGTTCACCTGTGGTTTCACTGGATATGCTTTCCTTCAGTGCTCTTTCACTGGACAGGTTCTTCAGACCAGAACTTGGTCAGGTAACAGGACCTTCATGCCACTTCCCAACACTGGGAGTCCCACGTCCCCACTCTCTGCTCTCCTTTGGGGCAGGGCCACTCCTCCCAGGGACTATCTGTGGTGATAATCCTGCGGCCCTGCCCAACTCCGACCTCCCGGACACCGCACGGGGCTGTTCACTTGCCTCCCAGTCACCTCTCTGATCCAACACACCATCTGCCTTTCCCTCGGGGCTGCTCCAACTCTTGCCCTCGCTCGCTGCCCAGCAGGACCTTGGGCACAGTGCCCCCCTCACCACTGACACACTACCAATGCTAAGTGCGGCCAAGCTCACCTTCTAACTAGGGAATGAAGACTCCACACCCTTCAGCCAGTTCCTCTGCCACCAGCTCACAAGAGCACAAGCACCACGCAGAGCAGTGAGGCTTCACTCAGGTCCCTGCCAGACAGCGACACCAGAGCGCACACAGTCGAGAGCGGCCTCACAGTCCAGACTCGACCTCAGCGTTCCAGAGGGGAGTGGGGCTCAGCGAGAGAACCGCCAACAGAAGGAGCTGCTGCCTCAGGAACTGCTAGTATCAGAGCACCCCAGAGCAGGGAGTAATCACTGGCGACCAGGGTAGGAGGTACGAATGACATTTCTGGGTCAGCGTGCAGGAGGCGGACTGCAACGGTCACTCAGCAGACACTGACCAGCGTCTACCAAGTGTAGGCTCCACTTCATGTGAGGCACAGAGAACAGCAGAGCCTCCCCTCTGGAGGTCCAGGGGATGCTGAGTCTCTGGGATCCAGGACAGACAGCCAGTCAGGTGCAGGCACCTCTCCAGGTGACCGTCATACCTCCTCCTCTGGGCAAACACCCACTCCTACTTGCGGGCAAACACTTGCTTCCTGCTTCACTGAGAAGACAGGAAGACCACCCTCCCCCCCCCCCCCCCCCCCCCCCGCCCCACTGCTACATCTATCCATACCTGCCCCCTGGCCCGCGGACCCCACCTACTTTCCAGAACCACAGATCAGCCATCTCTCTGAGGTGCTCGATGAGGCGCTCTGACCCAGGCTGTCCCTGTGTCTCTCCGGAGCTCTGGTGGACAAGGTCAAGCCCTTGGTCCACACGTCTGGGGGCCTCTCCAGGCACCTGGCTGGGCTGTTAGGCTGAGGGCGGCTGCGCTGTAACAGCCGCTTCTACGAAGTGCCAGGCCCTGCCTGGAGGAGCGACGCCGCCCCACTAACTCTCAGACTCGCTCTGTCTGTCCACAGCCGCTCGTCCGCCTGTCTCCTGCCTCCCTGGACAGACGCCCAACCTCGCCACTGCTCCCTCTGCCGGGGATCCATCCCCTCCTCCGCCCCCAACCCCAGCACGGCACCAGCTGCAGCCCTGGTCGGTCAGCTCTCTTTGATTACGGCTTGTCTCCCATCACTAGGAGACAAGCTGCATGAGGGCAAAGGTTTTGCCTACTGAGGTGTCCATTTGGGTCCTGACTTTCTTCCCAGAGTCCAGCCAGGGCCTGGGGCTTGGGACATGTCCAGCAAGACCTGTCCAGCCCTGCCTCTGCAGACCTGCTGGCTCTGGGCAAACTCTTACCCGCTCACTTGCATCATTTTTAAGATGGAGATGCTGACAGTATTTACTACCTGGGATTACGGTGAGGATTAAATGACATAAAGTATGTTATACACTGTAGCACACTTTCTGGTAGGAGGTAAGTGCCCAATGGTATTTACAATATGGTTATTCAGAATATTATAATTATACGTCGGCATTCAAATTATCTGAACCCAGGAGACATTTGCTTGGGACTTTCGTGCACTGGCATCAGAAATGAACGAGTGAACGAATGAAACACCTGGGACTTTTCTTTCTATTATTAAAGCTTCTGAACCTGACTTCACAGACACTGAACGCACAGTCTAGCAGTGCTGACGCGCAAGCTCTAGAGGAAAGGTGATGTTCACAGTAACGAGGTCACGTCGCCATCAGGCAGCCCCCACTGACGGGCCATCAGAGGAGGGCGCGGCCCGCCTGGTGGACCACTGGGCTCACCGTGCCCACCCCCTCTGGTGCCAGCTACAGCTATGCCCTCCCATGCCCCCAGCTCTGTGGCTCCAGGGTGGGGGGTCTCTGTGGGCACGCGGGGAGCATGAGAGGAAATGTGTCTTTTTAGGTGCCTTTATCTTTGAGGGTTTAAATGGAGAAACAGAAGGTGGGGGCTAGCCACTGTTGCTGGAATTAGAATCTAGAAAAAAAATAAATCAAGTTGGAGTTCTGAGTACATTCCCCACAAAATTGTGCTATCTCTGTGGCTCCATGCTATGGTTTCACGAACAAAGCAGAATGTTCTGAGCTGTCCCGGGAACCCAACCACAGGGACACGGTTCCACCAAAGTTTTCAGAGTTCCCAGTGAAGGGTTTACAGAGACACGTTCCCCGCATAGCCCATCTGAACGTGGACAGCGCTTACGGTTCACATGCCACAAAGAGTGGGCCAGTGTGCACACTCTGTGCCCAGACGTCCAGGGCACCTCCTTCCCACCGGGTGTGGGCACCTGGGCCCCATTCTAGACAGCCGGACACGTGCCCCCTGGGGTCCGGGGAGTGGCAGCTGCCTCCCCAAGTTTCCTTCCTCCCCTGTCAGTTCTTTTTAACATGGTTTTGTATGTCTTCTTATCACTCTGTTTTGAACACGTCTATGTGGAAAAAAATTAGAAAGTTTTACCAAAAACTCCTAAAATTTGCTCATTTTTCCGGCTGACACACTTGGCCTACAAAGGGCAGCTTCTCCCTCAGGAGGAAATCTTTCCCATCAAATAAGCCTTTCTGCTTTCCCTAAGTCCAGGCCACGCTGACACCAGCGCCTTCCTTTCCTGCAGCGGAGGCACTCTAGCAGCTGGGCCACCGTGCACCAGGTGGGCTGACACGGAGCTGCCGTGAGCAAGCACCCATATTCTCAGCCCACCTCCTGGTCATTGGGATCCACACACGCAAGTCAGAAGGGTGAGGGTCACCCATCACCGTCAACCGTAAAGCACTGCCAGCAGCAAAGATGTTCTGCTGAGGGGGAAAGGGCCTTCCGTGATCGGTGGGCTGCAGAGAGCCATCCAGGGCACTGGCGTCAGCAGGCATCTCTCCCTCCTGACCCCTCAGGCCTGCCTTCCTGTTGCTTCCCTTCCTGCCTCTCTTACAAGCCCCAGCTCTTGCTCTCTCTCTCACCCAGCACCTCTCATCCTTCATCCTTCCACACAACCTGACCAGAGCTGCCCCAGGAGACAAACCCGACCGAGTGCAACCCTGCAGGGCATTTCTAGAGCCAGCAACCTGGGAGGCAGAGAGGGGAAGGCCCCAGGCCCGCTCTGCGTCCACCAGCCTGCATCTTTACGATCTGGTGGCATTCCACTTCCCGTGTCTCCGAAGAGCTGACGTGTATCAACGCAAGAAGATGTTCACAGGAAAGTGTGCTCAGTGACACACTTTTGTGGTGTTTATTCAGTGTCTACTTCCCTCATTTGCTTGAAGAAGAGAATTACTTTGCCACCTAGAGAACAGTAGGCCGTCTGAGAAATAAACCTCCATCGCCCAGTGTCTACCTGGGTCTTCTGAAACGCGCTGAGAGAGCACATCACATGTTGATATGAAACTGTTTACATGGAACACACACAAAAGAGATGGCAATGCCTAAAACATAGCTTCATTGTTCCAAACGACTGTGAGCGGAATCTGGAAACTGGGGGAAGAAAATCAACAATTGTTTGGACAGTCAACAGTTGTATGAATGAATTAGTAACTTTTTAAAAATTATGACTCCAGCATCTTGAGGAATGTAGACTCCTTGATAATTTCCAGGAAATACTTCAAAATTCAGTAATAATGAGTGATTTTAAATATAACAGAGTGTAAGACTTACTACGGTCTACGGAAATTATTTTGGGAAAAATAAAGGAACTATTCTCAAAAGTAATACAAAGATTACAGCTCTTGAGAAAATAACACAATAAAGTTTTTCAAGACCAACTGCAATGCAATGTGGTAGGTGGCATTCCACCGGTACCATAAGAGTCAACTGAAACCCAGAGCCCACAAGCCTATAATGAAGCGCCCCAGGGCTCCTTTAACTAGGACACCGACCCATTGTTCCCCAAGTCGGTGTCCTCACCTGGGAACTCACTGAGCCTGTACTTGTTGCACCATTCCATCGGGCAGGCTGCTGACCAGACCAGCTGCCGGAGTATGATTCACGGGTTTCACAGCCGCAGAAGACAAAGTTGTGTTATTGTCAATCATCTACTCCCAACTCTTCACCCGGAGCACAAAGCATTCACACAGCCAACAAGATGGTAAGGGTGCTCACATGCATGCCTAGATTCTTACTAAGGGATGCGGTGTGGGGCCCAGGCAACATCCTCTCCTCATATTCAAAACACAGAGTACACTACACACTAAGTAACTCTTATTTTGTACAAAATAAACAGAATAAATAAAAACACAGCTAAGGGGTAAGTTGGAAAGCATGTTGATCGTATATTGATTACATGCTGCTGCTGCTGCTAAGTCACTTCAGTTGTGTCCGACTCTGTGCGACCCCATAGACAGCAGCCCACCAGGCTCCCCCATCCCTGGGATTCTCCAGGCAAGAACACTGGAGTGGGCGGTGGTCTATTTCTGATACAGTCACTCCCTGGAGTGACTCCTTGGTCACTCCAAGGCACAGGGTCGCCTACTTTTACTAAACCAAACCGGGGAGAACGGACCAGGGAAAAAACAAAATTCAGCCAAACCTCTCATCACTAAATCAAAGCTCACCAGCTTTTCAGGAGAAAAAGCCTTTCGCTGGGGATGAGAAAAGTCAGTAAAAAGTTGATGACTTTGTATTGTGCTCAGAAGCAAACCAACATCCACTCCCGGGACGACCAATCCTTCCTTAGGCAGTGGCAGTTACTGCGACAAGACCCTTCATAACACCAACCAGGAATGTGTTCTCCAGGGCAAAGCCCAGCAGTGTCCGAGGCCCCGCGGACCACTGCGAGCCGGGTGTGGGGGAAGGGGGGAGGGGTGGGGAGGTGAGGGAGGGGGGAGGGGAGAGGGGTGGGGAGGTGAGGGGGGGAGGGGTGGGGAGGGGAGGGAGGGGGCAGGGTGGAGGGGTGGGGAGGGGAGGGAGGGGGCAGGGTGGAGGGGTGGGGAGGGGAGGGAGGGGGCAGGGGTGGAGCAGGATGGGAAGGGGCGGCCTTCCCCGCGCACGCCGCCAGGGAGACCTTGCGCCTTCCCGCCTCGCAGGCCAGGGTGTGTCCACTCTGCCCGTCCCTGGGACCCCAGGTCTCAAGCAGCCCGGGCTTGTCCAGGCTCCTGGAGACCCAGTTCAGACGAGCTCAGGGCACAGAGAGCCTGGCTCGGCTGGGGCCTCGGGGCGTCCCCTGGCCAGCACGGCGGCTCCGGACCCAGCACACTCGCCGCCCACAACCTCACCCCACTCCGCGGGGAACCAGACCTGGGCGGCAGGGGTCCCTGAGCTCCGAGCGCACGGCCTCCCGGCCCCGCGCGCCCTGCCGGCCGGCGCCTCCTCCCGCGACTTGGACTCTTGGCGCGCCGGCGCCTGCACGAGCAGCGCGAAGGGAGGGCCGGACGGCCCCGGCCGCCCGCAGCGGAACGAGGTCGCCCCCGCCCTCCGCGCAGGCTGCCCGCGGTCCACGGCGGCCCCCAGCTCTGGCCGCGACCCCGTCCCAGGCGCCCGGGCTTCGCTCCGCCCGCAGGCCCGGAGGACCCCCGCGGGCCGCGGCCGGCTGGGCCCTGGGCTGCCGCCCGCCGGCCGAGCCCCCCTGCCCCGTGCGCAAGGCCGCCCTACCTGCCGTCCGGCTGCGCCCCGCCGCTCCGGACCCTCAGAGCCACGGGCCCGGGACCGCGTGGAGCGCGCGCCCGCCGGGGTGCCTCCGCAGGCCGGACGCCCCGCCCGCGCGCCCGGGCTATAAGAGCGCGGGCAGGGGCGGGGCGGGGCGGGGCGGCGCCGGCCCGGGAGGGGAGAGGAGGGGGCGGGAGGACGGGCGGCGGGGAGGGCCCTGCGGAAGGCAGCCCCCCACCCTCCGCGCCCCCCGGGTCGGCCCCGAGTCCCGGGCAGCGCTGAGACAGACGGGCTTTCGGGAAACTTCCAGGAGTAATGGATAACGGGAAAGAATTCCACCTTTTTTCTAAGCCAAGAGGGATGTCGGCTGCCTGCCCGGTGATCTGCCTCAGGTTTTTATCTCCTTTATGAGGAGCGGTTAGTCCCTGGGCTCCGAGCACATTCCAGCGCCCCGGGCGGGGGTCCAGGGTTCAGCCCCAAGCCAGCGGTGCCATCAGAGTCGGTGCCGCGCTTAAGCCCCACAGCACAAAGATCGTGTGGAAGGCTTCTTTCTTTTTTAAGGGGGGAGGGGATACTTTCTAGGCTTCCACGAATCCGTTCACTCTGTTCGCTTATCAATGAGTAACTGAATTCAGGGCCCTGAGGGTGAGAAGCGCTGCGCGGGCCGGTTTCACAATGTCTCAGGAACGCGGTCCCTGTCCTGTGATTTCTCGGTCATAAACTTCTAGAGGCCCCGAGTCACTTGGTTTAACCCAGCACGCAGCGATTTCTATGGAACCGTTTTCAAGGAGGAAATGGACTCCTAAACTCCAGACTTCCTCTTGTAAAACGTGTGGCTTTCGGTGGACTCCACCCTGAAGCCCGGTGGGTGTCTTCTCCCGTCACTAACCCAGCTCAGAACCCTGGCTCTGCGCGTCCCTGAGCAGCTGGGTCAGCAGTTATTTCTGGCCTGTTCCTCCTACACAGCACCGGCTCCTTGACCATCAAAGCCACAGCTCTCCTACTCACGACCAACTCTCACAAAAACGAACATACGAACACTAACGGGTCACAGTTCTGAACATCCAGGGTTGTGCCTGGCCCTTTCTGCAAAATGGTCACCAAGAAAACGCCAGTCATTTCCATGTAGGTGTGCAGGCCACTGGCCGCGGTAACTGGTCCAGTAATCCCATCCCTGTCTTCACTGTTAATATGGAACAGTAGGGTTTCTGGGTTCACAGACCTGAGGCAGGAACTCTACCGTCTCTCTCTCTCCCTGAAATAAATGATTTTTAGATTAAACACGATGTCTGTAAGATACCCAAAGAGGACGTTTGCCTGTGATTGAACCCTCAGAGATAAAACACTGTTAGAGGGTGCAGTGTTCTTGTCCAGACTCCCGCCCATGCATCTCAACGCACAGATTAGAGCATCACTCACAGATGAGTCTGTAACCTACAGCACGTTGTAGCCATCTTTCCAGGTCTACTACATAACTTTATTCTCTCTTGATTTTTGCAAGGAACAGAGCTAAAAAGCACAGGACGTCACTGTTTACCTTTGCCTTTCAACTTTGGTGTGCTCATTCCCAGGCAAGTGGCTGTTAGGGATACAGGAATGATACCACCTGTGTTCTGCAGGGTTTTCTCGAAGGCTAGAGTTGACATTCTGAAATGGGAGTTAGGACTTAGTGGTCTGTGCTGTTTTAACTGTGGAAGTCTGGAGTTTAAATTTTTTTTCATGGTAATGGGATTAATTTGATGAACTTTAAAGCTACAGTTCTTAAATGTTATGATTTTATGACATACAAGTCCATTCTCAACACAGAATGCTTTTCTGTAAGCACAGAAAGAACATAATGGATAAGCCTCCTGTGTGCAGCACTCAGTCGTGACTGACTTTGCAACCCCATGGACTGTAGCCCGCCAGGCTCTTCTGTCCATGGGATTCTCCAGGCAAGAATACTGGAGTGGGGTGCCATGCCCCCCTCCAGAGGTAAGCATGAGTTACCACCAAAGAACTGATGCCTTTGAACTGTGTTGCTGGAGCAGACTCCAGAGAGTCCCTTGGACAGCAAGTAGATCAAACTAGTCGACTTTAAGGAAAATCAATCCTGAATACTCATTGAAAGGACTGATGCTGAAGCTAAAGCTTGAGTATTTTGGTCATCTAATGCAAACAGCCAATTCATTGGAAAAGTCCCTGATGCTGGGAAAAGACTGACGGCACAGGAAGGTGTCAGAGGATGTGATGGCTGGATGGTATCACCGATGCAAAAGACATCGGTGTCAGGCAAACTTTGGGCGATGGTGAGGGACAGGGAGGCCTGTTGTGCTGCAGTCCATGGGGTCATAAAGAGTCAGACACAACTGGATGATTGAATAACAACCGCCACCACCTCAAGTGTTTACCTGGCTTGGGAGAGTGTGTAGGATGGACTAGACCCACAGGGTTGGTGAACTGCCTGGAAATATCCATTCTGCTCCCATCTGGAGGCAGCATGGAAGGGTGACCCAGAGATCTACCACCACTGCCTTACGCCAGCTCAGGAGCCCAGAAATGGGGACCAGTTTCTGCTTCTCCAAGGTCCAGCAGAACTGAGAACACCGAGTTTTTAAATGCTCTCAACTTTCTAAAGTTTCTGTGCGTGCAGCGGCGGAGGCGTGGGTACATCTTAGGGATCACGCTGGCACGTCCAGGATTTGTGACAAGTGTTATCAGTGCTGATAGGAGTGCGGCCAAGCTTGAGAAAGAACACACCTCCTCTCATGCACACTGAGACCCTGACCAGCAAGCTTCTCCTTAGACTTCCTCCTCACTGTCCCTGAGCTCCAGCTTGGAACTGTCAGGCGGGGAGGCCGCAGAAAAGGGTAGAGAACGCCTGCATCCAGCCTCACCCCGAGGGGCTGCCTCTGGGACCCTCACTGCCTCCTCTGGGGGCGGGGCGGGGGGGCATCTGGCCGAGTCTCCTTTAGAGTTTCCATCTCCAGGGTCACTTGGCACACTTGGGCTCAAACACCTACGCTTAAAATGTTCAGATTTAATGTGAGATGAAGTAATGTGCTCAGCTGTCTGTCTGGAGGGGAATATGGGGCAGTGAAGCTAATCTTTCAAACCATTTTTTTTTTCCTTTTCATATTCTCATGAAAAGAGTAAAGTGCAGGTGTTTAAAAAGCAAAATGGCAAAAGACACCTAAAAGCAAATGGCATCCCTAAACAAACATGATCCTGTTGGAGGGGCCGACTCCTAGGTTCTCCCTAGACGTAGACACAGAGCTCTGACTGCTGGCAGGCACCACACAGCCCCTGTGCCACACACGGTCAGAGCTGGGGCTAATGCTTTACCAAGTGGATATGGTGCCCTCTCACAGAATGTTCACTGGAAAAACTACCACAAGTCAGCACCCAGCCGTGTTTTTCTAACATGTAAAACCAAACATCTCTATTTCCCTTCCTTTTATATACATGGAGCAGCAAAAGAATGTTAGCATATCTTCAGGTGTTTTGCTTAAAATAATATTTCAGTGAAAATTACCCAAACCTTTAGATGTTCTCAGAAGATTCTTGGCCAGTGGGCTGGCACATCCTCTGTTGGGAGGTTTTTGCTATCTATTTCCTCCCAGTGATGGATGGTGAATGAAACAGATGTTCTGATAGCAACTCAGTATAAGGGTCTATTTCCACTCACTTCTGGTGCTTTGATATTATTTTTAAAAACCTGTTCCTTTAGCTCTTGTTGAGTTTTTAAAACCTACAAGATCTTGGCTCCATGACCCATTTCTTTAATTGCAGAGATTACTTTTGCAAGGAATTCCAAATAAGCTCAGCAAACAACAACAGACTAAGAAAACAGCAGAGCAGTTCTAGATTGTGACTGATTTGGGTTCCAACTATAAATAATAGTATTTTGGGAAAAATGTTTCTGAGAGGAGAGTGCTTAAGACTAGCCTTTGTTCTAGGCATGTTTAAAATGAGCACCATTAAGAAGTCTTGGACTACTTTGAGTTTGGACTCTTTGTAATTAACTACATCATTTAAGAAACATATGTTTCTGTGTCAACTATCAAATTATTTTAACGAAAGTACGAAATATTTAAAAACATGGATCTCCTCAAAAGGCTAAGCCCGTGCAAATTATCTGACCATGAGTACGGACCAGTGGGGTAGAGGGAGGGCACAGCTCCAAGGACAATTCATGCTTTCAACATAAAAGCAGAGTAATGTGTTCCAGCGGCCAAGAGCTTTCTGGCTCTTCAGTTTGTACGTAACTTCTTATCAAGGGCAGGAGAAAGGCTGGGGGGACATACGTGGGGCTGTTTGTTCTTGTGTAAAAGTGACTGGAGCCCAGAGGACATGAAATGCCATGTGAGAGGGACCGTGGCCGCCAGAAGGCTGCACTCGTGGAGGTTAAAGAAAGATGGTGAAACTGTAAACAGAATAGGCTGAGCTCGCCTCCTGAGTACAAGAGGCCTTGAACCTGCAAAGGATTCCAGGCAAATCATAGAGGCAGACCAGCGGGAGCCTCCTAGGCCGTTGCCGTGACCTCGAACTCAGAGTTCTCATCTGTAAAATGATGGAAAGGCATTTCCCTTGGCTTGCCCTTGAGAAGATAGATGAGATCCTGCCTGGGCAGCCCCACCACAGTGCTCGGTAAGTGGGTGGTTTCTTTCTTTCTTTCTTTCTTTTTTAACAAAATGAAGCCTAGCTTCTTTTCTTCTCTCTTTCTTTCATCTTGTTTGGTTTTGTCTTTGTTTCTGTTTTTTCACAGAGCACAGCACTTAGGAACAGAGTGAAAAGTAATAATCTGATACCATGCCAATCATTTCACACCGTCTCCCATTCTGTCTGCTTCTTCAGGCCATGGGAGGTCTGGCTGTTAGCACACGCCCCTTCCTGGAGGAGACCGGGCCCAGAGAGGCCAGGTGACCTGGCCAAGGAGACAGAGCAGGCCAGAGCAGAAGGAACAGCACCAACTGTTAGCTCTAGAGCCCACACTCCAGGCCGTCTAACTCTGGAGTGAAAAGCACCCGTGTGTGGAAGGACTCCCCGATCTCCATCAGCAAACCCTTCCTCTTTCTCGCCGAGTTGTACCGTGCACAAGAACCTCTGCTTGGCCTGCCGTGGCTCAGGCAGTTCCGAACACGTCCTGCTGCACTCACAGAGTCTGACTCATTCCCCCCAAGTGCCCGCTTCCCAGGCAGAGCAGCTGTGCCGGCTCCAGTGAAGTCACCCCTAGATTCCATGGGGTTGCTGAGAAGGAATTTGCCTTATTCTGTGATTCCGCTGAGGAAATGACGAAATACCGCAGTCAACTGGCTGGTCAGTTTAACTCCATCGTGCATGAGAAAAACCTTCAGCTGAGTCCTACAGCCGTAGCCACTGAGAGACGCAAAGGGCACAGCGTGGCACTGTGCGCCCATCGCAGCGGCAGTTCATGGAGTTGCAGGTGAGATTGCTCTTAAAGCCGATGACGCTGTGACAAAGAATCTTGTGTTGCTTTTTGTCTAGATTCCTCTGGACGCTTGGAAGATGAGTGGACCAGCCATTATCTGATTCTGCTCCCAGAAACACAGGATGTCAGGCAACCTGGTCACGGAGCCGGGGCTGGTGTTGGGGACTGCTGAGCGCACAGGAGCAGACTGGGGCCACGTCACTGGAGGAGATGAGCCTCTTTCCCGAGCCCTGAAACGCCCCTCACCAAACCCCTCACTTCCCAAACCGGAGGGTCCGTCCAACGCCTTGCATTACAATTCATGCGATTATGTTATCTGAAGTGCTTAATTACTTTCGCTTACGGAAATATGACTGGGTGCTGCAGTGAACGGTGTTCTAGCAGAGATTCCCAAGTACTGAGAGAACTGTTGGGATTATTTCACGGCAGAGATCTCTGATGCACAGAACATGTGCAAACCTAGACTCTGGTACTGAAAGGGAATGAGGAGAGAGGGTGCAATATGCTGAATCAAATACTCCAATTAAATCTGCTCTAAGAATAGAAATTTAGTGGACACATTTTACATTGGAAAATCCCGGCTGTATATCCTAAGACACTAGAGGAAACATTGGTAACATCAGTAATTAAATGAATTATTTTATCTGATATATAGTTTATGTGTTTGATCAGTAAAACAACTGACTTAATCACACTGATACTGCCTGTTAGGGCTATTAAATGAGTTATATTATATCACCTTGATACAACAAAGTACTAGATTTCAAGAGAAAAAAAGACTTTCCTCTACGATGGCACCCCACTCCAGTACCCTTGCCTGGAAGATCCCATGGATGGAGGAGCCTGGTAGGCTGCAGTCCATGGGGTCGCGAAGAGTCGGACACTGAGCGACTTCACTTTCACTTTCATGCTTTGGAGAAGGAAATGGCAACCCACTCCAGTGTTGCCAGGGGTTAGGGTCCTAACCCCTCCCCCAGTAGGCCTAACCCCTCCCCCAGAATCCCAGGGACCGGGGAGCCTGATGGGCTGCCATCTATGGGGTCACACAGAGTCGGACACGACTGAAGCGACTTAGCAGCAGCAGCAGCAGCATAGTAACCTCAGACTTAATCTGAGGTAATTTGGTCACTTTATGGGATAATGTCAAGAGAGTCTTCAAAGAACTGAGTGTCCTAGCAGCGTTTTCAGATGCCCTTGTCTTTTATAACAAGTGATGAATTGTGATGAAATGCACACGTGAAGAGTTGAAGGAAAGAAGACTGCGCTGACGGAAACTGGAGTTTAGGGCACCTGTTTAAAACTGTGCACACTGGTGTGTGTATATATATATATATATATATATCTCATTGTGTGTGTGTCATAAATATACACGCAGATAACCAACCAGGACCTACTCTAGAGCACAGGGAACTCTGCTCAATACTCTATTAACAAACTAAATGGGAGAAGAATTTGAAAACCGATACATGTATACGTAGAACTGAATCACTTTGCTGTACACCTGAAATTAATACAACACTGTTCGTCAACCCTGATATAAAATAAAAATTTAAAAACAGATTAAAGAAGAGCCTCAGTGTTCTCATGTATAAAATGAAGATACTGATACTATAATCTCCTTTGCATGACTGATGCAAAGATTAAATGTGTGAAAGTGAGCACCTTTAAGAAGTTGTAATTTTGGACAGAAGCTGACAAAGTGAGATTTGAAAGCTTTCAAGAAGGAGAAGCAGGAAGACAGCATCTCCTGGGAAGACTATCGGTTCCACTGCCTCCTTCAGATCGAGCCCTCTGCACTGAACAGCCCTGCTGGACACGGGTGTGTCAGTGGCGGGACCGGACACTTCCCAACCACTGCCGCCCTTGGCTCCTGAGTCCACGGGTGGTGGCATGGATTCCGCCTTCCCTTGTGGGTGGCTGGCAGAGGGCTGGCCTCACTTTGGTGCCTTGCCCCCGTTGCTTGGGGAAAAGCACCAAGAAAAAAAGAAGTGAAAGGGGGCTAGTACTCTGCTACCACCGGGCCAGCCAAGGTCAGGACGGCCACTGTTACCTTGGGCAAGGCTGGCTCACCTACCAGTGGGTGCCCTGGCTCAGGTCCTCCCACTGTGGCAGCCCACAAACAAATTTTAAGTTTTACATACTATTTAACTCAAAAGGAAGAGAAATGAATACACATGACTGTTGACAGGCTAACTATGTAATAATAAACCTAACCTGGATTCCATCTATCTTTATGCTGATGCTGTTACAAAATTCAGAGTTTGTAATGGAGGAAGAGACCTCAAAGGCAGAGGTGCCTGGGGCCCGTGAACGTCCCAGGACAGCCCGGTTGCCAGTGGCTGCGGCTCATCTGTGCCCGGCACGCGTTGTCTCATTGGCTGTAAGTCGCGTCTGCCACTAGCCTCTCTTCAGGGCTGTACTGTGTGTGAACCTAAGTCAGTCGGTGTCACACGCTTTGCAAAGAAGAAAGCAGGTCCTGTGTTCTCACACTCCTTATCGTCTAAGTGGGAGACAGTCAGCTGTTAACAACAGGTGCTTTGCAGTGGCTCATTCACGGGGACGTTTCTTTTATGAGTTAATTAGTCATAACTCCCTCGTGAGCAAAATGCACATCTGCGAAAATAAAACTGCTCACTGAGAGTGAGTTACTGGTGTGTAGGTGGGGCACAACCAGCCCTTAAAAGGCTTAACGAGAACCCTGATGCACTCAGAAGCTGGACTGCCAGAATGGACATCATCAAAAAAGCTACAAACAATAAGTGCTGGAGAGGGTGTGGCGAGAAGGGAGCCCTCCTACACTGTTGCTGGGAATGTAAACTTGTGCAGAACAGTACGAAGATTCCTTAAAAAACTAAATACAGAGCTACTTATGTAATCCAAAAATCCCACTCCTGGGCATATATCTGGAGGAAACCGTAATTAAGACACATGCACCCCAAAGTTCATAGCAGCCCTATTTACGGCAGCCAGGACATGGAAGCAACCTAAATGTCCATCAACAGAGGCAAGGATAAAGATGTGGTACATTCACACAATGGAAGAGTATTCAGCCGTAGAAAAAATGAAATAATGCCTCATGCAGCAACATGGAAAGACCTAGAGACCGTCACACCGAGTGAAAAACGTCAGACAGAAAAAGACAAATATTGCGTGATATCATGTGTAGATGAGATCTAAAAAATGGTACGAATGAAATTACTTACAAAACAGACTCAGAGATGTGGAAAACAAACTTATGATTACCAGGAGGGAAAGGATGGGGAGGGATAAATTGGGAGATCGAGATTGATATACACACTGTTCTATGAAAAACAGATAACTAATAACAACCTACTGTATAGCGCAGGTTGTTGTTTGGTTGCTCAGCTACGTCTGACTGCGACCCCTTGGACTACAACAAACCAGGCTTTCATGTCCTTCACCATCTCCTGGAGCTGGCTCAGACTCATGTCCATTGAGTCGGTGATGCCATCCAGCCATCTCATCCTCTGTCATCCCCTTCTCCTCCTGCTTTTAGTCTTTCCCAGCATCTGGGTCTTTACTAATGGGTCAGCTCTTCGCATCAGGTGACCAAAGTATTGGAGCTTTAGCTTCAGCATCAGTCCTTCCAATGAATATTCAGGACTGATCTCCCTTAGGATGGACTGGTTGGATCTCCTTGCAGTCCAAGGGACTCTCAAGAGTCTTCTCCAACACCACAGTTCAAAAGCATCAATTCTTTGGCACTCACCTTTCTTCACAGTCCAACTCTCACATCCATATATGACTACTGGAAAAACCATAGCCTTGACTAGACAGACCTTTGTTGGCAAAGTACTGTCTCTGCTTTTTAACATGCTGTCTAGGTTGGCCATAGCTTTTCTTCTAAGGAGCAAGCATCTTTTAATTTCATGGCTGCAGTTACCACCTGCAGTGATTTTGGAGCCCAAGAAAATAAAGTCTGCCACTGTTTCCATTGTTTCCCCATCTAATTACCATGAAGCAATGGGACCAGATGCCATGATCTTAGTTTTCTGAATGTTGAATTTTAAGGCAGCTTTTTCACTCTTATCTTTCACTTTCATCAAGAGGCTCTTCAGTTCCTCTTCACTTTCTGCCATAAGGATAGTGTCATCTGCATATCTGAGGTTGTTGATATTTCTTGCAACAATCTTGATTCCAGCTTGTGCCTCATCCAGCCCAGCGTTTCACATGATGTACTCTGCATAGAAATTAAATATACAGAGTGACAATATACAGCCTTGATGTACACCTTTCCCAATTTGGAACCATGTTGTTCCATGTCCAGTTCTAACTGTTGCTTGTTGACCTGCATACAGATTTCTCAGGAGGCAGGTCAGGTGGTCTGGTATTCCCATCTCTTGAAGAATTTTCCACAGTTCGTTGTGATCTACATAGTCAAAGGATTTGGCATAGTCAATAAAGCAGAAGAAGATGTTTTTCTGGAACTCTCTTGCTTTTGTGATGATCCAACAGATGTTGGCAATTTGATCTCTGGTTCCTTTGCCTTTTCTAAATCCAGCTTGAACGTCTGAAAGTTCTTGCTTCACATATTGTTGAAGCCTCACTTAGAGAATTTTGAGCATTACTTTGCTAGCATGTGAGATGAGTGCAATTGTGTGGTAGTTTGAACATTCTTTGGCATTGCGTTTCTTTGGGCATGGAATGAAATCTGACCTTTTCCAGTCTTGTGGCCAGTGCTGAGTTTTCCAAATTTGCTGGCATATTGAGTGCAGCACTTGTATAGCATCATCCTTTAGGATTTGAAACAGCTCAGGTGGAATTCCATCACCTCCAGCAGTTTTGTTTGTAGTGATGCTTCCTAATGCCCACTTGACTTCACATTCTCTAGATGAGTGATCACACCATAATGGTTATCTGGGTCATTAACATCTTTTTTTATAGTTCTTCTGTGAATTCTTGCCACCTCTTCTTGATATCTTCTACTCCTGTTACGTCCATACCATTTTTGACCTTTATTGTGCCCATCTTAGCATGAAATATTCCCTTGGTATCTCCAATTTTCTTGAAGAAATCTGTAGTCTTTCCCATTCTATTGTTTTCCTCTATTTCTTTGCATTGATCACTGAGGAAGGCTTTCTTATTTCTCCTCGCTATACTTTGGAACTTTGCATTCAAATGGGTTTATCTTTCCCTTTCTCCTTTGCTCCTCTTCTTTTCTCAGCTATTTGTAAGGCCTCCGCAGACAACCATTCTGCCATTTTGCATTTCTTTTTCTTGGGGATGATATTGATCACCGCCTCCTGTGAAATGTTATGAACTTCCGTCCATAGTTCTTCAGGCACTCTATCAGATCTAGTCCCTTTGATTTAGGTCATACCTGAATGACCTAGCGGTTTCCCCTACTTTCTTCAATTTAAGTCTGAATTTGGCAATAAGGAGTTCATGATCTGAGCCACAGTCAGCTCCTGGTCTTGTTTTTGCTGTCTGTATGGAGCTTCCCTATCTTTGGTTGCAGAGATTATAATCAATCTGACTCAGTACTGACCATCTGATGATGTCCATGTGCAGAGTTGTCTCTTGTATTTTTGGAAGAGGGTGTTTGCTATGACCAGTGCATTCTCTTGGCAAAACTCTGTTAGCCTTTGCCATACTGCATTTTGCATTCCAAGGCCAAAGCTGCCTATTACTCCAGGTATCTAAGAGCCATGCTGTGTTGGGCCACCCAAGATGGATGGGTCATGGTGGAGAGGTCTGACAAAACATGGTCCACTGGAGAAGGGAATGGCAAACCACTTCAGCATTCTTGCCTTGAGAACCCCATGAACAGTATGAAAAGGCAAAAAGATAGGACACTGAAAGATGAACTCCCCAGGTTGGCAGGTGCCCAATATGCTACTGGAGAAGAGTGGAGAAAAATCTCTGGAAGGAATGAAGAGGCTGAGCCAAAGCAAAAACAGTCCAGTTGTGGATGTGTCTGGTGGTGAAAGTAAACTCAGATGTTGTAAAGAACAATACTGCACAGGAACCTGGAATGTTAGGTCCATGAATCAAGGCAAATTGGAAGTGGTCAAAGGGGAGATGGCAAGAGTGAACACTGACGTTTTAGGAATCAGTGAACTAAAATGGACTGGAATGGGTGAATTTAACTCAGATGACCATTATATCTACTACTGTGGGC
Organism: Ovis aries; assembly: GCF_016772045.2. Classification (NCBI taxonomy): domain Eukaryota; kingdom Metazoa; phylum Chordata; class Mammalia; order Artiodactyla; family Bovidae; genus Ovis; species Ovis aries. The sequence goes on from NC_056055.1 coordinate 112,071,987, forward strand.
AAGAATCCCTTAGAAGAAATGGAGTAGCCCTCATGGTCACCGAAAGAATCAGAAATGCAGTACTTGGATGCAATCTCAAAAGTGACAGAATGATCTCAGTTCATTTCTAAGGCAAACCATTCAATATCACGGTAATCCAAGTGTATACCCCAACCACCAATGCCAAAGAAGCTGAAGCTGAATGGTTTTATGAAGACTTACAAGACCTTCTAGAACTAACACCCAAAAAAGATGTCCTTTTCATCATAGGGGACTGGAATGCACAAGTAGGAAGTCAAGAGATAGAACAGGTAACTCTTAATACTCTGTAATAACCTATATGGGAAAAGAATCTAATAATGAGTAGATATACGCATATGGATAACTCACTCATTTTCCTGTACAGCAGAAACTAACATTATAAACCAACTACGCTTTATTGACTATGCCGAAGCCTTTGACTGTGTGGGTCACAATAAACTGTGGAAAATTCTGAAAGAGATGGGAATATCAGACCACCTGACCTGCCTCTTGAGAAACCTGTTTGCAGGAAGAAACAGTTAGAACTGGACATGGGACAACAGACTGGTTCCAAATAGGAAAAGGAGTACATCAAGGCTGTATATTGTCACCCTGCTTATTTAACTTCTATGCAGAGTACATCATGAGAAATCCTGGGCTGGAAGAAGCACAAGCTGGAATCAAGATTGCCAGGAGAAATATCAATAACCTCAGATATGGAGATGACACCACCCTTATGGCAGAAAGTGAAGAGGAACTCAAAAGCCTCTTGATGAAAGTGAAACAGGAGAGTGAAAAAGTTGGCTTAAAGCTCAACATTCAGAAAACGAAGATCATGGCATCCGGTCCCATCACTTCATGGGAAATAGATGGGGAAACAGTGTCAGACTTTATTTTTGGGGGCTCCAAAATCACTGCAGATGGTGATTACAGCGATGAAATTAAAAGACACTTACTCCTTGGAAGAAAAGTTATGACCAACCTAGATAGCATATTAAAAAGCAGAGATATTACTTTGCCAACAAAGGTCCGTCTAATCAAGGCTATGGTTTTTCCAGTGGTCATGTGTGGATGTGAGAGTTGGACTGTGAAGAAAGGTGAGTGCCAAAGATTTGATACTTTTGAACTGTGGTGTTGGAGAAGACTCTTGAGAGTCCCTTGGACTGCAAGGAGATCCAACCAGTCCATTCTGAAGGAGATCAGCCCTGGGATTTCTTTGGAAGGACTGATGCTAAAGCTGAAACTCCAGTACTTTGGCCACCTCATGCGAAGAGTTGACTCATTGGAAAAGCCTCTGATGCTGGGAGGGGTTGGGGGCAGGAGGAGGAGGGGATGACAGAGGATGAGATGGCTGGATGGCATCACCGACTCGATGGACATGAGTCTGAGTGAACTCTGGGAGTTGGTGATGCACAGGGAGGCCTGGCGTGCTGCAGTTCATGGGGTCGCAGAGTCGGACATGACTGAGTGACTGAACTGAACTGAACTGAACTGAACTATACTACAATAAAAATTAAAAAGACAAACAAAAAAGCGGGACCTCCTCCTGCCATGTCTGGAGAATGCGGGAGGGCCAGGGTGAGGGCCACACAGGAGGGCTCCTCCTGACCTGTCTGCGGCTCCTAGTCTCCTTTCAGACACCACACCTTCCAGACTCCCTACCCATCCTGGGTCAGGGGTTCACCTCATGTACAGAATCTTCTGCTTGTCATTTTTCACATCCTGAAAGAGTTCCTTTTCAGTTCCAACTTGTTCATGGTGATAAGAGAGCGCTGCGGCTACCCCCAAACACCTCTATTTGGTAAAAAAATTCCAAGTTTGGTTCATGGTAATCAGATACCTATTCAGACTTTATTTTTTAGCCTGAATTATTTTATCTTTTCTAGCTTTATTAAAGTATGATTGATGAATAGCAATTGTACATGCTTAAAGGGTACAATGTGATGTAAATTTACTTTGTGTATTGATGATCAAGCTAATTAATATGCCCATCACCTGAGTGACCATTTGTGTGTGTGTGTGTCTGTGTGTGTGTGTCTGTGTGCATGTGAACACTGAGGATGTACTCTCTGAGCAAAATTCCTGTTATACCAGCCTTAAATATAATCAGTAATGAAAGACCTCATCTAGGCCTGCATCTTCTTGGAGACGAGGTCTTTAGGTCAAAGTCCCTTAATTGCACAGTCTCCTTGACTGCAAGCAGAGCGTCTGGATGGCCTGACCCTTAAGGCTTCTCCAGCACAACGACTGTGGGACTAGGCCCCAGGTCAACCCACTCTGGCCCGGGTGTAGGGCTTTCACAGCGCCTCTTCCAGGCGGTACTGAGGTGTTACCCGAGGTGCTACACTTCTCAGTAAAAATCCACTGGCCTTATCTTTACCTTATCCTTTAAATTGCATCTTTGTTGATATTTCTAATTCATGCAATAACACAATGCAGGTATGTATTTCACACATACACATACACATATATGTGTATACACATAGCGAGAGCTCAGAGATACTGTGTGTTCAGTTCTAGACCTCAGTGATAAAGTGGATACTGCAATGAAGCAAGTCCCATGAACTTTTTGGTTTCCCAATACATGTAACAGTAGTGTTTACGTGGTAGAACAGTCTATCAGGTGTGCAATAGCGTCGTATCTGGGAAAAAAAATGTTTGTACCTTAATTTAAAAATACATCATTGCTAAAAAATGCTAACATCTGACAAGCAGGTGCCACAAGCCTTCTCTTTATGAAAAGCAACACTCTGTGAAGGACAACACAAGATCTGACTGTCTACACAAGATATTTTACTAAAGGGGATACATGGGGCCTTCAATCTATAAAGAGCAACACTCTGTGAAGGACAACACAAGATCTGCCTGTCTACACAAGATGCTTTACTAAAGGGGATACATGGGGCCCTCCTTGGGGGTCAACTGATTAAAAACCCACCTTGAATGCAGGGGACTTGGTTCTGTTTCTGGCTGGAGAACTGAGGTCCCACATGCTGCGGGGCAGCCAAGCCCATGAGCCACACCTCGAGAAACCTGTGTGCCAGAATGGAGACCCAGCACAGCCAAAAAAGAAAGAGATAAAATGGAAATAGAGGGCACACATGACCCCCAAACTTCACATCCCATGGCTTTAAGGTACAAAGAAACACGCAAGCAGGGCCATTTGCCAGGTGACATGTGGCACCTTGGGACACCACCTCTGGGGTCAGCTTCAGTATGACCTGGCTCAAAGACACAGAGCTTCAAACTTGCACATTTCCTTGAGATGAAGCAGTGGGGTCCACTTTCCACTAGTCTGGGGAGGGAGATGGAACAAGTGCAGGCAATTCCTTCCAACGGTTCTGCTTTACAGGAGGTTCCCTAACTACCCCAGACAGCTGAAGGCCTGAGAGAGCCAGGAGCCTGCCCAGCTTGCAGGTTACTGGAGTCTTACGGGTGCAGCTCTGGGCCTGCTGTTAGGAACCCGGATGCTGTGGATAAGTGGAGAGGCCGACCTGCCAAATCTTTGTTCCTACTGATGTGGAAGGACCCAGAACCCACAAAAACACAGAGACATTAAATCACTCCACAATGTTCGCTGAGATCTGCTCTGCAAAGCACAGCACTGTCAGACTCCTTACTGACAACATGTATTTCAACATCTGCGTGTCTGTCTTCCACATTTGTATTGACACAGGTAATTTTTGGAGCTGTTTCTGTATTTATCACCCTCCTATTTAAACTGAGAAATTACCACTTGGATACGTGGCTTCTTGAAGCCAGAGTTTTATTCTCTCAGTTGAAGTGGAACTTCTTTCTCATACCTTCAGACATTTTTAAGAGAACTGCCATCTACCTGGGACTTGCAAGCATGCCCTCCAAAGCTTTTGTTCACACCTACTGAGGTAATGCAGGAGCTTGAGCCCAGTGGTTTCCCTTGTAGGCGTGTCTCCGGGCAGGTGATGTAACCTCTCTGAGCCTCAGTCTCTCCCCCCTGAGAAATGGGCACAGCAGTGCTGCCCCACCATGCAGCGTGTTGAGGACCCAGGGAGATGCCCTGTCGGCAGGCCCAGCGCACAGGGCGCGGCTGTCCACACAGCCAGCAACTCTCACGGTCACTGAGAAACACAGCCACACAGGAGCTTGTATTCCATGTGAGCAGCTGGATGAAGCAACTGTTAAGGTGTCACCTCTGCTGAGTCCGGAACACGGGTTAATGATGGCCAGCTGTTTAAGTCAGCACAGCCAGGGGAAGGCGGGGAGGGGCAGCCAGCGGGACCATCATGGCAAAACACCCTCTAGAGATTCAGAGATGCCTTCCACACCAGCAGCGACTCCTCCGTGAACTCAAGTGAGATCGCCCGTGGTTCACATCAACGCCTGTGTCTGTGCGTTCACACCTGCACGAGACGGGGCTGGACGAGATCACATCTAACGGCTGTAATTATTGAGTAGTTACTCTAAGTCATCACAGGAATTTCCACGAAGGTAGGCTGATTTCTTTGCTTCCCTGCATTTTGATACCAGGGCCTGGAAAGGATCTGTGCATTGTTCTACGTCTCCACTAGCTTTGCCATGTAAATAGAAGAATTCAAATGAGCAACTGATGCAAAGTGCTTTCTCATCACCCAGAGTCCCTAGAATCCCTTCCAGTAGCAGAGGGACCATGCGGCTGAAACACTGACGGAAAGGCTGGACACGCTGCTCTGGCTGCAAGCAGAGGTTTGCTGCCAGAGGCGGTCAGCGCTTTGAGACCGTCCCGCATGGGCATCCCATATCTTCTCCCCTTGAAACAGGGGTGCTGCTGGTGAGGCCGAGGAGCCCTGCATGGAAATGCAGCCCTGGTCACCCCATGTTGACCAGATCACAGGGATGTGGGCCAGGTCTCTCTGCAGTTACATCTCCCTTGCTTTACTCTCAGGAAACTACAACGAGCTTTTTTGGGTGGGGGGAACAAATAACTGACATATCATTCCTAAGTACAAATCACAGTTCTTGACATCACAAAAGCTGGTAAAAAGATCATTAGGGACAAAAAGAGAACACTGTGAGTTTATCTGCTATTCAGATAAACACTGAAATCTCAGTTCTTTCTTACCCTGGAAATTGTCTCTTAGGGTGCTTCGCTTTTAAATTTAAAAGGTGTTTATTATGAAAATGTACCATAAAGCAAGAAAAAAAAATGAATCCATATTCATAATGCATTAACACTGATATGTTCTCCATGTTCTTTCCCTATTTCCTATCTCCAAAGCATAGCTATACAAACAATATGTCATCACACAAACTTTTCAGCTTCATTACATCACTTCTCACAAATGTACTTGCTGTCCCTGCCTGAATCACAGTTGGTTTTAGTGGCTGCATAATATTCTAGTCACTGAGATGAGAGAATTAACATTCTGTATTTTTTGACCCTAGTTTTTTTTCCCCCCTTTCTTCTGAAATTGTTTTTAAAAATGCAGGAGATATTTTCAGGCTTATAAACTCATTCTTCTTTTGAATTATTTCCTCAGGGAAAATACTGAAAAGTGTGACTGTGAGAGCAAATACTGTTGGTGTAACTATTGACATTTATAGCTACATAGCTTTTTTACAAAAATCCACTTCTTTGTTAGTGATGGCAAGCATGATCTCATAAGACTACCTCTTTCTGAAGAGGGTGAAGGGGCAGCTCATTCAACAGGGCTTATTCCTGCCTGTGGGTTTGGACGTGCCCCTGAGCACACCCTGATACAGAGGTCAGTCTCAGAGGCTGTGGGGTTCCTGCCCTTTGCCTCTGGTCAGCTCCCTGCCCAAACCCCTCTTTTCCACGAGGCAGTGTTTTAGAAGTTTCAGAACCTAGAGTGGGCTTTCAGTTGTGCATTTGGGGTAAGCAGAAAGAGGGTTCACTTCCCTGCCTACCTTCAAGTTATCAACAGTTCAAGTTATTACGGATTTTAAAAATTCTGATCCAGGGTCAATATCCCGTATCTATTCCTAGCTTTGAACACAAACACATTGATTGCTCAGGAAAGAGAAATCACCACCTCTCCATGCTGGTTTTGCGCCATGAAAAGGCATTTCTCACTGTGTTTAGGGCAGAAATTCCTCTTCTAAGCCTCCCCTCCTCCTACAGAGAAGTGCTGAAGTGAAGTCAGTACTGCTCAGCTAGCACTTGCAGAGCCTGGGAGACGTGGCTCAGAAGAGGGAGCAAGGCACTGGTGGTTTCTCCGCATCATCTCCTCCTCTGACATCTTCACTCATGACCAGCACATTTGGGTCAGACGGTGTGTCTCCGGGGCGCTTCCCCAGTTTGTGAGAAGGTTCACTCTCTCTGAAAGGACACAACTCCATGTTCAGAGCATGTCTGAGATTGGGAGTCAAGGGATCTCTGTGACTGCTGGGAAACGTTCATCATTTTCAGCTACAAGCTTCGTAAAACAGACACAAAAGGAGTGCCGCGGTGCTTCTGAGGTGCAGCTTGTGTTTTCCCATGTTGAACAAGAGAAGCTTGTTATGTCAGCTGCTCTGAGCGTTTCTAAACATCTCTCAGATGCTGGTCTACCAGAGGGCAGGGACATAATCTGTATTTCTCACCGCTGCTTAAAGACCAGAGATCCTGCTTGCCCTCTCTATTTAGTGTGAGCAAGTGAAACCAGACTCCTTTGACATTTTTCTTGGCTTATTTTCACTCTCCCAGATCGCCTAGAACCTCCACTGGCTTCTATCCTGAAATCCTGCGGTGCCAATTTCCTTATTTGGTTGCTGGAGCTGCTCTTTGCCTGGGTCAAACATTCTGCTAAGCTTGCAGCCTCGTTGCAACCCCCGCCCCCGCCCACTGCACCCGCCCCCCCAAACACACACACACACACACACACACACACACACGCACTCACGTCACTGACTCAGCCTCCCCTGCCTTCGTGCGCCAACCACCCAGCACTTATGCCCATTTAAGGAGTGCCTGTGGAAACTGTAAGGGGCAGAGAGCTTTTAGCTGTCTGCAAAGTCTGCCCTGTTGCACACACTCCGAGTCACTGCAGAGCCTGTGTTTCACATGCATGCCCCCCTCACGGGGCAGGGCACACATCTCAGGAGTGCAAAGGAGCCCGAAAATCCTGAGGGTGCCGCATTGCGATTCCGTGGTTCCTCAGAGTTCTGGCTCCTCTCCTCCTGTGGCTGGGGGTAGAGGGGTCTGGCTTTGTTTTCCACTGTCCCCAACCCGAGGAGCCCACTGGACACCCCATCTCAGGTCTGAAGGGATGGGCCACCAGGCCCAGCTGGACACACCACAGGCCGCCCCCCGCAGGGTCCAGTCCCCCACCCGTCTGCTCTGCTTATGGGGCTGCAAACAGCCAGCTCCTCTGGGGCAGAGCATACTTTCTGATCCCTGAGCTCAGACCTGTGGAGAGGGCACAGCTCTGTGCATCCCCTAGTGAAGAAAGAAGCTGCCAGTCCATCCTATAAAACACAGCCATGCTCCTTCCCATGCAAACAGGGAGAAATTTCTTGGGCAAGCACACGGCCTTTCGGCTCCTAGAACAAAACGGATGGCGATATTTATTATGTCAAATAAACACATCATCCACACTGCAAAAGGAAACCAGGAAAAATCAGCTGAACAAAGCAGTTTTCAAGGTTCTGATCCTTTTGCAACTGGCTCTTGTCTAACTCAACCGAGAGACAAAGACCGAGCAATTTTCCCAGACGGAGGCGCTGGGGTGATTCAAGGCCCACAGTCTGTTCCCAAGATTTGCTGGGCAAAGCAATCCGAGCCGTTCCCAAAGGTAAGTAATATAAACATACAGGATATCCTGTCACTTCACATCATGGCTCATTTAGCACTGAAAGTAGTCTGTGCTTCCCCTAGTCCACCGTGCTAATCGCTGAAGCCCTGTTTCTGCCAGGCACTGGACCGGACGCTGCCACCAGCCTTCACGGTGGCCACCTGGTCATCACAGGAGCAGGCCACAGCCCACAGAAGCACAGCTCTCCTGCGCCCTCATTGCTCGGTCCAGTCCGCTTGCTGTGCCCACCACAGTGACCAGTGTGGGCATAGCACACAGCTGAACGGAGCTCCCCAAGCATGGGACCCTCTGCTGTGTACAGTCTCCGAGCAGGGGACAGGCAGGATATAGACTGTAAATGCACTTCCTATCAGCCCCGCTGGCTGTGCCCTCAGGGACTCATGTGCCTTGTACTAGGTTGGTGAGTTCACACTTGTCCAGGGTTCAGAGACCAGGAAGCTGGGACACTGTTGTACTTAATTCTATCACAGAAGCGCCACACGGGACTTTCCTGGTGGTGCAGCGGGTACGAATCTGCCTGCCGGTACAGAGGACATGGGTTCGAGCCCTGATCCAGGAGGATCTCACGTGCTGCGGGGCAACTAAGGCTGCGTGCCGCAGCTACCGAAGCCCGCACGCCTAGAGGCTGTGCTCTGCTACAAGAGAGCTCATCGTGACGAGAAGCCCGCGCATCGCAGCTAAAGAGAAGCCGCTGCTCGCTGCAATTAGAGAAGAGGCCGCACAGAAACACAGACCCAGCACAGCCAAAACCAAATAAATAAATATAAAATGAAATAACACGTAGTAATTTCACTAAAAAGAAAAGAAACCCCACACGGCTACTAAAAGAAAATGGCACGGTATGCCTGCAATGGCGAAGCAGTCACAAGCACACTTCTCAGAGAAAGAACTCTGTGAAAGCCTGTTTCTGAGTTTTTAAAGTGAATGTTCCCATTTATACATCCATCCTGGTGTTGCTGAGAAGAAATCTGGTGTCAGCCACTATGAGATTTAAAATGTTCAGGAGGAAAGTTTTAAACTGAGGACATTGTAATGTGACTTGGGAAACACCATCAAGGTCAGCTCTAGGTCCAGCGTTCTGGGGAGCCTTGTGAGGAAATACGGGCAATCGAGAAGCGAGCCCAGTATTGCACGACATCCCTTATACTCAGAATTCAAACAAAAAGGATACAGATGAACTTAAAGAACAGACACAGGCTGAATGGACTTAGAGAAGGAACTCGTGGTTCCTGGGGCCGGGGAGGAGGGCGGGGAGGCGGGTGGGGAGGAGGCATAGTCAGGGAGTTTGGGATGGACACGGACACACTGCTGTATTTAAAATAGATTATCAACAAGGACCTACTGAATAGCACAGGTAATTCTGCTCAGTGCTCTGTAATAACCTAAATGGGGAAAGAATCTGAAGAGAATAGACATATGCATGTGAATAACTGAACTACTTTGTTGGACACCCGAAACTATCACAGCACCATTACTTGGCCACGTGTTCTGTGCTGAACTCTGTCATATTCGATTCTGTGCAACCCCGTGGATTGTAGCCCATCAGGCTTTTCAGTCCATGAGATTCTCAAGGCAAGATACTGGAGCGAGTTGCCATTTCCTCCTCCAGGGGATCTTCCCAACCTAGGGATTGAACCTGTATCTCTTGCATCTCCTGTTTGGCAGGCAGATTCTTTACCATTGCGCCATCTGGGAAGCCCCAGCTGACCATACGCCAATAGAAGATAAAAAGTTAAAAAATGAAAAAAAAAAAAAAAAAGAAACTAGCCCATGGCTGGCCTTCCAAACCCGTCTTTGTGCCAATTCTGCTGCAAAGCAGCTGTGTCAGTTTGGAGTAAATCCCTTCATCCCTGTGACCCTCACTTTCTGAATCTCTGACACGTCGGCACCATTTCCAACCAGAATTCCCAGTGTGGTGAGACCTCTAGACTGCCAAGCCCAGCAGAAACACCATATTTGCTCAGGACAGACCTTACAGGCTATTGCGCAATTGACTTCCACCCTATTGCCCCCACAAACGTGGTAAAGTGGAGGAATTTGAAGTATGAGAGCTCAGGGAAAAAACCCAGAACAATTAGATTAAAATAATTGGAAATAATTTCCTGGAACCTAAACTGATAAACTCTCAGAAGAAGAAAGGTGATTATCCTTATGGTTTTCACCCGTGGGTCTCAAATTCAGCCAGAAATAGGTTGAGTTACAGCAGCCTTTCTCTGAGTGAGTTTGGGATCACAAACTTTCTGAGGCTGGTCTGCAACTTAACACTGAAGGCAGAACCCATTACTGGCAGATTTTAAGTACATTTTTGGGTTGTTGCTTCATCGCTCACCTTCCTCCCTGGATCTGACCCCTCACATCCCAGCAGGACGGACAGTCCTGAGGGATGCTGTGGGACCCCTGGGGAGGCACGGCTCAGAGACAGGAAGCAAAGGGCTGCGTGCCCAGTACCTGATCCCGGCAGCAGTTACTGGGGGTCAAGAGGCAGTCAGAGCCACTAGGAAAGCCCACAGTCAGGTTCACCAGTTATGATAAACCTGACTGTGTTTTGCTTTCCTCATCCTAAGCAGACAGCAACCACTTTGCTCTGAGGCATGGGCAGGTTCTCAAGATGCTTTTATTCTTATTTATCCTTAGAAGCAGCCCTGATCCTAGCAAAGTGCTGCAGGCATGACATGGTAAGATGGGCACTGACTTGGAAGGGAGAAGCCCATCAGCTTCTGTGAGTCCAGTTAAATCCAGAATATTTTCATATTGTCCTTTTCCACTGGCTTAAATCTTTACTTGCAGTTATAAGTTCCTTTGAGGAAAAAAATGGGCATTGTTTGTACCTTCAAATATGAGGCAATAAACAGATTCCAATTTCTCCTTTTTTTAAATGATCATCTTTCTCAAAAGAAACCACATCACAGTAAGCACTGCAGGGGCAACATGCTTCTACAGCAGCATTCCAGTCCTTGGGGTGGATCCTCCTGCCAGGCCTGCATTCTTTCCACAGTCTGGCAGCCTGGCTGCTGGGGGGCCCTGGGGGGAGGGCTGGGAGCCGGGCTTTTCAGGCTCATTCTCATCCTCGGAGGTACAAGCTGGATTTAGAAAAGGCAGAGGAACCAGAGATCAAAGTGCCAACATCCATTGGATCATAGAAAAGAGAATTCCAGAAAAAATATCTATTTCTGCTTCATTGACTATGCTAAAGCCTTTGACTGTGTGGATCACATAAACTGGAAATTTCTTAGAGATGGGAATACCAGACCACCTGACCTGGCTCCTGCAAAACCTGTATGCAGCTTAGGAAGCCACAGTTAGAACTGGACATGGACAATGGACATGAACAATGGATTGGTTCAAAATTGGGAAAGGAGTACGTCAAGACTGTATATTGTCACCCTGCTTATTTAACTTACATACAGAGTACATCATGCCAAACGCTGGGCTGGATGAAGCACAAGCTGGAATCAAGATTGCCAGGAGAAATCTCAATAACCTGAGATACATAGATGATACCACCCTTAGGGCAGAAAGTGAAGAGGAACTAAAGAGCCTCTTGATGAAGGTGAAAGAGGAGAGTGAAAAAGCTGGCTTTTAAAAAGTTGGCTTAAAACTCAACATTCAAAAAACGAAGATCATGGCATCCAGTTCCATCATTTCAGGGCAAATAGAAGGGGAACCAGTGGAAACAGTGACAAGCTTTATTTTCTTGGGCTCCAGAATCACTGTGGATGGCGGCTGCAGCCATGAAATCAAAAGATGCTTGTTCCATGGAAGAAAAGCTATGACAAACTTAGACAGCATATTAAAGAGCAGAGACATCACTTTGCTGACAAAGGTTTGTCTAGTCAAAGCTATGACTTTTCCAGTAGTCATGTTGGATGTGAGAGCTGGACAATACAAAGAAGGCTGAGTGCCAAAGAATTGATACTTTCAAACTGTGGTGCTGGAGAAGACTCTTGAAAGTCCACTGGACTGTGAGGAGATGAAACAAGTCAATCCTAAAAGAAATCAATCGTGAATATTCATTGGAAGGACTGATGCTGAAGATGAAGCTGCAATACTTTGGCCACCTGATGCAAAGAGCTGACGCACTGGAAAAGACCCTGACGCCGGGAAAGACTGAGAGCGGGAGGAGACGGGGACGACAGAGGATGAGGTAGTTTGATGGCATCACCAACATAATGGACATGAGTTTGCTCTCAGCAAACTCCAGAGGGACAGGGAAGCCTGGCGTGCTGCAGTTTATGGGGTTGCAAAGAGTCAGACACAACTTAGCCACTAAGCAACGACAGTATAAATGATGCCATACAGAGTCTGTCTGTCTCTCTCTGTCTCCCTTCAGTTAGTGTGATAACATCTAGTTGCATCCGTGCTGCTGCAAATGGTCCTATTTCACTCTCATTTTTGGCTGAGTAACATTCCATTGTATACATACACCTCACCTCTATCCATTCATTTGTTGATGGATACCCAGGTTGCTTCCATGTCTTGGCTACTGTGAATGGTGCTGCCATGAACACTGGGGTGCACGTGTCTTTTAAATTATAATTTTCTCCGGATATATGCCCAGGAGAGGGATTGCTAGATCATATGGCAACTCTGTTTTTAGTGTTTTGAGGAAGCAAAACTGTTTTGAATACTCACTCGTTAAAAAATACGTCCTCGTCTACTGGTGACAAAAGAGGACAGAGGTGTCCAGCCTTCCCTCCAACCAGAGGCATGATGGCACCGTGAGGCCGCCGGGGGCTGCAGCCTCAGGGGAGGGTCCGTGTGGAAGCCCCGCGGTGCCGGGAGCCAGGGAGACGGGGCAGGAGGCCGAGGGCCCCACGGCGCCTGCTGGGTGCTCGCGTGGCTTCCCACACAGGCTGGCCCACAGATCCGGGCATGGCTGCCCCCTTCAACGCTCTTCCTGTTTTGGGGGGTGGGGGTGGGGGCAAAGGTGGCTCCTCACAGGGGCCACTGCAGTAACGGCTGCAGCCCTTTCCCGTCCTCCCCCAGCCCCTGGCGTCTCCCTGTCTCTCAACACCTCTGCACTTTGGGGGTCTCTGTCACCTGACACATGGTCAGCCGCGGCTCCCCACTCTCAGCGCAGCGTGCATGCACCATCGTGCTCCTCCCGGCTCGTCCTGGGCCCACGCCCCCACGGCCACGCTTTTCTGTCCTGAACTTTCAGCCCCACGCCTGCTCCCCGTTAGCAGGCTCCTGACAATCGTCTCCTGTCCTCAGACCGCCGCCCAGGAGCCCTTGCCCGTCGCTGAGGCCACTTCCCCTCTCCTCCCTCGTCACCCGTCTCTGTAGAAGCAGGGCTCTGTCGCCCCTGCCTCCGCATCCTCCTCATTCACTCTCTTCTCACCCTTCGTGGCCTTGCTTTCCCCCGGGCGCTGTACCCACATCGGGCCTCAGGGGCCCTCCCGGTCAGCAGGACACCACACCGCCAAGCCTCCTCCTAACACTGCCCAGTCCTCAACCCCGCGGGCCCAGCCCCGGCCTCCGCCATCGGCCGTGGCGGCTCTTGCGGCCTCTGTCCGGCTTTCCTGGCCACTTCTGCCTGCTCGTGTCCGTGAGCCACCTCGTTCTGTGTCCGACTCTGACCTCTAGGCACTTCTCAAGCGCCCGCCTCCTCTCTAACAGGCTCCCCCTGGGGTATTTCTCACACCTCTCGTGTGTGGGAGGCTGTTGGAATACGTCTTTAACCTCAACCTCTCTTTTCAGTTTCAGAAATTTCCTTCCAGTCCCCTCTACGACACGCCCCCCGGCACCCGGACCACAAGCCCAGAGGAGAGGTTCTCCTTCCCCAGGTTCCACGCCCATCGCCCCGGGTCAGACTCCCATCACCTGCCACTTGTACTGTTACCGTCCCCTCCCACCTCTTCCTCCAGCACACCTTCTGCAAAGCGGGTTTCCTGAAACACAAATCTTATTTTAGAACTTTGCTTTCAGGTAAGAGGGCTGGCCAGGTATTTCGATCCATCACTGCAAACAATTTAGAAATGTTTGATGAAACATAAATCTCATCTTCCAACACACTGAAGTGCTCTCAGGAAGTAAGGATCCCTGTGGGTGGAGAGCAGAGCTCTGAAACCTCACTCATCCTGAGGGAACTTTCCAGAAGCCAGAGAATGGGCCTCAGTTTTCACAGCCTCATAAAAACCTCAGACAGAGGAAGAGACCCCAGGCTGGCTTCAGGGGCGGAGTTTCATAATCATAGTGCCCTCCCTGGAGAGCGGAGACCCCCTCCCCCAGAGGCCCGCAGGGTCAGCGTGACCAGACGCCAGGACTGTCCACCCACGAGTGCGGCCAGAACCTGGCAAAGGATGTTGCCTCATTTCAGGACAGCAGAGGGGAGAAAGTCCAGAGAAGGTGAAACCACGAAAGACCCTTTGTCTAGACTTACAACCTAGACTACTGTCATGAAAACAACCCCCCAGCCTTGAATCTGGTCTGAAACAGTCCCAGGCTGGCAGTTTCTTTAGATGGCTAGCAGAGCAGGCCCTCCCTGCAGGGAATTCTCACAGACAACCTTCCAAGGAATACCAGTGGCTTATAGTAACAGTAACAAGAGTAAATAGATGATAAAGTCACAAAGGATGCCTGGAAATGCAGTATCCTGAGCAAGAACCAGGAGAAAGAACAAAGAAACAGACCCGCAGATCCTTCCAATACCGGGTGTATTAGATACAGGGTGTATAAACATAATACCATGTTTAGAGAAACAAAACACATTTTAAACATTTCCCTTGTTCAAAGCCCTGAGTTGCTTCCCACTGCGAAGGCCTGGTCTTCACAGTCAGCTCATCAGGACGCGTGTCTTCCCAGGCACACACTCAGCTTTTCACCAGCTCAACACCACACTCCTCACCAAGCCCTCTCAGATCTGCCCAGAAGGAGCTGGGGTATTCTCTCTCACACTCCCACGGATGGACTGCAGTAGAGAGCAGCATGTCATATTACAGAATGGTCAGTTTTCCTCAATGGACAGTAGGCTCTTGTGAATCTAAAGCTTGTCTTTTTTAAAAAAAATCTCTTTGATTAAACTAAAAAATCTCTGATTAAAAAAAAATCTCTGGAAGTGTCATGTACCTGTCCTGGTACTTTCTACACAATTGAAATCAACAAGGTTTGCTGAATCTTGTTCAATATAAAGTCACTCACCATGTTGAACAGTTTCCGAGGCGCTCAGATTCGTGCAGCACAAAAGCAACATTTTGTATTCGAGCTTCTCACTGGTTCCAAAATCTCACTATGGAGCCTTCAGTTTCCTCACTGCTGCCTGTAAAGTCCATGCTCATTTCTTACCTTCAAACTTTGGTTCATTTGCTTTCCCCACCTTGAAGCTCTTCTCCTCCCTGTGCTCCTGGAAACACACTCTTCCTCACTTTGTTTTGGGCTCACGTCCTGTACTGAGCAGTAGTTAAGTGTTGAGGCTGGTACCTGACTGTGCAACCCGAGCCCTAGGCCCTCATGCAACTTAGGGGCTTGTTCATCACTCAATGTGCACGTATGAGAGAGGGAGTGAGGCTGAAGCAGCCTCTACAGGGCACAGCGTGGAGGTTCTGCAGAGCTAAACAGCTGCCGTCTAACCCAGCAGTCCCACTCCTGGACATACGCCCAGAGAAAACTCGAATTCAAAAAGATACATGCACTCCAGTGTTCACAGGAGACATGTAGACAACCCTCTGTCCTTTGGCAGAGGCATGGATAAAGAAGATGTGGTACACAGATACAACAGAGGATTCGGTTCAGCTCAGTTCAGCTCAGTCGCTCAGTCGTGTCCGACTCTTTGCGACCCATGAATTGCAGCACGCCAGGCCTCCCTGTCCATCACCAACGCCTGGAGTCCACCCAAACCCACATCCATCGAGTCGGTGATGACATCAACCATCTCATCCTCTGTCATCCCCTTCTCCTCCTGCCCCCAATCCCTCCCAGCATCAGAGTCTTTTCCAATGAGTCAACTCTTCGCCAAAGTACTGGAGTTTCAGCTTTAGCATCATTCCTTCCAAAGAAATCCCAGGGCTGATCTCCTTCAGAATGGACTGGTTGGATCTCCTTGCAGTCCAAGGGACTCTCAAGAGTCTTCTCCAACACCACAGTTCAAAAGCATCAATTCTTTGGCACTCAGCTTTCTTTACAGTCCAACTTTCACATTCATACCAGACCACTGGAAAAAGCATAGCCTTGATTAGACGGACCTTTGTTGGCAAAGTAATGTCTCTGCTTTTTAATATGCTATCTAGTTTGGTCATAACTTTCCTTCCAAGGAGTAAGTGTCTTTTAATTTCATGGCTGCAAATGGCATTATTTCATTCTTTCTATGGCTGGGTACAAAAAGAATGAAATAATGCCATTTGCTGCAAGATGGATGGGCCTAGAGATTATTATATTAATGCAGTGAGAGAGCAAAAGACAGATGATATCACCTCTATGTGGAATCTAAAAAGTGATATGAATGAACCTGCCTATGAGACAGAAACAAACTCACTGACAGAGAAACTACACTCAATTTCTGGTTACCAAAGCAGAAAGCGGGGCTGGGACAGACCGTGTATTTGAGATGACCAGATACACACTACTATACACAAAACGGATAAACACCAAGGAGCTACTGCACAGCACAGGGGACTATATTGAGTATCTTGTAATAACCTGTAATGGAAAAGAATCTATAGATTACATAAAAATAATATATATCATTGAAACTAACATCAGATTACAAACCAACTACATGTCAATAAAAAGTTGAGAAAAAAAGGAAGTGTGCATGTCTGTATGGATGGATGTGTGTGTGTGTGTGTGTGTGTACATATATGTCTGTACAGATGTATCCACGCAAACACATTTTGTCAATTCAAATGAGTTGTGAGTCTTAGGAAAAGAAGAACAAATATCCTACTTTTTCTTTTTTCTTCCTAAAATCTAACTGCTGCTTGATAAAAGTTGCTGGTTAAATGACCAGTTCTCCCAGATGGAGGGAGACCATGTAGCTAAATCTTCACGCAGGAGTGGACAGTGGTAAGTGATCAGCAGCCTGGCACTGTCCTTAAACATGGTGGGTGCCTGGGTCTCTAAGCTCCACAATGAATATTGTTGAGTATCTATGATACCGTTCTGGACAAGTGAGCAAGGAGATCAAATTCCCTGACTCCCAAGACCACTCATCCTAACAGGGGTACAGAAGCAAAGACCTGTGGTTGTAAGACACTAAATGCCAGGACCTCCCAGGAGGTGGAGCAGGTAAGGCCAAAGCAAGGACCTGTGACCAGGTCACAAGGTGCTCCCAGGATGAGCCAGGAGGAGTGGGACGGGGGCAAGCATTCAGCGCGTGGGCCAAGCAGACACAGAGGCCTGAAGGTGTGCAAGAGCACTGAACACTCAACACAGGGAATCTGCTCTCGCAGGAGCCCGAGGGATGCGGGCCAGGTGCCGCTTAGAACATGGGATCACAATTCCCTAAATACTTCCGCTTTTCCTGCTCAGCCTGGCTTCCTCCCAACCAGCCCCTGGGCTCTGGCCTCTGCTTCAGCCTCTCATTGCTGGGGGAAGGGCTCCCGGTCTGACACCCTGGGACACACGCAGCTCCACCTCCAGCTTCAGGCTCAAGTTCCCACCCGGGAAGCCCTTAAGACAAGGGAGAGGGAGAGGGTAGGATGATTTGGGAGAATGGCATTGTAACATGTATACTATCATGTAAGAATCGAATCGCCAGTCTATGTCCGACGCAGGATACAGCATGCTTGGGGCTGGTGCACGGTGATGACCCAGAGAGATGTTATGGGGAGGGAGGTAGGAGGGGGTTCATGTTTGGGAACGCATGTACACCCGTGGTGGATTCATGTCAATGTATGGCAAAACCAATACAGTATTGTAAAGTAAAATAAAGTAAAATAAATAAATAAATAAATAAAGTGATTTGACATTAAAAAAAAAAAAAAAGACAAAACTAGAAGTGGTCTTCCTTCAAGGAGGAGATACACATCTGCCTGTCTCCATCCTGCACTCAGGACTCAGCCACAAAAGGAAAGCTTCCCTTTAGGACACACACATTCACTGTCCTGGACCATAAACTGTCATATTCACCTCGTGACAGCCCACAGCAAACTAAGTGATACGCCTCTTCAGTAAGAAGGCAGCCGTGTCCCCCGAGACAGGTACTGTGGCCGGTAGACCACGGCTGCCACCAAAGGTGAGGTGAGCCGCAAGTCCACATCTGCCATCACCTTGAACCAGAGGCGCCCACACCGCATAAGGTTTTGATGCTACTCTACACTGAGATACAATGGTCTCGAAATTCTGAATATTCTTCTGAAAAACGTGTCTGTGGGCCCTCTGCCCATGTCTAGACAGTACCAGACATGTGGCACCCACTGCTTTCTGGGTCACCCAAGTCTGGACAAGCGGAAGGGGACTGTTCCAGCTACTGCACACCCAGGCTGTGCCAAGCAGCGCCTTGCTTCTGAGTTAATGCAGTTTATTTCCAACTTGCTGTAGAGGTAACACGCTTCCCTCTTGCATCAGGGAAATCAACCCTGCATGGGTGACTTTTCTCCCGGGTGCATGAGGGGCGCTGTTTTCAAGAGCCATGCCTGTATCCCTAACACACAGGGTCCACGCATGGTGAGTCATCGTTAAGAAGCCACGCCCTTCACAGTGCTGCAGTTCAATATGCTGTGAATGGAAAAGACAGCAGCACCTCGCCAGGGAGATGTGCCCAGACAGCAGGCCCAGGAGCCCTTGGGCTTCAGGAAGATGGCTCCAGACATGCAGCCCCCACCCTGTACAATGGTTCACCCTGTGCCAAGGCCTCTCCACCCCCGGCCAGGCCAAGGGCAGTGGAGGGTCCCCTGCTCCTAAACAATGTGGTCCAGAAACTGATCTACGAACGTCCCCCATCACAGCTGTGACAGGCCCAAGAAGAAGAAACACACCCCCACCCCCCGCCTCCCGGAGCATTTCCAGCTGGGGTGCAGAAGCTGGCCTTTCTGGGGGAGCCAGCTGTCCGGGGCAGATGGCCTCTTTCTGCAGACCCTCACTGTGGAGTGCTCTGTGTTGCTGTATGCTGCCGGTCCCGTGAGAATCGAGAATGTGAACCAGGTGGTGTGTACCACACAGCTGAGTGAGAATGGATGCTCCCCATGATTAGGGGTTCCCAGGAGGACGCCTCACTTCTGCAGGCCAGCAAACAGTCCCTATGTGGCGAGTGGACGGAGGGATAAAGGTTTTGTGCTGAGGGTGGTGTGGAGGCCCGCTGGTGGCCACCCAGCCGGATGATTCGGTCGACCTAGAGATGGATCAGAAGGAGGCAGCGCCGGGCACTGCTGGGGCCACACTCGCCCTAGCCGTGAAGGGGTCTTCACTTTCTCACAGGGACCCATGTCACAGCTGGGGGTGCCTCAGCAGAGGGCTTGCCAGGGAGTGGGTGCCCGCCCACAGCACAGGTGTTCCCATCTCATTCCTCTCCTGGGCACGAACTCTCCATTGACAGTTTAATAAAGGCAAAGCAGACCCCCATCCCCACTGCCAAGGCCGGTCAGAGCTGGGCAGCCCTGCAGGCATGCCCTGCGCATGCCCTCCTCACCTGAGCCGTGCCAGTCCCTTCATGCCAGCCGTCCCCATGGGGCACCAACCCCTGGACGCCTCTCCCCACGGCCCGCTCCCCTGCCTCAAGCTGTACTGAAGGGGAGTCACACTGTGGATTCACCGCTTCTCGTCTGGCTTCCCTCGTTCTGTGTTGTATTTGTGAGGTCCATCCACATCGCAAAGGGCTGTGTTTCACCCAACTGCTGGATGACACGTCACTGGACAACCACCCTGCACGCTTGCTCCACTGTCTGACTGCTGAGGCCGTCCCCATTTGGGACCAGCGTGACCAGGCCTTGTGTGTCCTGCTACAAGCCCCGGGGGCACGTGAGGGAGTGTTTCTCTGGGGAATGCCTCCAGGCCCGGATGCCAGCTCACAGAGCGTGTATCCCATCGAGTCTGCTGAATGGCACCCGGTCTTCACCACGTGTTTCCACAGAGTCTACTCCCACCAGCAGAGTGTGGAATATCCTGTCACTTCAGTCCTTGCCAGCACCTGGGATCAGGAGGCTTTTTCATTTTTCTGCCAATAAGTTGGGAAGGGAATAGTATCTCCTTGTTTGCATTCGCATTTTCCTCATTTCCAGTGAGGCTGAGGAACTTCTCGAGGTTATCGGCAATCTGAATTCCTTCTTCCGTGAAGCGGTGGTTCCGGTCTTTCACCTAGTGTATCTTTTTCCTGTTTGCCTCAGCGCCTTGCTGATTGTATGAGTTCTTTATTTCTTTGCAGGAATTTGTTTGATAACTTGTGTGTGCAGGCAGAGGCCCAGTGCTGTTGCGTGAGTTGAAGATGCCCCCCACTCCGTGGCCTGCCTTCTTACTCTCTTCATGGTGTCTTTTGACGGTCAGGAGTTTATTTTAGTGAATTTAAATTCATCAGCCATTTCCTTTTGTATCTTGCTTAATCCATCTAGGAATTAATTCTTGTATATGGTATAAGGAAGAAATCCATTTAAAAAGTAGAAGCATACAAGCTGACAAGTATTATTCATAAAAAGAGGAACTTTTAGCAGGAAGGTTTCATATTTTCCTCCTTTTCTGCAGCTACAGAGCCTGCCTCTGATGAGAGGCAAAGAGATTGCGTATCTTGCTTACAGAGAATAGAGCGTGAGCCTGCTAGTTCATCGGGAAGTAGGAGTCTGCGTGTCTGAGGCCCCATGCAGGGAGAGTTCCCAGAGCACATGTGTGTGAATCCTATTCATGCACAGTTACATAAATGCTTGAAAAATCCTGGACAGCTTTTATAAAGATGTATAGGAAGCTGCTATGTTGCTACCTGTGGGGAATATATTATTAAAATTGTATGCCTCAGGGGAAAATAACCTAATGTTTAATATTAAATTACTAGAGCTGTTTACTAGGAAAATGGCATCAGATATACCAAACTTTACTTGCAAACTGTTGCAAAGTCCCAAGGGGAATTTACTAACTGTGGGATTAACATGCAGTAGGTGGGGGATGGGAAGCGTGCTGAATACAGCTGTCAAACAGCAACAAGGCACGCATCTGGTGGCAGCTACATCTAGAATTCGGCTGGGGGTTGGACCGTGAATTTGGTCTGATTTTCCTTTCACTGACTTTTTCCTTGTGAGCTAACATGAGGAGTGGCTCACCTCCCCTGGACACTGGCCAGGCTCTCTTGGGTCTGCCCCTTCTTCCAAGCCCTCTCTTCAGGGTAAAGCCGGGACAAAAGGCCAGGTCTCACACCTCTGCTTTCTTTTCCTAAGGCACCTACTCTTTTCCAAGCTGAAAATGCCTAAAATTTTCTTGGGTATGAAGTTATCTCAAAGTAACATCATTCAGGGTGATCTGATAAACTCACACACTAGGAATTAAACAATTCCCTGGAAAGGACAAAGATGAACACACAGATCTATTTATCCTGTTTGGGTGTCTGGTTGTCTAAATATACTGTTTTTGGACAGTCATAAATATGCTCCATAGTATTTGGTAAAGAAGATTAGAATCAAAGATAGGATCAGTGTGGTGGAGACACAGGGATTTCAGAACAAGCACATGTTCCTCTAAAAACACCTGGAAGTCACTTGATTGGTTCTTTTTTTCTTTGCTCATCCAACTATGTATTCTTCAAGATTAGGAGTTTTTCAGGGAGATAAAAAAGTTAACAATTTTCAGAGATTGTACGAGATCAGAAACAGACGCAAACTAACATTCCTACTATACTGAGTTATGTTTTTTTGTAAGCAAACTAAAGATAGACCAAGCTTATCTTTGTGAATTTCTTGGGAAGTCAAGTTTTCTCCTTGAAGTGACCTCCTGGCTTTTATGGAACAAGGCGGTGTCCACAGTCACATCCACCAGAAAAGGCATTTGTGGAACAAGATGGACTTTGCTTCTCGAAATCTATGACAGGGAAAGTAAACCGTGGTTTCTGTCACAAACTTACCGCCAGCACCAAAAGGTGAGAGAGGGTCCCCTCCATGTGGTCAAACTACTGTTATGAGAAATTCCGTGATCACAGCCCCAGAATATGACCAAAGACTCACTCCTTGGAAGGAAAGCTATGATGACAGAACAGTCAGCAAAGCAGAGACGTGACTTTGCCGACAAAGGTCCATATAGTTAAAACCATGGTTTTTCCAGCAGTCATGTACGGAGGTGAGAGGTGGACCGCAGTCCATGGGGTTGCAAAGAGCTGGACCCGACTTAGCGACTAAACAACATCAAATTGAGATGAGAATTTGAAAAAGGATATGTGTGTGTGTATAACTGAATCACTTTGCTGTATACCTGAGATGAACATAACATTGTCAATTAACTATGCTCCAGTATAAAATACTGGAGTAAAAAAATACGGAGAAGGCGATGGCATCCCACTCCAGTACTCTTGCCTGGAAAATCCCATGGACGGAGAAGCCTGGTAGGCTGCAGTCCATGGGGTCGCGAAGAGTTAGACACGACTGAGCATCTTCATTTTCATTTTTCACTTTCATGCATTGGAGAAGGAAATGGCAACCCACTCCAGTGTTCTTGCCTGGAGAATCCCAGGGATGGGGGAGCCTGGTGGGCTGCCATCTATGGGGTCACAAAGAATTGGACATGACTGAAGTGACTTAGCAGTATAAAATAAGGAGCTAAAAAAATAAAGCTATATATAAATATGCATATATATATAGGAGATCCCTGGGTTGGGAAGATCCCCTGGAGAAGGGAGAGTATTCCGGCCTGGAGAATTCCACGGACTACAGTCCATGGGGTCACAAAGAGTCAGACACCACTGAGAAACTTTTACTCTCACTTTCACGGGAGATAATCCATTTGAAAACCCAGCAGCCACCAGTCTCGCAGATGGAACCCCACTCACCTCAAGGATATTTACGAGCAGAGGGTACGGCTCAGGCCCTGGTGGACGGAGTCTCGCCTGGCACGTGTCTCGATGACCACGCGCTAATGCAGCCGTGTCAGTAACTCCTTCCATCACCAGCGCAGAACAGGCAAAGCATTCCGCGCCCACGGTGGCAGCCGTGATTCAGCGCCTCGGCTGCCCCCAGGCACCCTCAGCCATGCAGGGCCCAGCAGGACCCCGACTCTGCGAGTCAAGGAGGGAAGAGCATGAAGAGCCGCAGCAGTGCCCGCAGGTTTCCTGCGCGCCCTGCAGAGAACAGGGCAGAGGACAGGACGCTGCCTGGGGTTCACAGCGCTCTTGCTTCAGTAACTCCACCACGCCTCACTTGCGAATCACCGCGGAGGAAAACCCCCGGTGCTATGCTCTGTACAGCCTTGCAGCTTCCAAACACTTTGATCACAAACAACAGTAAGGGCTTTTTTTTGGCCGCCCATCACAGCTTGCAGCATCTTAGTTCCCTGAGCAGACACAGAACCCTCAGTCCCTGCAGTATAAGTGTGAAGTCCTAACCACTGCATCACCAGGGAAGTCCCAATAAATACATTTTTCATCCCAATATACACATGACATATTTACTTATTAATTTTAAAGCAAACCTTTCACAAAACAATACCTGGTTTGAGATATGCACTCTTGACTTTCCTATGCTTTGATTTCATTTCAAAGTTTCCACTTGAGAACCTTTACAGTGATTTCACAGTAAACAGTGGCTGTTAAGAACACTCCCATGGACCTCACTTGTCAAATGACAACAAGGCTCTGTAGACACCCTGTGAGACCCTGAGGAGAATGGACCTCATGGCTCCACAAGTTCACTGAGCATTTCCTGTATGCCAAACACAGAATCACATACCTTCTCATCTGTCACGGACTGTTAACCCGGCAACCCCTTCAGCCTCAGTTCTGACCGAGGCCTCGCAGGCTCTGGGCAGTCAACCAACGCCAGGGATGATGTACCCCCTGCAGGGAAGTGCTGACCCACTCCACAGGCCAGAGGCCAAACAGGACAGAAAACCCAGCTCTGCCTCCCTCCCCACAGTTACCCCTCCAGGAGAGGGAGGAGCCGGGCCAAGGCCATGAGGGGCAGAGGGCGTGGACGAAAGTTCCTGGGATCCAGGCTGCTGAGTGCTGGCCCAGCCTGGCTGGGGAGGAGGCTGTCTGCGGGGGTCACGAGGACAGGAAACCTACTCATGAAGGAGGCCTCTGAGAAGGAAGCTGGGGAGAGGGGCCCAGGGGCACCCTAGCCAGAGGCAAGTTTGGGGGACAGAGGGAGGAGGCTACCCATCACTGCCAGTGCCCCCCACAAGTGGCCAGGGAGGATGGCCTTGCTTGGGACACGACTGTAAGACACAGGATTGCAACTACTCTAATGAGAGGAGAAAATCATCTCAAAGCCCCTGGAAAGCTCTGGGGTCCCCTGGAACTTCACCCAGTCCTCACAGGGAAAAGCAGAGTGGAGGCAGAGACTGCCTGAGGGGTCAGTCATGTCCTCAGAGGACTGAAAGCATCACGTTGCAATCCTGCAGCGACTCCGTGGCAAGACCGCTCTGTGCCTCAGTTTTATGGACGAGGACCCCGATCTTCAGAGGATGGTTCAGCAGTCTCTTGCCAATGTGCCACGGGGGGAACGGGGCTCAGGACTGTAGCCCAGACAGCACCAGTGCACACCCCCCCTTCTCTCCACACAGCATGGGGTGCTGGGGACAGCACGGCGGAGCTGGACAACTGAACCTGAATACTGTGAAAGCGCTGGTCTCCATTCCATACATTCACCTATACATTTAAAAATATTTGTAAATCCCTTATAGTTAAAGCCATGGTTTTTCCAGAAGTCAGGTATGGGTGTGAGAGCTAGACCATAAAGAAAGCTGAGCACTGAAGAATTGATGCTTTTGAACTGTGGTGTTGGAGAAGACTCTCCATAGTCCCTTGGACTGCAAGGAGATCCAACCAGTCCACCCTAAAGGAGATCAGTCCTGGGTGTTCATTGGAAGGACTGATGCTGAAGCTGAAACTCCAATACTTTGGCCACCTCATGCGAAGAGCTGACTCATTAGAAAAGACCCTGAAATGCAAACTAGTACAGCCACTATGGAGAACAGTGTGGAGATTCCCTAAAAAACTGGACATAGAACTGCCATATGAAATCCCACTGCTGGGCCTACACACCGAGGAAACCAGAATTGCAAGAAACACGTGTACCCCAGTATTCATTGCAGCACTGTTTATAATAGCCAGGACATGGAAGCAACCTAGATGTCCATCAGCAGACGAATGGATAAGAAAGCCGTGGTACATATACACAGTGGAATATTACTCAGTTATTAAAAAGAATGTACTTGAATCAGTTCTAATGAGATGGATGAAACTGGAACCTATTATACAGAGTGAAGTAAGTCAGAAAGAAAAACACCAATACAGTATACTAACGCATATGTATGGAATTTAGAAAGATGGTAATGATAACCCTGTATGCGAGACAGCAAAAGAGACACAGATGTATAGAACAGTCTTTTGGACTCTGTGGGAGAGGGAGGGGGTGGGATGATTTGAGAGAATAGCACTGAAACATGTATACTATCATATGTGAAACAGATCGCCAGTGCAGGTTCAATGCATGAGACAGGGTGCTCAGGGCTGGTGCACTGGGATGACCCTGAGAGATGGGATGGGGAGGGAGGGGGAGGGGGTTCAGGATGGGGAACGCCTGTGCGCCCGTGGCTCATTCGTGTTGATGTGAGGCAGGGGCCACTACAATGTTGTGGAGTAATTAGCCTCCAATTAAAGAAAACAGTACGCAAGGCTGGGGATGGTGGGTAGAGTATTCCCGTAAATACCTGAGAAGGTTGGTTACCAAAAATCAAGTGTTCAGAGAGAGATGAACAGCTCACCTGTAACTAGCTGCCTGGCCTTCCTATAGAGCCTGTAATGCAGCCTTAGTATGGAAGACTTTAAAGGCTATCTTCCAATTACCCAGAATGTAACATTTCAATGATAAAAAGAAGACAGCTTTCAAAAGCAGGGCCAATTTCTTCGATGGTGTTTTTCTAGACAGGATACGTACTCCAAGTGGTAATTCCCAGCTGGTTGTTTACATCTGTCTCCCTGAAACCACCTTCTACTTTCCATCTCTACCTGACACCATCCTCCTCCCTCTGTGCCTTAGAGGCTGACCTACAGGGTCTGTATCAGGTATCATGCTCCTCTGGCTCCTGATGGCATTTGCTAAGGGCCAGCATAGTAGGGATGCAGGCTGGAGGAGTGGGGCCTGGGTGTTTGTTGTGGTGCCCCCTACACCGCGTGCTGGGTTCTGAAAATCCCTCCCTCTTCTTGCCCTTTAGGCTTAAGCAACATCTTGCTGGTTCCTAGCTGGGCACTGCTGACCTCGACACATCTCACATCCTTAAAAACAGACCCTTAATTTTTTTAACTGGAGGGGAGCTGCCTCACAATGTCGGTTTCTGCTGTGCAGTGATGTGGGTCAGGTCTGGGTGGGCATGTGTCCCCGCCCCTTGGGGTCATCCCGGGGTGCCCAGCTGAGCTCCCTGCGCTGTACGGCAGCTGCCCACTGGCTATCTGTTTAATACATGGTAGTCCATATGTGTCAGTACTGCTCTCCCAGTTAGAGAGACCCTGCACTCTGCAAGACCATTTGTCCCTGCTAGGATCCTAACTGATGCAAAGATATATATTCCTTCGTTATGGTTATTTTAATTTTGGATGAAAACAAAAGAACAGCTTGTAAACTCTTTCAAAAAGAAAAGAAAAGACCTTGATGCTGGGAAAGATTGAAGGCAGGAGAAGAAGGGGATGACAGAGGATGAATTGGTGGGATAGCATCACCAACTCGATGGACATGAGTTTGAGCAATTCCGGGAGATGGTGAAGGACGGGGAAGCCTGGTGTGTTGCAGTCCATTGGGTCGCAGAGTCAGACACGACTCAGCAACTAAACAACACTAAACAACAATTCTGAAGAAAGGACTGCTCTGGAGAGGCCCCCAGGGAGGACGTCCTCTGGGCTCTGCACAGGGCGGGCAGTAGGGGCACAGTGTGCAGGAGGAAGGGGGCCTCTGAGCCCTCCTGCTGGGGGCGGGGACGGTGCAGGTGCTGGGGGCATTCCTGTGGCTCAGATGCCAGGAGCTGATGGAGATGGCAGGCATGATGGTCACAGGAGCAGGAAATAGACACAAGTCTGCATGGAGACGCTGAGGATGCCTCACTGAGGGGTCAGGAGTGGCTGCACAGTCATCCGTGGGAAAGGTAAGACTCAGTGACCTGAAGCTGTCTGTTCTCCCCAAAATCAATGTTTGATTTTAAACCAATATCTCAAAATCGCAAGGGATTAAAAAAAAATTGATACATGTATGCAAAGTTTATCTGAGATCAAACAGCAGGAAAAAGAGAAATACCTGGTATACATGTGTGTGACATCTGTACTGACAGCTCTTGAAGGTACAATAACCGAAGCAGTGTGATGCTAGCTCGATTGTAGACAGAGAAGTCTGAGGGCAGAGCATCAGAAAGATCCCCAGGCACGCATCATTTGGGCAGGGGCGTTAAATATGCCATTTCAAATCTGTGAGTGTGTGGATTATTCAATAAACTCCAGGAAAACATACATGCCAATCCAAACCTCACACTACTGTTGTTGTTTACTTGCTCAGTTGTGTCCAGCTCTTTGTGACCCCTTGGACTGCAGCCCACCAGGCTCCTCTCTCCATGGGATTCTCTGAGCAAGAACACTGGAGTGGGTTGCCATTCCCTTCTCCAGGGGATCTCCCCAACCCAGGGATTGAATTCACATCTGCCCTCAATGGCAGGTGGATTCTCTACCACTGAGCCACCAGGGAAGCCTGCGATATGAAACATAAATTTCAGATGATTTAAATTCTTCAATTAAAAAAACTTAAAGCACAAAATCTCAGTTTAGAGCAGCAACAGGATTTTGGGGCTCCCACATTCCTGGTCGTCACAAAATCAGAGAGAGCCAGGCCCAGGGTTACTTTATGAAGTCCTGTTTTTGCCCTTAGCCAGGAGCTCTTCATTAATAATAAGATGTTCAAATATCATCTAAATTCATCACTGAAATATATCTTAAATTTATATATTTCAGAAATGATACTTCCTCAAGGGGAGCATTCAGTTCATGAGAAGGATGTGCATTTTACAGAACAATTTACAAATGATACAAGTCAAGTCTTACTGCTGCTGCTAAGTCGCTTCAGTCGTGTCCGACTCTGTGCGACCCCATAGACGGCAGCCCACCAGGCCTTCCCGTCCCTGGGATTCTCCAGGCAAGAACACTGGAGTGGCTTGCCATTTCCTTCTCCAATGCATGAAAGTGAAAAGTGAAAGTGAAGCCACTCAGTCGTGTCCGACTCCTAGCGACCCCATGGACTGCAGCCCACCAGGCTCCTCTGTCCATGGGGTTTGCCAGGCAAGAGTACTGGAGTGGGGTGTATCAAGACTTAGAACCCTCAAAATGAGAACGAAGATGAACAGGTGCGTTGGGTTTCCTGCGGCGCCCCCTCCTCACCAGTGGTCGCTGCTGTTGCATTCGGAATGCTGGCCACTTGGACACATGCGTGTGGGGCTCCCCCATGGTTTAGGTCTGCAAGTCCTAATGACCTACAGGGCCATCGGAGAATAAACTATAAAAAAGGATGAACACTCGAGGTGTATGTGTGTGTGGTGTTACACCTGTATGAATAATTGTAAGCAGATTTTAGAGTTATTTTGTAATAACTAAAACAGTGTGATCAAAAGGGAGGGGACCGCTGTATACCTATAGCTGATCCATGTTGATGTCCGGCAGAAACCAACACAAAATTGTAGTAATCCTTCAATTAAAAATAATTTTTAAAAAGTGTAACAGCAGCTCTGGCCTAGGTTGGCATGTGTGTCTGCCTCACAGAGCTCCTCTGAAAGATAAACTGCCTGCAGTATCAGATCTGGAGGGAATAGTAGTTGGGGTTGGTGTCTATCCAGTCAGCCTTTTTTCTATTTTGCTGACTATACAAATGTGTGCCTGCGATATTCTAAAATATTCAAACTAAAGTTGGGTTGTCCTTAATAGTACCTTTAATCTGTTTTTCAAATGTTCCACTATTGGTGCACATACTTCTAGGCCAATCAGAGAGCCCCCACCATACTATTTAATCATTTTTACTGGCCTTATAGGACTCCACTGTCCCAAATACTAATGTGGTCACTTCCCAGGTCTATGCAGCTTTCCATGTGGTTTTCTGATGCTACACCAACAACTTTATTCAAACTAGTTTTAAAACTCTACATATTGACCAAGAATTAATTTCCAAAATATACAAGCACCTCATATAACTCAATACCAGAAAAGCAAACAACCCAATCAACCAGTGGGAAAGGGACCCAAAGAGACATTTCTCCAAAGAAGACATACAGATGGATAACAAGCTCATGAAAAGATGCTCAACATCACTCATTATTAGAGAAACGCAAATCAAAACTACAGTGAGATACTACCTCACACCAGTCAGACTGGCCCTCATCAAAAAGTCTACAAACAATTAATGCTGGGGAGGGGGTGGAGAAAAGGGAACACTCTTATACTGTTGGTAGGAATGCAAATTGACACAGCCACTATGGAAGACGGTATGGAGATTCCTTAAAAAACTAGGAATAAAACCACCATATACCCCAGGAATCCCACTTCTAGGCATATGACCTGAGGAAACCAAAATTGAAAAAGATGCATGTACCCCAGTGCTCACTGCAGCACTGTTTACAATAGCTAGAACATGGGAGCCACCTGGATGCCCATCGACAGATGAATGGATAGGGAAGTGTGGTGCACACACACAATGGAATACTACTCAGCCATAACAGGAACACATTTGAGTCCGTTCTAACGAGGTGGATGAACCTAGAGCATATTATACCGAGTGAAGTAAGTCAGAGAGAGAAAGATAAGTATCATATACTGACACATATATATGGAGTCTAGAAAGATGGCACTGAAGAATTTATTTGCAGGGTAGCAATGGAGAAGCAGACATAGAAAACAGACCTACAGACACGGGGGGTAGAAGAGGAGGGGAACGAGAGATGTATGGCGAGAGTAGCGTAGAAACTTACATTAGTGTATGTAAAATAGACAGCCAATGGGAATTTGCTGTGTGACTCAGGGAACTCAAACAGGGGCTCTGTGACAATCTAGAAGGGTGGGATGGGGAGGGGGATGGGAGGGAAGTTCGTGAGGGAGGGAACATGGGTGTACCCATGGCTGATTCTTATTGATGCATGACAGAAAACCACAAAATTCTGTAAAGCAATTATAGTTCAACTAAAAATTTTTTTAAATGTAAAGGAAAACTCTACATAAATCTCTACTCTTTATTAGAATTTATAAATAAATCAATAAGTATTTATATGTAAATAAATAAAGTGGACTCTGCCTCCCCTCCCCCCTTCATTTCAGAACCCATAGGGCGATCACCCGCTCTCAGCTTTGTCATCGTCTTTCCCTGACATGCTGGGACCTCAGTCCTGAGAGGGACACTGTCCCCTGTGGGGGGTGGGATGCAAGGCCTGGAGCACAGACGCAGAGCTCCCGGGCTAGAGGAGGGGTTGGGGTGAGCCAGAGACAGTTCCATCCTTGAGGCAAATATGGGGGCTTCTAGATGACTCCTGGAGAATTTCCAAGTAGTCACTGCTGCCCAGAGTGAAAGAGTAAAAATCTCCAAACTCCTCTCTGGTTCCAGAATCAGTGCTCTGGTCTAACTGTGACCATCAGTCCAAGGAGAGAATTTCCACTGAATTAATTCAGTGGTCATGACATATTAGCAGAGGAGACAGGGGTCCGAGGATGCAGTTTGTTCTGGCTGAGGCACCAGCTTGGCACCCCCAGCCAGGGAGGACCATGAATCACCCCATCTTCTGGACAGACAGCCACTTCCTCACCCTGCACCCTCCCACAGGTACTGGAAGCACGCAGCTCCCCCACCCTTAAAAAAAAAAGGAAAAAGGTCGAGGAGGATGAAAGAGCTGGGGCCCCATGAACAGGAGCGTGCCGGCAGTCCATCCTCGGCCTGGCCGTGCCCCCGCCGTGTCCTGGAAGGGTCTCCTGGGGCAGGAAGGAGCCCCCACGGCCCTGTGGCTGGCCGGGCCTCCGGCAGAGATGCCTGAGGCTCTGCAGGTCTGCTCAGGGCTGTGGGGCTCTCACGGCCTGGCCCTCTGCACCCCTGACCACTGCTCAGCCCTCTGGCCTCCACGGGGAAGGGCAGGGGGCCCCGAGCAGGGCTGGGCCAGCAGTTGACCTGCTGGTGGACTTGAGACTGCACGCCCTCATGTTCCTCCTGCCCGGGCCCCGACTCAGGACCTGGAGCTACTTCTGCCTGACAGGTCTGAGTCTTGTCTCCTGCCCTCCTCCCCTCAAGCCGCCTGCAGGCATCTCCACGGGTCCCTGCTAGCGCCTCCACAGCAGCCGTGAGTCCCTCACTCCCCCGGGGGGGCTCCCCCGGGGTCAGCGTCCCGGGTGCTGGGACGCGTGAGCTGCCTCCTTCGTTCCTCTTGCCCGTCACTCCCTCTGGGCCCTTGGGGCTCGGACAGTCATGAAGCAGGGGTTCCCGCGATCCTAACAGCAGAGGACACAGCAGACTCTTGACCAGACTACATGGCCAAAGTGTTTTTGGAAAATTATTCTGTTCTCCATGGAACTCCACCTCATCTCATTTTATTAAGTAGTCATCACGTCCACCTTCAGCACTCAGCTACTTGACAAATGGTTTCCCAGGTCCCAGGAGCTGCCAGGGTGTGGCACCAACATTACCGTTCTCTGTCTTCAAGACAGCCCTGTAAGGAGCCCACAGTCCTGGGCGCTTCCCAGGGATGAAGCCTCCAAGGCGCACACAGCGCAGCCGCTCTTCCAGTGCCTGGCTACCTGGCTTCACTTCCTACCCCGACGCTTGATTCCAGTCTCGCCTGCTCACACGCCTCCCAGGCACACCAGCAGTGCTCATCCCACTCGTGCCACAAGCTGCTCCCAGGTCAGCAGGGCTCCCTCCTCCCCCACACTCTGCAGGACGCCCTGTCGTTTCACTGGCTCCTGCCCCAGCTAGACCGTAATCTAGAGGTCAGAGGTCACCAAGATACTCGCTTATCTGTTTCAGAGCTGAGTGAAAACGTGGCTGGTACTCAGGAACTACAATTTAACAGCAACAACAAAAAAGGATAAATACTGCCATTACCCAAGAAAAAAGAACATTACCTAAAGGTGTCTTTTGCATCTCTCGAGTCCACATCCTCCTGTTCACTGAGAACAGCCTATCACCTGTAACTGTGGGTAGAAGTTCGGTGTTCTGGCTTTCCCTTGACCAGGGGTTGGTCCACGTGGGCCCCGCCTGCTCCTTTAGGTGAAGCCTCGCAGCATACCCAGGCCATTTCCCCCGTCTGAGGCCGCCTTCTCTCCAGGGGTGAGCTGAGCGCCTGCCACATAGAGGACGCAGCAGGCAGACCCCAATCGTCTACTCTGCAGCCCTTAACGAACAAAGGGTGCTGATCCCCGTTACAGACACAGGGCAGATCCAGCTCCTGAAGAGGAAACACTTTTGCTCACCGTTTCAATTTTTAATTTGAATTTCCTTTTCACTATTAATTTCCTGACACTATCTGTGTACTTTTAAAATTAAGCACCTACCCAAGGTTTGGGAGCAGAACCCCCGCACACATAATTTACTTTGTACCACAAGGCAGACGCAAGCGTAACTGAGAAGCAAGGGCGGAGGCAGGGAACACACTGAAGACTCTCTTTCCCTTTTGGAGAGCTCCTTCTGCACCCCAGGGTTCCCTTGTAATCCACATTTCCGGATGATGCTCAGCGTCACAGGAAACCCTAGTTCCAGAGACTGTCAGTTGTCTGGGCCAGCGGGCTCGTGGTCACCCGGACTTTCTGGGCCAGTGGAGATGCAGGGGCTGGGTGGTAGGAGCAGGTCACTGCAGGCACTCTCCCAGAGCACTCTCCCAGTGCTCCCAGTGGGGAGCACGCAGAGCTGATGGCTGCTCGAAGGCTGAGGTAGCGACCGCAACCTTCTCATCGCTCTCCTTCTAGCCGCAAAGCCGTCAGGGGGTGAATCAGAACCACATACTTTCATGTAGAGGCAGGAAGACACCCAGCTGTCACTTGAGCTTGTCTGGGTCCAGCCTCATTCTTGGCTTCTGGGAGTCACAGCTGTCTGTCCTGGCCCTTATTTCACATTCTGCTCCCCGGAACCTGCTGGGTTCCCAGACCTCCCAGGACGCATGACCCTAACCATCTCTGGGAGCTGGGGAAGGGTGTCCGCTGCCTGCCAATAGCCGGCTCAGCCCCCTCTGAGCCCAGGCAATGCTGCCTGGGTTCTTGCCATTGTGTGCCTGTGGTGCTGTGCCAGCCCTCCCGGGCCCCGGCGCTGGGGTCCCCGTGCCCTGCACGCACCTCTGCTGGAGCCCAAGGGCCTCCTGCCCTTCCCGTCTCCTCCTGAACTTCCCCTGGGAAATGACACACAGCCGCAGGATGGAGCAGAGTTCACACCCTTTCTCTCTCTTCTCTAGTCTCACAGCCTCAGCCAGCACAAGCCAGGCGCTTACAGAGCCGCCGTCTGGGAACCTTCTAATTTTCAGTCTACACTGGGGTCAGAGAAGGCCCCAGGGACCAGCATCCGCACCACTGGGAACCCACAGCCAGCAACTTAGTCACCACAAAAGCTGAAAACGAGCCAGCAGGTGGCTGGCCCTTTCTTCTGGGTAAGTTTCATTATGTCGACACTGAAATTTTTGAATGTTTTCGAATACACAGTCTCGTCCAGTGGCTCTTTTTGAAGCAACATGTATCACATACGTGTACACACGCGCACACGCGTGTGCAGGTCCTGCAGTCTGTGGCCTGGCCTGTGGACGACTCTCACAGTTGGCCCCTGTGCTGTCCAGGACAGGAGAGGAGGCAGACAGGAGGAGGGGAGATCCCCGAGCACGTGTGGGGGAACCCCAGAACGAAAGCGCAGATAACAGTATGACAGTGATGTGAATCTCAGCAAGAAGCAGTAGGATACTCACCTAGTGAGCGCTCCGTAAGGTGAGGGAGGAACAGGAGAGTTGGGGTGAGGTCTTCAGAGGGCAAGATGGTGCCAGCCAGGACCTCAGCTTCAGGTCAAAGCGCCAGTCCTCGAGCTGGGGACACAGTGTGCACGAGAGGGCCCTGCTCCACTGCAGGAGCCAGGGCAGACCTGGGCTGCCTGACGTGCAGAACCACGCTGAGTCCACAGGACATTAGGGAAGGAGACAGGAGGCAGGGCAGAATTCACACCGCACGAAAGAGTCATCAGAGCTACCGAAGAGAAAGTGGCACAGGGCTTACACCCGGAAACGGATCTCCTCAGGGTCCAGGCGTCACACCAGGACACACAGGCAGCGCCTGGAGTCCACCAGTGACCAAGGACGTGCACACACTTGGAGGCTCAGGTGCGCAGGCAGGAACATAACACAGGACAGAGCGGCAGGAGTTTGCGCGGTGCACTCAACACCAAAGAAGTCACAGAACTCATAATGTGTGTTCATGGTTACCCAGAATCAGTAAGGCAGATGATGGGGGCTGTGTATCAGACGCCGAAAATGAGCGTACATTTCTAAACTGCAAAACCAGGCAACATCCCACCACCGAGATGAAGAGAGCGTTTCCTTCCCTACATCCTTTGTAGTGGAGAGTGTGGAATGAAGAGTTCAAAAAGAGAGGGATTTCAGGTTTGTAACGTATTATACAAACCTAGACAAAACTAGACAGTGTAATAAAAAGCAGAGACGTTACTCTGCTGACAAAGGTCCATACAGTCAAAGCTATGGGTTTTCCAGTGGTCATGTATGGATGTGAGAGTTGGAATATAAAGAAAGTCAAGCACCAAAGAAATGATGCTTTCAAACTGTGATGTTGGAGAAGACACTTGAGAGTCCCTTGGACTGCAAGGGGATCAAACCAGTCAATCCTAAAGGAAATTAACCCTGAATATTCATTGGAAGGACTGACGCTGAAGCTGAAGCTCCAATACTTTGGTCACCTGATGCAAAGAGCCGACTCACTGGAGAAGACCCTGATGCTGAAAAAGATAGAATGCAGGAGGAGAAGGGGACGACAGAGAATGAGATGGTCGGATGGCATCACTGATTCAATGGGCATGAGTTTGAGCAAGCTCTGGGAGTTGGTGATGGACAGGGAGGCCTGGCATGCTGCAGTCCATGGGGTCACAAAGAGTCGGACACGACTGAGTGGCTGAATTGAACTGAACTGAGTGACTGAAAAAGCAACAACAAATGCATTATACAAAAATCGAACAACAAAAGGGTGATAAGATTCTTTTATCTCTATACAGTAAGAAGAGTAATGCTGTTCTTTTAACCAAAAGGTCATCTGGGGTGAGGGATACACTGCAATAAATACACAGTCCCTACGGATCAGCTAACACGGGGTCCATCAGCAGCAGGTAATCCGGAGGAGGAGGAGGTGCAGTCTTGATGTCCGCTGCTTCACTCGTTTAAATCAACGAAACCCTCACGACGGATCAGCTAACACGGGGTCCATCAGCAGCAGGTAATCCGGAGGAGGAGGAGGTGCAGTCTTGATGTCCGCTGCTTCACTCGTTTAAATCAACGAAACCCTCACGGAATCCCCGTTTTTCTTGCTGAGTCGTAGCATGATCCCATAAGCATCGATAACATTAATGATTAAAAATTCACTATCAATATACTCTTAGCAAGTGTTAAGAGCCAGTCTGCCTGGGTCCAGGGCTGGCTCCTGTCTTTAACAATACAGACAACTGTTCAGTCTCTCTGGGTGCACTTTTCTCATCTGTAAAATGAAAACAATAGTTGTGTCTTCCTTACAGTGAGAGAGGAACAAATGAGCTGGTCTTTCTGAGGCATCAGGGCAGGGCAGCACTGTGGAAGGTTTATGGTGCAAAAGTCTATTGAGCATCTGCCGCCCTGAGAGGATTCAACAGAGCCTAAGTCACAGTTATGGCCACAGGTGCAAAGACGCAGCTTAAGCCTCTACGCTGCTTCTTCAGGCTTTACAGTCAAGTTCCCATAAACAGGCCACACACACTGGATCCCGGGCTTACACAGGCGCTCCATCCCTCTGCCCTCATCCGCAGCATAGGAAGAACCTGAATCACTCCCGCAGAGATTAGGGCGTCCTTTTGGAGACAGCTAGGCGACACACATGTGCTCAACAGTGTCCAGCCTCTCACGCTCCCCTAGGGCTCAGACTCGAAGTTAAAAAGAAGAGATTGACTAACTATTCTTGCAAAAAAACAGAGACTGGAGCATTCAAAGACTTTTCTAGAGAAAAAACATGAGAGATCAGAGGAAGGAAGAGCTCTCTGGACTGGGGTTTCGAGTCCTCCCCCCAGCACCCCAAGTCCATCTGAAAGGGAGAAAAGTGGACATAGATGGATGGTCCAAGGTTAGGTGGGCCTGGTACCCCCCTGGGTGCTTAAGGCTTACTGTTAACAGGCTGAGATAATCCTAAGGCATTGGCAGAGGTATTTTCTTTCCATAAGTCAGCTGGCTCCTGGAGTTTATGGCAGGATTGCGGGTGAAGCCCCCAGGGTGAGTGAGGAGGTGGTGAGCGTGCCAGGCGTGCAAGTACCCCTGTGTCCACCACTATAAGGCCTGTTCTCTCAGGAACACATCACTGTCAAACTGAGAGGTGGGGCCAGGGGTGCGAGAGGAAAGTCTGTTCTTGGATGAACAACTTAACTGTCTCATCTTGGCTTTCTCATCTGTGTGCTGGGTCGGGTGACCCTGATGGTCTCTCAGCCCCAGCCACTACTGATGTTATCTGAGTCAACACATATAAACCGGAAACCACTGGGTTTCTCTCATTCTTGACTCCTTGCTTCACCCGCCAACGTCTACTTTGTGAAGGTGTCCCATCGTCACTCAGCCCTTTGACTTAAAATCTTCCAGCCGGGAGTCCAGGGCTCCCAGTTGGAGTCTGAGGGAGCTGATTATACTGGTCTTTGGTGATGAAGATGGCCAGAGGGCAGCTCTCGGGAACAAGGTGGCTTCACACATCTTCCTAAACCCTGTCTGAGCATCACAGTTGTCTTGGGGCAGAGAATCTATCTCAGGCAGACAGCAGGACAGCACGTGTGAGGCTGGCTGGCAAGTAAGGGACAGTGGCACCGTGCTCCCCAAAGGCGCCGTGGCTGTGCTCACGGCTCCTCTTCTGCATCTGCCTTCCCCAGGCCTCACTGAGGCTTGCTAAGCCATCTGAGTCTTATATTAACTCTATTCAGAAGGCTGAAAAGCCCCTTGGCCTGTCTCCTCTGTCTCTCGCTATTTCCCTGATAAACCTCTACCAGGACCAATCTCAGTGTGAGATGACAGAGACTGTGTGTGTGTGTATGTGTGTCTCCTTGATTTTCCAATGATCCTCGGCCAAAGTCAGGCAAATAGTTAAAATGGAGGAAAACACTGTTACTCCTCATCATTGAGTTAGCTATGGCTAAGCTTACCTGGGGTTTAGTGCACAGAAATGAAATCTAACAGATTGGGAATCCAAATAATCAGTGTACTAGGAATGTTTAAAATGTAAGGGAACAAAGTAAAATCATAGAAAGTCAAATCCAACTGTATATACAAAGGATAATACATCATGATGAAGTGGGGTCCTTTAACATTTGAAAACCAATTGTGTAATTCATCATATTTTAGAAAATTATAGAATCATCTCTATAGACACAGAAAAGGCGGTTTACAAAATGTAACATTCTGATAAAAATCTACAGTAAACTAGAAATAGGACAGAAATTTCTCAACCTCAAAAAGATTATGAAAAACCATAGCTAACATCATACTTAATCGTGAAAGACAACATCTTCTCAAGATCAGGAAC
Source organism: Ovis aries (assembly GCF_016772045.2). Classification (NCBI taxonomy): domain Eukaryota; kingdom Metazoa; phylum Chordata; class Mammalia; order Artiodactyla; family Bovidae; genus Ovis; species Ovis aries. The sequence continues at coordinate 112,109,589 of NC_056055.1, forward strand.
AAGGCAGGGATGTCTGCTCTTATCACTTCTGTTAACACTCAATGTTTTATTGAAGGCAATATGGCAGGAAAAAGAAATAGCAGGCCTCTAGTTTGGAAAGGAGAAGTAAAATTGTCTTTATTCGCAAACAGCACTATAGCCTATATAGAAAATCTGATAGCATTTACAACAAACCTACTGGAATTAATAATTAAGTTTGGGAAGGTTACATAGTATGGGATCAATATACAAAAATCAACTGTATTTCTATACACCAGGAATGGAACCACCAGAAACTGAAATAAAATACTCATTTATGCTGTGATAGAAATACACACCACTTAGGAATAATTCTAACAGAACATGGGCAAGATCTGGACACTGAACACTACACACACAGCTCAGAGAAACTAGAGACCCAGTCAATGGAGAGAGACACTTGGTTATGAGCCAGAAGACTCCGTCTGAAAGATGTAGGTTCTCCTCAAATCGATGTGTAGGCACAAAACAATCGCAATTCAAACCCCAGCAGGTTGTCTGATAGAAATGGACAAGCTGAGTCTAGAATTCCTATGGAAATGCAAAGAGCCGAGAATGGCCAAAACACCGTGAAGTAGATCAAAGGTGTAGGGCTGACGGGATCTCTCTCAGGACGTGTTGTAAAGCGTCAGAAGCTGAAACAGTGAAGGACCGGCACACAGACAGACTAGTGGGACAGAAGAGAGTCCAGAGACAGACCCCACACCTGTGGCCAACCAGCTTTTGACAGTTATATGGGGAATTTAGTGGAGAAAGGATAGCTTTTTCAACAAACAGTGCTGGACATCCACGTGTGCAGGAAGAGATGGGGGGAGACAAAAAGAACTTCAATTTAAACCTAACACCATATACAAACATTAACTCACTTCCCTGGTGGTCCAGTGGTTAAGAATCCACCCTGCAATGCAGGGGATGCAGGTTTGATCCATGGTCCAGGAACTAAGATCCCACATAGTGTGGAGCAACTAAACCCGGGCACCACGACGAGAGACTCCACTCACTGCAACGAGAGATCCCGTGTGCCACAGCTAAGACTCGACACCGCCCAACAAACAGGCAAACTCAGAATGGATCGGAAGTCTAAATCCCTAACATGGAACTGTAACACACGTGTGGGAGAAGACATAGGGGAGCACCTTTGTGAGCTTGGATTAGGCAAGACTTCCCTAAGCATAATGCTAGAAGTGTGATCCAGAAGATGTTGAAACATTTGACTTCGTGAAAATTAAAGGCTTCAGTGGTCATTCTGGGGAGAATTAAAAGATAACCCACTCCAGTATCCTTGTCTGGAGAATTCCGTGGACAGAGGAGCCTGGCGGGCTACAGTCCATAGGGTCACAAGAGACATGACTGAAGTGACTTTGCATAGCAACAACAAAAGATAAACCACAGACAAGGAGAAAAAACTTACAAAGCACATGTACGATAAAGGACTTGTATCTAGAATATATAAATGATATAATAAGAAACTCAGTAACAAGAAAATAATGAGAAAACAAACTATCCAGTTAAAAAAACAGGCAAAAATATCTGAACAGATATTGTCAAATGCACAAGTGAAAAGACGTTCCAGTCATTAGCTATTAGGGAAACACAAATTAAAACCACACTGAAACACAATTACATACTTATTAGAATGGTTAAAATTAAGAAAAACTGATGATACCAAATACAGGCCAGAATGTGGAAGAACTAGAACTCTCACACGCTGATTGCGGGAACGTAAAAATGACATACCATTTTGGAAGACAATTTGGTAGTTCTTTAAAAAGTTATACATTCACCTATCACATAACCTAGCTGTTCCACTCCTAGGTTTTTATCCAAGCAAAAAGTTTAAGTCCATTCAAAGACTTGTACACAAGCAGCTTTGCCTTAATGATAAAAAAATTGGAAACAATTTAAATATCTATCAACTACACACATAAACAAATCATGGTATATATCACATGTAGAGATATATCACATATATTATATGTGTGTGAGGAGATACATATTCCATTGCATGTATATTCCATGATATATATAAACCTGTCAACAAAAACAAATAAACCATTCTACACACAATATGGACGCAGTTTGAGAAAATCATGCTGAGTGAAAGAAGCCAGACAGAGGAAGAGTACATAGAGCACCACTCTATTTTCATGAATCTCTAGAAAACGGAGGTGAGCATGCAGGGACAGAGAGCAGACGTGGTCTTCCAGGAGGGGAGGGGGCAGGCGGAGGGGTTCCCTGGGGGTGGGAAGACACCTCTCAGGATGGTGGGTGTACCTGCTATGTTGACTGATTGTGGCGATGATTCCAAGGGCAAATGTACATGTCAAAATGCATCTGACTGTACCCACTAGATGCGTGCTCTATTTCTTGCATGTCAGTTATACCTAAAAATGCTAAAAATTACCTGAAATGAAAACAGCCCCTCAGGCTGTGAATACTACTTGTGAGAGCAATGGGACCACTTTTCGGGGTGACAAGGAAGTGGGGTGAGCACGTGGCAAGGGCTTTCTTGACCTGATGGTAGCACCAGGGTGCCTCCATTACAGCCAATAATATCTGTGAATTTATACTCTAAGTAGATAATGGCTATTTTTATAATTACTAAGCCATATATTTGTTTTGCACGATTTTCTGTACCTGTATTTTATTTTACCATAAGAAGATTTTTTTAATCCCTAAAAAAATAAAAACAGGTTAAGAAAACAGCGGCTTGAGAGGAAGAGACGCATAAAATGTGACCCAGCTGACGACAGGCGCATTTCCAGCTTTTATTCCCCAGGCTCCAGAGGGCTGAGGAAAAGGAAATTGAAATGATGTGTGGTCCAACTGAACGGAGTTAAACAGACATGCACCCGGGCTGGCATTTAACTACCATTTCCTCAGTGTGAAGGGAGCGCAGTGAACGCTATCTGAAGTGGGTGTGTCCCAGTGACCTTTCCCACCAAAGTCGGGACAGGCGGCGGGTGGGGTCTGCAGGGATCTTAACAAGGGAGAAGGGCAAGGGCAAAGAGAAATGCCAATAAACCCACAATGAGGTATTACCTCACAGCAGTCAGAATGGCCTCCATCAAATAGTCTACCAACAATAAATGCAGGAGAGGGCGTGGAGAAAAGGGAAACTGCCTACACTGTTGGTAGCAATGTAAATTGGGCAGCCACTGTGGAGAACAGGATGGAGGATCCTTACATAACTAAAAACTCAGTCCAGCAATCCCACTCCTGGGCATATGTCTGAAGAGAACCATACTTAGAAAAGATACATGCATCCCAGTGTTCATGTGCTGTGCTAAGGAGATTCATCTCACACGCTAGCAAAGCAATGCTCAACATTCTCCAACCTAGGCTTCAACAGTTCCTGAGACGAGAACTTCCAGATGTTCAAGCTGGATTTAGAAAAGGCACAGGAACCAGAGATCAAATTGCCAACATCCACTGGATCATAGAAAAAGCAAGAGAGTTCTAGAAAAACATCTATTTCTGCTTTATTGACTATGCTAAAGCCTTTGACTGTGTGAATCACAACAAACTGTGGAAAATTGTTAAAGAGATGGGAATACCAGACCACGTGACCTGCCTCCTGAGAAACCTGTATGCAGGTCAGGAAGCAACAGTTAGAACCGGACAATGGACTGATTCCAAATTGGGAAAGGAGTACATTAAGGCTGTATATTGTCACCCTACGTATTTAACTTATATGCAGAGTACATCATGTGAAATGCTGGGCTGGATGAAGCACAAGTTGGAATCAAGATTGCAGGGAGAAATAGAAATAACCTCAGATATACAGATGACACCATCCTTATGGCAGTAAGCGAAGAGCCTCTTGAAGAAAGTGAAAGAAGAGAGTGAAAAAGCCAGCTTAAAACTCAACATTCAGAAAACTAAGATCATGGCATCCAGTCCCATCACTTCATGGGGACAAACAGATGGAGAAACAATGAAAAGAGTGAGAGACTTTACTTTCTTGGGCTCCAAAATCACTGCAGATGGTGACAGCAGCCATGAAATTAAAAGATGCTTGCTCTTTGGAAAAAAAGCGATGACAAACCTAGACAGCATATTAAAAAGCAGAGACATTACCTTGCCAACAAAGGTCTGTCTTGTTAAAGCTATGGTTTTTCCAGTGGTCATGTATGGATGTGAGAAGTGGATCATAAGGAAGGCTGAGTCCCAAAGAACGGATGCCTCTGAACTGTGGTGCTGGAGAAGATTCTTGAGAGTCCCTTGGACTGCAAGGAGATCAAACCAGTCAATCCCAAAGGAAATCAATTCTAAATATTCATTGGGAGGACTGATGCTGAAGCTGAAGCTCCAATACTTTGGCCACCTGATGTGAAGAGCTGACTCATTGGAAAAGACCCTGATGCTGGGAAAGATTGAGAGCAGGAGGAGAAGGGGACGACAGAGGATGAGATGGTTGGATGGCATCACAGACTCAATGGACATGAATTTGAGCAAGCTCCAGGTGATGATGAAGGACAGGGAAGCCTGGCGTGCTGCAGTCCACGGGGTCACAAAGAGTCGGACACGACTGAGTGACTGAACAGCAGCAAAAGCAGCTTCAGTCATGTCTGACTCTCTTGTGACTCCAGGGACCTTAGCCTCCCAGGCTCCACTGTCCATGGGACCCTCCGGGCAAGCTTACCGGAGTGGGCTGCCATGGCCTCCTGCAGGGGATCTTCCTGACCCAGGGATAGAACCCACGTCTCTGACATCTCCAACACTGGCAGGCAGAGTCTTTACCGCTAGCACCACCTGGGAAGCCCTCCCAGTGTTCACAGCAGCACTACGTAGAGCAGCCAAGACATGGGAGCGACCTCAATGTCTGTCAGCAGATGCACGGGCACAGAAGACGTGGCGCCTTCACACCACGGGGTGCCATTCAGTCATAATGAAGAGCGGAGTAATGCCATTTGCAGTAGCCTGGGTGCGCCTAGAGATTGTCATTCTAAGTACAGTAAGTCAGACAAATATCATATGATATCACGCATAGGTGGAAAAGAACGGTACCAATGCACTTAGAAAACAGAGACTCACAGGCATAGAAAACAAACTCATGGTTACCAAAGGGTAAGGTGTTGGGCAGGGACAAATTAGGAGCTTGGGATTAATATACACACTATTACATATTAAATAGATAACCAACAAGGGCCTACATACAGCACAGTGAACTCTACTTAATATCTTGTAGTAACTTATGTGGGGAAATAATCTGATAAAGAATGTATCACTGAAGCACTTTGCTAACGATCTGAAACTAACACAACATAAATCAACTATCCTCCACTTTTTGAAAAAAATCTATAAAAGGGGGAGGAGCAGGAGGCCATCACGGGTGGTTTGCAACCAGCTGGGATCACGGTCTGACTTCACCCCCAGAAGAGCCCTTGCCTGCCTTCTCCTTCACTCTCCTCATTTGAAATGAGCTGACCTCATGTTAAATTTTGTGTGAATTAAGTGAGAAACATCTGTCTAGCACTTAGAGATGATACCTGGCATGCAGAACGCAGGTGACTAGTATCACAACTGAATTTTAAACTCACAAACCAAACTCAAATCTTAGCTCAATCAAGGATGCAGGCGTTTCCAGGGCTGTAATAGGACCTGCCAGGAGCAAACTGTATAGAGCGTAGTTCCATGGGGCTGCGTCAGACACAGGGCATTGCTGGGCAGGCTGGGCGCCTGCAACACCTGCTCCTCCATGCAACACCTGCTGGGGCTTCGATCCTAAATATGTGCTTGAAGTTCAGGCAGAGGACAGCGTCTTCGAGTTCTAATTCTGCCCATGGTGCCTGCCATAATACCAGTGTCATGCTCTGAACACTGGGCCTGAACACCTCGGAGGGAGAGGTGCTGACAGATACTGGCTTTGGCTGCACTTTGCATCTGTGTCTAGGGATTCACCCAAACACCTGTCAAAGTCATGCGATAACCAGCTCTTCAGTGCAATAAAATGGGTACTTAGGAGTAAGAATTTAGAGGATTAGTTCTTTGCATTTGGTCTTAGGGGCTAGGTTTGGGTTCTTAAGAACTTGTTGTCTGGTCCCTGAAGCTCTGGCTCTAAGTTTACAGAAAATGGGGCCTCCGGAGAGGTTTGTGGAAAGTCATGCAGAGCCACCTGATCCGGGGCTGCTCTGGGGAGGAGCGGACAGGTCTGCTTCCATGGAAAGGGAAGAGCCCAGGAAAGATTCATAGCCCGTGAAAGCCAGGGCCACTGCCTCCGCTAGGGAGGAGTGAGCGGGAGTCCTCTGCTCAGCTGGGATCCGCTCTGAGGAGCCACCTGCTGCAAAAGCAGGCCATCTCGAGAGCTCCAGGCCGGAGGCTCCCTGACTGCGGGCCACGAAAATCCCACTGCCCAGCACCAAGCTCTGACCTGGTGGCAGGGTGGGCAGGCTCAGCCCCCGCCTGCAGACACCCAGATGCCTCTGTCCTGAGCACCCGAACCTGAACTAAATCCATGAATTAAGCCGTGAGCGTCCACGTGCGTGTTCAGAGCAGGACCCGGCTCTACACACCGGGCTCCTGAGTCCGGCCCTGACGACACGGGGAACTGTGGGCCGTGCTTCTCCCCCCACACTTCGCTCCAACCCTCAGCCCCACCCTCTGCCGCCCACACAGTGCGAGGACCAGGAGCAGACGGGCTGCCGTCCAGGAAGGGCCCTGCACGTGGAAAGAGGCGGTGTGGGCCGTGTGCAGGGCTGACGTCCGTGGACAGCGGGGGCCACGCTAAGCCTGGGACAATTAAAGGCTGAGACGGGACACTGCCCACTCAGGAGAAGCACAGCTCCACTCTGGGCCTTGCGACCCACCAGCACTCTGGTCTCCTCTGACCCCCTGCTCCCCAAGATCTGCCTCTTCGGATGAGCCCCAGCACCATGCCCCCGGGCCCCACGTGCAGACGTGAAAGGCTTCCTTCCCGTCCCAGGCCCGCAGGCAGTCTGGGGCAGAGGCTCCTCAGGCCATGGGAGGCTCCGACTGGAGCGGGCAGGGTGCTCGGAGGGGCTGACTCAGCCTCTCTGTCACAGCCCTGCCCTCTGAGAGAGGCAGGCTGCAGTTCCTGGGCCCCTCCTCCCAGAAGCTCACACAGACAAAGCAAATCAGCCCAGGTCACAGTGAGGACATCTGGAACTGATGTCCCTGGACACTCACAGGCAGGCGTGGATCTCCACACACTTCCAAGACTGAGCATGCAAAATTACAGATAGAACATATGCCTATGAATCATGAACAGATAAAAGTAGAAATGTTTGTAAGAAAATTTGCTGAAACCCACTGTCTTGAGTCTGTTAAAGACTCTTTCCTCTATGTCCTCTGAATCCTGACTTTTAGTCTAAGAGACAACTGCTTGTCTTAGGGCAAGTGTCCCAGGTACAGGGTAACTTGTGTGAATATCAGAGGAGAGCTGTTGCTGGTAGACAGGCCGACTTGGCTCTCCGGTTTTTGACAAGGACTTCAGACATTACAGTTTGACACACTGGACTTTGTCCACTGACGTGAGGCTTCCAGGGTGGGACTTTGTCGGCACAGCCAAGCCTGTACTCTCATGGGCTGTAAAAGGTCTGCGACCAAGATGTGCAGAGACACAGCTAAGGAAAGGTGAGTTCTAATGGGATGGGAGAGGAAGGCAGGCAGGATTCTTGGAGGAGAACTCTTGGGGTGGGTCTTGAAGGGTGAATAGGAGTTTTCAATAGGACAAATAGGGGACAAAGGGGAGATTCTAGGAGGTTACAGCACGTATGGAAGTCTGAATCACAGCTGGGCAGTGATGGAGACATGGCTAGAAAGAGCACCCCACTGTGGCAGAAAAACAACCCTGGACTGAGGCTTCCTGCTGTGGGTTCAGGGGTGCTCAGGAAGGAAGGCAGGGGCATGGCAACACCAGACCCAGGAGTGTTGTCAACACCAGAATGTAGGGAAATCATGCATGCTGACATTCTGGTAAAAATAAATTTTTGCAAAATGACACAAGAGAAGTTGACACTGTATTCTCTGGGTACTGGCACTCTGGAAGCTGTTTCTCAGTTTCCACATTTCCAGGAGGAGACGCTATGAAAGGGGAAAGCCCTCATACCTGCACGCACAGAACAGGGAAGAAACGAGTGAAGAAGAGCTGGCCTGGAGGGAACCCAGTGGTGTCAGCTGACCACAAACACGGTGTGTGGTCTGTGCCACAGGGCAGCCATGAAGGCCGAGACGCTCACCTGAACGAAGCACAAAGGTCCAGGTTACAGGCCCAATTCTTCTCAGGTTCCCAAGGGTCATACCAGTTCTGGGGGCCACAATTTATTTATTTGAAAATTTTCATTGATTTTATTTGGTTGCACTGAGTCTCAGTTACAGCATGTGGGATCTAGTTCCCTGACCAGGGATCGAACCCAGGCCCCCTCCATTGGGAGCAAAGTCTTAGCCACTGCACCACCCGGGAAATCCCTAGGGGCACAATTTAAGGGGTGAAGCTGTCTGTCTGGAGGAGGACAGGATGAGGGGACTGTCGGAAAGCCAAGTCATAAAAGCAAGATTTGTGATGTCTTGAGATGTTTACCCTGAGGACAGGACAGCTCGTGGCGTTCACGGCCACATTCAGTACTTGGTGAGCTGCCACGGCAATAAGAGAGTAGCCCCGTCCTCTGTCAGAACTGACACTGAAGCTGGAACTCAGAGGGAGGCCAGCCTGGGCTGGACACAGGAGAAACAACGGTAAACATGGGACATGGTGAGGGGAGCCTGAGGTCATAGCCAACGGCCTCACTGTGGACCAAAGTGAGTCATTCTGCGGCCCAAGACCCGTCAGCTGATGCTTAGGAGAACAGGGACAAAACCCTTCTCCTGCCTCCATCGTTCCCATCCACCGGCTCCTCCCCCGACCCCCATCGAGCGGCGCCCCAGCCCTGCAGACGCCCAGGAGAGGGCCCCAGTGCTCCAGGTGGGTCCCAGCACGGGCTGGATGGCCCCCTGAAGGGCACCCCCCCGGGAACATCAGTATGGCAGAGGGGCCACCCCGAAGAGCGCTTTCAGATCTACACTGCTACAGCATGAACTCCGTAAAGGAGCTGACCACGAGGATTATGTTTAACGGAGCTCTCATACTCGCTACAGAGAAGCCTAGCTGATTCACGACGCTGTGTCAGTTTCTGCTCTACAGCAAAGGGACTCAGTTATACACACATATATGTTTTCATATTCTTTCCCAGTCTGGTTTGTCACAGGATACCGGATAGAGCTCCTGTTCTCTCCTACAGCAGGACCTTGTTGTTGGAAGTGAAGTTGCTTAGTCGTGTCCGACTCTTTGTGATCCCATGGACTGTAGCCTACCAGGCTCCTCCATCCACGGAATTTTCCAGGCAAGAGTACTGGAGTGGGTTGCCATTTCCTTCTCAAGGGGATCTTCCCAACCCAGGGACTGAATCCAGATCTTCCGCTTTGTAGGCAGATGCTTTACCATCTGAGCTACCGGAGAAGCCCCAAATATTTCTTTGAGCCCCCTTTTCTTTGGGTGGGGAGACAAGAATACTGGAGCGGGTTGCCATTCCCTTCTCCAGGAGATCTTCCCGACCCAGGGATAGAACCCGGGTCTCCCACGTTGTAGGCAGACGCTTTACCGTCCACCCTGTACCCACTAGCCCGCATATGCCGACCCCAAGCTCGGCACCCTTCCTTCCCCACCACACTCGCTCCTTGCCAACAGCAAGTCTGTTCGCTCTGTCCCTGATTCTGTTTCTTAGACAGATTCATTTGGGTCATATTTTAGACTCCACATATAAGTGATATCATATGGTATTTGTATTCAACTACACTTCAGTGACAGATAAATTTTAAAAAGGGAAGTCTAGGAACTCGGTGCTTGGGGCACACAGGTGGAGGCAACGTCGCGTAGCGGCCAGTTTCTCCCCAGGACCCTCTGCAGTGACCATCAGTCGGGCCATGCTGGCACTGCTTCCCCACGCCCCCCATCTGCCAGGAGCCAGAGGTGCCCTGGGCAGGGAGCACAGGGCTCCCCTGAGGTCCCAGTGGGAAGGGAGGGGGTCATGCGGGTGTGTCCTGAGCGAGGGCAGAGGCCGCCCAGGAGTCACAGATGGATCATGTAAACACTCTAAGCATCTTCACTCGCTGCGGCCCACCATCCTCTCCGCCCCCACCCCGTCACTGAAGGAGCCTCACACACCCATCGGTAACTCAGCCATTCCCTTGGCTCACAATCTGAGGAAAAGGGCTGAACTGCTGACCTCAGGAGCCCCATGTCCAGACCCGGAATCGACACTTAAAAGAAGGCCCAGCCCAGGACTTCCCTCACAAGCAGTGAACTGGAGATGACACATTCATTAATTGGAGCTCTTTTCTGGCTCCCGGTAAGTCTGTTCTCTGGGAAAGAGATTACGATCTTGGTGCAGAGTAAGCTGGCCTGCAAACCGGAAGGCTTCTGCAGGGTCAGCTGGCCCAGACTTCATGTCCCTGAGCATGTGACCAAGCTCACCTCAGGCGGACTGTTAAAGTGACGCCGTTAGAGCCTCGGGTGCCCTCTCTCTGGGTCACATGGTGCCCCCAGCCCCACACTGACCCGAGTTGCCCTTGGCACGTCTGGACAATGTTCCCAGTGCGTTCCAGTCCCCCTGGAGTCCCTGTCACAGCGCAGCTGGACCTCGTGTCATGTCCCGTGGCCACGCTCAGGGGCAGGGGCAGGGGCAGGGGCCACGCTCAGGGGCAGGGGCAGGGGCAGGGGCCATGCTCAGGGCTGGGGGCTTCCGGCTACTGAGACCGCTTTCTCCTCCTCCTCATCCCTCCAGCACCACGCCCACATACTGAATAACCTGCTTGTCGGATACTGTGCTGTGCGCCTTACGTACAGTATCTCGTGTTCGTCACCCCTTTTATCCTTATCCTTCAGATGTTTGAACTCACCCGCCCAAGTCAACGCTACCGAGGGCCGGGACGGAATTCAAAGAAGCCTTTTCCGACTCCCATGCCTGTGACTACAATAGCGGCCCCAGGGGGAGCCTGCCTGCTGCGAAGGACTGTCTTCTTGCCAGTGAGACTGGACGGCGTGTGAAGACGGTGTATAAAGCCTTGTGCCCCACGGGGCAAAGCCGTCAGACAGGAGGGTGACACTGGGAGCGACCAAAGCCCCACCCGAGGGGAGGGGATGGGGGAGATGGGAGAGAAGGGGGCGCCACTCAGGCTCCATGCGGTCAGAGAGGCTGGAAGGGAGCTTTCTGCCCAGCACGTGGATGTCGGCTGCAAGGGTTGGGGGTAAACATTCCTCGGGGTGGGGTGGGCGGGGGCTCCTGATCTAGAAGGGAAAGTGTAAAATGCTCCTGAGGGCCAAGGTATGCAGGGAGGATTGTGGTCCAGGGGGAGTACATTTACAAAATATATTTTAAGCTAAATATCACATATAATATGAAGTGGGCTTCCCAGGTGGCTCAGTGTTAAAGCATCCACCTGCCAATGCAGGAGACAGGTTCGATCCCTGGGTCAGGAAGATTCCCTGGCAGAGGAAACAGCAACCCACTCCAGTATTCTTGCCTGGGAAATCCCATGGGTGGGGGAGGCTGGTGGGCTACAGTCCGTGAAGACAGAAAACAGTCAGACATGACTGAACACACACAGCACACAACAACATAAAGTAAAGAAAAAGAATCAGGGGCGCCCACCCCTCACCTCTCCCCTAACTCACACATCTGCTATTCCTCAGCTCACCTCCCAGAATCCCTCAGAAGCCTGCCCCCTGCCTCTGGTTACTCAAATGCCCTGCAGCCCACAGGCCTCCACATCTCACTCTGGCCCTCCCTCCACGTGGAGCCGCCTGACAGCTCTGAAGCTGCTCTCTCGTGGGTGAAAGGGAGGCAAATTGTCTACTGTAAGGAATTCTTTGGGGAATTAATTAACAACAAAGTGGAGGCGCCAGGCAGGGCACTTGCACATCAGAGGTTCTCTGCAGCGTCTAAATTCCGTGGGGCCTAAACTTCATGGAAAGACACTGGAATATTTAACTGTACATATGAAATCAATGCAGTGATGACTCTCAAGCTCTGAGATTACACAGACATCAAAATATTTGCATAAAGAATGACAGTTTTTACATACTTTAAGTGCAAATGTGTAAATGTTCAGCAAATCTTAGCATTTCTATTACGGAGCAATTTAAAGAATCAGAATTAGTGAGCACATGTGTTTGAGCCTTAAGGTATCTCACGATGTTTACAATTATTATGAAACAAATTTCTACTGACTCCTCAAAAGTAGACCTGTCCTTCCTCCTTTCCCTAAAAACAAAGATCACCGGGAAGTTAAGACTTTCAGTTTAGAGAGTGGAATAGAGAGCATTACAGCTCTGTGTGTAATAAGGTCTGAACACAGCTCATTAGGAAAGAATGTCTGGAATCATAACCTCTGGGGGTCCCAGACCAAGAGGCCAAGAAACAGAGAGAAAACCACGTTCCCTTGGCCACGAGGGTGGAGCACTTCTTTGGGTGACTCCCGGGCATCTCCCGAGAAAAGGCCCTACGCAATCCCATCATTCACAGGAGTCAGTGAACAGGATCTTAAGTGGGGAGAGGATCTCAGGGTTTCAGACGCAGATGAAGGGGGGATTGGAGAGCACCCCATGGAGGAGCACAGGCCAGGGCTTGGTGAGAATCTCCCAGCTGGAGAGAGGCCTCTGCCTGAGGGCCAGCATTGGAAAACACTGCGGGAAAGGCCCAGCCCATGGGGATGTGTGTCCTCACCCACTTCCGAATAAGAAACTTGAGGCCTTTCTTCTCCCCGGAGGGCTCTACCACCCCAGATTCTGAGGAACAAGGGCCTCTGTGAGATCTGAGGGTCAGGTTAACGTCTGTGACCCCTGCACATCCAATCCGTTCTCTGGTTGAAGGACTAAGAACAAGAAATAAATGTCACACTGCCTACTTTCCTCCTGCTAACCCCCATTGCCCGATCGAGGCTGAGCTGTCCACTCATTCCGAGAGGCAGAACCCTGGGGAAGCAAGGAGATCATTCAAAGTTGTAAGAAAAGCAACAGGCAGTGTGCTCTGGTTTCAGTGTCCAGGGCCAGGCAGTCAATGGATGAAATAGAAAAGCCTTCTGCCAGCCTCCCACCGCAGGGCAGTGGGTGCCAGCCCCAGTCGGGGAGGCAGCAGAGACTTTCCCAACACGCTTCCCCCAGAGAAGCCTTCCTTTCTCACAGGTCCCCCCACCTCCCAGGAGACGGAACAAAGAGGTGGGTGTGTTCCTTTAAGCATCTGCCCTAGAGACAGAATTAACCTGGAAAATCTGAGGCCTGGATGTACCTAGAGATGATGATACTAAGTGAAATAAGCCAGACACAGAAAGAGGACTATCATATATGGATGATATGCAGGATCTAAAACAATGACACAGATAAACCTACATGTAGAACAGAAAAAGACTCACAGACAGAAAAGAAGCTTGGGGTTACCAACAGGGGAAGGGGAAGGGATGGACTAGGAGTTTGGGGTTAACATGGACACACTGCTATATATATAATAGGTAAACAAGGACCTCTGGTACAGCACAGGGAATCTTCTCAATACTTTGTAGCAACCTAGGAGAAAAAAATCTGAAGAATAGATAGGTGTATATGTACATCTGAATTAGTTTGCTGTCCACCTGAAATCAACAGAAACACTGTAAATCAGCTACACTCCAGTCGAGGATAAAGAAGCCTACGTCTGAAGCAGGAAGGGGCCAGGTACCTTGAACAGGTGAGCTGAGGTCTGCCTTCCCATCAGATGGCTTCCCTTGTGGCTCAGCTGGTAAAGAATCCACCTGCAATGTGGGAGACCTGGGTTGGATCCCTGGGTTGGGAAGATCCCCTGCAGGAGGGAAAGGCTACCCACTCCAGTATTCTGGCCTGGAGAATTCAATGGACTGTACAGTCCATGGGGTTGCAAAGAGCTGGACACGACTGACTGATTTTCAGTTACTTAACTATGGATAGAGCATACAGAGTTCATACGCTATAAAGGCGCTTTTCTGCATGTGAACGGTGGTATATTTTTTAAAAAGATATTTTATATTCCATTTATATTTTACTTTACATTGGGGTATAGCTGATTTACATGATAGGGGAGTTTGAAATCTCCCACACACGAATATGCAGCAGAGTCCAGAAGTGGGGGCTGCAGACAGGCTAAGGCTGGTGGGTCAGCATCACCAAGCACATACTGTCTTTACACTCACAACCTAGGAAATGCATGTGCACAGGCTGACCTGTGGATCTGCAGTCTGGCATTTATTTCTTGATGAAAGAAACGAGAGGCTGAAACTACCCACAAGCAGGGGACATGGGAGGAACAACGAAAAAAACAGTTGAAAACCTTTCAAATTTACTGTTCATGGTTACAAGTTTCCTTGGGAGACATAATATTTTTTTCCCTCTTCTGAAAAAATAACTTGGACTAACCTCAGAAAGCTGGGTTTAATGTTTCTCATACTGTTTCTAGGCAGACAAAAATACCGACAAGTCCATATCCACAGGGGGAGAGGTCTGCAGTTCTCCAAGGCTGAATGATTCACGCTGGCAAGCATCCATCATTGCCAGAGATGCCTGATGCGCCTTCTGAGCTCCCAGGAGCACAGGGGTGGGCTCCTACCAAGGCTGCCCTCTCCAGGATCACCCTCGAGACAGAGTTGTCACTGGAAAGAAGACTAGAGCCAGGGGCGGGCCGTGTCCCCATTCACCTCTGACCTGCGTGGGAAAGCATTCGGAGCAGCTGCAGAAATGTGAAAAAGGCGACATCTCAGAGGCTCACTCACATCCTCTCCAAAGCGACAGTTCTTGAGCCTGAAGACTTCAGTTGCAAACACTTTAAAAATGAGATGAAAGCAGGAAGGTGTCACCGGGATCGCCGAACCACGCGTAAAACTGATCGGTACCTGGAGTATTTGAAAGAGTGTTCTCAATGGTTTCATGACTCAATAGATTTCTATGAAACGGCTACCATGACATCAGTCCCTCATGCTGTTCTTCCTTTCCTTCTGGTCCATGCACTTGGAGGTCTGCGTGCAGACACACAGCATCTGTCCTGAGACTTGGGTCTTTCTATCAGAAAGTGATCACGGTGCTAGTCTGAATCATAAACACAGCTATTAATAAACTGATGAGTATTGAAGTAACTTCTTAAAGTTTCTATCATTATTCCAAGGCATCACATAGCCATCTGATGCAAAGGATGCTGACACAGCCTCTGGGCGGTGAGGACATCACAGCCTCCAGACCTGGGCAGCCCTTCTCCAGCAGGCTGGCCCTTCAAGATTTTACTCCAAAATATTTGCTGATGTGGAAACAGAGCCCCTGTCACCTCTCGCCGTGCAGTGTGAACCTGAGTAAACAGCATCTCTAGCGGGGCATTACACTGCTTCTCTGCTTCAAAACAGAACCCTTGGATGATGTGTTCACAGTCTGTGCCAGCTTTGCCACCCTTCAGTTATATCCATCATGTTCACCCCAGTTTTTGTCTCCATGATTCCTCGAAGCTTCCCTTACTAAATTGATAGGACCCCCCTTTGACAAATTCAGTCCCTACTTCTCAGCAGCTCTGATGGGACAAGCTCTCAGTCTGACCGGAAACCCCTTTCTCTTTTGGCACCACTCTCTGGTGAGTCCTGTCTCGCCGGCGGTGCTCCCCGTCCCCTCCCGGGGCTGGGGAGTCCTGTCTCGCCGGGGGTGCTCCCCGTCCCCTCCCGGGGCTGGGGAGTCCTGTCTCGCCGGCGGTGCTCCCCGTCCCCTCCCGGGGCTGGGGAGTCCTGTCTCGCCGGGGGTGCTCCCCGCTTCCTCCCGGGGCTGGGGAGTCCTGTCTCGCCGGCGGTGCTCCTTGTACCCCTAGCCTTTCTGTGGCCTGTGTGCAGCTTCTAGACGAAGGCTGATCACTGGGAGCCACAGGTTGAGGGTGAGTCTGGTGACACTGATAGTTTGGTTGAATCCTGATTTTTGATTCTATCTAAAACCACACAATTGTTTTTCTTTACACGATTCCCATATAAAAATCACCACCATGTCATAAGCTTAAGAAGCTTCACAATGGAAAATAATAGTCAGCACAACTTAACAGCATGTGGAAAGTGATATTTGGAAAGCCACAATTATGATCTTATCTCAGACTTGTTCTGGAAGACATTAATAATAATTTTACTGAAAAACACTGAGGAATTTGCATTCAGAGCAACTCATCTGAATGAACATAAAATGCAATCATTGCTCTGGGCCTAGGAAATAAACCATGGCAAGAGAAAGTACACCAAAGGTATGCTCGTGTATACAGTCTTAACTTGGTCAGGATGATGAAAACTTTAAAAACACCGGGTGGAGCAGTGTTGATCATATGCCCAGAAGCATTAGCCAGGGATGAGGTTCTCAAGGGTAGATTAATGGTGATTTCTTATATGAGTCTCCTTCTCAGCTTCTTCTATTAAAAAACCAAGAAAACAAGTCCTGGTGCATCCTTCTAGAATGTTTACCGGGGCAATTACCACAGACTGCAAGCGTTCAGACAAGTGAGCTCTCACTACACCAACAAGCTTGGGACTTTTCGGTCCTTTCTGGATGCTTCCGTTTAAAGTGTTTGTCATCTTGTTCCCTAGTGTGCACATATCGTATAGCACGTATTTGTTGTATCTCTCTCTCTTTGGTTGCTAAGTCGTGTCCGACTCTTGCGACCTCATGGACTGTAGCTCGCCAGGCTCCTCTGTCCATGGGATCCTCCAGGCAAGAATACTGGAGTGGGCTGCCATTTCCTTCTCCAGGGGAGCTTCCTGACCCAGGGATCGAACCTGCATTTATTGCGCTGGCAGGTGGCTTCTCTTCTGCGTGAGACCACACGCAGAAGCTGGCTGAAGACAGTGGGAGGAAGCCAGCACACTGCACAGCTCCCACCTGGGAGGCCCAGGCTTTTCCAAATGGTTTCAACTTAGAAGAAAAAGTGCACCAAGCACAAAAGCACAGGCTGCGGTCAGCTTTGTAAACAAATGACAGGCTCGTCACGGGGTGAACACGACCACGGTCACAGCCTGCCCCCAAGTGTAGGTGGGCTGTCTCTTGCATCCCACTCCCAACTGTGGGACGGTGACAGGGAGGTCCCCACCTGACTGAGCTGCACCTCATGGCCAGGCTGGTGGGATGTCACCCCACGTCATGGCACCTGATGTGGGACTCCACGCGAACCAGAGCTGGACTCTCCCCAGCCTGGAGAGCTGTGAGGCAGCAAGCTGCCCCTGTGACCTGCTGTGGGGACGGCCTCATGGCAGGACTTCTGGAACAACCCAGCCTGCACTGACAGGGGGCGCAAAAGGGGCCCCTGCCCTGCTCTGCAGGGAAAGGAGCTCAGGAAACTGCCCTGAAGAGCCAGGGAGCCCACCTGCCCCAGCTGAGCCGCCAGAGGAGATGCAGCCCTGCAGACACCACGCCGGTGGTTGAAGACCCTGAGCAGAGGGCTCGGCCACCCCTCGCCTGTACTGTTGACCTGCAGACACCGTGAGACCACACGCAGAAGCTGGCTGAAGACAGTGGTAGGAAGCCAGCATGCTGCACAACTCAACAAAGCTTCTTTAAGGATTGGACGCATTCTCTACCAAACTGCTCCGAATCACCTCCTAAACCAGGAGTGTTTGTCTGACTGATTCGTCTGCTCCATGCTCAGTCACTGGGAGGCCTGCTAACTGCACACTGCTGGGCCCACCCTGAGGAGGGTTTCTGATTCAGTGACTCTGGGCCCAGCCAGAGACCCCGCCTTTCCCACAAGTTCCTAATGCCGATGCTGCTGGTTTGGGGACCGTATTTTGAAAACCCCCGTCTGTACCAATTTACTTTCTGGATGGTATTGTTCCAGTTCACCTCTCTAAAGCAAAAGGACTACAGTGAGTAGCTTTCAAAATATTACCATCAACAATACCGCAGCCTTTGTCTCAACATCATTTTCTCCTCGCCCTCCATCCGTCATCCATATTTTTCTTTTCTGATGAAACAATTACAAATGAATTCTGAGAATAGAACACAGTGGGGATACGGGATAAGAAGTGATGAGAAAGGGGTTTGGCCATGCCCAATACTTGAATCGTCACGTGGTGGTAAAGACACAAAAATTCTACTAAAATAGGTTCAGTCTCTGTGGCAAAAATAATTATTCTTTTTCTAGAAGTTGGAATTTTTCAGACTGTTGGGATTCCTTTGATGATATCAACAGTATCTCAACCACAAGAGGTGAATATTCTCTGAAAAGCTAAAATTTGGCATGGGCAAGCGAGTTGGCCCCCGAGACCAGGGGAGAGACGGAATGGCTGGCCGCCCTGGCACTCCATCCGCCCCACAAAGCACCCTGGCCTCTTTGTCTGCACACAATTCAACCCCCTGTGCTCTCCACACACGGGGACCACACCGCCCACACCTCCCGGCTCAGCTGCGACCCAGGCCTGCTCTCTCAAGGTCGGAGCTCGCATCCCAGTGTCTGACTCGAACCTGTGGCGTCACGTCACATCCTTCACAACAGGAATAACACCTACCGTTAGAAATAGGCCATGGGTCTATGGCTGAATCCTGATTTTTGATTCTATCTATTTTATTGTCTCCTGTCGATTTCTACACCTTTGCTGAGAGCCGGACGCAAGCAGAAACTGACCTTCACACACTTGCCCCAGGCAGGGCCCCGGACAGGACGTCCTCAGTCCAGGGGGCCACGTCTGCCATCCATGCGGCTGGAGTGAGCAGGATACTAGCCCTCCCGCCCGGGAGATGGGAAACCTCAGGGCACAGATGACAAATCGGTAGTGACAAGGGCTCTCTGCTGTGAAGTGCCTTGTGTGTGTCTCTGTCTACACATGGAGGTGACTTGTGGCAAGCAGACTTCCAGTGGACCTGCAGTCTGCTTCGTTTCAGAACTGAGCTCCGAAGTCTCCGCTTATCAGAGGAACTCAACTCGGCCCTGGTTCTCGGCGGTGGGCATCCTGCTGTGGACACTGGCTCTGGACACTTTGCCGCCTGCACACAGCTGTGGATCCTGCAGGTTCTTTGCTCACACAAACATCCAGTCCCTCTTCTGAGACCCTCCTCACAGCATCCTCATCAAAGACTCTCAACCAGCAGCCACCGTCTCCCCTTCCTGTGATTGCTCCCTTTTCCAGACAGGCTCTTCATAGCTTTACTGTCTTCAAGTTGTTATCATGTATGTTCTTGGCCTCCTGATATACCAACTTACTTCTTTCTCATTTTAAGAGACGTTTTTGAGAGCAGTTTAGGTTCACAGCCAGACTGAGCAGAACAGTATAGAGATCCTTTTGTATAACGGCTCAGCAGTAAAGAATCAGTCTGCCAGCGCAGGAGACATAGGGGACGCGGGCTTGACCCTTGGGGCAGGAAGATCCCCTGGAGAATGAAATGACAACTCATTCCAGTATTTTTGCCTGGGAAATCCCATGGACAGAAGAGCCTGGCGGCCTATGGTTCATGAGGTCACAGAGTCAGACAGGACTGACTCACTGAGCACACACACTGTCCTCCCCCACACACATGCAGAATCTTTCCCACCATCAACACCGCCACCAGATGGGATGTTTATGACAACTGATGAACCTATGCCACCGCGTCAGCATCACCCTGAGTCCAGAGTTCACAGAACGGCTCACTCCCCGGGCTGTTTGTTCCATGGGTTTCGACACAGGTGAAACGACATGTCCCCACCACTCTGGCTAAAGTGGTTTCACCCCTAAAAACCTCCATGCTCCCCTATTCCCTTCCTTCCCCGAACCCTTTATCTCTTTTCTATCTCCATAGTTTTGGCTTCTCTAGAACATCACAGAGTTGGAATCACACAGTGCCTTTCCAGACTGGTTTCTTTCATTCAGTCATAAGCATCTAAGTTGTGTCTACGTCTTCTTTCATGGCTTCATAGTACGTTTCATTTTAGGAATGAATCATGTTCCGCTGTCTGGATGGACTAGAGTTTATTAATTCTGAAAGTAATGTCTAAGCCACTGAAATAACTTCCACAAGATGCACAGGTTCCTAACATTTTTCTGCCCTGGGAAAAGAACTGCTGCTATACCCATAAACTGACCAGAGATGGAGAAAGGTTTGCTATTCATTCAGATATTTATTTCCTGAGATGTGCTCTGTGCTTAGCGCTGCTGACGCTGAAAATGCGATAATGAAACACCGCCTCTGCCCTCAAGGCTGTGCCTTCTGTGTCCCGGCCTGCTTTCTGTCTCGGGGTGGACGCGAACGCTGGCGTTTCAGTCCCTCTCTTGAAGAAGGGATTGGTCTGACCCTGGAAATCTGATAATCCACACAGGCTTTTAGAATTCCCATACGCATGCTGTGTGCTTAAGAGGGAAAGAAAGAAAATAAGGAAACTAGACCCAAGCTGGTGAAAGAGGAGAGTAAAGTGATGAGAAACAACGAGGATTTACTGGCCAGGAGGAGGCGGGGGTGCACAACTGGCTTCATTCTGGACCCAGGGCTCTCCTGGCCTCAAAGTGGTCACCACAAGGGAAAACTTAGCAAGCGGGTCTGGGGGATCAGCTCAGCGTTCCTGGGCACACAGGGCAGGAAAAAACTAAACTTGAAAAGGTTGGCTCAACCTGCGTCTTCTCTCCCGCACACAAGTCTAGGCGGCCCCCTGAGACGTTACTCTTCCTTGGGATGGTTTTGATCACATTCAAAACAGCGCAGGTAGTTCTTATATCAATAATGCTTTTATCACCAACAATGACAATCACTTGGAATCTTGTTAAGTGGAATGCATTCAATTTAAAAGCTGACAGACCATACTGGAATGAGGAAGGAACGAAAACAGCAGGAGAAAACTAGTTTGAACACACCCTTCTCAAGACAGTAGAAAAAGTGCTTTTAGGGGCTTTCCTGATGGTCCAGGGATTAGGACTCTGAGCTTCCACTGTGAGGGGCATGGGTTCCATTCCTGGTTGGGGAACTAACATCCCACATTGCCACATGGCACAGCAAGAAAAAAAAAAGTGCTTTTAAAAGGAAACATTATTAAAATACAAATATGTGCATGTATCCGTATAGAAATACATAATCTAAAATAAAATCTCAGCTGTTACCTCAGTTCTCTTTTTAAATGTTACCTTCTTTTTAAAAAAGACTGTATCAGGGCTTCCCTGGGGGTACAGAGGTTAAGACTCCACCTTGCAATGCAGAGGACACCGGTTTAACCTCTAATCCTAGAAGATCCCACGTGCCACAGGGCAACTAGGCCCCTGAGCTGCAACTAGTGAAGCCCAGGGGCCCTGGAGCGCGTGTCTCACAGCAACAGAAGCCACGGCAATGAGAAGCCTGCGCGCCACAAGCAGAGGGCAGCTCCTGCTCGCCACAACTGCAGAAAGCCAGCATATCAGACACCTACTGCTGCCAAAATTATAAATAAGTAGAAAAATTACCGAAAAAATCACGCACTATTATTCACCCAGCATCTCACAGACTTTAAAGTAACGAGATCACCTCTGTTTGTACTTTAACTAACATACCTCATAGAGTGTGGTATCCCCAAATAGTATTCCCTATACAGAGTGCGGTATCCCCAAATAGTATTCCCTATACAAAAAGATGAGCCAAAGGAATGTAGTAAAAGAAATGCTGGGCCAGGAAACTTGGGCCCCGGGCCCCGGTTTTGGTGGCGACGATGCCTTGGATTTGCAGCCATGTGCCAGGCACTGGGCTGAGGGCTTTATGTGAATGTTCTCCTCATGCAGGCATCTCAACAGTCCTGTGGGTGCTATGATCACAGCATTCTCTAGATGATAAAACTGAAGTTCAGAGAGGGTGAGGGACTGAGTCAAGGTCATGGCCCGGTGGTGGGGACTCACACTGAGGCCTGACCCCAGAGCCTGCATGTCCTCTTGTCACAAGACCCCCTCCTGCCGAGTGGCTTACGATCAGCAGTCTCCTCTTATTTCCCAGAAGAAGGGAGGCGCTGAACAAGTGACCCTGGGGTGTCTCTCTAGCTATGAGCTTGTCTGAATCCTTTGGTCCCTCACTAGCAGCCCATGAGACTAGAGTCCTGTTTTCCCCAGGACTTCAGCTTGACTAGGTTTTGTTCTGTTTCACGCCCGTGAGACATTCGGGGAGTATGTCTATGACGCCGGGATGAGGCGGCCAAGCAGGTGCCCTGTGGACCTGCCACTGTATGGAGCGCAAAGCCCTAATGTGACGGGACACCTGCCTCCTGGTCCCCGTCCCTAAACAGCCCAGCAAAGGGAAGCAGAAGGGAGGGCCCCCCGGGGGGCGGCCCCACAGTTCATCTTCCCCTAGACAGCATGGTTCTGGAACGTCAATCAGACCCTCCATCTCCCTGAGGGTGGGCTCTCCTGGATGGTCTGCAAAGGGATGACCCCCATCACTGACAGAAGTCTTCCAGGCCCAGGGCTCTCACAGGGTGGGGTGGGCACAAGAAAATAGACCCCCGTGGAGCTCACTGGCTTGTCTTCCTCCAGGAGACCCTCTACTGAGTGTGAAGGCCATGCAGACTGAGGAAGCAGCTTCCGATCCGCTACACTTGGAAACTGCCAACCCCCCCCTGTTTACCTTGCATTGGTTTTGGAAAACCCAGGAGATGACAGACAGATGGAGGGCACCTGAAGGTGTGCTGAGCATCGCAAGGCTGAATCACAAAGTCCAACTGAAGGAGCCTTTTATCTGTGGGCCCCCTGACAGGCCAGAACAAACCAAACAGGCAGAAAACAAGAAAGGCTGAAGGCTGGAGGCCCTTCTGTGGCCTTGTTCACACTCTTGGTGTAGTGGAGACCTGGGACCTGCTCCAACCTGCTCTGTTTGACCTTAAACTGCTGTCAGACCTCGGATCACACACAGGTCACATACAGGAATCGGACACAACAGAATCTTCAGGTCCGCTGCTTAGACCTCGGATCACACAGCTCACACACTAGGAATCGGACACAACAGAATCTTCACGTCAGCTGCTTAGACCTCGGATCACACAGCTCACACACTAGGAATCGGACACAACAGAATCTTCACGTCAGCTGCTTAGACCTCGGATCACACAGCTCACACACTAGGAATCGGACACAACAGAATCTTCACGTCAGCTGTTTATAGACCTCTGATCACACAGCTCACATACTAGGAACTGTATATACAACAGAATCTTCAGGTCCGCTGCTTAGACCTCGGATCACACACAGGTCACATACAGGAATCGGACACAACAGAATCTTCAGGTCAGTTGCTTAGACCTTGGGTCACACAGCTCACACACTAGGAATCAGATACAACAGAATCTTCAGGTCCGCTGCTTAGACATCGGATCACACAGCTCTCATACTAGGAATCAGACACAACAGAATCTTCACGTCAGCTGTTTACAGACCTCTGGTCACACAGCTCACATACTAGGAATCAGACACAACAGAATCTTCAGGTCTGCTGCTTCGACCTCTGATCACACAGCTCTCATACTAGGAATCAGACACAACAGGATCTTCACGTCAGCTGTTTACAGACCTCTGGTCACACAGCTCACACACTAGGAACTGTATATACAACAGAATCTTCATGGCAAGGGGAGTGGAATTTTGAGCAAAGGAGAGACTTTTCACAGCACTGCCTGGTGACAGAATGAGAGACAGCATCGTTAAAGTCTTTACCAAAATCTAGAGGGTCCCTGTGTAAAAGTCTCAAGTGTAAATGAACTAAAGTAAAATTCTCTCCTTGACACTTGTGACGATTAACACCTTCACAGACAAGCCTCTTCTCCAGAAAAGGACAGAATAGCGATGAAGTCAGGCATCGAATGGACAAATGCCACCCGGTGCGACGGTAAATACAGCCCATCCTTTAAATCCGCTTGTATTTATCGAGTGTTCACATGTGCCAGGACTGGGGCAAAGCCAAGAGCAAGACAGACGCGGCCTGTGTCTGAGAGCTCTAGTCTGGTGGGGAGACCACCCTCAGAGAGAGTGCAGGAGGCCCCCAGGCGGGAGGCTCTCCGGCCAGCCTGTGCCTCCTGATGGCAGGGCACAGGGTGTTGGGAGGGGGAGCTGGGCTTGGAGCTGGAGACGCGCAAGTGGGAAGGTGGGGGATTCGGGGCAGCAGCAGCGTGATAGAACAGGCCGCAAGATGGCCCAGTGTCCTCGCTTGTTTAAAGGAAATCCAACATCTGGCAGGAAATGACTCGTTTTGGCGCTAAACAGGGATGATAACTAACTACCCGCCCGAGTGTCTGCTCAGAGTGGGGAGGGCTGTGTGGTGAGTGAAGAGACAGGCAGTCAAGTGCAAATAACACAGGGGTCTCAGCTGACCTGTGCAACCTGCGAGATCTTTCGAAATGCTACACAGACTATTCAGACTCCTATCACTCCTCTCACTGACTTTCCCACACCCTCACTGGAAACACTCCCCTAGCAGGCTCATGTCTGGAGCATAAGACTGCCTCTGGAGACAGAACTCCTGGGGCAGGTGCATTCACGGAGCAGAAACTGCCTCTGTCCCCACGATGCTCATGGGTGTGGTCTCCCGACAACAAAGCGTTTACATCACAAAACACCTCGACACCACTGTAATACTCTCAGCACACACGCCTCTCCTCTGTGACTGCTTACTTCTCCAGGACAAACACAGCCTCAATACTGAGCCAGGGCTGGGAGAGCCAGGCCACCTCCTTTGAGGCGGAAGGAGGGGCAGGAGCTGGGTGGGCGGAACCAGTCTGGGTCAGACAGAGAAGGCAGCGGTACTCAGCAGTGGGTGTGGAGCTCAAGGAAGAGCTGGGAACAGTGCTGACTGCCAGGGTAGTGCACAGCGACCTGCGTGTAACTAATACTCCTCGCCTGCATGGAGAAGGCAACGGCACCCCACTCCAGTCCTCTGCCTGGAAAAGCCCACGGACGGAGGAGCCTGAAAGGCTGCAGTCCATGGGGTCGCTGAGGGTCAGACAGGACCGAGCAACTTCACTGTCACTTTTCACTTTCATGCATTGGAGAAGGAAATGGCAACCCACTCCAGTGTTCTTGCCTAGAGAAGCCCAGGGATGGGGGAGCCTGGTGGGCTGCCGTCTATGGGGTTGGACAGAGTCAGACATGGCTGAAGTGACTTAGCAGCAGCAGCAGCAGCATCCCCTGCAGGGCTTTCCCAGTAAAGAATCTGCCTGCAATATAGGAGACATGAGTCTGATCCCTGGGTCAGGAAGATCCCCTGCAGAAGGAAATAGCAACCAACTCCCGTGTTGTTGCCTGGGAAAGCCCATGGACGGAGGAGCCTGGTGGGCTACAGCTCATAGCGTCGCATCAGTTCAGTTCAGTTCAGTTCAGTCGCTCAGTCGCGTCCGACTCTTTGCGACCCCATGAATCGCAGCTCACCAGGCCTGGTGGGCTACGGTTCATAGCGTCGCAGCCTGATACAACTGAGCGACCGAGCATGCGCGCACGTACTCCCTTGCAGAGAAAAGTCGGTAGAGCGCAGTGCACACCGCTGTCCACACCACCGAGCATGTGAGCCTGCAGGGACCAAGCAAGCCTGCCGGGGGCCAGATCGCAGGGTGACATGCACCCTCCCCCCGGTGTCCTGGTCTTGGGGCTGGCTTTGGTGTGCTCTGGCCAACAGCGGAATGAAGTCAGCTGCTGCTGAAGTGTCTCTGTCCACTCTCTCTCTGCTGCACGATGTTCCTGTCTGCCCTCCAGGATGTGCTCCAGTCAAGCTGCCCAGGACCGCCAGGCCTCAACAAAGAGGTACCTGTGTTCCAGGGTGCTGCAGGGTGTATTACTCACCCTCAAGAAAACGGTTCTTCTCAACAAGATTGCACACCCAGCACAATCCCAGAACCTGACTTCCTCACTAGCTCAGAAGCTAGCAACCTCTATACAAGACATGAAGGCAAACAGGAACAGTCTTCTCAAGTGTCACCACTGTCTTTAAAATTTCTTCCACGTTTGGCATCTCAGAAATATGGCAGCAGCACCAGCTGGGGGGCAGCTCCCCACCACCCAGAGTTTGATTTGTATGGACACGGGCCGTATCCCCACCATCCAGAGTTTGATTTGTATGGACACAGGCCGTATCCCCACCACCCAGAGTTTGATTTGTATGGACACAGGCCGTATCCCCACCACCCAGAGTTTGATTTGTATGGACATGGGCCATATGGATTCTGAAGCCCAGGGGAGCAGTTAAAACTTGGGATGAAGATAATCAAGCCCATATGGGACTTAACATTTTTCTCTATTGAACAAAGGTCACTTCCTCCAAGATACTATTTTGAGCAAGTAAGATTTCTGCAGTTGCGCAAGACTGAAGCTAATTAAACAGCACAGCAAAATGGAAAATAGATGTAACAGAGCATTTAAAAAATTTTAATGACATCCCGCCTGTTTTTCTAAACTCATTTGTAGTTGCCATCGCTCCCCACCCTGAAGTTCATGAGGGGTGGGAAGGGGAGGGCTTGTATCCACTTCATGTCACTGGCGTGGAAAAGCCTTTCAAAGGGAAGTGTGGCTGAGGAGTCTTGCAGAGTCTTTTCCTACACAACCTGGCCAGCACTTTTGGCTTCCACTCTTGAACTCTTTTAAATTAACGTTTTCCATCTCTCAAAAGAAATTTCCATCTCAGCAACTCCGACTTCAGCTTTTTTAATGGTCCTTTCTGGTCATCTCAAGCTCAGTTATCCTGAATGCACCTGCTAGGTTGCCTAAGAAACTTCATATCCGTCTGTTTCAGCTCAGAAAAAAAAAAAAAAATCACAGCATGATGATGCATGTTGGAGACAAAAATCAAAGTGAACAAGCAGAGACAGACATTACACTTGTAAAATCTTTTTACAATGTTATATCCACAATTCAAAGTGGTCACATCTTTCTGAAACAATCAAAGTTTCAAATCAGACTGGGATGAGGCAGGTTTCCTTTCTTCAAAAGTGCATTCACAGAAAGAAAACACAGATGTTTTAAGAGGGACCAAGAAGGGGAAACAGAGTCTCATCACTATTTCTCTCCTTCCCCAAATCAACTTTTCAAACATCTTTTAGAACGTTTCTCTTTCCAAGTGTCTGAGACAGTAGAGCAAAATGGACATGTGTTCTGAGTAGCTTACATCAGACAAAGGCTCAGTACACACAGCACTCAACCATCTATTGAGCATGGCCTGGACCATTTTCTCAAATCCTCCTGACACAGTAATTAATTAAGAGGAAACAAGATGAGAATGATGCCTGATGTATATATAAGAACCCTGGCAACTGCAAGTCAGGCGTTGTTTCCAACGTAAGAATGCTGACGTCTGCTAGTCAGGGAAGAGAAGAGGCAGGTGGATGCTGCAGGCGAATCAGGGGTTCTGGTCTCAGCAGCAAGGACGCAGCCGCAGGACCAGCTTCTCAGGGGGGATGGCGTCTCCCGCCAATGCCACGTCCACATGCAGAGGCAGCCAGCGTCTCCTGCGCCAGTGCTCATCAAAGGGGCCGTTTCCTCTGCCTGGACGTTAGGCCGGAAAGCCTTCTGCTCATTTTCTAAGAAAGCTTTGCAATTTAAACTGTCCAACAAATACTTTACTTATTCATTTTACCATTTATATCTTGTAATAATCTCAGTACTGCATATTAAGTTAAAAAAAGCAGAATAACAGAAATGACAGTGACTAAGAAGAGTTGACTCATTGGAAAAGACTCTGATGCTGGGAGGGATTGGGGGCAGGAGGAGAAGGGGAAGACAGGATGAGATGGCTGGATGGCATCACCGACTCAATGGACGTGAGTCTGAGTGAACTCCGGTAGTTGGTGATGGACAGGGAGGCCTGGCGTGCTGCGATTCATGGGGTCGCAAAGAGTCGGACATGACTGAGCAACTGAACTGGACTGAACTGAATGTGCTATCAGTCGGAGTTGCTGTGAACACGAGGGTCAACAAGGATTAACGCAGGGGGAGGCCAGAGGCAGACGGAACAGCCTGGGTGACAGGCGTTCAGGCCTGCGCTGGGTGGGGCAGCAGGAGCCGTGTGGAAAGGGAACAGAGAGTCAGGAAAGGAAACTGCGGTTACCACCGCCACGTGCCTGTGTGACGCCCCCACCCAGTGGTCACGTCACCGTCCTCACGCGTGTTGGCTGAGAGTGAGATCTTAGTCACAGCCAGCGGCTTCTGCAGCATCGCAGACTCCAGACTCGACTCCCAACCGGTCTCAAGCTCCCCTTTTTCAATCAGCTTCTGATCACAAATCAAGGAAAAATACACCACGGAACGGCTTTGAACGCTGATACTAGGACAAGGGTGACATGGGTTAGACATGTGAGCCAGGGGATCAGACTCGGTCTGTGCTTGAGCTCACGGACACTGTCCCAGGGAGCCGGCCCGTGGCCAGGAACACGGGCAGCCCGCAGCCACCACGACCGGAGCCCAGCCCCCAAGACCCAGACAGTGGCGCCGGCCTTGGTCTCTGAGGCAAGATGCAGACCTCCCAGCGGTCAGGGAAGCAAGAGCGGAGTGTTCCTTCTCTCTGCCCCTCAGTCATGGTGGGCTCAGGAGTCATGGGCCCTGGGACTCGGGGAGCAGAGTCTCCCCAAGAGGCACTCAGTGAGTCAATGGGCTTGGGGGGTCAGTGAGGCTGCCCCCACTTTGTGCAGAGGCCAGAACCTGAGCAGGGTCACAGGAGGGACTTTGGGGAAAGCAGAACAGCGAGTTCTCATCTTACTGCGGAGCACTTTGTTAGTAAGGGAGTTTCTCCCAGGAAGCACCCTGGCACCTGTGGCTTGGGTGACGGCAGACAGAGCCTTCCCAACCTCCTCCCCACAGCTTCCTTCTGATGGACCCAGATGCCGCAAGAGGGTTTCTTTAGTGTCTTACTCTTCAGCTGTCTTCCGCATCTGACACTCAAAAATAGTAATATTCACATACAATTTTATTTTTTTAAAAAAGCAGGCTCCAGTATGTTCAACCTCAGCCATCTCTTGAGCCATCTGAGCTGGGGCCATTCTGTTAATTCCCCAGTTCTGAGCACTAAAGATGAGCATGTCCCCAGTCTGCCCCACTCCCTTCAGAGGTCAGATGATATCGGGTGTTTGAAGGGGAGGGAATGCAGCCTGGCACCTCACTCTGCAGAGAACCCTGGCAGCAAGCAGGGCAAACACGGGTGTCTACCTGTGTGCGCCCATATGCCCCCAAGGGCTCAGAGGGTGCTTGTGACGGAACGGGCTTCAGGAGAGCCCCATGTGCACACCCTCTGCATCCATCAGATGAAGGCTGGGATGCGCGACAGCCATGTCATGCCCACGCTGTTGCCCTCCTCCATCTGCCCACCACCACTCTCGGCTCATTGTGGACCCTGGGGTCACTAGTACCTGGACTCAGGCCCTTGAGGGTCTCTTCTGGAACATTTTTAAGCATGCTGGGGCAGCCGGTGATCTGCACATGTGAGCTCTCCAACAGCCTGCCTACTCCGCCTGTGCCCAGTTCTGCTTTCTCAGACAGTGGATGGAGGTTCTCTGAGTGCTGGGCTCCTGAGCTGTGAGCAGTCTCAGCGATCGGGGTGACTCCAGGACCCACTGCCAGGGTCCCCACTCTCCCGCCCTTTCTGGGAACAAAAAATGGACCCGAGATGCAGTTGTGGTCAAGGATACTTTGGGGAAATCCACTGGAAAGGAATGTGTCCAGAATACTAAACAGAGCCTCACAAGGCATACACCTGTGCCCCCACCCTCGTGCCCTGGACACTGGTGTGAGGACTTGGTACCTGGGGATGCACCATGTCACAAGCGTGGGGATGCCACACACACTCAGGACTGCGAGCCCCCGAAAGAGGTCCTGGCCACCAGCACGTGGGTGTCATGTGCGAGTGTGTACGTGTGTGAGTGTGTGTGTGTGTGTAGGTGCCATGGATGAGTGTGAGTATGTATGTATGTGTGTAGGGTGTGTGTGTCTAGGGTGTGTGTGTGTGTGTGTGTGTGTGTCTGAGTGTGTGGGGGAGTGTATGGGTGTGTGTGTGTGTATGTGTGTGTGTAGGGTGTGTGTGTTTAGGGTGTGTGTGTGTGTGTAGGGTGTGTGTGTCTAGGGTGTGTGTGTGTGTATATGTGTGTGTAGGGTGTGTGTGTATTGTGTATGTGGGTGTCTGGGTGTGTGTGTGTGTCTGGGGTTGTGAGTGTGTCTGTATCTGTGAGTGTGAGTGAGCGTGAGAGTGGTAGTATGTGAGTGCAAGTGTGTGGAGGTGTGTGTGTGGGCTTGTGAGTGTATGCGTGTGTGGTGTGTGTTAGTGTGTATACGTATGTGACTGTGGTATGTATGTGTGTGTATGTGTGGGGGATGTGGTGGTGTCTGTGTGCACGTGCAGGAGTGTGAGAGTGTATGTGAGTGAGTGTGTGGATGTGTGGAGTGAGCATGCGCATGTGTGTGAATGTGCTCAGTGTGTGTGAGAGTATGCTGTTTGCCTCCGTATGCACAGATAACAAAACGAAGGCATGTCATTACTAAGGCCAACACCTTAACAGCCACAAGCAATGGCATTTTGAGAGGAAAAGCTGAACCAAAGCTGAGGCACTGAGCTGAGACACCAGCGCCTGCTCTGAGGCAGAGGCCCACCCACGGCTCCTCCACCCCAGGGGACAGCTCTGGGGTCTCCTCTCTGCGTTCCCGTTTGACAAGGTTCAGGTTAACCTGCGGAAGCTGGTCGAGCGTCTGGTGAAACGGCGACACCGGGGAGAGGAGTCTGGAGCACGAGTGGGCCCACTGCAGAGCGCACGCCGACAGAGCTGGCCCGCGAGATGGAGCGCGCAGAGGGCCGGACACCCGGGGGGCCCAGGAGCCGAGGAGGCGAGGCTGTCTGGGCCCCGCGAGCTCAGAGGGACGCGGGCTGCGTCAACGGGACGTCGTTAGGGGCGGACTGCCCGAACTCTGCTCCTGTCCAAGCTCCTTGAAGGCTAGCAGGCGCCCCCTCTGATGCTCCTGGCACTGACCCTGACTCCCAGGGAGAGCATTTCCCACATTATGACCCCGCGATGGGAGACTCTGCACCCCCGCCTCCTCCTCCCCATCCCCTTCCCTCCTTTTCTTAATTCTGCTGCTTAGAAGAATAGCGCGAGTTTCTTGGCAGGTTTCCTTTCAGAGAATACTGTGTTCCTCAAGGCTGCTTTTTAAAAACCAGTAGCTTATCTGTGATAAACGCTGATGACAGACATGAAATAATATGAGAAAGTGGAGCCCGGAGCAGAAAGATGCTCAAACCCGAAATACATTTGGACAAGAAAAAAGGAGACTGGCAGCTCTGTACAATCTCGGGCTGTGCCATGCCTTCCCCTCACCCCCAGCTAACCTCTGCAGACAGGAACAAGGCCGGACATACAGACTGTGGCTGAGACGCCCCGCGGGGGCTGTCTGGCGGAGCTGTCGACTTACTGCCCAGCTTGGTGTGCCCAGGCCCCTGTGGTTCCCTGCACCGCTGGACACACAACATTCTCAGCTCCAAAAGAAACCACACTCCAGGACTCACGCCACCACCAGCACTGGAACTTAAACCACTGAACAGTGTCTTTTAGAAATAAATGAAAAGCTATAGTTAGTTGGGCTTCCTAATTAAGACGTAAATTTGAATCTTAGGTACAATTTCACAAAAGTTCCCAGACTCTGTGATTTTTAAGGATAAAACTCATACCTCAGGCAATCAGGATTTGGGATTCTGCTAGTGACAGTGATGTAGCTGGTAAAATCATTTCACTTTTCATTAGTTGCTAATGACTAAAGCAAATAATGGGCTTCCCTGATGGCTCAGTGGTAAAGAATCTGCCTGTGATGCAGGAGACACAGGTTCAATCTCCGGGTCAGGAAGATCCCCTGGAGAAGGAAATATTCTTGTCTGGAGAATCCCATGGACAGCGGAGCCTGGCAGGTTACAGTTCTTGAGGTCTCAAAGAGTCAGACATGACTGAGTGTCTGAGTACAAAGCATGAAAGCACACTAATATTTGATAATTGTATTTATGATCAAACTGTACTCATCACATTGGTCATATTTTCCAACACATGTCAATAATTTTACAAGATGAATTAGTGGCACAAAAACAGACCCACAGATGAATGGGGCAGGATAGAGAGCCCAGAGGCAAACACACTCACCAGGGTCAGTTAATCTGCAACGGAACAGGCAAAAATAGACAATGGAGAAAAGAGAGCCACTGTAATATTAACAATGGTGCTGAGAAAACTGGACAGTAGTATGTAGTGGGCTGGCCAAAGAGTTCATTTGGGTTTTCTCAGAAAATGTTATGGAAAAACCTGAATGAAATCTTTGCCAACTCGCTAAAAGAATGAAATTGGAACTTTTCTCACACCATAAACAAAAATAAATTCAAAATGGATTAAAGACCTAATGTAAGACCAGAAACCACAAAACTCTTAGAAGAAAACATACACAGAATACTCTGACATAAATCACTACCAATGTTTTTTTTTAGATCTAAGGCAAAGGAAATTAAAGCAAAAATAAACAAATGGGAACTTAATTAAACTTAAAGCTTTTGCAGAGCAAAGGAAATCATGGACAAAATGAAAAGACAACCTACTGAGGAGAAGAAATATTTGCAAATGATATGACTGATAAGGGGTTACTGTCCAAAATACATAAACACTCATACGACTCAATAGCAAAGAAACAAATACTCAATTAAAAAAAACAGAAGACAATTCTCCAAATAAGACAGAGGGTCAACAGGCACGTGAAAAAATGGTCAAAATCACCATCAGGTAAATGCAGGTCAGAGCCACAGTGAGGTATCACCTCACGCCTGTCAGAATGGCCATCATCAAAGAACACAAACTATTAACGCTGGTGAAAATGCGAGAACAGGGAATCCCCCTGCACTGTTGGCGGGAATGTAGATTGGTGCAGCTGCCATAGGAACAGTCTGGACACGTCTTAAGAAACTAAAAATAGAACTACCATATGGTTGAGGAGCCACTCCTGGGTGTATACCCAACCTCGTATGTGAATGGCCACTTGGTTTTTGACAAGGCTGCCAAGATCATTCAACGGAGAAAGAACAGTCTCTTCAGCAAACAGTGCTGGTATTAACACAACTAAATATTCACACACAGGAAAGAAGCTTGACCCTGACCTCACAGCACATACAGAAAGTAAAGCTTTGATCAGTGGATCAAAGACCTAAACAGAAGAGCTAAAATTATAAAACTCTTAGAAAGAAACATTGAAGTAAATCCTCATGATTTTTGGATTTGGCAATGGTTTCTTAGAAATGATACCAAAAAGCACAAGAGAAAAAAAAGAGACTGCCTCAAAATTAAAAACTTTTGTATTATCAAAGGACACTCAAGAGAGTATAAAGACAACCCCCAAAATGAGAATATTTGCAACTGCATATCTGATAAAGGCCACCTAGCCAGATTATAGAACAAACACACTCCAACACCCCAATTAAAAGATGGGCACAGGACTTGAAAAGATATATCTCCAAAGAGAATGTACAAATCTCCATGAATAGATGAATGGATAAACAACATGTAAATTCATACAGTGAAATATTACTCAGCCCTAAGAAGGAGATACTGAACAGTGAAATCCGAACTACAATATTGGTTGCTGCTGTTCAGTCATTCAGTCATGTCCGACTCTCCCCGTGGACTGCAGCATGCCAGGCCAGGCATCCCTGTCCTTCACCAACTCATGTCCATTGAGTCAGTGATGCCATCCAACCATCTCATTCTCTGTCGGCCCCTTCTCCTCCTGCCTTCAGTCTTTTCCAGCATCAGGGTCTTTCCTAATGAGTCAGCTCTTGGCATCTGGTGGCCAAAGTACTACATCTTCAGCTTCAGCATCAGTCCTTCCAATGAATATTCAGGACTGCTTTCATTTAGGATTGACTGGTTTCATCTCCTTGCAGTCCAAGGGACTCTCAAGAGTCTTCTCCAACACCACAATTCAAAAGCATCAATCCTTCATAGCTCAGCCTTCTTTATGGTCCAGCTTTCACATCCATACATGACAACTGGAAAAACCATAGCTTTGACTAGATGGACCTTTGTTGGCAAAGTAGTGACTCTGCTTTTTAATATGCTGTGTAAGTTGGTCATAGCTTTTCTTTCAAGGAGCAAGTGTCTTTTAATTTCATGGCTGCAGTCACCATCTGCAGTGATTTTGGAACTCAAGAAAATAAAGTCTGTCACTGTTTCCACCGTTTCCCCATCTATTTGCCGTGAAGCGATGGGTTCGGATGCCATGATCTTAGTTTCTGAATGTTGAGTTTTAAGCCAACTTTTTCACTGTCCTCTTTCACTTTCAAGAGGCTCTTTAGTTCCTCTTCACTTTTTGCCATAAGGATGGTGTCATCTTCGTATCTGAGGTTATTGATATTTCTCCTGGCAATCTTAATTCCAGCTTGTGCTTCATCTAGCCTGGCATTTTGCATGATGTACTTTACACATAAATTAAATAACCAGGGTGACAATATACCACCTTGATGTACTCCTTTCCCAATTTGGAACCAGTCTATTGTTCCATGTCCAGTTCTAACTGTTGCTTGTTGACCTGCATACAGATTTCTCAGGAGGCAGGTCAGGTGGTCTGGTATTCCCATATCTTGAAGAATTTTCCATAGTTTATTGTAATTCACATAGTCAAAGGCTTTGGCATAGTCAATAAAGCAAAAGTAGATGGTTTTCTGGAACTCTCTTGCTTTTTCTATGATCCAGTGGATGCTGGCAATTTGATCTCTGGTTCCTCTGCCTTTTCTAAATCCAGCTTGAACATATGGAAGTTCTCGTACTGTTGAAGCCTAGATTGGAGAATTTTGAGCATTACTTTGCTAGCATGTGAGATGAGTGCAGTTGTGAGGTAATTTGAGCATTCTTTGGCATTGCCTTTCTTTGGGATTGGAATGAAAACTGACCTTTTCCAGTCCTGTGGCCACTGCTGAGTTTTCCAAATTTGCTGGCATGTTTGCAGCACTTTCACAGCATCATCTTTCAGGATTTGAAATAGCTCAACTGGAATTCCATCACTTCCACTAGCTTTGGTCATAGTGATGTTTCTTAAGGCCCACTTGACTTCGCTCTCCAGGATATCTGGCTCTAGGTGAGGATCACACCATTATGCTGATGAAAGTAGCCAGAGACAAATGTTATATACAGTATGATTTTATTTATGTGAAGCACACAGAAGAGAGGTTGCTTAGGGGTGGGAAATGGGGGTTTGGGAGGAGGGCTTGCTCAGAAAGCACCAGGTTTCTTTCTGATGAAAATATTCTAAAAAACAGACTGTGGCAATTGGTGGGCCTACTGTGTCTACACTGAGAACCACTGAACTGTATGCTTTACATGAGTGAGCTACATGTGTGAATTACGTCTCATTAAAGCTGTCAGAACAAGGAAAATGAATTAGGCAGGTAGTTAATAAAAGCTAGCTAAGTTTCAGCACTTATCCACTTAAAAGGAAGAGGCAAGATAAAAGAATCACATAAATTTATATAGTTTCAGGATTATGAATGAAAACATTTAAGAACTGGATTAAGAATCCATGTCTACATGAGGGCCTGACGCCTTCCATTAGTTTCCAGTCTATCTGATTTACGTGCTCAGTGTCAATGTTCTCCTTGTAAGCGGGAGAAACTTCTGTGAGTTCTCCAAACTATTCCACCCTGAAGATGGAGCTCCTAGTTCTCTAATCACATTCCAGTTAGGATTTCTTTCATGTGAATCCATTTCAGCGGAGAAAACAATTCTTTGTGAAGAGTCACTGTCAGATTATGTAAAATAAACATCATGTGTATTTTAATGTTTCTGATGAATCGTGTTCTACACTTTGATTTGCCCTTAGATAACCTTGGTTTGACTAGGAATGGCATTATTTTAAGGTCAGAAAAGGGAAGAATTGCGCTTTGAGCTCAGGTTACTTTTGGAGACATTTGTAAACATCCTACACTTTTCTGAAATTTCTGATTATGCTCCCTGACCCTAAATATCATTTCCAACAGACCCTGAATTTCTGGACTGGGTGGGCAGCAACCGGCTTTCTCCAATAAAAGGCTACCAGCTTGCCCTACATCAGCTCAGGTTGTTCTGGGCTCACCCCCAGCAACACACAATAAGTTTCCTCTCTCCCGCATGACTCACAGCTCCTCTGAATCATTGCTACACTTGCTCTTCAAGTTATTCACCACCTGGCACTGAGTCTAAGTCACTCACCTCCATGGAAACAAGAGAGGGAAGGGGCTTCAAGAGAGCTGACCAGTAAGAGTTCTGCAGAAACTCCCTGTGGAAGAGGGTCTGTCCTGGGCTGCAGACACGGACAGGGGTCCTGGGCTGCCCGAAGTTTCCAGAGTTGTTTGTCATGGGAGGAGATGCAGACAGGCCTTGGCGAATTTAGAAACTTCTCCTTCATGACAGATCAGTTGGTTATTCCAGGGCTTTGAGGGTCCCCTGTGGTCCGTGAGCAGTGTTTCCTGCCTGGCTACAGTGCTGAGCCCGCCCCAGAGAACAGACTGTCAACATTCTGCAGCCTTAAGTAAACATAAGTGGCCCCACCCATCTCTCTCTCTCTCTTTTTTCTGGTTGTGCTCTGCAGCAGGGGGATCTTAGTTTCCCAGCCAGAGACTGAACCCGTGCCCCCTGCAGTGAAAGGGCAGATCCTGACCACTGGACTGCCAGGAAAGTCCCTACTCCCCTCATTTCTGATACCCAGCATACAAAAGTTCACACATGTGATTTTCAGGAACTCTATGGGACTTGAATGAAAACCAGAACTCCTAATCGGTCAGCGATTTTTCCATCAAAATTTTTTCCTCACTACATTTTCAAGGTGAAGCCGGGGTGGAGGGGTGGGAGGGAACATAACCTAGGAAAAATTCACTTGTATTTTGCAAGGTTTGCAAGTTGGTTATTTCAGAAACTTTCTCTATGTGTAGTCAAGGAACAAAAGAGTCATTGTCCACATTGCCTTAATGAAAGTAATGCCAACAAAGGTAGGCAGCACCAGCTGGGTGCCCGCCCTGTGGCTCTGCTCTGCGCCAGCACATTGTCACCAAGACCACAGTCCCATGAAGCAGGCACACCGACATGGCCTTGACGTGAGGAGGAACTGGGCTGGGGCGTGAGAGGCTCGTGAGAGGCTCGTTCAAGGTCATCTGGTCTGCAAGCCGTAGGGGCTCTCCTCAGTCTACACTGCTTCCTGAGACTGGAAACAGCGTCCCTTTAACAACAAGGTCCAAAGTCACAAATGGGCTTTTCCTAAAACGTGGTGGACTCAATGGATGCATTCTAATTGTGTTTCTTTCTTAGATCAGGGGTGTTAGCGGGGAGGGAGGGAGAGAGAACCACTGCGGTTTCACTGGGATATGAGTGAAGGGAGCCTCACTGACTTCCAGGACAGCAGGGTGGCAACCAGGTGCCCCCAGGAGCTGACACCAACAGGAAGGGTGCTCCCTGAGCAGCTGAAGGCCTGGCCACTAGCCTCCTCCGAAGGCGGGGGACGGCGGAGCAGAGGGCAGCCTGGGGGTTCCTGGGAGACCAGCTCCACCCATTCCTGGAGCCTCAGCCACACCTCCTCCTGTTCTTCAGAGCCAGGAGGCTTCCACTGTGGGGACAGCGAGACCCAGTGACACCTGGCCCAGCAGAGGGAAGGGGCTGAAGATGAGCACAGGAATCAGGTGGGTGTGTCCACCGAGGGCTGAGGCCAGCCCCCTCTCCCCCAGCCTCCAGATGTCTGCCAAGCAGTCCCTGCTGGTCCAGTCTTGGACAGGGAAGGAAATGAACTCTTTTCCTTCTGGAGAAACTGAGCAACCTACGAGGAAAGGCCTGTAGACCCTGGCATTTGGGGTCCTTGCCAAACACTAGGGGGACCGCTATCCG
Source organism: Ovis aries (assembly GCF_016772045.2). Taxonomy (NCBI): domain Eukaryota; kingdom Metazoa; phylum Chordata; class Mammalia; order Artiodactyla; family Bovidae; genus Ovis; species Ovis aries. The sequence goes on from NC_056055.1 coordinate 112,147,406, forward strand.
CCAGCAAGCCGCAGCCAACCAGTTTCCAGTCAGTGATCATGAGATATTTAAGGAAAACGTCAGACACAGAATTCCTGAATAAGGCAAGTGGATACAAAAAAGAAAGCAAGCAAGAAAGAAACTTGAGGGAATAGAGAAAATGCCAAAAATGGTGGGGGACAGCTAAGTAACAAAAATAATGACAGTCACCCCCCGCCCCAATAAAAACATCCAACGATTAATAGCTGCAGAGAGATACAGGGCACGATGTCATCCCTGACACAGAGCAGGAAGCCACAGAAAATCTAGAGAATGAGAAAGAAGACTTGGGAAATGAAAGTATGACTGCAGAAATGACAAATCCAGCGAAAGGTTTGGGAGACAAAGGTGAAGAGATCTACAGAAAGTACAATGAAAATAGGCAAGAAAAACACAGAAAATCAGAACCTCAGGCCTAATGCAGCAGTTCTAGACATCAGGATAATACAAGTTTTGGCAAGAGAGGACTGAGAAACTGGAGAGGAAGCAAAAAAGTGATAGGAAGAAATTGGCAGAATGAATTTTCAAACTGCAACTATCCTACCTGAATATCCTGTACAAGGCTGGAAAAATACTGTGCATCACTGAGGAAATCTCAGAGCACCAGGATCAAAGATGAGATCTGACAGGTTTGTAGAATGAAACAAGAACTGGTCACACACAGAGGCGCAGAAAGCAGACTGGCCCTGGGCTCCCCCATGCCAGCACTGGAGACTGGAAGACTCTGAAGCGAGTTCCTCAGAACTGTTAGGAAAAGCCTATCTGTCCCTGCAGACCCAGCCTAACTGCCAAATCAGTGTGAGGATACGATAAAAACAGTTTCAGACAACCAGGGTCATTTGTTACTCGTTACTCAGTCTCTAAGTTCTGTCCAGTTCTTTGCGACCCCATGGACTGAGCATGCCAGGCTTCCCTGTCCTTCACCGTCTCCCAGAGTTTGCTCAAACTCATGTCCATTGAGTCAGTGATGCCATCCAACCATCTAATTGTCTTTTGTCCCATCTTCCTCCTGCCCTCAAGCTTTCCCAGCATCAAGGTCTTTTCTAATGAGTCAGCTCTTTGCAACAGGTGGTCAAAGTATTAGAGCTTCAGCATCAGCATTAGTCCTTCCAATAAATATTCAGGGTTGATTTCCTTTAGAATTGACTGGTTTGATCTCCTTACAGTCCAAGGGACTCTCAAGAGTCTTCTCTAGCACCACAGTTGCAAAGCATCAATTCTCTGGCACTCAGCCTTCTTTATAGTCCAACTCTCACATCCGTCCATGACTACTGGAAAAACCATACCTTTGACTCTATGGACCTTTGTTGGCAAAGTGCAATCTCTGCTTTTTAATACATTATCTAGGTTTGTCACAACTTTCTTTCTAAGAAGCAATTATCTTTTATTTGGTTACAGTCACCATCCACATTGAATTTGGAGCTCAAGAAAAGAAAATCTGTCACTGTTTCCATTTTTTTCCCGTGAAGTGATGGGACCGGATGCCATGATCTTCGTTTTCTGAATGTTGAGCTTTAAGCCAAATTTTTCACTGTCCTATTTCACCTTCATCAAGAACCTCTTTAGCTCCTCTTCACATTCTGCCATAAGGGTGGTGTCATCTGCATATCTGAGGTTATTGATATTTCTCCTGGCAATCTTGATTCCAGATTGCACTTCATCCAGCCTGGCATTTCGTATGATGTTAAATAAGTTAAATACGCTGGATGATGACATACAGCCTTCACGCACTCTCCTCCCAATTTGGAACCACTCTGCTGTTCCATGTCTGGTTCTAGAAGCCACTGGTCCTTCATGCTTTCTTTGAAAGCTACTGGAGGGTGTGTGCTTCTGGCATATGCGAGAGGAAAATGAAAAAAGGAAACACTGGGCTTTCAGGAGCCAGGAACCAAGAAAAGAAAGAGGGGAAGGCACCGCAAAGATGACAGTGAAGGGGAGTCAGGAGGAACAGCTGTGCCCTGAGCCATGGAGCAGTTGGTCAAGAATGGGGAAGAGAATGCGGGGACTGCCAGGGGACACGCCTGCACTTCAGATACTTCACAGCAGGAAAATAACACAAGAAATGCAGCGCTTAATGCACCCCAATGCTCACTGCAGCAGTTTTCACAACAGCCAGGACAAGGAAACAGCCTAGATGTCCATCAACAGATGAGCAGATAAAGAGGGTGTGGTGCGTATACACAGTGGAATATTACCCAGCCACGAAGAGGAATGGGATAATGCCATCTGTAGCAACGGGCCACTGCCAGATATTATCGTACCAAGCGAAGCCAGAGAATGACAAATGCCATATACGTAGAATCTAAATTATGAGGCAAACGACCTTATCTATGAAACAGAAACAGACTCACGGACACAGAGAAGAGACTTGTGGTTGCCGAGGAGGAGGGAGGGATGGAGTGGGGGAGACTTGTGGTTGCCGAGGAGGAGGGAGGGATGGGGTGGGGGTTGGGGCTGGCAGATGCAAACCATCTCAAACAGAATGGTGGCACAGGGGACTACAGCCAGCGTCCTGTGACGCGCCGTGATGGAAAAGGGTGCGGAAAAGAATGTGCACGCACATGTGCAACCGAGTGGCTCTGCTGCACAGCAGAAACGAAGAGAACACTGTTAAAACAGAACTTGCCCAGTTAAAAAAGAAAAAGCAGCAACACTGTTTAGAAGGTGCTGACTAGCTGCCCTGGTGGTCTCAACAAGACCCGACGAGGCTACAGATAGTTCATCGTGAAAAGAAGGCCAGGACCAGGACGGGAAATAGCCTGGGTGAGCCTGAGCACCGTGTCCCAGACACGCCTCCATCAGACTGGCCTCCTGCACCTGCACAAAGGTGCGGAAACAGTTTCCCTGGGACTCACGCAACTCCTTACTTTGAAATGTTGCATCCGTGTGACACATCCAGGTTGTATAAGCAGCAGTGAAGCATTTTCAGAGGAAAAATCTGCAACGTGTCTACTTACTCTTCATGCAGGACAACAGTCACTGCTCCCATAAGGATAAACATCCACCCACATTGTGCCTTTGTTGGTGGGGGGAGTGTCCAGCCCATGGTGGAGACTCTCAGGTTATGACTGCATAGAGTAGTTTTTCCCTCCTGTAACCTCCACAATAATCCTGCTTCACCTGAGACAGTGTTCTGACTACACACTCAAGTCAACATGGGCCATACATGAATAGATTGTTTCTTAGAACAAGACATGCTCACACCACAGGCAACCATCAACAAAAATAAAAAAGGCAACCCACCAAAACAGAGAAAATATTTGTAAATTATATGACCAATAAAGGGTTAATACCCAAACTATACAAACACCTCACAGGACTCAACAGCAGGAAAAAAAAAAAAATGAACAGCCTGATTAAAAATGGGTAGAGGACCTGAACAGACATTTTTCTAAGGAAGATACACAGATGGCCAACAGATACCTAAAAAGATGCTCAGTATCACTAATCATCAGAGAAATGCAAATCAAAACTGCAAGGAGGTATCCACTCACATCTGTCAGAATGGCCATCATCTAAAAGTCTGTAACTGATAAATGCTGGAGAGGGTGCGGAGGGAATGGAACCCTCCTACACTGTCGGTGGGAAGGTAAGTTGGTGCAGCCACCATGGAGAACAGTAGGGAGAGTTCACAGAACTTAGAAACAGAGCTGCTCTCTGGGCCAGTGATTATACTTCTGGACATTTATCTTCAGGAAACGAAATTGCTATTTTGAAGAGACAGCTGCACCCCATGTTTGCTATAGCTCCATTCACAGCAGCCGAGACACGGATTCAGCCTAAGCATCCATCAATGGACGAATGGTAAAGACAGGAGGGTGTCCCCCTCTCTCCCACGCTTCTACACACACACACACACACACACACACACACAATATTCAGCCATAAAAAGAAGGCAACTCTGCTCTTTTTGACAACATGGATGGACCTTGAGGGCAGTATGGTGCATGACAGACTGAGAGAGACTGAACCTGTACTACATGACCTCATCTTTGTGTGGAATCTTTAAAAGAAAATCACAAAACCCAAAAAACTGGAACTCATAGATACAGAGATTAGATTGATGGTTGCCAGAGTCTGGAGGTGGTGAGGGGTAACTGAAATGGGTGAAGAGGGATCAAGAGCTACACACTTCCAGGTGTAAGATAACTAAGTCAGGGATGTAATGGACCACATGTTGGCGGCAGTTAACAGTGCTGTGCCGTGTATTTCCAAGCTGCTAAGAGAGTGGGTCTCCAGTGTCCTCCTCGCAGTGGTGGGTATTAAAAGGACTTACTGCAGTGGCTGTTTCACAGTGTTCACACATATAGGAAACACACTGCACATCTTAACTAATATGGGGCTCCATGGCAATTATTGCTCAAGGAAAAAAATTAATAAAAAAAGATCAAAAAAGTTGTTGTCTATAAATTTCATGTGAAAGTAGATCACAGGGGAAATTTGACACTGGGGGAACATGACTCAACCTGGGAATAAATCCAGAGTAAATGAGAGATTGCTCACAACCAAGTGGGATGCAGCGAGCTAGAGGAACTCAGTTATTTTCTCATATAACCCTAAATTAGTTTTAGACTGTGGAGTTGGATCATAAAGAAGGCTGAGCGCCAAAGAATTGATGCTTCTGAACTGTGGTATTGGAGAAAGCTCTTGAGAGTCTCTTGGACTATAAGGAGATCAAACCAGTCCATCCTAAAGGAAATCAGTCCTGAATATTCATTGGAAGGACTGATGTTGAAGCTGAAGCTCCAATACTTTGGCCACCTGATGCGAAGAGCTGACTCATTAGAAAAGACCCTGGTGCTGGGAAAGATTGAGGGCAGGAGGAGAAGGGGATGACAGAGAATGAGACCATTGGATGGCATCACTGACTCAATGGACATGAATCTGAGTAAGCTCCAGGAGATGGTGAAGGACAGGGAAGCTAGGCGCGCTACAGTTCATGAGGTCACAGAGTCGGACACGGCTGGGTAACTGCATGACTGAACAAGGCCCTGTGGAGTGTACGCTGCAGGCTAGGAAGGATCTAGGAGACAGAGGAATTCAAAACTTTAATTTATTATCTATGGATACTCACAGTGTTGGAGTGACTTCTGGTCATTTTCCAGAGGTCAAGCTCTTAAGCAAAAGGCCATTCAGCTCAGGCCAACCTCCCACCCAAACCCACGACACAGAGACAGCCTGGCGGGACGGCTTCCCCAAACAGGCCCAGTTGGGGCCTGTGCATGATGCCTGTTGTCTGCCTGGACCCCCTCAGCCACAGGGTTCCACCCAAATCCAGCTCTGGGTGTGAGGCCCAGTCTACATCTGGGTGGCGTCTAGCTCATCACCAGCCTGCCTGCACGCTGCCAGGTGCTCAGGTAGCAGGAGATGCTGAGAGATGCAGGCCCGGATGCGGAGCAAGGGCAGACGGGCAGGCGGCCCCAGCTCCAGGGCTCCCGTTTCCGAGGCGCCCTCCTCCTCCAGAACGAAGGCGGCACTGCAGAGCCGGTCCCCCCTCACTCCACTCACTCACGACTGTGGGAGAATTCCAGTTTACTTACACTGCTTCCTACGGACTGTGTGCGAGTGGCCTTTGACCTGTCATTACGTGCAGGAGAAAGCCTCGCCGTTTCCCCGTGGGTGACACACGGTGACCACGGGGGCAGCAGCCCTTGGCGGAAATCAACTTCTCAAGTAACACACGGACAGGGGCCATCTCACTGCTTCTAGAAACTTCCATATGCCATTTTTGGTAAAAATTAAAACTTCTTCGTTATCTTTCTCTCCAGCAAGACAGCTGTGTAGTGTCAGACTGTCACAGTAAGGACGAGACCAAATACAGTTCTTAAACGCAGGATAATGAGAACACATGAAGTGAAATCCCTGCTGTTTCTCTAGGAGGCCTCACTGTGCAACCCTCTCCTCTGAGTGTGAGACTGCTTTGTGACATACTGCACACTGGCTGTAAAGGACGCTGCTCTAAGGAAACAACAGCTTCATGAAGGAGAGGAGGGAATCAGACGAAAAACACAGTCTCCCAGAAGGAGGCTTCCCCCCGGGCCAAACTGTCCAGAGGGCCAAGCTACAAAGTCCAAGTTAGAAATGGCAGGAGACCTTTCACGGTACCACATGGTACTCAGGCCGTGCTTGACGGCATTTGTTTTTCTTGCTGCAGACAGTACTGCACACAATGATACATCCCAGAAACCAGATGGCATGGCAACTATTTTCCAATGAAGAGAGAAACAAGGACAAGGAAATATTTGTGGTCTTTCCAGAAATCTTTCACAACCTTCACATTTAATGGCTATTACTAGCAAAGCAGAAAAGTTTGCAATGATAGCCGAGCCACATAATTACCCATATGTGACCGATTTATAAAATCTTCTGAGATAAAAAAGCACACCAGTGAACTGGACCTACTCTTTGTGGTTCCCAACATGCAGAGAGAAGGGAAAATACTTGGAGAGTATGCTAGTGAATCCACGGTGTCACTAGCTTCATACCAGGCAGCTGGAGTCACAAAGACCATCTGCAAAGATACACCCTCGGCCTCACAGACATACAAGGGGGACCCACGGGACGCTGAGAACCAAAGCAGGGCATACAACAGGCACAGTCCAGGGTTTCTGAGTGAAGATGGGGGAGAGGCAGAGACACTAACAACGTTTCTGTTTACAAAGGCTTTTGAGCATCATCAAAAACCTTCAGAGTCAATACATATCCTTCCCACAGCCTTGATCACAGGAGGCACCCACGTCACCCTCGTGTGACCGCCACACCCAAGGTCAGAAGATGGGAACCTCGCACAGCAAAGCTGCAGGTCCTGACTACAATTAATTCATAGCTTCCTTCTGAAGAAGGGAGCAAACTTGTGTGTCAGTTTACACACGGTTATCCAGCCAACGTGTCTCATGAAAATCTACGTGTTTTATCCAACTCGTTTAATAAGGACCTTATTCTTAAAACCAAATGAAAGAATACCCAGTTCCCTGCCACATATGGAAAAAGTTTTCAAAAACCAACATCCATTCCAGTGCTCTCCACGAGGTTTGTGTAATCATAACTTAAGTAAGGAAACAGCCATCCCTAGGGTTGCTGAGAAAATGGGCAGTCTGCTTTTACACATGGAAGAGGAATTAACTCAAATAAAGCTCCCTGTGACTAACATTTTCACCATTAGGTGATGAATTCCGTTCAGTGAAGGATCTACATGGTCACAGAAAAAAAGAAATGGATGGTAAAAAAAAAGAAGAAAAAACCAAAAACAAAATTGGCAACCCAATGTTGGTCTGTTGCAGCAGACAGAAATAAATTCTCTAGTAATAAAAGTTGTAGACACAAACTGAAATTCAATACCGATGGGTTAGAGACTCACTAGCTGAGAATGACTGTCTTACGGTATCAAAATCTAGGAAAGAGGTTTGTGCAATAAAAACCCACTCACAGTCTTCCCTGGATGGAAGAGGTGGGTAACCACAGAACGAACATACTGCTACGATGGAAATAAAATGAGAAGTGATGAAAAAACAAGTGTGAACTGGACTGGAGATGGCCATCTGCTTCTCAGTACTAACACTGTGCCTGGGTCGCTGGGCGTGAAACCCCAGCAGGTGAGCCCGGGCGCCTGACGGTCCTGCCCTTCCCCTCCCTCGAGGCAGCCTGGCCCTGCCTCTCCTCCTAGCCCCCCTGCTCTGGTCCCACAGAGCCCCCTCTGCAGGGTTATCTGTGGGGTCCTTATTCCCTCACAACACCCCGCCTCCTCGAACAGTGTCGCTGGAAATGCTTCGGTACTGACGCACGTTGCTGAAGTCTTGAGAATGTTAGGAAGTCTGCTGTGATCCTCTTTGGATCACGTGGTCCAGAGTGGTCTCGTGTGGTCCTGGACTTCCTGGTCCACTCCGAGGACAGTGCTGATCCCCCTGGGTGGCTGCCTCTCTTCAAGGTCTCTGCGCCCACCCAGCACCCCTCTCCCCGGCTGGCCAGGTCCTCACTCTGCTGACAGCTTCACTGATTCCCCTGGCCATCATCCATGTAAACGTTCCTCTAAAGTGTCCACTTTGGGCTTCCCTGGAGGCTCAGCTGGTGAAGAATCTGCTTGCAACGCAGGAGACCCTGGTGTGATTCCTGGGTTGGGAAGATCCCTTGAAGAAGGGATAAGCTACCCACTTCAGTATTCTTGGGCTTCCCTTGTGGGCTCAGCTGATAAAGAATCCGCTTGCATTGTGGAAGACCTGGGTTTGATCCCTGGGTTGGGAAGATCCCCTGGAGGAGGGCATGGCAACCCACTCCAGTACTCTTGCCTGGAGAATCCCATGGACAGAGGAGCCTGGCAGACTACAGTCCATGGGGTCACAGAGTCAGACACAGAAAAGTGTCCCCTTTGGACTCCCTGACCACCTTCTCCATGCCGTGACATCCTGTCCTGCACCTCAACTGGACACTCAGACATCCCTGGAATGCCTCAGCTGCTTGCAACTTCCTCTGTCTTGAGGTTTCGAATGTTCAGCATCCTCGCCCCCTTCGCTTGCTCCCCCACCTCCCTGTTCTCCCACCTCCCCTCCTGAGTCGTCTTCATCCTCGGTGTCCATTCCCTTGGCTCCTAGCTCTTTTCCCCTCAAACCTCAATCCGGCTTCACCTGCTTCCCTTTCTGGCCCAGCAAGGGCCCGGCCAGTGGTGCCAGCCAAGGAGAAAGCGTTGACGCAGTATTCACCTTGGAGGGCAGACCACGGCTGTCACCGAGTCCTGAGACCAGGCTCCCTGGGGGCACCATGGGCCAGTGTCCAATCCCAATGGGTTCTCCCCATTTCCACAAGGCACACAAGTCCGATCCTGGACTCCCTGAGCTCTCTCGTCGCTGGCCTCAGCCTTGCAGGCTCTTATTCATCCCATTCGCCACAGCCCCTCTTCCTCTGCTGGCAGGTATTGTTATCCGACTCGGAACCTCAGTCTTCCTTTCCGCGTCTCTTCTCCTTCCCCAGTGCTTCTGAGCCGGAAGTTACATCCTACTTTCTGTGTGAGGCCCTGTGTGGACTGGCCACTCAAGGCTGATCTGTAAAATATCTGGCTTATCTGGGCTTTAAGATGGAAATGTCTGACTCCTGTCACTTTTATCCCAATGCCTGAGACACGCCTTTGGAGGAAGGGGGTGTGGTTGGTGGAGAAGAGAGGCACACAGACAGTGAGTGAGGAGCAGTCTGTCTGGAACACAGGGTGTTCTCCAGGGAGGGCTCCCAGGATGCGGTCTCAGCCCACAGGGAGTCCAGGAGCCCCCGGCGTCTGGGAGGAGAGGAGGGCTTGGGGCCAGGGGGTGGGATGGGAGCTCACGGGCCGCAGCCTCCTGACTCCAGCTGTGCTCAGAGCTGATCAGCCCAGGTGACTGAGCTGAGGCTGTACAGAGGGTGGAGGATGGCAGAGACAGGCTACAAAAGGGCTTATTGTGTTAACGAATTTTTTTAATTGGATTAAAAAAAAACAAAACTGTCTCTGTTTTGTTTTTTCTCTGGTCATGCCACAAGGCATGCGGGATCTCAGCTCCCCAGTCAGGGACAGAACCTGGGCCCCTGCATTAGAAGCATGGAGTCTTAACCACTGGACCACCAGGAAAGTCCCAGGGCTTCTTTCTTTTAAAATAACACTTGTAAGCATAAAGGAACTCATATTGTTGAAAAATCAGTTGGGAAATCAAGTGAACAAGAAAACATCATGTGCTCAGCAGCCCACCTCCCTGACAGCTCCTGGTAACATCTGCTGTATTTCCTTCTAACACACAGTAGGAACTTCTACTTATTTTTTTGGCTAAGCTGTGTGACCTACAGGATCTTAGCGCCCTGACTAAGGACTAAAAGTGCCCTCAGCAGTGAAAACACGGGTCCTAACTGCTGGACTGCCAGAGAGTCCCACACAACACACATTTAGTTTGTTGAAATAGTACTTCTTTTTCTTTCACAAAATTAGTGTTCAGCTCATACATGAGCTCTTCTAGTAGTTTTCGCTCAGCACTTTTGTTACTATTTGGACACCAGATTCACAGCACTGTCTCTGGGCACGTGGTTCATACATGGCTCCGTCTTTCCTCTGAGCCAGGTCTGCCTCTTTAAAAATAAAAGGTCTCTAGCCAGCAGGGGGAGAGGGCAATGGCACCCCACTCCAGTCCTCCTGCCTGGAAAATCCCATGGACAGAGGAGCCTGGTAGGCTGCAGTCCATGGGGTCGCTAAGAGTCGGCCACAACTGAGCGACTTCACCTTCCCTTTTTACTTTCATGCATTGGAGAAGGAGGAAATGGCAGCCCACTCCAGTGTTCTTGCCTGGAGAGTCCCAGGGACAGGGGAACCTGGTGGGCTGCCGTCTATGGGGTTGCACAGAGTCGGACACAACTGAAGCAACGCAGCAGCAGCAGCAGCAGCAGCAGCAGGGCCTACGTTTTCTAGCTCACTTTGTGATCACTCAAGGGGCCCTCATATGCACTTAGACAAGATGAGATGGATTCACTGGAGAGACATTGCATCATCACGCACTCGTTCACGGAAAGCACCTAATATTTAAGATGAACACAAAGCATTCCTCTGGATGGCTAAAAACTACTTCCAAATATACGTAGTGTTATCAGCAAATACTTCCAACTCTATTTTAGACACAAGATGGACTCAAGCTTCTTTTAGGACATTTCTGTATCTTTAAGGACTTCATCATACCTACTGGGAGAGGGCTCTCTTTGACCTTTGTTCCTTACTTTGCCCCCAACTGCTTTCCTCATTTTCTCTTTGTTCTGTGTGTTAGATCTAGCAGGTAAGGCTTAACCTAGGATAGAACCTAGGAGACCATTTGTGTTTTAAAGCCAAACAGGCAGAGTGACAGAATTCAAGAGTGAGATCCGGAACCCCAGCCAGCAAAGGGGAAAGGCAGGAAAACTTCCAGCGTTCTGACAGGGCTGTACCTGGGGCCCGGGCCGTGTCCCACGTAAGCAGGATGGGGAGGCGCAGCCCGCAGCCCTGGGAGGCAAGCAGACGTCCGCATCAGACGGCGCTGACCCGTCAAGGACACGCACCTTGAAGCAGCAGTGTGCCTGCCCTCCAGCCGGCAGGGTGCAAGGATCCCTCGCTTTCCCACACGTCTCATGTTCTCTATAGCACTGTAAAGTCAGATATTCATAAAAGGTGACACAGAAGAAATGAGGAAGTGAAAAGGCTCCCAAATCAAGTACCCTGGATGTCTGGGTACTTCTCTAACTCCATCAGCGGGATTTTAATTTGATCCTTTATATTCACTCAACTTCTAGGACAGGCGGGTCAGTGGGAAGTACCGTCAAATGAGAAAACTCTGTGGTTGGTGGGGACAGAGAGTAGAGACCCTATAGTGTACCTGGGTCAGAAGTAACCCCGAGGAATGAGGTCACTCTAAACAGGAGAGACTTCTTGCTCTTTGTGGGTCTGTTCTTATTTCATTCATTCAAAATATTTCTGTGCATTTACGGTTTGTCAGGCCCTGACTGAGGACCCAGCAAAACGGCAGTGAGAAGACAGCGAGGTCTTCCACGGTAAGAAGCATCCCCATGGGAGAAACATCACCCAAACCAGCCTGCAGGCAAGTGAGCAGAGATCAGAAGTAGCTCCATGCTGTGGGGACAGCAGAGAGTGTGGTTTACGGGGACAGCTGGGGACTCCTCAGGGCAGGTGGTAACAGGGAACAAAGGGGGCAGCCAGCCATCTGCAGCCCAAAGGCATGCCAGGGAGTGAACACTCCAGGCAAGGGGACCCCACGCCCCAATTTCGTGTCTAGGAGTGGGGTGGGGACCATGGGGAGCTTCCAGGCAGGGCAGGTCCGGCTCAGCTGACCCTCTGATGAGAGGGTCCAGGCTGCCCTCCTCCTCCTGTCTGCTCTCCCCACTGCTCCTCATCATGCGGGTGTCAGCCCAGAACTGGACCAGGCGACACAGTAGCAGCAGTGCATTTATAGGGCCTGTCCTGTTTTAAGACAAGCGCTGCAGGAAGCACCGGGGCTCTCAGGGTGGGAGCGAGAGCAAGGAGGAAGACGCAAGGGTCCGAAGTGCAGCCCATCTGAGAAGCCATTTGGCTATTTCAGGTAGGAATCCTGACACTGCTTCCTGCAGGGGCCAGGGCGGGGCAGTGAGAAGCAGAGGAAGCTCCGGCCACACCTCGGGCAGGTGACAGAGCAGGGAGCGCTGCAGGGTCACGCCGCCATCCACAGACACAGGTGGGGGCTCCGAGGCGGGGGCAGGACCCGCGCTCGGCTCACAAGCGTGCACCGTCTCCCGGTGGAGCGGTGCTGCGTCCAGCACAGGGACGTGCCCCGGCTTCCCGTCCTCTCCCCGCCTCTCGCCTCTCGGATGCCTCATTGGCTCCTTCCGCACAAGAGGAAGAACATCAAAGAAGCAGGAAGTAACAGGGTCTGACAGCGGCATCCGCTCCTCCCACGCCTCTGGGCCTGGTGCAGGAGGTGCGCTTGGGGAGCGGACAGGACCTGCTTCTCTGTGCTCTCCACTGCCGCCTGCTCAGTGTGGCCCCGAGGTTGCCCCAGGTTTGTCCCTGGAGATGCCACACGCCTGTGTCTTTCAGGGACTGCTTTTCGGCAAGAATAAAGAGACGGGATTTTGTTTCCCATGAACAAACCGAGTGGTGTATTTATTTTGCCTCTTCAGGCAGCATTTGTAGACTTATTTGGTGGGCCCTGAACAAGGACGATAACATGACAAGCAGCTCACAAGCTGGTTTACCTTCTTCCCTCCTCTTTCGCTCTGATAAGCACTATGATTTCAGCCGCACGTCACTTCTCTCCTGTGCACTGCGAGGGACGACGCTGCGTGTCAGACACGGAGACTCTCGGACCCTCTCACGGCTTCCCTGGGCGCAGTGAAAGTGCCCTCTGGTCTATGGTGCGGTGTGTGGGCACCTGGAACTCACTAAACGGCCATGCTCAACCCCAGGGAACTCACACCAGAGGAGCAGAGTGTGAGCCAAGGACATCTCCTTGGGAGTGAACGTGGGAGCCCACAGCCCTGGGCCGGGGTACACCCTCAGGGCAGAGGCAGACCGCAGCCAGGGGCTGGGAGGGCGGCAAGACTCGTGCTGGGGGTTTCTGTTCTAGAATCTTGCTGCAGAAAGGAATTCAGGACATTCCTATCCTTTCATTTTAGTCTTTTTTTCCCCCCCTCTCATGATTGCTGCTGAGCTATTTGAGAGGAAAAATACAAAGAGATTTTCCTTCTAACAATGACACTTTTCAGGACTCTAACAAATAAAATACCCTTTTCAGATTCACTTAATAAGAGTAAATATTTAAATTCCTACTATTTTCAGTCCCTCCTAATTGTTCCCTATTTTTTTGGTTATAAATGATTCAGATGAATGGTATGCCATAAAGTTCCCTACCCACCCCCCAAATATAAGCCTCTCCTTTTCTATGAAAAGGAGTAAAGTCCTGGGTTGATGAAAAAAGATTCGAGTGGACCAGTTTTTCCACTGCTAATCATAAGATGCAAAATTTCGCTTTTTCCCAAAGTATGAAAAGAAACAGACATGTATAAGAATTTTACTTATTATAAGAATTTTATAGTGGTTACATTAATCACTGACACCCTGGACATCATTCCACATTATCTATAGATGTCATTCAGCGGCATTCCTATCAATGGATACAACCTTTAAAACAATGAGCCAACCTTCTCAGATAACAGAGAAAGGGGTGGAAGGCCTCATACCAGACCTTGGCACTGGTTCCCTCAACCACTCCTGTATTGTTTGACCTGCCACTTCAAGCATGCACTCACTTTGTGATGAAAACAAAATTTTAAAAAGTGCTAAAATTCCTAAGAAAATTTAAAAATGGATAAATATGTTGGAAGGGTCAATCACCTATTATTTCCTCCGCAGTAACTGGAAGGCACTCATACAACATGGACATGATGAACGGATGCTCTAAGGACACGCTTACACACAAAGATTTGAAAACAGAAAGCAGGACAAAACCTGCTACCAGCGACGTGACTTCTGAGCTACCAAGTTTCCCTGTTTCCTCATGAAGGGAATTTAGGCACTGAAATCCACCTTCCCTGGCCTTGACTTTAAACTGAACACCTGACTAGCAAGCAGATCATGATGTCAGTCTGCAAACTTGTGCCCGAGCCATTCAAGTAGCTCTTAATAACCACAGAAGTGTTCCGTCCATCTTTTATGGACATCCCCCCACACAGTTGAGTCAGAGCTGAAGAGCTGCTGAAACCCCTGAGATATGGAGGCTGCAAGGCCTGTGAGCAGCTCCTTCTGTTTGCTCTCCTGTGATTTATACTCAAGAGCCAGCAGGTCTTCTCAGGGGACATCTTCCCTCTCTGCCCTAGGAGGGCTGGTCCCTTGCTTCATCCAAAGCACTGCAAATACATACTCTAGGTGCAAAGCTAAAAGCAGACGGCAGAGGCAATTAATGCAGTGGGCTGGAGCTACAGGGGCATAAGCCTCTCTTCAGATGGCCTCTCTGAGCTGCTGAGACCTGTCCCGCATCTCAGGGGGGCTTTGTCTAGGTGAGGAACATGCTACTGTACACAACTGAGCAGCCCACCGCCCACAAAACGTGCCCGGCAGATACAGGAGGAAGCCTGGGGTGTTCATTGTCAAAGATAATAAAAGCAAGTTCTGAAGCTGCCATACAGGGCAGTGCAGAAGTTTCCTTTCACAGAAGTGCCTGCCCATCTGTTGACTCAGGCACTCCTCTGGCTGATTTGTTACTTGAGTGGTCTAATAATGCCCACAAAACTGCCCAATAAACAATAAAGTGATGAACGAATGTAAGATGCCATCCTAATCTGAAAACTGGCCTGTTCCCTCAATGAGCCACAGGCAGGGGGAGGAAGCCGTCACTCCTGTCCTGAGACTGCCTTCCAGACCCACAGCACACCCCTCCGCCAGACAGCGAGGGGAGCACAGGCCCTGTGGAGTCCATCCCCACGGAAACACGGCCTCAGTGATAGGACTCCCGCCGACCTCCGTCAGGGCAGGGACTCAGCTCCGCTCTGCTCAGAGGGATCCTTTAACTGACACTCTAACGGGTTCACCACCACCCTCCCCGGTGGCACCAGCGCAAACCGCGCATACACGCGTCACCATCCTTTTTTAACAGTGGGAACCAAGCAGGAAGGTGGTGTGGGTGGAAGCATGCCTCTCGTGGAACCCTGCACCCAGAGGCTTGGGCTGGGAGAGGCACCCTCCCTCCACCCCTCCAGCAGCCTGCCACACCTGGAACCTCCATCTTCAGCCACAGGCTCCGTGCTTAGTCAGGTTTCCTCACCGACTCCTTCACTTAACACAGTGGCAGTGATTTTCACAGGCCAGCTCTCAGCAGGCCCTTCCCCACCTTCTGAAGACACCTCTGCCCTGGGGCAGGACACCTTCGCAGCTGAAACCAGCTATGGTTTTTAGCAAAAGGCAGGTTGAACCAAGCCTCTCACGTACTTCTCTGCTTTGGGGTGCTTTTTACATTTCAGAGGCCCCATTGAGTAGCAAGGTCACACAGCCGGGACACCTGCCTGCAGGAGGCCTTGCCCCGGGGGAGGTCTGGCCCCTGGGCCCCTGGCAGAGGCCGGACCGTGGACGTGCGGCCGGGGTACTCACAGCTTGGGCTTGGCGAGCAGAGGCGGGGGCTCCTTCACGGGGGACAGCAGGGCGGACGGGCTGGGGAGAGCGGTGCCGCCGTCGGCTCGGCCGTTCACCACTCCGTTCACTCCGCGCGTAGGGTGCACACGGGTGGCTTCCCTGTCGGAAGCAGAGCTCAGCCCCGACTCGGGGCTGCTCTCGGGAGGGGCGTCCGCCGGCTTCTGCGCCACCAGCTCGAAGGGGCTCGCCTCCCATAGGGGAGAGGGCAGCGGGAAGTGGCCACTGCCGGACTCTCCTGCCGAGTCGTAGCCGCAGGTGTCTGTGCTGGCTGAAGGAGGGAGAGGAGGGGACTCGGTGAGACGGCCTGGCCAGCCCCTTCCTACCCCACCCACAGCCTGGAGCCCGGCGGGGGCTGCTGCGGGACAGTGCCGGAGGGGCCGGGGCGGGGCAGGCTGGACTTCATCTCCCAGGTGGCTCACAAGTGGGACCCCAGTTACCAGGTTATTAACAAATTTCAAACAGGAGCTAAAAAAAGATGGCAACAGATTACTGGTAATGACGATCGTAGACTCTTGGGACGCTGTGAGAAAAGGCAAGCGTGGGATGATTTGAGAGAATAGCATTGAAACATGTATATTATCATATGGAAAATAGATGACCAGTGCAAGTTTGATGCGTGAAGCAGGGCACTCAAAGCTGATGCACTGGGACAACCCTGGGGGATAGGGTGGGGACAGAGGTGGGAGGGGGTTCAGGATTGGGGGGACACAGGTGCACCAGTGGCTGATTCAGGTCAGTGTATGGCAAAAACCACCACAATACTGTAAAGCAATTGTCCTCCAATTAGATAAATCTGGGCTTCCCTGGTGGCTCAGATGGTAAAGCGTCTGCCTGCAATGCGGAGACCGGGGTTCGACCCCTGGGTCGGGAAAATCCCTCTGGAGAAGGAAATGGCAACCCACTCCAGTACTCTTGCCTGGAAAATTCCATGGACTGAGGAGCCTGGTAGGCTACAGTCCATGGAGTCGCAAAGAGTGGGACTGAGCAACTTCACTTTAAATAAATTTAAAAAAGAAAAAGACCACACAAACACTGTCAACGGACGCCACTCGTCCTCTCTGTTTCAGCCTAGAACACCCTACCCGTGCTTCGCTGAGCTTAGCTCAGGCTACAGAGGTTCTCTGTGCTGAGCAGTGGGAACTCACTCCTTCACTCGTCTGTCCTAAAGCCAAGCGAGGCTCTTGGGGAAATGTCTTACGAGACCTCATAGGGAATTATTTCCCATTCAGAGGACCGCTGCAGCTGTGACTCAGTGCAGAACACACTGCTCATTACTCTCAGTGGAGAACGGAGAGCATCCTGACACAACGGTGTGTCTTCCGAGGACCCTGTGCCCCGCCCAGCACCCAGCAGGGCTTCTGCAGTGTCCTGAGGATGCTCCCTGGGGTGAGCAGAAAGCTTGAAAACAGCTCTTGATCACGTTTGGCCGAGAGTAGGTTTACCCCTGAGAAAAATGGGAAATACTACTTGTTAATCTCAGTCACACAGACGTGGAGCGGAGCTTTGGCTGCATGGTCAGAGCACTGCACCTGTGCTGGGGCCATTCGCTGGGGCCATCTTCAATCCCAAATCAAACACTGGGCCCTCTCTGCGGCTCTGATCACAACCCTGGAGCCTCCTGTTAACAGAGTCCTCAGTCCTGCCAGCAGAGCCCTGTGAAGGAGAACTTTACAGCTCCTTTCTTACTGAGGATGAAGAATCAGGAATCCCTCCCACCGCCCTAAACTGGTTTGTCTGTGTCTCTGCCGCCCCCTACCAACCAGCTTGCTGGCTTCCAGAGAAATCCCTTTGAAACTTCCAGAGCATTGTTGAGTCCACCTCCAGCTGACGACTGCCTCCTGACCGCGGTGCTAGGTGCCGGCTTGGTCAAAGAGGTATTTTATAACCGTTGTAAAATAAACAACAGAAATATTGCCATAAAATCCAACTAAGGCTAGTTAATAATAGCAGAATACTCATGTTTGACTCTTTTGTGACCCCATGGACTATAGCCCACCAGGCTCGTCTATTCATGGAATTTTCCAGGCATGAATACTGGAGTGGGTTGTTATTCCCTTCCCCAGGGAATCTTTCCCACTCAGGGATTAAACCCATGTCTCCTGCATTGCAGGCAGCTTCTTTACTGGGCCATGAGGGAAGCCCCAGAAAACAGTTAACTAAAGATTAAAGAAACAGAGGAAAAGAATGGGTTCATGCTTTCCCTAAGTGCTAAGTTTCTGAGTTTACAAAAATGCCCCGACATTCTCAGAGGTTGGTTTGAACAATAAAACGCGCTGCTTGAGTGTCTGGGAGGACTCAGCTCCCAGTGAAATCTGGTTTCTACGATCTCTGCTGCTTGTCTGGGTCTACTGAGAAGGGTTAAACAGTGACTGACTCGCCCTGGTGCCTCCCGATCCCTGCGTCATGCCGGTAGGCAGGAGGACGCGGGCAGCCAGCTCCATTGTTCCCAAGACAGAGAACACACACCCGAAATAGCTGCCTACGTGTGTTCTCCCACCACACTATCGTCACCCTGTGTTTTCAGCTCTTGTTTCCCACTGCCCAACCACTGTCCCCAGCCGCACCCCCCCACCTCCCAGCGCCCCCCCCCCACCCCAGCCTTCTGTTTTGTGATGAAGCACGGATTCTTAGCATGACTCCTGGAGGCTAGGCGGTCCTCTGGGCAGTCCTTTCTGCAGTGGGGACCTGGTGTACCTGAGGTGACCACCAGCTGGGCAGTGCTGGCTGCTGAGCCGTAATCATTGCTGGCCGAGCAGGTGAAGATGCCAGCGTCCTCGGGGAATGTCTCTGCGATAACCAGGGTGCAGATCTCCTCTGGAAGGAAGAGAACCGAGTCACTCATCAGAGGGCACCACACGGTTGCTCCTAAGAAGCCAGACTTCTGCCTTCTAACCCAGGCAAATTTGGTAGCAGTTATCATGGGGTCACTTTACGAAGTATTCACAGTGCAATCTCTTGACATTTAATTTAGCTGTTCAACCTGGAGGCAAAGCTCTGGAGTCATACAGATTCTTGGTGATTGTGGCTAAGCTCTGTCTTCATCAGTCTTGGCTTCTTCGCCTGTATAACAGGGATAATGTGCTCCTTGTGAGGGTACTGCGATGAGCACACAGGAGGTTTGCAAAGCATGTGCCCGTACGCTCGGAACGTGGGAGACGCCAGCCCTGCCTAGTTTGGCTGATGCTCATGAAATTTCTCAATAACAAAAGAGCTGCTCAACTGAAACCCTTACTGGGGACATCAAGCTTCTCTGAGAAGCTAACAATGGGGAAAAGAGAACATAACGGGGAAATGAGAACATAACGGGGAAATGCTTGACTGCAGACAGTTACTCTGGAAGCTACTGTTACACAGCGTCGCTGTCTTCTGTGGGGTGAGAAGCACAGACTCTGGGACCAGAGACTAGAGCATGAATGAGGGTCTTGCCACGTGGTGCCTTTGTGACTCTGGTTCACCTCTCACCTAAAGACAGAGACTAAGAGAATGTACCTTCGGGGTCTTGTATGGACCATGACTCATAAATCACCCATCACAGGGCTGTCATGAGGGTCGATGCTGGTAACCATCACAACAGCTCAGTTACAGAGGCCCTTCTCCAGCACGAGGCACCACTATTAGCACTGAACAGACATGAGTTTAGATTTAACCCTCATGCCAACCCTGCAAGTTACATTTCCTATGATTAACCTGTTTTACAGATAGGAAAGCTGAAGCATGGCAAGGCTAACTGATTTACCCAAAGTCACTCAGTTCACGAGCAGCAAAATCAGAATTTGAACCAAGTAGGGCTCCAGACTTCATTCTCATGACCATCTACGGTTGTGAAGAGATACGCACTATGCTTAGGGCACTGCCTGGTGACTTAGGGTGACTGCTGCGTCATAAGGAACTGTCGGTGGTTTCGCTGAAAAGAAGCTTAATGTAGAGTGTGGCAGCTATTCCTAGTTAATCAATGTATGCACGATATGCATTGTCATTTGGGGAGTCTATCAACTATTATTACATGGAGTGACTGTCTATGTTGCATCAGTGACACAGGATGGCTGTGTTGGTAAATGTTAAGAGGCCTTGTGTATTTCTGATTCCCACAGACACTGATCAATCCCACATCATGTGGAATACGTGAGACTGTGCTGTGGATTGTTAGTAGGAATGGCTGGGGCTGCTCCTCCGACACCCAAGCCCAGGCACCCCCCACACCAGGCTCTGCAGTCCTGTCCCAGGCCTGCGATCGGGGGTTCCCCTCCGACACCCAGGCCCTGGGCACTGGGCTCTGCAGTCCTGTCCCAGCCTGGGATCTGGGGGTTCCCCTCCGACACCCAGGCCCTGGGCACTGGGCTCTGCAGTCCTGTCCCAGCCTGGGATCTGGGGGTTCCCCTCCGACACCCAGGCCCTGGGCACTGGGCTCTGCAGTCCTGTCCCAGCCTGGGATCTGGGGGTTCCCCTCCGACACCCAGGCCCTGGGCACTGGGCTCTGCAGTCCTGTCTCAGCCTGGGATCAGGGGGTTCCCCTCCGACACCCAGGCCCTGGGCTCTGCAGTCCTGTCTCAGCCTGGGATCTGGGGGTTCCCCTCCTACACCCAGGCCCTGGGCACTGGGTTCTGCAGTCCTGTCTCAGCCTGGGATCCGGGGGTTCCCCTCCTATACCCAGGCCCTGGGCACTGGGCTCTGCAGTCCTGTCTCAGCCTGGGATCTGGGGGTTCCCCTCCGACACCCAGGTCCTGGGCACTGGGCTCTGCAGTCCTGTCTCAGCCTGGGATCTGAGGGATCCCCTCCTACATCCAGGCCCCCCCATATGGGGTCTGTAGTCCTGTCCCAGCCCTAGGATCTGAGGGTTCCCCTCCCACACCCAGTCCCCCCCACACACACCAGGCTCTGCAGTCCTGCCTCAGTCCTGGGATCTGGGGGTTCCCCCCCTACACCTAGGCCCCCACATGGGGCTCTGCAGTCCTGTCTCAGTCCTGGGACTAGGGGGTTCCCCTCCAATACCCAGGCCCCCCTGCACTAGGCTCTGTCCCAGTCCTGAGATTCAGCTGGCCTGGCAATTGCTTTAACCTGGGTGTGGTGGGAATGATGTCCCTTTGGAGCTAAAGTCTCAGGGGCCCTGTCCCTCTGCCCCATCTCTGCGAGCCCTGATGGACCCTTGGTGACCGGGAACTCAGGGTCCCCCAAGCTGAGATGGGCTACTGCCCATCACCCAAGACCACTGGCTCATCCCAGCTACCCTGGAGGCTGGCCACTCCCACCACGTGCGCCCATGGGGTGGAGGCCAAGCCCGGCGTGGACCACAGAGCTGCAAACGGCTGAGCCACAGAGTCAGGCGCCACACAGTGGTCGCCACATGGAGGCACTGGTGTCTGCGCCCCTGGGCCTTGTAGCAAGAGCTGGCAGACCTGGATGGGGGCCGCGCTTCCCTGCCTCTGACAGCCCTGATGGCATGCTTCTCAGAGTTCAGAGTAAGGCATCTCCCCTGGAGTAAACCATCAGGCATGAGATTAGCAAACTGGCCTCAAAACAATTTATGCTGTAAACACAGTGGGTTTATAAGAAGTATTGAGACTGGTTCCAAATAGGGAAAGGAGTATGTCAAGGCTGTATACTGTCACCCTGCTTATTTAACTTATATGCAGAGTACATCATGAGAAACGCTGGACTGGAAGAAGCACAAGCTGGAATCAAGATTGCCAGGAGAAATATCAATAACCTCAGATATGCAGATGACACCACCCTTATGGCAGAAAGTGAAGAAGAACTAAAAAGCCTCTTGATGAAAGTGAAAGAGGAGAGTGAAAAAGTTGGCTTAAAGCTCAACATTCAGAAAACGAAGATCATGGCATCCGGTCCCATTACTTCATGGGAAATAGATGGGGAAACAGTGGAAACAGTGTCAGACTTTATTTTTGGGGGGCTCCAAAATCACTACAGATGGTGACTGCAGCCATGAAATTAAAAGACACTTACTCCTTGGAAGGAAAGTTATGAGCAATCTAGATAGTATATTCAAAAGCAGAGACATTACTTTGCCAACAAAGGTCTGTCTAGCCAAGGCTATGGTTTTTTCAGTTTTTTTTCATGTATGGATGTGAGAGTTGGACTGTGAAGAAGGCTAAGCACCGAAGAATTGATGCTTTTGAACTGTGGTGTTGGAGAAGACTTGAGAGTCCCTTGGACTGAGAGGAGATCCAACCAGTCCATTCTGAAGGAGATCAACCCTGGGATTTCTTTGGAAGGAATGATGCTAAAGCTGAAACTCCAGTACTTTGGCCACCTCATGAGAAGAGTTGACTCATTGGAAAAGACTCTGATGCTGGGAGGGATTGGGGGCAGGAGGAGAAGGGGATGACAGAGGATGAGATGGCTGGATGGCATCACCGACTCGAAGGACATGAGTCTGTCTGAGTGAACTCCGGGAGTTGGTGATGGACAGGGAGGCCTGGCGTGCTGCGATTCAAGGGGTCACAAAGAGTCGGACACGACTGAGCGACTGAACTGAACTGATCTTATAATAACAACACTGCTATTTATTAGAATGACATCTCTCAACTTTCCCACACCAACAGAAGTAGGATAGGTAAACGTAGGCCAATTATGGCTTCCTTGCGGCTCCGTGGTAAAGGACCTGCCTGCCAGTGCAGGAGACATGGGTTCGATCAAGCCTGTGTGTCCCAATTATTCAGCCTGTGCTCTAGAGCCTGGGGACCACAAATGCTGACTCCCAACTGCTCTAGAGGCCATCCTCAGAAACAAGAGAAGTCCCTGCAATGAGAAACCTGAGCACTGCAGCTAGAGCGCAGGATCCTGCCACCCCGCCGTCAATGCTGCTAAAGTCCAACAGAGATCCAACACAGCGAAAACGAAAAAGAAGTAAATAAAAAGTAGACCAATAAACCAGTAAATAAAATGAGAGTATGTCTTCCTTTACATCCCAAGAGAGCTTGTTGACCTTGACTTCAATCACAAGATATGCTGAGTTCTCAATAACGTACGGCTTTCTTTCAACAAACAAAATTATTTTCCCTTTTTGAAATAATGGTATCATTGAAGACTTCCTGTGCTACCAATAGTGGGAAAATGCTGGGCACTATGCATTTTCTCTTCTAGTTTGTTTTAAATGAATGGGGGGTTGCCATCCACTTTCATAGGTCATGATCCACAGTTTAAAAACACTGCCCTAGGGGGCTTACTGGAGTTCCTGGCTCAAAAACCAAGGAATCCTGTGAGATGGAGCTGTTTGGCGTATTAGGAAAGGGTTTTCAGGGAAAGGCTTGAGAGCGTTTATAACACACGACTATCACTGATGCCCAGGCTCAGTGGCCAGAAAGGGAGGGTGACAGGGAGCAGGCGGAGGGTGCCCTGTGTGTCCTGACTGCACTGCGCACACGTCCAGGCTCCCCACCGACAAGAAAGACACGAAGCTAGAAACAATTCCAGTCGGTGGGGGGGAGGGGGGAGGAGTCACGTAAGACAAATCCTGGAGAAAGTCAGATCTATCCGGAAGTGCGTCAGGGACTGGGGATTTGTAAACTGAACAAATAAATCTGGGCTACAAGGACTAGTTCAAATTGCTCATTCCTTTGGGCAAGGTCCCAAGGGATCCTCCCAAAGTCACAGTTAATTAACGTTGAGGCCAAAACGCTGAAGGTCACGCCCTGCCTCCCAGGAGCTCCTCAGCACAAGGCCTTTAGGTGTTCTGTGTTTGCTCCTCGTCCAGGAGATGGGGAACTCAATGGAAATGAAGCTGTGAAAGGTGGGAAAGGGGGAGTTTCTTGGATCTGAACATCCGAATTACTCTCACTGTCCAAGTAGCTCACTGCAAACCCACCTGCACGAGCAGGTGGGCTCTGTGTCCTCCAGGTACCAGACACACTGGAAGGATGCCAGTCCAGCCCCAAGGGCACTGTCACATGGCTCTGCCGGTAGGAGAAGAGATGGACAGCCCAGTGTACGGGGATTTGGGGAAAACCCCCCACCCTCCACCCTGTCCTGGCCATTCTCTGGGAGGTGGGCTCAGCAGCATTTGCTGCTGGGCACCCATGCCCCCCTCCCCATTGCACTGTCCTGGAAGATGGAGCTCCTAGAGACAGAGAAATGCCTGAGAAGCTTTCCTTGCAAGCACAGTGGTTACAGCTCATACAATGCTGTGCTGTAAACGTACCTTTTATATCAGTATAAAATCTTACCTAGCAGGGATGAGAGAAATTGATCTGGGAGCAATGACCTCGTCAACTCTCAGAGTACCTTCTTATGTTATCTACAATTTTGTGATTTTTTTTTTAAAGTCATGCCATTTTAAGAAAGCCCCAGCTTATTTATACAGCTGCCCCTTCTCACCCAGAGGACCCTTCAGAGAATGAAAAGGCTTCGTGTTTCAAATCCAACTCAACAAACTTCATTCTCCAGAAATTCTCAGGAACACTTCTGCACAAAATGAGGTATGTTCATGCATAGAGCTGATGACCGACTGGACAGTGTACACACAAAACAAAAAAGTCAGAATAAAAAAGCACGAGCACGTTCTTTGGGTTATCTTCAGACATTGCCACGTCTCAGGGACTTTTACACGATAAAGCTTTAGTCCAAGGCCCCAAAAGTTGTTCAGCCTCGCTTCTCTTGGAAAATTGCATCCGAAAGTGACAATGGGCTCATGTTTTGCTGAGAAAGCAGCACCTTGGCTTGTACGCTTCCGACATTACGGGAAGAAGAAAGCCAGGAAGACAGGGCACGAGCCCGGCTGCTGCACCCAGCTCTCTCCCGGGAGGGTCTTCGAACAGAGACCGTAAGACGTCCGCGAAGTACACTTTGGTGAGGGATGGGAATTAGGAAATGACTGCTTGTCTCAAAGACAGAGGCTCATTTGCTTGTATTAAAAAAACTGTCCTTTTAAAAAACGGAAAAGTTTAAACTTACTAATGACTCTAATTATGATCTATTTGGATCCAGTTTTCCTAACTGGAAAGCTTTGATTTGAAGACATATAACAACTTACTAAATCAGAAATCTTTTTGCTGGTGGTAAATTCTGTCTTTTTTACCATTACTTAAAAGTTACTTAATCACATAACTACCTGTCAGAGGTTAATCCCAAATTTCATTCAACTTCTTGGGCATGCTTAACTCTTCATCAAATACAAACAAAACAATTTTGTTCGCAGAAACATAAAATGAGGAAGCAGCATGGATTATATTACTGGATCCTCTGGGTAACCAGGGGATGTCTTCATAAATGTCTTCCTTCACAGTCCTTTTTTTTTTCCCTCTTTGGGGTCCAGCCTAACTAAAAATAAAATGCAGCTTTAACCTTCCAAACCACATAATTTGGCTAACGTAACTATTAATAATAATAATAAAAAGGACTCTGGACTAAAGTTGGCAAGATGTGATTCAGTGTTTAAGACTGAATCAACTATAAGACATATACATTTTTTAAGGACTTCCTGTGATAAATCATAATGGAAAAGAATATGAGAAGAACAGATATATATGTATATGGAACTGGATCACTTTAACATACAGCAAAAACGAACATCATAAATCAACTACACTTCAATAAAAAAATTTAAAAAATAAAAATGCATAGATTAGGGAGTAACAGTGAAATGAACCCCAGCAGACTCATCAATAAATCTAAGAAAAGAAAGATGACCAGTTCTTTAGAAATGCTCGCCAACACCCACCCCCGCTGAATCTTCCTTTCCGTTCGATTCCCCTGTATGTTTACCGCCTATCTCTAGTTCCTTCAGGAGTGTGCCCTTTAGTTTCACTTTGTAATTTATTTTGACTGGAGTGCCGTCGGTCGGCGTGTTGCGTCAGTTTTGGGGTCCAGTAGAGTTAGTCAGCTACACGTGCACACACTCCCCCTCCTGTTAGGTCATTTTCCCACACAGGCTGCTGCGGCGCCGAGCAGAGCTCCCCATGCTACCCAGCAGGGCTGTGACGGTTACCTACCTTACATATAGCGGTGTGTGCATGTCAGCCCCAATCTCCCAACTTACCCCTTCCCAGCCTCCTTCTCCTTTGGTAACCGTAAGCTTGTTTTCTACATCTGTGACTATTTCTGTTATGTAAATAAGTTCATTTTCATCATTATTTTAGATTTCACATGAGTGACGTCATATGATACTCATTTTTCTCTGACTTCACTTAGTTTTTAAATGCTGACTAACAAGCATTTTGGAGAAGAAAATGGCAACCCACTCCAGTATTCTCGCTGAGAAAATCCTATGGACAGAGGAGTCTGCGGGGGTCCCAGTCCATGGCACCTGAAAAAGTCAGACACGACTGAGCACAAGCATTTATCTCGTCATGTAAAGAAAAGGCAAACTTGCCACTGTCAGAAAAAACTTGAGCTACCCCAGGTGTTTACCGAAGCACACAGGGGTCCTGAGTGGTCAAGGCCACAGGGTCTCCTGGGAAATCTGGGGCTCCTGGCTGGGTGGCGGCTTGTGTGGAGGGGCTGAGCACGGGCAGGAGTGGGACAGCTGGCCAGAAGACCTGGCGGGGGTCTGCGTCTGTCACGTGACTGCTTTGACGTTTAACCCGGCCGACTTTCTGCTCTCAGCTCTGGGTCAGATCAGAGCACGTCCACAAGCAGGCACACGCGTGCTCCCAGCTGATTCTGCAGGCACGGATGGGGGTCAGGCCAAGCAGAGATGCGACCTGGGGTCAGTTCACCAGCCTCCCCCATCATCTGTCGTCAGAGCAGGAGACGGGCACTGGCCCTGAGCTCTGAGTGGGGAACGCTGCACTGTGTCTGCCCTCGTCACACCCCAACGTGGCCGTGCCCTGTGGGTGCCCCCAGCTCTGCTCGCCTTTGCTGTCGCGCTCCTTCCTGCCCTGCGCCTCGCTCCGGCCGGTGAGCGCTCTCGCTGCCAGGAGCACACCCTGCAGACAGGTGGTGCGTGGCAGTCCTTGCATGCAAGTCTGACAGATCCCGAGTGCTGCTCTGCGTGGAGCCAGAGGCTCGCCTGGGGTCCGGCTCTGCGCTGGACGTCACATCACAGCAGCACGTGGAAGGCCTGCCTCACCTCTGTGTGCTGTGGGCCCGCTCAGAGCCCCGGGCTCTCTGATCCACGTACTGCTGTGTGCCGAGGCGATCATGGTCTCGTCCCGGGGCCTGTGACTTCACACGACGCGTGGCCATCAGTGTGTCTAGACACATTGCGGGCTCAGGGCCCCTTCGGTCTGGACACTGACTGCCTCCAGTTTGGGGAATAAACATAGTATCTCGCTGATAATCCCTCCCCTTCGTCCTCGCCTCCTGGAATCCTAGTTGCGAATGTGCGGTCCACCCGGGCGGGTCTCCAGCGTCTGATTTTCATTCCTTTTCTCTCTTACATCCCTCCTGTCTTTTCCTCCTCCTTTGTCAGACATTTTCCCAGCTTCTGTTTCTGTTCCTAGTCTTTTCATTCCACGAACTCCTCCTTTTCTGAACACCCTCCCCTCCTCCCAGCTCTTGTATTTTTAGTTTTGCTTCCTGGATGCGCCGGTTCTCTTGTCTCTCTGACGACAGCGGTGCTGTTTCACGATTTCTCGTAGTGCGTCTGCTGCCTCCACGCTGCGTTCTGGGGAGCTGATCCTGCTTTTCTGTACCATCCCAGAGGGCAGTTTCTCCATGTGGCTTTGATCTCTTCCCATCCTCATGGTTCTGAGCCGTGTGAAGCTCGGAGCAGCAGAGAGCACTGGGCACCTGGGCCTTCCGTAGCTGCTTCTGTGTTGGAGAAACTCCTGGATCGTCACGGGAGGGTTTTTCTTCTTTCAGGGTGTTCCAATTGCCCAGAGAGGAGCCCCAGCACCTCGGCCCAGCCGGCCTTCCCAAGGCTAGGGTAATGGGTCGAGGGGCGGAGGCAGGTCTCAGGTCCTCAGAGTGACATGGTCCTTCTGTCTCCTGCTTCAAGACTTTCCCTCACTCCCCAGACATTAAAGCAGACTTTCTTAGTCCACAAGACCCTAAGTGTTTCAGCAATTTTTCATTGTGTTCCAAACCAAAAGATGCAGGGAACAGTCCTGTTTGCTAAGTAGTTCTTACCAAGAATGTAATAATATCTAGGTCTTAAGAAGTTACTGTTTTTAAAAATACACATAAATTGAAGAAAATATCAGTAGTTTACTCTTAAGTCACCATGATCACTCATGCGTATGAGTGTATGTGTGTACGTGTGCTCAGCCCTGGACCATGGCACAACTTCTCCTGGAGTCTCACTGGACCAGTGACCCTCCTCCTGTCCACACCGGACCCCCACGCTCCTCTCCCATCCACACCGGACCCCCACGCTCCTCTCAGGTCCACGCTGGACCCCAATGCTCCTCTCACGTCCATGCCGGACCCCCACGCTCCTCTCAGGTCCACGCCGGACCCCAGTGCTCCTCTGCCGTCTGCGCCGGACCCCCACGCTCCTCTCATGGACCCACCCCAGCTTCCTCTCACGTAAACAGTAGACCCCCACCCTCCTCTCATGTCCACACTGGACCCCCCCCCCCCCTCACGTCCACACTGGACCGGCCACTCTCCTTTCATGCTCCACACTGGTTTGCATCCAGGACTTGGTCTTCATCACACACACACACAAAACTGTTTCACAAAGTTCAAAGGAATGACGCTGAGGCTGAAGCTCTGATACTTAGGCCACCTGATGTGAAGAGTTGACTCGCTGGAAAAGACCCTGATGCTGGGAAAGACTGAAGGCAGGAGGAGAAGGGGACAACAGAGGATGAGCTGGTTGGATGGCATCACCGACTCAATGGACATGAGTTTGAGCAAGCTCCAGAAGATGGTGAAGGACAGGGAAGCCTGGTGTGCTGCAGTCCATGGGGTCACAAAGTAATGGACATGACTGAGCAACTAACAACAACAACCACGTTACCGAAGAGCACATAGAATGGGCTAACGTGATGCAGAGCCGCCTCAAGCCAGCTGCTGCTGCTGCTGCTGCCGCCGCGTCGCTTCAGGCGTGTCCGACTTCCGTGCGACCCCCCAGGCAAGAACACTGGAGTGGGTTGCCATTTCCTTCTCCAATGCATGAGAGTGAAAAGTGAAAGTGAAGTCACTGAGTTGTGTCTGACTCTCAGCGACCCCATGGACTGCAGCCCACCAGGCTCCTCTGTCCATGGGATTTTCCAGGCAAGAGGACTGGAGTGGGGTGCCATTGCCTTCTCCACTCAAGCCAGCAGTCCTTATCTATATGTCAAGTCTCACTGTTTTGTTGAAAATCTCCACCATCTCCAGCACCTCTGTAGGCAGGGGTGGTGCATGGGGTGTCTGGCCACACAGTTTGGGAACCACAGGCTTTATCCAACCCACTTTTGTTTAATCTACCATCTTAACCTGGAACTGCATTCAAACATGCTCACGGTCACCCTCTGACCACTCAGCACCTCACTTCATGTAACAAAACATAATTCATTCACATGTTGACTGAGGATTCCCCTCTTGGGAGCTAGGAAGGTGGGTGGCCCTGGTGAGCAGAAAGCCACACTTCCTCAGGCACCATCCCCCAACCAATAAGACACGTTTTTTGAGTTTGGATTTTGCAAGCCATGAGACAATGCTGCAGGAGTAACTCAACACAGTCTGTGGCCATTTCCAGACAGCTGAGTCAGGGCCTGGTGCTGACAGCTGTCACAGGGGTCTTCTGTGCCCTGCCCCCCTCCCTGCCCCCCCATACACAGGTCTCT
This sequence comes from Ovis aries, assembly GCF_016772045.2. Lineage (NCBI taxonomy): Eukaryota > Metazoa > Chordata > Mammalia > Artiodactyla > Bovidae > Ovis > Ovis aries. The sequence continues at coordinate 112,176,737 of NC_056055.1, forward strand.
GAAGGACTCAATCAGGATAAGGTCAGCATGTCAAGGAGGCTGGGGCAGGCTCTCTGAGAGACATGTGGGTCCTGAGCACACTGACTGCTGTGGCCTGAGCCGCTGAGGAGATGGGGATCCAGGCAGACCTCTGTCTAGACAGGAAGGCAGTGGAGACACGCCAGACTGACACAGCCCAGGAGTGATGAGAAAAACCTGCTTCCGTTGTGTAACACAACTGGAGGGAATCGGCTATTTCCTTCTTTATCTAAACATCTAACCCCTGCAGGGGCTGCCAACCGGCACCAGTGAATTTCAGTCTCATTTCCAGGTCTTCATCTTACCCACGAATAAGAGAAAGGGAGGAGAATGAAGAGAAGAGAAAAACAGACATATAAATAAGTGAGGGGGCAAACGGGGAAAGAAAGGAAAGGAAGAGGCCAGCCAGGGAGGAGAGCACAAGGGTGCGCGGGTCAGGAAGTGGGGGCAGGCTGGATGCATTCTGAATCTCAGCCATCTTACATCTCAGCATTTGGAGACCACCCTCAACCCAGTCCTTTAACAAAATTTATCTCCTCTCCATTGAACAGTGGCTAAAAAATAGCCAGGGAGGAAGCCAGTTCCTACATACATTCCGAAAGGCTGAAGAGCTCACAGGTCTGTCCGTGGGATGGAGCTATCCTTAAACGTAAGGAAAGTACAAGGTTCAATACAAGTTGAGTTTTGTACCCTGGAAGCATCAGTCAACTTCAAGGTCAATGTTAGACGTCTGCCTCCCAGTAAAGGAATCCTAATCATATGTGGTTTTGTCAGGCAAGCCAGGACACTGCTCAACTACAAATATGTGTTAATATTTGCTTGTTGTGAAGTTCTAACTTAACAGCTCATGTAAATGGTCACTTGGATCGTTGTTCATATTTATGGATTTTATGTAATTCTCCATGCCAAGGGTAGACTCCTGAAGCCAAATATTGTAATAGTCCTCCATGAAAGGAAAGGAACAATCCAGCTGTGTTGTGAGGAACACAATTGTGGAGGAATTACAGAGGTCAGAGAAGACTAGTTGTGTGTTTTTCCATAACTGATGACTGTATATGTGGTTTGCCTTGCGCTGACAGATTTGCTTGAAATACTGTTCAACCAAAAAAATACTGATACTTGTCTTCAGCAAATGCTATTATTGTGGTTGGAATGAAGGAATCTGTGTTCTTAAATGCTTCCAGATCAAATCGATGGGAAAAGGAAAATAGGAAACTTGAGCGAGCACAGAAAGGGCAGACTTTTCCATATGTTCTGAGGGTGTGCTGATTATAAGGAAGGCCTTCCATATCCTGCTCTCCCTGGCATGACTTGTCACTAACCCAAAGGCGTTCAAGGACATTCTAGAGGTCAGACTACCCCCATGAAGCTGCTCAGCACTAGTTTCACAAAATAGTTCAACCAAATTCTAGAAGCAAAACAGCAAACATAACAGACAGGCATGTATGTCGTGTGAGGGGTGGGAGTGTGTGGAGTCTCTCTCCCTCGTCACCAAATCCTTCTTAGTTGGCATACTGTTTTCAATTTTCAAACACACACATGCTCAGAAACTGAGCTATGCAATTTCTAACCATTGTTTTGAATTTTCAGATGATGCTTAGTTTATGATTTTCCAACACAGATCACGAGAGACATTTAATAAATCACATCACCTGCGTAGGTGATGACAATGGATAAAACATGATGAAAGAGTTGCATGATTTCAAACAGAATCCAAAATGCAACCTCAAAAGCACTCTTAATCCATTCCACCAGAAATGCTTTCAGAATGTTTGGCCCAAGACTTTAGTTTTATTTGTAAATAAATAAAGTATCAAGAGATAACCTTCTCCATAGATTTGTTCATGCAAACTTTCTTGTGGGGTAAAGGAGAAATTTGATTCCTGTGTTTATATCCATTCATCTATATAGTCTATTTAAAATTGCAATGTAAGAGATGTGCCCTAACTCCCATCGGGTTTCCACACCAGTTCACATGGGAGACTGAGCCTCGGAAGCTCCCTCCATCAGGGAACAGCGTCATCATTACACAGCATCAATTTTATATGAAACCACGTCACAGACAAAATATGCAGTTGTGTTTCCATAATTTGGAAAGTGACCACAGCACCTGCCGTGGGGACTATACATGTGGGCGCTGGATCTGGGAGTAACTCACAACAAGAAGGCATCAGATCAGCGTTTGCACAGCAGAGGAAACCAGAAGCAAAATGAAAAGACAACCCGCAGAACTGGAGGAAATATCTGCAAACAAAGCAACTGCTAAGGGATTAATGTCCTACATATACAAACCGCTCATATAGCACAGTGCCAAAAGAACAAACAACCCAGTCAAAAATGGAAGACCTAAACAGACATTTCTCCAGAAAAGGCACAGAGATGTCCAAAAAACACAGGAAAAGATGCTCGACATTGCTTATTAAAGAAATGCAAATAAAAACTACAATGAGGTGTCACCTCACACTGGTCAGAATGACCATCATCAAAAAGTCTACAAACAAAAAATGCTGGAGAGGATGTGGAGGAAAGAGAAGCCTCCTACACTGCTGGCTGGAATGTACATTGGGGCAGCCACGATGGAGAACAGCTTGGAGGTTTCTCAAAAAACTAAAAAGAGAGCTACCAAATGACCCAGCAATCCCACTCTTGGACATATATCTGGAGAAAACCATAATTCAAAACGCTACTTGCACCCTGGTGTTCACTGCGGGACTATTCACAATAGCCAAGACACAGCGCTAGCTAGTAGTGTGGCCGCTCAGTCATATCCAGCCCTGGCAACCCCTGGGACTATAACCCACCCAGCTGCTCTGTCCATGGGATTCTCCAGGCAAGAACACTGGAGTGGGTTGCCATTTCCTTCCCCAAGGGATATTCCTGACCTAGGAATCAAACCTGGGTCTCCTGCACAGCAGGCGGATTCTTTACTGACTGAGCTACAACGGAAGCCCAAGACATGGTAGCAACCTAAAAGTCCACTGAGGGAGGAGTGGGTAAGAAAGACGCGGCACGTACACTCAGTGGAGTACTGCTCAGCCACAAAAAGAATGGAATGATGCCGCTGGCAACGACAAGGATGGTCCTAGAGAGTGTCATACAGAGTGAAGTAGGTCAGACAGAGAAGGTCAGACCAGATGCTGCTGCTGCTGCTGCTGCTGCTGCTGCTGAGTCGCTTCAGTCGTGTCTGACTCTGTGTGACCCCAGAGACGTGGAATCTAAATGCATGGTACAGATTAACTGATTTACAAAACAGAAGTAGAGTCACAGGTGTAGAAAATAATCTTCTGGTTACGAAGGGGAAAGGGAAAAGGGATAAACTGGGAGAGAGACTGGCACGTGCACACCAGGACACAGAAGCCAGTACACACAGGACCCGCTGGAGGGCGCAGGGAGCTCTGCCCAGCACTCCATCACGACCTACACGGGAAAGGAGCTCAGGAAGAGCGGATATATGCGTGTGCTGGGCTCAGCTGCTCAGTCGTATCTGACTCTGAGACCCCACGGACTGTACTCGGTACACAGAGCGGATTCACTTCGCTGCACAGCAGGAACTAACAATACTGTAAGTCACCTGCTGTCCAGTAAAGATTTAAAAGAAAGGGGAAGGCATCAGATCCACTTCAGTCTCCCCTCAGGGTGCTCTGAGCATCCCTCATGGCTGGATCCGAACTGGCTCACATTCCGCCCCTCAGGCCCTCTGCTGGGGTATGAGAGCTTCGGGACCAACCGCAGCCTTTCTGACCAGGAGCCTCCAAGCTCTCCAAGGAGCGCCAGAGCCGAGTCTGGCTCCTAAGAGACGCAACTGTGGTGAAGCAGAGACATATCATTCCTACCCTTCAGCAAGAAGACTGAAGCCTGTGATGTCACTGCTGGGAAAGATACTGAGACAGTGTCCTTCAGGAGGACCTGCTAGGAAACACGTGACAGAAATCTCAGCTTCTCTTTAGACGCCAGTTTTGTCTGTGAGAAGACAGGCGAGAATGAGAAGAAGGAGGCAGAGGGCAGGAGACCCGGATGCTGGAGCACACGGCTCTGATGGATGTGTGAGTGAGACGCCGCAGGCTGAGACGCCGTTATCCTGCTGCAGCACAGAAGTGTCCACGGCTCAGGGCGCACACACGGAGAGCCTGGGGTCACTCTCCTGACACCTCAGGGAACACAGAGAGTCACTGGGGTCACTCTGCTGACAGCTCAGGACACACGGACCCTGGAGTCACTCTGCTGACCCTCAGGACACACACAGACCCTGGGGTCACTCTGCTGACCCTCAGGACACACACACAGACCCTGGGGTCACTCTGCTGACCCTCAGGACACACACAGACCCTGGGGTCACTCTGCTGACCCTCAGGACACACACAGACCCTGGGGTCACTCTGCTGACTCTCAGGACACACACAGACCCTGGGGTCACTCTGCTGACCCTCAGGACACACACAGACCCTGGGGTCACTCTGCTGACACCTTCAGGCTGCTCTCCCAGGAGGCGCGTCTTCAGGCTGCAGTCTAGCTGGTGGTGTCTTCTGTTCAGGAGAAATGTGCCGCCTCTTAGCAGCATGCTTTTTCATCTCTAGCTTAGTTTGCTTTCTGAGTATAAAAGACCATGGTTTTAAAAGCCTTAAGTCACTGAGCCCGATCTCCTTGTCTGAAAGGAACTTAATGTTTCACTAATAAAACAACTGGACGTAAAATGCAGTGTGCAGACCCCACAATAAAGAAGATATTGTCTGTAAGGGGGTTTCACATTTCCAGGGAACTGCAAAAACATTGTTCTGCATGTGGTTTAAAACGGAAACAAAGAACTACTGAAACTGAAGATACATTAGCAGAGAGAAAAAAGGAAAAAGCTTCTTACCAGGTTCAGCTGTGGATCGAGGTTCTGTTCCCCACATGAGAAAAAAAGAAATCAAAACAGAGCATTAGAGTCAGTTTCCGTTCATACTAAACCTGCCCATCCTTTACTGTGACCTTGTCTAGGACACGTCTGCAAAAACACTGCAGACAAGCCCCATCGCACACGAAAGACGGATGGCAGATCAATTTATACTCCCGTAAATAAACCAAAATTTCCTTAACAGCTCTCACTAGCAAGGGTTTCAACTGCAGTTCACAGAAGGCTCAGAGCCGCCTAAGACAACCAGCCCAACTTTGAATTCAAATGTGGATTTGCGATTTTGAGGAAGAAGAAAACAAAACCTCAGTCAGGGCATGTGAGGGCCCACAGCCAGCAGGATGGCTTTAATGTGCTGGAGCCCATGTCCCCTCACTTTGAGATCACAAATGTACGCACCTCACACCACTGTCCATAAACAGATACACAACCAGGCCTTCTGTACAGCACAGGGTCCTCTCTACCTCGTACACCAAATAGTGACCTATTTGGAGCAAGAGTCCAAAAGAGGATGGATGTATATATGCTGTTCTTAGTCACTCAGTCGTGTCCGACTCTTTGCAACCCCATGGACTGTAGCCTGCCAGGCTCCTCTGTCCTTGGGATTCTCCAGGCAAGAATACTGGAGTGGGTAGCCTACCCCTTCTCCAGGGGATCTTCCCAACCCAGGAATCAAACTGGGGTCTGCTGCATGGCAGGCAGATTCTTTGAAATCTGAGCCACCAGGGAAGCTCAGATGTGTGTATATGTATAGCTAAATCACTTCGCTGTACACTTGAAAGTAAGTCAGTATTGTTAATCAACTACATTTTAATAAAAATAAAAATTAAAAAATATCTAGAGGGGTGGGCTGGAGTGGGAGGTTCAAGAGGGAGGAATAAAAAAATAATTTAAAAGTAATAAAATCCCCCTCAAAAAAAGGAAACAAAGAAGAAATCCATGCATGTCAGTGACTAAACCCTTCCTGGTTCTCCTGGACTGGAGACAAGGGCCTGGTCAGACCCGGGGGTGGTGTTGTGGGCAGTGTTGTGAGGGGGCCCCTCTCCTTACTTTTCTGCAAGATCCGGAAGTCCGGTGAGTCCTGGATCTCGCTGCCTTGTCGGAACCAGCAGACCTGCAGCGGGGGCGTGCCACGCACACGGCACTCCAGCACGACCACCTGGCCCTCAGACGCACAAATGTTCTGCAGCTCCTGAAACACCGGGACACGCCCGTCAGGTCCGGGCTCACACAGCCACACAACACAGTCTCATGACACAGAGGAACACTTCCCAAGCTCAGAGGAGCAAGCACAGGGTGTGCACCACGCACATGAGCCCCTCCTCAGGTCAGGAGAGCGCGGTATCCCCGGTGATGAAGTGCGGGAGGTCCCGGGGCCCGCCCTGCAGGGCATGGGCTCCAGCACCCATGGAACTTCCCAGTGTCGGCGTGATCTGCCTTTATCTACATGAGGATGCGCTGGTGCAATGCACCCATGCTCCACCTGGGGGACCAGGCAGGAGGGGAAGGAGATGCCACGTGTCCACCGGAGGAGCTCGCCAGGCTCCTCTGTCCAAGGGATTCTCCAGACAAGAACACTGCAGTGCGTCGCCATGCTCCTCTCCAGGGGATCTCCCCAACCCAGGGACTGAACCTGGGTCTCCCATCTGTGCCCCCCGCTCCGACCTTCCCCCAGGACCCGCCTCTGTCCACCAGCATCCTGGGGCAGCTGTACCAGAAGGAGGGCTGGCATTTCCTCATCTGCAGGTTCTTTTGTGCTTTTAATACTTAAATTTATTTTTAATTGAAGGAAAATTGCTTTACAATATTGTGTTGGTTTCTGCCAAATAGCAACATGAGTCAACCATAGGTATAGATATACCCCCTCCCTCTTGAACCTTCCTCCCACCTGCCTCCCCATCCGACCCTGCTAGGTTGTCACAGAGCCCCGGTCTGAGCTCCCTGAGTCACACAGCAAACCTCCCACTGGAGATCCATTTTACCTATGGTGGTATATATTTTCTTACACTGCTCTCTCCACTCATCTGACCCTCTCCTTTCTCCCAGACCTGCTCCCCGGGTCCGTAAGTCTGTTCTCTTTGTCCGTGTCTCCACTGCGGCCCCACAGATAGGTGCACCAGTACCCCTTTCCAGATTCCATTCACCTGCAGGTTCTGAGTGAAATAAAGCGGGAGCACTTCCCCCACCTGACCTTCCTTGGCTCCTCCCTCTGACCAGCACTGTCACCCTGGTGCTCCACCCACTCCAGCTCCAGACCAATAAACTTTTACAGCCCAACAGACCAGAAATGAGTGTGGCTTCATAGATGCAAAGAGCTGAAGCTTGTAAACCGGCTACTGAAAACCAAAGGAATAACTGGCCCTTTCAGGTGCCTCCCCTTGCCTTCTTCCCCTGGCCATGGGCCCACTGAAACTTTCTACTACCTACGTGTGTGCCTACAGGGTATCGCATCTGATAAAGGACACAAACAGCTCTTGAAGGAAGTCAGATACAATAAATGATTATGCATAGAACCAAAGCAAACAAATTCACAGTAGGAAGTATGCTTTTTTTTTTTCCTGTTTTCATTTTTGCTTTTTATTTTACATTTTCCTCAAGAGATGGCCAATGGTGTGCTGGGGAAAAACAGATCCTGTAGCAGCTGGCCTGCAGGGCATGTGCTCTGGCCCCGTGGAATCCCTGGAAGTCCACAATGTGGGCAGAAGCTGGAAACTCTAATGTACTCGGTGAGAATTTTGGTGCCAAAGGCCTTTATTGGTAAACGAAAAGGTGAATACTATTACCTACTTCTGAGTCCATTCTCTCTTCATTCTTAGTTTTAAATGTAGAAAAGATTTTGGTTTTAAATGGACTTCCACTTTCTGATTAGTCCAGAGAGCAGTATTTCGCAGATCAGCAGGGAAGATGATGCCCTCGGGGTGCAGCTAGTGAGGATGGAGTCATCGGTGTCCCCAGTGTGTCCAGGGAGCATTCACAGCACATTACAGACGCTTCACAAATGCGCTTCATGTGTGAGCTTCCAGACACCTAGGGGCCTCTAGTTTGCTCCTAGGATTGTGCATACTGCTCACACTGGACAATCACAAAGGTAGGGCCTGGGTAGAAGCTAGGCACGTCACACACACAGGTCTCCGTAGTTTTCCAAGGTCTGACACATGGCTCCCCCTGAGTGAGCTTCTTCTCCTGACCAAAGCCACATCAGCACGGCTGACGTCGGAAGGCTGGTCTGGGGCCCTGGGGGTTTGAGGTCCCCAGGAGGGCACCGCGTGCTGTCGGGTCCACCTGGTACCAAGTCTCCCTGCAGGGTCCACGGCTCCAGGGAGAACGCCACCGGGGCGGCCGCTCTCCTGGCCCCGAGCATGTCCCTGGGGCCCATGAGCTGCTGTCCCCACCAGGTCGGCGGCCCCCGCTTCAGCCACAGGGACCCCTACCAGGGGTATGGGGGGACACGGATGGAGGTGCCCAAGGACTGGCAGAGCCCAGGCCCCTGAAGGACGGAGCAGGGCAGGGAGAGGCACCGCCCCTAGGGGAAGGGTGCTGCAGGCACCCGCGAGGAGGGAGAGGCCCGCACCGCAGGTGGGGACAGCCACTCTGCTGTTTTCGAGTTAAAAACTCAAGCTTTAGAAAAATGTGGACTTCTGGTTTCCTTTTCTATTAGGCTCCGCGCACGCCTCCTGGCTTCCTTTGGGGTGAAGGGGACACTGTGCTGGGGTCTCTGCCCCAGGAGCTGGGCTGCGCTGCTGGGACAAGGATGGGCTGCGGCTGGCCCGGAGGAGTTCTGCAGCCCTGCGGGAGGGAAGGGAAGTCTCAGGTCCCTCTCCGCCGGGTGCCCCAGGACGGGTGTGACACCTCAGCCCGGAGGTGCACGGGGCCCTGGCTCCAAACCAACAGCGTTCCGACAACTCAGCAGGTCACACAGATTTCATGGATGGGGCTGCGTGTGAACAGCTCCTGAGCGCCATGCAGTGTTCATGCCGGCCGCTCTGTGAACGACTCCTGCTCTGAGCACGGACGGATGGATGTCCCCTGCGCTGTTATCCCGACACCGCTGTTCACAGGCGGGACGGGACTTTTTCCTTCTTCCGGTATTTTATCCTGGGTAGGGGGAGGTGGACCCTCACTGGTGTTGTCTACAACCCTCATTCATTGACTGTATCCTCCGTGAACATTCTGCAGGAAGAGGTCTTTAACCAAGCTGGCTGCAGGCTGGCTTAGGAGGAGGCATCATTCCCTGGACGAAGACAGAGACTCTTCTCAGCTGTCTCGTGGAAGATTCACAGATCTCAGATAATGGACTGCGGAAACCACTGTCGCATTCGTCTTCCGTTACTTGGGGTTGATCCTGTGAGGTGGCTGAAGCCGGGCCCACTTCTGAGGAACCTACCCTGCCCACGGAGCCTCGCGTTGCTGGGGCATCTTGTGGGAGCTCTCAGGGCCTCATCTGTCTGTCTGTCCAGGCTTGAGCCAGCCCTGCCATCCTGGCGCTCTGCTCTAGGGAGTCCTGACATGTTAGATCCTAACACCATCTCAGCCTGCCCCTGCAGGAGGACCCTGGCTGCTCTCAGCCACTCTCTAAACCACAAAAGATTTAGAATCAGACTGCCAAGTTCAACAACAAACGTCGGTAAAAACGAGGATCTGTTGGAATTTGAGCTATATTACACTGAACTTAGAGACTGGCCTGGGGGCATGACTTCTGACAGTATGCTGGTACACAGACATGGGGCACCTCTTCAACTGTGCCTTTTAAATATCTTTCATTCCAAAAATGATACAAGTGAACTTACATACAAAATAGAAACAGACCCACACACTTAGAAAACAAACTTTACTGTTACCAAAGGGGAAGGTGGGGGAGATAAATTAGGAGATTGGGACTGCCATGTACAGACTACGGTCTATATAAAATAGATAACCAACAAGAAGCTACTGTATTACACAGGGAACTCTACTCAATATTTTTAAAACTCTATAAGGAAGAAGAATCTGAAAAAAAGTACATGTATGACTGAATCACTTTGCTGCACACCCGAAACTAACACAGCACTAAATCAACTCAACTCCAATTATAACATCTGTAATTTTCTCAGCAAGAGGTGGGGAGGAGACAGAGGAGAAACACCCCAGGGGACCATTTCTGAGCTTAGCTGACCACGCCTGGCGATGCAAAACACCCACTGAGACCAACTGAAAATCGGTCCGTTGTCTTTTAAACCATCTACAAACCTTGTTGGTTTCCCAGGTTCCCATCCATCATCCTGTCTTCTCCCATGCATTGTTTGGTTTTCCCAGTCTATTCTGACTTCTATCAGGCCCACCTTTCTCAGACGTTTATATGATCATGGTCACACAGCGTCTGTGCACTGAGTATCTGTTTAGCCCCACCTCGATAAGAGCCTGTTCATCACTCGTTTTAATGTTTAAAGACTATACATGAGGCCACAGGGGAATGGAATCAAAGGCCCAGAGCAAACTCAGGATGAGACGTGCAGGTGCCTGACCTTGGTGAAGACAGGTGGGAGGCAGGCGGCAGCGGGTCCATCCGGCCGGCAGAGGAACAAGGTGGGGCTGGGGGCCTGGAGGACAGAGGCACGTGGGTCAGACTCGGAACACACAAACCACGAAAAGACGGGCCCACACCAGCGACAGCGCGGCCACCGACCGGGCTAAGCATTCACTGCACACCTGCCAGTGCCTACACAGCAAACACTAAACAAGTCCACTGGTTCACAGAATGGTTTCTGCAAACCCCACTCTGCTTTGGGGGTTGACAGGGAGTTTCTACTACACATGCCACCTTGAGTGACTTCTACTGCTTGACTTTCCTCGTGTCTCATCTCAGATGTGCTTTCTCTACAGTTTGCATACCCAGCATACCACAGAGTACATAAGTAAGAGCTAGTCGCTCAGTCATGTCCGACTCTTTTGCGACCCTATGGACTGTAGTCTGCCAGGCTCCTCTGTCCACGGAACTCTCCAGGCAAGAGTACTGGAGTGGGCTGCCGTTCCCTTCTCCAGGGGATCTTCCCCACCCAGGGATCGAACCCTGGTTTCCCTGCACTGCAGGCGGATTCTTTACCACTGAGCCACCGGGGAGCCCTGTAATTTGTAAAACACCCACGGGCGCTGGCGCTCAGTGGCTGGAGGGTACACTGATGTTCGTTAGACACACTTATGACTCAAGAATGACCTCACGTTGCAAGAGTCTTGGGTTTACAGATGCCCATCATAGCACCAAGGCTAAGTATCACATTTGATTTAGAGACATCCAGATTCTAATTTTTTACTTAAAAAAAGCTTCAGGTCTTCTGTGTTTGCAAAGTGAACTCACTACAATGACCCAGTCGTGGGTACTGTTGTTCTTCTTGGATAGTCTCACAATGAAATGAAAGCAGGATGCAAATGCATAGTGAAGTGAAGGAGTCTGAATATTCCTACATTATCTGTTAAGCTCTCAGAGGACAGGTGGACTTCTGAGCTCTATCAGGTGGACTTTGGGGATAAGGCGGACTTTTCTCATTTTCTGCTTTGATTTAGATGAGCTAACGAATTTGGCTACATGGAAGATGGCACGTATGTGAGGGAGAATCAAGCAGTAACAGCTAAGACAGATCCCACGAGGATTAGCTGCGAGAAAAAGAAATTCCCAAAGGAAATGCAGATGTTGATTAATCAGTGGTGTGTCTCAGGTTAAAAATTATTTTTAGTGCATTAAAAGGAAGAACTTATCATTGTCTTTTCTCCCAGTTGTGTGTCCACTGAGGAGGTATTTCAAGGGAGGACTACTTGGGGTCTTTATGCTAAAGAGTCTGACTCCCCTCGGGCTGTGGATAAGGCTCACCTGCTGAACAGGGACTGACAGAGGCTGGATCACAGCTGTGGTCACTCCTGACTTTGGAGATGACGATCCAATGGTCAGGGACACGGAAGTGGTTTTCTTCTGAGCTCTGGAAAGTAAGGAGTGAAGTCTTGGGTCACAATTTCCTAAGCAGGAATTATTCTTTGAAACATTTCCACAGAACAGGCCAGTTTGTGTTTGCTCAATCTGCTTCAACTGTAACTGCTTCAGACATGGGGACCCACAACCCACAGTTAGAACAGTGGTGTTCAGTGTCTGTTCAGACGGCCCCTCAGTCATCAGCAAAATAAACACACAGATGAAAGTAGCTCATGAACTATGTATCTCAGCTCTTATTAGAAAGCAGAAAGTATTGAACTGGAAGATCCTAAAAGTTAATACTTAGAAAAGCCCAGTCTATGGCAGTAAGCAGATACGTTTAGGAAATGCTTAGGACCGGGCTTCTATATTTAATTCAAAGTTCTGGTGGTTGGTTTTCAGTACAGCAACTGCTCTTCATTCCCATTAACCACTGTGTAAAGTTGAGAATGTCTTGGACTGTGGTCTTTTCTTAGTGCATAAAAGTTAAGAGTTGTTCCTAGGCCCAATTTTGCTAAGTCACAGGCTATGTAATCTCAAGTGAGTCATGTAACTTCACTAAACTTGAGATCCTTGCCTGAATGCACAGGTGGCTGAGTATGGGATCTTATTAAGAGCCCTTTAACACAAATGCTCAGTTAGCACTCAGTCATGTCTCTTTGCCACGCTGTGCACTGTAGCCCACCAGGCTCCTCTGTCCATAGGATTCTCCAGGCAAGAACACTGGAGTGGGTTGCCGTGCCCTCCTCCAGGGGATCTTCCCAGCCCAGGGATCACACCCATGTCTCCTGGATTGGCAGGCAGATTCTTTACCACTCAGCCACCAGGGAGGCCCCCTTTAACATGAATGGTCAGTGATAATTTGATGCTGAATGGCTGTGATTGTTATCTATATACTAGTAAATCAAACAAATTTATTAGCACCGTCTCAAATTCATGGAGTTTTATACAAAATCTTGCTAGATTTTATCTTTGCAAAATAATTAAGATCCTAAATATTACTAACAATCCCTATGTCTTTGTAGGGAGAATTAAATTTTGAGATTTCCATGACATGATCTAACTGGAGATACACTTTATCCAAATGGAAATCTATTTCTAGCCTAATTAGATATTTTCTAATTTATGTGATAAGTTGTTTGTCATTTACATTTTAGTAATGATTTAAGTAATTTTCTCTCAATGTGACTGCCCCTTCTACACATTAATAAGCAGTCAGTTGTCATTGGAACTAACATTGTGGATGGTTAGATTTGGGGACACGGATGATGAAATGCAGGTTTCAAAGTTCAAAAGTCAAAGACTACGTTCCAGGTTCAAGCATCTGATCTCTGACTGACATCAGCTGACCTCTGCCTTCAGTGCACAACACAAGTGGCCTCATTGAGCCCAAGTCTGCTGACACCTTCTACTTAAACTGACGGGATCGTACACACTTACTGTGGCATGGCTCCAGGTTTCGATCTGAAAGCTAAACTTTCACTGTCAGAATCTGTTGAACTGGCACCTGAGTGAGAAAAAAAAAATAGATGTAGGTCTATAACCTATTAACAAATAACACAGATCTATATCCACTTTCAAGGGTAATATTCTTCATTCAGACAGTAACATACAGTCTTACTTTGAAATAGAGAATGTTTCATACCATTTCTACTTAGGCTGTTTTTTCAGATAATCAGTTTAAAAAAGAAATATTGAAAAAGTTTTCTTCAAATCAATACGTGTTTAGTGTCAGATTTATTATTAGTTTCATTTTTGTCCCTTTGGGTATTGTAACCATACTTTTAAGTGGCCTAAAAACTATGGAATCAATGTGTGTGTGTCTGTGTGTAAAGACAGCCATGGTCTTAAACTTCAGCTCTTTCCAGAAGATGGCACGGTAGCAGTAGCAGTGTGTGTCCTCAGTCGTGTCCGACTCTTTTGCACCATCATGGAGTGTAGCTCACCAGGCTCCTCTGTCCATGGGATTCTCCAGGCAAGAACACTGGAGTGGGCTGCCACTTCCTCCTCCAGGGGATCTTTCCAACCCAGGGACTGGACCTGTGTGCCTTGTATCTCATGCATTGGCAGGAGGATTCGTTACCACTGTGTTACCTGGAAGCCCAGATTACACGGTGTGGATTATCAATACCTTCACTCATTGATGAGGAGATGCTTTCTGACTCTGATCAGTTGGAACTTGACTGTGGCTTCACTCGTGAATGGGGGGGTCTCTAAATTTGGATCATACCCTCCCAAGTTCATTCGCTTCATTGCTGTGTTTAAATTAAGGGTCACCTCGTTGGGTTTTCAGGCCAAAAGGCAGGCTGTACTTGTACATTTTAATGCTCATGGATTTTGTGACAAGAGATTTTAGGTGACATTTAGAATTAACTGTGATGGTTAGGAGTACATTCTTGATAATTCCTTTATGAGACATATTTAACATGAGTTATTTAAATTATCTATTTATAATATCTTAAAGTAAAATAATATATGCTTATAGAAAAGTAAAGCTGGGACAGATTGAAGGCAAAAGGAGAAGGAGGTGACAGAGGATGAGATGGTTAGATGGCATCACTGACTCCATGGTCGTGAATTTGAACAAGCTTTGGGAGACAGTGAAGGACAGGGTAGCCTGGGGTCCTGCAATCCATGGGGTTGCAAAGAATTGGACATGGCTGAGTGACTGAACAACACAGCAGGAGAGTAACCAAACAGCACAGAATTGTGTGACATCAGAGTGCACACCAGTACATCCCGTCCCTGATGCCATCCTGCACACGCTAACAGTCTGGCTGTAATTTTCAGACAAACTGAGTGTATTAACAAGCATACAGTGGACCGCCCTGTTATCAGTGGGGGATACATTCCAAGACTCCAAAACCATGGACAGCACCAAACCCTGTCAATGGTATTTTCCCTATACAGACGCACCTAAGATAAAGTGTAGTTTGCAGCTTGGGCACAGTAAGAGCTGAACAACAATAGCTAATGGTAAAACAGAACAACTGTAACAATGTAATCATATTACAGTTATAACAATGACACAGGTACCTGACTGTGGCGTCTCTCCCTCTTAGAATACCTTACTGTATACATTTAATGCCTTCACACACTAGCTGTAAATTTTAGGGTTTCAGACACAATAGCAAAACAATGTGGATTTCTTCTGCCTTCTTCACTGCCTTATGGATCGAAGCGTCATTCTCACCATCCATCTTGGCAACCTCAGCATATGGTTTTCTCCCCTTTTCTCACTAACTCTCACCTTTCACTTAAAGGAACCCTGTGCGGCTTCCCTGTGGCATGTCCAAACTGCCAGCATCGCTCCCCTGGTGCTGTGGGTACATTTTTAGTAAAATTATGGTCGGTAAACACAAGCCCTGGGCCCTTAGTCTGACAACCTCGGTGACTGACAGGTGGGACAGGGATAACTCATGGCCCAGGGGCTGAAGCTGACGTGAACAATCTCCTCAACACTGCTCAGACGGTGCAAAATTCAACAGTGGTCAACTGTTTACTTCTGGAACTTTCCATTTAATATTTTCACTTTCCCTGATGAGGGGAGACTGTATATCTGTGCACGTATTTGCACAAACAGAATTGCACTACATGTGTCTCTGCAGTTGGCTGTCTACCTGCAGACAGCAGCTTCTCAGCTGTTACTGAGGGTGAGCGCCCTGCTCAGGTAACGGTGGGTGTTTGCTGTCCTGCACCTACTGAAGCCCTCGCTCCAGAGCCAGGGCTCTGCAACAAGAGTAACCACCCCAGTGAGACGCCCACACAGCACAGCTAGAGAGGAGCCCCCGCTCACCACAACTACAGAGGAGCCCGCGCAGCAACAAGGACTCAGGTCAGCCAAAAGTGCATAAATAAATTAGTATTTTTTAAAAAAACAGACAAGCCTTTGGAGCTTTTTAAAAGAAAAAAACATGAAGCAATTATTGAAGGGCACCGCTTCGTCCAATGTGTCTGCACTTAAAGCGCCACTCTTCCTGGTTAACTGCACTGCTCAAACTCAGAAGCCCCTTCCTACTGGCGAGGAGCTGGTCCTGCCTGCTGCTAAGGACATCGGTCCTGAACTTTCAGGAGACGCTGCAGCTCAATTCCTCCTTGGCCAGTACAGTAACTAGACGAGCTAGGTGGCGGGGGGTGAGTGAATCCCCGTGGAACGCAGTCCAGGCTGACGAGTCTGCTGACGTGGGCAACGGACAGCAGTGCTTGTTTCTGGGCTATATGTTTTCCAGGAGGATGTGCAAGTGGACAGGCTACCTGTACTTTTGTTGCCAGCCAGCACCACAGCCGCTGAACTGTTAAGTCTCGGGATGACTATGTATCAGGAAACGGAGTGGGTCACTGGGTGACAGTACACACTGGATCGGCATATACACGGATGGAGCGGCTGCCGAGACTGGAAGGCTTTCTGGTTTCACTACTCGGTCAGAGACTTTGCTTCTGGATATGTCTACCTCCTGTGTCATCCACGGAGAACCGAACGCTGGCTAGCCAGAAAATGTCACCCGAACATAACAGTGCTTTGCAGGACGTGATTAAAAGGACCAACCATACTAAACTACATGCCCTTAACTCACGTCTGTTGGCACAGCCCTGCGAGGAGATGAACGCCGAGCACACACATCTGCTCTTGTGCACAGAAGGGAGAGGGCTTTCTACAGGCAGGCCCTGGCCAGTCTCTGAGGTATGAGAGCCACTCCAGAGACTTAGAAAAACTGTCACTGCTGGCAGCACATACTGTGACACAGAGTGGGTCGCAAACCTTGCTCACTTGTGTGACATTTTCAGCCTGTTCAACGATCGCATTCTGTCACTTCAGCTGTGCTCAAGTTGGTAGAGAAAGTAGCTGTGTTCAGAACAAACTGGAATCACGAGGGCAACAAGTGAGGATTGGGAGTATGGACAATTCAAACATTAGCAGAGATTCTGAAAGAGACTGAGCCACAGCCTTCTTTCTCCCAGCTAGAGTATGATCACCTATCTCAGCGTTTCAAAGGAGTTTGAGCATTACTTTCCAACCTCAAAAGACCCGGGAGCTGGGAAGGAACGGACCCATGATCCATCTGTGAACAGGCCAGGCGAGTCAACTTTGTCCATCCTAGAAGATCAACTGCTTGAGGCTGCAAATGGTGGCGGCCTTAAGAGTACATCTGATACAACTTCAAATCTCCAGCCATTCTGGATTAAAGTGAAGGTGGAATATGCTGAGGTTTCTACAAAAGTACCGAAAAGCCTGCTTCCGTTTCCAACGTCCCATCTTCGTGAAGCAGGGCTTTCTGACAGCAACCAAAATGAGATGATGGAGTAGACCGGACATGAGAACTCACTCTGGGTGTTCCTGTCACTCCCACTGCCCCTAGATGGGACCATCCAGTTGCAGGAAAACAAGCTCAGGGTTCCCACCGATTCTGCACTGCGGTGAGCTGTGTGGTTATTTCATTATATATCACAATGTAATACTAACAAGGAAATAAAGTGCACAATAAATGTGATGTACTTGAATCATCCCAAAACCACCCCCACCCCTGACCCTCAGAAAACTGTCTTCCACGGTACAGGTCCCTGGGGCCAAAAGCGTCGGGGACTTGCGCACCCTGGGTACCACCGTGAAACTGTTGACAGCAGCTCCTCACCGCCCACACACTGCTGGGGGAGTCCGTTTCCTTCTCCCTTCCCAGACTTTATCCCCTGGCACCATACTCTGTCTCCCTCTGCAGGGTCTGTTTTCTCTCTTGGACTATTTTCACAGCAGGGAAAGGAAGCCTTTCACAGAGACTCTAGTAAGTCTACTATGAAAACCAACAAGCAAACAGACGGCAGAAAGCATCCTGACCCTGTGCTCCTGTCCAAATTCCGGCCCCTGCCCTGTGGCATCTGGGCAGGACCTCTGGGCACCACCCAGGCATCCCCACGTTTCCTTCCATGTCCGAGGACCTCGGTGCACCGGTCCCTCCAGTGCTCACGGCCCCTCTTGTTGAAATCGCCATCAGCACCCGTAGCTGTGTGTCCTCGTCCTTCGCGAGAGACCTCCCGCAGTGGGGGCCCAAGTCGGCCGGCTCTCCCTCCCTGCCTCCTCAACACTGACCTGCTCCACCCGCCCAGGGCCCCTGCTTTGCTCCCTGGCCAGCACCTCCTTGCCCTGGTGCACCCAGGTCGGGGGTCATCCTCGGCTCAGACGGTCCATCTGGTCCTGTGCCCTGGGCCACCATCTACCTCCTGAAGCTTCCAGGACACGTCCTCACCCCGGGCAGTAACTATACCCACACATTCCCCTGCCCACCTGTGTCCACTCGGCTGTCTAGAGGGCCATGCACACAGGTCACTCACTCCCCTCTGTGCCCAACTCCCCATCTTCCCATCTCACTGGTGGGCCACGTCGTCCACACCAGTGGAGAAGCCAAAACCCCTGGGTCTGCTGGTTGCCGTGACCCCTCAGCCTGCACCTGCCCCACCACGTGGCTGTGCAGTCTGACCGCCTCTCCCTCTGTCTACACAGCATGCTTCCCCAGTACCACCATCTTTGCTCAGGCCTGCTGCAGCACGCGTCTTACTGGGCTCCCGATTACAAGCAAACTTCAGTTTAAAAACAGAAATCGGGTACTCTGACTTTTTACTGTAAACCTTCACTGGTGATGATTTTATGTAGAGTAACGGCCAGCTTGCCGACGGCACCCACAAGGCCCCACATCCCGTGTGAGCTGGCCACCGCCCAGCTACCCCCTCTGCTCCAGGACACACGCGCTGCTCCTGCGGCGACCCCCCGACCCATGCCCCCACATCTGGAGCACCTTCCCTTCGGCCTTCCCAACACTCTCTCTCAGAGTTGGGACAGAGGGCAGATGCCACCCCTCAGAAAGACCTCCTGACTTTCCCCCGCCACCTCTGCTCTCTTCCAGGCTTGCTGGGGGCAGGCCCTTCCCCTCCTGGAGCATTCCCGAGCAAGGGCAGAGGCCTAGCCTGTCCAGCAAGGGTCCCCACCCAGCACCCAGACCTCTGCCTGCCCTCCAGGGGCCTCTCGGGGAGCACATGGCCACTGCCCCAAAGCTCAGTGATGTCCTGAGACGTTGCAGACGCACATCCCAGGCCCGTGCTGGATGGGCTGACGACCAAGTGGCCCCAAGATCCCGAGTCCACCTGTGCTTCCTCTGTGGCTGCTAAGAAGGGGTCACACTGCCTGGGTCTAGTCCGTGAGGCTCAGGTAAGTGTCTGTGTGTGTGTGTGTGTGTGTGTGTGTGTGTGTGTGAGTGTGTGTCTGTGAGAGACAGTGTGTGTGTGTGTTTCTGTGTGTGCGTGAGAGAGTGTGTGAGGTCTGGAGCTCTGCGAGTCTCCGTAAGTAGCAGTTCCCAGCCACAGAACGGGGTGATTTTCCTAAGCACTGAATGAGATAATCCATGTAGAAATGCAGACCAGCGCCTGGTTCCCACCCAACACAAGGAGAAAAAGTTCATCACTGTTCTTAAGCTGAAATTTTCTCACTACCATTCTAAAATTTCATGCACAAGACAGTGAGATTTAGACAGTTTCCAACCAGTAGGCCGTTACACTTTTAGGGATGGTTTTGTTGAGGTTTCTGAATCTATAAGAAATTTCCTAGACTCTGGTAACCGGCCCCAGAAAGCAACGGCAACAAGGTTCAGGAAACAACAGAGACACCCCAAGCCTCATGGAGTAAGGAACGCAGAACCATCCTTTCCATTCAGTCATAAGAGGAGCCCAAGAGTTTGTGTGAAATTCTCTCCCATCTCATGTAATTATTCTTAGAGGTATACATACACCAAAATCAGGCTTTAAAAAAGCTATCGCCCTGACTTCACGGGGGCAAGGAGCAGTTTCCTACAGCGCTTTCCAGGAGGCTCTTTCATCTGGTTCCACCCAGACCACTCCTCCCATCAGCACCAGGATCTGAAGCCGGACCCGTGACCACATGTGGCCAGTGTAACTGGGGGTGTTTCCCCAAGTTAAGTAGCTCATGCAGGGACCCCAAAGGCAGAACAGGACTGCAGTGTGGGGGGCTGCCATGCTAAAGACCACATTCAGTGAAATCAAGTTACAGACAATGGCATCCAGGGTCAGACCCTGAAAGAGGTCTACAATTAATAAAAATAAGAATATTCGAAAATATTCAATCCTTTAACTTTCCCATGAATGATATCCTAAGTCTTTAGAGCTGAACGTTGGTTGACAGATCTAGTATTTCAGTATGTTCCCATTCTTTATCTACCAGAGAAACTAAAAATAAGTCGGATATTTAGTGTTAAACATTTAAGTTCATGTGGCTGAAATGTTTTAAATGAAAAGGAACAAACGCTGACATCAGACATCATGGATGTATGCCCAAGTGTCAGAACAACTTCATTTACCCATAAAGCTTCTGGGACAACTGAGGTTTGATTCATGAAGTTGGAAAGTCACGTTCATAAGAAGTGATGGGTCCCCTCTCACCCACACCCTGCACCCCTGGGTACCTTCGATGAACACCTCGGCGGAGGTGCTGTCGGAGCCGCTGGGGTTCGTGGCCAGGCAGGTGTAGCGCCCTGTGTCGTCCTCGAAGGCCTCGGCAATGACCAGGGTGTGCAGGTCGCCCCCGTCCCAGAGGATCTGGATGTCGGGACTGCTGCGTAGCTCAGTCCCCTCACAGAACCATCTGCCGACCAACAGGAGTTGCAGGATGGGAGGGAGAAAAGGAAACGAGAGGTTTACAACAATAAAGCACTAGCAAGAGGTGAGAGGCTGTGTAATGAGATGCTTGTTTGATAAAAAGAGACTTGAGTTCCTGATATCACTGAACACTGTTACATTTGGGACCATGAAATGCATGGCTAGACTGCTCCCCTGGGTTTTCATCATAAAGCGTCTTGTAATTTCATCAACCTGGAACGAAGGGAACATTATCAAGCTGGGAAAGCGCCAGTTACAAACAGAAAGGAACACAAATTCCAAGGGCCTTATAAATTTTTATCACTAATGCCTCTTGCACCTGTTACAATTTCATCTACTGTGCTTCCCTAGAAAAAAATATGAACGTGACAAGAACATGGCGCTCAAAAGATGTGATACGTCCAGGGAGACTGAGGGGCACACGACAGCCCCGGGCAGCAGCGTGCCTGCCGAGCTGCCAGCTGGGCAGATTAATAACCCCCACACCACTGCTATTTGGAGACCTTTCCAGCGGCACACCCAGTGGTGTGGGCAGGGACCACGGTGGGCTGTGATTCATTCTTGCCGGTCTTACCCCTTTCCATCCGCTCGGTCTATGATGTGGGAGGCGGCAAGAGGCCGGACCATTTTCATGAGGGTTCCTCCTCACATGCCACGCACCTCAAACTCTCAACAGGATTTTTACCAAAAAAATAAAATAAAATAATGAAGCTTCCCTGACCCCCTCCCCTCAAAATGAGGTTTAAAGAAATATGAAGGAACACCCACCAACAACTAAAAGGACTGACAGCTGTCCAGTTAGCTCCTAATCAGCATCAGAGATTTTCTGAGTCTGAAGCTCTAGAAGATTCTTTGGACTTGGCCTCCTTTTCATGTCACTGAAGACCAGCCTTTTCTGCACTTAGACAGCATACTATAGATATCTGTCTGTATTAAATCTAAAAGCAAAGGTAATAAATTGAAGAAAGCAGGGAAAACCACTAGACCATCAGGTATGACCTAAATAAAATCCCTTACGACTATTCAGTGAAAGTGAGAAATAGATTCAAGGGATTAGATCTGATAGACAGAGTGCTTGACGAACTATGGATGGAGGTTCATGACACTGTACAAGAGGCAGTGATCAAGAATATCCCCAAGAAAAAGAAACAAGAAAAGGCAAAATGGTTGTCTGACAAGGCCTTACAAATAGTTGTGAAAAGAAGAGAAGCTAAAGGCAAAGGAGAAAAGGAAAGATATACCCATTTGAATGCAGAGTTCCAAAGAATAGCAAGGAAAGATAGAAAGCCTTCCTCAGTGATCAATGCAAAGAAATAGAGAAAAATAATAGAATGGGAAAGATTAGAGAACTCTTCAAGAAAATTGGAGACACCAAGGGAACATTTCATGCAAAAATGGGCACAATACAGGACAGAAATGGCATGGACCTAACAGAAGCAGAAGATATTAAGAAGAGGTGGCAAGAATACACAGAAGAACTGTACAAAAAGATCTTCATGACTCAGATATCACAATGCTGTGATCACTCACCTAGAGCCAGACATCCTGGAATGTGAAGTCAACTGGGCCTTAGGAAGCATCACTACAAACAAAGCTAGTGGAGGTGATGGAATTCCAGTTGAGCTATTTCAAATTCTAAAAGATGATGCTGTGAAAGTGCTGCACTCGATATGCCAGCAAATTTGGAAAACTCAGCAGTGGTCACAGGACTAGAAAAGGTCAGTTTTCATTCCAATCCCAAAGAAAGGCAATGCCAAAGAATGCTCAAACTACTGCACAGTTGCATTCATCTCACACGCTAGTAAAGTAATGCTCAAAATTCTCCAAGCCAGGCTTCAATAGTATGCGAACCATGAACTTCCAGATGCCCAAGCTGGATTTTGAAAAGGCAGAGGAACCAGAGATCAAATTACCAACATCTATTGGATCATCGAAAGAGCAAGAGAGTTCCAGAAAAACATCTGCTTCTGCTTTACTATGTCAAAGCCTTTGACTGTGTGGATCACAACAAACTGTGGAAAATTCTTCAGGAGATGGGAATACCAAACCACCGTACCTGACTCCTGAGAAATCTGTATGCAGGTCAAGAAGCAACAGTTAGAACTGGACATGGAACAACAGACTGGTTCCAGACAGGAAAAGGAGTACATCAAGGCTGTAGGGGACAAGACAATGGCACCCCACTCCAGTACTCTTGCTTGGAAAATCCCATGGATGGAGGAGCCTGGTAGGCTGCAGTCCATGGGGTCATTAAGAGTTGGACACAACTGAGCAACTTCACTTTCACTTTTTACTTTCATGTATTGGAGAAGGAAATGGCAACCCACTCCAGTGTCCTTGCCTGGAGAATCCCAGGGACAGGGGAGTCTGGTAGGCTGCCGTCTATGGGGTCACACAGAGTTGGACACGACTGAAGTGACTTAGCAGCAGCAGCAAGGCTGTAGATTGTCACCCTGCTTATTTAACTTACATGCAAAATACACTATGAGAAACACTGGGCTGGATGAAGCACAAGCTGGAATCAAGATTGCCAGGAGAAATATCAATAACCTCAGATATGCAGATGACACCACCCTTATGGCAGAAAGTGAAGAAGAACTAAAGAGCCTCTTGATGAAAGTGAAAGAGGAGAGTGAAAAAGTTGGCTTAAAGCTCAACATTCACAAAAGTAAGATCGTGACATCTGGTCCCATCACTTCATGGCAAATAGATGGGAAAACAATGGAAACAGTGACAGACTTTATTTTTGGGGGCCCCAAAATCACTGCAGATGGTGACTGCAGCTGTGAAATTAAAAGACACTTGTTCCTTGGAAGAAAAGTTATGACCAACCTGGACAGCTTATTAAAAAACAGAGACATTACTTTGCCAACAAAGGTCCATCTAAAAGCTATGGTTTTTCCAGTAGTCATGTGTGGATGTGAGAGTTGGACCATAAAGAAAGCTGAGTGCTGAAGAACTGTTGCTTTTGAACTGCGGTGTTAGAGAAGACTCTCGAGAGTCCCTTGGACTGCAAGGAGATCCAATGAGTCAATCCTAAAGGAAATCAGTCCTGTATATTCATTGGAAGGAGTGGTACTGAAGCTGAAACTCCAATACTTTGGCCACCTGATGCGAAGACCTAACTCATTAAAAAGACCCTGATGCTGGGGAAGATTGAAGGCGAGAGAAGGGGACAACAGAGAATGAGATGGTTGGATGGAATCACGGACTCAATTGACACGAGTTTGAGTGAGCTCTGGGAGTTGGTGATGGACAGCGAGGCCTGTGTGCTGCAGTTCATGGGGTTGCAAAGAGTTGGACACGACTGAGCAAATGAACTAACTGAACTGAAAGGTAATAAGACAAACCAGGCTGCTAGTACTCAGTAACCACAGAAACTATACTAAAAAAAAAAAAAAAAAAAAAGGCACAGGATACTTGGGAAAGAACAGCTATGACTTTGGGAATTAAAAACCATTTGAAAAACCAGCCAATTGAACAATCATGTAATGCAAGGCATACTGCTTTTGAGGCAGTTGAGAAGGGCAGTATTCCTTGATTCTGGGCAGTTGGTGGTTTCCTGTTTCCAAAAAGTCCTGGAGAACATTCCAGCCTAGAACCGTCTTCTAGCTGCTTCCTCTTTGCTCTCTCCAGTCACAATCCAGGGCCTCACTCCCGAGGACTGACGGTGGCTTCAGTATCGCTCGACCTGCAGTCTTCTCATTGGCCTTGTCACGGCTGGCATGCCGAGGGCTCCTTCTCTGGCCCGTCAGGTGAGTGCATTTGGCCCTGCCCTGCATGAACCGCCCCCTCAGCTTCGCTCGCTATGGTCCGCGTTCCTGTAACTTGGGCCTGGCTTCTTCTGTCCCACTCCCGCAGCATCCTGCCTGGATTGCTTGTTCCCCATGCAGCCCTCAAGCACTTCCTGCTTCCCCTCTCCTCTCGGGAGCTCTCTCCTCACCCTCTGTGCTCATCCCACCCTGGGGCGACTCTCCCCACAACCAAGTGAACGGTGCCTTCAGCACATTGAAGTCTCCAGAGCACAGGCTGCCTGGGTGCCCTCCGTGTGAATGGCACTGTGCTAAGAGCCGGAGGCCCTGGGAGGGGTCATGCCCCGCGGACTCTGGAACCAGCCAGAGTCTAGGCATCTGTATGGCACCTCGAGTGTGTTAACCATCCATAAAAAGATAACTGTCAGAGGAACAATGGAGCATGAAAAACATGCAATAAACGGTTAAAAGAAATGACAGTTAATCACCCTGGTCAGACCTGCTCCGTGGGGACAGCTCAGCTGGCCACCCCAGCGGAGCGGCACCCTGATCTCGTGCAGCACACTGCCTACAGGCCCCCGCCAGCCTCCCCATGGCCCTGAGCCAGGAAATGGTTTTCATGTTTTTAACGGTTAGGAAAAACTCAGAAGAATAATAGTTTGCGACACGTGGAAGTTACATAGAGGACAGATTGAGAGTCTGTAAGTTTGAGGAAGAGAAACTAAAGAACCTCTTGATGAAACTGAAAGAGGAGAGTGAAAAAGCTGGCTTGAAACTCAACATTCAAAAAAACACTAAGATCATGGCATCCAGTCCCATCACTTCATGGCAAATAGAGAAACAGTGGAAACAGTGACAAACTATTTTCTTGGGCTCCAAAAGCACTGCAGATGGTGGTTGCAGCCATGAAATTAAAAGATGCTTGCTCCTTGGAGGAAAAGCAATGACTAACCTAGACAGCATATTAAAGAGCAGAAACACTACTTTGCCGACAAAGGTCTGTCTAGTCAAAGCTATGGTTTTTCAAGCAGTCATATATGGATGTGAGAGTTGGGTCATAAAGAAAGCTGAGCACCAAAGAATTGATGCTTTTGAACTGTGGTGTTGAAGAAGATGCTCGAGAGTCCCTTGGACAGCAAGATCAAACTAGTCACTCCTAAAGGAAATCACTCCTGCATATTCATTGGAAGGACTGATGTTGAAGCTGAAGCTCCAATACTTTGGCCATATGATGAGAAGAGCTGACTCAATGAAAAAGACCCTGATGCTGGGAAAGATTGAGGGCAGCAAGAGAAGGGGATTGCAGAGGATGAGGTGGTTGGATGGTATCCCCGAATTGATGGACATGAGTTTGAGCCAGCTGCGGGAGTCGGTGATGTACAACAGGGAGGCCTGGTATGCTGCACTCCATGGGGTCACAAAGAGTCAGACACGATTGAACAACTGAACTGAAGTTTTGGGGGCTCAGAGCCGTGCCCCTGCACTCACCCGGTGTCTATGGCAGCCTTCATGCTACAGCGACACCTGGGTCATTGGGACAGACTGCATGGCCCACAAATCCTGAAACAGTTACCATCCGGATTTTATAGGAAAACTGTGATCCCCGGGCCAGCAGCATCAGCACCATTTGGGAGCTTGTTAGAAATGCAGTATCTCTGGAGGTTCCTGAGAAAAGTAAAAAGAGAGCTACCTATGACCTAGCAACCCCACTCCTGTGCATCCATCCAGAGGAAGCTCTAATTCCACACAATGCATACACTGCAACACCCACTGCAGCAAGATTCACCGACTGTGAGCCTCAACGCCCACCGACAGGCGAATGGATAGCGAGGATGTGGTACACACACACAATGGAGCCTTATGAGTCTCAAAGAAGAGTGAAACAATGCCGTCTGCAGCAACACAGCGGGACCTGGAGATAAGCATGCTAAGTCAGGCCAGAAAGAGAAGACAGGTGCCATACGGCATCACCTGCATGTGGAGTCCACAGTATGACCCAAATGCACCTGCCTACGTAACGGAAACAGAGAACAGAGCTGCGCCTGCCAAGGGGCAGGGCTGGTGGAGGGTGGGATTTGGAGGGTGGGATTAGAAGACGTAAGCTTTTATACACGAGGTGGATAAACAACAAAGTCCTACTATACAGCACACAGAACTACATTCAATACCCTGGGATGAACCATAATAGAAAAGAATGTAAAAATGTGTGTGTGTGTGTATATATATATTCACACACATATAACTGAATCATTTGACTGTACAGCAGAAATTAACACAACATTAACATACTTCAATACAAAGTTAAAAAAATAACTAAATTTAAAACAATGCAGAATCTAGAACCTCACTGCAAACCCACTGAGACAGCCTGGACCTTGGTGATTCACACGGACATAAGAGGTGGAAGTTCTGGTCTGCCACAAGCGGGCCGTGCCAGCCTGATCACAGGGCCCCAGCGCTCCCCTGAAGGGCCACGCTTCTTGAGCACAGACACCAAACTGGGTGTCTTAATCTCTGACTCTCTGCACACAAGTGCCTGTGAAACTGCATTGCTTCTCTCTCCTCTACAATGCAAAATGTATAGCATTATTCACTTGGCAATTGATATTATAATCATTTTCTGCCCTCTGTGTTGTTTCTTTATACCATTATTTGAGGCCTAATACATTTACGGCTCACTTTCCCATCCAGAAAATGGACTGTTTTTCTCTAATCCATAGGGTACTGTCACAGTCACAGCATCCTGGCAAAAGACTAAGAACATTTAGTCTTCTTTAAAGAGGAAGAGTTAACAGTCGAGTCTGTTGATTCTATTTTGACCTTAAAGTCACCCTCCATTAAATCCTTGCTGCAAGTACAGCTTAAGCTGCAGGGTAAATACACAAAATCGGTGCAACAAAGGTGTGTGTGTGGGGGGTGGGGGTGGGGAGATACAGCCCAGGTGTGACACTCCGTCCCCTCACCCCCGTCCTAAGGCAGACGTCACTAAGGGTTACAGTGTCCTCAGCCAATGAAACTAAGGATTACAGTGTCCTCAGCCAATGAAACTAAGGATTACAGTGTCCTCAGCCAATGAAACTAAGGGTTACAGTGTCCTCAGCCAATGAAACTAAGGGTTACAGTGTCCTCAGCCAATGAAACCGAGTGCCTTGTGGTGGCAGGTCTCACAGCAACCGAGGTGCAAGTCTGCAATGAAACACCCCTGCCATCCTCACCTTGGTCTCCTTCTAGAAAATACACTGGTTTTCCTCCAGATCCTGAAACCGCCTCTCTTCATAAAGAGTGGAGGGTGGATAGAGGGTTGGGTGCAGAGGCAGCCTATGGACACGTGACCTGTGCTTAGCGCCTGCTGCTGCTGCTGCTAAGTCACTTCAGTCGTGTCCGACTCTGTGCGACCCCATAGACGGCAGCCCACCAGGCTCCCGCGTCCCTGGGACTCTCCAGGCAAGAGCACTGGAGTGAGTTGCCATTTTCTTCTCCAATGCATGAAAGTGAAAAGTGAAAGTGAAGTCGCTCAGTCATGTCCGACTCTTTGCGACCCCAGGGACTGCAGCCCACCAGGCTCCTCCGTCCATGGGATTTCCCAGGGGAGAATTCCGCTGAAGGATGTCCGCATGTTTTCTCATTCCGTTTCTAACACCTGGAAGCCACTTACTCAGTGGACAGGACAGTGTACTGGGAAATCAAATCCGACTATCTGCACACCCATTCTGTACCTCCAAGTCTCAGCTTCCGGCATACTACTAAGCTGCCAGTATAAAATGGGTAAAACAAGCTCACAGTTAGGATGAGGAGATGATAGAAGATTTGGGAGCCATGATGGCTTTTAAGAGCTTATCTGATACAAACTAATGGAAAGAGCATGACTCTTTACTAACTGCCTACTACATGCTACATGCTTCGCAAACATGGCCTGGTTTTATCTGCCATCAACCTTGTGAAGTGGTTTGTTACTGTACTGAAGATACAGGCCCCTCCCATTTATCCACAGAACACTGACAATTAAACACAGATTAAACTGTGTGTTTCAACTGTCTTCAACTGTGTCTTTCATTGTATTCAATACTTTTAGTTTCCTCTTTCATCAAGCTTTTAAACCTTTGGATAGAAACAAGCTATAACGAGGTTTCCTGGTTCTTTCGTTAATCTTGATGCAGTCACTAAGCAGCTATGTAATTGCTACACCACAGCTGCTGAGGAGCGAACCTTGAACCTCAGTGAGCATGGTAAATCCCCAATCAAAAGTATTTAGACTTGCTCAAGTCAGAGTAAACCAGTTGAGACCGGCTGTCAAACTCTAAGGCCATAAACAGGGTATGAAAATAAGCCTGTATTAACTAAGAATAAAATGTAAACAGGCTAGCAGATGCAATCTCACTCATTCATTCCCTCATCAACCAATTATTAATTCAACCAGCAAAGGGCTCCCTGCACTTAAATTCCAACATAGAAGCTGACCACGGTACAGACAAATAGAGTCAAGGAATTAGATCTGATAGACAGAGTGCCTGGAGAACTATGGGCAGAGGTTTGTGACATTGTACTGGAGGCAGTGATCAAGATCATCCCCAAGAAAAAGAAATGCAAAAAGGAAAAATGGTTATCTAAGAAATCAAGGCTATGGTTTTTCCGTAGTCATGTATGGATGTGAGAACTGGACTGTGAAGAAAGCTGAGTGTCGAAGAATTGATGCCTTTGAACTGTGGTGTTGGAAAAGACTCTTGAGAGTCCCTTGGACTGCAAGGAGATCCAACCAGTCCACTCTAAAGGAGATCAGCCCTGGGTTTTCTTTGGAAGGAATGATGCTGAAGCTGAAACTCCAGAACTTTGGCCACCTCATGCGAAGAGTTGACTCATTGGAAAAGACTCTGATGCTGGGAGGGATTGGGGGCAGGAGGAGAAGGGGACGACAGAGGATGAGATGGCTGGATGGCATCACCGACTCAATAGGCATGAGTTTGGGTGAACTCTGGTAGTTGGTGATGGACAGGGAGGCCTGGCATGCTGTGATTCATGGGGTCTGAACTGAACTGAACTGAACTGAGGAGGCCTTACAAATAGCTGTGAAAAGAAAAGCTAAAGGCAAAAGAGAAAAGGAAAGATATACCCATTTGAATGCAGAGTTCCAAAGAACAGCAAGGAGAGATAAGAAAGCCTTCCTCAGTGATCAGTGCAAAGAAATAGAAGAAAACAATAGAATGGGAAAGACTAGAGATCTCTTCAAGAAAATTGGAGATACCAAGCAACATTTCATGCAAAGATGGGCTCAATAAAGGACAGAAATGGTATGGACCTAACAGAAGCAGAAGATATTAAGAAGAGGTGGCAAGAATACACAGAACTGTACAAAAAAGATCTTCATGACCCAGATAATCACGATGCTGTGATCACTCACCTAGAGCCAGACATCCTGGAATGCAAAGTCAAGTGGGCCTTAGGAAGCATCACTATGAACAAAGCTAGTAGAGGTGATGGAATTCCAATTGAGCTATTTCAAATCCTGAAAGATGATGCTGTCAAAGTGTTGCACTCATTATGCCAGCAAATTTGGAAAACTCAGCAGTGGCCACAGGACTGGACAAGGTCAGTTTTCATTCCAATCCCACAGAAAGGCAATCCCTAAGAATGCTCAAACTACCACACAATTAAACTCATCTCACATGCTAGTAAAGTAATGCTCAAAATTCTCCAAGCCATGCTTCAACAGTATATGAACCATGAACTTCCAGATGTTCAAGCTGGATTTAGAAAAGACAGAGGAACCAGAGATCAAGTTGGCAACATCAATTGGATCATCAAAAGAGCAAGAGAGTTCCAGAAAAACATCTATTTCTGCTTTCTTGACTATGCCAAAGCCTTTGACTATGTGGATCACAACAAAGTGTGGAAAATTTTGAAAGAGACGGGAATACCAGACCACCTTACCTGCTTTCTGAGAAATCTGTATGCAGGTCAAGAAGTAACAGTTAGAACTAGACATGGAACAACAGCCTGGTTCCAAATCGGGAAAGGAGTACGTCAAGGCTGTATATTGTCACCCTGCTTATTTAACTTATATGCAGAGTACATCATGAGAAACACTGCGCTGGAGGAAGCACAAGCTGGAATCAAGATTGCCAGGAGAAATCTCAATAACCTCATATATGCAGATGACACCACCCTTATGGCAGAAAGTGAAGAAGAACTAAAGAGCCTCTTGATGAAAGTGAAAGTGGAGAGTGCAAAAGTTGGCTTAAACCTCAACATTCAGAAAACTAAGATCATGGCATCTGGTCCCATCACTTCATGGCAAATAGATGGGGAAACAGTGGAAACAGTGGCTGACTTTATTTTTCAGGCTCCAAAATCACTGCAGATGGTGACTGCAGCCATGAAATTAAAAGATGCTTACTCCTTGGAAAAAAAGTTATGAAACCTAGACAGCATATTAAAAAGCAGAGACATTACTTTGCCAACAAAGTTCCGTCTAGTTAAGGCTATGGTTTTCCAGTAGTCATGTATGGATGTGAGAGTTGGACTGTGAAGAAAGCTGAGTGCTGAAGAACTGATGCTTTTGAACTGTGGTGGAGAAGACTCTTGAGAGTCCCTTGGACTGCAAGGAGATTGAACCAGTCCATCCTAAAGGAAATCAGTCCTGAATATTCATTGGAAGGACTGATACTGATGCTGAAACTGCAATGCTTTGGCCACTTGATATGAAGAACTGATTCATTTGAAAAGACCCTGATGCTGAGAAAGATTGAAGGCAGGAGAAGGGGACGACAGAGGATGAGATGGTTAGATTATATCGCCGACTCAACGGACATGAGTTTGAGTAGACTCTGGGAGTTGGTGATGGACAGGGAAGCCTGGCGTGCAGCAGTCCACAAAGTCACAAAGAGTTGGACACAACGGAGCAACTGAACTGACAGCGGACTAACTGGGTTTCTCATCTCATGAGAAAACTAGCAGTACAGAAAACAGAGAAGCAACCACAACTACAGGCATTGGCTCATCTAATGAAATTAGACTTTTCCAACACATGGAAATAGGAACTGCTTCAAAAATCTTTAAAAATTGCTTCGTATTGTATGCTTAGTCACTCAGTGGTGTTCAATTCTTTGTGACCCCAGGGACTGTAGCCCAGCAGGCTCTTTTCCCTCCAGGCAAGAATACTAGAGTGGGTTGCCATTCCCTTCTCCAGGGGATCTTCCCCAGCCAGGGACTGAACCTGGGTCTCCTGCACTGCAGGCAGATTCGTTACCACTGAGCCACCAGAAAAGCCCGAAGATTCATTGTAGCTTCTCATGTATAGATTCAGCTTGTTCTGGGGCTCCACAACCGCGCCCCCCTCCCCACCGCACCCCAGGTGGCGCTAGTGGTAAAGAACTTGCCTGCCAATGCTGGAGATGTTAAGAGATACAGGTTCGATCCCTGGGTTGGGAAGATCCCCTGAAGGAGGGCATGGCAACCCACTCCAGTATTGCCTGGAGAACCCCATGGACAGAGGAGCCTGGTGGGCTACAGTCCATGGGGTCGCAGAGTCGGACACAACTGAAGCAAAGAAAGCAAGGGGCAAGCTAAGCAGTAAGGTCCCTCGCTGGATTTTTCCACCTGGAGGACTGAATAGATTCATCTTGCTCTGGATAGAATACTTGGGCTGAAATTAATCTATTAGAGACGGGATTATATTGATGGACTCGTGAGTCTTGAAGTTTCCTTTTTACTCAAAAATGATTATAATACATAGAAAAAAAGGACTGCAGTATTTAGAGCTCTGTAAAATGGCATGTTTCTTCATATTATTCTGTGCTGGGATTTTGAAATCAACGATGTTTTAATATACAAATACCCGTATATTTCTTTTTGCTGCAAAATGTCTTTTTTCCAGCCTAAACATGGGACAGTGCCAGAAATTCAAGGTTCCTCTTACGGTACTGCAGGATGTGGGAAGACTGAAATTTGAGAAGGTGTTTTACCCAGAAAAGCTTACTATTTAATTGTTCACTTTCTACGTTTCAAGGGGAGGTGAGCTGTAAGCCTGACTTGGCCTGAGTATGATGCTGGCAGAGAGGGCCTGCATGTGACTGCAGCCCTGGGAAGCCTCTGCTTGGGAAGGGAGTGGGGAGGAGGATAAGTCACATCAGGGGCACTGCAGCTGCTTCTGAGCGAGCGGCTGCCTTTGGGGACCACCAGTGGTTTCCGTCTTGGACAGCGTAAGGCTCACCTCCCCCGTTTCCTGCCCTTCTGCCCTGGGCATCTGGCAGCCAGCCTCAGAGCGGCACACTGCAGCTGGCTGGACGTCTGGGAAAGCTCAGAACACAGTCCTTCGAGACTGAGGAGCAGTGCTGATCTTTACGACAATAAATCCAACGGCTAAATGAGAGGAACTAACAAATCCACTGGCCAAGCAGAGTTTATACTTCTCAGCATGGGAGATGGATAGTTTATGTTAAAAAAACCCACATATGGCACCACTCAACTTCCACACTGACTAGTATCTATTTTGATACTATCACTTACAAGGAAATACATATTTTAGGGACTGACAGTTTTTTGGGTTTTCTTATTTTTTGTACCACAATGATGTGCCACGGAAGTTTTCTGCATCCTGAACTTTAAACATGCAGTTTTTAAAAAGAACAAATCTGACTTATTAAACTTACAAAGTCTCATCAACGGATCTTGACTAATACCCCCAACTCAGACAAGGAAAACAGTAACTCTCTGAAGTCAGTGAATTGAAACAATGAAAGCTTATGAAATACACACCTTTAAAAATGGTTGGGTTATCATTTTCTCCTATA
This sequence comes from Ovis aries, assembly GCF_016772045.2. Lineage (NCBI taxonomy): Eukaryota > Metazoa > Chordata > Mammalia > Artiodactyla > Bovidae > Ovis > Ovis aries. Next base: position 112,209,776 of record NC_056055.1, read on the forward strand.
AGGCAGTTTCCTTAGGCTCAAGGGCAAGACAAGTTGTGCTCAAAGACTTCTGCTTTGCTTCTCAACTCCACTGATCTGTACTTCTCAGAAAAGTGTATGGTGATCATGTGTGGGCGCTCAACTGCTCAGCTGTGCCCGGCTATTTGGGGCCCTGTGGACTGTAGCCCACCAATCCTCTGTCCATGAAACTGTCCAGGCAAGAATACTGGAGTGAGTTGCCATTTCCTCCTCCTGGGGATCTTCCCGACCCAGCGATCAAGCCTGAGTTTCCTGCACTACAGGCACATTCTTTACCCTGAGCCTCTTGGTAAGCCCGTCTGTGGGGACCACATGCCGGCCAGTCGGGCCCACAGCAGTCCCTTCAAAGCGCAAGCAGCCACATGGCCTTGTGGAAGCGCGTGTTGGGAGTAAACCAAGGAACCAGTTTCTTTAATGCTAACAGAGTGGAAATCAAGGGTGGGGAAGAGCCCAGAGACAGGAGTGGTTCCGCAATGACTGTTTTCCAGGAGCCCTTGCTCCCTAAGGAAGGGGAGTGCTCTGCCCTAAGGTGGAGAATCAGCAACACGGAACCAGCAACCTCTGCCCAGGACGAACCTCGCTCATGCTGAGCTCACAGGCAGGCTGGCTGCAGACATCCCATTTTATACATCTTCAGTTAAGCAGCAATTAACTTTTACAGAGCATTTTTTGTCTTGTCACCAAAGATTTCTTAATTCTTTACATGTGTTCACATGAACCGCAAGACACGCCATGTTTATTCTGTTGAGTGGATTTATAGGCAGACCAAAGTGAAGTTAGTCCTTGGCTAAATTTACTATGGGTATAATTTCATGACCGCCTAGCTCGAAGGCCAACAGCTAAATCTGTGTGGACAACAGATGTACTTTAACCTTATGGTCCAAAAGAGACCAATAAATAGATTGATGTCTTGAAATTTAAAGCACAGGAAATGAGAATAGATTCTGAACCAAATAGATTCTGAACCAAAACCAGACTCAAACCAAACAATTCTTACCTTTAATCATCACTTTGTCTCCCAAGATGGGAAGATTAAAATAGAGGAGGACCAAAGAGCTCAGATAAAACAGAACCTAGAGAATGACCTGACCTTGTCTTGTTCTGACCGTGAGAGGTCGCCTCACGTCTGGATGCTGTGTGCAGACAGATAATCACAGTCCTGAGACACAACTATGAAAAAGGCCAGTGGGATCCACACCAAGTCTGTGAGCTGCCAGGAGCTGTTAAACTCTCAGGCCGCTTCTAATCAGTTCCACACTGTGGAATTAGTTAGAGGCTCAGGGTTGGCAGGCCGCAGTCCGGTTCTGGTTCCGCCTGGTCCATAGCCCAGCCCAGCTGAAGGAGAGCCAGTCCTCTCTTCGGGGCTGAGTTTCCGTGTCGGGGTCTCCTCCTAGGTGTCCCTAGACACTACTTCTGCCGCCAATGAGCAGATACCGTTGAAGAGGATTCTGGGGCCAAATAGGTTTTTAGATCACCGGGGGAAACAGAGTTCAACATCTGTCTTCACTACAGAACTTTTTAGAACTCTGGGCCAACGTGCACTTTCCAGACAGAAAGATGGCCGTCCTACTGGATCACAGAACACACGCTCTGAGAACAGGGTTGAAGGACCAGCGTGACGTGGACACAGACTGGGCTGAACTGTCACTCGGTTCCCCACTAACTCTCCAACAGTGACATGAGGAACAAGAAGGGAGAGAGGCCCGCAACCCTCCTGTTGCTCATCCACAATTCCCAGCTGAGAAAGCAGGTTCATCCCCAGCAGCTGTCTATGCAAGCACAAAGCTCAGCATGACCCGACAGGTCGCTTCAGAGCTACCCGCCTGGTAACTCGTGCTGCTGTTCCGAGCCTGGGAGCCCGGGCAGGAGACGCCTCAGCAGACCCAGAGGAGCAACCTCAGCTGGTTCGTGCTGCAGGGCTGTGGGCAGTCGGTACCTGTCGCTGCATCACGGCTGCATTCTGGAGGGAATACAGCGGGAGGCGGTTTATGAGAAGCACATGGTGCTTCTGGAGCGGGTCCATTCCACACAAGGATTGCCTCAGAATTAGGAGACCCTGAGGACTAAGACCAAGGCAGGCACAGGGCAGCCGGCCCTCCCGCGTCCTCAACTCCACCCAGAACAGGTCACCCCGCTCCCACAGGGCCTGGAGTCGGTGTCTGACGAACAAGGCCATGAAGACCCTCCCCCGGCAGGGGCACCTGCCTCCTAAGGTCAAGGTCCAGGAGCTGTCACCCCCGCTTACCCCAGTGTCTGGCATGTGCCTCAGCTTCTGGCCTTGATGGTGCTGGGGAGCGGGGCAGTGCTCTTCTTTGGAAACGCTGCACCTTTAGGGGAGAAAGACCTTCCTTCTCTCTCTTGTCCCCAAGGAGCTTCAGGCAGATAGGGGAGGCAGCCCCCCACACCTTGAACCTTATCCCAGCCTTCGGAACCTCCAAGAGGCCTACATGCACCCTGAGGGGCCTCGGACACATGGAAAGCAGAGTGCGTGTGAGTTAAGTTCTTGTGCACGCCAGCCTGGCAGGGACCCTATGCACACGTGGGCCTGCAAGGCAAGCTTTCCCTGGGCTACCCTTGGCAAGGCCACCTGCCCCACACCCCAATGCCGACCCTGGCGCTCACCCTGTGTGCCTTCCAGCAGTGTGTGCAGAAGCCAGCTTACAGGGAAACAGTCAGGTCAAGAGAGGTCAGCAGTGTAGGAGCTCATTGCTCACAGGTCAGCTTGGGGCCTGTGCCCGCCTCCCATCTTGTAACCCAGACCAGGATGCCTTCTGCACAGGTCATACACATACACACACACACACCCAACCACTGTCAACCACATAGCCACAACCACTACAATCACAACCATGCACACACAAAACCTACACACACAATCACAAGTACTCACAGCCACAGACCCATACACAAGCACACAGACTTGTACACACTCACAACTACACACATGCACTACACACAACCACTACACACACAACCACACACACACAACCACACATACTCATACACAACCACTCACAAGCACACACACAACCACAACCACCACACATACACACATACACAACCACACACATTCATACACAACCACACACATGACCATATGATCACACACTCATACACAACATATACACATAACTGCACATACACATACAACCACACACACTCATACACAACCACTCATAAGCACGCACACAACCACAACTATACGCACATACACAACCACACACTCACACAAAACCACATATACATAACCACACACACTCAAGCACAACCATACGAACATAACTACACATACACACATATACAAGCACATACCACTCTGGATTAAGCATCAGACACACACCTGGGATGGACTTTGGGGAAGAGCCTTCCACCCCCGGAAACACTGTCAGTTACCTGTCTGTGCCAGCCACACTGGTGACCCCTCAGGAGCAACTGCCCTCCTCCAACAAGCTGGAGCGAATACTGCCTCAGAGTCTGCAGAGACTGTGTTCTGTTCTCCAGGGGAGCCCCAGCCAAGCTCCAAGCTGGTGGAGCTGCTTCAGGGCGGGCCGGCCACACCTCATTTTATGTGGCTATCTGAACAAAGTGGCAGTTTCCACTGCAGTGGTTTTCAGAGCAAATTATTGGCAGCCAGCATTTCATTCCAACAGGCTACATGTTTCAAAAATGTTAAAATTAATGTTAGGCTTGGATACAGACTAGACTCCTTCTCTTTGAAAAACAGATAGACTTTTAGAATGAAAAAGCTTTCAGACAATTAGAGCCCCTCTGCTGCTAAGCCCCTTCAGTCATGTCCGACTCTGTGCGACCCCATAGACAGCAGCCCACCAGGCTCCTCTGTCCCTGGGATTCTCCAGGCAAGAACACTGGAGTGGGTTGCCATTTCCTTCTCCAATGCATGAAGGTGAAAAGTGAAAGTGAAGTCGCTCAGCCGTGTCTGACTCTTGGAGACCACATGGACTGCAGCCTACCAACCTTCTCCATCCATGGGATTTTCCAGGCAAGAGTACCAGAGTGGGGCGCCATCACCTTCTCCTTAGAGCCCCTCAGCCACCTGCTATATTCCACCATTTAGAGTTTATATTCCACCTGTCCCAAAGCTACTGTGAGCACACAATACACAGTTTGTGAAAACCAGCTTCAAAAGCACTTTTTCCAAATGCTTGGCAAAAGACAAATCAAGATAAAAACTAAAACCAGTATGAGGTATTGGTTGGGGGAGGGAACAAGGCTTCAGCGTATGATATTTACTAGTTACAGAACATGGTAATAGTTCCTTTGCTTACACAGCAAATAAATATGCATCCTTTGCAGTTAAAAACTGTCACTGCTGATAAGGCCTCTGTGTGTGTGCTGCACAGGACACACTGTGTTCTTTAACAGTGTCCTAGACACTTGCGTGCTGGATTCTGGTTCTCAGAGCCAGGACATGACTGGGCCATCAGGAGCATGTGACCTCTGGCTCCAGAGAACTGCGTGAGACAGGAAGAGAGACCAGAGGCCCCCTCTGTCCTTTCAAGTCTGCGCCTCATGAGAAAGCCCTTCCTCACTACCTAGCATCCCAGTGACTCATCCTCACCAAGGAGACAGGAGCTCACCACGCACTGCAGACAGGTGCAGGGTCTGTCCGTCAGTCCGTCAGTCCATCAGTCCATCAGTCCATCAGTTCAGTCGCTCAGGCGTGTCCGACTCTTCCCGACCCCATGGACTGCAGCACGCCAGGCCTCCCTGTCCACCACCAACTCCCGGAGTCCACCCAAACCCACGTCCATTGAGTCGGTGATGCCCTCCAACCATCTCATCCTCTGTCGTCCCCTTCTCCTGCCCTCAATCTTTACAGCATCAGGGTCTTTTCAAATGAGTCAGCTCTTCGCATGAGGTGGCCAAAGTATTGGAGTTTCAACTTGAGCATCAGTCCTTCCAGTGAACACCCAGGACTGATCTCCCTTAGGATGGACTGGCTGGATCTCCTTGCAGGCCAAGGGGTTCTCAGGAGTCTGCTCCAGCACCTGAGCTACACGTGAATGCTGTGTCACTCACGTCTCCTCTCAATTCCTTTGCTAAAAATAATCACACTCTCCCTTAATGTTTCATTGGTCCAGCTTTTCCACCTTATATGAAGCTGGTCTTAAAAACACTTGCCCACATATGAGGTCAGGTCAATTTTCAGGATCTGAAAAAGTTCCCAGAAGCTTCTTATGGCTAAAACGATTCCCTGTGCCCAGAGATGAAACTGACAGGTGTGAACTCCCGAGTTCCTTGTCATGAGATCTATTGACGCTGGAGGAATAGGTGGCAGGGATCTTATAGAAGAGATCCGAGAACTAGATGGGTAAGTGGTTGGGAGATTAGGAAGACTGGGCCTACAGCCTTTCTCTCAGCAAACAATGGATCTGCAGCTGATGAATGAGAGTGGGCGAGGTCTAAGCCTGCTGTGCTGAACACTGAAGAATGGCACAGTCCTCTTGATTATGATACACTGAGGAGATTAGCCTAATTTAATCACAATAATGAGCCTTCCAGGTGCTTTTTAATTAGGATGGTTCACTGGGGATACATGAGCACATTCGGGATCCCCGCCCACAAAAACTCACACACGCAAAATGCTATGTTTCCTAATTTCTAAACAGTTTGCACCACACAATATCTTCTAAAAAAACAATTTCATACTTTATACAAAAATGTGGGTCAATAGGTGATATTAGAGTATTTCCTTTAAAATAAAGGCTTTCAAAACTTGGTCATATTCCTTATCTATTTATGTGTACTAGAGGCCTCCCCGGAGAAGGCAATGGCACCCCACTCCAGTACTCTTGCCTGGAAAATCCCATGGACGGAGGAGCCTGGTAGGCTACAGTCCAAGGGGTCGCAAAGAGTCAGACACGACTGAGCGACTTCACTTTCACTTTTCACTTTCATGCACTGAAGAAGGAAATGGCAACCCACTGCAGTGTTCTTGCCTGGAGAATCCCAGGGATGGGGGAGCCTGGTGGGCTGCCGTCTATGGGGTCGCACAGAATCGGACACGACTGAAGCGACTTAACAGCAGAAGCAGCAGCAGCAGCAGAGGCCTCCCTTGTGGCTCAGATGGTAAAGAATCCACGTGCCAATGCAGGAGATGCAGGTTCAACTGGGAAGATCCACCGGAGAAGGGGATGGCAACCCACTGCAGTATTCTTGCCTGGAGAATCCCATGGACAGAGGGGCCTGGCGGGCTACAGTCCATGAGGTCACAAAGAGTTGGACCCTAAACAACTAACACAAGCTAGAGTTTCCAATTTTCTTTTGCTGAGGTCCATGTTTGAGCCTTGTTTCATCAGTGAAGAACCTATAACTTTAAAGATGTCTTAGGACATCACATGCTCAAATTCAAATCCAGTGAGGTGTCATTTACTTTTTCAAAAGTGCATTTGAGAGTTCTGAAGAGATTTACAAATGTTTGCCATTTAACTGAAGAACAATTGTCATGGAATTCATTTTGCAATGATTCTTTCCTGGCTTTCTGAATATCCTACCCTTTCCCCTCATTGTTTATATCATCCTTATTTTTCCCACACTTCTTGGAGAAGTCATACCACTCTTTTTGTAACAAAATCCCAACTTTGTGTGTGTGTGTGTGTTTCACAAGCTCAGACCCCACTGTCCACCCACCAACACAGCAACTTCTCAGCCTTTCAGCTTCCGTGCAAAGGGTCCCACCCCTCTGCCCTGGCATATGCTGTCCATTCTCAGTGCTGAGGGAAAACAACAAAACTGAAGGAAAATCAGCCCCTTAGGTCATTGTGCAGAACCGCTATCTCTAAGTGTCCACTTTTTGTTCAAAAGTAACTCTCCTGAATCGGATGCAAAATGTGTACCTGTGATCAGTACACACAACACACAGACATTCATCATCATGACGTCCCATCTCTTGAACTGGGCCCCTGCCACAGAGGAGAGGAGGAGAGATTCCTCCTCTCCCCAGCCTCTTCCTCTGAAAAGTATCATTATGACTTCTAAGTGACTAAGAACTCAAAGTATTTAATAGCTCTAGCATTCTGGTAGATTATAAAGAGATTTTCAGCCAATGACTAAAGAGTTAATCCTAGACATTTCAAAGAAAAATGTTAAATCTGTTGCCAGGTCGTTTGCTGCGATGTTAAAGCTAAAAGAATGAGTTTGTCCAACACTCTGGAGCCTAATAATGTAATTGTAACTAATAAACTGAGGAGACAGAATGGTTCTAACACAGCTTTGCACATGATTTATTGACCCCTATGCAATAATTCTTCAGCGGTTCATATAACCAGAATTTACAGACTTATTCCTAACTTCAGGAAAAATTGACTTCACTCTTGAACCCGATGCCTTCTTGCATCAATCTCTGAACTTCACTTATTAAACTAAAATCACAATCCTGAGAAGGCCTCCCCCCACTCCCTGGGGTAGAGAATCTGCTTGTTCAAAACTGTGACTGTATCATTTCGTCTTCGGAAAGCCGTCTGTAAGTATTTCATAAACTTAGCGAATAACACCATCAGAGCGTACACACCGCCTGTGAAGGAGGAAAGAACGGGGTTTTCAAGAAGCACTGCTATGCTGCGCAGCTGCGACACACACGGTGCCTGGAAGGTGTGCAGGACTCTGTGCAGGAGGCAGCAGAGGCCAGAGTCAGGAGCATTCCACCGGGGAGCTGTTGGAGCGTGTAAAGAGAAGTGAACGCAATGAAAAATACAAGCAAGCACTCCTATACATTGAAAATGACTGTCACTAATATGGGACTACTTAGGGACTGGTGCAACCTTTTAAGAAGACAATTTGGCAACATTTAGACCCCATTCATCTGACCTGGGGGCTTCATTTCCGGAAAGTCAGGCTCATACGGGCACAGGACACATGACACGTATGTGTTCATGGATGTTCATTATAACATCTTTTTAACTTATTAGGAACACACTCTTGTTGCCCTAAGTGTCCTTGAGAAAGGAAATGGCAATTCAACTTTGGCATCCCACACAAGGCAGGTAAAAATACCTGTCAAAAGGGCATGGTCTGTCCAGTAAACCACCAGATTGGAGAAGGGACAGTAGACTTCTGGCGGGGGGGGGTGGGGCACAGACAAGAAATGCACAGCTTTTTAGTTATACTGAGAGGAGAGACTGATGCTGAGCAAACTAGAAAATTTTCACTTTCACTGTATGATTTTTTTTTTTACCATAAGCAAATATTCGTCATACACATTAAACGTGTTAAAAGTGAACAAGAAGGAAAACTAAACAAAAAGCATGGTACTATTAGAACCCCAAGCTATGTAGCATTTTCAAACTGAAAAGGAATCCATACTTCCGAGAACAATAAAGGAGACCTGCGTTATCATTCTGTCACTTATTAACTTCCTGTGGTCTTTGACTCATATTCTATCTGTCCCCACCTTGCAAGGTTGTTACAAGGCTGAAACAAGGTAGTGCACGTTGAGCGTTTGGTATGAGGCTGGACGCACTGCACTTTAAACGGTTGCCAGCTGCTGCAACTTCAGACAAAAGCTAAGGGCACTGTCCCGCGTGGGGGCAGGGCTGAATGTTCGTCCCCAGTGTCTACTCCCTGCCCCCAGCTTGAAACATCCGCCCTGACTCTGTCTGCGAAGCTTCTCACCGCATGCCTTCTAAAAACATGGTCCCAGGAAGGATTAAAGGGACCTGACTAAAAAAAATCAAATGTTAGTAGATTGTCCCCTACACTGACGTCGACAGTCGTGAGACTGGATCTCGAGGTGCAAACAGATGCTGAAAAAAATTCACACCAGCCGGGGGATGCTCTCGTCTCATTTCCAACAGTAGGTGAAAATGCCAAGTGCCCAGAAATGAGCGTCTATAGCGTGTGGCACATTAAGGTTGAATTCTGCTGTTTCTCCTTAACAACCAAGCAACAGTTGACAGGAAAATTCTTGGCTCTGCTGAGTAAAGGATGCCCTGGAACCAAGACAGAGTGACGCCTGCAGGCCACAGGGCTCCGGCCCCCTGCCTCACCCCGTCCTTTGGGCCGGATGGTGAAGATCGAGCTGAGAGGACTCAGCAGCTCCTCTTGGACGAATGCAGACGTGGCTCCTCCGGGGCCTGCGCTGGGCAAGGGCACGAGCGCTCAGACTAAATAAAACATTCCAGATAGGGCCAAGCAATGGGACTAGGGTAGGAGGGTAGCTGAGGACCAGAGGTCACTTCCTGCCTCAACAGTGCAATGGCGCTTCCAACCAAGTTGTGTAAGAAGAGAGACATCAGCACACAGTAGGAGCTTCAAGAGGAGGCCTTGAAAGCAGATGCCTGATGTGAAAATAGTCATACTAAGAAACTCCCCTCCTTGGGTGTATGAGGACGAATTGGCACATCCTTCACCTTCTAGGCAAATATAATTTATAGTTTCTTTTCCTGAGAGCATCCTCTCCTATTTATAGCCATAAGGACCAAGAAGCCTTTACTCATGACCTACTGGAGAATTCCAATCCATCTCTACAGTGAAAGGACCCATGTTCTCTGTGCCACCTGCCAGAGTTCCAATTTTCCTCTCAATCTGTAAAGTAGCTGTTTTTAATGAATATGGATGGGTCTCAGAACTGAACTGCTATTATTGAAGGAGGAGCTTTCCTCCAGCAGTCCTGCAAACTGCTCAGAGTTCTCCTCTGTCTGGAATGTCGGAGGCTCTGGTGGGTGAGAGAAAGAGTAGTTTATGGGATGGCCCGGTGAGAAGCGCAGTGGGAACTCTCTGGGGTGTATCAGCTCTTTACAGGAAGCAGGCAAACCAGAGAGTAGGAGAGAGCTCACATCACATCACCTTCAGAAGCTGCGGCAGCCCCACAGAGCGCACTGAAAGGGAGAAGGGAAAGGCAGAAATAGAGCTGCGTTGCTCGAAGCGCAGTGTGGACAAACAGGAAAAATGTGTGATTCTTTACCCTGGGCGTGCAAAGGCAGGTGGTTACCTCCTGCACACCTGCAGGGCTTCTGTGACGGTACAGTTTGGTACACCCTCCCCCACCTGGTCAAGAGCCCCTCTCCCACTCAGGCTTATTACTGGGGGATCTACTGTCTTGGGCTGTCTGCCTAGCAGCCTTAGAAACATCTCTTCTTCCGTAAAATTTTAATAAACCTGCACACTGAAGAAAAATTGAATAATATATTCCCTATAAAAAGTGACCTGGAGAATCTCATTTGCATTGTAAACAGAGTCAGCCAAACCTTTTTGAATAACTTGACTGAGTGTTCAAGGAAATATTTTAATTCTAACTTTTACCCTTTTTCAGGACCTCTTATGGGTTTAAAAGGCTACTACAAAAAATGGGCAGAATGCCTAAATAAACATTTCTCCAAAGAAGACATACAGATAGCCAAAGTGAAAGCGAAGTCGCTCAGTTGTGTCCGACTCTTTGCGACCCCATGGACTGCAGTCTACCAGGCTCCTCAGTCCACGGGATTCTCCAGGCAAGAATACTGGAGTGGGTTGCCTTTTCCTTCTCCAGGGGATCTTCCCAACCCAGGGATCGAACCCAGGTCTCCCACATTTCAGGCAGACGCTTTAACCTCTGAGCCACCAGGGAAGCCAGACAAGAGGCACATAAAAAGATGCTCAACATCCCTATTAGAGAAATCCAAAGCAAAACCACAGTGAGGTATCACCTCATACCAGTCAGAGTGGCCATCATCAAAAAGTCCATGAACAATAAATGTTGGAGAGGGTGTGGAGAAAAGGGAACCCTCTTACACTGTTCGTAAGAATGTAAATTGGTGCAGCCACTATGGAGAATAGCATGGAGGTTCCTCAAAAAACTAAAAGTAGAGTTACCATATGTTCTGGCAATCCCACTCCTGGACATAGATCCAGACAAGGTGGCGTGGGATGGAGGTAGAAGAGGCAGGGGATATATGCATACATGTAGCTGATTCACAACTGTTGTACAGCAGAAACACAACACTGCAAAGCAATTATATTCCAACAAATTAAAAAAATATATAGATGCATCTCAATGTTCACTGCAGCACTAGTTATGATACCCAGGACATGGAAGCAACCTAAGTTCAACAATAGACGAATGGATAAAGATGTGGTACACATATACAGCGGAACACTGCTCAGCCGCAAAAGCAATGAGATGATACCATTTGTAGCAACACGGATAGACCTGGAGATTATCACACCAAGTAAAGACAGACAGACAAAAACTAATACCACATGATATCACCTACATGTACAAGCTAGAAAATGATACAAATGAATTTATTTACAAACCAGAAAGCGATCACAGATTAGAAAAAAAAAATATGGCTACCAAAGGGGAAAGGCTGGGGGGCAGGGATAAATTAGGAGTGTAGGGTTAACATATGCACACTACTATAAATAAAACAGATAACCCACAAGGGCCTACTCTAAGCACAGGTAGCTCTGCTCAGCATTCTATAATAACCTAAATGGGAAAAGAATTCGAAAAAAAAGAACAGGTGCATATACATGTGTAACTCGTCACGTTGCTGTCCGCCTGTAACTATCACATTGCTAATCGGCTATCTTCCAACATAGAATTTAAAAAAGCGTTTAAAGCCTACTGCGGTGTCCAGTTCCTTTTATACGTGATGATCAGCAAGCACCTCTGACGGGCTGAAGAAAAGAGGGTCCAGGAGAGAGACTGACACCATGGCTCCTCAGTGGTGACCTTTCAGTCTCTCTCTTTCTTTCTCAAACTCTTTTGGCTACATAAATTGAGAAGCAGATTATTTTTTCATCATATTTTACGTATAGGTATACTTTTATGTGCTATTTACCTAAATACCTTCAATTTTTTTTGAGGACTAAGATCCTATCATATTTAGACTATTATGTAGAGAAGGTATCTGTAATTTTTACACTGTAACACATGTTACATGTCATGGAGCATTATACTCTTGAATGACGAGACGCCTGCAGACGTTACCCTAACCTCCTGAGATGCTCTACTGCAAGCGTCAAGGCTAAGACATTGTTTATCTTGTGGTCGTTTCTGGAATCTCTGCCTGGAGCTCTGGACAGCAGTCTGATGCCTGTGACATCAGAGGAAAGCAGGGGCCTTCGGCACCGTGGTGGCGGAGGCCAGATCTCGATTCACCCTTGGAAGGCTGCGTCCACTACTTCACCAGTGACGCCTGCAGACCAGTCTAAGTAATCTCGTGTTGGAGTCAGCAGGGGCTCTGGAGAGAAGAACATTCTGGGTGGATGGTAACAGGCCACGGAGGGACAGGTGGCTGCCGCCTTAGAGCAGCAGCCCTGTGCCCCTGGCACGCGCGCCAAGGCCGGGGCACACACCCACCGCAGTCCTGCGTGGGGGAGGGCTGCAGGGCCCCTCTGGCACCAAAGGGCTCACGGTCAGGCCCCACAGCCCTCCTCCGCAGGGAGCCTCCCAGCAAGGCCGCCTGGGGGTCTTGCCTGCTTTTCCTGAAACTGCGGGGGACACTCCTTTTCTAGCAGAAGCAAATACTATCTCTGTGACAAAGAAGGAGCACTCCAGGGGTGGTGGAGAGTGACCGTGAGCAAGGGTGTCCAGCACAGAGTCCCACGTGGACTCACACTGCCATGTCCTGTCCTGTCACCCCCGACGCAGGCTGGGTGGTGGGAGAGGACAGGCGACCCACCAAAAAAGCCTGTTCATGGAGAGTATTCAAGGACCTCCCCTGCACTGCCCTGTCTAAACCCCAAGACAGACTCGGCGCTCCACCAAGACCTAAAGGATACCACCATCCAGAAAGTTCCTGTGCAGCTCGTGCCCAGCACCTGCAGCCAACAGCGGCCCTCATGTAACTGCTACCGTCTCCGAAGGCTCCACGTGGTTCAGAAAGGAGACTGGCCTCCAGCAGCGAGGGCTCTGTGCTGGGCAGGAGCCTGGCTCTGTCCTTCCCTCTAGAGACTTGGCAGGTTCTGAGCTCTGGTCCCTTGGTGGCCGGATGGGGTGCTGACGGCACCTCAGTCACAGGAGAGTAAGGGAGGCGACACATGGACAGGGGTTGCCGACAGACTCAGTGCAGACTGGACCACGAGAGGTGAGCCCCCCCTGAGACGCCCAGTGGGAACTCTGCTCGGCCCCCCATTTCTGTGAGGTCACCCCCGTCTACACGCAGGCACCTCCCCTGAGCTGGCACCTGGCCACCTCTGATACCCCTCACCAGTCTGCTTTCCTAAACCTGCCAGCTCATGGAGGGGAGCTGTGCTTTTTCAACAGACAGAGTTTCCAAGTGCCCCGGCTGGACACTGCGGGCCTGGACGTCTGGCTCAGGAGAGCCTCATGCTGGGATGATGACCAGGATGAGTGCGTTGGACACCGGGCCCTGCCTGCAGTGAGCCAAGGCACAAAGCCAGACCCTGACCAGAACATTCCGGCCATCACCCTGCCATCACCACTAACGCCACGAATGCCAGTTTCTGGATTCCAAGTTGTCAGTTGCTTGCATATCACAACCAAAAGAAAAAATAATTGTTTCCTGTGAATTATCCTCGAGTCAGACAATCTGGGTATGAATTCTGCCCAAAAGCAATACTTCCCCAGCGGTTAGCAAACCAGACTGCGTTTCCTTTTTGGTTTAATTTGACCTAATTAAGGACAGGGAGGAGAACTCTGCCGTAATGCTCTGAGAGCCTTTAACAAGTATTCCTTCATAGCTGGCCAAGTCATAACATAAAAGGGAACTGCTTATTTCAGCAAAACTTTGGCTCTCATGTTTGGATAATATTCCAAGGCTCCAAATGGAGCTCCACCAAGGTCCAAACATTCCTCTCCCTGCGGCCCAAACACCGAGCTGTCTCCTTACAAGCTCACACCTCTGCTCACAAGGTGACGTACATACCTGACAATCACTCAGGAGCTTCTATTTGGAAATTTCCCTCCTGGGGGCCACAGGACAGCCAGGGCCAAATGGGGGGAAACACCGTGTCTTTGCATCGTGCCCTTGACTGTGAAAGCATCTGAGTCCTTCCTGCGTCTCTGTCACAATCTTCCTGTTTCTTAAGAAATCTGCAAAGAGCCAGCCTGTCGTGAAGGGAGCAGCGAGTGGAACATGCGCCCCCTCCCCCAGCCTGGGAGGCCACGGGTCCACGGAAAGTGTCAGCCACACTGTGAGTCTGCTTGGACCCCAGAAACCTTTTCCTCTGGGGCCGCTCTTCCTCTGTGATTAGGCACGCATGAAAGGATCTAGGGAGGAACCCCACAGATTGGGGAACCCCACGCCTTTGGTGACTTCCACGGGGCAGGAACAGGGCCTGAGGAGAGAGGCTCCAAGGGCCCAGACATGGGGAAATGGACCCCTATGCAACCACTCAGATGGATGTCTGATGTCTGATCAGGGAAGGGTCATGAGACATATGCTGTGGAGAGGAGTCACCGTGCCTGGCTGTGGGCCCCCGCGGATGCTGACCACACTGTTCCCTGGTCACTTGCTGGCCCACTGGACTCAGCAGGCTTTCAAAGAACAAGAGCATGAGCTCTCTGAGTGGCAGGACCCCAGGTGGTTTCTTTCTGAGGGAGCTGGCTGGACTTTCTCTCAGAGAGGCCAGTAAGTGATGTCCAGCTTGGGTGCCCGGGACCGGAGGGGTCCCCAAAGGGACTGGCGGTGGGGAGTGTCACCACAGGACCCTGCTGACTCAGGTGCAGGCCCACTGTGGGCTGTGCCTGGATGGGCTCCGCCTGGATGGGCTCCAGGAGGCGGGCTCTCTGATTGGGAGCCACAGAGATGGACAGAACCTGGGGTCACAGCTCCTCAGGAGCTGAGCTGGGCACTGAGGCAGGAGTTCAGCAAGGAAAGTGCAGGGCCTGAATGCAGGGTGAGCCAGGGCTGGATGGCCAGTCTGCGGGCCGCAACCAGGTCCTGGGGGTAGGGCATCCATGGCTGGCTTCACTGACAGCTTCGTCACAGGGAACAGGTGGGCCAGAAACTAAGGTCCTGCAAGCTGGGAGGCACCGCCAAAAAAGTCTAGAAAGGAGAGTTTAAGGGACAGTTTCTTCTGATGAGATAACACCTCAGGAGCACTTGGGAAACACAGGTTCCGAAGCTCCCGTCGAGCTTCAGGAATCAACACCATTTGGAGTCAGAGCCTAGGAATCTGTGTTTGTGCCAAGCAACACCGCTCTCGCCATGTCCCAACTAAGCTTTACGCCCACTGAAGCCTGTTCAAACACAAGGAACTTAAAGGTAGGAAGCTTGCTCAGTTACAAGCATGGCCGTGCGACCCTGGGGGTCACTGGCCTCAGGAGCCTCAGCTCTTCATCTGTAAAGTGGGAACAACGCACTTCTTCACAGGACAGTGCTTGAGCTGATGGAGAGCAGAGTGCAATCTGTCAGTGTGAAGGTTTGCGATTATCGTGTTTCTGAGCCCAGGTGAAATCTTGCAGGCTTCCAGCCCTGTAGCTGAGACAGCTCTGGGTTCCAGTCACTGTCTTTGAACTGGTGTCCCTAAGGGGGACTGTCCTTGGCCGTGGGTCTCCTGGAAGGCCCTCCAAAGGGCTGGCATTTCAGGCAGCACTTTCTCCTCTGTCTGGTGCTCGGTTTGAAGGCCCTGTGCCGTGGGATGGGCCCATGCTTTTCAAATCCTGGAGTCATGAGGGAGAAGGGCTTTGAGGGGCAGTAGTCTCAGGGTCGGCTCCCACAGGGGTGAATCCCAGGGACATCGGATTGGGACAGTACATTGGGACAGTAGCTGGCATGAAGCTCTAAGAACTGGAAGAGCAGGATCAGAGGCCCAGGGCAGCTGACGAATGCAAGACGTGGTGAGGAGCAAAGGAAGGAGCAGCTCCACAGGGAGGCTCCAGACGACCACTGGAGGAGATGATCGTCATCCCATACGAGCCGAGCCACGTCCAGCAAGCGGTTGACGGCTCACGATGATACAGTGAGGCCCAGCTGCCATCACAGCCCGGCAGAGTCGACAATACCCCTGAGGCCCAGGGGGAAGGCAGTGTCAGGCTGGGTCGTTGCCACACCCCGTGCAATGCCTCTCACGGCTCGAGAGGCCTGGGGCGCTGGACACAGCTCAACAGACAGAAAGAAAGACGATGGAGCTGCTGGCCAACAGAACTTGGAGATAAAGCAAAGTGATCTGGTGTCATTTAACCCAGAGGAGGAGCCAAGGTGAGATGCAGAATCGAGCGACCGTGGCTCTTCACGCCCCGAGGAGGAGGCCAGTTCAGCGGGACCGAAAGTGTTAGGAAAAGAAAACAGGGTTTGTGATGAGCGTCCCAAGTATGGTCAAGCTTGCAAGGCAAAGGAAAGACCCCTTTCCCAACCTGGGCAGGCAGAGATGATAAAACATCAACTCAAGCCACAGTGAAAACTGGAAGGAAGATGGTGCCAAGCGGCTTCGGAATCAGCCCTGGCCTAGAGCTCAGCTTGGGGACAAGCAGTTAACCTCTCTGGGCCCCCATTTCCGCATCTGTAAAGTAAGGTCATGGTCTACAGGGCCTCCCAGGTCCTCCCTCCTCAGCCTGAAAAGTCACCTTCTGTGGGCCCAGGGGGAACATGGCATCTGTGTTTAATAGCATGCTAAACATTTTCCTTCCAAGGAAACAAAAACAGGACACGTGCAGTGGGGGTGGGGGCCTGACCTGGGCTTGGAGACCAGCTGCACAGTCCTGCAGGGGGTCCTCTGGTTCTGGGAGGGGAGGAGGGGAGAGGAGACCCAAGTGGAAGGGAGCGCGGGGAGGCCAGCTGGGACTCGGAGGGTGCAGGAGGCTGTGGTCGGGCAGCAGCGGAGAGGAGGAGCCTGTCCAGGTGACAGGCCATTGCAGGAACACGAGGGTGGGGCTGTGCCCAGCAGGGAATGCCCCGGGTCTTCGCAGGGGACTGGGTGGGCTGCCCGGGTTTCCATTTTCCCTCTGCTGTTTATTAGCCCGTGTTCTTAGGCAAAATGCTTATCCTCATTAGAACATCATTTCCACGTAATAAAATGGGGGTAACAGATCCACTTCATGGTATTTTTGTGAGGATTAAACATGATTATGTGCCTGACACGTAGCAAGGATGGAAAAACTACCATCATTCTGAGGTGGGCCTGCGAATGGAATTAAGGCAGAGAAAAAAGAAACCTCCGTGACTCACAGCTCAAAGACAAGACCTGACGCGGGGCTGCTTCCGCAGACGTGGACGGTTCTCCCTGCTCCTCCCTCAGATCCCAGGAGCACTGAACTTCCCGGGAGGGGGTGCCATTACTTCCCCACTTCAGGGCGGGGACGCTGAGGAGCAGGGCAGCTGAGCCTCAAGGCGCTCAGCTGGAACTGAGCTGTTGAGATGTCGCCATCACTCAGGCTCCTGGCTCCAAAGTTGCTCCTGTTCTCCCAACATCTATCCCCGGGAGAGAGACCAGGAGAAAGTGGGAGGCGGACACGTCTTCTAAAGTGACAACCTAGTCAGCTGAGTAATTTGGGAACAGGATACTGAACTGGTCATTCCTCCAATGACCCTGAGCCTTGGAAGCCCGCCAGAACCCACCTGGCACTGGGAAGGCGGATGGGCTGGGGCTCCTCTGGGCGGGCCCAGCAGGCACTGTCGCAGAGACGAGCCTGTCCTCCCCGCCCCACGCAGAGGGCCGGCGTGAGCGGCCAGCTCTCACACTCCCAGACGAACAGCACGCCGTGCGGTCTCTGAGCAGACCCCTGGACCCAGGCCCAAGGTCATGGCTCTCCCCAGCCCCGAGGGAACTGGAGGGTCTTTCCTGAGCCACTCTGCTCTTTCTCCCTCTTGGCACAACGACCCCTGCTGAGCTCTCCCCACTGGACGCCCCCCAGGCCCAGAGCCTGTCCAGGACTCGCCTCTCCTGTTCCACCTCCTCCCCCGGGACGGCACTCTGTCCGCTGAGGCCAGACACATAGCCCTGGGCCTCCACACTGGGCCCCCATCCCTCATCTCCCTTCTCTCCAGAATGCACTCACACTCTCCGGCTCTGGGATTGTTAAAAATAATAATAATAATAAAGCGAGGTGGGGGGCATATTTTCTTTTCAAAATAGATAAGAGTCCTGCTGGCAGCACGCAACATGACTAAATGACTTCTTAGAGTCCCTTCCAGCCAGTGATTCACCAGACCTAGAATTTAAACTGGAAAGGACTGTTATACTCTAGGCCAAATGTCTCATTTTTGCAAATAAGGAGAGTACAGTCCATGGAGGTTAAGAGTCATGGGGTCCACTTGCTGCTGTGGAGGAGCACAAGGTCTGAAGGTAGATGCTCCGTGTCTGACCAGACTGGACCGGCCACACGCTATGTGCCCTGGAGTGGGGAAAACGCAAGGACGCTCTGCTCCTCCTGCCTCTGCGCCTCGTCCTGGCCGTCAGATGACAGCATACCCGTGAAGGACACGACGCGACGTCAGGAACTACTCCATCAACATGAAGCGGTTTGCTCAAGGTGGCCCTGGGTGAACGCTGTCGTTTGAGTCTCATCACACACTGCTGCCTTCTTGACGTTTTGCCAGGGCTCTGGTTGTTTTTTCCCATAAACCATACTAATTTGACCTCCACAAGCGTTCCTTTAAGCCCCTCGAGGCACAGACTCAAACAGACCGACTTGGAGGAAACTCAGCCTTCCACCGACTCGGGGTCATGGCCCTCTGACCTAGATCCAGAACTGCCCAGGGACAGGGCGCACTTTCCCCGGAGCCCTCCCGCCTCTGCAGGCCAGGCTGGGTGCCAGGGGCACTGCTTGGGGTCTGTAGAGGACTGTTGGGCCACAGCCTCTACCTTGAACACTGGAAGAGGTCAGGGGTGAGTCACCAAGCTAGGTAACAGATACTGGCTCCTCCAAGCTCACACTGGACAGAGCTGGGAACTAGCTCAGCCACAAGAGCTGGCTCACTTGCCGGTCTGTGGTCGGGCACAGAGGAGAGGCAGGAGACGGCAGCCGGGCCCCGGGGATGACGCATGGACCTCCGAGGGCTGTACGCCCTCACCCCACTGCTGCTGGAGCCTGGAAAGGGCATCCATGCCCCTCGGATGATCACAAGGTGAGGTGTCCTCGGCAGGTAGGCCAGCTCCAGCCCTGCACTCTCCCCAGGGAACGTGCGTCCTGCTGCTGCGACCGCCTGGCCCACGGGGCCACAGGGCTGACAGCCCCCTACACTTGACACAGGGTGCCTCCCCCCTCAGCAGAGAGAGCCAAGCCTCTTCTCTGACAATGGTCTCCGGCCCGTGAAGAGACCAGCAGAGAAATCCTATGTCCCCTGCTTTCTGAAGCATGAAAACTGTGTCACGCTTCAGGAATAATGCTGAGGTCAGGCCTACAACAAACAGACAATATAACTCTTTTGCTCTAAGCAATAAAAGAGCAAAAAATGGGGAAAATCCCGTGAGCCAGTTCAGCCAACAATTTCCATGTTGAAAAAAAAAGTTAAAAGTCCAAGCTGGAGCCATGTGGATACATTTTCTTTACCCTATACTTCAGGCGCCCATAACCTTCCTTTTAAATCATCTCCAAGCAGCCCCAAGTCACGCCAGCCGCAAATCACGAGGTGGCTTTGGTCTCGCGGCAGTGGAATGTTCTGCAGCGGACTGCCGCTTCCCGGGAGCCCGGGGCGGGGGGCGGGGGGAGCCCCCAAACCCGCGAGGCTGAGAGCACGCATGACATCAGAGCTCAGCCATCCAGGAAGGGGCTGCGCAGGCCGCAAACCACAGCGGGCAGATAAAGCAGGGAACAGCCTTGCTTAGGAAAACATTCGCGAATACCACAGGCAGCTGGCAGAGGCAAGTTTAATTACATTCACAGAAAGCCACTGTTTCCTCCGCCCCGCAGCCCTGGTGCCGACCAGCGAGTGGGGAGTGCCCGGCAGCCCAGCCGGCATGGAGGGCCAGAGGAGCTGAGCGGATCACCACTTCCCCCCATCTGCGCTCCGTGTCCCGCCTTCATTGGCCCCAGCTGTGGAGCCGCTCAGTGGGCTCTGAAAGGGTTTTCAAGCGAACTAGACCTCAGGAGTAATCTATCCTTCAATTTATAGCTGGAGATCAAGAGCATCCATTATTCAATTCATGATTAATTGCCAAGGCACCAAGTGCACCCTGGGCATAAATGAAGCCGCAGCGAGTGCCATCTGCCTTCACATCAGGGGACCAGGGCTGTATTTCGCAAGCGCCACTGCAGCTTACACTCATTTATTTATTTATTGTTTTTAAAGGAAGGGTTCAAAGAGTTAACTATATAGTGTTTGAAGGGCTGGTAAATGTATTGGATGTGCCTCTGGGCACCTCAGAGGAATAACGTTCAACAGGTATTGGTAACGCATGATTAAAGCTCAAGGGGAAAAAATGGTCCTGATAAAAATGCTATCTTAGAGTATTTAAGCAGCATCTTACAGTAACTGCTAAAGTGGGAGTCTCAGGAGAGACTGCAGAATCTTTTATGAGACAAGAAGGATATGCCTGAAGAGTTCCCTTCTTTTCTAATTTTAGCCCCAGAGAGCATGTCTGCTGCTAATTCCAGTCTGATTCCAACTAAGTGGAGGATTATCAATAGCAAGAAGGGAAAACAGGCCCAGGGAAACCACACTACAAACACATAAACAAGCAACAGATGGAAACACTGCTGATCAAAGCAGGCCTCATTCTTAAAGGAACAGTGGAAAACTACATTGTCATTAGTGGCCCTGATGGCCAGCGCCTAGTCTTTTCAGAAACAGGCTATCTTATAGCCTGGTACTGCATTGGCAGTGTTCTGCACCAGAACCCACTGTCCATTTCAGGAGGAGGTGAGGGGAGGGCCCCAGCGCGTGTTCATAATATCTTCATGGAACCTCTAAAACAATGGCCGGAGAAAAACGCAAGGCTCCCGAGTTGATGAAAATAACCCGTTTGCCTTTGTTAGGAGCCAGGACCTGCCTTTAGAAATTGCTGGGGTCATGAGATCTCTTGTAGGTTTACTGGGAGCAGGAACAAACAAGCACCCACTGAGCTCCACCTGAAGAGTGAGAAGGGCCATAAAAGTCTTTTCATCATGTGGAAAGAGACTCAGGGTAACCTACCAGCGTGTTTCACAGCATTCCAGTACCCTGAGACTCTCTCCTTCCCCTCCTCAGGCAGTCCTCCCCACCCCCAGCCTATCACTGTCACCACGGTCACCCTCGACCACCCACAGACCACCTGCCCGGCAGGAGGGCAGTGACTTCAACATCCCTGTGAGCCCAGGTGTCAGGGTCTTCACGCTCATGGCCCAGGAAGTTTGGGGGAAACCTCTTCATAAAATCATGCTGGCTAGCTCTGGATTAGCTAGTTTCAAGGACTCACCAACACCTAGTACTTATGAGACAGTGACAGCAAAGCTTTCCATAAAAACCATCAGATTTTGGCTAGTCTTTCTAGGGCAGGCGAGTCATCAGGAATGCATTCTTCCCATTGTGCTCGGCCTGCCGCTTGTTCCCTGACAGCGCAGCCAACTGCACACTAACCAAGGCACAGACCCCATCCCAGGGCCTTCCAAGGGAACAGGAGGACTCCGCCAGACAAAGGGTTGCAACCAGGTGACACCCAAGAAAACAAGCAGACAGACAATCTGGAGGCAACTGCAGGGCGTCCAGTGAGAGAGCTCCCGGATTCCTCGTGGAGAGAAGCATCCCGAACCCTCAGCCCTCGAAGCGTTTCCAGCTGAAGTTCATTCAGCCCCGGATCCGCAGCCAGGCTGTCAGGGAGCGCTCTCCTGGGAGAGGTTCCGTCTCCTTGGACCAGCGATGGAGACTGCAGGGACATCGGGCTACCCCAAACCGGTGCAAGCCGCTCCAGGAGCACAAACGCTTGAAAGAGCTTTGGTCAAAGTGTCACTTTTTAAAGGAAAAGGCCGGGGGCGGGGAGGAACCTCAGCCTTTTGCCTCTCCCCGCCCCCACCCCTGCTCTAACCGCGGAGAAGTCTAGGGCGCAGGACCCCTCCCCGACCCCAGCGCCGACGGACAAGGAAGGACAGGCAAGAGCGCGCGCTGCTCTGCCCCGCCGACCTGCCGGAAGGCGGCCTGGACCCCGCGCGCCCCCCGGCCCCGCGCGCCCCCGCGCCCCGCCTGCACTAACCGGCCGCGCAGCAGACACCTCCTGCCCCGAAACAGCTCGTCTCGGGCCTCTCAGGACTCAGTCCCGCCCGGCTCGCAGCGCCGGCCTCTGAATTCGGTCTCGTTGGCGGAGCGCCGGGCACGGAGAGCGTGCAACCGGCGGCCAGGAGCCGGCGCGAGGGCGGCGGGAAGACTTCTCGGTTCAGTCGGCCCGCGGTGGAGGGGGCCCTGAGCGTCGGGGCCGGGTTGGGGAGCGGAGGGGTGTGTCCTCCGGCGGCTGGGGAGGGGGAGGGGTGTGTCTTGGGGGAGGGGGAGGGCGTACCCTGGGGCTGGGGAGGGGTGTGTCCTGGTACTGGGGAGAGGGGAGGGGGTGTGTCCCGGGTTTGCAGGGGAGGAGGTGTGTCATTGGGGGTGCTGGGAAGGGGGGAGGGGTGTGTCCTGGGGGGTTGCTGGGAGGAGGAGGGCTGTGCTTGGTGGGGGGAAGGAGGTGTGTCCTGGGAGATGATGGGGAAGGGAGGGGGATATGTGTCTTGGAGCTGGAGAGGGTGCCGTCCAAGGAGGGGTGTCCCAGGGAGCACAGAAATAACGCGGAGCGAGCGCTGGGGGTGGGGGGTGGGGAGCAGGGGCTGGGAGAACTCGGAGGACGGCAGGCGAGTCTCGGGGGCTCTGCGCCCTCTGCACATCTGGCGAGGCCTGCTCCTCCTCCAGGGTAGCGATCAGCCCGCAGCAGGTAATAAGCAAGCTGCCCCGGGGTTTCAGAGGCGTTTCCCACAGACCTCTGTTCCTTTAGTCAAGGTAAATGTCTCTCAGGACCCCTTGGGGGGCGGTGAACCTAGGTAGTAACTGGTAGTGAATCCCTATCATTCATAGAAGAACTCACCTTCTGCCTGACCTTCCTTCTAGACCCTTCTATGCCCAGTACCCTCGGTTACACCCTCCATCTTCATTGTTCTTGTGAATTAAACTGCTTCTCTGATGTTGCCTTGCTGCAAAGCTATAAATTAATTACTACATCACCCCCCAAGCCCCTAGGAAGAAGAATGCCAAGAATAAATCCGAGCTTTGTTCTGTTTTATGTTGAACAAGTCTGTCATTAATCAAGCCTTCCCACCCCATCCAGGGAACAGACCCAAGACTGCCAGACAAGTGTGTGTCCGGTGATCCTACTGTCTGTCTTGGCAGTCTTACGCCACGGCGACTCAGCTCCCACCCAGACGGCCTGCTGGGGAGATGACAGCACAGACGGGACCAACCGTTTCTTAAAGACCTAAGACTCACCAACTCTAGCCTGCTGGCAGACACAGCCTCATGTTTAAACATTTGCAAAAATTGTCTCCTGCCTTGCAGTCACAGAACTGCTTGTGATTGGTCAATCTGAGAGAAAGCCAGGGCTGTCTTTGGAAATTTAAGGAAGAAAGTCATAAGACCCATGAAGCTATTAATTTTAATGTATTGTATAACATGTCAAAGGCATGACAGACTTGAAGTCAGTTAGAAACCAGGTCAGAAAGTGTGTTGCAGAAATAGAATCATCTTGAAAGTTCTAACACAGAGATAGTGCAAAAAACATTTTTTGAAATGAAAGTAAAATGTTAAGAGTCTAGTGCCTCCTTATTACACTAAGGAAGTGGCGGTCATGAAACAGCACACTTTTCCTCCCTTATTAAACGCCCCCCTTTCTTTGGGAACCAATGTAAGGTTAATAGAAGTGAAGATTCTTTTCAGATATGAAGCATCTGGCAGGTTCTGTCCCTTTTTGTGTGTGATGAGGTCCTCTTATGTTTTCTCTACACTTGCTTCTCCTGTCTCTGAATAACCTAGGGAAAGACTTGTGTCCCTCACTTGCATCAAGTGAAGCCATGGCCTTGCTGGGGAAGGGGGCTATCTCTAGTAGACATGGCAGGTCCCAACTGCCATTCTCAGCCCAGGAAGGGCTGTTAGGATGGCCTTTCCTCTGTGAATTAAGAGGGACATTTCACTGATCATGTTGCCCTGGCAAACAGGAGGATCAGTGTGTCAGCGGGGACCAAGGCCACAGGGGTCCTGGCAGGCACTCTGCTGACACTGCGCACTGTTCAGGAGCCGGAAATGCAGAGAGACCGCCACCACGTAGAAGTCTCAGTGGAAGATGGCAGCCCTCTGGGCGTCCTGCGTTCAAGTGTGGGTGAAATGGCGGGCCCACACCAGGAGGCCCCTGGAGAGTGTGGCTCTAGCTGCAAAGGGCCCTGGCGCCTCTGCCTCCTTTGATGTGTCCAGAGGAGCCATCAGCGCTAAACCTTCTGTAGAGCTTCTTGGGTCAGGAGAGGAACAAGGGAGCTGGGAGTGTTCTCAGAGTGTGGTCTGCAGCAGACCTGTCTCCAGGATGGGTGGGGAGCTTGCTGAAAATGCAAATTCCTCAGGCCCTACTCAGAACAGCTGAATCAAAGGATCAGCCTGCCTGGGGGTTCTGATGTCAGTCTGTGTGTGTGTGCGCGCGCACGCATAATTGAATATTTTGAATAAGAAATATTTGTGTAATTCAAATAAAGGTCCAGACACCATGGTCTTCCTACCAGAGGCCCTTCTGTCCAGTCCACACCCTTCCCTGGAGGTAACCACTGATACTCATTTTTTTTCCTTCAGACTTCCAAGTTTCATTATGCATATACCTGCAAATATAAATTCCTAATCTTTTTCTTTATTTCTTAAAAATATATGCAGAATAATTACTGTCTTTTAACTTGCTCTTTCACTTACATATGCATTTGGATCTTTTCTGTATCACATGCTCAATCAATCATTCATTTGGAAATATACATTTGTTAGGCACCTACTACATGCCACACCAAAGAATTGATGCTTTCAAATTGTGGTGCTGGAGAAGACTCTTGAGAGTCCCTTGGACAGCAAGAGATCAAACCAGTCAACCCTAAAGGAAATAAACCCTGAATATTCATTGGAAGGACTGTTGCTAAAGCTCCAGTAGTCTGGCCACCTGATGCAAAGAGCTGACTCATTTGAAAAGGCCCTGATGCTGGGAAAGATTGAGGGAAGGAGGAGAAGAGGGCAACAGAGGATGAGATGGTTGGATGGCATCGCTGACTCAATGGACATGGGTTTGAGCAAGCTCCAGGAGATAGTGAAGGACAGGGAAGCATGTTATGTGCAGTCCATGGGGTCACAAAGAGTCAGACACGACTTAGTAACTAAACAACAACTACATGCCAATTGAGGCTTCCCTGGTAGCTCAGCTGGTGAAGAATCCATCTGCAATGCAGGAGACCTGCGTTCGATCCCTGGGTTGGGAAGATCCCCTGGAGAAGGGAAAATCTACCCATTCCAGTATTCTGGCCTGGAGAATTCCATAGACTATATAGTCCATGGGGTTGCAGAGCGTCGGACATAACTGAGCGACTTTTACTTTTCACGTGCCAACTAGGGCTTCCCAGTTAGCTCAGTAGTAAAGAATTTGCCTGGCAATGCAGGAGACTCAGGTTTGACCCCTGGGTCAGGAAGATCCCCTGGAGAATGAAATGGCTACCCACTCCAGTATTCTTGCCTGGAGAATTATATGGACAGAGGAGCCTGGCGGGCTACAGTCAATAGGGTCACAAAGAGTTGGGCATAACTTGGTGACTAAACAACAATACATAGGCCCAAGTACTGTTGTATATCATAGGGATATGAAAGTCAACAAAACTGATGACAATTCTTGCCCCATAGCATCTATATCTTGGGGGAGGCACATAAGGCAGACAGTAAACATGTAAGTTCTATGTTGTGTTAGAATATAATAAAAGTAATTGAAAACAGAACAAGATAATGGAGATTGGAAATGTCAGGTGGGGACTTAGATTTTAGATGGAGTGGTCAGAGGTGGCCTTGTGGAGAAAGTGACATTTAAGCAGAGAAAACGGTGGTGAGGGGTGAGCCCTGAGATTCTCTGGGGAGGCTGAGGGAACAGCTTGTACAGAGGCCTTGAGGTGGGGGGCTGATCCGCATGTTCGAGGTACGGGGAAAAGGCCATGCAGCTGGAGAAAAGCAAGGTGGAATGTCAAAGGAGGGGAGGGAAGTCAGGGGGCCACAGTCAGCCGTCACAGGGTCTCAGGCAGAGGAGAGGCGCGGCGCGGAGCGCTCTCACTGTCACATCTCAGGGCATTGTCCTGGACAGACGCCACACAGCTGCAGCAGGGCCCGAATGAGCGACACTGAGCTGCTTCCAGGACGCGGCTATTAAACCATGTTGCAAGCTTCCACATGTGACAGTTTACCCTCTCCAGCATGTGTCTAAGGGACTCATCCCGGCAAGTGCAATTACTGGGCTGTACACTCCTAATTCTGGTGGGCACGGCCCTGTTGCCCCTCAAAGGGCTTGGCCAGCCCACCCTCCCACCAGCAATGCTGACCACTGCCTGTTCACCATGGCCTTGCCTACAGAGCGCCTTGGCAAACGTCAGAGTGTCCACCAGTCAGATGGGTGAAGAGTGACGGCTCAGGCAGACTCACAGGGACTTCCCTGGGCATCCAGTGGCTAGGACTCAGCCCCCAATGCAGGGGGCCCAGGTTCAGTCCCTGATCAGGGGACTAGGTCGCACAGGCCGCAACTAAGAGTTCTCATGCTAAACAGTCCACTCGCCTCAACAAAGACCCTGTGTGCCACAACTAAGACTTAGCACAGCCAATAGATAAATACAGGAAAAAAAAGAAAAAAGGCATACTCACAGATCTTGATTTCAAACTCTACAGTGACCAAAGGGGAAGTGTGTGGGGAAATAACAAATTGGGAGATTGCGGCTGACGTATACACACTCCTATATGTAAAAAAGGTAACTAATGAGAGCCTGCTGGATAGCACAGGAAACTGCAATATTCTGCAATGACTTACATGGGGAAAGAATCTAAAAAAGAGGGGATATATGTATATGTATAACTGATTCACTTTGCTCTGTAGCATAAAGTAACGCAACATTGTACATCAATGATAATAAATATTAAACATAATAAAAAATCAAACATTAAAAAAAAGATGATTCTGATGGCCTTTCTGTGATATTCAAGTAGCTAGTTGGCTACCTGAGTATCATCTTTGGAGAAATGTTTCAAGTCTTTTTCGCATTTTAAATCATGTTATCATCATTGCTGTTGAACATGAGAATTCTCTATGTATCCTGGATATTGGCCCTATAGCAGACACATGGTTTGCAAACACTTGCTCCTATCTTATAACCTGGCTTTTCACTGTGGGCTGTGTCCTTTGATACACAGAAGATTTGCAGTTTAATGTGTGATTAAACTTGTGTGATTTTACTTCTGTTGGCTGTGCTTTGTTCCACACTTTGTGATAGTCACCATCTACCTACCATCTTCTACCTACCTACCTACCTATCTACCTACCTGTCTCTCCCATCAGAAGCTTCCATAAGCCTCTTATCCCTATCCATCAGAAGGTAAACAGACTGAAAACCATAATCATAGAAAACTAACCAATCTGATCACATGGACCACAGCCTTGTCTAACTCAATGAAACTGTGAGCCATGCCAGGTAGGACCACCCAAGACAAACTGCTCATGGTGGACAGTTCTGACAAAATGTGGTCCACTGGAGAAAGGAAGGGCAAAGCACTTCAGTGTTCCTGCCTTGAGAACCCCATGAACTGTCAGTTCAGTTCAGTTCAGTTGCTCAGTCATGTCTGACTCTTTGCGACCCCATGAATCGCAGCACACCAGGCCTCCCTGTCCATCACCAGCTCCCGGAGTTCACCCAGACTCACGTCCATCGAGTCTGTGATGCCATCCAGCCATCTCATCCTCGGTCGTCCCCTTCTCCTCCTGCCCCCAATCCCTCCCAGCATCAGAGTCTTTTCCAGTGAGTCAACTCTTCTCATGAGGTGGCCAAAGTACTGGAGTTTCAGCTTTAGCATCATTCCCTCCAAAGAAATCCCAGGGTTGATCTCCTTCAGAATGGACTGGTTGGATCTCCTTGCAGTCCAAGGGACTCTCAAGAGTCTTCTCCAACACCACAGTTCAAAGGCATCAATTCTTCGACACTCAGCCTTCTCACAGTCCAGCTCTCACATCCATACATGACCACAGGAAAGGCCATAGCCTTGACTAGGCAGGCCTTAGTCGGCAGAGTAATGTCCCTGCTTTTGAACATGCTGTCCAGGTTGCATGAAAAGGCAGAAATGTCTGACGCTGACAGATGAACTACATTAGCAGGAGCCCAGTATGCTACTGGAGAAGAGTGCAGAGCTAAGTCCAGAAAGAATGCAGGGAGGGAGCCAAAGCAAAAGCAACACCCAGTCGTGGATGTGAGCGGTGACAGAAGCAAGGTCCAGTTCTGTAAAGAGCAATATTTCATAGGAACGTGCAATGTTAGATCCATGAATCGAGGCAAATTGGAAGTGCTCAGACAGGAGACGGCAAGAGTGAACATCAACATTCTAGGAATTGAACTAAAATGGACTGGGATGGGTGAATTTAACTCAGATGACCATTATATCTACTACTGTGGGCAGGAATCCCTTAGAAGAAATGGAGTGGCCATCATAGTCAGCAAAAGAGTCTGAAATGCAGTACTTGGATGCAATGTCAAAAATGACAGAATGATCTCTGTTCGTTACCGAGGCAAACCATTCAATATCACGGTAATCCAAGTAAATGCCCTGACCAGTAATGCTGAAGAAGCTGAAGTTGAACAATTCTATGAAGACCTACAAGACCTTCTAGAAATAACAACCAAAAAATATGTCCTTTTCATTATAGGGGACTGGAATGCAAAAGTAGGAAGTCAAGAAACACCTGGAGTAACAGGCGAATTTGGCCTTGGAATGTAGAATGAAGCAGGGCAAAGGCTAATAGAGTTTTGCCAAGAGAACACACTGCTCACAACAAACACCCTCTTCCAACAACACAAGAGAAGACTCTACACATGGACATCACCAGATGGTCAATATCAAAATAAGATTGATTATATTCTTTGCAGCCAAAGATGGAGAAGCTCTATACAGTCAACAAAAACAAGACTAGGAGCTGACTGTGGCTCAGATCATGAACTCCTTATTGCCAAATTCAGACTTAAATTGAAGAGAGTGGGGAAAACCACTAGACCATTCAGGTATGACCTAAATCAATTTCCTTACAATTATACAGTGGAAGTGAGAAATAGATTTTAAGGACTAGATCTGATAGACAGAGTGCCTGATGAACTATGGACGGAGGTTTGTGACATTGTATAGGAGACAGGGATCAAGACCATCCGCAAGAAAAAGAAATGCAAAAAAGCAAAATGGCTGTCTGAGGAAGCCTTACATATAGCTGTGAAAAGAAGAGAAGTGAAAAGCAAAGGAGAAAAGGAAAGATATATGCACTTAAATGCAGAGTTCCAAAGAATAGCAAGGAGAGATTAAGAAAGCCTTTCTCAGTGATCAGTGCAAAGAAATAGAGGAAAACAATAGAATGGGAAAGACTAGAGATCTCTTCAAGAAAATTAGAGATACCAAGGGAACATTTCATGCAAAGATGGGCTCAATAAAGAACAGAAATGGTATGGACCTAACAGAAGCAGAAGATACTAAGAAGAGATGGCAAGAATATACAGAAGAGCTATACAAAAATGATCTTCATTACCCAGATAATCGTGATGGTGTGCTCGCTCACCTAGAGCCAGACATCCTGGAATGTGAAGTCAAGTGGGCCTTAGAAAGCATCACTACGAACAAAGCTAGTGGAGGTGATGGAATTCCAGTTGAGCTATTTCAAATCCTGAAAGATGATGTTGTGAAAGCGCTGCCCTCAATATGCCAGCAAATTTGGAAAACTCAGCAGTGGTCACAGGATTGGAAAAGGTCAGTTTTCATTCCAATCCCAAGGAAACTCAATGCCAACGAATGCTCAAACAACCGCACAATTGCACTCATGTCACAGGCTAGTAAAGTAATGCTCAAAATTCTCCAAGCCAGGCTTCAGCAATACGTGAACCATGAACTTCCAGATGTTCAAGCTGGTTTTAGAAAAGGCAGAGGAACTAGAGATCAAATTGCCAACATCCACTGGATCATCAAAAACGGAAGACAGTTCCAGAAAAACATCTATTTCTGCTTTATTGACTATGCCAAAGCCTTTGACTATGTGGATCACAACAAACTGTGGAAAATTCTCCAATAGATGGGAATACCAGACCACCTGCCTGCCTCTTGAGAAATCTGTATGCAGATCAGGAAGCAACAGTTAGAACTGGACATGGAACAACAGACTGGTTCCAAGTAGGAAAAGCATACATCAAGGCTATATATTGTCACCCTGCTTATTTAACTTATATGCAGAATGCATCATGAGAAATGCTGGGCTGGATGAAGCACAAGCTGGAATCAAGAGTGCCAGGAGAAATACCAACCTCAGATATGCAGATGACACCACCCTTATGGCAGAAAGTGAAGAACTAAAGAGCCTTTTGATGAAAGTGAAAGAGGAGAATGAAAAAGTTGGCCTAACACTGAACATTCACAAAACGAAGATCATGGCATCTGGTCCCATCACTTCATGGCAAATAGATGGGGAAACAGTAGAAACAGTGTCAGACTTTATTTGTTTTGGCTCCAAAATCACTGCAGATGGTGATTGCAGCCATGAAATTAAAAGATGCTTACTCCTTGGAAGAAAAGTTATGACCAACCTAGACAGCATATTAAAAAGCAGAGATATTACTTTGCCAACAAAGGTCCATCTAGTCAAGGCTATGGTTTTCCAGTAGTCATGTATGGCTGTGAGAGTTGGACTATAAAGAAAGCTGAGCACAGAAGAATTGATGCTTTTGAACTGTGGTGTTGGAGAAGACTCTTGAGAGTTCCTTGGACTGCAAGGAGATCGAACCAGTCCATCCTAAAGGAAATCAGTCCTGAATATTTATTGGAAGGACTGATGTTGAAGCTGAAGCTCCAATACTTTGGCCACCTGATGTGAAGAGCTGACTCAAGACCCTGATGCTGGGGAAGATTGAAGATGGGAGGAGAAGGGGACGACAGAGGATGAGATGGTTGGATGGCATCACCAACTCAACGGACTTGAGTTTGAGTATGCTCCAGGAGTTGGTAATGGACAGGGAGGCCTGGTGTGCTGTGGTTCATGGTGTCGCAAACAGTTGGACGAGACTGAGCGACTGAACTGAATGAGCTGACCTACTGTTTTGAGATGCCATTTTCATCAGGTATTGAGTTCCTGCGTATGGCTGGGGCTATTTCTGGCCTTAGTTCAGGTGACAAGCGTCACTGCCCACTGTGTTAACTGTTGAGGCTTTCACTCTCGGTACCCAGTGAGGCGCATTCTCTCATGGCTCTTCCAGCTCAGAGCTCCCGTTTATCCTTATTTATTGTCCCATGTGAACTTCAGTAACAGTAGAAACAGTAACAGTAGAAACCCTTAACAATATTTGTATTACTAGAGTGAAATTTACATGATTAACATAAAGTTACATAATTAACAAAACATCTTTTTGTTACCAAGTTTTCCTAGTTGAAAAAAAGATCTATTTGTTCAAACTTATTTTATGATTTGGAGGAATTTTTTTACAGTTTTCTCCATACGTGTTTTGTACATTTATTGTTACATTTATTCTCAGTTATTTAATTGTTTATGATTATAATGAGGTCTTTTTATGTTTTAATTTGTTATTGAAGTACACTTGATTTATAGTGTTGCGTTAATTTCTGCTGTACAGCAAAGTATATACAAATATATATACGTATTCTTTTCCATTATGGTTTATCCTAGGATATTGAATATAGTTCCCTGTGCTACCATAGGACTTTGCTATTTATCCATCCTATATATACTAGTTTGCATCTGCTAATCCCAATTTGGGATGAATGGAGTCTTTTATCTCCTTTCGTCTTCTTATTGAACGTAATCAACTAATTATAGTGTTTTCATTTTGTACCATTCTGTTACTAAATTCTGAGATTATTTATAGATATTTTTCATGTATTTATAGTATCATCTAAAAACAAAGGTTAACTCTGCTCTCCAAATTTTATAATTTTAATTTTCCTCTTTTCTTATTTCATTGTCTATCAGGCACAATGTTAAATAACAGTAGTAATAGTGGACATTCTTGCTTTATATTTGATGTTTTGCACCTTAAAAAATGTTCTGGCATGTGGGATCTTAGTTCCACAACCAGGGGTTGGACTTGTAACCCCTGCATCGGAAGCTCAGAGTCTGAGCCACTGGGCCACGAGGGAAGTGCCACCTGATACTTGATTTTAGTGGGGAAGATGCCGCCAGTGTTTCCCCAAGAGGTGTGGAACGGCCTCTGGGCTGAGAATAACACATTTTATTGTGTTAAAGAAACATTAACTTATTTTATTGAGGGCTTTTTTTCTTGGTCAAGTATGATTATTGACTTTTGTCCTAGTGTGTTCTTTAAAGTGTCTTTAGAAATGATCATATAATGTTTCTCTTTAGATCTTTCAATTTGATAGAATATAATAAATTTCCTGCTCATCAGCTATTCTTGTATTTCTATAATAAACACCACTTGTGTCACGGTAATTATTTTTTGATGCGGTGACTGATGCTATTTGCTAATATTTTATTTAAAATTTTTGCATAGGTTTTAATCATTGAGATTTTGACAATTGTTTGTGTGTTACCGCATTGCATTCAAAGAATATCATCTGTAAAATTTCTGTCTTTTGGGATCAATTGACTTTCTTTGTAGCCTAATTTACAGACAATTTTTATGTATGCTCCTTAAAAAGTGAAAGTGAAAGTCACTCAGTAGTGTCCGACTCTGTGAGACCATGGACTATACAGTCGATGGAATTCTCCAGGCCAGAGTACTAGAGTAGGTAGCCTTTCCCTTCTGCAGGGGATCTTCCCAACCCAGGGATTGAACCCAGGTGTCTCGCACTGCAGGCGGATTCTTTACCAGCTGAGTCACAAGGAAACTCCAAGCATACTGGAGTGGGTATCCTATCCCTTCGCCAGTGGATCTTCCTGACCCAGGGATTGAATTGGGGTCTCCTGCATTGCAGGCAGATTCTTTACCAACTGAGCTATCAGGGAAGATATCAGTATGCTCCTGGGTCACTATCGATATTTTCAGGATATAGACCTGAATAACATATATCTTATTAATGAGGTTATTCATGTCTTCTTTGAACTTCAGGTATTTTGATTTGAATTTATGGTGGATGAGTTTTCATCTATGTATGTTTCTCCTTGCATCCACTGTAATTTCTGCTTTATGAGGTGGATGCTACCTCATTTGGTGAGTATATATTCGTAGGTGGCTTCCCTGGGGCTCAGTGGTAAAGAATCTGTCTGCTAACGCAAGAGACTCGAGTTTGATTCCTGAGTCAGGAAGATCCCCTGGAGGAGGAAATGGCAACCTGCTCCAGTATTCTTGCCTGGAGAATCCCATTGACAGAGGAGCCCGGGGTGCTACAGTCCATGGGTTGCAGAGTCAGACAGGACTCAGCAACTACACAACAGCAACAGTGTCATCGTAACTGTCACAGCTTCATTTTGAGCTGTGTCATTTGGCGTTTCGAGGCGCCCTTTCTCATATTACATCTGTCCGTTGGCTTGCATTCCGCCTCATCTGATGGTGAGGGCACAGCATCCTTTTGTGTTCAGCTCCCCTGCCTTAGGCTTTCACTCTGTCCTGAGCCGCCTTGATTTGTTTGTGTCTATCATGTTTCCTGCAATGCGATCCCTGCCGCCCCCCTCCTCAAGGCCTCTGGCACCCGCTCTCACCACTGGCGGGCTGTAGCTTGCTGCTCCTCCTTTCCAGGGGACCCCTCATCTTCACGGAGAGCCTAGCTTTCTTGAGTACCTACATGCTGTTTACTGAACAAAATGTCTGCGTCTGTCATTTAGGTTTATATTTACACTATTGTTTTTCAGGAGTCCCCACTATTTCTATAATAGAGTGACTTTAAATGAGAGCTTTTGGATGCAGGTTAGAATGGTGATCTTGGAGGTGGTACAGGTGACACCCCCCAGCGCAGCCTGATACAGGGTCCCTCTGATCCTCCCATTGCACTGTGTGTGCAGAGCAGCGATCCCCCTCATACAGGTGGGAGAGGGTGAGGCGAGGCTTCTCAATACTTTGTTCCTCATCCTTTCTTACACAAGCAGTCAGACAATGCAGCTTTCAGATATACCACAGAGGGGCCTGGATGTGGGGATGGATGCTTTTTGGGGCCCCCTAGGCAGAGCTTCACATTATAAGAGGTAAAGTGAGCATAGGTTTATTTTCCTTCTGAAAATGCTAACCTTGCTGAAACTCTGGAGGGTTTTCTTAGTGGAATCTGCTCTGCTGAGGAAACTTTAACAGAAAAGCTTTGTCTCTTGAGGTCAGCGAGAGAATGGTCCTGCCCTCCAGGTCTGGGTAACCTCCAGAGTTCCTTTCTACTGGAAGGTTCAGGCAGGACATCTCAGGGTCCAGATATGTCGTTTCATTTCCAAACTTAGGCCCGAGAAGAATGATCTGCCAGGAGATGGTAATCACTGACATTCATATTTAAAATCACCCAGGGGTTATGTAACAAGATGCTACCTCACGAAGAAACTGAGGTCAGCGCCCAGTCTCAGCACAATAATGCTACTTCTCTTTGGGGTTAGAGACAAGGAGATTATAAACAGCTTCAAATTGCTGCATGTTAAAGGAAACAGAGTCCCTTGGACTTCAAGGGGATCAAACCAGTCAATCCTAAAGGAAATCAACCCTGAATATTCATTGGAATATTGAAGCTGAAGTTCCAATACTTTGGCCACCTGGTGCGGAAGAGCTGACTCATTGGAAAAGACCCTAATGCTGGGAAAGATTGGAGGCAGGAGGAGAATAGGGCAACAGAGGAGGAGATGGTTGGATGGCATCACTGACTCAATGGACATGAGTCTGAACAAAATCTGGGAGATGGTGAAGGACAGAGAAGCCTGACATGCTGCAGTCCTTGGAGTCGCAGAGCATCAGACACAAGTGAGCCACTGAATGACAATAAAGGAACCCCTCCCTCTCTCCAGAAATAAGCTTCTGACTGGGATTTATAGGGCGGCAGTGATGTTGGAACAAGTTTGAGTCTCGCAGTGAGGAGGGAAGATTCACAGGACTATGTCCTCTATGCATCAGCTTGATCCAGTGTTTAGTCTGCGCTTATGCAGAACGGGCCTCTGCAGGCTCTTCTTAGGCAAACCCATCCCCAGGCTTTCAGAGGTTTAGCCACAGCCAGGCAGAGAAAGCAGCCAAATGAACCCATGTGCCTTTGAAACAGCTGCAGGATGACCAAGTCCCTCTGTGTGGCTCTGAAATGTGGTTCTCAAGTCGTGTGCGTCCAAATCAAAGGTTCTTGAAGAAACGCAGGTTGCCAGGCCCTCCGATGGGACTCAGAGGGCAAGGCCAGCGATCTGGGATTTAAACCTGCCTCTTGGGCGAGCTGATGGGCATGGTCAGTGAACCCGACCCTGAGAACCCCCGGGCCTGATGTGATTTCATTACGGAAGAGGTAGGGGTTAGAATCCAGTTGAGATCTCACTACCTGGGCCGTTGGCACACTCTTATCCTTTATGATTCAGAGGCATATTCAGCTGGACATGTGGTCAGGGTCAGCATTTGAGGTCTGGACTGTTCTCCGGAGGAGCGTGTGCTCTCCCCGGGGTAGGAGGGCATCCAGGTGGGATGGCACCCCCGGGTGGGAGAGCCTGTCCTGGCCCATCCCCGAAGCCCCTGGTGCCATCCAGCAGACACAGCCCTGACCGTGGCAGTCCACATGCACTGCTGTGAGCCTGCCTTCCTCGGTGTCCACGGGCAGGGTCTCTGAGACACTTTTTGGTTGGGTTTCATGATGTTTGGTCCACGGGAGGACACTGATTTTGGAGATGCCTTTCAAGCAAAAGAGAAATGAAGTGTCGTTGATCAGGAGTGCTGATGGTGTCGTGAGTGGGGTGTGGTGGCTTGGACTCCCTGGGTCCACTCTGTTCCTCGGCAGCTGTGTGTGGAGGCTGAGAGCCCGGGAAGGTGTGGCTGGGTGAGAGCGCTGAGGGCGCATGGCCCGCCCTGGCCCTGTGAGGTCTGTGCTCTTTGCCCCCAGGCCCTGGGGTCTTGTTGACCACTCGCTTTGGCCACAGGAGGAGCTGCTGTTTAGAAGGGTGGCTGAAGAGGCCCGAGGTGGCCCACACCCATGGATCCTGTTCTTCTCAGGAATGCATTAGCAGCGAGACCCACGGCGTCAGCTTGACTCCGAGCAGACCTCTCCGACACCGTGAGGAGATAACCCCAAAGCCTGCGATAAATGATCAACACAGCTTCCTCAGCCACTCTCACCCCCTTAGATGCCCCTAATCCGAGCTGGCTGTGTGGAGAGAGCCCCATCGCAAGCGAGGAGCAGTGAAGCCAGACGTCACCAGCTCAGCCCCAGACTGCCGGGGTGCCAGCTCAACTTGGGGGTTGGTCAGGCCATCCTGGTCGGGTAAGGAAGCGACTCTCACTGCAGCTGGACGGGAACAAGGCCCTTGCAGAGCCCCCGGGCACTCCACGTGGGTCCTCACCCCCCACTCCTGGTTCCCTTCAGTCTGTCCCATCACAGCCGCAGCGCCTGCTCCTGCCCACCTGCCAGCCCAGCTCCTAAGTCGCTGTCTGCTCAGAGACTTAGCGGGTGCTTTCCCACCACCCAGCAGAGACCCCCGTGTCCCTGAGGAGGGGCTGGCCCCACCAGGCCGGCGCCCCCCAGGGAGGGCAGTCAGGCCCGGCATGCTTGGGCCTCAGCCTCCTGGCACCCTCACACAGGCACAAGACCAGGCGCGTGTGGCCAGCAGAGCTGTGCCTTCCAGAAGCCTGAGGATGAGTGTGCGAGGGCTCATCACATGAAAACGTGCACGAAGGACTCGCTGTGTGTGGACTTATCAAGACCCAGCAGACAGTGCGTTGAGGTGTGACGCGGGGTGACACTTGTGAGTAGACACACCGTGTTCATACCCCAGCCATCCTCGTGTAGGAGGAACTCCTGCGGCCGGCCGGGACGGCTGGGGCATTCTGTGCCCTGATGAGGCCCCTTGGGGCCTTGACCGTGGTGCAGTGTGTACAGCCCCACACACACACACACACACACACACATACACACACACATGCAGACACACACACACAGATATAAACACAGACACACACATAGACACACACACACAAACACAGACACACACACACAGACACGCATAGACACACGCACAGACATAAACACAGACACATACCCCCACACAGACACACCCATACACACACACAGACACACCCACACACACACAGACACACCCCCCCCACACACACACACGCAGACACACACTACATTCAGAAGAGATGCCCGTCTCTCCTAACAGTTGAATTTGACTGGCTGTTCAAAACTCTTCCTTTTTGCACAGTGAAGAGGTTAAGTAGTGACTAAGAGGGGTGGCTTGGTCAGTAAAGAATCTGCCTGCAACACAGGAGACCCGGATTTAATCCCTGGGCTGGGAAGATCCCCTGGAAAGGGGATGGCTGCCCACTCCAGTATTCTTGCCTGGAGAATCCTACGGACAGAAGAGCCTGACAGGCTATAGTCCATGAGGTCACAAAGAGTCGGGCGTGACCTAGTGACTAACCCAAGAAGGGTGGGTAACTGGAGTGCCTCTGAGCTGTGTGGGCATCACTGGGTGGACCACCTGTGAGCACATGGCTAGTGCAGCCCTCGCATGCCGGCACCTGGAGGTGGGCACACACGTGACCTCTGTGCCCGCTCCCCGCTCTGAGCCCCCGTGTGAGTCCGGGTAATGCCCTGCGCATCTCCCACTCTCTGCACTGCACGCAGCGTGCCGTGTGCTTGCCGTGCTCTCCCCTCAGCCATCCTGGGAGGCAGACGCTGGGATCCCCATCCTGCAGGAGGGAGACTCCTCCACCCACAGACAGCCGGCCTGTCCCCCATCCCCTCCCCTACTGTCGCTTCGGTCTCTTCCTTTTTTCCAGCCACCGGTGGCCGTGGAGATGAAAGCCACGGATCAAGAAAGGACGCTGCTGGTGACTTCTTCATGCTGCCACGGTAGGGACTTCAGGGTCCTGTTTAAACGTCTCTCTGTGTCCAGAACTTGGCCTCTCACAGTGTTTCTCTCTCAAGTTGGCAGATGGCCACGCCCAGGCCCAGCCTGCTTCCCCGGCTTGGGTCACTTGTTAAGAGACCAGCCTCTCTGTTCTGGGCAGGCTCTGTGGTTCCGGAGGAGAGGAGCCAGCGCTCCTCGGCGTCTGTAGGACGAGGGCGCCTGTATGCGACATTGACCCTGCCTACCTCCTGGCCGAAAGCAACATGAACCACGTACATGGATGACTTACGATGGGGAGAGACGTCTGGTTAGGATGTTACGGCAGCATCATGACGTCAGGGACGTGGGTTCCTTCTGTTGCCCCGTGGTCTCACTCCTAAGGCGGGTGTTTGGGTGCTGGTCGCTGCACCCCTCTTCTGGGGAGAAGGGAGAGGCAGCAGGGTACGTGGCAGCTGCCCTTTGCTTCTGCCCCTGGCTCCATGGGGCCTGGGCGCGCTGCATGGCCACTGGCGGCTGGAGCCGTGAGGGCTCTCTCACTGGGGAGGGAGGGAGGTGCGACTGTGGGCCGAGAAATGCACTGGGCTGCCAGCTCCCCCCGAGAGCCCCTTGGGCATCCCGTGGCAGTCACCCCCCGGACTTGGGGGCTGAAGCCTCTCCTGGGAAGCTTGTGAACGATTCCGAATCTGGGAGCCATGGTTAAAGAGTTTGTTTTGTAGGTTCGGGGCAGGGCCCAGGAGCCCCCACTCTGCTCATGCAGCCCTTACTCCTCATCTGGGAGGTTCTGATAAAGGGGTTAGGGACCCACCTGCTTCTTGGGCTCCAGTCAGAAACCAGGAGGAGGGACTCACACTCAAGAATGTGAACCCCCCTGTTTCTCCTCTAGTGAAATAACATGATTCTAACCTGCTTCTTAGACCCCACTGTGGGATCTGTGGAGTGAAAGCAAGTCAGTTCCCCATTGTAAGAAACAGGGATGAAGTTGGCAAACTAGCCTGTTAATTCTGTGAACAGTCCTCTGAATTAATTTGGATATTTTTCTAATCTAGGATTCATTCTTGAAAAAGAATAGCTAATGTAGTTTTGCTTTTAACCCTTAAAGCCTGAAATGAGAAAAGGTTTAACAATCTCAAGAGACTCACGCGGCCATTAGAATTGCTTCTCCCGTGATTTAAAATAAGTCAGAAAGAAGCCAGGGTGTGCAGAATGCCACAGCAAGTCACGAGGTCTACGGTGACAAACTCTTTGGTCACAAAATTAAGGTAGACTCCTTGAAATATGTCCCAGCTCAAACTCACAGCCAAAAGGCACACGCAAAATAAAAGAGCAAAAGTAAAATGCTAAGGTTGTCCTCAAAGCACAAGGACTGTTAAAGAAAAACAGAAAAGAGAGGGAAAATGGTAACACCATCATTCCCTCCTTAACAGTCACATCGTAAATAACTTCCCCCAGCCAGCAGCAAACTCTTTTCATCCACAGCCTGAAGGCAGAGACCTCATATATTAACTGGGATATTCCACCCTGGTTTGACCACAAGGCAGTGATTATTTAAAAGTGAAGGCTCCTGCTGATGTGTTTTTCAGAGTGAGTCCCCTGTGGGGTTCAGAACAACTGAACACGAGAAAACACGAGAGGAATCACAAGCCCCCCCCCCTTCCCCCCGGCCCATCCTCCCAAGCCGGGCGCAGCCACGGGGCCTTCAAAGGTCACGGCCCTCAGCCTGAGGACCCCAGGTCCTTCCTGGGGCTGGCATCCGGCCACCGCCTGCGAGCTGGCAGTATATGCTCTTGAATATCAGCAGAGAGTGGACGTAGAGGAAAACCCCACCCCACGCAGAGAGGAATGTGAGCCCAGCCTCTGCACCCGCTGAATTGTTGTCTCAGAACCTCAGGACTCCTGTCCCACTAAATGCACTCAGCCCGCCACCTACCCTTGGGGCCCCCGCTCTGCTTTTGCCCTTGTGAAATGTGAGGAGACGATCTTCACAACCCCAAACTGTATGTGGCTGGATCGTAATCTCCACAAATCATGTTCTCTTCGCTTGATACCTCAACCCTGCAGAACAGGCCACAACATAGCTTTAAAAGAATAAAACCCATGTGTCTGTTTTCACGATATTTGGACAGAAAGTGTATGAATCTGAAGTGTGAATACAGTATCTGTTCTCAATGTCTTTTACATGAATTAAAAAAAATGTTAAAGTAATGTTTGTAAGAACTATTTTTTCCCTAATTCAGCCTTCTCCCTAGGAATGAGGGCAAAAGTCCTCAGAAGATGTCTTGCAGGAAGGATGGGCCAACCCCAGACACAGGGTTCACTCCCTCAGGCAGAGACTGCAGCCCATCTGTGTCTTCCTTCTGGGCACTTGTGCTGGTGGGCCAGGCTCTGCCTAGTCTGGGAAACTTGCTGCCTCCTGTCTTAAATACCCAGAGCCCATCATAATGGTGCTCAGAGCCCATCAGAATAGCACTGCACGGCTCTTCACGCCTGCATTCACTTGGTTCTGCAGGACTCTAGCAAGTCCTTGAGACAGCACTGCCCATCGGTGTGGGGCCCCCCTGCAGGACTGCAGAGGGACGACCCTTTGGAAAGAAGAGGGGCCGGGTGGTGAGGATCCACTTAATTCACTATCCTCTTGGCTCCTTTTCCAGCATTAGGTTCTTTTCTTATGATCTTTAAAAAAATATTTTTTATTGTGGTAAAAGTCACAAAACATAAAACATACTGTTTTAACTGTATTTAACTGTATAGTTCTCTGGCGCTAAATACATTCACATTGCTATGCCCTTCTCACCATCAGCCTTCTCCCAAATTTCTCACCTTCCTAAACTGAAACTCTGTCTCCATTAAACACTAATCCCCCTCCCCCGACTCCCCAGCCCCCTGGCATCCGCCAGTGCACTTTCTGACTATTCTAGGTACCTCTTATAGTTTCTCATGATCTTTTAAAAACAACAATGAATAGCGCCCCAAACACCCCAGCCAGTGGACAGAAGAGTGGTCTAGACACATCTGGAAGTGCCCTGAGCAGGGGGCCCCCACAATATAAAGGCAAGATGAGACCCCTCAATAAACGCATGTAAAAGCGTGCGTGGGACTTACAAAGCTTTTTTCCACCAGAGTTCCATCTGTTTATTGCTCTTTAGACAAAGCTATTTTAAACCCATATGGTATACGTGAGCCATCCCCAGAGAGGAAAGGATCTCTGTCAGAAGCCTCTTGGGGCAGCGGCCTTGCACCCTGGCTGGGCCCTGTGGGGGCCGCAGGGGCCCCTTGGGCAGTACTGTGACTGCCCCACTAATTTATTGCCATGATTACTTCTAAATATGAGTAACAGAGTCTGCAATTTCTCTTTTAATAACACTGAAGTCCAGGACTCTTAAGAAAAAACAATTAAGGCCAATGTAGCCACAAGGTCAGAGACTGTCCATCTCCTTCATGAGACGGGAGACTCTCAGCCGGCTTACGGGGGGCACCATCCTCAGCTTTATCAGGTGGACATTCCTCACGAGGTTCCGTGAGTGGAGGAAGAATGGATGAAAGCAGATTCTCCGAATTCTGCAGCCCTGAAATGAGTCCCCAGCTACGGACCAGGAGCCTCGCATTGCTAGGGCTTCCGGGGGTGGGAGAACAGAGCTGTTCTGCTTAGCTTTCTTGCACAACGCCGGCTTGACTTTGCGTGACCCACGTATTACTTAGGTGGTTCCAATACTGCGTTTTAAAATAATGCTTGGACCTCTGCCCACGAATTAGTTCAGTGAGACTCTGCCGCTCTTGTCTGTAACGAGACCTGGTGTTTTCGCAGCCAGCATGGCCAGAGGCACGCTAATGTCTCTTGGAGGATGCCGGGTCAGCCACGCCCTCATTATTCCTAATGACTTCAGATCCGAGAGCCTGCCAGAGGGAGGGAGGGGTCTTCTCTCCCCCACTTTCTCTCGAACATAAATACGGATGTTTCACAACCAGACCCTGGCAACCAATCCCTAAAGCCCACATCCATTTCTGGCACTGAGATCTGGAATTCAGGGTGCAGCACGATTAACCTGAGAGGGCGCTGACAGGCATCCAAAGATGAGGGAAAGATTATGCGGATAGGTAGCGCTGAAGACTGGGGTTTCTGAAAAGAGTCACAGTAGGTGTGCTCTGAAGGCCGCAGCCGGCCAAAACCTCTGATCTTAGCAGTGCTGCAGCGTCTCTCTTCATCTTGGGCATGGAGCTGGGGTGGCCAACTCATCTGTGTTTGTCCCGACCTTTCTTGGCTTCAGCACCGAACACCCTGCGTCCCAGGAGACCCTTCAGTCATAATAAAGATGAGATGCTTGGTTACCCTCCAGGGTGCAGAGGCGTTGGAGATGTAAGTACACGTGATGCATTTCAAAGAGTGATGTTGAAAATGAATGTTTCTGTTGTGCCTTCTTCCAGGACATGTGTATGTTATTCTCCACTTGTCACTGAAGGAGGAAGAGGCGTTTCAAAAGTGGCACCCTCAGTCCCTGAGCCAGTCAGCGGGACTTCCTGATGCTGGTAGCCCAGCTGTCCTGAGGGCGCGGCACAGACAGCCTTTAGACCCCAGAACAGCTCTGGAGACCCCTTCTTAAGGCTGAGCGCCCCTTCCCCAGCATGTGCTCCTTCTAAAGAGGACTCAGTGCCGTGCTGTCTGGCTGCTGGCCGGAGCAGACTTTTCAGGGAGCTCAGCTCAAGGAAGCGTGGTGTGATTCCCTTGCGCTCAGCCTCTAAAGAGTTGCCAGTGAAACAGGAAAGTCATTTTTTTCTGAAGATATTTTTGGTGACATGTGTCTGTTTCTTGTGGACGGGTCACCTGCTGAGAAGGACTTGGAAGCGGAGGTGAATTGAATTAAAGAGCCTGCTTTAATTCAGCTTCCATTTGGGGCAAATGCCTCGGAGTGCGGACGCAAAGAACTATGCACAGCTGCACCTTGGATGGAATGATCACCCCAGAACACTCATCCGCTGAGTTATGGAAACGCAAACCGAGACCTTGATGGGAGATAAACTGCTCGGAGCATCGTGTCCAAATCAGAGGAAACTGCGGACCTTCCTCCAGGCTCAGTTACCACCGTTACTCTGAGGAAGCCTATGCTGAAGCCGGAGGGATGCCTCTCGATTCCCCAGCTTCGTGGAGAGGCAGTGCTCTCAGCGCCTTGGAGACAATGCCACGCCCTTAGCAGAGGACAGGAAGGAAGCGGGAGTGGGTGCTGGGACAGGCTGGGCGAAGCCCCAGGCCCCAAACATGGTCTGTAGTTGGTGGGAATGCAGGGATTTCAGGAGGATGCACCCTGAGGAGGATGCACCCTGGGAAGGCTGCCCCTTCCTGACCCTCCAGCACCTGTTTCATGGATCAGAGCAGCGAGAGGAGGACAGATACCAAAGAGGCTGGAGCACGTCATGTAAGTTGGGGCCCAAAACCAAAAATCCACCAGCAGCAGCGGCTCTGAGGTGGGAGAAGGGCTTGAAGAGGAGCAGCGTCTGCCGAGGGTTCTCCTGTGACGACCTTCCTCCTGCTGCTGCGGTTGTAGCTCAAGGCCTTTGGTAACAGCTTGTGTTTCTCGGGGAGCAAGGCTGTGCTGATACAGGCCACAGGGTGTAGGTCTCAGGGAGACTCACACGGTGAC
Organism: Ovis aries; assembly: GCF_016772045.2. Taxonomy (NCBI): domain Eukaryota; kingdom Metazoa; phylum Chordata; class Mammalia; order Artiodactyla; family Bovidae; genus Ovis; species Ovis aries. The sequence continues at coordinate 112,253,458 of NC_056055.1, forward strand.
ACTCCATGAATATCACGGTGTTTGGGAGAAGATTAATGCCGACGACATCAGACGTATCAGGTGAGGCGGAGAACACTGGGCATGATTCAGACGTGCCCCAGGTGTGCAGGCCACTGTGCTCCCAGCACATGGAGCTGGTCGCAGCCTGTGTGTGTGTGTGTGTGGTGGGGGGGGGGGCCTGGTCCAGACCACACACTCCTGGATGCTGCTCCTGCTGGGACCCTATGCTGAGGGACAAGCTGGCCCCTTGGTAGGGGGGACAGAGTCCTCTGGGAGTTGTGGAGTGAGTCCATGGTCAGGGAGTGGCTCTCCAAGTGGCAGGACCCACAGTGCCCACACTTGAGAGCAGCCTATGGGCTGTGCTCTCATCCCGGTGGACCAGGAGGCAGAGGAGCAGAGCCTGAGGGCGTGGAGGCCCTGTTACATCCCTGTCCTCAGGGTCTCTTACCCTAACAGCAAGGTTTTATTTCGCTGGTGCTAGTACAGCTGAGTTCTCTCTCAACCCTCAGGAGGGGGGAGGCGCAGGAGGAAGACTCTCAGCTCAGTTCCTTCCAAGGACGCACCAGAGTCATGACAACAGAGAGAACACTCCCTCTGGGGAAGACGTCAAAGAGCAGGATTGCTCTTCTAGCATCAGGGGTGTAGAGGAAGGGAGGTGGGGAGGAGAGGCAGAGGCATGACCTGACCTGGCGCATGCCCCCAGCGGGTGACACACAGTGGGAGGGGACGTTGCAGATGCAGAGTCCCCCTGGAGGAGAGAGGGGTTCCAGCCATTCATCGGGCACCCCAGCCCTGGGGACCTGCACCAGGATGATGAGCTGCTCAGCTGGGTCTGAGAAGCAGCAGGGCTCAGGACAGGAAAGCTGGAGGGCGATGGGAAGCCGGGACTTCACTCCTAAAGGCCAGGCACGTGCTCATTCCCCTGAGTCCCAGCATGCGGGCAGCAGAGAAGCACCTGGTGCCCCACCCCCCAGCTCCTGCCAGCCCCTCACCCTGACCACGGAAGCCCCTGTGGATCTGGGGAGGCCCCTGCCTTGCTGGGCTCCACCTCTAACCCTACTCAGCCCCCATCAAGGCAGTGGCCACAACTCCATGAAAAACGCTTGGCCTGCACTCGCCTCACTTCCCAGCCTTCTTTCAAAGCCACCAGCACACACAGTCTGCACAGGGCACTCTTGTTCAAACACACACGCTCAGACAGGGAGAGGTAACCACCTACCTTGTCCACAGAGACAGAGAAAGTCAGATAAATGAGGGGGCTGGGGAATGCATTCCAAATGAAAGAACAAGATAAAACTCCAGAAAAAAAAAAAAAACCCACAAAACTCTAATGAAACAGAGGTAGGTAATTTACCTGATAAAAAGTTCAACAATCATAAAAATGCTCTCTGAACTTGGAAGAAGAACAGAGGAACACAGAACTTCAACAAAGCATCAGAAAATACTAAACTTTCCTGGTATAGAATCTGCCTCTCAATGCGGGGGACTGGGGTTGGATCCCTGGTCTGGGAAGATCCCACATGCCTCAGAGCAGCTAATCTGGTGTGGCACAGTTGCTGAGCCTGTGCTCCAGAGCCTGTAAGCCATAACTAGTGAGCCCATGAGCAGGGACTACTAAAGCCTGCTCACTGCAACTGCTGAGCCTATGAGCTGCAGCTGCTGAAGCTCATGAGCTCTGGAACTCATGCTCTGTAGCCAGAGTGGCCAGCCACTGGACTGAGAAACCCGTGCGCCATAACTAGTGAGTAGCCCCCGCCCTCACAATTAGAGAACACCCATGCAGCTTTCAACAAGGCCCTGAGCACCACCGACAAATAAAATTAATTAATTAAAAAAAAGAAAAAATACAAAGAAGACCCAGTCAGAGCTGAAGAACACAGTCTCTGAAATGAAAAACACACTGCAGGGAATCAAGAACAGCTTAGATGATGCAGGAGAAGAAATCAGTGGGAAAGAGTAGGAATCCCACAGTCACAACAGCAAAAAGAGAACAAGACCTAAGAACAATGAGGATAATTTAAGGAGCAACGGTAGCAACTCACGTTAGCATGAGAGGCTTCCTGGAAGGAGAAGAAAGTAAGAAAGGCAGAGAACACACTTGACATAAGAGTGGCTGAAAACTTCCCTGGCCGGGATGGAAGCAGACACATAGGTGTAGAAAGCACAGCGTCCCAAACAGGACAAACTCGAAGAGGTGCACACCAAGCAAGGGTGTAATTAAAATGGCAAAAGTGACAGAATTTTAAAGGCTGCAATAAAAAGCAAAGAGTCAACTATCCCCCCATAAAGCTAATAGCTGATTTTCCAGCAGAAACTCTGCAGCCAGAAGGGAGTGGCGGCGTACGAAAAGTATTAGAAGGAAAAAACCCTAAAACCAGGAACAGTCTACCCAGCATGTCCATGCTGATTTTCAAAGAAACTGAATACAACAAGTGTTCAAAATGAAACACGTGTTCACTTCTGCCTGTCTCACTGGTAAGGGTTCAGACAACTTCCACCTTACAGTCAAGAAGGTGGCAGAAGAGCCTTGCTTCCAGCAGTAAGAGCTTGTACAGTCTTCACAGAGGACACTGTGACCATTATTTCAGGAGTCTAAAGTCTATCTACTCTTTCATTGAAAAAAATTACATTCCTAGAGGTCTGTCCTAAGAAAAAGGCAAAACCCTCAAACATGTACAACAACCTATGTTAGTATTTGCACAGCAAAAATATCTGAACACCAAACTATAAGCAGTAAACGCCTCTGGTGGCAGGGATTCCCTTTTCATATATTTTAAGCTACCTAAAACGTTTTATGAGATGAAAAGTCTTTTTTCAGTTTTGGGGGACAGTGGTACTGAGGTCAAGTGGTGGCAGGTGCAGAGCCGGGGGTAGGTTAGGGCACTGACGGGCACTGTGGCCCAGCCCCCACGCTCTGCAGGCCCATCTTTGGTCCAGCGGCCTTGCTTGTCTGCTGCTCATTTTCTTAGATTCCAAGGCTGGCCTCCACGCCAGTCTTCAGGTCCACTTGCCTCCACACTGGCCGGAGCCCTGACTTCACACTTAGCTCCCTGCAGGTTTGAGACCCTCCCTGGAAAGCGGAGCCCTGGGGGGAACGTGCTGGGAGACTCTGACTTATGCGGACTTGCCTGGAGAACTTGTTACAGAGACACTTTCCATTCCCAGAGGTTCTGCCTCTGGTTGAGCCAGGGGCCAGGCATCTCTCAAATGAATCCGGTAGCAGTCAGGCCCGAGTACCTTGGCACTAGGGACTGAAATCAGGGCCCAGGCAAGAGCACAAGGGAGATTCTTGAAGGGCTTGTGACGACTGCTGGACATCCCAGAGGGTGGGTCATGGCCTGCTTGATCTCCAACACAAACATTCTCAGCTTCAGAAGGCATCCAATGCAGGATTTCAAATGAACACAGGATAAAACTGGCGCTGGGCTGCCTTCCTCTCTCCTGATGGCCGGAGTGGACACTGGCAGCCACACAGACATCTGACCAGTGCGAGGCTGTGTTTCCATTTCTGGGAGCAGCACAGCTCTGCAGAGGCGAATCAGCTGAGAGCTGGTTAATCCTCTGCTTGCCGGGGGTCCAGCAGCCTCGCTGAGCCATGCCTGAGTCTCGGCTGAGTCACCAGCATGGACGCAGTTGGCAGCAGGTGCAGCCCCAGGACAGCTCTGCCCAGTCGCTACAACAGGAATTCTCAGAGACATGCACTTCCTTCAACGTCTTCCCTATTAATCACGCACAGTCAGTTCAGTTCAGTTCAGTTGGTCAGTCATGTCCAACTCTTTGCAACCCCTTGGACCACAGCACACCAGGCCTCCCTGTCCATCACTAATTCCTGGAGTCTGCTCAAACTCATGTCCATTGAGTCGGTGATGCCATCCAACCATCTCATCCTCTGTCATCCCCTTCTCCTCCTGCCTTCAATCTTTCCCAGCATCAGGGTTTTTTCTAATGAGTCAGCTCTTTGCAGCAGGTGGCCAAAGTATTGGAGTTTCAGCTTCAACATCAGTCCTTCCAATGAACACCCAGGACTGATTTCCTTTAGGATCAGGACTGGTTGGATCTCCTTGTAGTCCAAGGGACTCTCAAGAGTCTTCTCCAACATCACAGTTCAAAAGCATCAATTCTTCTGTGCTCAGCCTTCTTTATAGTCCAACTCTCACATCCATACATGACTACTGGAAAAACCTGGTCTTGATAAGAAGGACCTTTGTTGGCAAAGTAATATCTCTGCTTTTTAATATGCTGTCTAGTTTGGTCATAACTTTCCTTCCAAGGAGTAAGCATCTTTTAATTTCACGGCTGCAATCACCATCTGCAGTGATTTTGGAGCCCCCCCCCCAATAAAGTCAGCCACTGTTTCCACTGTTTCCCCATCTATTTGCCATGAAGTGATGGGACCAGATGCCATGATCTTTGTTTTCTGAATGTTGAGCTCTAAGCCAAGTTTTTCACTCTCCTCTTTCACTTTCAGCAAGAGGCTCTTCAGTTCTTCTTGACTTTCTGCCATAAGGGCAGTGCCATCTGCATATCTGAGGTTATTGATATTTCTCCTGGCAGTCTTGATTCCAGCTTGTGTTTCTTCCAGCCTAGCATTTCTCATAATGTACTCTGCATATAAGTTAAATAAGCAGGGTGACAATATACAGCCTTGACGTACTCCTTTTCCTATTTGGAACCAGTCCATCGTTCCATGTCCGGTTCTAACTGTTTCTCCCTGACCTGCATACAGGCTTCTCCAGAGGCAGGTCAGGTGGTCTGGTATTCCCATCTCTTTCACAGTTTTCCACAGTTTATTGTGATCATGCACACTATTGATATTCATACTGTGACACTGTAAAGTTCGCTTTATGGAAACAGGCTCTCTGCTCCCTGCAGACTCTTTGCGCCTCCACCAGGCACAAAGCGCCCATGCGTCCGGCTCTTTTGTCATGTCTAGAGATGCTACGACTCAGAAGCTCGTCCATCATTTTGTCAGAGTGCTGGGCTTATTGTTAAGTCAGCTGTGCGGTGATTTCAGTTAATAAGATTTTATGAGATTTCTCTAAAGGATTTCCTAAAGGAAATTCACCCTGAATATTCATTGGAAGGATTGATGCTGAAGCTGAAACTCCAGTACATTGACCACCTGATGTGAAGAGCTGACTCATTGGAAAAGACCCTGAAGCTGGGAAAGATTGAAGGCAGGAGGAAAAGGGGATGACAGAGGATGAGATGGTTGGGTGGCATCACTGACTCAGTGGACATGAGTTTGAGCAAGCTCTGGGAGTTGGTGATAGACTGGGAAGCCTGGTGTGCTGCAGTCCATGGAGTTGCATAGAGCTGGACACGACTGAGCGACTGAACAACAACAATGAGATTTCTCTGGTGCTGAGACTCCTCCTTTGATTGGCTTCCAGTCTTGTCTAAACTAAGTTAGAACCCAGGAACATATGGATGGTGGATGTGGGGTTTGCTCTGGTTCCTGTGACAGTCCGAGATGACAGGGATGTCTGGTTTGGTATCTGCAGGCATCTTTGTTCCTCTGGGTTTCCATGGCACTGCTGGGGTCACTGTCCCACCCCCAGCTCCCTGGAACTTGTCAGCTGCTCTGACCTTCCTCCCCTCCTTGTTCCCATCACAACTCTCATGATCTTGTTTCTAAAGGAGGAGTTTTAGTGTAAGGTTAGAAACATCTACCCTGCTTCATTGACTAAGATACAGCCTTTGACTGTGTGGATCACAGCAAACTGTGGAAAATTCTTGAAGATATGGGAATACTAGACCACCTTACCTGCCTCTGACAAAGCTGCATGCAGGACAAGAAGCAACAGTTATAACTGGACATGGAACAACAGATTGGCTCAAAAGTGGGAAAGGAGTACATCAAGGCTGTATATTGTCATCCTGCTTGTTTAACTTAAATGCAGAGAACATCATGAGAAATGCTGGGCTGGATGACTCACAAGCTGGAATCAAGATTGCCGGGAGAAATACCGACAACCTCAGATATGCAGGTGATACCACTTTATTGGCAGAAAGTGAAGAGGAACTGAAGAGCCTCTTGATGAAGGTGAAAGAGGAGAGTGAAAAAGTTGGCTTAAAGCTAAACATTTGGGCCTCCCTGGTAGCTCAGTGGTAAAGAATCTGCCTGCCAGTGAAGGAGACACAGGTTCAATCCCTGATCCAGGAAAATCCCACATGCCTCAGAGCAACTAAGCCCGTGCACCACAACCACTGACTGACTGTGCTCTAGAGTCCAGGAGCCACCGCAACTGAGCTCAGGCACCACAGTTACGCTCTGGAGCCTGTGCTCCGCAATACAAGAAGCCCATGCACTACAGCTAGGGAGCAGCCCCCACTCCTGACAACTGCAGAGACACCTGCGCAGAAGCGAAGCCCCAGTCTAGCCAGAAATGAAGAAATAACCTCAGCATTCAAAAAGCGAAGATCATGGCAGCCAGTCCCATCCCTCCATGGCAAATAGATGGGGAAATGATGGAAACAGTGATAGATTATTCTCCTGGGCTCCAAAATCACTGCGGATGGTGACTGCAGCCATGAAATTAAAAGATGATTGCTCCTTGGAAGAAAAACTATGACAAACCTAGAGAGTATATTAAAAAGCAGAGACATAACTTTGCTGACAACGGTTCATTTAGTCATAACTATGGTTTTTCCAGTAGTCATGTATGGATGTGAGAGCTGGACCATAAAGAAGGCTGAGCGCCAAAGAATTGATGCTTTTGAACTATGGTGTTGGAGAGGGCTCTTGAGATTCTCTTGGACAGCAAGGAGATCAAACCAGTCATTCTGAAAGAAAATCAGTCCTGAATATTCATTGGAAGGTCTGATGCTGAAGCTCCAATACTTTGGCCACTTGATGCAAAGAGCCAGGTCATTGGAAAAGACCCTGATGCTGGGAAAGATTGAGAGCAAGAGGAGAAGGGGATGACAGAGGATCAGATGGTTGGATGGCATCACTACCTTAATGGACATGAATTTCAGTAAACTCAGGGAGCTGGTGATGGACAGGGGAGCCTGGCGAGCTGCACCCCGGGGTCACAAAGGGTCAGACAGGATGTAGTGACTGAACGGCATGAGGCGCCTAACGTAGAGTAGCGCTCACCAGACTGTTCCATGAGTGACTCCACGAGGTGGCCCTGGACCGAGAGGATGTCCTGCCTGAGGACGTGTGGGGAACGCTGCACTCTCTGCTCTGCTGGGGATTTACAGGGCGCATCAGCACAATCCACTCTGAAATGTCAGCAATGGGAAAGACAGAACCTGTGTGCCTTTAATCCCAGTGCTTCCCAGACTGCTGGACTGGCCAGAAAGCTCGTTACTTTTGTGAGCTGGGAAACATCGAACGAACTTTCTGGCCAACTCAATACTTTGACCTTTGGATACTTTTTGGCATCCTGGGACATTTGGGGAGGTATTGCAGGAGACCAGCTCCACCACACTGAACAGGCCCCCTAAGCTGGTGAAATCTATGGGCCTCGTATATAATGAAGGAATGATAGTAGCCTGTAGCAGGAATTACTCTAAAAATCAGAAGAAACACCCTAAGGAAAACACAAAGGCAAACCTAAGCAGAGTTAACATGGAGATTTCTTATATTCTATAAAAGAAAGCTTTTTCCTATAATTATTGATAACTTATAATAGAATGTTATTGATAAAATTGTACATAATTGCACATAATTACTGTAATTAACTGGGCACATTTTCATCTGAAGGACAGGCGGTTACTCTCTTGCAACTCTACTCCGGAGCAAATTGATAGCCTTAAATAGACTTCAGAACATGAAGTCCCCTATGTAAATATTCTCGGATGATGAACAGACTGCTGCTGTTTTTTCCCTCAGGAAAATCAGTCCTGAGAGCCTGTGAACTGTAGCTGAGGCAAGTCAGGAGGTTTGTCTGTAAGAAGGTGGATGTAAGAAGGTGTAAGAACTGTAGCTGAGGCAAGTCAGGAGGTTTGTCTGTAAGAAGGAGTGTGCAGGCAGCTCTGGGCTGCACAGGCTCTCACCCCAACAGTCAGCACGTCACTGGAGGCCAGCCTGGACTCGATGGGAGCAGAGTCCCCCCCAAGGGTGGCTCAGGAAGACCTGCACGTCACAGCCTGGTTTTAACATGGAACCCCTGAAGCTGCCCTCCAGGAACCAGTTTTCTGCAGCTCCATGGATGTTAACAGTTCCTCACTCTAATTTTTCTTCCAGCATCTGAGGTGACCGAGAAGGCCCATTCAGGCAGGGCGGGGAGCAGAGCCGAGCTGCTGGGGTTGAGTCGGGGGTGACCCACCTGCGCCTCCACTCCTGGAGCCCTATCTGGTGGGGCTGCCTCCCCACTCAGTGTCTCCGGGTGGCTGGAACAGCCTCCAGACACTCCCCTGGAATTCAGTTTCTCTGGCTCCTGAACACATGTCCCTCACGGCTCTTGTCCCCTGGACACAGCTGTGTGTCCCCCTGCCACTGCCCGTCCTGGACACCAAGCGCCGTGCAGCGGGAGGAGTGTGTTCTCCCGTGCTCGCTGCGCAGCCGGTCTCAGCGCTTGCAGACGTTCGAGGCGGCTGCACGGACACCTGCAGGCTCGCCCTGGCTACAGGGTCCCTGTCCTGGGCTCTGACGTCCCCACTGTCTGGCTCTGCTCCTCCTGCCATTGGAGACCTGAGGGTAGAAACGAGGGAGGGCTGAGTGCCTGGAGGCCCAGGCTGTGCAGACAGGGCAGTGCTGCGCCCCAGGCCAGCGGGCAGGGGCAGTGGCCAGGGCCCCCTCGCCCGGAAGGGAGCCAGGCAAGACCCCGGGCCAGGTCGCGTGATGGCCGAGGCCGTGCTTCACTGCACAACCGCTGTACCCTTGCATGGACCTTCTCTTGCTCATGCTGACTGAAGCTTGTTCAGTTACCCGCAAATGCATCCTCCTCTCTGTTCAGATCAGGCAACTGAGGCCTGAGGGAACCCAAACAGAGGACGGATGTGGGGGGCCTTCCTCCCGGGTTGTGTTCAGCTCCAGGGCTTCTCAGCGTGGCCCCCGGTCAGTGCTGGCAGGGCCGAGGCCTGGCTCTTCCTCACCAGCTAGGTGTGGCTCCACTTCTCATGTGGAGGAAGAGTCACTGCTCTGGGGGTGTGGGGAGAAGTGGGACCCCGCCTACAGCTGGTGGGAACAGAAACTTGTGCAGCCACTATGGAGAACAGTGTGGAGGTTCATCAAAAAACCGGAGTTTCTGTATGATGCAGCGATCCCACTGCTGGGCACAGACCCAGAGAAAACTCTAATTGCAAAAGACACGTGCACCCCAGTACTCGCTGCAGCAGCTCACAGCAGCCAGGACATGGAAACAACCTAACTGTCCATCAGCAGATGAGTGGCTAAAGATGTGGTACATATATACGATGGAATATCACTCAGCCATGAAAGAATGGAACAATGCCATTCACAGCAACATGGGTGGGCTGAGAGATTATCACACTAAGTGAAGTAGGAGAGAAGTATCACACGATTTCACTTATGTGTGGAATCTAAAGAACTGATACGAATGAACTTATTTACAAAAGCAATAGACTCACAGATTTTGAGAACAAACTTATGGTTGCCAAGGGGAAGTAGGCGAAAGATAAACTGGGATTTGGGATTAACAGATACTACATACAAAATAGACAATCACCAAGGACCTATTGTATAGAAACAGAAACTATACTCAGTATTTAGTAATATCCTGTAAAAGATATAAAATAATATCCTATAACAGAAGAGAATATGAAAATTATTTTATATATATATATATATAAAACAATCACTTTGCTACCCACCTAAAGATATCACAACACTGGGAATCAGGTACAGGCCAATTAAAAAAAAAAAAAGAAAGAAAGGCCACTGCCTCTAACACACTTGGACTGAGCTGACACTCCCGAGATGCTCTGGATCACAGTGGCCGCGAGCCGCCCTGCTGACCTGCGGCTACTGGTGCCCGAACAGCCCTGCTCTGAAACAACCCATCCTGTCTCCTCCAGTCTGTCAGGCTACAGACACATTATGTGTTGGATCTTTTCTTGTTTATAAATAAATAATGTGTCAAAAAGCTAGAATTTTTGGACCTAGGTTGTAACCAGCTAAGCATATTTTAAAACGGAGAAGGAAGGAAAGAAAGGGCTCACGGCAAATCCAAACTTGCAGAAGGGAGAAGGAGCGAGACAAAGGAAGCGGTGATAAATCGTGATTTCTCAATACCCTTGCATCACATACAGGAGGCAGGGAAGGACGCTGTTGGCCAGGCTCTCCCCAGGCGGAGCTGACTCTGCATCACGACACTACACCCTTGCTCAGGAGTCAACTTCTGCTTTGCAAGGAAGACCCCCTCCAGTGTTCCAGAATACACCCACTACTCTCCCGAGACAACCCAAGGCTCCCAGCCTCCAGTCCCCTAGGAGCCACCAGTCACAGGGTGGGTCTTCCTTATACCCCCTGCTGGATTGTGACGACATAATAACTATCCTGGTTTCTGAACAGAAGACCTTAATGCATCCTGCCCACCCAACCATTATGGCTTTTTACTCTGACAAATAAACCCTGACAAATACTGAGTTTACTTTTGTCCTCGAGTTGGGTCACAAGGTTGAGATGAATACAGAGTGAGCAGAGACAAAACCCCAAATGACAGAGAAGGTCAGAAGAGGGGCTGGCTGTTTCCAAGTGGAGCTTCTCCAGGGGATGAGCTTCTATTTAACGTTTAGAGAAGATGTGCCTGAAGGGAGAAAGTGGTGATTTATGCAAGAGAAGTCACGGAAATAGTTTTTGAGCAGAGGTTTAAAATATTTTAATTATAAAAATCAAATGTTTTGTTTTGCAAAGGGAGGAAATAGTATTAAAGTATACAAATATTTATAAGTAGAAATCCTCTATCCTCTTAGTCCAAGCCGCAGAAGTGGCCTCTATAAGTAGGATGATAGGTGCTTATGCAGAAACTGTCTACATAAATGTATCTATATATAAACTCTATTGTGGCTGAATTACATGTGGATGGATGTGTGTGCTGTCACGTCTGACTCTGTGTGACCCCATGGACTGTAGCCCACAAGACTCCTCTGACCGTGAGATTTCCAGGCAAAATATGGGAGTGGGTTGCCATTTCCTCTTCCAGGGGAGCTTCCCAACCCAGGGATTGAACTGCGTCTTTTGCATCTCCTGCACTGGCAGGCGGGTTCTTTACCAGTAGTGCCACACATATACCGTTTTACAGCTGCCTTTTTTCAATTAAAATATAATTTGTACACCTATCTCTGTATCTATCTATATATCCATCCATCCATCCATCCATCCACCCATTTATCTGTCTGTTCTCTATCCATCCATCCATCCATTTCTCTCTCTCTGTATCTAGCTATCCACACATAACTTATTCTGATCATGGTACAACTATCCATAACTGATTTGACCAGTCCTCTACCGGTACTTGGAATGTTTCCTTTTTTTTTTTTTTTTGTCTCTTCCATTCTTGTACATTAATTTTCATCCCTGTGGGAGTCCACCTTCCGAGTGAATTACTGGGAGTGGAAAAGTGGGCTCCAAGGTGAGGTGATTCATAACTGTGGCCAATCCTGCCAAGTTCTCCAAATACAGGACCAGCATTTCTGTCTACGGTGAGCTGATCAAACTTCAGCTCAGATCCCTCACTTCCACACGATTCTCCCACAGCCTGGAATCTTGAAATGTGTAGCTGTTTCTATTATTTTTGTGAAATTAGCAAAGTAAGATATTTTAACTATAATTGGTGGTGATTCCCCTGCCATCATACCCCTCACCTGGCAGGTGGAATTGAGAGAACTGGGGGGCATTTGGGGCCAGGCTTAAAGGAAGCTGAGTTGGGAATATGCTACTTTAGGTCAAACTGGTAAAGACCTTTCACTCTGACTGGTGAGCTCCTTCTCACTCCTAGGGCCCCTTCAAAGGCTCCCCACAGAGCAGTGAACCTCCCTCCTATGGGTAAGTCTCCACTTGGTCACAGTGCCCCGCCCCCGCAGCGTGACACGACACTGCAGCCTAATGTGCTCTGTGCTTGCTCCCTCCACCACGTTAGAGCAGGAGCTTCTGCAGGTGGAGCTGTGTCTCGTCCATCTTTAAATCCACAGAACCCAGCGTGGGGTCTGGCGCTAACAGGACATTCTTGTGGCGTGTGCGCAAGATCTTGAAATATGATTTAAAGGGAGGATCAAGTGGTACACCCAAACCACCAGGAAATCTTACCACAGGCACGTTTATCCCTGTGTAAGTGGGTGTGGGTAGGTGGTGGTGACTGGCCACAGAATGCTCTGTTGAGGGGGTGGAAGTAAAACCTGCAGGGCAGAATCTCACACCCACGTGTCTCAGACCTATGTCCCGGGACTGAGGGCACCCGCATTCTCTCTCCTGCTCGAGGATATCCCCCAGAATCTGGAGTCATGGGCTCGATTCATTATAAACAGGAAATTCACTGTTTATTCACTATAAACTCGTTTACTCCAATACAATCATCTTTTACATAAGTGAAACTGCTAATATCTAGAGAGGCATGATGTTGGCATCAAAATAACAGTACACGTACTTTAATAAATACTCAATCATATAATTACAAGTAGAAAATGTCTTGGATAAAGGCCTCTAAGTCTTTGAACCGTATATGGTAAGTGATGTGATCTGCAGAGGAAAGCAGATGCTGTGGGAGTTGGGGGTGGGGGGCCACATCACATACTTCTGGTGTCATCCCATCTGTTTATTTCCCAGTACAGACCTTCTCAGGGTGGGGTGGGGCTTCTTAGGCGGCATTAGTGGTAAAGAATCCGCCTGCCAATGCAGGAGATGCAAGGGACACGGGTTCAACTCCTGAGCTGGAAAGATTCCCCTGGAGAAGGTAATGGCAAGCTGGAAAATTCCATGGACAGAGAAGCCTGGCGGGCTATAGTCCATAGGGTCACAAAGAGTTGGACATGACTGGACAACTAAGTGTGCACACACACACGCACACCCATGCAGTCCTTCTGAGTAAATCCTTGTGCTCTAGAGGTGCGAGTTTCTCATTTACTCTTGCCTTCCTCTTACCTGCTTTCCTCTGCGGAGCACAGTGGAGTTGGGGAGGTTAAAATAACCTGCTATTACTTGGTTCTAGACCTGCCCACTGACAGTGATTGTTAAGGAACCCACATTTTTCAGGAGCCTCTCCACGCAGACCAGGGAAGGAAGGAAGTCATTAGTTCTCTAATAGCTTCTTGTCCAGTCTGCTCATCCACACCTTCGGCTCACCCGGCATTCACCCAGGAAAGTGAGCCTCACAATGACAAGCTCAAAGGTATTCAACCTCTAGCTGTAGGAATAGATAATTCATAGACTTGGAATGGATAACGCTCTAAGAAGATTCTGTTCATTGGGATTCCTCTTTGAAAGTCTGAAGTCCAGGAAAGTTTCTACAGAGAGTTAGTTAGATTTCCTCTGTCGTGATCTACTTGAATGTACTAGAGAGTAATACTGTCTGCTCAGTGTGGGACAGCTTCAAATACAGATACATCACAGGACACACAACTTGTAAGCTGTTACTGACAGATTCCAGAAGCGTATTGTCAGGTATTGAATGTCCAGTCGACACCAGCTGTACATAAGATCTTCTCAGTGACGTCTGTGTGCTCATTGGTATCATAGCACAACTGAGGACCAGCGAGGTCAATCCATTCATCGAAGGTTACAGAACAGAGCCTGCATTCAAATCCAAGCTGGTCTGACCCAAATGCCTGCCCTTCCCACTATGCGGGTTTCATTACGTTCTATACAAGCTGATAGTGCATCCCTTTTTGTGTTATAGACATCTGCAGATATTTTATAGGATGGTGGATCCCTCTCCCCTCACTGACCCCTGCTTTTTAAGATGACTCCTTAAATAGCACCCTGCTTGCCCGGTACAGTAACTAAGCAGCCAGGAACAAAGGGTCCCTTTGGGACCAGGGCTGGGCTTGCCCTACTCTTCCTTTTCCGCCTCCCTTGCTTACAGCCAGCACCTTTCTTCTCTGCCACTCACCCCATCAAGTAACTCCTTCCCTATCTGCTCTTTTGTCAAAGCTTCCGCAGTTCTTCGGAAATAAACACACAATTCCTTTTCCTGTAACTTCTGCTTCTATATTTTCATCCATCCGTCCACAGTTTCCCCCAGGTGATTGAGAAATATCGGAGAGCCAAGAACAACCCACCTAAAACCAGGGGCTGCAAACACCCCACACTCTGAACCACACAGACAGCACCACTCTCCAAGCTGTTCTAGACCCATCTAACTCAGCATCTTTCCAGAAGTGCAGCATTTCTGAAAAATAGTTGAAAAAGTCCCCTTTATGTCTTATGATCTTTAATGCCTCTCCCTGCATCTACTTTTTCATCTCAAACTCCCATGTCCATAAACAGGCCCCAGCATATCAATTTAGGTGGGCTTCTGTGATGCACCTGCTCCATAAACATGATTTCTTTTATTTATTTAGCTGCACTGAGTCTTAGTCGCAACATGCAGGATCTTCATTGTTGCGTACTGACTCTCTAGTTGTGGCGTGTGGGCCTCATAGCTGTGGCGTGGGCTTAGCTGCTCCACAGCATGTGGGATCTTAGTTCCACAACCAGGGATTGAACCCAGGTCATCTGCATCGCAAGGCGGGGTCCTAGCCACTGGACCACCAGGGAAGTCCCTCCATGATTTCTAATAGAAAGCACATTCTGGTTCCAAAGAACCAACTGACCAGTAAACTAAGACATTAGGTCTTAAAATCAGGGACCCATGTGTCCTCTTTCAGCAGAGATTCACGTTTCCATTCTGATGGTCTGTGGACGACGGATTTGCTCTCAAGCTTCCTCTGCCCCTGACCTCCTGCTACCATTTCTGGGAAGATGATATGCTGCCGACAGAGCCCTGCAGGGAAGTGCTGAGGGGCACACGGAAGCCAGCATGGGCTCTGGCTGTCTCTTTCAGATCTAAACTTCTGATTATCCTGATATTATCTGTGCCATCTTTCCTTCGCTCTTGCTTGGTGACTGCTCATCACTTTCTTACACAGAGCACTTTTCTGGGCTGAGAAGTGCCCTGAGGAGGAAAATATGCTAAGCCATCCTGCTCCCTCCCTAGACTTGCGGCAGACCCAGTGAGGGGAGCTGGCGAGAGGAGGCCCCTGTGTTTGGAAGAATCCAGGAGCTTTCAACTGTGTTTGGAAAAAGCTCAGTTAGAAGAAGAGACGTTGCTAGCGAGGAGACAGAAAACCTTATGAAGGTGTGAGAGTCCCTTAACCATAAACATTTAAACGCTGGATGCACTGCAGTGCGAGTCGCTCAGCTGTCTCTGACTCTGTGACCCCATGGACTGTAGCACCCCAGGCTCCTCTGTCCATGGGATTCTCCAGGCAAGAATACCGGAGTGGGTTACCATTCCCTTCTCCAGGGGATCTTCCCGACCAAGGATCAAACCTGGGTCTCCTGCATTGCAGGCAGAATTTTTACCATCTGAGCCACCCCAAGGAAGCCCTGAACAATGGATATGATGATTTTAAAAAATCCAACAGAGCCTATAAAATAAACTTCACAGAACAGATTATCAGGGAGGCAGTCGTTTCACTGTGTGTTATACTATGCTGAGTCTCTTGCAGTAGTTTTTGATTGGCTGACTATGTTTTAAAGGAAGGGGGTAACAATACTGCATTTCGCTCGGCTGAACGTCTCAGAAGCAGAGCCTCTGTTCCTGTGCGGGTGTGGTGTCGTTCACCCTTCTAGATGTGGGGGCGTCTTCTGAATGTTACTGCTCAGCTCTGTCTGGACAGTGGCCTCGAGTCCTATTCAAGTTTGGTCCTGCAGGGCATTGCCTCACAGGCCACACCAGCACTGTTCTTTATCCCTTGGCTTCAAGACAGAACAGATGAAGTTAGAAGAGACACATGTTCTGGATAAAAACGAATTTTAATAACTACTATGTCGACAACAGTGATCTGATGTCAAAGGAATAAGCCATGGCAGATGAGCTAATGTCAGATGGTGAAACGGAGTGAGATATATTAACTTGGTTTTTTTTTTGCTGCAACTGGGCCATCTCCACGCAGTGGAGTTCCTGAATTTTGGAACAGATCAACTTAAGCAAGTAATCTCACACAAATGTAGGGTTGATGTTGCTGAGTGAATTTCCCAGGTTGTACTCAGGGGTGAGGTGAGGTTCTGTGAAAGATTGTCTATACTGGTGATGAGAAGGATTCTACAGTAGCCATGCTTGTGATTACCTTTTGTGGAGAGTCTACCGGAGCCCAAGATACATTGTTATTTAAACCTGTACTTCTAATTTTCAACCCAGGTTTATAGGGAGAGGTTATGCTCCCTCTTCATAAATTGGGAAATCCAGGCTTAGAGGGAATCAGGACCGACTTAGAATTCCATGGAGGGTATCTGACTCACTGGGATTTAAACTCATCACCTGACTATGATACTGTGTGCTTTTTGTACCTTGATGCAGACTCAGACTATTACTCGAATCTCTCTGATGCCCTTGTGTGGAGGCAATGTTGCAGTGATTCTGCTGGCAGAGGCTATGGTGTGATGGAGAGTAAGCCTTCCTAGACCCTTCCAGCTGACAAGAGGGCTCTCCTCCTTTGCCCCACACTTTGCTCCACGAAGCACGATCCTTCTTCACTGAAGTCTGGTTTGCTTAATGAGCAATTACGTTAGTTATCACCAGTTCAGAGTGCTATAAACATTTCTTACCAGCCCAGCTGGCCCCTGGCACGTCCTGTCCCGGTGGCCCGGGGTGGTCTCCAGGCATCACCCCTGACTCCCCCTGAGAAATGACTCAGAGCCATGTGCCCCGGGACGGAGAAGGCACTGGCCACGTGACCGAAAGGCGCTGACCACCTGACCGAGAAGGCGCTGACCACGTGACCGGGAAGCACTGACCGGCTGACCGAGGAGGCGCTGACCACGTGACGGGTAACAGATGGTATGGATTAGTGCTGTGCCATTAAAGCACAGAAAGTCAGTGCCACCCTCATGGGTCCCTGATGATTTTATACCAGGTTGGCAGTGAAAGTCTTAGAATTTCTCTAGGGAAGAGTGCTATTTGTTGGACAAGCTTAAAATATACAGTGGAGGCCAACTGATGTGGAGACTGTAAGGAGGGGTTAAGACTTCTAGAGAAAGAGCCAGGAGCGAAGGTTTCCACTCCTGAAGGGGTCAGCAAACTCTCCCCTGGATGGCACTTGGTGCACATGAACGTCCTTGTAAAAACTCGTGAAAGGCTGCCTTTTACAGACGCGGGTCCAGAGAGCAGCAGCACGCATGTGTGTGGAACAGAAGCAAAGGGGATCACGAGAGAAAAAGCAAGGGGTTGTCAGATGCCTCCAGGGGTGTTGGCCTCCACAGGCCTGGCACCAGGAGCCCTTGAAGTGTGATCCTCTTGGCAGCAGGAAGGTTTGGCTCATATCTGGATTACAGCACAACTCACAACTGCATGGAACCTGTTCTCCTGAATAGCTCCCTGAGCTTCTCTGTCCTATACCTCACCCCAGGTGATGATACTGAATAGAAATTTCAACTTCTTGCCTTCACTCTTGAGCTTTCAAGGACAACAACATTGACTCTGGTCCACCTTGGTAGTGGAGGGGGCTTGAAGGGAGGGAATCAGTTTCACACAGGAAAGATCTTGGGCCTTCAAAACCCTCCTGTAGTCCCAGGAGGAAACGAGAAAGAAATTGCCTTTAAAAGCCTGGCTCAGAATTCTGTGAGAAAGTTGAGCCACTTTGTGACCTCATCCTGAAGCTTCCAGAAGCACCTAGGCTTCCCCTGGGTGTCCCCTGCCTGAAGGCTTTCCCTAGGGGTCTTCCACCTGACAGACAGGGCTTTCCCTGCGGGGGGGGGGGGTCCCCCACCTGACAGGACTTGGCGCATGCTGTTTGGCCCTGAGGGGTGAACCAGCGAGAACCCTGCCCATGGCTGCTCTCAGTAGGGACTGGAGAGATCACTTTTGAGAAGCAAAGATCATGGTATCCAATCCTATCACATCATGGGAAATAGATGAGGAAAAAGTAGAAATAGTGACAGATTTTATTAATTCCAAAATCACTGCCAACAGTGACTGCAGTGATGAAATTAAAAGATGCATGCTCCTTGGAAGGAAAGTTATGACAAACTTAGAAAGCATATTAAAACACAGAGGCATTACTTTGTCAACAAAGGTCCATATAGTCAGAGCTATGGTTTTTCCAGTAGTCATGGACAGATATGAGAGTTGGACCATAAAGAAAGCTGAGCACTGAAAAACTGATGCTTTCAAACTGTGGTGTTGGAGAAGATTCTTGAGAGTCCCTTGGACAACAAGAGGATCAAACCAGTTAATCCTAAAGGAAATCAACCCTGAATATTCATTGGCAGGACTGATGCTGAAGCTGAAGCTCCAATACTTAAAGGGTCACCTGATGCAAAGAGCTGACTCATTGGAAAAGACCCTGATGCTGGGAAAGATTGAAGGCAGGAGGAGAAGGGGATGACAGAGGATGAGATGATTGGATGGCATCATTAACTCAACGGACATGAGTTTGAGCAAACTCCAGGAGATGGTGAAGGAGAGGGAAGCCTGGCGTGCTGCAGTTCACAAAGTGCTGGACATGACTTAGCCACTGAACAAGAACAACTTCCGCCACAAGTGGCCCACAGGGGCAGATGAAAGCTTCTGCACCAGGGGCCATTCTGAGGGCCAGTGAGGGTGTGTCTGGCTTTAAAGCAGCTGGCTTTACCCTTGAAACATCCAGTATTCAGGGCTTTCCAGAAGCCCCTGCATCCACTCCAGGTTTTCATCTAAATGTGAAAACTTACTGTCAATGAGCAGATGAAGGCTTCACAATTTCTCTGCGGGTGAAAGGAATACTTGAAAGAAGAAATTTCCTAAAGGAGAAGAATTTTACCTGAAGGGGTTTTTGACAGAGATTGAACAAGGCTAGTCATTAAAATATCTCACACTTCACATTACCAGGCTGTTCATGAATACTCCAGCCACCTTGTCTCCTGTGTTGCATCCAAAGAAGAACACGGTGAGTTCAAAGACTCAGAAAGGCAGTGTGGTTTTCTGGAGCTGTTTCTCCAGGAAGTGAAGGGCTTCTCATGCCTGGCATGCTTGCTTCAGCCTCATCATTCATGCCCCTCTTCCCACCGCCTCCTGTGGCTTTCAACCCTCACTTCCTTCTCTCTTAGTCCAGGGCCCTCCATGGTGTCTCTTTTAGTAAAAACCAACTTCACCTCTTTCTTTTCCCAAATCACCTCTCCATTTTCACTTCTGTCCCTCACACAGCAAAACAGTCTCTTCCAGGGACTTCCCTGGTGCTTCAGTGGCTAAGATGCCAAGATCCCAGTGCAGGAGCCTGGGTTCAGTCCCTGGCTGGGAACTAGATTCCACAACTAAGAGTTTGAATGTCACAACTAAAGATCCTGCAGGCTGCAACTAAGACTCAGAGCAGCCAAATGAATCAAAGAAAACAAAACAACAACAACCAAAAACCCTGTTCTGTGGAAAGAAGAGGGAAATTACAAATGCTTTTTGTATATCTTAAAACCTTCTCATACATATGATGAAAGCCCAAATTAAAGAGCACCAGAAAGCACTGATCTTCTGTGAATAAGACTTGTTTATTTGCATTTCTTCAAATCATTTAAAATTAATTACTGAATTTCGTAGAAAGTAAGACCCTTCATATTTTATCTACCAATCATCTTATGTTCCATGAATAAAATGCTGCCAATGATTTCTTTAAGTGACACTGGTGGCTAGAGGTCTTCCGGTTTGAGAGACATTAAAGTATGAAAAAAGCGTATCTTAGAACCAATTAAACATACTGGCATTTTCTTATCTATTCTACAAGTAGCTCCTATTTTTTAGACAGTTGTGGTGATACAAAAATTCCACAAGCGATTTGTTCTTTCCAGACCAGTTTCCCTGCCACAGGGGAGCACGGGTCATCTGTGACAGAAATTGCCCAGGGCTGCTCATTACAGGGCAGATTTCAGGGCCCCATGCAGACCTCCTAGAGCAGAATCTGTCGCAGGATCTGGGCAGCATGATTTTTCAAGTTTTTCAGGAGATTCTAACAATCAGCCAGAGACGAGAACTTGAAAGTAGCCCCAGATCAACACAATGGTGTCCCTTGGGTGCTTCTGAGACACGCAGAAGCTCAGCCCCCAGCCCAGACCCACTGAGGCCGAACCCACACGTGACCTACATGGGTCCACTTAAGTCAGAGAAGCCCCAGGCCCCAGGGCTTCTCAAAGTGTTGTTTCTAGGCCAGCAGCAACAGCAGCACCAGGGCCTCATTAGACGTGCAGATTCTTAGGCCTCAACCCAGATCTCGTCATTTAGAAACCTGTGGGATGGGGTGGGGTGGAGCCCAAGTTCCCTGTGTGTTAATAAGCCTCCAGGTGATTCTGATGCGTGACAAAGTGGGGGACCCTTGCTGTCACCCAGCCACGTCTTATACACACCTGATGACAAGTGCTCAAGGTAAGTCAAGGCAAAGGGATTAGGCTCGGGCAGATGCCAGCTCTGCAGTCACGGTGATTAAGAGGCATTAAGTAGCATCTCAAGGGGTAAGTAAGCCTTTAATCCCAGATGTTAAAATCACAGCAGATAGAACACTTGGGAAAAGACAGGTAATCAAACACTGGTGAATGTCCAGCTCTCATTTTTAAGTGAGTCAGAGTCAGTAAATTCATTCTAAGCCTGAGGAATCTTTCTAGCTTTCATCTTTTGCTTTAGCATTTTTTCCCCTGACTCTTCAAAGCATCTACTTGACAAAGGCTGCTTATTACTAGATCTCTATAGAACCCAAGAATTTCTACTTTCAAATGCTGCCAACCTCCAGCTCAAATTCAGGGTGAAAGAGTAGGTCCTGAACATTCCTTTTCCTCACTGTGTAAAGCAGACCACTGACGATGCAAAGGGTCTGCAGAATGACTGACTGTTTGGATTGTCGTCAGCACCCACGTCAGTGCAGTGACACGGGGTGCTGAGAACTCAAGATGAAAGGGCAGCCCCTTCTCTTGAGGAGAACACCGAGAATTAGGGAGACAAACACAGCCCGCAAATAGTCTCACCACAATAAGATGCACTGAGCGCTGAATGCATGAGGCCGTCATTGACTACACAACCACCAGCCAAACAGAGCTCGAAGATAGATGAGGACGGTGAGAAGAGCAAGGAGAAGGTCAGGGAAAAGCTGCCATGAGGGTTTAAGGCAGGACGCTGAGCAGCGACAAAATGTGGCTGGGACACTCATACAAGCCTCTTCTAGACACAATGTCTTACAGTCAGTTCTGTGTCCACTGAATTGACTGGGCATGAGAAGTGACTCGGCCGATTCAAAATCATTCTTGAAAAAAATCTCTGACTATGGAAGGTTTTATAAGAACCATATTTTCAGTTCTCCGGTAAATGTCTGCGGCTTCTCAGCACACCCTCTTTATGATGTCCAGCATTCCGTGACTATGTTGTTTATGCCAGTAGTATGCTTGATTAAGCGCCTGACAACACCAATAAGATCAGACAGCAGGACATGGCACAGATCATCCCAAAATGCAGCTATCCTTCAGCCGAGGACAAAGCTGACAAACCAGAGAGACGTTTCCCAGGAGCCGTTTCCCTCTGACTGCAAATCCAAAAGTGAGAGGTTCTGTTCCTAGGGGAAGGACCGCAGTGGCCGTGTCTCCGCGTGTAGAGTCAGCCTCAGGGTTCACGCTCCACAGCAACAACCTTACGCTGCGTCAGCGTTCTGAGAGGAGCGCTCTTGTGCCCTGTTTTGTTTTCTGTTCTTTAAGAACCTCGTGTCTTATGTGTTTGGTGTTTCGACCTCAGGGTCATTGTGTTTTAGTGCTCACATTGTCCCTTCTTAGCTGAGTGGGAGCCTTTCCAGTCGGCTCTGTGTCCTTTGAGAAGATCCCCTTGGTCCCTGACAGCTTTCCTCCTTCCTGGCTCAAAAGACAGACCAACATTTAACTTGTCCATTTCTGGCCCAGAGTTGAAAGCAGCAGTTTCTCCAAAAACCTTCATCCTTCTGTGGCAACTGGACTCAGAAACTTTGCTTCAGGATGCTGGGGCCCTTTTACTTTGGGGCCGCCACTGCTTCCAGGCCTCTGAAGTGCACAGAACTAGGAAACATGGGCAGTTTTGTGTGAGAGAGAACACTGGGAGCTTTTTCCAACTGAAACTTCAGCTTACGGCATTCTAACTCAACTCTGTATACCTTTTCTATTACAGAGAGTCTTGGGTCCTAAGGGCATAATCATTTGCTTTTCCTACAATATAATGTGAACAGCTGCAAGGCGACAATGCTAGTAGCGTGGCTTGCAAAGGAACTAATGAAGCTAGTAGCATGGCTCACAAAGGAGCTAATGAATGAAAAGAAAGGTTTCTCTGTGACCTTTTTCCGAAATGAGGCATCATCGGCATCTGACATCATACTAGTTTCGGGTGTGTGACACAATGATGTGATACTTGTATATGTTGTGAAAGGATCACTACGGTAAGTCTAGTCGCCATTCATCACCTCACTAGGTACAGACATTTTTTCCCTTGTGATAAGAACTTTCTCCAAAGGAGAGAAGGAAAGATATATCCATTTGAATGCAGAGTTCCGAAAAATAGCAAGGAAAGATAAGAAAGCCTTCCTCAGTGACCAACAAAGAAATAGAGGAAAACAACAGAATGGGAAAGACTAGAGATCTCTTCAAGAAAATTAGAGACACCAAGGGAACATTTCATGCAAAGATGGGCACAATAAAGGACAGAAGTGGTATGCACCTAACAGAAGCAGAAGATATTAAGAAGAGGTGGCAAGAATACACGGAAGAACTGTATAAAAAAGATCTTCATGACCCAGATAACCACAATGCTGTGATCACCCACCTAGAGCCAGACATCCTGGAATGCAAAGTCAAGTGGGCCTTAGGAAGCATCACTATGAACAAAGCTAGTGGAGGTGATGGAATTCCAGTTGAGCTGTTTCAAATCCTAAAAGATGATGCTGTGAAAGTGCTGCACTCAATATGCCAGCAAATTTGGAAAATTCAGTAGTGCCCACAGGACTGGAAAAGGTCAGTTTTCATTCCAATCCCAAAGAAAGATAATGGCAAAAAATGTTCAAACTACTGCACAATTGGACTCATCTCACATGCTAGCAAAGTAATGCTCAAAATTCTCCAAGCCAGGCTTCAACAGTAGGTGAACCATGAAATTTCCAGATGTTCAAGATTGATTTAGAAAAGGCAGAGGAACCAGAGATCAAATTGCCAACATCTGTTGGATCATCACAAAAGCAAGAGAATTCCAGAAAAACGTCTACTTTTGCTTTACTGACTCCACTAAATCCTTTGACAGTGTGGATTACAACAAACTGTGGAAAATTCTTAAAGAGAGGGGAATACCAGACCACCTGACCGGCCTCCTGAGAAATCTGTATGCAGGTCAAGAAGCAACAGTTAGAACTGGACATGGAACAACACACTGGTTCCAAATAGGAAAAGGAGTATGTCAAGGTTGTATATTGTCACCCTGCTTATTTGACTTATATGTAAAGTACATCATGAGAAACACTGGGATGGATGAAGCACAAGCTGGAATCAAGATTGCCGGGAGAAATATCAATAACCTCAGATTTCCAGATGACACCATCCTTATGACAGAAAGTGAAGAAGAACTAAAGAGCCTCTGGATGAAAGTGAAAGAGGAGAGTGAACAGTTGGCTTAAAACTCAACATTCACAAAACTGAGATCATGGCATCTGGTCTCATCACTTCATGGCAAATAGATGGGGAAACAGTGGAAACAGTGGCTGACTTTATTCTTTTGGGCTCCAAAATCACTGCAGATGGTGATTGCAGCCATGAAATTAAAAGATGCTTACTCCTTGGAAGAAAAGTTATGACCAACCTAGACAGCATATTCAAAAGCAGAGACATTACTTTGCCAACAAAGGTCCGTCTAGTCAAAGCTATGGTTTTTCCAGTAGTCATGTATGGATGTGGGAGTTGGACCATAAAGAAAGCTGAGCACCGAAGAATTGATGCTTTTGAACTGTGGTGTTGGAGAAGACTCTTGAAAGTTCCTTGGCCTGCAAGGAGATTGAACCAGTCCATCCTAAAGGAAATCAGTTCTGAATATTCATTGGAAGGACTGATGTTGAAGCTGAAACTCCAATACTTTGGCCACCTGATGTGAAGAACTGACTCATTGGAAAAGACCCTGATGCTGGGAAAGACTGAAGGTGGGAGGAAAAGGGGACGACAGAGGATGAGATGGTTGGATGGCATCACCAACTTGATGGACATGAGTCAGAGCAAGCTCTAGGAGTTGGTGATGGACAGGGAAGCCTGGTGTGCTACAGTCCAGGGGTCACAAAGAGCTGGACACGACTGAGTGAGTGAACTGAACTGACGAGGACTTTAGAGACGTACTGTCTCAGCAAGTATGAAATATACGGTGAAGCGCTGCTAACTATAGCCACACACTGCATGTGTGCTCAGTCGCTCACATGTGTCTGACTGCGACCCCGTGGACTGTAGCCCAGGCTCTTCTGTCCGTGGGATTCTCCAGTCAGGAATACTGGATTGGGTTGCCATTTCCTTCTCCAGGGGATCTTCCTGACCCAGGTATCGAACCCCTGTCTCCTGCATCTCTTGCACTGGCAGACAAACTTACCACTGAGCCACTTGGGAGTAGTCATCTGATGTTCATGACATCAACTACAAGTCTATACTCTGTGACCCCTCCACCCACTTCTCCTTCCTCCCCCCACCCCCACTTCAGGCAAGGCAACCACGAACCTGTTCTCTGTATGTGTGAACTTCTTTGTTTATTTTAGATTCTACATGGAAGTGATATTGTTTGGTTTCGTCTTTCTCTGCCTTATTACAAAATAACAGATCTTAGGCAGAGGGCCTTCCAGAAATAAGACTTCCCCGGACCTTCTCCCACATCCCTGGAGCCTCTCTGCACCCACCTGCTCCGCATACACCTTTCTGAACTGCAGTGACCTCTCTGGTGCCCTTCTCCCCACTGATGAAGGCCAGGGGGTTCACTTGTACGACCCCAGTATTCCCAGCCGTTCACTCGCTCACATGTGCTGTAGGTGCTATTGCGGGCATGGGGTACAGCATTGGGAGGGACGGAGCCCTGGCTATGAAGGGGCGTCTAGTGGAGGGAGGTGCACAGACTCTTTCATCTGAGATCAGTAGCTTCAGGTAGCGACGCGCAGCGTGCAGTCCGCAGAGTGAGCCGGTGGGTCAGAAGTGGGAGTCAGCCTGCTCCGAGCAGGCCTTCCTGCCACGGTCGCTCTGCGCTGTGACCTGTGACCCCGAGAAGATGAGGGCTCTCAGGGGCTTTTCAGGCAGGAGTTGTGAATGCTCAGGCCCTGAGCTTTCCTGGGCTTGGGAATCTTGAGAAAGGGAAAGGGGGACTTGACTCAGAGCCCTACTGTTATAGTAGAGAGGCGGGGCAGGAGGCTGGGTGAGGCTGAGTGGCGGGCTCAGGCGGCCTTCCCTGGCATGGATTCTGGTCTAAATGCTATAGAAAGCCTCTGATGGGCGACAGCAGGCTGGCATCACAACTGATTCATAGTTTTTGAATACCCCTCTGACGGTCACGTGGAAGAGGAAAGGGCGCTGTTGTTTCCGAGGTGTCTGCTGCTGTGGGGGACACGGTGCTGATGGGGGGCAGGCTGCACAGGGAGGGGGCAGGCTCGGAGGGGAAGCCCACTGGCCCCGTTGATGGCGGGGGCGCTGGCTGGAGCCTGGCCCTGGGCTGTGTGGGTGGCGCAGCCACCTGCTGAGACTGCGCGAGGAGGAGACTGGAAGCAGGCGTTTCTGTCTGGACACGTGGGTTTGGAGGGTGCTAAGTGTCCAGAGCTCCCAGCAGGCTCGAGAAGGAGGATGCACCCACGGGAGGAGAGCCCCTAACATCTCCCAGACGTGTGGGCGGGATCCCGCCTTGGGAGGAGATGGCCCGAGTCTGCATCCTGGCTTCCTACGGAATCAGATGAGGCTCCACGGATAACCACCCTTTTGGAATCTCCGCTTTCCTCGCTGGCGAATACCCACCCCGGGATAGCCATGATGTGAATTAAACTGTGCACATAAGGCTTGGGGGAAGCTTGACTCACAGTGAGGATGGGCTTGTATGGGGTGGATGGTCACAGGCCGCGTGGGGAGTCCCCACTGGCAGGGCCTTCCGCTTGCCACTTTAGCGTCCCATTACTTTCAGGCCTCACGAGCCTCTTCCCCAAGTGACTGAAATGTTTGTATAATACGAATATGAACAAAATGCTTCTTTTTGTTCTGAGGCTTTAAAAATTTCCCTAAAATATGCATAACCAAGAACCTACCATCTTAGCCCACTTGGGCATAACTTCAGTGAGACAAAGTGCTTTCACATGGCTGGGCAGCCGTCACCAGTGTCCATCTCCAGAACGCTCATCGTCCCAAACTCAGACTCTGTGGCCATCCTACAAACTCCACTTCTCCCTACCCCTGCACCTCCACCAGAGCCAGCCGCCCACCCCCTCTGTCTCCACGACCTGGCTCCTCAAGGGACTGCACATAAGTGGAACCCCACTGACCTGGCTCCTCAAGGGACTGCACATAAATGGAACCCCACCGTGTTGTCCTTTGTGGCTGACAGTTCACTGAGCACAGTGACCTCCAGGTCCATCACCAAGGTTTCAGGTGTCTCAGGGTCTACTCCCTGTAGCCTCAATCCTAACCCCAACCCTAACCCTAAGTGTTAGCCGTTCGGTCCTGTCCGACTCTTTGTGACCCCATGGACTGCATCCATCAGGCTCCTCTGTCCATGGGATTTCCCAGGCAAGAACACTGAAGTGGATTGCCATTTCCTCCTCCAGAGGATCTTCCTGACCCAGGAATCGAACTCAGTTCTCCTGCACTCACAGGAGGAGACTTTACAGTCAGAGCCACCAGGGAAGCCCAGCCCTAACCCCCACCCTCTGCTGCACACACCAGCCACGTTGCCTCTCCCCATCCCCTGTCCAGGGGCACTCGGACAGTCCCCACCTGCCAGGTTCTGCGAGTAATGCTGCTGTGAACACGGGCACCGCACTGGAGGCGTTTTGAGGTAGTGTATGCATTCAGTTGGCTACTAATTCATCTACTCATGTTCTCCCTCAGCAGACACTCCCCAAGCACACGCTCACGCTGGCATCGAGGGTGCGATGCTTACACGGAGGTCTGTAACCCCCTTGGCGTCCACAGTTTTCTCAGGAGGTGACAGCCTTGTTCAGAACATGAGCTTGTCTCCAGGTCTACAATCCACAGAGGAAACTTTCAGGCCCTTCAGTCCAGCAACCCCCTCAGCAGGCAGTTTTTCACGGCTGCTGTTGTACGTGGAGTGGAATTTTCCTCAATCTTGCATTCTGTTGCACAAAACGAGGCTTCTAAAAATGCTAAAAATTGTCAGTGGGTACCAAGGACAATACAGAAAACAGCGAGACGTGTCTGGTCTAGTTTTCCAAATTCTGGGTCTGTGGAAAGTGGTACCTCTCATTTTTGGAGTCAGCTGGAATTCAAATAAAGTCAAGGCTTGTCATTAAAATTTTTTCCTTAGCTATAGTTTTGACTATGAATTGGTTGAGAAGTTACATAGATATTAACATTGTGTTCATGGCACCAGATCAACTCTTGAAGTGGACGGACTTGATGGATGACTTGCAGGGTGTGTATGTGTTTAGTGAAAAGACAAGTTCTCCTGCTGCAAGATGGGTCTACTGACAGTGTCCTGCTGGAGGTGGCTGGACCCAAGCAGAGTGGATGGGCGCTTGGGGGTAAGTGTGGAGTGTGGGCCATGGCATAGGTGAGGCTGCAGAGCAGACAGTGGTGGGACGCCCTGGAGGGGGTGACCGATCAGCAAGGACTAGGCAGGATGGGAGGCTGCAGGGAGGGGAGTGGGCCAAGGCCCAAGATCACTGTGTTCTGTCTGCCGTTACTTTAAAAGAGTAGAGCGAAGACTCAACAGCAATCAAGCTCAAAAGAGAGCCAGCAGAAAGCCTCCATAGTCCTCCAGAAGGCTCCATCCTGCTCGGCTCCTTGTTGCCCCTGAAGTGCGAGCAGAGGAGAGCTTTCCACTTTGAGGCGTGTTGTCGGGAAAGGACTGACCAAGGCTCAGAAATTAAGGAGATAATCAGTCCCGGACAGGGGAGCTGTGAGCAGCTGTGCTCTGCAGTCCGGTCTCAGGACACTGGGTCTTCAGTACTTCCACAACATGACTGTAGAAGTACGTCCTGCTAGCTGGGTCTACTTTCCTTAAAGGGTAATGCTCTGGCTCAGATCTTTGAGCGGAAAAAAGGTTCTTTTGTCTCATAAAATGTTACAGATGCTGCCAAGGTAAAAGCTTTAATTTTATTCCTCTCTCAGAAGATAAATATGGAAAAATGCAATTGGCAACTTAATCTAATATTTAAGATTCACTTTAGGTCCACAGAACATCTAGCGGTTTGTTTTCAAGGAACATCAGCACGAGGACAGGGGACAGACAGGGGGACAGGGGACAGTCAGGAGGAGAGGGGACAGACACGGGGACAGGGGACAGACAGGAGGAGAGGGGATGGACATGGGGACAGGGGACAGACAGGGGGACAGGGGACAGACTGGGGACAGGCCGGGCACAGCAGGGTGGGATGAAACTGGGCGTTGCCTGTCCAATGACGAGGAGAAACCAGCCCTGGGGCTCCTCTCTGAGCTCCCCTCAGCTCACTACTCGGTGGGTTTTCCTCTTCTGCCTCTGGAAAGCAACAAAGGGCGAGGGCCCTACACACCAGGTTCCGGAGACAAGCAGGCCCCAGCTTCCGCCTGGCCCTCAGAGCAAGCTGCCCGTTTGTCCACTGATCAGGAGTGCTCACTCTGTGTCATTTCAGCCACTCCAGATCTTCCTAGAATCGCAGAAGTTATCACCAGGACCAAGTCACACCCTGACATTTAGAAATTGCACAAAGAATGGGTGAGCACCACACCGCTTCTCACATCGGGGCTGAACTGAACGCCTACCTAGGCTGTTCTTGACGTAGGCGTCAGCACCGGTAATATTTTCCCTTCATAAAAGTCCCTGAGAATTTACAGTCAGCAGATGAGATCATATCTTGAAATGGTCAGGATCCACAAGAGGAGAGGGTAAGGAGGGCCTGTCCACACCGGTGCTCCTGGTATTGAAAAGCCTCTGGCAGCATCCGGCCTCACACTGGTCCCCAGGCACCGGGAACAATATTTGCCCGTTGCCATGTAGACGGGCCGGCTGCCAGCTCCTCCATCGGTCTGGACCTGGCCTCTGCAGATAAGGCGCTTATTGTTCCGCTGAGTATGTGCTGATAAGATGCTCACCCAGGAAGGTGACAGGGAGACCTTTCTGCTGGGACAAAGTAGGGCCACTTGGAGACATGTCTCTGTTGTCCCCCTAACAGCTGCTGCAGAAAGCAAGCCAGGATATGACTTCTTTTCTTTGTTTAGTGAGAGTTTTCCCTTACAGGAATGCACATCTGAAAAGATCACCCTAAACTGCTTTCTTACAAAGCACCCTATACCTGAAATACAGTGGAATAATTCACCCACCCCAACTCTGAGAACCCGCTAAAATATGATGAAAGCATTCCTAGGTGCCTCCATGTGTATGTAAAATATACACTTCATATATACATATATTCATTATTGCTACTTAGTGGAGGTTTAGATTAGGAAAATTTCCCGAAGTTTCAAGGAAAGCAGCTTGGACTTGAAAGATACATGCACACAGCCCATCTCCAAGCCTTGTGAGCACACTACCCATATACATGTGTGGAAGTCTGAGCAACACAGGGCTAATGTAAAGCACATGCCGATTTAGGCAGGATTTCAAAACCTTCAAAGGCAGATGTTTTTCTTTTTGTATTCAGAGAAGTGCCCTACTGTTTTTTCAACTTGTACTGAGTGTGAGTGCATTTTTGTGGGACTGTGTGAAGATTCTTTAGACCCTGAATTGAAGTTCACGTAATGAACAGAGGCACAGGAAAACAAGCGTATTAGATATTCTTTAGCAAATACTTTTTGGTAATGATCTCAGCGTGCCAAATACTAAGAGAAAAATGGAATCAATTCTTTGTCTTAACAGGTAGGATGCCTCTTAGGGCTCAGCTGTAAAATTCCTCAAAAAGATCATTCACTATGATACTAATTATCTACGTACCTCCAATTTGCTCTTTATCACTACTTGAGCACAATGGACGTTTTGCTATATATTTGCTTATTGGTTATTAATAGAAATAAAAACTAACAAAATAATAGATTCTTAATAACAGATTAATAAAGTTTCTTACAGAACCATAAGGGACCATGGTGCTTTAAGTTCTGTGCTAGAAGACTGAGAAATCTCTACTCTCATCCTGGGTACTTTTCTAAGTGAAGATGGAAAGATTTTTGGACAATTGAAAAGAACCTCAGTGCACATCCTGGGGCAGGGGGTGCTTCCCTGGTGACTCAGATGGTAAAGAATCTGCCTGCAATGCCAGAGACCTGGGTTTGATCCCTGGGTCAAGAAGCTCCCCTGGAGAAGGGAATGGCAACCCACTCCAGTATTCTTGCTTGGAGAATCCCATGGACAGAGGAGCCTGGTAGGCTATAGTCCATGGGATCACAAAGAGTCAGACACAACTGAGCGACTTCACTTTCACTTTTTAGGGGCCATCTCAACAGGCGGAGTTTCTGGTATTAAAAGAGAGATCTCTTGAGCTCAAACACAGGAGGACCCAGTGATGCTACTGAAAGCTGGCTATTTCTGAAATGGAGCCGCAAGAACGATGACAGGGCAGGTGAGGTGCTGATGCTGGCAGAGCCCCCAGAAAGGGGCTGTGGGCGTGGCCCCCGCTGTTCCCTGAGTCTCCTCCCCAGTTGTGCCAAGGGGTTTCCAGGGAAGGGTCCATCACGTCCGCAGCCTCAGTGCCTTTGCTGGCCTCTTGGGCTACATGGTCACTCTTCATGCTGTGTGCATAAGAAGCACACCTGTGAATGATCCTGGTGTTTCTATCAACCACGCTGTTAAAAGGGAGCCTTTCTACAATGCGGGTGGGAATGCAAGTTGGTGCAGCCACCATGGAAAACAGGGCAGAGGTTCCACGTGCACGCTATGTCGCCTCAGTCCTATCTGACTCTGCGACCCTACAGGCCCTAGCTGGCCTGGCTCCTCGGTCCATGGGACTCTCCAGGCAAGAATACTGGAGTGCATTGCCGTGCCCTCCTTCCCGACCCAAGAATCAAACCTGCATCTCCTACGACTCCCACCTTGCAGGTGGATTCTTTAACACGGAGCCAGCCACCAGGGAAGCCCCCACAGAGGTTCCTTAGAAGATTGAAAACTAAAAACCATATGCTCTAGCAACCTTACTCCTGGGCATATATCTGGACAAAACTCTAATTTGAAAAGACACCTGCGCCCTAATGCTCACTGCAGCACCAGCACAATGGCCAAGACATGGAGACAACCCAAATGGCCACCAACAGATGACTGGGTAAAGACGCCGTGGTGCACACACTGCAATACCAGTCAGCCGTGAAAGGAATGGAGTATGCCATTTGCAGCCATACGGAGGGGCTTGGAAATGATCACACCAAGTGAAGTAAGTCAGAAAGAGAAAGACAAGTACATGATAGCGCTCGATGTGGAATCTAAAATACGACACACATGAACTCGACTACAGAACAAACAGACTCCCAGACACAGAGAGCAGACGTGTGGTAGCCAAGGCGCGGGGAGGGATGGGGTGGGAGGCTGGGGTTAGCAGATGCAGACTGTTATACATGGAATGAATAAACGAGGCCCTACTGTACAGTACAGGAAACTATATTCCATATCCTCTTATAAACTATAATGGAAAAGAATATAAAAAGCATGTATGAATACATATGAATATATATATGCATAACTGAATCATGTAGCAGAAATGAATACAATGCTGTGAACCAACTGTACTTTGTTAAAAAGAACACACAACTCTTTTGCTCAGCACATTCCTACAGCACCTGGTAAAACAGGTTGGAAGGAAAGATGGAGATTGCCATCCTCCTATGTCTGCAGGAAGAACCGTATTTATTAAACAGAACGTTTATGTTTTCATGGACACATGAGTCAATACAATTTCCAAAATACAGGTACTTAGATTCGGTCATTATAGGTAAGTGTCCCCCTACAACCTGGAGAAGGGAATGGCAAGCCACTCCAGTATTCTTGCCTGGAGAATCCCCAGGACAGAGGAGCCTGCTGGGCTACAGTCCATGGGGTCGCAAAGAGTTAAGACACGACTGAGTGACTAACATGGACATGGACATGTCCGCCTATAAATACTGGAAGAAGTTTATAGCAAAGTCTAAATCTAGAAAAGAGTGTGAGCTGAAATTGGTGTCTCTGAATATATATTACCTTTTAGTAACTGAGACTCACAATCTCAGAGAAAATTTTCTGTTGGATGATGGCCAAACAGATTAGCTAAATACTAACAGGCCAGAGCCTTTCTCTTACCTTATCTCTGATCTATTTCACACTATTATAATCAAAATACCTCCTTTGTGTCCAGAATTTAGTCACAGGATGGGTCAAAAGTTCTATGGGTATTTTATGAAAGGGAAAAAAAAAGCATTCTATAACATAAATCACACTAACTCTGCAACAGACACCAGGATTATTTGGCTACATTTAGAAGACAAAATTTTCTCAGTGCTATAAAATTTCATGGAGCATAGAAAAATAGAGCAAGCAGTCAGCTTTTTGATTATGACAGCTTTTCCTTTCAGTTCGAAACAGATTCTCTTCTTTGAGCGCCTCTTTGTTCCCCCGTGGCACATGGTGATAAGGTAAAACACATGATTCAGTAATACACTAGGAAAGCTAGGAAGCAACAGTCCTGCAGCCTAGGAACGGTCTTTACAGAGTGTAACCCTGACCGTGCGCCTTCTTGCTGGAAGCCCGTGGCTTCCTCACCCTCTCGGTGACCTTGGAGCTGGCCACCAGCCTCTCCAGCCTCACCCAGACCCTTTCTGGAGCTTTCCTGCTGCAGGCCAGTTGGACTGGTTTTGGAATGAAGGCCCTGCATCCTACTTCACCTCCAGCCTCACACCGGTGACTCTCTAGGCCTGAGGCTGAACGTCTCGTCTGCAGGCCTCCAAGCCTCAGCTGAGGTGTGCACGGTCTGTGCTGCCAGAGCCCGTGGGGTTCCTCTTCACATCATGCATCACGTGGGTCATCACCTGCATGCCAAGGGCCGGCACGGGCTCTCACAGAACCTGTGATAATGTCCAGCTGGCACAGGTAAACTCTCAGCAGATATTTGTTTAAGGAACAAGCCTGGGCAGGAGTAAATGTTATGCTGGTGGCACTGGTCAGGAAAACAGCAACAACAACGGAAGGACCAGTGTTTTCTCCAGCGTAATGCAATGCTGCCTTTAGGAAAACGTGGCTTTTCTGGGGAGCAAAGATCATGAGACTGGATATGTTTTTGATCAGTCCAGAGCCCCAGGACTTCAATCTAATCAGGAGTGATTTTTCTCTAAAGACATGAAGACTCAGGCCTCACGTTAGCACTTACATAAATCCCTGTGGACTCTTGGGGGGTGTGGTATACAGCCTTATCTAGCCCACTGTTTTCACTGATCCCCATTTGTGAGTTCAGCCTCCAAACTCCTAATCCCTGCAGGGACTCCTGTCCCTAGTCTCCGTCAAGAACGTGGGCAGGCTTGTATTTTTGTTCCCTATTAGGGCACATACAGATTGTATCTTGTGTCTCCATAACCTGAGAGCTGTGTGTTTCATCACATTTGTGTTTGGGCTGAACAGAGTGCCAGGCTCCAGAGACTGCCAGGTCCCCAAAGAGCAGACAAGTGAACAAACGAATGAGTGATAAGCTGTTAAGGGACTTCCCTGGTGGTCCAGCCATCAGGGCCTCATACTTCTCACTGCAGGGGCAAGAGCTCCATCCCTGGTCAGAGGCCTACAGTCCCACATGCCACTGGTGCAGCCAGGGGGAAAAAAAAAAAAAAAGCAGTTATATTTTTACAGAAAGAATTATAAGGAGATTGTGACAACACACACTAGACAAGCTTGGGCCTGGTCACCTCACAACCTCCGGCTGCAGCGACGCTAGAACAGGAGGCCCGGGGACGCTCACTGGGCCTCTTGGGAGAAGGGCCCTGAACTACACGCTGCCCTGGGCAGGACAGCGTGGCCCCTCTCATCCTGTGGGGGCCCGCGCCAGCTTGCCTCCCACAGATGTCTAGAGTCACCTCCCAGTCAGTCTGCTGCTGCAGGACACAGGCGGAACTCAGCGCCTTGGGAGGGGGAGCTGCTTCCTTCCTTGGGAGGGCTGAGCACCTCCTTCGTGGGGGTCTTGATTGTAATTCCCATCACAGGAGGCAAAATGTTCACATGTGTGAATCTGCAGACAGGGAACCCCCCACTTGCTCACATGCATTTTAACTGAGGAAGAATGGGCTTCTCTTGTTAGAACTTCACACCTGAAATCTACGCATATATTAAAATGACCAACATAAAGGTTTCCCTGGTAGCTTAGCTGGTAAAGAACCCGCCTGCAATGCAGGAGACATCGGTTTGATTCCTGGGTTGGGAAGATCCCCTGGAGAAGGGATAGGCTACCCACTCCCGTATTCATGGGCTTCCCTGGTGGTTCAGACGGTAAAGAATCCACCTGCAATGTGGGATCCCTTGATCCTTGGGTTGGGAAGATCCTCTGGAGGAGGGCATGGCAACCCACTCCAGTGCTCTTGCCTGGAGAATCCCCATGGACAGAGGAGCCTAGAGGGCTACAGTCCACGGGGCCTCAAAGAGTCGGACACGGCCGAGTGACCAAGCACACACAGCACAGAGGAAAGCTGAGGGAGGAAATGAGCAAGCTGCTTTACAAACTAGGGGTGCTGGGGCTCCTGGGTGTGCCTGGTTGTGACGAGATGTGGCTGCCATCACTGACATGGGGTGAAAGCTGTCTGATGCCAGGACAGACACCCTGCAGGATGTCCAGCTGTTTCCAAGCAGCTGCGCCTCTGTGGCTCCTTAAGTGACCATGTGGCCACCTGCCGATGGATGGTGGACAGCCAGCATCCTGTTCCCCCACTCCATGTCCCTGGGGTCTCTGCTTAGATCGCTGATAGGATCTGAACAGAGACCTTGATTCCTGCCCTGTTTCTGCCCCCGATCCTCCGCCTGCTCAACTGCCCCTGCCGATGGCCAGCTGCCCTCCATCAAGAAGTCCTCCCAGCTCTGCCACCAGAAATCAGGAGGAGCTCTGCTCTCCCCATCTCCACAGCCATGGCGAGCCCTATTTCTAGCTGCACCATCTCTTTCCACTCACATCCTCTCCCGTAGTCTGTCCTAAGAGTCCAGAGCCACATGTCCCTTCTGAGAGAAACCTCAGGTCACTTATCTCTCTTAGAACTTCCCAGTGAAACCAGAACAAGAGCATCGGGTCCATGCACAGTCCAGCTGTTTCCCTGCCCCTATCACCCCACCTAGGACCCCCTCTTCTGCCCTCCTCTCTGCTGAGTTGTGGTTCCCAGGGATGTTCCCCCACTGGACCACACACACCACTCGAAGGACCCTGCATCCCTGCTCTCTCTCAGCCAGCATCCTTCTTTCCCTCAAGCATCAGAATCATCTGAAATGATGCAACTTACTTACTTGTCTTTTTTTCTATTTTTGCTGTCCCCGTCCTCTGTCAGATCATAACTCCTTGAAGGCAAGAACTCAAACTGGTTTGTTCCGCATGACCCCTGGGTGCCCCACAGCCCCATCAGTAGTGGGTGAAGGAATGAAGGAATCTGAGATATTTCTCATCTTCTTCAGCCTCTGCTTCCTACCTGACATGCTGCAGGTTCAGAAATGATGCATTAAATCACCCAGCACAGCACCAGGAACATAAAGGACCTGAAGTGAGGTGTGGTGTCTGTAGGGAGGTGTCCCTCGGGGCAAGGTGGAGGGAGGGCCCTTCCTCTGGCACAGGAAGGGGTGCTCAGGGCTATGATCCAAGTTCCTGTCTATTTTATCGTCTCCATGACCTGGGAGCTTCCCATCGGTTTCTCTGAGGCTCAGCTTCTTCATCTATCAACTAACCTGGCTGTTACAATGACGGGGCTTAGGCGAGGTCTGAGAAGGCTGAACAGGCTTCTAAGTGAGATTTTGTGATTATGTAGGGCAATCTGTCAATCATGATGGGAGAGGTTGTGGTAGCTGATTCTCCCCTCTGGTGTTCCCCTTGAAATAGTCCTGAATCTCAGACCTGACCCCACTGAGTCCAGGAGGGAGGCTTGGGCTCCTCTCATTAAAAGGGGAGGGATCTCTGAGCAGGGACGGAAGTTGTCAAAAATTAAGGGAGACTCTTATGGAAATGTTTTGAACAATTTCTTTCTAACTTAAAAATGACTTTGGAACACCAGTCGCTTGGCCGCCCACCCTGACCAGGTGGCCAGCTGTTCACAAGTGCCTTTCCCAGCTTCCTTCTGGGGAGGCTCTGGGAGTGAGGTTCTGCATCCCAGCTCCTCTGCAGCTGTGCTGGGAGGCCCAGGGGACAGGGGCACCCCACACAGATGCCCCAGGCGCTTCCCCACTGATGGCGCATTCTCGGCTCCTTCAGGTAACTCGCTTCCCCAGGCAGAACAGTACCAGCCATCTCACCCTCCGGGTTAGAACGCCACAACTGGAGGCATGAACAGCACACACGCTGACTTCCACTGCCTGGGGCTGGGATGTCCAAGACCTTGGCACAGCAGCCCGGGCTTTGAGGAGGCCTTCCCAGGCTATGGGGCCCCTGTTCCCGCGTCCTCACGTGGTGGGAGGGGCAAGGGGTGCACGGGGGCCTCTTTCAAAGGGCGCTCATCCCACCTTCATGACCTCTCACCTCCCGCACAGGCCCCACCTGCACCGTGAGCGTTAGGTCTTCAACACAGGAATTTTGAAGAGACACAAACATTCAGATCACAGCCCTCTGTATCTATTAGAGTTCTCCAGAGAAACAGAGCTAACAGGCTATATCTGTGTCTACCATTACCCTCTGTTCATCCATCTATCTATTGAAAGAGGAGGCTCGTTATGTGAATCGCTTTATGCAATTACGGATACAGAGACATGCCACCACATGGCAACACGTTGCCAGCCCAAGGACCAGGAGCTCTGATGTCCAGGGCAGGAGAAGATGGGCATCCACTCAAGAGGAGAAAGAGGGAGAGACAGTTCAGCCTTCCTCGCCCCTCTGTTCCATCTGAGCCTTAAGACTGAATGTCACCTCCCCACCCCACTCCCCAATTCCGGGGAGGACACATCTTCCCCACTGAGTCCACGGATTCAATGCTGGTCTCCTCTGAACACACCTTCAGCAGCCACACCTATATATGACACCTTACCAGTGCTCTGGGACTCCCTTAGCCCGGCCAAGTCAACGCAAAGTAACCATCACAGCAACCAACAGCCTAGTTGTGGCAGAACAGTTATGTGTGTGCATGTGGTTTTCAACAGAATAAAATCCTCGTCCACTTCTAGCTTGGATAAACAAACGGCAACTCCACTTTCTGTGAAAACGTACTCAAGTGTAAGCTCTTGGGAATAGGACTGGCTCTGCCTTCCCCAACGTGCTCACACCTGGTCCTCACTGCAAGCCCGGCGCTTACTGGGTGTTCAGTAAATGGTGATCGGATGTAAGTCTGAAAGGTTCAGTGAGATTCTCCCCGATCTCCCGACAGCAGGCCCACAGACACCCCTCGGGAAGGTGCTATGACTCAAACCATTTGAGTGCTTTTCATTTATTTGGTTACTAAAAATCACTGTCCCAACAATTGTACTCTCTGTCTCCAGTGTAAGGAAAACCTTTCAGAGGAAGTTTCAAAAGAAATCTGTCTGGAGAAATGGATAAAAAAGATGTCGTACAAATATATTAATGCAACGGAAAGTTACACAGCTATTAAAAAGAATGGAATACTGCGGCAACACGGAGGGACCTAGAGATTGTCATACCGAGCGAAGTAAGTCAGACAGAGATACTGTAAGACATCCCTTAGATGTGGGATCTAAAAAGAAATGATACAACAGAGACAGACTCAGAGGAGGAACTCATGGTTGCAGGGGGCAGTGGGGAAGGGGGAGTCTGGGAGTTTGGGAGGGACATGTACACACTGCTGTATTTAAAACAGATAACCAACAAGGTCCTACTGTAGAGCACAGGGACCTCTTCTCGGATTCATGTGGCAGCCTAGACGGGAGGGGAATTTGGGGAGAATGGATACATGTGTATGCGTGGCTGAATTCCTTTGCTGTCCACCTGAAACTATCACAACATTGTTAATCAGCTGTACCCTAACACAAAAAGAACAGCAACAAACCCCGTCTGTCCTGGATTGTGCGTGAGTACGATCTATCCAGATCCTTTAACCACCCCACGTCACAGGGAACCACACATCTTGTTACAGGTCTTCAGAAGGATATTCTACAACCTGCGTCAGGTCACCCGTCCTAAGGTTACTGCACTGATAACCATGCTCCTTCAAGTTCCACCTGACACTATATTTTGAGGGCACTTGTATTAACTTCAATGAAATACATGTTGAAATTTCTAAAAGACAATACTTAAAGTTCACATGGACTCATATTTTTAAAGTATCAGGTAAATGCTTATGTATTGCTTTCAAGAGACTCAAAAGTTCGCTACAAGTGGCGCTAATATTTTCACGGCAATAAATACCTTTAGGAGAAACACGCCTATTTGAGCAAACGTGCTCAAATCTTACAATGTTTCAGCTGTGTTTGAATTTTGACATAATTCTGTTTTCTAGTGATAAAAATCCAGCGTCAGGGTGGGGCCGTGGTTTACCCAGTTCAACAGCAAATTGTTTTCCATCCTTTGTCAGAAGGGGTGGGCCAATTCGCCATGCTCTGTATCCCAGTCACCCCTCTTTTCAGAAAACCGCCCCGAGCCTCTCCATTTTCTGGTAGTCTTGCTATGACATTGGCTCACTAACCTGAGAAAGTGACTTGATTTTCAGGGATTAAACACCCCGTATGAAAAGAACCTTAAGGCAGCTACTTTACCGAAAACTATAAAGTGTAAAAAACTTGTTATGGCTCAACACCCAGGGTTTCTTTTGAACTTTACTGTGTTTTTGTGGAGAAAATACTTCTGCTTGTGTTGTCAGAGGCATCTGTGATCTAGGGTGAGTTGGAGGGAGGGTCTCCGGCGTGGTGTTGGGACTAGTGGCGCTCCTCTGGAGTAAATCAAATCACAGGATAACCCATCCCCTCCAGCTGGCCCCATGGGAACCTCTCAGCCTGTGGCTTCCAGTTGCTCTGTGGAGTTACACTGACCCTTGAGACACACCTAGGTCATGTTTTACA
Organism: Ovis aries; assembly: GCF_016772045.2. Classification (NCBI taxonomy): domain Eukaryota; kingdom Metazoa; phylum Chordata; class Mammalia; order Artiodactyla; family Bovidae; genus Ovis; species Ovis aries. The sequence goes on from NC_056055.1 coordinate 112,292,853, forward strand.
ATACACGGCAGACCATTATTGCTTCCTTTGGCATTTCCTCTGTAAGGCTGATTACAATGAGCCCCTGGCGTCGTGACAGCAGATGCCATTCCAGAGAAATTCCACGTTCACTTCTATAACAGAGTGTTAGATGGGGCTTTTCTGGCTTCAGCTTCCTGGTGCACGAGGGTGGTGTCATTTTCAAGACTCTTGGGCCCTCCAAGGCTGATGCGATGGCTCAGAGAAAAACAGCACGGGGAGTCCAAGGCGGAAGTGTTCTGGAGTGGCCTCGGGTGACCTTGAGCATTTTCAGATGAAGGAACCCTGTGGGGCCACATGTGGTGAGCATGTAGCCATGGAAACAGGAGGTGGAGCCCCGGGGGGCAGGGGTGCCCCGAGTCCTCCGGCCCTGCACGCCATGGGAGGCGCCTGTGTCTGAAGCAGGGCTGCAAACCACAAGCTGCATGGTCCATTTCTTGTAGACTTTCCACAGTGGTCCCAAGAGAGGTGGGACTCCCCAGCCTTTGAGGACACAAAAGCACCAGGGCAGCGCCCCGCGCTCTGACACCACTCCCCACGTCTGCTCCTAGGCACTGATGCTTGCTTGCCCCTGTTTCCTCAGCGTCCTTGTGGATGGCTCTGAGTTGGGCTGTGAGGATGTGAAGGCTGGTGCTCCTCTCAGCTGTGACTCCCAGGGCAGAGGACGTCCTGCACCCCACGTGTGGGACGTGTACTCTGGCTCTTTCAGGGTGAGTCCTGCTACCAGAGACGAACTTGCAGACACTGACGGCGTCCTGCTGTGCTCTGCCTGTGCTCATTCAGGCACTCTGCCTCCAGGAGACACGTGTTTAAGAAATGGAAGATACACGTGAACAGAGAGGTAGCTCCTTCACTTTCTTAGACATTCCTTCTTTGAGAGGTGTGCATCCCATGAGTACAAAGTACATGCTGGGAGCTGTGCTGCGAGGCTATACACATCTTCTCTCTAATCTACAGGATGGATCTTGAGGCTGTTCCATCCACATGCCACAAAGAGATGAGGTCTGAGAGTTAGATATTATGTCTTTACAACGATCATGCTAAAACTGCCAGTTGTGTGGAATTTATTAAACTTGCACAGCAATTTACAAGATAAATCTCAAGTGTCAATGGTCCATTTGACTGATTTTTATTGAAGTATAGTTGTTGTGCAGTAATACTATATGATACAGGTATACAATATCGTGATTCACAGTTTATTGGCTGTCTTCCCCATGTGGTGCAGTATATCCTTGTAGCTTATTTTATCCCTTCAGGGGATCTTCTCAACCCAGGGATCGAACCCACACCTCCCTCATTGGCAGGTGGGTTCTTTACCACTGAGCCACCAGGGAAGCCCTGTTTCAGCATGGTATCTAACATCTATTAAGCATTAGTGCGTAATGAGTGTTAGCTCTTAAATTTCCCTGAACATGTCCACAGCTCTCTTACTATGGTGTGTTGCGATTTTGTACCAAGCAGGATAACGTTTGCCATTGAGTTTTCAAATAGGGACAATGGGCAGATGAACTGGATGGACTTCCACTGGCCAGTCAGTATTTGGAGCTCCTGCACCTCATGGGTGGGGTGAGATAGCTCAGGGTTCCAGGGGTTCACTGTCTCTCAGTATCAAACTACCTTAAACATAAAAATCTCACACTTGTCCGTAGCTAAATCTATCTCCCTCTTTTTCACCAACTCAAAAAATCAACCAAACTTCCCATCTCTTCCTGTCTCAAAAGGAAAACCCAGGGTAGCTTAGTGTTATTTGCATGATGGAAACGTCGCAATGCACGTCCTCCTCCAAAGTGCTAACTGCAGCCTAGAGTCTTCCATTTCTGGCAGTGGTCTTGAGGGAACATTACTGCCTGATGCTCCATCCTGTAACACAGATCGAGCCTTGGCTTCCTACCTCCAAACCAGTTCACTATCTGTGAAACGGCTGCTCTAAACCCACTATTCACATTGGCTGCTTTTCAGCAAGTTGCAAAATGTAGTCGACAGTTTCCTGATCCAATTAAAACAAAACAACACACACACACAAAACAAAGAAGTGAAAACAAAAACATCACTCTTGTTTATCTAAGCTGCAGTCCAGGCTTTTGAAGGTCTGCATAAATTTATGTTCAGTTTTGTACCCCTCAAAGAGAAGACAAGCAGTCACAGTTTAGTGTTACTGAAGTTGCACTACCGTTTTTCTTTTAATAATTAATGCATGAAGTGCTCAAGAAGTCAACTTGCTCACAAAAAATTGTGACTCTTGATTTATAGTTTGAGGTATAATCATAGAACCTTCTTATGAATGAGGTCATACTGCCAATTAAAAAAAGGTAGCTAACCACTTGCTAATTTTAGCCTTGAGTTTCTTTAAATTACTAATGTGATGGGAAAAACCCGACCAAACAATTCACAAAAGAGAAAATCAAAAGACTGACAAACATTTCTAAATACAGTTAATATTCAAAGAATGCAGATAAAAACGGATTTACTTTTTAATCTATCAAATTAATCAGTTCAGTTCCGTTCAGTCGCTCAGTCCTGTCTGACTCTTTGCGACCCCACGGACTGCAGCATGCCAAGTTTCCCTATTCTTCACCATTTCCTGGAGTTTGCTTAAACTCATAGTTGGTGATGATATCCAACCATCTCATCCTCTGTCTGCCTCTCTTCCTACTGTCTTCAGTCTTTCCCAGCATCGGGGTGTTTTCCAATAACTCAGTTCTTTGTATCAGGTGGTCAAAGTATTGGAGATTTAGCTTCAGCATCAGTCTTTCCAATAAACATTCAGGGTTAATTTCCGTTAGGATTGACTGGTTTGATCTCCTTGTAGTCCAAGAGACTCTCAAGTGTCTTCTTGCGAATGAATTCTTCGGTGCTCAGCTTTCTTTACAGTCCAACTCTCACATCCATACATGACTAATGGAAAAACCATAGCTTTGACTAGACGGACCTTTGTTGGCAAAGTAATGTAATAGAGACTGAAAAAAAGATTCTTCAATTCAGGCAAGAATACAATGATTCAACTGTCTCTTGAACTGGCTGGTATGAAGATACAGTGGAATAACCTTTTGCAAAACAGCAATAACTTTATGAGAGGTACAAAAATTCAAACAAGGTAACAAAATCAAATTATAGCGCAGAGATAATATGAAACTCCCTTCATTGAATTTAGAAAATATAAAATTTCTTCAAGTGTCTGAGGACTTTGTAGTGGCTACACACCACTGTTGACAAATTATCCTGTAACTCAAAACATGCACTTCGGCCCTAGTAGCAAGATACTTGGTTAGAAACCATTTTTCCCTCCATGAAGTAATGGTGGCATAGAAGTAAAACATTCCAGCTGAAAGAACATGAATTTAGGGGAGAACATCAAACTGAAAAATAAGACTAAATTAATAATTGAAGAATTCATGACATGTGCCTCTTAGCAGACACAACTAAATACTGACCTTCTCCTACAAGACAGAAATTTGCAGAACACACATTTGGTTTTGAGAACCCACAATTCGTAAACCCATAGCCGAGTGAACTCACTTAGCAGGTGACGAGTCCAGTCTCAGAAGTCCAGGCAAGTGTCTGGCATGGAGACAACTGTATGCTCATGAACATCTCCACCTTGAAGTTCACTTTGGTTCCAGGAACCTACTGTGTTTTATCAGTTCAGTTCAGTTTAGCCCCTCAGTTGTGTCCGACTCTTTGCAACCCCATGAACCGCAGCACACCAGGCCTCCCTGTCCATCAACAACTCCCAGAGTTTACCCAAACCCATGTCCATTGAGTCTGTGATGCCATCCAGCCATCTCAACCTTTGTCATCCCCTTCTCCTCCTCCCCTCAATCTTTCTCAGCATCAGAGTCTTTTCTAATGAGTCAGCTCTTCTCATCAAGTGGCCAAAGTATTGGGGTTTCAGCTTCAACATCAGTCCTTCCAATGAACACCCAGGACTGATCTCTTTTAGGATCAGGACTGGTTGGATCTCCTTGCAGTCCAAGGGGCTCTCAGGAGTCTTCTCCAACACCACAGTTCAAAAGCATCAATTCTTCTGTGCTCAGCATTTTTTATAGTCCAACTCTCACATCCATACATGACTACTGGAAAAACCATGGCCTTGACAAGACTGACCTTTGTTGACAAAGTAATGTCTCTGCTTTTTAATATGCTGTCTAGGTTGGTCATAACATTCCTTTCAAGGAGTAAGCGTCTTTTAATTTCATGGTTGCAATTTGACAGAAAAGTCAGTTTTGCTTCAATTCCACATTTGGTTTTCCCTGTGTCCTGAAAGGCTTTATTCTATTTTGTCCAAGATGGTAAAGCTAGAGTAACTAAGATATTTGAGGCTGGGGAAGCTCAGGTGACTTGGGTGTGGGAATTCTCTCTGGTGAGTGGTGTGATTGGAGTACTTAGCACTTTTCTTTGTTTTCTACCTTGTTGAAGATTTTGTGGTTTGACATTGACTCAGACATAAGATTGATGCTTTTGAATTGTGGTGCTGGAGAAGCCTCTTAAGAGTCCCTTGGACTGCAAGGACATCCATCCAGTCCATCATAAAAGAAATCAGCCCTGAATATTCATTGGAAGGACTGATGCTGACGTTAAAGCTCCAATATTTTGGTCACCTGATGCAAAGAGCTGTCTCACTGGAAAAGACCCTGATGCTGGGAAAAATTGAGGGCAGGAGATGAAAGGGGCTGACAGAGGATGAGATGGCTGGATGGCATCCCCGACTCGATGGACACAAACTTCAGCAAACTCCGGGAGACAGTGGAGGACAGAGGAGGCTTGCAGGCTGCAATCTACAGGGTCGCAAAGAGACAAACATGACTTAGCGAATGAACAACCAATGACAACAGACACAGGAAACTGGGTTAGTACTGACACATCCCTTTGGGTCAGTATTGTTCCTGGGGACCTCCCTCCTTTTCTCTTTTATGATCACTGCCCTTTTCCCAAGCCTTCATGAATCCCAGCTTCACATTTATGCTGGGCACTGAACAGGATATTTTGGACCAGGGAAAGGTACCAAGCTTTGAGAAAAAATTGGGGACTTTAATCCCCAATGTTTTGCATTGACTCTGGCTAAGTTATATAATTACTCTGATTTTTCTCTGTTTATGAGATGCTTACACAAGAATATTGGGAGGAATAAATGTATAAAACAGTTTTGTAAGTAGTATAATTCTAAATACATGGGTTATTATCAGCATTGTGATCACCTTCTTCATTTGGGGGATAGAATTGCTATGTCTTTTGCCAAATCCCACTACAAAATAAGATATTTAGAAACTTCTTGGTTTTCTGAGGGTTAGTGAGTTGGTTTTTAAGTTCCAACTCTCATTTTTTCCCTTGAACAAATGGCCACAAAAGTCTAATAGGTACCTTCTCTTAAACTGAATAACCATTTGATGCATATCTTTGGTTTTGCATCTCTTACCAGAATATTGAAATAAATTGTGGGATATATTTTTCCCTAGAAATAAGATACCTCATTTAAAAAAAATTGTTGGGTGAAATCTTAATAAGAGGGAAAGATTGGACTGGGTTCAAAATGTCAGGATACTGTAATACTAGATATTTGAAAAATCCACGGGAATAAAGGACAGACAAGGTCAACTGGTCAAGTAGTTTATTTTAAAAAATGGTGTTTATCTAATTGACATTATCATCTCAAACACACATTTAGCTATATAAACCGTTAGCTCGAATCTGTGTTTTGAGACTGTACAAACACTTACACAGAAACATCTGATTTTAAAAAATGGTTTGCACACCCACCAGGATGAACATCTGTTTTCCATTGACTGCTCTCTGCTTTTGGCTTAGAATGCTGTAACACCGACTTTTTAAAAAGAGGTGTGATATTACAATCACTTACAAGTATTACAGGAATATCTTTGCAAAAGAAAATAAACTCACTCAAAAAGCATAGAATGTGGCAGTTTAATTAAACAATAGGTGACATTCATGTGGTTTAAATCATCAGATGGGTGTTTTTTCCTGGGATAGTTATTTTCCCCTCAAGCTTAAATGGTAACTTTCATTTTATTTACCAGCTTCTCCAGATTGTATTTAAATAGTTAACTATAAGAATACAAATATTTAAGATAATTTTTAAGAATCTTTAAAACAGCCAACATGGAGGAAAGTGTTGTATAGTGATTTCACTAGACCTTTATTATCCTGTATTGTTTCTCAGAACTCCCTGCCACAGAGCTCTCCCCTTAGGCTTTTGTGAGGTTTTCTCCCTCCTACAGTGACGCCCAACTGGGGCCACCCACTGGATAACACCCAGGCCATTTCAATCAGACCCTCTAGGGCGGGGGACTGATTGAGCCTCTTCTGAGAGTCTTCTGAGACTCACACTCAGGGTCTCTCTTTAGAGCAAACAAATCACCGAGAAGAACTTACGTCTTCAAAAATCATCTCAAACAATCACTTTTTTCCTCTGGGAACACCAGAAAGCGAAGAAGTATAAAACACAAGATCTGCTGAGAACATTAGAGTTTTCCCTGTTTTTCTTTTTTTCTCTCCTGCGTCAGAGGGAAATGATTCCTTTCCCCTTTTTTCATCTGATAAGGGCAGAGAAACAGCTCTTTCCCTTTGAATCTAAGCAACAATAGTAAGTATTAGCACTTAGGGACTGAACTCTCCCCTCCTCTTTCATCTTTCAGAATTCCTCACCAATGGCTTCAGGGGAAATGCGTGTGTCTCTTTAGTTTTTTTGTATATGAAGCCCTGGTGTACTTGGTCTAGTAGGTTCAAGGAAGAAGTTTCTTAGAACTGATGGGAGGAGCTGAGAAAAGTCCCATGTTCTTCTCTGAGCTGGAGGGAAGCCATCAGAATGTCACACTCTGCTTTAGCCACCGTATTTGAGAGGACAGTGACCAGACTGGTGCCTGTTCAGAGGAGGGTGAGCACTGTCAGCCCGCACCCCTGGCACCCTCAAATCCCAGGTCCTCCTGGACCACCCCTCCTACCCCAGCACCTACGGAAAGTTTAATGGCCTTCAGAACAGCTGTGAGTTCACAGGGGTGGAATGTTCCCCGTCACTTCTGGCTCTGAGCTCTTGCCTCTTTGGAGTCGAATCCTAAGGTCCCACTGGGCTCTTCCTAGTCTCCTTTCTGCAGAACCCGTGAACTTGGCTTCTGGTTCTGATTTCCGCAGAGTCCCACTTGCATGAGGCTCTTCAGTGCTAAGAGATGTTACTGATAGTTTGGGGAGACAAGGAGGGTTGATGTAGCAAGAGCAGTAGGAATTTTAAACTGAAAACCAGACATCCCCTTCTTAGGACGCTTTACTTGCCGGCCTGCCTCTGGGAACTCCTCCGTCTGCTGATGTGCTCTCAGGCCCTCTGGTCTGGGCTCCCGGCACTTCCCCTCCCCTCCCCTCCTGAGGGACTCCACATGTTTCTCCCATCACGGCACACAGCGGCCCACTGTCCTCCAGCCTGGCTCCCCAGCTCAGCCCTGCCAACCTGTGCACATTCGAAGCTGCTCCCACGCGCTCTCGGCAGTACTAAAGCATCCTTCCCCCACCCCCTCCAACTCTCCCAGGCAGGAGCCATTCTCTCCAGAAGGGACTTGGACATTGAAGTGTCATTTTATTCCTCTGCTAAACCAGGAAAATGAAGGGTTTGAAAATGGCTGCTTCCTAATTCATACTTTTAACTTATTTCAAGCAATTAGCTCATTTCAAATTTCAGTGTGTGGGAGCATTCCCCCTTCCCCATCGTAACCATGTATGAATAGAAACTGTTCTTTATTTTGAAGATGGAAAATGCATCTTGAGTAAACTTGGTTGTTCTGTCATTACAAATGAATACTGGGGGTTACAACAATGCAGTCTTTGAGATCAGGAAAAAACAGTGCAATGGCGTACACATAGGATGGAGCTGGGGCAGCTGAGAGAACAGGATTCACACAGGGCTTTGGATGGACTGGAGAGGAAGATGGCCATGAGCTTGATACAGTTTGCTTCCTCTGACCTGGAGGAAGCAGAAGAGAAACAAACTTGACAACCTTGAGCTCAAGTAAAAGAAAGCAAAGAAGACAGTCATTTACGGCTAGGTGCTCAGGCTTTAGACTCTAGGGAAGGATTCTGAGTTTTGGAAACCGGAGAGGGTGAAAAGGAAAAGAAACAACTCCTAGGGGAGACAGTCGGAGCTGTGGGTTGTTTCTGGAAACCACTGCTTGCTTCCCTTTCACAGCCTAACTGTCCGAGGCCTGGACAGCCTCATCTGAGAGAGCAGACTTGCATTTGTCTTGATGACCCTGGCCTCTGCTGGGCTGGATGGTGGTGGTCCAGAGGCGCCTGTGGTGTGTTTGTGCCCAAAGAGTCCCAGAGATGTGAAGTTGCCCTGGCCCCCCAGCACGGGGAAGCCTGAGCAGCGCTGATGCGTCAGCTGAGAACTCAAGCCTTGCAGTGTCAGCCGTGATGCACATGTGCAGACTTGGGGTCTGTCCCCAAGGCTGGAAAGGCTGGAGGGCGCCTTGGTGTGGCGTGTGTGCGGCCGGGTGGAAGGGCGCCCTTCAAACCAGGGTTCACGCTCTAAGGAAGGGTGTTGTAGGTGTCACGGACAAGGACTCCTGAAAGGCACACATTAGCTCTAGGAGAGGACTCTGATTTTGTTGTTGGAAATGCTCATCTGAACAATGGCAGAAAAGCAAAACTAGAGGAAAAAAGAAAAAAGTCAAAATGGCAGATACATTGATGAAACTTAATTCCTGCTGATTCACTGGAAAAGACAGACTCATTGTAAAAAACTCTGATGCGGGGAAAGACTGAGGCCAGGAGGAGAAGGGGATGGCAGAAGATGAGATGGTTGGGTGGCATCACTGACTCGATAGACATGAGTTTGCGCAAACTCCAGGAAATAGTGAAGGACAGGGAAGCCTGGTGTGCTGCAGTCCTGGGGTCACAAAGAGTAGGAGACACTTAGCAACGGAACAACAACAAATCCCTGCTGAATTAAGAACTGCACCCTAAGTAACAAGGAGTCTGCATGGCTGCATAAATGCTGCTGTGTGTTAGTACTACATTTTCCACGGTTTTCAGTATAAATGTCACTGAAATTAACCCAGTCATTAAGGGGGAGACTGTGCCATGGGCTTTGCCCCCAGGGAGTTGGGACACAAAGACAACTACAGACTACACCATGAGTCAACAGTTTCTGTGACAAGGACAGTCCTTTCACAAAAATGCAACAGGGAGGAGAGCTGGGTGGGGAGAAGAGCAGGGCCAAAGAAAAACTCCAGCTCCGTGCTGCGGAGTCCAGACTATTCTGGTGCCAAAGGCCTTCAAAAATGAAGGCCAATGAAAAAAAACGAAGATCATGGAATCTGGTCCCATCACTTCATGGCAAACAGATGGGAAAACAATGTAAACAGTGACAGACTTTATTTCCTTGTGCTCCAAAATCACTGTGGACAGTGGCTGCATCCACGAAATTAAAAGACACTAGCTCCATGGAAGAAAAGCTATGACAAACCTTAGCATATTAAAAAGCAGAGACATTACTTTGCCAAAAACAGGTCCATATAGTTAAAGCTACGGTTCTTCCAGTAGTCATGTATGGATGTGAAAGTCGGACAATAAAAAAGGCTGAGTGGTGAAGAACTGATGCCTTTGAGCTATTGTGTTGGAGAAGACTCTTGAGAGTCCCTTCGACTGCAAGATCAAACCAGTCAATCCTAAAGGAAATCAGTCCTGAATATTCATTGGAGGGACTGATACTGAAACTCCAATACTTTGGACACTTTATCCAAAGAACTGACTCATTAGAAAAGACCCTGATGCTGGGAAAGATACACAGCAGGAAGAGGAGATGGGAGCAGCAGAGGACAAGATGGTTGGATGGCCTCCCTGATGCAATGGCCAGGAGCGAACTCTGGGAAATGGTGAGGGACAGGGAAATCTGGCGGGCTGCACTTCCTGGGGTCGCAAAGAGTTGGACATGACTGAGCGACTGAACCACAACAGCCTTCATCCACAGCAGACCTGCAGGAAGCTCCTCCCACCAGCAGGAAGCTCCTCCCACCACGACAAGCCCCTCCCCCCATGGAAGCGCAGAGAAGTGGGGACACAGGCGCCTGCGTGCTGCTGAGCCAGGGAGGGACTTCTTCCCTTCAATACTAAGGAGTCACTAAAAGGTAAAAGAGGAAGCAAAGAAGGGAGAATGTGAAGCAAACGCAAACACACCTGCTCTTCTCTGGAAAATGCGCAAACCCAGGGAGGCCGGGAACGCGTTCTAAGTTGTCCGTGTGTCTTTAGCCCCAGGTGAGAGCACAGTCACCACTGGGCAGGGTCGCGCCCTCCTGAGGCCCGTTCAGGGCGGACCGTACCTGTCAGGCTGTGCTCAGGGCGGGGCGTGGGGAGCGCTGAACCCCTGCGCTGAGAGCCGGCAGCCTCTGTGGGCTCTGAGGCGCGCCTGCCGTTCATCCCCAGCCCCGCAGGCACGTGCACGGCTGCTGAGGCCCCGGCCTGGACAGCCCCTTCGGGGCCCGGACTGCGGGGAGGCCTGTGGGCCGGCCGAGCTTCTGCGAGCCAGGAACTCATCAGCTGCCCCTTCTCGCCCTGGAAGGGCTTGCTTGTGACGGCGTCGAGAGAAGTGCGCTCCTTAGGGCCCCTGCGGTGCAGCATGGTTTCCTCCACACAGAGGATGGCGGCCCCGAGTACATGCAGCCTGTTTCGTTCGAAAGAATAGGCGGGAGCTCGGGAAGGACGCCCAAGGGCCCGTGTCCCGTCAGGTAGCTCTCCATGGAGGCCGTGGAAGACTGTCCCTGACCCCTTAGACTGCGACAGTGGAACCTAGACTCTCTCATTTCCTAGCTAACACGTGGGGACAAGTTCCTTACTTCTCTGAGCCTCGGTTTTCCTCATTTGTAAAGGGGGACAGCACAGCCGTTGTGAAAGTTAAATGTGACAAATGAGGTCAGTAGAATTCTTCTCCCCTTCAGTAGGACCTTAGCAGGCTTAAGACATAAACCCCAAATGTCAATTCTGGAAGCTCTTAATAGCTCAGCCTACGGTTATACATTTGTCTAGATCTTCAGGAAAGCTCTGTTTCTTATAGCCCTAAGATGAGAATTTTTTGGTGAGAGTGGAGGTGGCTTACATTAGGGAGATTTTTCCCTAAAGGACTGGGATTATTCCAAAAATATCCCTGGTGTAATTTGAAATTCAATAGGAAACTAAGATTTGTTTTATGTTCGCCTTCGTGTGACAGCTTCTGTTCTGCAGCTCCAGAACAAGCTGTGACAGGACAGTAGGCAGGACTGACACATGGGCCATTGCAAAGACTGTCTAGAGCTAAAATTAATTTCATAATTTTAAAATGTATTTGACCTAAACTATGAATGTCATGACTTTTTTTCTTTGTGAAATCTTCAGTTTCTCTTTGTAGACTCACCTTTTCATTTTAAAGGCAAGGGTTTTAAAACATTTGACTGTATCTGAGGTAGGAAAGAGGGAGTGGATTGTCAACTGACTCAGAAAAATTGGTTCTGTACTTCTAATCAGGAGGCACATTTCACAATTGTGTACATTATCCACAATCATTCTCATTTTGCTTCAACTTACATATTTCTTTATCTTAATACTGTACTTAAGTAAATATTTCACCAAGTATTTACTTATAAAGTCTATATATTAGAGCAATTCAAACAAAAAATGCAGCTAGCTTTGATATTGCCACTCTCATGTGTTAAAACATGGAAGGGATCCAAGAATATAAAACATCTCGCAGAAAGTATCTTGAACAGTTAATCTCACTTTAAGGGGATTTCTGACAATAGAAACAGGTTATGCATGAATGTGGCAATAAGCATAAATTATGCTGAACTGGTTTCTAAAGAAAACAAAGTTCTCCGTGTGAACCGTCACCCATTTTTGAAGCCTTGAAATAAGTAGATAACATTTTCTCTCTCATTTTCATCTGCCTTTGTAGTTTGACTCTGAGCCAGGAATTGAAGCAGATGTACTGGGCTCTTGCGAAAAAGCTTGTTCCCACAAGATTGCTAGCCAAATTCTGCAGACTCAAGATGTTTCAAGAGTTTGGGTAATCATCACAAATTTTGGACTCCTACCTGAGGTGAGTAGAAATGCCAAACCTTGAGGGTCTCAGTATTTGTGTCAGTATGGTTCAGTTGGAGGTATTTCTGTTCTTGGCTGGTTGACAGAAGATAATTATAAGGTTTCTTAATTGGAAATATAAAGCAATACATGTTGGTTTATAAAGCATTCCAGCAAAACAATTTGCTCCATATCCAGCTGAGCAGAAAGCAAATTAACACATTCCCAGAACTGCTAAGTGAAAATTAAATGTAGAAGAGTTGTTTCAATGTTTGAAAACATTTTATCAATTGATGGAGTCAAAGATTTGTCACGGCGAACATGTTAAGGGCTGTAGGTGAGGGCTGCTTTCTCCTGCCTCAAACGCTCCTTCTTTTTGCATTCTCACCTAAACAGCACAAAAAATTCCCAGAGGCATCTCATTTTAAGAAATGTCTGCAGTAAGGACAGTTTGTAGATGCTAGCCTTGAGGAAATGTTTGTCAACACTAAGCATTTTAGAAGCTAATACAGGGAGGTGATAATGGGAGAGGGAATCAGATGGGAAGTTTCACACCTTAAATGCCAAGAGTGCTTGCTGCAAGATTTCTTGCAACCTGGCCAGGGGTGGGGGTGGGGTGAGGGGATGGGAAGAAAAGCCTCTATAGCCAGTGGTTTCCTTTTGTTTTGCTGAAAGGGCAAAGGGCATTCATTTGGGTCAGGGGTGTTTTGTGAGAGAAGCAGGAGAGTAAGCATATTGGGGAAATTCAATGATTGAATGTAATATTCCAATAAAGAGGAGCAGAAAGCTTCTCCCCTTAAGACTCAGGGCAGTTCTACCTGACTCTCCTTTTATGAAGGCACGTCAGGAGGGACTCACAAACAACCTGGATGAAGTGAAGTCTTTAACTGACTCTGAGGTGCTTGGAGTCCTTTTTGTTGTCATCTAGTCACTCAGACGTGTCTGACTCTGTTACCCCATGGACTGCAGCACGCCAGACTTCCCTATCCTTCTTTGTCTCCTGAAGTTTGCTCAAACTCATGTCCGTTGAGTTGATGATGCCACCCAACCATCTCATCCTCTGTCGTCCCCTTTTCCTCCTGCCTTCATCAGGCTCTTTTCCAATGAGTCAGCTCTTTTGCATCAGGTGGCCAAAGTATTGGAGCTTCAGCTTCAGCATCAGTCCTTCTAATGAATATTCAAGGTTGATTTCCTTTAGGATTGACTGGTTTGATCTCCTTGCTGTCCAAGGGACTCTCAAGAGCCTTTTCAAGCACCACAGTTCAAAAGCATCAATTCTTTGGCGCTCAGCCTTCTTTATGGTCCCCCTCTCACATCTGTGCATGACTACTGGAAAAACCATAGCTTTGACTATACAGACCTTTGTCAGTAAAGTGATGTCTCTGCTTTTTAATACCCTGTCTAGGTTGGTCAAAGCTTTCCTTCCAAGGAGCAAGTCTTTCAAGTCTTGTAAATTACACACATGCTGCTCATGGGATTTTTTGCGGGGTGATGCACTGGTTGTGTTTTTCTATAGAAAGAACATGAGCCTGGACTGTGGGCTGAGCCCACTGCCTGTGCTCTGTCACCTCCTGTAACACACATTCTCTGAGACCAGTTTTTGGACATTTGTCTTTCATACGTGGTCTCCCACTTTGCAGGCAGATTCTTTATTGTCTGAGCCAACAGGGAAGCAAGCCCTCACGTGCTTACCGTATTTTTAAGAATAGTGGCTAACACAACAAGGTCCTATTGTAGAGCACAGGGAACTATATTAAATATCCTGGGATAAACCACAGTGGAAAGGAGTATAAAAAAGAATGTATATGTGTATAGCTGAGTCGCTTTGCTGTTTAGCAGAAATTAACCAACACTGTAAATCAACTATACTTCAGTTACAAAAAGGATAATGGCTAAAAGTGTTCAATGACTATTTTGCAGATTTTGATACAGATAATAGGGAAGAGTATTTGCCAGGTAGTTGCAGGGTGACTATAATCCCTCTGTTTGCCTAACCTTGCTGAGTTTCTCCAGTGGGGATGAGCGGCACTTGGATGTCCCACCCGGTTGTCCCTCACTTTCCTGCCTCCAGTGTTGGGATGTTTACACTATGGGCCACAGACAGCTTCTCTCCGTTGTGATGACACACTGCAGTGTGATATATGCACACACTCCAACATCCCCTGACCCTATCCAGACCCCCACCTCCTGAGAACCCTCGGCCTATGACATGAAGTTTAGTTTCCTGAATCTCAATTATTCCAGAAAGTAAATAGCAGCTCAGATAGTAGGAAGAGAACCCAGTGAAGCAAGAAATCTAGACTGAAGTGTTAATACTGAATTTTTTGAAAAAAGTCATTGAATTCTTTGAACCTTAGTTTATCCATCTGTTAAATGGTAATAGACTTTCCTAATTAAGAAATCCTTATGAAAAATCAAGAGCTCTTATGTACATTAAAATATGTTAAAAAATATAAAAATCTCCATAGGGAAGTAGTAATATGAATATTTCTCAGCAGTCTTTATCTTAAGGTAATGAAATAGATGACAGCAGGAAAAAGCCTATTATGTTTTAGACACTGTTCTAGGGGCTCTAGAGGGTTAAAAGGAGCACAAAGCATGGATCATATACTCCAGTGTTAGTCACTCAGTCTTGTCTGACTGTGACCCCATGGAATGTAGCCAGCCAGGCTCTTCTGTCCATGGGATATCCCAGGCAAGAATGCTGGAGTAGGTAGCCATTCCCTTCTCCAGGGGCTCTTCCCAACCCAAGGATCAAACCCAGCCCTCCTGCATTGCAGGCAGATTCTCTACCATGTGAGCCACCAGGGATGGTATATACTCTAGAGGGAAGAATAAATGTGTAGGATCTAAAAATGACAACACAGGGATAGTAAATGATAAGAACCAGGCATGTGATGTTAGTAACACATACTAGAGACATTTAGAAGAGAAAACATGTTCAGTGAAAAGGAGAAAACCTAGAAACCATGAAGGAACCACCTCTCCTGTTACGTTGAGAGACACGAATTTTTTTTTTTTTGAAGCATACATACTGTATTTTGGAATATCTTCATAGTATTTTTATTTTTTTGAATTTTTATTTATTTTTATTTATTTTTTTTTTACTTTACAATATTGTATTGGTTTTGCCATACATCAACATGAATCCGCCACGGGTGTACACGTGTTCCTCATCCTGAACCCCCCTCCCACCTCCCTCCCCGTACCATCCCTCTGGGTCATCCCAGTGCACCAGCCCTGAGCACCCTGTATCATGCATCGAACCTGGACTGGTGATTCATTTCACATATGGTAATATACATGTTTCAATGCCATTCTCCTAAATCATCCCACCCTCTCTTTCTCCTACAGAGTCCAAAAGACTGTTCTATACATCTGTGTCTGTTTTGCTGTCTCGCATACAGGGTTATCATTACCATCTTTCTAAATTCCATATATATGCATTAGTATTCTGTATTGGTCTTTTTCTTTCTGGCTTACTTCACTCTGTATAACAGACTCCAGTTTCATCCACCTCATTAAAACTGATTCACATGTATTCTTTTTAAGGGCTGAGTAATAGTCCATTGTGTATATGTACCACAGCTTTCTTATCCATTCATCTGCTGATGGACATCTAGGTTGCTCCCATGTGGGCTTTATCCCAGGGATGCAAGGATTCTTCAATATCCGCAAATCAATCAATGTAATACACCACATTAACAAATTGAAAAATAAAAGGCATGTGATTATCTCAATAGATGCAGAGAAAGCCTTTGACAAAATTCAACAACCATTTATGATAAAAACTCTCCAGAAAGCAGGAATAGAAGGAACATACCTCAACATAATAAAAGCTATATATGACAAATCCACAGCAAACAGTATCCTCAATGGTGAAAAATTGAAAGCATTTCCCCTAAAGTCAGGAACAAGACAAGGGTGCCCACGTTCACTACTACTATTCAACATAGTTTTGGAAGTTTTGGCCACAGCAATCAGAGCAGAAAAAGAAATAAAAGGAATCCATCCATGTGAATTTTTTATAAATTGTAGATCTTAGGAACATAAGTGATTAACACTGCCCTTTATAGGAAGCATTAAGCAGGTGACCACTTACAGTAGGAGGACCGAGGAGGGCTGAGAGGACCCCAGGGCTGCAGTTGCAATGTCCTCTGACCCCTGCTGCCCCTCTCTGGTTCTGGTCCTCTCCTGCTGGCTTTGGTCCCTGGGTCCTGCACCAGGGGGCCGGGCACCCTTGAATGTGGTCTGACCTCAGCCAGGAGCCCTGGAGACCCACCCCTCAGGGTTTGCCTCTGACTGAAAGTCTGGTGAGTGTGTCAGCCAGAAAAAGGTTTCTACCCTTGTCTGTCTTAAGATGATCATAGGCCCTCAGTCTTGAAGAGATGCCCACATTCAGACAGCCTGATGAACCATGCAACGTATTACATAAGGCCGTTTGTTGTTGTTCAGTCACCCAGCTGTGTCCAGCTCTTTGCGATCCCATGGACTGCAGCACGCCAGGCCTCCCTGTCCCTCACCATCTCCTGGGGTTTGCCCAAGGTCATGTTCATTGCATTGGTGATGCCATCCAGCCATCTCATCCTCTTATACCCTCTTCTCCTTCTGCCCTCAGTCTTTCCCAGCATCAGGGTCTTTTCCAGTGAGTTGGCTGTTCAAATCAGGTGACCAAAATATTGGAGCTTCAGTTTCAGCATCAGTCCTTCCAATGAGTATTCAGGGTTGATTTCCTTTAGGATGGACTGGTTGGGTCTCCTTGCTGTCCAAGGGACTCCCAAGAGTCTTCTCCAACACTGCAGTTCGAAGGCATCAATCCTTTGGCATTCTGCCTTCTTTACCACCCAGCTCTCACAACCGTACATGACCACTGGAAAGACCATAGCCTTGAGCATATGGACCTTTGTCAGCAAAGTGATGTCCTTGCCTTTCAACACACTGTCTAGGTTTGTCATAGCCTTCCTGCCAAGAAGCAATCTTCTGATTTCATGGCTGCAGTCACCATCCACAGTGATTTTAGAGCCCAAGAAGAGGAAATCTGTCACTGCTTCTGCATTTTCCCCTCTACTTGCCATGAAGCGATGGGGCCTGATGCCATGATCTCAGTTTTTTTAATATTTAATTTTAAGCCAGCCTTTTGACTCTGCTCCTTCACCCCCATCAAGAGGCTCTTTAGTTCCTCTTTGCTTTCCCATTAGAGTGGGGTCATCCACATATCTGAGGCTGTTGATGTTTCTCCCGGCAATCTTGATTCCAGCTTGTGACTCATCCAGCCCAGCGTTTCTCATGATGTGTTCAGCGTATAAGTTAAATAAACAGGATGACAGCAAACAGCCTTGTCAAACTCCTTTCTCAATCTTGAACCAGTCAGTTGTTCCATGCAGAGTTCTAACTGTTGCTTCTTAACTTGAATACAGGTTTCTCAGAAGATAGGTAAGATGGTCTGGTATTCCCATCTCTTTAAGAGTTTTCCACAGTTTGTTGTGATTCATTCAGTCAAAGGCTTTAGCATAGTCTATGAAACAGAAGTAGATGTTTTTCTGAAATTCCCTTGCTTTCTCTACGATCCAGCGAATGTTGGATATTTAATCTCTGGTTCCTCTGCCTTTTCTAAACCCAGACTGGACATCTGGAAGTTCTTGGTTTGCATAATGCTGAAGCCTACCAGGCAAGATTTTAAGCATGACCTTCCTAGAATGGGAGATGAGTGCAAAAGTCTGATGGTTAGCACATTCTTTGGTACTACCCTTCTTAGGAACTGGGATAAGGATTGACCTTTTCCAGTCCTGTGGCCACTGCTGGGTCTTCCAGATTTGCTGACATATTGAGTGCAGCACTTCAGTAGCATCATTTTTTAGGGTTTTAAATAGCTCTACTGGAATTCCATTGCCTCCACTAGCTGTGTTGACAGCAGTGCTTCCTAAGGCCCACTTGACTTCACACTCCAGAATGTCTGGCCCTGGGTGAGTGACTACACTGTCGTGTTTATCTGGGTCATTAAGATCTTTCTTGTACAGTTATTCCATGTATTCTTTCCATCTCTTCTTGATCTCTTATGCCTCTACTAGGTCTCTACTGTTTCTGTCCTTTACTGTGCCCATCTTTGGGTGAAATGTTCCCTTGATATTTTCAACTTTCCTGAAGAGAGCTCTAGTTTTTTTCCTTCTGTGTTTTCATCTATTTCTTTGCATTGCTCATTGAAGACGGCCTTCTTGTCTCTCCTTGTTATTCCCTGAAACTCTGTGTTTAGTTGAGTCAAAGACTATTTGATCATTCACATATTTATCCATCTGAAATTTCTCATTGTCTGGGGCCAAAACTTGCATTTATTCTCTTCTTTCTGATGTGAGCTTCCCTGGTGGCTCAGACGGTAATGCGTCTGCCTGCAATGTGGGAGACCCAGGTTCGATCCCTGGGTTGGGAAGATCCCCTGGAGAAGGAAATGGCAGCCTACTCCAGTACCCTTGCCTGGAAAATTCCATGGACTGAGGAGCCTGGTAGGCTACATTCCATGTGGTCGCAAAGAGTCAGACACGACTGAGCGACTTCACTTCACTTCTGATGTGGCAAAGCCTTCCCCACTGTTGAAAACGCCTGTCTTTAGCTGTGACATCAAGCTCCACAGACTCGTCCCCCCCGACCTCTTGTGGCACTGGCTCCTGGTCCCTGAGCAGGGGGGCTTCCCCTGGGACTCAGGCACCACACTCTGTTGGTCTGCCTCCACCCAGGGCCCAGCTGTCATGCACCAACACCCTTCCCAGCTCCACCTCCATGTCGGATCAGGCCAGACCTTTCAGGAGAATGCTTTCCCTGGAGCTCAAAGTCAAGGTAAACATCTGAAGGCCTTTTCGAGAGACCTTATTCTTAGTTTCAGTGACTCACCAGATCATATTTGTGAAATGTTCTTTGAATATGGCCTCTCCTTTCTATCGCTCTAGATTTTTTCTCCCTTCGTTTCTTTCTGGCAGCTTTCATAATGACCCTTTAATTGATTTAACAGCTTCAAGTTTCTCCCCAGCAATTAATTCTATTCACTGCTGCCAGGGTTAATGTTTTCTTTTAAAATAATTGAATTAAAAGGTAATAAAAGATTATTGTAAAAATTAAAACAATAGCAAGATAGAACGGAAAAAATGAGTCTCCTCTTTACTGCCTGAGCTCCAGCAGGTCTGATGGATGTTCTTCCAGACTTTGCTCAAAGACACATGGATGGAAACATCGTTGCCCTCTGGTCTCAGTGCTTCTGTTGAAAGGTTGGGTGTTAGCCTGAGTCTTCCTTTGGGCAACTGATTTTGATTCTTTAGAAGCCTTTAGAATTTTCTTTTCATCTTGAGATTTCCTTTAGAGCTCTGTAAGTCTTGTAAGATTTATTCTGCCCCAGGCGTCTGGAGACACCTGCATTTCTTCAACAAAGACTGATTTTCTTCTATTATTTCTCTTGGTGTTTTCCTTCCCCGCATCTTCTCTGTTTTCTCCTTTCCCAACTGGATGGACTGTGGCCCCATGACTCTCCCTGGAGTTAATATCCTTTTGTCTGTATTTATTATCTCTTCTTTTTGAGTGTGTGATCTACATTCTCAAAACCTTCATTATTTTTCCTTTCATAAGAGATAGTCTTCTTTGATTATTTGGACTACCCACTGAAATGTTTATTTCCACAATTCTGTTTCAAATATCACTACGTCCTATTCTTTTGTCCCCTGAAGGATGCATTTTTATTTTACTAATGATCTATCTCCTTATTGGTAAGTAGGAGTACAAAAACATCTCAAAATTTTCCTTAAGCTCCTTTGGCTGCTTCTTGGGATAGGTCCTGTTTGTTCATGTTGATGATCGAGAAGCAAAGTTGTCTCACGCCACTTGGTTTCTTGTAATACAGGGCGATTCTCATGGTGTTAGGTCATACAGTGAGTCAAGACCCGGGGTGGCTGGTATGAGTAATGCACTGTGTTAGCCTGTAGCAGACAAGACTTTACTTCCTGTGGGCTCTCTGCAGTAAGAGCAGCGCTATGGAGGGGAGCTTCCCATCGAAGACACCCTACCTCACCCTCAACACATCAAGGCAGGAAGGAATTCCCCCAGGGTGGAGTGCTTTCCTGGTGGACACACCCTCAGGAGTGCAGCCGTCGCTGTTGACCGGAGGGCCTGCAACGTGTCTGTGCAGACAGTGTTGTGTCAGCGCTAAGTTGAGGGAGGACTCTCCAGCAGCGTTCTTCATCGTTTGGTGAGTTTTCCGAAAGAGTGGCCTGTTCTTTTGGTTCATCTCTAGCCTTCATATGGGGAGGCTCTTAGGCCACTGGTGGTTGGACGGTAGGGGATGTACCACCGAGAGTCACACCCTCATGACTCCGCACCTGTGCTCCAGGTCAGCATGCGGCACCGTGTCGTCACTCTGCTCGAGGGGGCATGACATCCACGCCCGACGTTCTCTCCAGAGACCTGGTGTGCACTCGTGCTCAGTCGCGTCCAGTTCTTTGTTACCCCATGGACCGTAGCCAGGGGCAACACGGCTGCAGGGGTTCTGTCCATGGGATTCTCAGCAAGAATACTGGATGGGGTTGTTGTGCCCTCCTCCAGGGAATCTTTCCAACCCAGGGATGGAACTCTAACCTCTTACGTCTCCTGCATTGGCAGATGGGTTCTTTACCTCTGTGCCACCTGGGGGCCCCCCAGAGACCCTGAGGCAACATTTAGTCTAGTAACTTGTTCAAACAAAGTAATCAAACTATCAATTTTAGATTCATCACCATCAATTTAAAAATTATATCTAGTATTTTTAAATACTTGTTATTCTAAAACAGTCTTGTTACCAAATATATTAACAGATAGTAGAAAAATAAAAGTCATCACACAGTCCCCTAATTATACACATTCATATATATGTATACATGCTTGCCATACTTGTTTATATTAAATCAGTAAATTTCCCTGCTGTAAGAAATCACTAATAATAAAACATCTTATTTTTTATTGCTCATATCTTGAATTAGGAATATGGATACTAGAGAGGATATTTAAACACAAACATTATATATAATAATTATATAATATATTTTATATTTAAATATAAAATATTTAAATTCAGGAAATTTAAATATAAAATATATAAATTTTATAGCTTATAGAAGAATTTCTTCCAGGGAGAGAATTCTCAGTTGGAAATATCTAGATGTCAGATATCCAGAAAAGACCAAAACTCTGATTCAAAGTGATGTATGCAGTCAAATGTTCACAGTTTACAACAGTTAAGACCTGGAAGCAACCTAAGTTTTCATGGGCAGACGAATGGATAAAGAAGATATGGTACATACACGATGGAATATTACTCAACCACGAAAAAGAATGAAATAATGCCATTTGCAGCAACATGGATGGAACTAGAGGTGATCAGATTGAATGAAGTCATAGAAAAAGACAAATACCATATGATAATACTTATACATGGAATCTAGAAAAAGATACAAATGAACTTATTTACAAAACAGAAATAAACTCATAGACATAGGAAACAAAGTCATGTACCAAAGGGGAAAAGCAGGGGGAGGGATAAATTGGGAATTTGGGATTAACAGATGGAAATTACCATGTGTAAAGTAGATAGACAATGAGGATTTACGATCTAGCATGGGGAACTACATTCAATATCTTGTAATAATCTATAATGGGGAAGAATCTGGAAAAGAATGGATGTGTGTATACATATAATGAATCACCTTGCTGTACATCTGAAACTAACACAACACATAGTTGTAAATTAACTATGCTTCAGTTTTAAAAAAGATGGTGCCACAACTTCAGAGGAGGAGAATGTGGTCCTGACTGTTAGAGGAAAACAAGTCAGTACCCAAGCGAGAAGGGGAGGCTGAGCAGGGGTGTGGAGAGGCCAGAGCAGGATGGGGAGGGCCCAGGATCAGGCACATTTGGGGAAGTTCTGTGATGTCATTTCATCCCCGGGTTATCTGCTCTCTTAGCTTGCATATACTGTGGTGTTCTGGTGATCTTGCCTCTGTTTCACAATAGCTTCTATGAAGGTGATCAAGCTCATGAGGGAAAACATTTCAAATGTGGAACCTGGGGAGATGCTGAATTCCCACATTAGAGTCCCTGGGAGCAGCACAGAAGCCTCAGTTGGAGAAAGAGGAGCCCAGGGAGTGAGGAAAGAGGTGGAGGCAACCCTCGGGCATGTTCTGGACTTCCACAAGCCCTACAATTGGCCAGAGAGGGAGACGATCATATCTCTTGAGAGGCAAAAACCAGCAATTACAGCTAGCAGTGCTGTCTGTCTCCTGAAAGTCCAGGCTTCCTGGATGACGGACCAAGTCCTGTACCTCAGACACTCAACAGAACTTGACCCTCAGGGTGTGTTTATAAATGTTCATCTCCTGAAAAGCACATTCCTAATCCATGCGACAGTCCTTCAATAACACGAGAGTGGAAGGCCACTGGGCCATTTGCAATGAGACATTTATTTCCTGAAAAGGTTGAGATTACTGTTTAAAATACTGGGCTCCCAATCTTTGAGATCTTAGCTAGCTGTCATCTATTGTTGACTGCAGTGGATAGATTGTGTGTGTTAGTCGCTCAGTCATGTCTGACTCTTTGCAACCTTGTGGATGGCAGCTTGCCAGGCTCCTCTGTCCATGGAATTCTCAAGGCAAGAATACTGGAGTGGGTTGCCATTTCCTTTTCCAGGGGATCTTCCCAACCCAGGGATAGAACCCAGTTTCCTGCATTGCAGGCAGATTGTTTACCATCTGAGTCACCAGGGAAGCCCAGTGGATAAGTTAGCATTAACTGTTACTTTTCCATTTCTGTACAATTAAATTCATCTACTCTTCTGGAGAGTAAATCTTCATCCAAGATTTCATTCAATTCTTCCAAAATGGAATTATTCTTACCAGAACCTGAGGACCACAGCAACTGCTGAAATAAAAATATTTTTAAAAATGATTGATAAGCATGAAACTGAAAGTCGCTTGGTTGTGTCTGACTCTTTGTGACCCCATGGAATTCTCCAGGCCAGAATACTGGAGTGGGTAACCTTTCCCTTCTACAGGGGATCTTCCAAGTATCTCTCCAAGAATACTGGAGTAGATGGACTATCCCTTTTCCAGCAGATCTTCCCGACCCAGGAATCGAACCAGGGTCTCCTGCATTGCAGGCAGATTCTTTACCAACTGAGCTATGAGGGAAGACCTACTTTGAAAAGTACACACACTGTACGTAAGCTAGTCTTCTTTAAAATGAAAATACACATCTGGGCCAATATTTTAGGTAAAGAAGATATATATCTTGCTTTGATTTCTCTAAAGATTTATTTTCATTTATTTAATCTGGCTTTCATTTTGGAAAACAAAATTGTCAGTACTCAGTCATTTCTTTGATAATTATTTGACCTAAAATCTCAACCACCTCCTTCAGTTTTGTGATTGTCTTTGTCCCCCGAGACTTTTCATCAGAGAAGCTGTGGTTGACCTAGACCTCAGGTAGCTTTTAAACATGAAATGTCTCAACTTTTTTCACATTAAATGATCATTCTTTGGCTTTAATAAGTCAGAGGCAAGTTGAATAACCAACTTGCCAGGTTAATTTTCTGGACGGGAAAGCTTGCTGTGTCCTGTACTTGCGTTGGTGTCCACTCTGTCCAAAGAACAGACTCAGAGATGATGTCTTGGCCACTTGAGGACTCGGCCTGCAGTGGCCAAGTCCTCAAGTGGAAGAAGATAACAAATGGTTGGTTTCAATCACTGAGTTTTGGGGTGGTTTGTCATGCCCCATTAGGTGTACAAAACACCACTTCAAATATTCAATACATAAACCACCAAGGATTAGCAAGGCTGCCGAACAGCCAGCTTTTGGCCTTGGTAACCCCAAATACACCATTAACCAGCTATGTCTTTGTGTGATTATACACCTCCTCCAGCCTCAGTTTCCCCCCCATGTAAGATGGTGATACAGTACTTGTGGAACTCACCCCAGGGAGCTCTCGTGAGGTCTGGAAGAGAGAATGGATATAAAATGCTTGGAGAAGTGCCAGGCATATGTAACTCTCAGTTCCATGCTCCTCATTATTTTGCTAATTGACAGAGAATGTACAAACAAGGACATTCCACAGATGACATAAAATGTGTTTTGCACCTTCACATCAATGTGATTCTTTTACCAAAGAATAGAACTGGAGTGGAAGTTTAATTAAAAAGTCTAAAACAGTGAGATGTGATAGGGAGCAAGGAGCTGGAAAAATCACTTCTGAGCCATGAGTTGCCCAGAATTCACCTTCGCAATCTCAGGGTACAAGGTTTCAGGACCTGTTCATGCTGCCGTATCTGGGTTTAGAGGACTATGGATCATCTTCTAAGAGTGGAATGGACCATCAGAAGGAGCACGCATGACTGTGGTCCCAGTGAGGAGGAGAGGACACACCACATCCCAGATAACACAAGAGGGTTTCATGAAAGGATGGATCAAAGGTGCCAGCGTTTCAGGAAACCCCAGGGCTGATGCGTCACTGGGGACTGCGGGCAGATGGTCACACACCTCTGCCTGCAGGGAGGAGCAGCTTTGAGACCAGGCACATACCACTACCTTGAGGGGGCCTTCGCTGGATGGAGGCTAAGCTCGTAGGGAGGAAGCCGGGGTCTAAGTACCTTGAATTCCTCTCCTTCTTTCCCCTGCCAGGGCTCCCTGGGGGCTGCACCCACTAGAGCCTGAAGTCTGCTGTGGCCCATGCAGGTCATGTCCTGGGGCAGGAGAGAAGGGTGAAGGAGGGGAAGGAAGGCCTCCCACACAGGGCAAAAATGCCGGCAGCAGACTAACAGATCCTCAGGTTGAAACACTCGTACTGTTATAACCTCAGCTGCAGTGTTGTGGCATCTTGGGCCAAAGGGATGTGTGCAGGTTTCCTTTCTGATCCATGAAGGCACAGGGACCCCGGGGGGTGCTTCTCCACATCCCTGGTTCCTGAGTGTAAGTCAACAGGGCCAACCGTAAGTGTCTCCCCACTCTCGGGAAGGGCTGTGGTCAGCGCCGTGGGGAGCAGCCCCTGGAGAGGCTGGGCAGCCAGGGGAGACTGTTTGTTAACTGACCCCCGGGGGCCCCGCTGGACCTGCGTGGCCCTAGCGCTCCTGCCGGCCCAGCACTCTGCTTCCCAGCTTTGCTGTCTCTGCTCCTTTCTCCTTGGAGCAACTTCTGGTGCCCCTTTCCGATTCTCTTTATGGAGCTTTCATTTTCCTTGGTAATTTTTTAACCTGACTTCAAACTTGCTCAATGCTCTGCTAATCTAAGCTTCATGGACCGTGTCTGACTGACTAAACAGCCACCTGGTGAGGGTTAAGGACCACTCTCCACCTCAGAGCCCCAGGTTGGCGGGGTTTCTCGTCCTCGTCACCCGTCACCTGCAGCTTGAAGCAGAGGTGCTGGCTCAGCTGTGGGCTGTGTTTAACACAGAGAGAACCAAGTCATGTTTCTGTAAACCTACCGGGGGGCAAGCTGGCCTCTGAGACCAACACAAGGCCAGGGGACAAAAGACAGAGCTGATGTGCAGCGTGGGCATGGGAGAGGGTGGACCCAACTCAGCTTCAGTTTGGGTCATAGTTTACTCTGATTCCGCAGACGCACAAAAATAACATTTCAACCTGAGCAAAGTGTAATGAAAGACAGGTTTCGTCTGGGTTTAATCTCTTTATGATTCGTCACAATCTGGAAGCCAGAAAACTATCAAAAGGAGAAGAGAAACACATGTGTGACAGTTGAGAACTTGAGGGAGACCAGTGGAGTCAGGGACCGCTGAGGCCCCGGGGGCATTCGGGAGGCAGCTGGTGGAGAGTGGGGCTATGCTCCCAGAGAAGTAGGGGGCCATGTGGGCAGCTGGACCCCGAACTGGAAGGCTACGGGTGGCCTCCAGGTCTCCTTGGAAGATACACCTTTAAATTCCAAGGAGCTAAAGCCATTTTACCCAGTACGCTGGATGAATGCATGTGAAGATGTTAAGATCCACAGATGAAAGGGACTAGGTGCGTATGTAATTTTTTAATTGGCAACGTAAGTATTACAGGTATATATTGTCTATTATATGGTGGTAGTAAAGCTACTTTGACTCGGTGTGGGAGAGACACGCCTTGTTAATGGAATCATCTTTCTACCTGCATTGGCCTGTTAGGAACTGGAAAAAAACGCAATCCAAATTCAGTAGTTCTCATACCAGAGTGGTTCTATGGGTTGTTTTCCTGTGGTACAGCTGCTGTTTAAGTGAAAACACCATCTCTGATCTGAGGTAGCACCTTACCTTGTTCCCTTACAAAATAGTGGGACAAATGAAGCACTTAAATCAAATGCTCCATCCCCCCCAATTGACATTTTTCTCAAACATTAGGACCTATGATGGAAATGTACTGGTCAAGATGTCTGTGGAGAGGAGTGTATACAACAGGGTAGCACTTATTTCCCGTAAATGCACAAGTGTTGTGCAAAACCTGAGGAAACTGACATTTTCTCAGAGACTTCCCAGCTTCACGGGTAATGCCATCCTGCCTGGGTCCCCACACCACATGGGCCCTGGAGGCTTTCATGCTGGGCTGAGGTGTATCTGCCATTTGGTTGTATACATGGACTTTTCATGTAATCACCACACTTATCCTATGTGCTGCTAGAAGTCCATTTAATTCTTTAAAAAGGATGAAGTGAAAAGAAAGTGTTACTTGTTCAGCTGTGTCTGACTCTTTACAACCCCAAGGACTGTAGCCCGCCAGTCTCCTCTGTCCATGGGATTCTCCAGGCAAGAATTCTGGAGTGGGTTGTGATGCCCTCTTCCAGGGGATCTTCCTAACCCAGGAATTGAACCTGGGTTTTCTGCATTGCAGGAGGGTTCTTTACCATCTAAGCTACCAGGAAAGCCCCCTTCTTAATAGCTACCTGTCCAAAGTTTAAATGATTGATTCTGTAAGAAGTTATCTTACTGTGTGTTACGTTACAATGGCCTTTTTTAGGAAGAGGCTGATCTGCAGTTAACTAAACTAACAGGCTGGTTTCCTGAGGCCTGCTCCCCTCTCTCAGGCAGTGATGATCTGTCCTTGCTCTTGGGGCAGACGTGCAGGATTCTGGCTGACGCATGCCGAAACATTCCTGATCAAAGTGTGGCTGCTGAGCAAGGAACCGCACAGTGTCACAGCGGGTCACAAAGCACGTCTGTCTGTTCTGCGGGGATTACCGCTCTGTTTATCATAGACGGGGCTAAACAGCTTTGCCAGTGGACACTACGGCCCAACCCCCACACGCTGCATCAGCCTAGAGGTGCTCCCCCAACAGCATCCACACCATGAGGGCCTGGGAGTGGGCACTGTCCATGGCTTCCTCAAGAGGAACAGTGACCTTTGACCATGGCCCTTTCCCTTTGCAGGTCTCCTTAACCGTATCTGGGGGCAGTGGAAAGAAGCCATTCACAGGAATTTAGCGTTTAGAGAAATAGTAACTCCTGTGTTGGGCATTTGTAAAGGTAAACTTGGGCTCATCTCTCTCTGTTAGGGGTGCCCTTGTGAATGAAGTGTTGTGCATCCCTCTCTACTTTGTCTGGCAGAATAGCGTAGTGGACAGTTCATTTCAGTTGCTCAGTCATGTCTGACTCCTTGAGACTCCATGGATGGCAGCATGCCAGGCTTCCCTGTCCATCACCAACTCCCGGAGGTTACTCAAATTCATGTCCAGCAAGTCGGTGATGCCATCCAACTATCTCATCCTCTGTTGTCCCCTTCTCTTCCTGCCTTCAATCTTTCCCAGCATCAGGGTCTTTTCTAATTGGGCATTTTCCCTAAATTCATGTCTTACTGCACGTACTAGGGAAGAACAAATCTGACTCATATTTGATCTTTGTCTTTTACTTAAACCTTTGCATTCTGTTGCTTTTGCTATGAGCTAGTCGCTAATAGGTGGCACTACTTGGAGAAGCTGGCAACTACTTGGAGAAATGGCAACCCACTCCAGTATTCTCGCCTGGACAGGGGAGCCTGGTGGGCTGCTGTCTATGGGGTCACACAGAGTTGGACACGACTGAAGTGACTTAGGATGCATGCATGCATTGGAGAAGGAAATGGCAACCCACTCCAGTATTCTCGCCTGGACAGGGGAGCCTGGTGGGCTGCTGTCTATGGGGGTCACACAGAGTTGGACACGACTGAAGTGACTTAGAATGCATGCATGCATTGGAGAAGGAAATGGCAACCCACTCCAGTATTCTTGCCTGGAGACTCCAGGGACAGGGGAGCCTGGTGGGCTGCTGTTCACAGGGTCGCATAAAGTTGGACACGACTGAAGCAACTTAGCAGCAGCAGCAATGGTAAAGAACCCATCTGCCACTGTGGGAGACATAAGAGACGTGGGTTCGATCCCTTGGTCAGGAAGATCCCCTGGAGGAGGGCATGGTAACCCTCTCCAGTACTCTTGCCTGGGAAATGCCATGGATGGAGGAGCCTGGTGGGCTGCAGTCCATGGGGTCACAGAGAGTCGGACACGACTGAAGAGACTTGGCACAGCACAGCAATCACCAAATGACTGTTCCTTGCAGCCATAAAGACACAGGAGAGCCCATCCTCAAGGCTCTGACTTTTAAAGCTATGACACTTTCCATTCATAGAGAAAAAGTTGCAGAACGGAGAATAACGTTTGTCTTGATGGAAGTTTCCAGGAGCATCATGATCTGACCTATGAGGAGAGCTGCAAGAACAAGGACTGGGACACTGAGAAAAGCAACAACTAGCTACACTTCCTCCATTCTAGCAGAAAAGAAGCCTGACCTCTAACTCAGAGAGGATGCTTCTTTGGGATGCTAGTCCATCTTCAGTCTGCTGGCTTTGCAACTAAAGTCACTATTTGTTTGCCCCAACTCATCATCTCTCAATTTATTGGCTTGTCCTGAAATGAGCAGTGAAGGAAAGTTACATGGCTCAAATAGGCTGGAGTTAAAACTCCCCTCTGGGTCCTCCCCACCATTCTATGCAAAACAAAGAACTCTCTCACCCAAAGAAAAAAAAAAAAAGGACATTAAGGTTGATTATGCCCAGCTCCCAGCCGGTCCAGGCTCTGGCCGATCTCCAGAATTCCTTGTCCCAGCCTTTTAAGAAATAACTACTCTGAGCAACCTTGGAGAAGAACAGGTCCCCTTAAGACAGTAGATTTCCACGTACATGCCTATATATACTTACTCTTTTCTTGGGTTAGTGCAGCAGCTCACTAATCTGACTGCTGCCCCTTCTGCCTCATTAAAGGGGATCTGTTCCTGTACAGTGCCGATCTGGTTCTTTTTCCAAACTTCCCCTTCTCTAACTCCCTTACCCTACAAGCAGTATGAGCTTAAACTCTGTAACATTAGTTCCAAAGATAATATTGCAGTTCATTGAATGTGGCATCCCACTCACTATAAGCCATCATTATTTTATAAACCTTGAAGAAAGAAAAAGAGAGCATGTAGTAACTATGATGCAAATAACTCAACTAAAGCAACAAAATAAACAGCTCTGACCAAGTCTGTGTGTGCAGAAGCAAAGACAGCCACACCATGACTGTGGTCTGGCAGTGACTATAAAGTGCCCTTTACTGCAAGATGTGTTCTGACTACAAAGACAAGAAAATGTGACAAAATACGTCTTAGAATCCAAGAATTGTGATAGTATCTACCTTATGGGAATAAGCGAGTTTTTAAATAAAAGGCTCCCAGGGGTGTTTCCTAGATGGGGAAACAATGGAAACAGTGACAGACTTTATTCTTTTGGGCTCCAAAATCAGTGCAGATGGTGACTTCAGTCATGAAATTAAAAGATGCTTGCTTCTTGGAAGAAAAGCTATGACCAAACCTAGGCAACATATTAAAAAGCAGAGATATTACTTCACCAACAAAGGTCTGTCTAGTCAAAGCTATGATTTTTCCAGTAGTCATGTATGGATGTGAGAGTTGGACTATAAAGAAAGGTGAGCGCAGAAGAATTGATGCTTTTGAACTGTGGTGTTGGAGAAGATTCTTGAGAATTTCTTGGACTGCAAGGAGATCCAACCAGTCCATCCTAAAGGAAATCAATCCTAAATATTCACTGGAAGGACTGATGCTAAAGCTGAGACTCCAATACTTTGGCCACCTGATGCAAAGAACTGACTCATTGGTAAAGACCCTGATGCTGGGAAAGATTGAAGGCGAGAGGATAAGGGGACAACAGAGGATGAGATGGTTGGATGGCATCACCAACTCAATGGATATGAATTTGAGCAAGCTCTTGGGAGTTGGTGATGGACAGGGAGGCCTGGCATGCTACAGTCCATGAGGTTGCAAAGAGTCGGACATGACTGAGTAACTGAACTAAACTGAGGGGTGTCTGGCATTTGCTAAGTACTCAAGGAGTGTTGACTATTAATGCCATTATATTTATTATTATTACTGGGGAGTGACTACAGCTTTCATGAGGTTCCAACATCAGTACCTCTGTAGGGAAAAGGAAGAGGAAGTGCTCTGATTGGTGACTTAAGGGTGATCAGTGAGGGGCTGAGAAGCACGCGGTGACATCACAGCATAAGCTGCCTACGCTTTGGTGGCGTGACATCTCTGCACGAGGATGCACAGACACGTGAGGCGCTGCTCACACACCGCCCCCAGCCTCCGTCTTAACTTCCCAGGGCTCCTGAGCAGGGTCTGGCAGGCCCTGGACAGGAGTGAGGGGGCCGAGGGACGCCCTGACCCTGACCTGATCCTCGTGTCTCTGAAGAGTCCCTTCTCAGGACTGCCATTCCAGGCGTCTTGCTGCTCTGTACTGGTCCCTTCGCCATTACCAAATTCACTCCGTGATCTGGAGAATTCTTAACCTCTGTCGGTAGTGGTTCAGAGTCCAAAAGGGAAACAGAGGTGTTTGCCACCTCACCTCCCAGACTTCACATCTACTGCCTTTTCTGCGCAGAAGCATGACTGGAGCGTTCTCTGAAGATGCAACTGGTCTGTGATAACGTCTATGACGGTAAAACTGATTTTGGAGACCTTTCTGGCTTTCACAGGAAGAATCAACTACCTCAGACTGTGAATTACCTCCCCAACTCCAGCGCCCTCACTTTCTCCTTCATCCCCTCCTCCTTCTTCAGAGATTCTCCTTCGTTACTTGGAAATCCTTCCCCCACACTTGTTTTCTATTTTTCCGTCAGAGAATACTTCTCCAATTCCAGCAATCAAGGCTAAAAGCTGTTACCTTAGGGGAAAATCCTTATTCCCGAGGTTATTTTTATTTAGGGTTTCGGGCACACATGTGGATTATATAACCCGTGACTGGAAACTTGTTTATGTGGCCTAGTTTGCTGTATGCTGGTACACAAAACCAGACTTCACTGTTAGAGCTTATAACCAAGTTTCCACTTGAAACTATCATTTTTCTGCCAAGAACATGCTGATGGGTTTATCAATGCTCAGGTGACTCTACAGTTTACTCCTCTTCCCTGGAGAAGGAAATGGCAGTCCACTCCAGGACTATTGCCTGGAAAATCCCATGGACAGAGGAGCCTGGTAGGCTATAGTCCATGGGGTCGCAAAGAGTCGGACACAACTGAGCAACTCCCTGGCAGATATTAAATAGGACACTATTTCTTGGCTCAAAGAGACTGTAAGTAGGTTCCAATCTTTTTTTTTTTTTTTTAAATCAATGACGGTTTGTTGCAGGAAGGGGGCTCGAAAGGGGGCTCTTGTCTAACACTGCGTGTTGACAAAGCAAGGGACACTATTGGGAAGCGGCGCCTGGGGAGAGCAGGAGGGCAAGGGAGCCCAGGAGGACTGCTCCTATGTGGCTTGCAGCCTCGGGTTTTATGGTGATGTGGTTAGTTTCTGGGGTGTCTCTGGCCAGTCTCTCTGACTCAGGGTCCTTCTTGGTGGTGCACACATTGCTCAGCCAAGGTGGATGGCAGTGAGAAGGATTCTGGGAGGTGGTAGGACACCTGGTGTCTCCTTTGAACCCTTCCCAAACTCCTTTGGTTGGTGGTTGCTTGTTAGTTTCGTGTTCCTTCCCGGGGCCTCCTGTCATAAAATAACTCATGCAGATGGTTACAGTGGTGCCTGATAAGGCACGGCTGTTGCAGTCAATGCGTTTCCCCGAACGTGTTCAGCAGTTAGCTATGATTTTCGTGAGAGGAGGTGCGCTCAGCGTCCTTCTACTGCGTCATCCTGTCTCCAGAACCTCTTAAAGCAACTAAACTTAAATAGGAAAGAATCATTTCCATTGCTTCACAGGAGCTGGTACCACATTTCTGCACCTTGGCCTGCTTGAGAGCTGGAGCAAGTCGCAGACTGATCACTGTATTTGCTACAGTTGTGTTTATAAAGTAACTCCATCGAAAGAATGCAGCCTCCAGGTGGAGTTAGAGGACTGCTGTAATTATGCCTGAGCAGATGCAGAAATCCACGTGCGGCACTGCCCCTGGCAAGTGAAGAGACGGCAGGGGTCCTTAGAGCAGCGCGGCAGAGAGGACTCCAGATGCTGAGTGGTTTGCACAGTGAAAGGGTCTAAAACTGGGGTCAGATTCTTTCAAGACGACTTCTTCACAGTTGTTTGCATGAGAGTAAACGAAACTTTCAAATAGCACATTCTTTTCCTTTTGAGAGCCTTGCTGTATGGTAGAATACTTAGTAGGAAGAAAAGACAAAATCAAAGCCAATTATTTAGCTGAGGGAAAAGCCTGCCTTTGTTACTCATATTGCTTTTGGAGTTTTCTTCCTGCTGAAATTATTGGAATACAAAAACAGGGAGTGGTCGAATTGTTGGGGCACCTTTTTCAACAGGCTTTAGCAAATATTTAACAAGCAACTGTGAATTAAACTCAGGAAAACTGTTGAAGAGTTTTAAAAGCAGCAAGAAAACAATAGTTGATGAGATTTGAGTTTTGGAAGGCTCTCCAAGTTGACAGTAATGCATAATGAGGCTGACATTTGGAAAGAGGATGGGGAGATAATTAGCCATAGGAGGGAGGGGTGGCGATAGGAAGAAATCACCTTCCTTGGCTGAGAGCCCATTCCTGCAGCAGGAAGGAACAGAAGGCCACATGAGGTGAAGGTTCTAGAAGATGACAGTAGATCAGAGAGAGGGGAAGGGTTCCACAACCCACTGTGACTGGAGGGTGATTCTGATTTCCAGACACTAACCTAGGACTCCTGCCCAAGCAGGGTCAGGAACAACTCCAAGAAATATTGTATTCCTGAAAGAACTGTTTGTTCAGCCTGTGGTGTTTACACATTCCCTTTCTATAAGCTCTGCACCATTGTGAGTACTTAGTCCAAAAGAGGACTGCAGCATTAGGACTTTAAAAAAGATCCAGAGAGTTTGGAGAAGGTAGCTTGTAGGGTGGTGGTGGTTTAGCTGCTCAGTCATGTCCGACTTTTGTGAGCCTGCCAGGCTCCTCTGTCCATGGGATTTCCCAGGCAAGATCCTCCAGAGGATCTTCCCTACTCAGGGAAACCCAGGTCTCTTGTAGTGAAGGCAGATTCTTTACTGTCAGAGCCACCAGGGAAGCCCGATAACCCCAGAGGTAAGTAATTTTATTATTCCCATTTCACCAATAAGGAAACTGAGGCACAGAAAGGGTAAATGACTGGCCGAGGTAATTGGAGATTCACAGAATCTGACTGTCAGCCACTAAGCTCTTCTGCTCTTTGTTCCACACAGCATGTGTGTGAGAGAGAGCTGGACCATCAAGAAGCTTGAGTGCCAAAGAACGGATGCTTTCAAACCGTGGTGCTAGACTCCCTCCTTGACTGCAAGGAGATCAAACCAGTTGATTCTAAAGGAAATTAACCCTGACTATTCGCTGAAAGAACTGATGCTGAAACGTGAGTTCCAATACTTTGGCCACCTGATGCGAAGAGCTGGCTCATTGGAAAAGACCCTGATGCTGGGAAAGATTGAGGGCAGGAGGAGAAGGGGGTGACAGAGGGTAAGATGGTCGGATGGCATCTCTGACTCAATGGACATGAGTTTGAGCAAATTCCGGGAAATGGTGAAGGACAGGGAAGCCTCATGTGCTGCAGTCCATGGGGTCCCAAAGAGTCAGACAGGACTTAGCGACTGGACAACAACAGCCCAATACTTTATGCATAAGCATATTTTTAATTCTAAAGGGATTCTTTGTAACATCCTTCATTTCTTGGGAAAATTTACATCAGTGTTTGTCTATTGATTGGTTTTCTCATTAAATTCAGAAACTTGGCCACTGAAATGGACTCTGAAATGATGAGATCAGTTCTTTAGAGCAAGCACCACTGGCTACTGCTACTGTGCAGCTAGATACTGCTGACTTGCCGTGGATTCGGGTTGTGGCTAGGGCAATACCCCATGTGTGCCTTGGACATCAAAGGTACTTCTCGGGTCGTGGAGACGTCAGATGTGCAAGTCCTCATGTGCAGGGGGCCTGTCACAGTATCGTGGGCCACGGGTCGACAAGGGAGCGGTGACAGGCAACTGCCGTCCCTCTGTAATGTTCAAACCACAGAATAGCAGCTGCACACAACGAGGGCAGTGTTTCCTGGGCTAAGGAGTTCATACAGTTCCACAGAAGGATTAGTACTGATGTCTTCAAGTGCGTGAAGGCTTGCAGACGTAGGACTAACTTTTCAAGTGAGATTACAAGGGGGCCGATCCTGTGGGGAAGCAGGGATTGAGAAAGAATGCAGAGGCGGGACGAGGACAGACAGCGCGGTGAGCTGTGTGCTGGCCATTTATTAGCTCTTGGAACGCAGGGCTCAGAGACAAGTCTGTGTCTTTGCGGTGAAACTGAAGGTGCTGCCCTGTTGCTTCACCTCTTTTGGCTTCTGGTTCACTGGCAGTTCAATGTCAGAACATGTATTGTACTGATACAATACAGAAGATGAAAATGTTCAATTCAGCGCAAATGTACAGAGAAAGGAAAAAGATGGAAAGAATGAAAGGAAATGATAATTAAGAATGGGACAACAGGAAACCATAACTAACTGGTGTCATTTCCCTTGGATTCTGTCCCATTCTGCTTGCCCTTGCCAACCAGATATGATGGTGGCGGGGAGACAGTTGGTTTTTGCAATTCTCATTAATTAGATGTCTGCTAATTCTAAAACGGTACTCTGTGTGTGTGTGTGGGTGTGTGTGTATTTACGTCTAAACATGCATGTTAAGAACAAGAGGCTCACAGACAAGTCTTTGTACCCTTGGCAGCCAGTAAACTGCGTGGATGACACCATAAAAACCTTTGGCATAAGACCACATACATGTAGTATTTTTAGGAACACCATGAATTTAAAATAAGAACATTTTCAAAAGCTCTAAAATAGAACTGAAACAAGCCAGAAAACACTCATGTCTCATGAGGGCAAACGGGTAAGCACCAATGTGTTTAATTCTCGCTGTTTGACACTCAGACTCGAGGCATTTTCTGGATGTGCTTATGGATGGCACCTGCCATCCGTCAGAAACACCGCTGCAGAAAGTACCAGTACATCACTGGGAGAGGAGAGGGGTAAAAAGACCACACTTTTCAGTGAGTGAAGAGTAAGGTGACTTACACCCATGTCTGCCCAGCCCACCTGGACACAGAATGTCGCCGCAGGATCGCAGCCCCTGGACCCTCCTTCCACGTGTTCTTTGGAACCTGAAACAGCATGGCAGTGCCACAAAACACGACAGGCAGGACACCAACACAAGCCAGAGTCCCGCTCCTGTTTACCTGAAGGAGATGAAGCCACTCTCATGGACAGGTCCACTATCTTTGATGACTGTTAGGTCCTTTCCAGATTTTGGAAACTGCGCTGCTATGACCATTCATATCCGTGCATCCTTATCCATATGGGCAGTTCCTCCAGGCATAAACACACACCTAGGAGAGGTCCATTCATTCACTTACTCAGCACATGCTCACTGAGCACCTGGTACCTACAGGCAGCATTCTAGGTCCAGGGACTCAATAGCGAGAATCAGCTGGAGGTCCCAGCGCTCCAGGAGTTTATAAGGGAGACAGACAACAAACAGAACAAGTGTACCGCGTATCAGTAAGTTCTATGGAGAAAACCGAAGTGGAATCTGAAAATGATACAAATGACCTTATTTACAAACAGAAATAGACACTCAGGAAACAAACAAGGTTCCCAAAGGGGAAGTGGGGGGGCAGAAAAAATTAGGAATTTGGGATTAACATATACAGACTACTTTATATACGGGCTTGCCTGATGGCTTAGAGGGTAAAGAACCCGCCTGCAGTGCAGGAGACCTGGGTTCAATCCCTGGGTTGGGAAGATCCCCTGGAGAAGGGAAAGGCTACCCACTCCAGTATTCTGGCCTGGAGAATTCCATGGACTGTGTAGTTCATGGGGTCACAAAGAGTCAGACACAATTAAGCAACTAACACTTTCAGTTTATATATAATACACACAGACTATTGCATATCTATTTTATATACAAAACAGATAACCAACAAGGACCTGCTATATAGCACTCAATATTTTGTAACCTGTAAGAGAAAAGAATCTGAAAAAGAATCTCTCTGTATACAGAGCTGAATGTATATTCACTGTATAAACTGAATTACTTCACTGGACACCTGAAACTAACTAGCTGTAAATTCACTCTGCTTCAACTACACAAAACAAAAGAGTGGGCAGGCCTGTTCTTTTCCCCAGGTCAGTCATAGAAGGCTGGCTCTGAGGCAACATTCAAGGAGAGAGATGGAGGGTCCAGGCCCGCATGCACCTGGGGATGAACATCGCAAGTGGAGGGAATAGCAGGCGTGGAGGCCCTGGGCATGCAGAGTCCAGCAAGGATGCTGCTGCGGCTGCAGTGGATGAGGCAGGGCTGAGAATCACCGTGGTGTTGGAGAGACGGGGCCTTTTCACTGCATATATGACTATTTTACTCTGAGAGCAAGCAGCAGGCATCAGACAGCTTTGCACTGTGCTGTGATCACAAGCCCACGAAAAAGAACCAAGCCAGGCGTAGTGTCACCTGTGATGGTGGGTGGGAACCGTGAGCAGATAAGGAAGGCGGTGCGGATGCCCAGGGTTGGGGGAGAGGGTGGCGGCTGAGCAGAGCCTCAGGCAGAAGGCGGTGGGTTCTGGGTGTGGAGGGGGTGCCCCTGCACTCTCAGGGTGGATGGGGAGATGTGAGGTGGGAGGGAGACAGAAGCGCCTGTCCGGCGCCCAAGCAGAGACGCCAGCAGACTTCCGGGTGGGTACTGCACAAAGTCCAGAGGCTGCTGCTTTAACTCCCTGTCTGCCCTAGCATCATCCCCACGCTGTCTGTGCCCACTCACATGTCACACTGCAGTGACCCCTGAGTGGTCAGTGGTCACGCAGCTCCTCTGAGGGTACAGCCTGCTGTTGATGTTGACAACCGTCTTCAACAGAGGCAGCAACCCTGGGCTAAGCCATGTGGACTGTGACTTTGCAAGCACTGCAGCGTCACTACCTGCCTGCCACATTTTTCTCAACCAAAGCGGCCAATAAACAGGACACATTGCAATCTGAACCCCTTTGAGTGAAGAGCGAGCCAGCGGCTTGTTTCCATGGCTGCTTTCTTTGGAGGAGGTGGGAATTTCCACCAATCCTGTTGGGCTTCCCAAGAGGTACTAGTGGTAAAGAATCCACCTGCCAATGTAAGAGACATGGGTTGGATCCTAGGTCAGGAAGATCCCCTGGAGAAGGGAACGGCAATCTACTCCAGTATTCTTGCCTGGAAAACCCCATGGAGAGAGGAGTCTGGCGGGCTACAGTCCCTGGTGTCGCAAAATCGGACACAGCTGAGTGACTGAGCAGCCAGTGGCGCTGCATAGGTTTCACAGAGCTCATCCCTCTTGTTTCGGCTTTGGTGATGATCAAGGTTTGCTAATATAAACTAACTGGAGGTCTGCAGGTGCTGGAGTTTGACTGTAAAAAGAAAGAATTTAACTACTTTAAATTATGCATATAATTGAAGTTTTATTAGGCTAATGATGACCTAATAGGCATCTTATGATTATGAGCAGGGATGAGTCATTGGCCTAGAAGACTGAATATTCCTGGATTACTGCTGGATTCTACTTTCACTGCAGTTAAGGAGGTGTCTAAACTGGTTTTTTTCCTTATGAGTTTGCACACATTTAGCTTACAGTGTAATTCAAATGTGAGGATGGTTTGGAATACTGTTCAGGAACTGGGAATAACTTGCCTTGTTTGTAGCTGATAGAGAGTATCTTCCTTCTCTGTCTTTATTTATTTATTTTAGAATCTGTAATCAATATTTATTCTCCATTTTAGGAACTTCAGTTTTTCTTGTTTTATTTTTTATTTTTTTAATATAAATTTATTTATTTTAATTGGAGGCTAATCACTTTACAATATTGTATTGGTTTTGCCATACATCAACATATTTGGTTTATGTTGATTGACTTATTTAACAGTATTACCTGAATGCAAAGTAAAAGATAGAAGAACCAGGAATAGCTATGTTTTAAAAATATAGGTCAATACTGCAGAAATCATCAGGGTACCATTTTCTTTAAAGACAGGTGAAGTCTGAATTCCAAAGCTGAAGATGTTCAAGGTGAGTCATTATAGGGCATGGCCAGGAATTCAGGACCTGGGTTCTGTTCTCTAGGACCAACTGATTCTTTTTCTGTTCCTAGGTAAAAAATTTCCTAGCTTTCTTAGTTTCTTTATATTTACATGGTTTAAAAATGGTTGCCGTGATGAAATATTTTTAAAGTATAAAGTGAAAATGTAAGGCCTCATTTTAATAATACCAGAGGTGCTTTGAACTAAAATTCGTCATGAAGTTTTCGCCAACTCTGAAAAGTTGAGAGTGGAGGAGGAGGGGGTCAGGGAGGTAAAGAGGCATGTCTTTGCCCTGTTGTCAGCTGTGCATGAGAAATAAGGGACATCTGAGGTGAGGTAATAATGTAAATTGTTGACAATTAATTTGCACATAACTTAAGTTGTCGCTAAATCCTATGTAACTTCAGTTATTGTAGATAAACTTTGGTTCCATCAGCTTTTCTCTGCTTTGCTGGGGTTTTGGTGGAACTGTGCAAAAGTAAAGAAGGAAGACGAGATTTTCAGTCCTGGTTGTGATTATAGCTGGCCCTTGTGCTGGTCATACTTGACAAGGAGGGGTGAAGTGACTGGATATGATGAGGAAATGCCTTCAACTGTGTGTCCTTCAGTCCTCCCTGGAGCTGGGCCCCTTCGTCTGACTCTGTACAGCTCACTGGTCCAGGGCCGGGGTCCAGATGGCTCTACTTGGGCCAACTCTAAGCAGCTCCAGGCCTGCAGTTTGGTGAGCCACAGGCTGGTCTGGCCATCTGCCCCCTCCTGGAGCCCGCAGGAGTTGGTCATGGCGTGGCCCTCACTTGGCCCCGTCTGAGTCCCTGTTTCAGTGACTCGAGTCCTGAAGGGCAGACCTGCTCCCCAGGAGCAACCCTTGGTCTGGTCCCTGGTCCCCACTGCCCTGCCTTTGTGGGACGCCTGCCTCTAACTCCGCCTCAACCACCGTCCTGCACCTCCAGACCCGTCACCCATTTCCCAGTCCCGCGCGTCTCTGGGCCTCTGTCCATGCTGGGCCCAGCTCCCTGGACCCCTGCTCTCCACAACTTCCGTCACCTGCTCCAGGGCCCTGGGAGGTGGCCCGCTGACCACCAGGCCTGCCCAGTGTTGGGTTCAGAGACCCCTGATGGACTCAGTGGGAGCCGGGCTGTAAACTGCCCCGATTCAGGCAACCTCCCTATCAACATTTGTCTTCCTTATACAAAATTCACTTCCAAGAAGGTTTCCTCTTCAGGATCTCCAGTTCTCACGGAGGAAAGGAGCGCAAAGGTTTTAGGCGTTTGGTGCATTTGCAAATGCATGGCAGAGGGGCCAAGATCTTTGGAACAGAGATTAAGAAACTTCAATGTATATTTACACTTTCCGCTTAAAAAAAACCCTCAAAGGATAACAAAACAACCCAGCTAACTTTAAAAAATGGTGCATGCTCATTAGAAACTTAATTACTCTAGAAGGGCACAACTTTAATCACTAACATTGGTCATGGGCTTTGGCAGACTGGGAGATGACAAGAGAAACTAGTTAACAATCCTGTAGCTACTAACTAAATTAATTCTCCCCTTCCCCTAAGGAGAAGAGGCAGAAGCCTGAACTGGATGGCCCCCAAAGTATGAAATGGTTAAGTGAACTTTAACACAGAAGTTATGGTAGGCTCACTTGAATTAATCCTTTGATGGGTAAATGGATTACTTTTTGTTAAGAATATGTTTAGAAGGGGGCTATTTTGGAGTCAGTGCCAGTGGAGCAGAGTGCAGTTTGAATACATTTGGAAGGGGCTATTTTGGAGTAAACATCGACGGAGCCATGTGCAGTTTGAAAACCTGTGGAACCGTTTTGAGTGACACATGAATGCACTTCTAACAAATAATTATTTGTTCCCACGGTTAGTGGGTTAAAGACATCTAAATAGAATCCAAAATAAATAATTTCACTTCTATGACAAGCAAAGTGATAAGAACATTTTTTTTAATAGAAAAGATAAATAATGGACTATACAGAGTGTCTGACTCTTTGTGACCCCATGAACTACACAGTCCATGGAATTCTCCAGGCCAGAATACTGGAGTGGGTAGCCTTTCCCTTCTCCAGGGGATCTTCCCCGCCCAGGGGTGGAACCCAGGTCTCCTGTGCTGCAGGCGGATTCTTTACCAGCTTAGCCACAAGGGAAGCCCAATGCAGAATTTAGGATGAGATATTTAATTAAACAAACTCATTAGGAAGTTTTTTGCTGCCCCCTGCTGTCAGCTTCTAAAAGACACGAAAACCATGTAAAAAGGGTGGCGTTAGTGGTAAAGAACCCGCCTGCCAATTCCATCCCTGGGTTGGGAAGATGCCCTGGAGGAACGCAATGGCAGCCCACTCCAGTATCTTGTCTGGGAAATCCCATGGACAGAGGAGCCTGGCAGGCTACAGTCTGCGGGGTCACCAAGAGCAGGACACGACTAAAGCGACATAGCATGCACGCAAACTGTGTAAAAACTGACTCAAGGTGAATTAGTTGAACAAATTGATTTGAAAAAAAATTCTTTGCCTCTGACTCCATCAGTTCCTGTTGGTGATGCTGACTTACTTCATGTCTGTGACTAATGGTCTGTCAGCCCAAGGAGCCAGCTGCAGCAAAGTGTGCGTCAGTGGGAGCTGGTGAGCAGTAGTTTGTGATCTGTGAAATGCTACATTAGTAAGTACCAGCCTCACAGCTTGGAGCCAGTGATGTCTTCCTTACCTTTTTGCTGAATTTCTTAATTTTGAATTAATTTTTATATTTCTGTAATTTAGGTAAAACACTCTTCATTAATAAAACCAAAACTTTCCCAGTAAATGCATTAATGGCTTATTTTCCATAGTATAATCCTGACGTGAATTGTTATTTTCATTTTGGCATGTGAAATTAAGAAATGAGAAGTATTAGCCATAAAAGGTAAGAGTAAAGCAATAGTCATTAGATGCAGAGCTCTGTTTTATTTTTTCACATGCTATTTTATTTAGTCACAAAATACAATGGGAGTGGGGATCATAATTCCCACTTCACAGATGAATAAACTGAATCACAAAATGACTTGTCTAGGTACACATTTGGTGAAAAGTGGAGTCCTGATGGGAGACCCTGGAGTCTGACCCCAGGGTTGTTGCTCTTAACCTCTTGGCACAGAAGGTACAGATGCTATACCTTCTGTGCATATAAAAGAATGCAGAGAAATCACCGTGGCCATGGAGCTGTCAGCGACCAGTGATTGCCACTGACCGCATACTCCTCAGCTGCTCTTCGTCTG
The DNA here is from genome assembly GCF_016772045.2 of Ovis aries. Taxonomy (NCBI): domain Eukaryota; kingdom Metazoa; phylum Chordata; class Mammalia; order Artiodactyla; family Bovidae; genus Ovis; species Ovis aries. The sequence goes on from NC_056055.1 coordinate 112,334,730, forward strand.
CTGTCCGCCCTCTCGTGGCCGAAGCCCGGGCATATGGACGACAGGCCTGTCCACGCCCTGCCTGGCGTCTGTCTTCACGGGTAAGTTCTGCCACGTTGAAGGTGTGGTGCGCTCAGCACAGTGAACATGCGCCCATGGACCCCACGCTCAGACCGGACACACTTGGGGCTGACCTTGTGACAGGTCACACACACCCTGTGCCTTTCATCTGCCAGACAGCTTCTGGTTAAGGCGTCTGCCTGCAATGCAGGAGACCTGGGTTCGATCCCTGGGTCGGTAAGATCCCCTGGAGAAGGAAATGGCAACCCACTCCAGTATTCTTGCCTGGAGAATCCCATGGACGGAGGAGCCTGGTGGGCTACAGACCACGGGGTTTCAAAGAGTCGGACACGGCTGAGCGATTTCACTTTAACCATAGCCAGTAAATATTCAAATTATGCCCAGTACTTGACTATACCAGTTGGCATCTTGCTGGCTACCTTAATTCTGGGGCCTCCTGTAGCAACGTGCTGTTCTGCTATCTGCTTGCCCCATCCTTTGCACCCTTGCCCCATCCACCCCCCGCCCCCCGCCCCCTTAGCAGCACTGGTTCAGAATGGCAGATCCACTTGCCAGCGACCAGAGCACAGCTAGTATTGATGTCTGCCATGACGAGATGCCTCTGGCTTGTGGGTCCTTGAGAACATGACCTCATGCTCTGGGGGGCTCACTGTGCAGGAAATGATACACTGACTAGCTGGAGTTCATTTGCCTCCTTAGGTGGGTAGTGGGTTGGTCAAGCCTGAGTCATTTTTCAGAGGCAGCACTGCACATTCATATGTAAGAGGGAAGCCCACGTCTCCAGGATGGCCCCAACTAGTGTCTTCAGGCTGTGGAGCAGAGCATGCAAACGCTGCCGTCAGAGCCCTTCAGTGAGGAGAACCTGACTCCCAACTCCAGGGGCTTACACGTGCTGATCAGCAAATCAGCTTCCAAGTTTGAAATTACCCGAACCCCTTAAATTTTGCCTTGATCCCTGGAGCCGGTAAACGGATTTGAGCCGTGCCTTCTCCTTCCTGAAAAGAAGTGCTTTCCAGGGCTACCGTGTTGGCTCCTGTGCGTGTCCAGCAGCCAGCCCTTGCTGGGTAACCGTGTTTGGTGACCACGAAGGAACCGGGTGTCGTGACACCCTGCCATGGCCCCGCAGCCAGGTACGTGGCCCTCAGCCCTGACTCCGAGTGCCCACCTTGACCGCACTTGTCTGCAGGAGGAGGTTTCAGTTTCCTGCCTCCTCACCTCCGGACTCCGGCTCCTTGTGCGGTTTTGGGTCAGCTGTCTTTTTAGTCAGTAACCTTGCTGAAACATGTCCGTGCCTGAACTGTCTAATAACCTCATCAAGGATTGTGGGTTAGAGCCCCACCCTGGGTGAAATATAAAAAGTCCTCAAAAGTTTTGGTTAGACATAAATTGCAGCACTATCTTCTTTTGACCCCCTTCCTAGAGTACTGAGAATAAGAAAAAAGTAAGCAAATGGGACTAATTAAAAGCTTTTGCACAGCAAAGGAAACCATAAACAAAATGAAAAGACAATACACAGAAAAGAAGAAAATATTTGCAAATGAGTTGACTGACAAAGGATTAACCTCCCAAAATATACAAACAGCTCAAGCAGCTCAATATAAAAAAAAAAAAATCAAAAAATGGGCAGAAGATATAAATAGACATTTCTCTAAAGAAGACACACGGATGACCAAAAAGCACTGAAGAGATGCTCAACATCACTAATTATCAGGGAAATGCAAACCAAAACCCCATGAGGGGTCACCTCACACTGGTCAGAGTGGCCACCAGCAAAAAGTCTACAGACAACAGACACTAGACAGGCTGTGGAGGAAGTGAGCCCTCCCACACCATTGGTAGGAGTGTAAACTGTGGCAGTCACTATGGAGAATAGTGTGGAGTTTCCTTAAAAAACTGAAAATAGAACTCCCATACGACCCAGCAATCCCACTCCTGGACATATATCCAGAGAAAGCCATAATTCAAAGAGATACATGTACCTCAGTGTTCACTGCAGGACTATTCACAATAGCCAAGACATGGAAGCAATCTGAGTGCCCACTGACAGAGGAACGGATGAAGCAGATGTGTACGCATATTCCATGGAATACTACTCAATCATAAAAAAGAGTGAAAGAATGCTATTTGCAGCAACATGGATAAGCCTAGAGATTATCATTCTAAATGAAGTACGTCAGACAGAGAAAGACAAACATCATATGATATCACTCATGTGTGGAATATAGTAAGGAGCTGGGGAGTAACACACACACAGTACTACATAAAAACTAGACAAACAACAAGGACAGGGAACACTACTCAATATTCTGAAATAACCCAAATGGGAAAGAATCTGAAGAAGAGTGGACATATGTATATGTGTACCTGAATCTGGTGTGCTGCAGTTCATGGAGCTGCAAAGCGTCAGACATGACTTAGTGACTGAACGATAGCTGAATCACTTTAATGTACACCCGAGGCTAATACAACAGTGTAACTATACCCCCCCACAATTTTTTTAAGTTCAACTTAGAGTCCTGAACCCTGGGTTACAGTTCCAGAGGCTTGGATTTCTTTGTTCAGGTTGGTTTATGTCTGTTTGTTCAGTTCAGTTCAGTCGCTCAGTCGTGTCTGACTTTGCGACCCCACGGATTGCGGCACTCCAGGCTTCCCTGTCCATCACCAACTCCTGGAGCTTGCCCAAACTCATGTCCATGAGCCAGTTGATGCCATCCGACCGTCTCATCCTTTGTCAGCCCCTTCTCCTCCTGCTTTCAATCTTTCCCAGCATCAAGGTCTTTTCCAGTGAGTCTGTTCTTCACATCAGGTGGCCAAAGTATTGGAGTTTTAGCTTCAGCATCAGCCCTTCAATGAACATTCAGGACTGATCTCCTTTAGGATTGACTGGTTGGATCTCCTTGCAGTCCAAGGGACTCTCTAGAGTCTTCTCCAACACCACAGTTCCAAAGCATCGATTCTTAGGCACTCAGCTTTCTCTATAGTCCAACTCTCACATCCATACATGACTACTGGAAAAACCATAGCTTTGACTAGATGGGCCTTGTTTGTTAGCATTGGCTAATAGAGGGAGGCTGTTGGATGACTGAAGGAAAACTTGTAAACCTGATTTAATGAAGGCCCTCTGGCTCAGGAGACAGAAGACACTGCTTCCTGATTGACAGTCGTTGCCCCCGTGACCTGTAGTGGTTTCACAGGAGTCCATCCCAGAAGAACATACCCTATGCCTGCGAGAGAGGAATTTCCAGCCAAGACACCTCTGTGGGATCCTTTTGCTCCCGTCATCCTGAGAGCAACCTTTCAAATGGGGAATGTTAACAGCACACCTGACTGTAGTCCCCTGGCATGTATTCTTGCAGAACTGGTCAGTGTTTAGCTATAAGCCAACAGAAATGAAGAAAATTATTTTCTCTGTACCACTGCCTGGCCCTGGTATTAGGTGAAATCTCAGGGAAAATGGCCAGAGAATGGGTCTTTGAACTATGGTACTATTTTAAAGTTAGACTTGTTTTATTAGAGGAAAAATGGGGTTAATCCCATCATACAATCATTCATGCCTTTATATTGGAATAAGAGTTTGCAGAAGAGGTGTGAGATTGTGGTTCAGAGGGAAGAACCTCAGAAAAAGCCTGTGTCCATCGAGTCAAAGCCAAACGACGACTGGCTGCCTGCAGATGCCCCTCCAGCAGCCCCTTGCATGGTCCCCCGCCCATGAAGGGGGTCTTCCTGTGAGCAGTGCAGAAGGTGCCAACAGCCCTCCCAGGGCTCCCCTTATCCGATCATCATAAAGGAACACTCTTTCCTCCCCGTACCCACCAGGGTGCTCAGTTTGCCCAGGGAGCACTCTACCCCAGGCAGGGCATTTCTACTAGGGCAGGTCCCAGAAGGCTTAGATGACTAAGCCCAACACAGGGGACCCTGACCAAGGCCAACACAAGTTTCCGCTTGAACTTGTGGAGAAATAATAAGCCATCTCACTAAGATGACCCTCAGAAAACAGAGAATCTCCTTACATGTTTTGCTACTCATCACCCTAACGGCTGCACGCAGGCCTTCATGAACACCCTCCTGTGGAGAAGCACAGGATGGTATTAGGGAAGGCTCTGAATCACACGGGAGAAGGAAATGGCAACCCACTCAGCATTCTTGCCTGGAGAATCTCAGGGACAGAGGAGCCTGGTGGGCCACAGTCCATGGGGTTGCACAGAGTCGGACATGACTGAAGCGACTTAGAATGCATGCATGCAGTGACTTAGAATGCATGCATGCATTGGAGAAGGAAATTGGCAACCCACTCCAGTGTTCTTGCCTGGAGAATCCCAGGGACAGAGGAGCCTGGTGGACTGCCGTCTGTGGGGTCACACAGAGTCGGACACGACTGAAACAACGTAGCAGCAACAGCCTGAATCATAACCAAATTGTCCAATCAGGACTTGGGAGGCATGGACCATGTCTGGAGCTGACCCAAAAGGGACCCCAGTGACCCAAGGGGATTGAGCAAGGCTGAACCATCATAAGGAATGTTTAATAACAGACCTCAACAGGGGTCCTGAACCAAACAGCTTGAACGAGATCCAGGAGTACAGCAAGGGCCCCAGGGGAACCCCCTCCTCTTCCCTGAGAGGGCTGAAGGCAGACAGATGATATACTGATGTGGATGTGGAGCACCCGGCTGGACCTGCCCTGAGGCCCTGTTCCCTTGTGGAGAACATTAAGTGCGCTCCCAGGTCAAGCCTCTGCCCTCCAAGCTGCACCTTTACAGTTGGAAGACCAAGCCTCACCAAGATGTCCTGAAGAAATTCTGCAAAAGGTAAGAGCAATGTTTGGAATGATGGAAGGCCAGAAAGAGCCAAGATGGCTGTCCCAGTAGCAGTAAAACTCTGTCCAGGGGACAAGGTGCCAAAGTTAAGTAAGTAAGTGAGTATCAGTCATTTAGTCATGTCTGACTCTTTGCCGCCCCATGAACTGTAATCCACCAGGCTCCTCTGTCCATGGGATTTCCCAGGCAAGAATACTGGAATGGGTAACTATTCCCTTCTCCAGGGGAGCTTCCTGACCCAGCAATTAAACCCAGGTCTCCTGAATTGCAGGTGGATTCTTTATACTATAAGCCTTCAAGGAAGTCCAAATATAAAGCAACAGGCATCTAAAGAGGCACATGAAGGAGGGTATAAAGCCTCTGACAATCACCTTCTTTAAATATCAATTATTCAGACCTTGTTGATCTTCATGTAACACTTCCATCCCATCCATGCAAAAACCCAGGACCAGAGATAACTATTCTATTCAGGATTTGAAGGCCATTAAGCAAATTATAGAGGAAATAATGTGGTGATGTCAAAACCGAAGATGTTGCTTACAACTTTATCTGGAGACTTTTGCTAGTTTATAGTTCTGGACTTCAAAAAAGATGTCTTTTACTGAATACCCCTAAGTCCTGAGTCCTGGGGGTTTGCCTTTGAATGGGACGATCCAGAGACTGATGTGAAACAACACTGCCGGATAGAACTCCCACAATGATTTAAGAACACCCCCACCATCTTCAGAGAAAGTTTCACCATGGACTTAAGGGATTTCCAAGTAAATGAGGGAGTCTTACTCCAATATGTGACTGAATAACTGCTAGTAGAACTAAGGAAGCTTAAGACCAAAATTATGAACTCCTTATTGCCAAATTCAGACTTAAATTGAAGGAAGTGGGGAAAACCACTAGACCATTCAGGCATGACCTAAATCAAATCCCTTATGATTATACAGTGGAAGTGAGAAATAGATTTAAGGGACTAGATCTGATAGACAGAGTGCCTGATGAACTATGGACGGAGGTTAGTGACACTGTACAGGAGACAGTGATCAAGATCATTCCCATGGAAAAGAAATGCGAAAAAGCAAAATGGCTGTCTGAGGACACCTTACAAATAGCTGTGAAAAGAAGAGAAGCAAAAAGCAAAGGAGAAAAGGAAAGATATAAGCATCTGAATGCAGAGTTCCAAAGAATAGCAAAGAGAGATAAGAAAGCCTTCTTCAGCAATCAATGCAAAGAAATAAAGGAAAACAATGGAATGAGAAAGACTAGAGGTCTCGTTAAGAAAATTAGAGATACCAAGGGAACATTTCATGCAAAGATGGGCTCTATAAAGGACAGAAATGGTATGGACCTAACAGAAGCAGACTATTAAGAAGAGGTGACAAGAATACATAGAAGAACTGTACAGAAAAGAGCTTCATGACCCAGATAACCATGATAGTGTGATCACTCACCTAGAGCCAGACATGCTGGAATGCGAAGACAAGTGGGCCTTAGAAAGCATCACTACGAACAAAGCTAGTGGAGGTGATGGAATTCCAGTAGAGCTATTTCAAATCCTGAAAGATGATGCTGTGAAAGTGCTGCACTCAATATGCCAGCAAATTTGGAAAACTCAGCAGGGGCCACAGCACTGGAAAAGGTCAGTTTTCATTCCAATCCCAAAGAAAAGCAATGCCAAAGAATGCTCAAACTACAGTACAATTGCACTCATCTCACATGCTAGTAAAGTAATGCTCAAAATTCTCCAAGCCAGGCTTCAGCAATACATGAACCGTGGACTTCCAGATGTTCAAGCTGGTTTTAGAAAAGGCAGAGGAACCAGAGATCAAATGGCCAACATCCACTGGATCATCGAAAAAGCAAGAGAGTTCCAGAAAAACATCTATTTCTGCTTTATCGAGTATGCCAAAGCCTTTGACTGTGTTGATCACAATAAACTGTAGAAAATTGTGAAAGAGACAGGAATACCAAACCACCTGACCTGCCTCTTGAGAAACCTATATGCAGGTCAGGAAGCAACAGTTAGAACTGGACATGGAACAACAGACTGGTTCCAAGTAGGAAAAGGCATACATCAAGGCTGTATATTGTCACCCTGCTTATTTAACTTATATGCAGAGTACATCATGAGAAACACTGGACTGGAAGAAGCACAAGCTGGAATCAAGATTGCTGTGAGAAATATCAATAACCTCAGATATGCAGATGACACCACCCTTATGGCAGAAAGTGAAGAGGAACTAAAAAGCCTCTTGATGAAAGTGAAAGAGGATAGTGAAAAAGTTGGCTTAAAGCTCAACATTCAGAAACCGAAGATCATGGCATCTGGTCCCATCACTTCAGAGGAAATAGATGGGGAAACAGTGGAAACAGTGTCAGACTTTATTTTTTTTTTGGCCTCCAGAATCACTGCAGATGGTGATTGCAGCCATGAAATTAAAAGATGCTTACTCCTTGGAAGGAAAGTTATGACCAACCTAGATAGCATGTTGAAAAGCAGAGACATTACTTTGCCAACAAAGGTCCGTCTATTCAAGGCTATGGTTTTTCCAGTGGTCATGTATGGATGTGAGAGTTGGACTGGGAAGAAAGCTGAGCACCGAAGAATTGATGCGTTTGAACTGTGGTGTTGGAGAAGACTCTTGAGAGTCCCTTGGACTGCAAGGAGATCCAATCAGTCCATCCTAAAGGAGATCAGTCCCAGGTGTTCATTGGAAGGACTGATGCTAAAGCTGAAACTCCAATCTTTGGCCACCTCACGCGAAGAATTGACTCATTGGAAAAGACCCTGATGCTGGGAAGGATTGCGGGCAGGAGGAGAAGGGGATGACAGAGGATGAGATGGCTGGATGGCATCACCAACTCGATGGACATGAGTTTGAGTGAACTCTGGGAGTTGGTGATGGACAAGGAGGCCTGGCGTGCTATGATTCATGGGGTCACAAAGAGTAGGACACGACTGAGCGACTGAACTGAACTGAAGACCAAAATATGATTAGATAAAGTTTGCAAGGGAAGAGCACACAATTTCTCAACCAACTCTAAACTAGTTAGTGTTTGAAGTATAAAAAAGACAAAGAAATTTACTGCCAGATGGAAGAGAGACATTAACTAGGGTGACTGCAGCCACCCCCAGAAGGCACTTGTGAGGATTCCTAGGAATAGCTGAGTATTTCATCTCTGGACTCCTGATCTTGGACTCAGCCAAACACAAACATGAGGCTCTTAAAGGAAATGACAATAAGCCATTAAGTTGGACTCTGAGCTGTCATAATGTGTTCCACACCACCAAGGAGAAACTTTTAAGAGCCCAGCATTTGGTTTCCAGGTATTTTGTCCATGAAAGAGCGCGTGAGTCCTGGTGCTAACTCAACGCTGCTGCTGCTGCTGCTAAGTCGCTTCAGTTGTGTCCGACTCTGTGTGACCCCATTGATGGCAGCCCACCAGACTCCCCCGTCCCTGGGACTCTCCAGGCAAGAACACTGGAGTGGGTTGCCATTTCCTTCTCCAATGCATGAAAGTGAAAGGTGAAAGTGAAGTCGCTCAGTCGTGTCTGACTCTTAGCAACCCCATGGACTGCAGCCTACCAGGCTCCTCTGTCCATGGGATTTTCCAGGCAAGAGTACTGGAGTGGGTGGCGATACCATCAGAAGGCCTGTAGCTTACTTTTCTAAACAATTGGGCACCTACATCAAGGCTTGCCAGTTTGCCTCTGGGCTGTGATTGCAACCTTTCACGAGGGGCTGAAAAATAAACCCTCGGCACCCTCCACATCATGCTCTGCCTTTACTGGGACAAAACAGTGAATGTGGGCTTTCTTCAGGGAGACGGGGCAAAGACCAGGGCACACCACTTGACATCCTGAATGTCACCTTATAGGCAGTATCGACTCTAAACCCAGCCATTCTGCTCCCTAGAATAACAGGAGAGTCTGCTCACAACTGTATGCAGATAACTGAAGACCTGAGCTGACTGGTCAGCCTTTAGAAATACTCTCGGATGGGACCAGTTTCACAAACGAGGAGGTGTGCAGTTGCAGCTCATCAGGAAGCCCTGGAAGCAGAAGCCATCCTCTGGGTCCATCCGCCCAGAGCTCTGCTCTCATCATCTCCTGCCCTGAGCCTAGGAGTGACCACACATCCTGACTCCAAGTCGGCCTTCTCCGTCATATGTGTGCATGGGGCCACCTGGAGAGAGAGGTCCACTGATGTCAGGAAGGAGAGAAATGAAACACACAGAGGAGACAGCACCCTTTATTATTAATAAATGCTGTTAAAATGCCAGGAGGAGCAGCTGTTGGGTGCTGCTTGGGTCATTCAAAATGGATCATCACTTAACTAAAGGAAATAATTAGGTGGATCTGGCGGCACAACAAGTATCCAGAACCAAAGACCCAGATCCAGAGACCCTACCACTAACTCTGAGTGTGGACCATCCTCGATGAAGCCTCAGATCTGGAAATGGATCATCCAGAGAGCATGCGTGGGGAGTTCATGCAGACTCTGGGGATTTAGATGGCGCTCAGGATGAACAGCCACAGAGGCCAGGTTTATGATGAGTTTATCCCAAACATTTAATGGACAGAATTTTACTCATCTACACCAAGGAACCCATGATGGGAGGGCTGCGAAATGTCATGGACTCCAGCAGTTCATTGTTGGTCCACAAACGCAAATGAGCATCCAAAAGGTAATCCAAATTGCTGAGCTGCACCAGAAACAATCCTAAAACTGGGCCACCCTGATGATAAGAGGGATACATGCCCAAGGGACAGAACCAGAGGATGGTGGCTAAAGAGATTTCACTGTACACTAAGTGCCAGGGACACTGTAGAAACGTCTAGATGCTGGTGATGCCATCACGGTGGCAAGGCTTTCCCACATAGGACAGAGAATGGTTCTGCAGTAACAAAGGCCTTCCTCTGAGAAATAAACCCTTGTATGGGGTCGCCTCTTCTGATTCAAAGTGACAACAGAGGAGCTCTCATAGATGAGGTGACCCAAAGGTGTCAAGGCCCTTGGAACCTGATGAAGCTCATGCTTCTTGGAGACCTCAGTCCATGGGGAAACAATGAATCATTCCTTCAAAAAGACAGTCGCCAAGACAAGCCAAGAAGCCAGAGTAACCTGGGATAAGGTCTGACCAGCTGCCCTGCTGAGGGTCAGAGTGGCCGTGAAAATGAGCTCCTATTGAGCCTGTATGCAGTGTTCTACGGGAGACCTTCCTGAAGGTCTCAGTGGTAACAGCATTACACTTGATAAAATGTGTACAGCGTCTCGGTGCTGTCTTCTCTTCTACACATAAATATGTGTCTAGCCCATTAGGGTTTCCCACGATGTCCCCTTGCACTGCACAAGCCCCAGGACTGTATCCTCCTCACACCTGGACAAACATGCCTGCACGGGTGCAATAGCCCCTGTGACATCCTTCTGGTTACACATCCTCCAGGAAAGCTAAAGTAGTCACACCCTGGCCACCCCACTCCCACGTACTTTTAAGTAATTCTTCAAAAGGAAACAGCTAAGACTCCGCCTGGCCAAGACGAGAAGACAGTAGCATCTCAGAAGCAGACTATTTTGACCTAAGAGTCTGGTACAGGCCTACATAAATCCAAATTCAATCACTAAAATGTTAAAAAACAGGTTTTCATGGATTCCCAAAGAAATAAGGTCTGTTTTGAAGGACTGTTAAAGTTAGGAGCCATAGGATCTCAGGGTTAATCCTCTTACTCATCAAATTCTGTCCTCATTGTCCATTTCCTACATTTAAAGAGCACCGCCCGCCCCGCCCCCGACTCACAGGATGATTGCTTGAGACTTCAGAGTTCAAGGTGGGACACGCAAATATTTATTAGGTAAGTGCAAAAAAATTTCATTCTTCTTATAAAAACCCACATCCCTCATCAGCAGGAAGTAGCTAGCAGAGGCCCTGACCCCTACTTCCCTCAAGACTGAGGCGTGAACAAAGAAAAAGCAGGTAAAATATCACCGAGCTTAAACGGACATAGCTCCTTGCATAGGTGTATTGAGGAAATTTGCAGTTATTGTAGGGAGACCGCACTGTGCAAGTTCAAGATGGGTCCCCACCCCAACGCCCCCCACCCCATGCCCCTCCAACCCCCTGCTCCCCAGCCATCTCCAGGACGACCACAAACCCAGCATTTTCAGTCTGCAGATATCAGAACATAGAAAAGCTGCCACACTTGAAGGAGGCCCTAAGTGAGGATGACCCAGCTCCAGCAGGAGGTGCAAACTGTGGACTGTCATCAAGGCAGCTTCCAAGCTTGAAATTTCCTAGACCCTTAAATTCCACCCTGATCCCTGGATCGAGAACCAGATTTGAGCCTTGGCTCCTGTCTCCCTGCTGGTCCAACTTGCAATGGAGCTTTTCCTTTCCTCAAAAGCCAGGGCCATAATGCTTACTTCTGTGTGCTTAGGGAGCCAAGCCCTTGCCTTGTAACAGAAATCTGTTCTCTCACGCTAAAGTAAGAGTGAAGTCCACGCAAAGCGTCTAGCTCCGCAACCAGAGTCCTACCTGACCCGAGGAGGTGGGTTCCCAGCGACTCTGCACTCCAGGTGGACCCGACTACCTTCTGCCACTTCTTGGCTCCGCAGCTTCTGGATGAACCGGGGAGCAGCTGGAGGGTGGTGGGCGCTGTGGGGTGGTGGGCACGAGTGGCTGCGGCTGGGCCGGGCCACATCCTGGGCCACTGGGGGGTGATGCCCAGGCTCTGGGGACCTGGCCCCAGCCTCCATGTCTTGCCGGTCCCGGGTGGGGTGATGCCCGGGCGACGGGGCCCTGGCCCCAGCCTCGACGTCCTGCCGGCCCCGGGTGGGGCTCCGGCTGGCCGAGGCGCTCCTCGGATCTGACGGCTGGTTCTTAGGGGATAGGTATCCGCTGTCTGGGGACGAGGACTCCCCGTCGGGGCTCCTGGTTCTGGGCTTGGCAGCTTCTCGGAAGATGGAGGTCAGCTCCTCGATGAGGGTGGCCGCCTTGTCATTCAGCGGGCTCTGGGGGCCAGCCCTGCCGGGCCGCGCGGCCCTGGGCTTGGCGCTGGCGCCGGGGGCCTTGGCCACCTGCTTCCCAGCCTTGCGCAGGCTCCGGATGTAGCTGGGCCTGGCCAGCAGGGGCGAGACTCCGGCCTTCCTCCGCGATGCGGGCGAGGAGATGCACTCAGCTTGCTCCACTGGCGGGGGCACAGCAGGTGCCCGCCTGCGGTCCCCAGGTGTCCCTGGGGACGCACGCTCGCCCCGCCGGGCCTCTGGAGAGGCCAGTGGCTTCCGGCGGCTCCTAGGCGAGGGGCTGCAGCGCTGCAGGACCTCCTCGCAGTCGCAGTCCTCCGGCTCGGAGCTGGCTATGGCTCTGCGGGCCAGGTCCAGACTCTTGTGGATCTCCTCCTGGCTGAGGAAGGCCGACAGCCCCGGGAAGAAGGCCGCATTCTCGCCGTCCTCCAGCAGGTCCGAGAGCGAGTCGTAGAAGGAGTCGTGGGAGGACGTCTCGGACATGGTGGAGAGGCGCTCATACACTCCGCCCGCTTCCACAGGAAGGCCGGTGTCGTGAACACAGGCTCTGAAGGACAGGAGACACACCTGCGTTAGTACGAACGACTGTGTGTGTGTGTGTGTGTGTGTGTGTGTGCACGCGCGCGTGCACACGTGTGACCATGGTACTACTCATCCACAAGTTGGGAGAAACATTAAGGGGAAAACATACTTTTAAAATCATTTTCCTCTATAAATTGGAAGAAGCGTCAAGCATACCTGTGTTTATCATTGACTGTTTTCCTAATTTTTAAATTCTGTTTTTATTTATTTGACCGTCTGGCTTGTGGGATCTTACTTCCGGAACCAGGGATGGAACCTGCTCTGCCTGCAGTGAAAGCACAGAGTCCTAACCACTGGACCCTCAGGGAAGCTCCTTGTTCATTCTTTTAATTTAATATTGGCCCCTGAGTGAATACTGAGCATCTCACGGTGCTGTGCTGTGCAAGTCGCTCAGTCGTGTCTGACTCTTTGTGACCCCGTGCACTGTAGCCCGCCAGGCCCTCTGTCCATGGGATTCTCCAGGCAAGAATACTGGAGTGGGTTGCCATGCGCTCCTCCAGGGGATCTTCCCAACCCAGGGATCAAATCCACATCTCTTGCATTGGAAAGAGGATTCTTTACAACTGGCACCTTGAGGAAGCCCAAGCATCTCACTAAAGCTCTTTAAATGATTCAGGAGGGTGACCCTGCCATTGGTGCTGTGAGTGGTCCAAGGCTTCTGTCTCTCAGGCTCTCCTCCATTGCTCCACCCACCTCTCTCTTTTTTAAAAAATTTAAATTTATTATTTTAGTTAGAGGCTAATTACTTTACAATATTGTATTGGTTTTCCATACATCAACATGATCCGCCACGGGTATACCCGTTCCCCATCCTGAACCGCCCTCCTCTGCCCTCCCTGTACCATCCCTCTGGGTCATCCCAGTGCACCAGCCCCAAGCATCCTGTATCCTGCACTGAACCTGGACTGGAAATTTGTTTCATATATGATATTATACATGTTTCAATGCCATTCTCCCAAACCATCCCACCCTCTCCTTCTCCCACAGAGTCCAAAAGCCTGTTCTACACATCTGTGTCTCTTTTGCTGTCTCGCATACAGGGTCATCATTGCCATCTTTCTAAATTCCATATATATGTGTTTGTATACTGTATTGGTGTTTTTCTTTCTGGCTTACTTCACTCTGTATAATAGGCTCCAGTTTCATCCACCTCATTAGAACTGATTCAAATGTATTCTTTTTAATGGCTGAGTAATATCCATTGTGTATATGTACCACAGCTTTCTTATCCATTCGTCTGCTGATGGGCATCTAGGTTGCTTCCGTGTCCTGGCTATTATAAACAGTGCTGCGATGGACATTGGGGTACACGTGTCTCTTTCACTTCTGGTTTCCTCGGTGTGTATGCCCAGCAGTGGGATTGCTGGGTCATAAAGCAGATCTATTTCCAGTTTTTAAGGAATCTCCACACTGTTCTCCATAGTGGCTGTACTAGTTTGCATTCCCACCAACAGTGTAGGAGGGTTCCCTTTTCTCCACACCCTCTCCAGCATTTACTGCTTATAGACTTTTGGATCACAACCATTCTGACTGGCATGAAATGGTACCTCATTGTGGTTTTCATTTGCATTTCTCTGATAATGAGTGGTGTTGAGCATCTTTTCATGTGTTTGTTAGCCATTTGTATGTCTTCTTTGGAGAAATGTCTATTTAGTTCTTTGGCCCATTTTTTGATTGGGTCGTTTATTTTTCTGGAATTGAGCTGCAGGAGTTGCTTGTATATTTTTGAGATTAGTTGTTTGTCAGTTGCTTCATTTGCTATTATTTTCTCCCATTCTGAAGGCTGTCTTTTCACCTTGCTTATAGTCTCCTTTGTTGTGCAGAAGCTTTAAAAGTTTAATTAGGTCCCATTTGTTTATTTTTGCTTTTATTTCCAGTATTCTGGGAGATGGGTCATAGAGGATCCTACTGTGATGTATGCTGGAGAGTGTTTTGTCTATGTTCTCCTCTAGGAGTTTTATAGTTTCTGGTCTTACATTTAGATCTTTAATCCATTTTGAGTTTATTTTTGTGTATGGTGTTAGAAAGTGTTCTAGTTTCATTCTTTTACAAGTGGTTGACCAGTTTTCCCAGCCCCACTTGTTAAAGAGACTGTCTTTACTCCATTGTATATTCTTGCCTCTTTGTCACCACCCACCTCTCTTACAGCTTGAATTTCATTGATGTTATGCGAATAGGAGTGTGTTGATATTTTAAGCAAATCAGACTCTGCTTATGTCACCCTGAAGCACAAAATGCACTGTGATTTGCTTTCATTAGTGTTTAGTTTCTGATGAAATTCTGATCACACGTGCTTCAGCTGCTGAAGCCCTCGTGCCTTAGGGTCAGTGCTCCGCAACGAGAGGAGCCGCCGCAATGAGAAGCCGAAGCAGCGCAGTGAAAACCCAGTACAACTGAAAATAATAAATTAAAACAACCAACACGCCATGCAAACAGAAGACCGAAAAACTGGCAGGCCTGGTTTAGAAAGAAAAAAAACTGAGGGGGAAGCCAAGACTCCACCCCATATGATGACCCACACTGTTCGTCTCACACTTGTGGTTTTAAAGAGGTGCCACTTGATGGGATCCGGTTGTCTGAATCAGGTGTTGCTTATAAACTGCTTGCACAGTGAAAGAAAAATAATAGCAGGAGGGCATATATAGTCCAGGTTTAATCTGTGACCCCAATATTGCTGCTAAAACATGCACAGAACTCAGGAAAGCGCTCATAATGTGGTTGGAAGGAGAGGTTTCTACGTGGCCCAAACTCACCAGAATAGTATGCCTCAGAGATTTCCGTATTATTCAACCAACGCCCAAATTAAGAGGCTGTGGGGTTGCTAAGAGTCAGACATGACTAAGCGACTTCACTTTCACTTTTCACTTGCATGCACTGGAGAAGGAAATGGCAACCCACTCCAGTGTTCTTGCCTGGAGAATCCCAGGGACGGGGAAGACTGGTGGGCTGCCATCTATGGGGTCGCACAGAGTCGGACACGACTGAAGTGCCTTAGCAGCAGCAGCAAGCAAAGAAGTACAACTGCAGACATCTCCATTATAGTCCCGAGGTTTCACGGCTTGTTCCCCACAGTGCTTCTGGCAATTGTGTGTTGGTGAGAAGACACAGACAATGCAGCATACCACGAGTGCTGGTGGCACACGGAGGGGCAGGTGGCCCAGCCTGAGGAGGCGCGACTGCCACTCAAGGAGCTGCAGGAGGAGCTGGGGCAGGCCTCTTGGTGCCCTGGTGGAGAGGGTGACCTACGACTGGGAGACGGGCGTCTTCAGGACCCCCAACACCTACTACAGGGGCAGCTACTTCAAGGCACTTCAAGAGCCTCATCTGTGATCCCTGGGCCTGACACACAATGAGGCAGAAAAACAGAAAAGCCTTGAAGTTTGGAGCAGAGAAAGGTTTACTGCAGGTCCTGTAAGGTGATGAGTGGCTTCTGCCTTAAAAACTGCAAACGCCAACAGCTCTCAGCAGAGCCCACATCTCGGAAAGGGGAAGGAGGGTGTGGTGAGTTGTGGCAAATGTCTTGGTGTCAGAGCCTGTGTTTTTGAGGCAGGGCACCGTCACAGTACTCTTGTAAATGTCCACCAAACCAACTTTCCTCTCTGATCTGACAAGAAAGGCCAGGTCTCCAGGCGCAGCAGTCACCCTCCCCTGCCCCAGTCCTGGCCAAGAGAAGGCAGAGTTCAGACAGTGCTTCTCAGGGCCACGTCCCCAGACCCGTCCAGCGGTCACGGCTGAGGGGGCCAGGTACCTAGGATCCAGCTGGCCTCAGGCTCCTCAGGACGCCCAGATGTCGGGGCAGGTCCCATGCAGATGGGCAGTGCCATCAGATCACAGAGGTGGGGATGGGGAGAGGGTCACCGCCACCTGGAGGTCTGGTCTTGGCCAGCGGCCTTGGTGAGGCTCTGGAGCCCTCAGGACAGAGCCCTCAGACTGCTCCTGGGCCCCCAGCTCATCCGCTGGCCTGAGGCTGGGTGAGAAGACAGACCCACCTCTTATCTCACTGCTCAGCCTGACGACCACCGCTCCCCGACGGGACGGCTGGCTGAGTGGGCCACTAAGGGCTGCTCACTGACCGGGCCTGGTCCCTTCACGCCTCCAACTCAGATGGGTATCCCCGCGGCCCTTGCCTTTCCCGGCCTCCCGCTTTCACTACGTCGTGGAGGAGTTGGCGGGTGGAAAGGTGTTGGGCTCGCTGAGGGGGCAGGTGGTGCTTTCCGTGTGGGTCGCACCGCTCAGAGGACGGCTGCCCGCTGTGGGGTGGGGGATGGAGACGCGCACGTGCCGGGTCTGGTACACGTCGGAGTGCGCAGCTTGGTCACGGGCTGAGAGGCCATAGGGAGGAAGGGCGCCGTAGGTGAACTAGAGCCAGGCACAGGCAGCCCGGAGCGCGCCGCTGATGGTGACGGACGCTGCGGGCCCTCAGAGGGGCCCACCCGGGCGTCGGCGAGCGCTCAGCGCGGGGTGGGGCCTCGGGGCCCCGCGCCCAGAACAGCCGCCGCGCTCGCTGCACCGGCCGCGGCCCTCCCCGGCCCCGGCCCGCCCCAGCCTGTCCGAGCCTCGGGGCCCCACGCGGAGTCGACACACTGACCTGCAGTCACCTCTTCTCTCTCCCTTGCTTCACTGGGAATCAAAATAAAGCGACTTTATGGGGGCCCAAACGGAAAGAAATGCAACTCACTGAAAAGCAAGTAAAGAGGGCGCGAGGTGAGTGTCCGCTGCAAAGCAGCGTGGACGCGGGCAAGTCTGGGTGAGGCTCCCGCACGTCTGTACGTCTCTGCCCGCTCTGTTCTTTCTGAGGGAGGCAGAATCTCCTCAAGATCCTTCCGCTTCCCCTCCATCTCCTTCGTGTCTTCCCTGTCAGTGGTTTAGTCGCTTGTTTTCCTCGAGAGCCTGTGGGTCCGGCCTACTCAGGAGGAGAAACGTCTCCTGCGGGGTTTGGTCACTCATCCTTTCCCAGAGTGCAAAGTGGGCATAAATTCCGTTGACAACTGTTTTTTCCTCACTGACTATGCAGAGAAGAAGGTGAGCCAGGCAAGGTTCGTCCTCTGTCAGAAACCTTGATCCAGGAAGAGGGATTAGGCAAGGCCAGATTTCACTCATTGGAGAAGGAAATGGCAGCCCACTCCAGTGTTCTTGCTTGGAGAATCCCAGGGACGGGGGAGCCTGGAGCTGCAGTCTGTGGCGTCGCGCACAGTCGGACACGACTGAAGTGACTTAGCAGCAGCAGAGAAACCAAAGAGGAAGGGGGAGGGACGTGGTGATGGCTATTGACACGGGAGCTCTGACGGTGGGAGAGGTCACACAAGTTTGGCCATGTCAGTCCTTTGCTCCCTTTTCCCCAGGGGGGCCCCCCGCCCCATAAGAGGAGGCCCACATGTAGGAGGCAGGCTCCTTGTGCACTCCTGGGTGGTCAGTGAAACGTGAAATCTCAGGTCTCATGCCCCACGTCACTCGGACAGGTCCTGTGTCCCTGTGCCCAGCCGTCCATTCCCTGCTGTGAACAGCTGTATTCTTCCACATCCCCATGCTTTGCACATTCAGTTTCTTTGCCCTTCCTATCTGTTCTGTGTTTCCAACTCCAGCTCGTTGAAAACTGTACTTAATTTCACTTTTTGTTGGTGACCGCCCGGTCAATCAAATCCACTCCTTCTGAGGGCTTTCCTGGTGGCTCGGTGATAAAGAATCCACCTGCCAATGCAGGACTTACAGGTTTGATCCCTGTGATAGGAAGGTCCCCTGGAGGAGGCAGTGGCAACCCACTCCAGTATTCTCGCCTGGAGAATCCCATGGACAGAGGAGCCTGGCAGACTATAGTCCCCATGGTTGCAAAGAGTCGGACATGACTGAGGGACTCAACAACAACCTTCTTTGCAGGTATTTTGCCATACACTCATTTTATTGAACTATAAGTGTGAGTTAAGAGCCCTGTGATGGTCAGGAAAGCAGGTGTGTGAGATAAGTGTGTGACAGCCTCTGTGTGGCGGACATCTGGCAGGGTGTAGGTCACGATCATGGTAGTTGAGGAAGAACCAAGTTGGTGTTTGAACCGGGTTTGCCTCCTGGGTGGGATTTGACAGGAGAGGGAGCCACACGGCCATGGCATATGCAGACCTGTCTGTGACCTCCTCTTGCTCTCAGCCCCTGGCCCCAAACTCCTCCCTGGGCTGGGATCTCTTCAGTGAGGAGGCGTTCTGCTCTTTGTCTGGTTTTGTCACCTGTCTTATCAGTGGTCACTCAACGCCTGGGCTTTGCTTTCTGAGAAGGCCTTGATAAAGTAATCAGTGTTGCATGTTTATAGCCATTAACAAGTACACACAAAATATATATAGGTGTTACCATTCAGAAACAAAAGTGGTAGGTCTGAAAAAAAAAAAAAAAACCACACCTTATTTATAGAGACAGTGATTTTTATGGTTTTCATTACCACCAAGAAAAGTTTGTTGTGAAAATATTCAGAACCAGATAGATATTCCTTTTCTGGCACCTCTACTATTAGATGAGGGGAATTCTTTGAGTGTTGATACCCTTCATCATGGGTCCCAGCAAGTTCAGAGTTAAATTCTCAGTCATAGAAATACAAATGTTTTTAGTCAAAGCATGTTTCTGCCTTACTTTCTTATTCATCAGCAATGATTCTCTGAGTGCCTACTACATGCCTCTTTTGCAGGCTGGGGACACAGCCATGAGGAAAGGGGGCTTCTCTGCCCTAAGGAGCTGCCATTTTAATAGGGAAAAATAAAAAGTGGAAGGCTCCACTGTTGGCTCAGACAGTGGAGAATCTGCCTGCAATGCAGGAGACCCAGGTTCAATCACTGGGTTGGGAAGATCCCCTGGAGGAGGGAATGGCAACCCACTCCAGTACTCTTGCCTGGAGAATCCCATGGACAGAGGGGCCTGGTGGGCTACAGTCCATGGGGTCGCGAAGAGTCAGACATGACTGCGTGACTGTAAACACACGCAAAAACTAGGAAACAGAAAATGTCAGCTTCTGATTTCTTAGGCTTGGTTTGGTAGCCAATCTTTTGTCAGTTGATCTTGGGAAATTGTAATGTGTTTTCATCTGTCGGATCATCTTCCAAAGTTGTTAGGGAACAAGTGAAGCGGGACGGGCTGGATGGGTGTTTGCAGGCTGCCATTGGTGTCCACAGACCACGGCTGTCCCACTGTGGAGGCGGGGTGAGAGCAGGAGGACACTTTAGCCCAGCGGTGCTTCGGACTCTTGAACTGTGCAGTGGAGGAGCTGCGGGCACCCTCCTCCAGCCGGTGGTGCTGATAGTCACACGTGATGCCAAACTCTCAGTCATGAGCAAACATTCAGTAAGGCACAGGTTCGGGAGGGTCTGAAAAAAAACACTAGGAGGCATCATAGCTGCCTGTCCGCCTTGACCTTCGGCAGGCAGCTCTCCACAGCTGGCTTATCCCCAAGGAAGCATTGCTGTCAGGCGCTAGCTCCCGTGGCCACCTATGGCGTTGCGTCCCTTTGCATATTTCATCCATTCTTAAGGAATTTCATGCCACTCAATTTATAGGGTGTTTCTACCTGTTAATTTTATGGTGCACAACTTCTCTCTAAGTTCACATTATCTGGCCTGTTGGACACATATTCAACTATGAAGTATAGAGCCTATAAGTAAGTTTTCACTGAACTTTCTTACGCATATCACATTCTGACGTAAGCAATTTTCTCTTCTTAAATTGTCTCAGCATTGCTACCTTGGTGTTTGGGAAAACATTTATTTTTGAGTTCCTCAACATGTAATAGACATATAAATGTATATGATTTCACAGATGAATGCACAACTAATAGAAAAGACAGAAAGATAGATTTTTAAATTATGAATGACATTTGTGTTTAGAGTTGCTGGCCTTGGGGGGTGATTATCTGGAAACAAGATCTGTGCTGTCCAGGATAACCTTCTGTTTTGTGGGTCAGAAAAGACTTGTGGACCCCTCCTGCACCATCTCCAGAGGCAGGCAGATTGGCTGCTGAAATGTATTGATAAAAAAATTCCCTGACTGAGAGGTTGAGGAAAACTAAGCACCTCATGAGAAGCAACAGAGTCTTGGAGGGAGGAGAATTCAGTTGCAGACAGTAAAAGCTCACCTTCCCCAAGGAATGCATTTCCAAGTTATGAGCTGAAGGCTTTCCCAAACTGATGATCTGACTTGCAGTGGTTGGACAGATCAGCTTTACAGTGCTATGAAAGTGATAGGCCTTCAGTAGAAATTGTACTTGGAAGTTTGAACTTGTTTCTTTTCCCAGGCCAGTGACATAACCCCGTCCTCTCTGGAAATGCTGGGAAGTGGCCGCTGTGCCCAGTCAGCCCCATGATCATGAGGGTAAACAACTTACATCTCTCTGGACCCAGACAGCCCCTCTGCTTTTCACTGTCAGTTCAGTAGTCAGTGACTTACACAAGATACTCAACACTTTATTGAAAAGCAGGCTTTGTGTTAGATGGTTTTGCCCAGCTGCAGGCTGATGGAAATGTTCTTGGCACACTGCAGGTGAGATAGGCCAGAACCTGAGACCCTTTGCTCTAGTGCTTGCATCTGGACAATCATCTCCAGCAACAAAATACAAACAAACTATAAGGGCCTAAAAAATACTGCATGAGTGACTGGGGCAAATTATGGACGTGCATGCTCAGTCGCTTCAGTCATGTCTGACTCTTGTGAACTTACGAACCATAGCCCACCAGGCTCCTCTGTCCATGGAATTCTCCAGGCAAGAATACTGGAGTGGGTTGCCTTGCCCTCCTCCAGGGGATCTTCCTGACCCAGGGACGGAACCCACTTCTCTTACATCTCCTACGTTGGAAGGCAGGGTCTTTACCACTAGTGCTCCCCGGGAAGCCCTAAAGTATGGATGGCAAGGTACAAAGATACCGCAAAGCCCAACTGCCACTTCTGAAGCATTTGAAACACAAGCAGGTACACGCACATGCCCTCTGCACACACCAACACCGGAGGGGTGGGCGAGCCACCCAAGCCACCCTTCCAGCTCGAGCCCTGGACACTCCACTCCCCTCACCCCATGTAACGGGGCAGCTTGACCACCCCGCCTAGGGAGCAAGTGAGCAAGGGAACCTGTTGTTTGTTCTTGATCCCTGCCACTGCAGCAGAGGCCCTAGTAAAGCCTTGTTTGACTTTCTCCTCAGGCCTCTCATCAATTTCTGTTAATTAAGGAGGCCAAGAGCCCTGGTTAGTAACAAGGGTGGGATGTGCTGGTAGGTAAGTGAGGTGTATTCAAGGTATTTTCAACTTGGGATGGGTGTGCTGGGAGCGAGCCCCATATAAGTCCAGGAAAATCTGTAGTGAACCATTGGATCCTGAGAAGAATAGGGTAAACACTGTTTTTCTTTTGATTATTTTGATTATCCAACCTAAGGCATACAAACATCCAGTTGTTTGACCAAAGTTGAACCGGCAAGAAATAGACTTACAGTTGAAACCTGAGTGGAACTGCCACGTCGTCTTTTCCCAGTGAGCACATTACAGATATTTACCTGAATAATTTAGATAAAGGGAGCACTTTTGCGGTAGTTTATGGAATAGCTTGCAGGTTGATGAGCTACTACAATTTTGAAGGGGAAAAGTCTTTGGTGTTAGAAAAAGACTGACAGGCAGCAAGGATCACTCAGTATTCTGAACCACAGGGGCCAGGTCCTTTAGAGAGTGCCGACAGTGGTGGCAACATTTCACAGGGCATTTAAAAGTACATAGATACTTAGATATAAATACACAGGAAGGTTGCAAGATTGGGAATCAGGCAGTGGGCGCTGATTACATCTGTGGTGGGTAAGGAGTTGTGCAGTTAGGAGACTCTTTGGTTGCTGTTATCTTTGGGGTGGGAGTGAAAATTCTGAGTGATTTCAATGTTTAATTTAGCATTTTGCTTTCTATTTATTTTCCTATTTAAACAGTTACTAAAAGTATTAAAAACTATTGGTATAAAGATTCAGGACTAAAAATATTTTTAAATAAAACCCAAACTATTAAAACCAAATTTGAAAAAGCTTTAAAACTTTTTTTCTTGTTCTGGAAGCATGTGCAGTTCCTATATGAAATTTCTTCCTTCTGTTGAATTAACTTTTTTAGGTTAGGTCCAACATGGAGCTGCTCCTGCCTGGGGCCCATGTCAGCAAACCGAAGCACGGGGAACTTCTGTGTCCTTAAGGACGCTCTCTACTTAGTCGCTCAGTCATGTCCAATTCTCTGCAACTCCATGGACTGTGTTCCACCAGGCTCCTCTGTCCATGGGATTTCCCAGGCAAGAATACTGGAGAGGGTTGTCATTCCCTTCTCCAGAGGATCTTCCTGACCCAGGAATCAAATCCATGTCTCTAATATCTCCTGCATTGGGTTCTTTACCATCTGAGCCACCAGGGAACCCCAAGACTACTGGGCTACTACTATCTCCTGGAGAAGAGACTGCTATCTCTTCTCCAGGGGAACTTCCCGACCCAGGAATCGAACTGGGTCTCCTGCATTGCAGGCAGATTCTTTACCAGCTGAGCTACCAGAGACACTCTGCTTGAAATATTTGCATGCGGTCAGCCAGCCCCAAGCCAGGCCAGCCCTGGCTTCCCAATTTATCTCCTTGATCGTCTCACCACAAACAACAGTGACTCTGCACCCCCAGCCAATCAAGTTATTTCCATTTTTCTCTTCCCTGTTCTCTTCCTATAAAGTTTCGTGCCTTCCTCCTCAGGGTGCAGCTCTTCCAAAACAGGCTGTCCACTTCATGAAGGGTCAAACAAAGTGTGTTTATGTTACCTCAGTTGTCTTCTTTAATCATCATTTATTTGTTTTTTAATTTCTCCAAAGTTTTTATTTGATCAGGTCTTCCCAGGTGGCGCTAGTGGTAAAGAATCTGCCTACCAATGCTGGAGACGTAAGAGATGCAGGTTCCATCCCTTGGTCAGGAGGATCCCCTGGAGAAGGAAATGGCAGCCTGCTCCAGTATTCTTGCCTGGAAAATCCCTTGGACAGAGGAGCCTTATGGGCTGCAGTCCATGGGGGCGCAAAGGGCTGGATGTGACTGAGCGCACACACACACCACTGCATGTAACTGCTTTACAATGTCGTGCTAGTTTCTGCTGTACAACAAAGTGAATCAGCTATGTAATCATCATTTTAAAATCAGTCCTCCCTCCCTTCCTTTCTTACTTTGTAATGTTCTTTTTACCAAGGGCCCTATAGGACAAAAGGCAAATAGGAAAACTTTTTGATGCAAAAAAAAAAAAGAACAACAATTTTATCAACTATTTCTTAATAAACACATGTGGATTCCACTCTTTCCTAATCTTTAAGCAAGTTGTCATCACAGGGAGGCATGGCATATTTTTTCTCCAGCTTTAAATACTCCCAGACAGTATATTGTATCTCAGCTTCAGAGACATAACATAATAGCTGGTTTCATGCCCACAACAGTTATATGAAGTGTTTCCAGAGAAAGTGTTTCCAGTTACTGGTGTCCTCTTCAGATACCATCTTATCCACCATATCGAATCTGTGGGAGCTGCTCTACTGGAATTTAACTGGGGCATAGCCGTCACCTCCAGATGCCTGAATTACTAGCTAGAGCTCAGATATCACAGTTCCCTTTGATGTCACACACACACACACACACACACACACACACACACGTATCAGTGAAGTGCAGGCTCTTGTCTTGGCTTTGGAGATTTCAGCTGGTATCTCTTTAAGTATGTGTCAGATTTATTTTGAATCTTGACTAATTCTACCCTCTACATTTAAACAAAAATGAGGTAAGGAAATCAAAGTGATTGTAACTGTCCCATGTAATCCAGATTTCTCTTCTACTGTTAAGTATGCTCTGACCCTTTCAGCTTTAGCAACACACAGTGGTTTGGACGGAGCTAAGATGGGGACCCTAAGTCATTCCAGACGTGGGAATGCAGAAGGACAGATCTGTGTTCTAGGAAGATGAAATCATGCATTCACAGAGTACATACTGCCTAAAGAATCTCTTAGGCCTTGTCTGCTGTTTATAATGGAGGAGGAAATGGCAACCCACTCCAGTATTCTTGCCTGGAGAATCCCCTGGACAGAGGAGCCTGGTGGGCTTCAGTCCATGGGGTCCCAAAGAGTCGGACCCCACGGAGCACACATGGGGATGGGCTGTTTGTAAAAGTTTGTCAGATAGACTCTGATGTTTAAAATATGGGTAATGGAGGTGCGTTCTGTCTTTGAGGAAAAAGTATATTGGAAAGTGTATCTATCCTGTAATAAGGATTTCATTTCTGCACATTCATGATCGAGGGAACTTGGTCAGTGTGAAATTGTCAGGCAGTGGGCTCTGGGTGTGGACACATTATTCATACTAGAAGGTAATTAGTATTTTTAGCAAATGTTGAAAAAGTAACATGAGCCTGAAATCATTCTGTATCAATGTCATCTATTGGATTCGAGACAATTTAATGTGTAACTTACAACAACATGATATAAAATTTTACTGTAAAACTTAAATTTGACTGTACTATAGTTTCCCTTGATAAGCCTAATCTTTAAAAAAAAAAAAAGGCAAGCTTTCTGCATAGATAGAATTTAAGATGTTTGCCTTTACTCTCAACATTTAAAAAGTTCTCTGAAAGTGTAATTAACAACTTAAAATGTTACTGCAACCTAAAGTATATAATTTGAAGCCATTTGTAGTTAGTTTAAGTAAAGGCAAGGTTCAAATTAACAGCATTCTTATTTTCTTTAAAACAAAGCGCAGACACAGACTTGATGAATGTTGGCTCCATCATTACATTTGATCCTTTTGGGATGAATAGCACCAATTTAGTTTAAGATTATTACAGACTAGGCAGCTCTCTGACCACATAGGTAGAAACAAAGCCTGCAGGTGAATCTTATATGGTCTCTGTTCTTGAGACGAGTACAGAATTCCCATTACTTATTCTCTCCAAATAAAAGAGAAATCAAGACATCTTCTAAACAGTGCTATATCTTCTGGCAAATGACTATAATGTTTTTAGCATTTAATGAAGAGTTTAAAAATATTGCCTTACTAGTTAGTACGTTAAGACACGTTTTACAGACCTTTTCGATCCTTGGCTCCTCGAGGACCCCCCAGAGGTGATGGCTCTCAGAGGACCGTTTCTTCTTTCCCGGGGGAGCAGAGGTGGCCTCGTCTCCTCGTGACACACTGCTCGGTCCGTGGTCACTTTGAGGCAACTGTGGCCTCAGATCCCATCTGTCCTGTCCTCCACTCAGCTATATTTGGTAACTGAACTCATGTTTCCGCAGACGGCCCTGGCCAGGGATTCCAGCAGCCCAGCTCCGAGGGCTGGGTTCTTAGAAATTAAAGGCTCTGGGTGTAGAGGGAACTATATTTATGGATCTAATAAACGTGGGATTTACGCGTGTTTCTCTGCTCTCTGACCTTGTGACTGGAAATCACCACTTGTCTTTTAAACATATTCTCAATCAATTAAAATGTGCAGTGTGTGAATCTAAGGAGAAAAAGCGACCCTCTTAAGGAAGGCTCTTCTGACTATAATCTTCTGCTCTGTGCATTTAACTTAGTCACGTGGTAGATTATCCTAAAATATCCAGTAGCTATTTAGAAATTAAGGCACCTGTCAAATGGAGAGGAGAGCCCCCCCGATCTCTCACTTCAGTTTGTTAATTGAAAACTATCATATGGCTTTGTGTATGTGCAGGACATAGTCCAGCACAGGACTAAGGAGACAGGAGACAGGCATGAACACACCGGAGCCTGAATCTCACACACCATGCAGTGCTGAGCACTCAGTCCAGGGCTTCGCACATCCTCACTGTCTAGCAAGCATCTGCTGATAGAATAACTAGGTGTTGAACAGATATTGTTCAGGACAACTCTGAACTCTCCTATACTTGTAAAAAAATGTCTCATTACTTATTCTGTAGCATCACATTGTAACATGTTCTAATATTTTGAACTTCCAAAGAACAAAACAGAAAGCTTTTCTGTTCCAAGGTCAGGCAGCAGAGTCAAATAGAAGGGGCAGAAAATAATTACACAAAAGCTCCTGGTGCAGTATTGGAATGAACTGCCACTTCTTCCTTTGTCTGGATAATATTGTTCTAGTCGATGCAGGTTCTTATCTAGATAATTTTTTTTTCTTTACAAAAATATATTTTATTTTTTAAAAACTTAAAAAAAATTTTATTGGGAGATATTTACTTTCAAAGTAATTTTTTTTTGATGGTGGAACACTTAGAAAGGGCTTCTCTTAAAGTTTCCTTTACAGGTAGTTCTGGTCCTTTCTAACCAGTCCTTGAATATAGGCACATTCCTGGGCTGTTTCAATGCCTTGAGGCGGGTGGGGGGCGTAGTGACTGGAAAAACAAAAGTGTTTATGTTTCCTTCTTACTAAAACCCTTAAGATAATAGTAAAAACCCAGTAGGATAAGAGTTGGGAGAGAAGACAGTAGAAGATTCTAGAAATGGACAGAATGGCTGGGAAATGGGTAATACATAGATGAATGGTTTAATTAAATTGGGAAGTTAAGTGCCTGCAGGAGGAGGTACCTTGGGGAAGCAGTGATTTGTTCAGAATCACAGAAAGACTGGAATCGTAGGCACCTGGCCCCACCCTGAACATCATTCTAATTGTCAAGTCTTGGTGTTGCTGGAGCGGCCGGCGCTGAGAGCTGGATTTGACTGAAAGAACCCCCACCGAACAGTCAGACCTGCAGCTGTTTCCACACCCTGAAGACCACCCTTAACCCTTGGAGAGGACAAGAGCTGTGTTCTCTGGAGTGTACAAGACAGTCCCCAGGACTGGGGCCACAACACAGCAGAAGGAAAGGGTGAGGCCCAGAGGAAAGGTTCTGGGAGCTGGGTGAGGGGAAGGGACAGGGGCTTGGACTAGTGTCCTATTTCTAGAACAGAGGAATGCTGGGAATGTGGAAAAACAGTAACATTCGATATAGCTTGGCATTGCTGTGTCTGTGACTTGAATATCTGTACTTCTGGTGTCTAAAAATGTCACGATCAAAAATTAACGAAAACCTCTGTTGTGTCCTGTGGCAAAGTGCAAGGGAAAGAGATGACAGGAATCAAAATGTTGTGAGCTCTCCAGGGTGTTACTTTAATTAAGGAAAGAGTTGCTGAGAGCAAGGAGGCTGGTGGTTATGAAGGCCAGTGGACAATGAATGCAGTAGCAATCTCCTCCCCTCCCCCTTCTCCCCCATTCTTTCCTCCTCCTCCTCCATTTTAAGATAAGTGGATGCTAACCCTATGACCCAAGCTTCATCTCAGCATTTTAACAGATTTTATTGTTGTGTTAATGATAAATTATTCAGGAGGCGCCACGTGTGTTTTCTGTCTGCATCAGACTGCACCTAGGCTGCTGCTGCTGCTGCTAAGTCGCTTCAGTCGTGTCCGACTCTGTGCGACCCCATAGACGGCAGCCCACCAGGCTCCCCCGTCCCTGGGATTCTCCAGGCATGAACACTGGAGTGGGTTGCCATTTCCTTCTCCAGTGCATGAAAGTGAAAAGTGAAAGTGAAGTCACTCAGTCGTATCCGACTCTGTGCGACCCCATAGACGGCAGCCCACCAGGCTCCCCCGTCCCTGGGATTCTCCAGGCATGAACACTGGAGTGGGTTGCCATTTCCTTCTCCAGTGCATGAAAGTGAAAAGTGAAAGTGAAGTCACTCAGTCGTGTCCGACTCTGTGCGACCCCATAGACGGCAGCCCACCAGGCTCCCCCCTCCCTGGGATTCTCCAGGCATGAACACTGGAGTGGGTTGCCATTGCCTTCTCCTGCACCTAGGCAATAACTTGCAAATCCTGGCTTCATTTTAAAACCCACCTGAAGTGTGTGCTAGGACATGCACACTCGTGCTAATATTTTTCTCTTATTAACACATTACCAAGAAGATGCACATCCTTGCAGTTTTTAGGAAGAGAAGAGAAGAGAGTGCGGTCTAGTGAGCATTCACTGTACACAATGACAAGAAGAACCATAACGTGTAACTGATAAATTAGTGGCTCATCGTTTTTCATTGTTGTGGCGTCATTCACAAAGGAATGAAAATACATTTCCCCTTCCTCTTTCTGGAAAGTATAGCCAAGTTTTATGATCCTTGGTCACAGGAGACAATTCAGACCTTTTTGTAGAAATGAAAAGTTAAAAGTTGCAGGTGTGAAAACCATCAAAGCAACTGAAGTTGGTGTGTAGATGGGAACAGTATTGTTGGTGTATCTGCAGGGAGGTGGGGGCTGAGGCTTCTGGGGAAGATGCCTTCTCAGACCCTGGAGGGGCAGAGGGGTGGCAGGTTCTGTGCTGGCCCAGGAGGCTGATGAGAGCACCGTGGCCTGGCGCCCAGGTGGCAGGGGTGGGCTCCTCCACCTACCGATGGACTCGGGGCGGACAGTACGTCTCACCATGAATCTCACGTGGATGTGCTGTTTCTCAGCCCAGAGGGAGCCCTGGCCCACATGTCGCTGGAGTGCCAGGTTCCCAAAGGCCTGGAAGCCATGAGACTGTAAGAAGAATAACGAAATAAAAAGATAGTTGTGGTCCTGAGATGCATCAAAGATAGATACGATTTTATTCAAAAAGACAAAATGACTTTTCCTGAATAACGTGAGCATGGAGCAAACCATGCTTGTTTAGCGGGTATTGTAAGAATCGGGACACAAAAGTTCTTTTCCTTAGAAGAGACTCTTGACCAAGGCTCGTAAGTTATCGTGGGAAGGTCTGGGGATGTTAAGGATGAGAACTGTGTGTGCGCAGTCATGCCATGTGAGGCCCACTTTTATTTACTGTCAGAGCCATTTCTGTGAGCACTAAGTCTGGGGTGGGGTTGTGACCCCTCCCCTAGGTCTCACTTAGTTCATCTTCCAAGTGGCTTCTTCTCTGTGTGACAGTCCCTGCTCTTTCCGAGGCCTGCACTGAGCGGCCCGCTCTCTGTCCACGTGTTCTCAGGGAAGCCTCCGGCAGTGGCTGAGCGCCTGCTTCCCTCTAGGTGTGTGGCCCGTGTCCTCGTGACGTCAGCCTGCTGTCTGTGTCCCTGCCCCAGGTGTACCCCACCTGCCTAGGGCAGGCTAGCTTCACCACCTACCCGCCCTGTTCTCACAGGTGACCCAGTGGGCCTGCTCCCCCTTGATCAGCCTGGACTAGTGCTACTTTCTAATGAATTATTGAGAAAATTAATGTCTTAGAACAATAAATATGTATCACCTCACACTGTTTCTGTGTGTGAGGAATGCTGTCCAGTCTGAGCCTGCTGACCCCTAGGTCGGGGTATCATGAATTGACATCCAGGTGTTACACGTGGCTCCTTTGTTCTGAAAGCAGGACTGGGCTCTGGAATCTGCAAGGGTGTCACTCATGTGCATATTTCGGTGCACAGGTGTATAAACTTCCATTTAGACTATAAGGGCCCTGGTTTTTCAGACAAACACTAGGCGAAGATAATCAAAGCTTTTGTGATGGAAGGGATGTGAAAAGGACCTGCCCCTTCATTCTTCTTTGATGTTTTCTCACCCTGGGGGCCCAGAAAGCTCTGAAAACCCTCTGGTTTTCCAGGAGCTGATCCCCTTCCCCTCTTTCTGAATATTTTCCTTCCCCTTCACTCGCGGTATGGTCTGCCAGCAAACAGGGATCATGGGACAGCACATAAAATAGTAAACTGAGAAATCAGGAATCAGATAAAATTAGAGGCATAAAATGCTTGCAGAGTTGTTCTGATGATCACTTGTTGGCCCGTTTGGCCATCCTGGGAACAGATGTCCTTCAAACCATGGACAGGCTTCCTGTGTCTTCCCCCTCCCGTGTATGTGGCTTGGACACAGGTCACAGGATCAGGTGTGACCCAGAGCCTTGTTTGTTTAAACAGGTTATGTCCATCTGTGTGTGTGTGCTCAGTCGCTCAGTCGTATCCGACCCTTTTGTGACCCCCGTGGACTGTAGCCTGCCAGGCTCCTCTGTCCATGGGATTTTCCAGGCAAGAACATTGGAGTGGGGTGCCATTACCTTCTCCAGGGCATCTCCCTGACCTAGGGATCAAACTTGCGTCTCTCGAGTCTCCTGCATCGGCAGGTGGACTCCTTACCACTGAGCCACCTGAGAAGGCTTGTGTCCATCTGTACATAGCAGTAAACTTCAGATTTGTCCCTCATGAGTTATGCTTTAGGAACTGTGGTTAAATCTGCTGCATTCGTGTAGCCTAAGCCTGCAGGTCGTCTTTTGATCACAGGCTTCTGTTACCTGGGATGTTTTCCAGTTTGTGTATGTGCACAAAAATGACTCGAGGAAAGTAACTTTATCACAGTGGTCATCCAAGGAGGGTTGACATTTCTGAGAATAGATTCTATAGTGCATAGTTTAAATGGATATTGTGGCCCAGTTAGGAATTATGATCTTCAGCAGAAATAATCTCATTTTCAGCTTGACTCTTAGGGCCCAACTGTAGAGAAGTTTTATTCTTCAGGGCTTAAAAACCAGTGACATTAATTTCAAAGTGGTGTTTATTGGATTTAAGCAAAATACATTTAACATTTTTTAGAAAGAATAACATGGGTATCATTGAATAATGAGAAAAGTACAGATTGTGTTTGGAATAGTGATACAAATTTTGAAAAAAAATAGTAAATAGAAATTGTCTATTGAAAGAAGACTATGGCATGGACAGCTGAGTTTTATCCAAGTTATAGAGGTCGGCTTAATTAACGCCTGAAGACTTAATTAATTCTCCTATTGATGAGTCAAAAGAGAAAAGTAGATGGCCATTACCATAGGTTATTAACGAGCCTTTAGACAAAATTTAACACCCACTCTGACTTAAAACGGAGACGGCGACGGCACCCCACTCCAGTACTCTTGCCTGGAAAATCCCATGGACGGAAAAGCCTGGTAGGCTACAGTCCGTGGGGTCACGAAGAGCCGGACACGA
The DNA here is from genome assembly GCF_016772045.2 of Ovis aries. Lineage (NCBI taxonomy): Eukaryota > Metazoa > Chordata > Mammalia > Artiodactyla > Bovidae > Ovis > Ovis aries. Next base: position 112,366,122 of record NC_056055.1, read on the forward strand.
CTGAGCGACCTCAGTTTCACTTTTCATTTTCATGCCTTGGAGAAGGAAATGGCAACCCACTCCAGTGTTCTTGCCTGGAGAATCCCAGGGACGGCGGAGCCTGGTGGGCTGTTGTCTATGGGGTCGCACAGAGTCGGACACGACTGAAGCGACTTAGCAGTAGTGGCTTAGTTAAAAAAATCCCTCAGTGGGATGGGGAGAGGAGGGTTCCCCTGTCATATGGTACATTAATCATATTGAAGGGTATGTGTATGTGGTCCAGCCTTGTGTATACACAGATTCATTTACACACACCTAAGAGGCACCGCATAGTGACACAGGGAACACCAAGCACAAAATGCATGCCTTAACCTGTTCTTGAGAAAAGAGGAGGCAGAGTAAGGGAACAAGTGGAGTGTTATGGGAAGAGCTGATTTTGTAATATAAAAAATCCTCCATAAAAAATTCTACAAATGTTGTACAACCTCAATTAAAATAGTATTTTTGTGTGTGTGGAACTGGGAAAACTGATGTGAGTTTATCCAGAGGAATTATTGTGGCAAAATATGCAGGAAGATTGTAAGAAAGGGGACAGGGCTGGAGAGGAGCTCTTTGAGACCGATGACATGCGCACCAGCTCCTAGTAGATGAGAAACAGGGGTGGGATGAGGGCTTGAATGGGATGACGTCTTACTCTTGTGTAGGAAGAACATTTCCCTGAAATGGCTGCGCATAGTCAATAATTACATCTGCTTCTTGTTCTGTCCAGTTCCACTGCCTGGCGCTCATTACAGTTTAAGAACTGATAGCCACTTCACTTCCTGCAGCAGAAAGCAAGCTCACTGGGCTCACACAAATTGAACAGAAAAAGGGATGTGGGATGAGTGAATAAGTAAGCAGTTACAGGACATATTCAGGACAGGATTAGGATAAGAACAGTGTACACTTTGGTGTGTGTAACATCCTCATGTATTATATAGATATGTAGATAAACATACCACCATATATCGACGTCTGTTATTTCTCTCTTTCTGGCACATAACTGACACATTTTTAAGTTTTCCTGGAGGGTGACAGTGGTCAGCCTGGGAGCAAGTGCTCTCAGACTGTGAGCAGGCCTGGGCAGGACATGACCCCGAGGTGGCCTTGCAGTGTTACTTCTAAAAATGGCATCAGACATTATCTTGACTATGATTGTTGTTTCTCTTTATTCTTTGCCTAATTAATTGTAGTAATTTTTAACATGTACTTTCTAATATACCAAGACGTGAGATGGAAAAACGGTCCCAAATATTTTGTTAAGGGCAACAGGCACATTCCATCCTTGTTATTGTCTGTGGAGGGTTAGATTAAAACTTTCAACTCCTTTTTTCCTATACTTGGCATTTGTGTGCATTCATTACATGAACCATCAAAAAAAAAAAAAAAAAGTTAACCACACAATGAGCTAAAGCCATTTTAATTTTTTTACATCCTTTCTTGCCTGGTGAACCTACAAGAGAGTAAAAAATTTTGAAGTCATTTAGGTATAAAATATAGAGTAATCAAGAAATTCTGAATTCAGTATGTTTCAATTCAGAGAGTTAAAAATAAACTTCACTGATGTTAGTACCTTAAACCAGAGTCCCTCTTCCAAGGGGCGGGCCTGCTTGCTGATTTGCCGCTGTTTAATCTGAGCAAATGGCAGATTAAATGACTCTGCATCTGCGACCAGTCCTCTTCGCCTGGCCGACATCAAAATGGCACGTCCTTTGACCCACTTCATCCCAGGTCTGCTCCAAGGACATAATTTCAACTATAGCAAGAGCTGTATGCAAAATACATTCAATTCCACGTTGCTTACAGTAGCAGGAAGCTGAAGCAACTCAAATACAGTTTGTGGAACAGCTTAGCAAAGTCAGGGAGTTTTGAAATGGCCACAAAAAGTGACTTTTTTGAAGTATTTACATTAGGTAGGAAAAAGGAAAACAGGAAAGAAACCAACAGTTTTCACAGTTTGAATATAACTTAATTAAAACAATCTTTGCGTGGCTGAAAGTTCTAATAGTTTACATTGAAATGCTTCACTATTTTCTACAAATGTAAAGACTTCCCCAAACTGTATGAGGCTCTTTGATTGTTGTTGTTGTTGTTGTTGTTGTTAGAGGGGAAGGCAGATCTGCCAGGATAATTCAATGTCTAATAGTGGCTTTGAGACTTCACAGCCTCCTCCCAGCTGACAGCCTCTGCTTCTCCTAGAGTTCTTGTTTTCTCTGCCTTGGGGAGATGTGGGGTGGGGAGCATCAGACTTGCCTGGGGAGCATTTGCTGCAACAAGCGGGGACATGGGGACAGCTGCCCACAGCTTCAGGGGCAGCTCCCCACGAAGCCTGCCCTGGACCATGTGGCCGGGACTCCCTGGGGAAAGCAGACAGGAAGGAAGAATGTGTCAGAGGGGGAAAACGGCTGTCGGAGCAGAGAACGATTTAGATGCTGAAAAAAGGCCAGCGTGGGGGCCAGTTGCTGTCCACAGAAACCCCGGGTCCGCCCTGGCCCGCTGCAGCTGGACTCGCTCTTTGCTCAGCGCCTGCTATTCTGGGAAGGAATCTGCAGGGAGCTGGCGGGTCTTCAGCCCCGAGGTTTCCTCTGATGGACTGACGAGCAGGTGTTGGAGAAGCCTGTGTCAGAAATGTCACACACCCGGGGGCTCATGTTACTCCTATCACTGGGACTGCAGTTTAGCTAGAACGTGTCGTTTCTTATCAAGGAGTCTTCCTGCTGGAGGAAAGTGGAGGAGGCTATTTACAACACTTCCAGGCAATTGCTTGTCCATAGACACAGCCTATGCTAGAGTCAATACCATGTTTATCTCCAATTTATCGATCGAAAATTGTACCCATGACTGTACAGCCGATACATACATGAATGTAATCCAGAATGACCTTTTTGAAGAAAGGATGTTGACAGTTTAATCCTAAAAAATATTAAACTCCCTTGGGTTAATTTGATCTCACCAGCAACTTGTCAGAAAAGCATTACAACAGTGATCCTGTCGGTATTAAAAGGAAAAAAGCATATGTAAAGTGTCAGATGGTCAAACACTTCAGGAGTAAAATTTGTTATGCTATTTTTATATTGTTTTGGTTTCTTGATTTTTCAAGAAAATTTATCCAAAGCAAAAGAAACACGTATATGAATTATTCAAATTTTCAGTAAAAATAAGGAAATTTAAATAAGGCCAACATGTCCAATATAGTTCCCACCATGTGCAGAGTGACCACTGACATCCTTCTGTGGGGTCTGGGGTCTGCCTCCTCACTTTACTTTGGTGGCTCCCCTCGTCCACGGCCACCTTGATCTTTGGTTCAGCCACACAGGTGTCTCTGCTGTCCCTGGATGGTCTCACTGCCTCAGTGCCGGGCTGCCCTTCTAACACAATGTTCTTCTTGCTTCTCTTATTATTAGTTACATTCCCCACTAGAACAGAAGCTCTAAAGAAGGGGTTTTGTGTTTTGTTTGCTTTTCCATCAACCATGTATAACAAGTGCCTGGGACATAGTCTTTAGATTGTCAATAATGCCTGCAAAGGAATGCCTGGAAAATATGATGTTTGGGTGCAGTCGGCCTGATGCTGCTGTTGCCGCTCAATCAAATTATCCGCTTTTCACATGCTTGTTGTTGTTCAGTCACTAAGTTGTGCCCAACTGTTTGCAACTCTTTGAGACCTGATGGACTACAGCCCATCAGGTTCCTCTGTCCTTTACTATCTCCTGGAGTTTGCTCAGAATCATGTCCATTGAGTTGGTGATGCTATCTAACCATCTCATCCTGTATCACCTGCTTCTCCTCTTGCCTTCAGTCATTCCCAGCATCAGGGTCTTTTCTAATGAGTCAGCTCTTCCCATCAGGTGGTCGAAGTATTGGAGCTTCAGCTTTGGCATCAGTCCTTTCAATGAATATTTGGAGTTGATTTCCTTTAGGGTTGGCTGGTTTGATCTCCTTGCTGTTCAAGGGACTCTCAAGAGTCTTCTCCAGCAACACAGTTTGAAAGCATCAATTCTTTGGTGCTCAGCCTTCTTTATGGTCCAACTCTCACATCCATGCATGACTACTGGAAAAACCATGGCTTTGATTAAACAGACCTATGTCAGCAAAATGATGTCTGCTTTTTAACATGCTGTCTAGTTTCGTCATAGCTTTCCTTCCAAGGAGCAAGCATCCTTTAATATTGTGGCCTAGTCACCATCCGCAGTGATTTTGGAGCTCAAGAAAATAAAATCTGTCACTGTTTCCATTTTTTGTCATCTGTTTGCCTTGAAGTGATGGGACCCAACAGCATGATCTTCGTTTTTTGAATGTTGAGTTTTAAGCCAACCTTTTCACTCTCCTCTTTCACTCTCATCAAGAGGCTCTTAAGTTCCTCTTTGCTTTCTGTCATTAGAGTGGTATCATCTGTATATCTGAGGTTGTTGATGTTTCTCCAGGCAATCCTTATTCCAGCTTGTGAGTTATCCAGCTGGGCATTTCACATCTTGTACTCTGTGTATAATTTAAATAAGCAGGGTGACATTATACAGCCTTGACTTACTTCTCTCCCAGTTTTGTTCCACATGCTATGTAACTCTAAATTAGATATTGAACTTTGGAATTATTGGGTCATTTTTAGTAAAAATAATTTAATGATTAAATGTTGGTGTTTAGTTGCTCAGTTGTGTCTGACTCTTTGTGACCCCATGGACTATGGCCCACCAGGCTCCTCTGTCCATGGGATTTCCCAGGCAAGAATACTGGAGTGGGTTGCCATTTCCTTCTCCAGGGGATCTTCCCGACCCAGGGATGGAAGCTGTGTCTCCTGCATTGGTAGGTGGATTTCTTTACCACTGAGTCACCTGGGAAGCCACAATGATTAAACAGAAACCTGCTGAAAAACCAAAAAAGAAAAAACCCCAAACCGCAAACAAAAAGACCCCAAGGCACTAAGACCTGCATCTGCCTCACAGCTCAGGGAAGGACCCCCAATCTAGCACCCCATTCATGGTTCCTGGAGAGAATAATAATAATATAAGAACAACAACAACAATAATAATACATGCATCCTATTGCTTTGTCCTTGGCCTCTTTACAAGAACTAATTCATTTACTCGTTTAACACCTCCATGAGTTGGGCCATATTGTCTGGATGGATTTCACAGATGAGAATCTGAGGCCAGTTCCCTACCTCATCTGCTATCCTTGGAGCTAATGCGTAGGGGAGCTGGTATGAGACAGATCATCTGAATCAGAATACTCATTTGTCACCATGAAGCTATGGTGTTTGGGAGCACTAAAAAGAGATGAAATATGAACAGGCAGATCTAATCTGAAAGCTATGAAGTATGGTTAATGGATTTTAAACCGGGGAGTTACATAATTAGGCTTACACGTGGGAGGAAGTACTTGGGCAGACAGATGCGGAGCTCATTCCCATCAAGGGAACGGGTGATACAAAAGGAACGTAGAATTCAGCTGTGTGTGATCCAGAGGCCTCTGTGGGCTGAGAGGTTCCATCCCTGGGTTGGGAAGATCCCCTGGAGAAGGAAATGGCAACCCACTCCAGCATTCTTGCCTGGAGAATCATGGACAGGGGAGCTTGGTGGGCTACAGTCCATGGCATCATGGAGTCTGACACACTGAGGGACTGAGCATGCACACAGATGTAATAAGAAGCGGATTTGGAAGGGAATCATGTAGCTGAAGTCAAGGGAGAAGAGACCCTTTCAAAGAAGAAATGCCATGAAAATCTCAGACATTGACAACAGGTCAGTAACTCAAGAACTAAACAGGGCTGTTTGGATTTGGCCGTCCATAGCTTGTCGCTGGTGGTGTTTGGCAGAGGAGCTCTATGCAGATTCAGTCTAAGGTTAGGTCAGCTCAACCGCCTTCAGGAGTTTGAAAGGGAAGGAGTAGAGATGGAGCGTGTACACCCTGCAAGTTCCCACAGGGAAAGAGAGGAAGTGAAGTGGGGTGCGGGCTCATTCTCACAGGTGTTTCAAAAATGGAAGTGGATTGGTTATTTTAATGGAGTTGATGGTAAATGTTAGTTGTACTGAATTCTTATTGTTGTAACAAATTCCAACTAACTTACTGGATTAAAACACACAAATTTGTTTTCTTTCAATTCTGAAAATCAGAAGTCTAAAGTCAAGGTGTTAGCAGGGCTGTGTTACATCAGGGGGTTTGGGGGGATCTGTTTCCTTGTCTTTTCCAGCTTGTAGAGGTTCCTCAATACCGGTCATGTGCCCACCCCCATCTCTAAGCCAGTAGCATGGCACTTCTCTCCTCTCTAACCTGCCTGAGATCACATTGGGCCTCTTGGATAATCCAGGATAATCTCCCATCTCAAAGTCCTTAAATGAATGAATGACATTTGCAAGTTCTTTTGGCTGTCTAAGGTAATGTTCACAGGTCCTGCAGATTAGGGCATGGACTTCATTCACTGGGGGCCATTTATTTGTCTACTACAGTCTATTCTCTGCCCAGAAAAACTCATGTCTGTTTCACATGAAAAATATAGTCACCCCATCCCAAAGTCCCCCAAAGCCTCAACCCATGATGGTATCACCTCAAGTCCAAACTTTCATCTAAATCTTTTCAGCTCAGCACATCCAAATATCATCAGCCAAATTATTTAAATCAGGTATGGGTGAGGCTGCTGCATATGAACCATTCTCAGTCTTTGATTCTCACTCCTTTCCATCAAAGTAGCGTGGAGCTAGAAGGCAGGTTATCTGTGCCCAAGATGGAACATTGTGACAGGGTCAGGGTATCAGTTATGAACATCCTTGTTCAGAAAAGAAGAAAATGAAAAAAAAAGAAGTTACTGGTTGGTCCCAAGAAATTAAAATTTCTAGCAATCAATCCTCTCTGGCTCTGGGCTCTGCCTTCTGGCCTTGAGGTTCTGACCTTGGGGTCATCCTTCCTTTTTCTTGAAAGGTATCGCACATCCTGAGGCTGGACTCTGGCTTTTTTCTCAGCAAACTTTCTCTCTGCTCTTCTGCTCATCCTGAGGCTGTCTTTTTACCCTTTGTTGTGGAGGCTGCTTATCCAGTTAAGGGAATTATTTTATTAGTTGTAGGTTTGTTGTGTCCTTGGGAGCAAGTGAATTCAGGCTCATTTTAAACCCTCCCTCCGTCACTCTTTACTGTCTTTATGGGACAGATTACAAGGGAGTACTGGTTCTTCAGCTGCCAGGCTCAAAACCTTCAAGCAAGCTACCTTTGAGCTCTGTGTCATTTGTCATATTTATGATTGATTTAAATTTTTTGTGTGATTATTTGATTAGTATCCATCTTAGCCACCAGATTGTTTATTCCATGAAGTTTGTTACCATTAGTGTTTTTGCTCATTGTCTTTGTTGTTGTAAGTATAAGTGCATTTTTGATTTTTCTTTTTTTTCCCAAGAGTGCTATTTACATAAAATATAGTCTATTTAGAGGTGACAAAATAAAACACATTAGCCACATTTAGTAAATATTCTATTCTAAGGTCAAAATAGCAACCACAATGGGGTAGTTTTCAGTCTTTGACATTTATAGTTTATAAAACCACAATATCGTGAGATACTCAGATTAAACAGTATTAAAAATAATTGGATTGCCCTCTCTTCTTTCCCTAACGATAAGTAAATTATGTGTTTATTTGGAGAGTATTGATGGTTCACAATAATCCTCTTTTTAAAGTTAGCATATCATGCAGTATTTTTCAGGAAAATGACAAAATTAATATTGAGTGAAATAGCAAAAGCTAGGTAAGTGCTTTGAAACAAAAAATAACGTGCTGGGAATTTTTCTGCTCAGTGTATCTGTGTATCTATAAAGTGATAAACACATAAATGATCGTTCAGCATACTTACTTAGAGCAGTTTGGTGATGGTGGGAAAGCATTATTTTCCCTATGGCTGTCAACAGGTGTCATTACCAGATGGTTTCTGAAATGAACCAGATTTCTGATGCTTTGCATGCATAGATATGTTTGTATCCAGAATAATGGCCTTAGAATCAGATTTTAAGTTGAGATCCTGGCTCTGCCTTTTAGCACTGGACGTGTTACTTTGTCCCACTGAGCCCAGTTTTTCTTGTTATGAAATAGTAATTGCACTGTGTCTTTATGTAGGATAGTTGTAATGCTGAAATGAGGTTATTTTTGAAATTCATAGCAGACTGCCTGCTATGATAAGTACTCTTCAAAGATGACTTCCCTGGTAGTCCAGTGGTTGAGAATCCACCTTCCAATGTTGGAGAGCCTAGTTCGATCCCCAGTCAAATATTCATTGGAAGGACTGATGCTGAAGCTCCAATACTCTGGCTACCTGATGTGAAGAACTGACTCTTTGGAAAAGACCTTGATGCTGGGAAAGATTGAAGGCAGGAAGAGAAGGGGACAACAGAGGATGAGATGGTCAGCTGCTGTCACCAGCTTGATGGACATGAGTTTGAGCAAGCTCAGGGAGTTGGTGATGAACAGTGAAGCTGGAATGCTGCAGTGCATGGGGTTGCAAAGAATTGGACACTACTGAGCAACTGAACTGAACTGACTCAACAAAGAGTGGCTGTTGATATAATTAAAACACCAATGATGCTGATAATAAAAAAAAATAGCAACAATATCCTTGTAGAAAATGTAGTCATAAATCTGTAACATTTATTTTAACTGGTTGATTTTTATTTTATATATTCCAGTTTACTAAAAGATTTTGTTGAATCTAACTTTTGTGATTGATGGAGACTCCTTGCTTGTCACACACTTACATGAGAAGTCATTCAACAGGGACAGTAGCTGCTTCTACCTGGTAGAATGCTGTCTCGCAGATTTTATGCGACATGAAGGACAGTTTGCATAGTTCTCAGACAGTCTTGATGAACTAGCCAGGACTTCAAGTGTCATGCTGAAGAGGAGTGATGAGAGGGGTAACCTTTCTCTCTCGCTGATCTCAGTGGGGAAGCTTTGAGTTTCCTGTGCATGCTGAGTTGCTTCAGTCATGTCCAGCTCTTTGTGATGCTGTGGACCATGGCCCGCCATGAGCCTCTGTCTGTGGGATTCTCACTGCTAAGTATAATGTTTCCTATAAGTTTTTTGTACATGGTCTTTATCTAGTTGAGGAAGTTCCTCTCTATTCATAATTTATTGATTTTTTAAAATTGTGAGTGGATGTTGGCTTTTGTCAAATGTTTTCTTTTCATCTCTTGATATGATCATTTGATGTTTCTTTCTTAGCCAGTTGATGAGTTTTAAACCATCCTTGCATACCTGGGATAAATCCCACTTGGTTGTGAAATAGAATTCTTTTTATACATTGTTGAATTTGATTTGCCATGATTTTGTTGAGGACTCTCCAGTCTGTGTTCATGATACATGTTGGTCTGTAGTTTGCTTTTCCTGCAGTGTCTTTTCCTGTTTTGGGATTAGGGTAATGCTGACCTCCCAGGATGAAGTAGCATGTATTTCCTCTACTTCTGTCCTCTGAAAGAGGCTTTAGACAATTGGTATAACTACTTCCTTAACTATTGGGTAGAATTCATCAGTGAGTCTATCTGTGCCTGAAATTTTCTGCTTTGTAAGCTTATTGATTATTGATTGAATGTCTTTAGTAGATAGAGGCCTATTCATATTGCTTATTTCTTCTTGTGTGAGTTTTGGAAGATTGTGCCTTTCAAGAGATGGGTGCAGTTCATCTAGGTAATCAAATTTATTGATGTACAGTTGTTCACAGTATTCTGTGATTATCCTATTATGTCCATAGGATTGTCATGAATGTTCCCTCTTCATTTTTGATATTAGTAATTTTTGTCCTCTCTCTCTTTCCCTTAGTTAGCCTGGCTTAGTGGCTTATCAATTTCTTTGAACTTCTCAAAGAACGAGGTCTTGGTTTTATCGTTTTTGTCTGCTAATATCCTGTTTTCAACCTCATTGATTTCTGCTGCAATTCTTACTATTTTTTTATTTCCTATTGTTAATTTTGGACTAATTTTGCTCTTCTCTTTCTGTCATGGCAGTCCAAGCACAGGCTGGAAAAGAATTTCCAGACACAGCATTGCGGAAGGGAGTGAGTTTATTAAGAGCAAAGAGCAGAGATAAGGGTGGGCACTGAGAGCTCAGTGGACTGGCCTCCTGACAGACCAGGGAGAATTAACAGTTTCTGTGGCTTAGTAGCCAGTTTTTAGAGCCTCAAGGCAAATAAAATCCATGCTGTAAGGTTGGCATTAGGCGATTGGTTAGGGCACTGGAGGGTGAGCACTGAGGTGGGCCTTTTACCTGACTTGGAGTCAGGAGGCTTGCTGATGATGATCAGGGGCCTTTTGTCAACAGTGACGCAGAGGCTCAGTCAGTTCCGGAGGTGACCTTGGCACTGGGCTTGCACCTGTGGCCTAGTTTTCTAAAGTAGAAGCTTGGATTACTGATTTTAGATCTTTCTTTTCTAATGTTGTATGCATTTAATAGTATAAATTTCCTTCTAAGAATTGTTTTCATTGCATTTCACAAATTTTGATGTTATATTTTAACTTTAATTTAGTTCAATATATATTAAAATTTCTCATGCGATATCTTCTTTGGTCCATGTGTTACCTAGAAAAGTGGGGCTCCAGTTATTTTGGACTTTCCAGTTATATTTCTGTTACTGATTTCTAGTTTAAGTCTATTTTCAGCTGTGAGAAGTATTATATGATTATAGACTGATGTCTTTTTAATTCTTTGAAAATAAAAATTACAATCTCTTAACTTACTTTTAAACTACTTTACTTAAAATCAAGTATATCATTATAACAAATGGAGATTTGCAGAAAATATATAACCCATAATCTCAGTACTCAAAGAAAACCATTCTTCAGCTTTCAACATTTTATTATAAAAATTTGCAAACATAAAAGGTTGAAAGGTGTGCCGCAAGTATCCATAGCCCCACCATCTAATTCTATGATTACATTTTATTATATTTGCTTTACATATGTCCATAAATTTTCTATGCCTCTAGTCACCCATCAATCATTTATTAAAAAGAAGATGGAGAGGGAAGAACATTTCAAAGGAAGTTGCAAATGTTCAGTTCAGTCACTCAGTTGTGTCCAACTCTTTGCGACCCCATGGACTGCAGCGTGCTAGGCTTCTCTGTCCATCACCAACTCCTGGAACTTGCTCAGACTCATGTCCATCAAGTTGGTGATGCCATCCAACCACCTCATCTTCTGTCATCCTCTTCTCCTCCTGCCTTCAAACTTTCCTAGCATCACGGTCTTTACCAGTGAGTCAGTTCTTCCCATCAGGTGGCCAAAATATTCGAGTTTCAGCTTTGGCATCAGTCCTTCCAATGAATGTTCAAGGTACATTTCCTTCAGGGTTGACTGGTTTAATCTCCTTGAAGTCCAAGGGACTCTCAAGAGTCTTCTCCAACACCACAATTCAAAAGTATCAATTCTTAGGTGCTCAGCTTTCTTTATGGTACAACTCTCACATTAATACTTGACTACTGGAAAGACCATAGCCTTGACTAGATGGACCTTTGTTGGAAAAGTAATGTCTCTGCTTTTTAATATGCTGTCTAGGTTGGTCACAGCTTTTCTTCCAAGGAGTAAGCATCTTTTAATTTCACGGCTGCAGCCACCATTAGTGATTTTGGAGCCGAAGAAAAGAAAGTAGATCACTGTTTCCATTGTTTCTGCATTTATTTGCCATGAAGTGATGGGACCAGATGCCATGATCTTAGTTTTCTGAATGTTGAGTTTTAAGCCAACTTTTTCACTCTCCTCTTTCACTTTCATCAAGAAGCTCTTTAGTTCCTCTTCATTTTCTTCCGTAAGGGTGGTGTCATCTGCATATCTGAAGTTATTAATTTTTCTTCCAGCAATCTTGATTCCAGCTTATGCTTCCTCCAGCCAACATTTCACATGATGTACTCTACATATAAGTTAAATAAGTAGGGTGACAATATACAACCTTGACGTACTCCTTTCCCAATTTGGAACCAGTCCCATGTCCAATTATAACTGTTGCTTCTTGACCTGCATATAGATTTCTCAGGAGGCAGGTCAGGTGGTCTGGTATTCCCATCTCTTGAAGAATTTTCCACAGTTTGTGGTTATCCACACAGTCAGAGGCTTTGACGTAGTCAATAAAGCAGAAGTAGATGTTTTTGGGGAACTCTCTTGCTTTTGCGATGATTCAACGGATGTTGGCAATTTGATCTCTGGTTACTCTGCCTTTTCTAAATCCAGCTTGAACATCTGAAAATTCATGGTTCATGTACTGTTGAAGCCTGGCTTGGAGAATTTTGAGCATTACTTTGCTAGCATGTGAGATGAGTGTGATTGTGCAGTAGTTTGAACATTCTTTGGCACTGCCTTTTTGGGGGATTGGAATGAAAACTTGACCTTTTCCAGTCCTATAGCCACTGCTGAGTTTTCCAAATTTTCTGGCATATTGAGTGCAGCACTTTCACAGCATCATCTTTTAGGAATTGAAATAGCTCAACTGGAATTCCTTCACCTCCACTAGCTTTGTTCGTAGTGATGCTTCCTAAGGCCAGTTGACTTCGCATTCCAGGATGTCTGGCTCTAGGTGAGTGATCATACCATTGTGATTATCTTGGTCATGAAGATCTTTTTTGTATAGTTCTGTTTTTTCTTCCCACCTCTTCTTAATATCTTCTGCTTCTGTTAGGTCCATACCATTTCTATCCCTTATGTGTCCATCTTTACATGAAATATTCCTTTGGTATCTCTAGTTTTCTTGATGAGATCTCTAGTTTTTCTCATTCTATTGTTTTCCTTTATTTCTTTGCATTGATCACTGAGGAAGGCTTTCTTATCTCTCCTTGCTATTCTTTGGAACTCTGCATTCAAATGAGTATATCTTTCCTTTTCTCCTTTGCCTTTTGCCTGTCTTCTTTTCTCAGCTATTTGTAAGGCCTTGTCAGACAGCCATTTTGCCTTTCTGCATTTCTTTTTCTTGGGACGATCTTGATCCCTGTCTCCTGTACAATGTCATGAACCTCTGTCCATAGTTCTTCAGGCACTCTATCAGATCTAATCCCTTGAATCTATTTGTCACTTCCACTGTAAAATCATAAGGAATTTGATTTAGGTCATACTTGAATGGTCTAGTGGTTTCCCTACTTTGTTCATTTTAAGTCTGAATTTGTCAATAAGGAGCTCATGATCTGAGCCACAAGCAGCTCCCAGTCTTGTATTTTTGACTGTATACAGTTTCTCCATCTTTGCTTGTGAAAAATATAATCAACCTGATTTCGGTATTGACCATCTGGTGATGTTCATGTGTAGAATCTTCTCTTGTGTTGTTGGAAGAGGGTGTTTGTTATGACCAGTGTGTTCCCTTGGCAAAATTCTATTAGCCTTTGCCCTGCTTCATTCTGTACTCCACAGCCAAATTTGCCTGTTATTCCAGATATATCTTGGCTTCCTACTTTTGCATTCCAGTCCCTATGATGAAAAGGGCATCTTTTTTTTGGTGTTAGTTCTAGAAGGTCTTGTAGGTCTTCACAGAACCTTTCAACTTCAGCTTCTTCTGCATTACTGGTTGGAGCATAGACTTGGATTACTGTGATATTGAATGGTTTGCCTTGGAAACAAACAGAGGTCATGCTGGCATTTTTGAGATTGCACCCAAGTACTGCATTTTGGACTCTTTTGTTGACTACGAGAGCTACTCCATTTCTTCTAAAGGATTTTTCCCTGTGGTAGTAGGTATAATGGTCATCCGAATTAAATTCGCCCATTCCAATCCATCTTAGTTCGCTGATCCCTAAAATGTCGATGTTCACTCTTGCCATCTCCTGTTTGACCACTTGTAATTTGCCTTGATTCATGAACCTAACATTCCAGGTTCCTATGCCATATTGTTCTTTACAGCATTGGACTCTACTTCCATCACCCGTCACATCCACAACTGGGTGTTGTTTTTGGTTTGGCTCTGTCTCTTCATTCTTTCTTATTTCATTTTCTATTAGTCCATGTGGTTGCAAAGAGTCGGACACAACTAAGCGACTTTCTCTTCACTTCACTTCACCCCATGGACTGCAGCATGCCAGGCTTCCTTCTCTTTCACTATCTCCCAGAGCTTTCTCAGACTCATGTCCATTGAGTTGGTGATGCCATCCAACCATCTCATCCTCTGTCATCCCTTCTCCTGCCTTCAATCTTTCCCAGCATCAGAGTCTTTTCTAACGAGTCAGCTCTTAGCATCAGGTGGCCAAAGTATTGGAGCTTCAGCTTCATCATCAGTCCTTCCAATGAATATTCAGGATTGATTTCCTTTAGGATGAATTGGTTTGATCTGTTTGCAGTCCGAGGGACACTCAAGAGTCTTCTCAAACACCACAGTTCAGAAGCATCAGTTCTTTGGCACTCAGCCTTCTTGTGGTCCAACTCTCACTTCCATACATGACCACTGGGAAAACCATAGCTTTGACTAGACTGATCTTTGTTGGCAAAGTAATGTCTCTGCTTTTTAATATGCTATCTAGGTTGGTCATAACTTTCCTTCCGAGAAGTAAGCGTCTTTTAATTTCATGGCTGCAGTCACCATCAGCAGTGATTTTGGAGCCCAAGAAAAGAAAGTCTGTCACTGTTTCCATTGTTTCCCCATCTATTTGCCATGAAGTGATGGGACTGGAAGCCATGATGTTAGTTTTCTGAATGTTGAGTTTTAAGCCAACCTTTCATTCCACTCTTTCACTTTCATCAAGAAGCTCTTTTGTAGGGAACAAAGTATAAAGAAGGTTGAGAAGTGCTTGCAAACGAGACTCTCAACCAGGGCTGAACATTCTTGCAAACGAGATGTTCCGCCCAGTGTAGGGAACTAGGTTTAAGGAAGATTGAGAAGTGCTTGCAAACGAGACTCTCAACCAGGGCTGAGCATTCTTGCAAACGAGATGTTCAGCTAAAAATCCTGTTTGTTCCCATGGGAAAAGAACATTGCTTGCACACAAGGATGTTTCTCTGATTCCTCAAAAGGAACAGACCCTGGGACAAAACGGATTCTAAGTTGATAAGGAAGTTCCCCAAAACAAAGTCTTAGCTGCAGTAAGTAAGCCAAGGTAAAGGTTATCTCGCCCTGCACCTGCGCACTGTATAGTCTCTGAATCGTAGTGCTTGGCAGCTTGCCCTGTACGTTGTTGTGCAAGGGATATAAAATTAAGCAGCTGTAAGAAGCAAGTGTTAAAATATAAAGATTTAAATCACCCTGCAGTGTTGGTGTGTCATTCCGTCGCCGGCACTCTTTAGTTCCTCTTTGCTTTCTGCTATTAGGATTGTGTCATCTGCATATCTGAGGTTATTGATATTTCTCCTGGCAATCTTGATTCCAGCTTGTGGTTCATCCAGCCCAGCATGTTGCATGATGTGTTCTGAATATAAGTTAAGTAAACATTGTTCATACCTTAATTAGAAATACTTTGTTGATTAAAATGCTAACCACCATCTGGGCCTTCAGTGAGTCATAATCTTTTTGCTGGTGGGGGGCTGTGGCCTCGGTGGCTGCTGACTGATCAGGGTGGTAGTTACTTGCCGGGGTCCAGCCCCGGTGGATCCAGAGTGATTTGAAGGTGGGGGGACGGCGTCGGCGTCTTTGGAAAAATACATATTTAATTACAGATATATAGAGAGATTAGAAACGAATAGTGTAGTAGGAGATAGTGTAGTGGAGAAAAGGAGGCTGAATCCAGATGGGAATTCAGCCAGAGAAACGAGGAGCAAGAAAGAACGACATGGGGGAATCAGTCTTTCCAGAAACTGATCCGATTTCTTTATTTTGGGGTTTGCTTATATACCTTTTGTTACACATAGGGATGAATACAGAGTCATGCGGGGGTCAGCAGTGCTGACCTTTATCAAAATCAGGTGCTTCACATAAATATATAAAAAAAGGTCTTAGGGATATTACATCATCTTCTGGCCATGAGACCCACTGACATTTTATGATCCTTTCTTTCTGATAACCAAAAATTGATTTCTTCCAAGGGTGTTTTTTCTTAAACCAGGCACGACCCTCCAAATAAAGTTACATTACTATAGGGTGAGGGTGTAGTGAGTTACAATCAAGAAAGGAATTTATTTAACCCAAGGTTAACATGATTAATCTTAAAGGTTAATACTTATTTCTCCTATATGCTTAAAGGTTAATACTTATTTCTCCTATTATGTTAGTTATATTCATTATGAGGGCAGGGAATATGGAGATTTAGCAGCAAACATCAACCCAACAAATGAAAATCCTTTCACCAATGCTCCCCTTAAGATCTATTTAGTCTTAAGATAGTGATAAAGTTACATTTTTACATAACAAGGACACAGTGATTTATAACAAAGCACAGTGATCTATTACAAAAGAGAAAATCCATTAACTCAAAAAGTCTAGTATTGCTAACCTTAAAAACTACTATATTTCCTTTTCTGTAGTCCAAATACATTGATTAATATATTCCCAGGTGCCTAAGGATATGGAGGCCTGGCAGCAATCATTGACTCAACAAGAAGAAAAAGCCCTATGCTAATTAAGACTCTCAAAATACTCCAAAACTCTCTGTGCTGTTTATGGTTAAGAGGTAGTAAACAATCATATGCGTAGTGGCAGGAGTATGGATAATCCTGTCACACAAGCTAGTCTGTCAGCAGAGAGGTTTGACCTGATACATCCTTGTCCCACCCAGAGCAGGGAATTAGCAGCAATTATTGACACAACAAATGAAAAACCCTTCACCAATATAATTCCTAACCAACCCACTATACTAATAATTTCTAACTCCCCAAAAGAATTTGCCTTTAGTAAGTCTAAAACATCTCATGCCTCTCAGGTTGGGAGGCTGTAAACAATCACATGTGGCCGGAGGAACCTATACAGGCAGGCTAGATAACCTTCAGAGGAGTCCGTAAGCTGAAACACTCTTGTCACGTCCAAGAATTTTATTACCTTGGAGCTGCACGTTTACTCCTTCTCCAAGAAAAACGGTTATGGAGGAAAGCATAAAACAGACTCTGGTTTTGGGGTAGATGCTCAGGAACAGGGGTTTCCTGAGGCTTGATCACGCCTTTGCGTATGCCAAGCCTCCTTCCTCATGACCTTTGCTATGGGCGGAGTTCCTCACGCTGGCTCCGGGCAGTTACTGAAGGGTGGGGTGGCCATGGCGATTTCTTGAAATAAGACAACACTGAAGTTTGTAGCATTGAATTGACTCTTCCTTTCATGAACAATTTCTCTGCAGCTTAGATGCCATGTGATCTAACTCACAGGAGAACTTTTTTCAAAATTAGAGTCTGTCCTCTAAAACCCTGCCTCTGCTTTATCACCTAAGTTTAAGACATGTTCTAAATCATTTCCTTCCTTTTCGACAATCTTCACAGCATCTCCACCAGGAATAGATTCCATCTCAAGAAGCCATTCTCTTTGCTTATCCATAAAAAGCAACTCCTCTATTAGAGTTTTATGATCAAATTGCAGCAAATAATCACATCTTCAGGCTCCACTTCTCATTTTAGCTCTCTTGCTGTTTCTTTCTTCTTCTTCTTCTTTTTTTTTTTTTCACATTTTTGGGGGAGGAGTTTATTTTATTTATTTTTTAAATTAATTAGTTTATTTTAATTGGAGGCTAATTACTTTAGACTATTTTTGTGGTTTTTACCATACACCAGCATGAATCAGCCACAGGTGCATATGTGTCCCCCCTCCCTTGTTGTTTCCACCACATCTGCTGTTACTTCTTCCACTGAAGGGCTGAACCCATCAAAGTGATCCATGAGGGTTGGAATCACCTTCTCCATTAGTGCCGGAAGCCAGTGTGAGGAATCCCGCCCGTGACAAGGTCATGAGGAAGGAAGCTGACATACGCAAGGCGTGCTCAGACTTCAGGGACCCCTCTGGAAATTCCTAAGCATGTACCCCAGCAAAAATCTGCCGGCTTTTGTGCTCTGCTTTTCCACTCTTCTGACATTCTCTGGAAAAAGTCAATTCAGGGCTTTAGTCTTCTGCATTTGAAAGAGTGTTTCAATCCAAAAAACCCTCTGATGGCTTTCTAGCTTGCCTACAGGGCTCCTACAGCTGTGCATGTGATTGTTTGAGGCCTCCTGACCGTAGGAGGCACAGGAAGCTTAAAACATCCTAGGAATGTAGGACCTTCCGAGGAGTCAAAATCTTTAGAATAGGACTGATTAAAAGTTTCATTTGTTGAGTCAATGCTTGCTGCTGAATTTTCATATCCTTTATTTTTAGATATAGTTGGTATATAGAAAAACAAGTAGTAGACCTGGTATTAGCAACATTAGATCTTTGAGTTAAGTACCTTCTTTGTTATAACCCACTGCACCTTTGTTCTATAGAGATGTAACTTTAACACTTTAAGGAGATGCAGATTAAAGAAAAACACTTCAGGGGAAACAAAATTAACATTCATTAAGGAAGAGAGCCAAAAAGTGTTAACAAGCCTCTTGGCCAGAAGATAATGTAAATCACCTGAGACCTTTTGTATATAAAATGATATACGGAAAGAATCTGGGTTGCGAACGCTACATAATTTTGTGTTACCCGTTGATCTCCATGTTTTATCAAAAGTATAAAAGGCCTTCTGAACAATAAAGGATGGGACCAGCTTCTCGGACCAGTCTCTCGGACTAGTCTCTCGGCCTGGTTTTTTGGGAATCTGGCTCCCCCCGTGTCTCTCTCTCTCTTCTTCTCTCTCTTTCCCTCCCTCTTCTCTTTACTTTAATTTCAGGCTGAATTTCCATCTGGGGCGCAGAGGCTCGCCAAGTCTACTCACTTGCCCTGGCTGTTAAGACCCGCGCGAAAGGGAGCCTAAGGCGAGGCACCCTTAGATATTCAAGCGGGTGCCGGTGGCCCAACGTAGATGGTACAAATTCCTTGTCTGGAATTTTATTGGCCTTCCGCGTAAACCAAGCTATTCATCCCTCTTCCTCCACTTAATCTTCCTACTACACTATAGTTTCTTAATCTAATCTTATATTAATAAATAAACAAGTCTTTCCACGCCAACGCCGTCCACCCTTCGAATTCCCTGGATCCACTGGGGCTGGACCCCAGCACATTAGCTCCTGTTAATGTTGATATCTGGACCACTTCCCCTGAGTCACAAGTATTCTTAATGGGATCTAGAGCAGTGAAGCCTTTCCAGAAAGCTTACAGGTTTCTTTTCCTGGGTCCATCAGAGGAATCACTATCTGTGGCAGCTGTATCCCTACAGAATGCATTTCTTAAAAGAAAAAAAAAGATGTAAAAGAGAAATGACTCCTTGATCCATGGGCTGAAGAATGGGTATTGTGTTAGCAGACATGAAAACAGCCTTAATTTTGTTGTGCTTTTCCATCAGGTGGAGCAGTCAGTACTGACATGTTTATTAAGGTCAGTTTATTAAGGTTTATAAGGTCTTTTATGGGTGCAGTTCATGGTTCCACTAAACAATTACAATAGTAACATCAAAGATCTTTGTTTATAGATCACCATAATAAATTGAATAATAATGACAGTTTGAAATATTGTGAGAATTACCGAAATGTGACACAGATATCGAATGAGCAAATTTTGTTGGAAAAAATGGTAGTGATAAAATTGCTCAATGTAAGGTTGCCAAAACATTCAATTTTGTAGAATGTGCAACATCTATGAAACATAGTAAAGTAAAATGCAATAAAACAAGGCAATCCTTTATGTTATGGCAATATGTTCTCCCCGTCTGTGGCTTGCCACTTGATTTCCTTAATGCCATCTTCAGATGACCAGACAGCTTTTTCTGATGAAATCTAATTCATCATACTTTTAGTAGTTGTTGTTCCTGTACCATGTAAAAAAATAAAGCCTCTTAATCATAAAGTCTCCTATATTTAATTCTAGGAGTAGTTGAAAAGTAGTTTCAATTTTTGAACTTGAGTCTAAGATATACTTTGAATTACATTTTTTGTGTATGTGGTTTGAGTTAGAGTTTGAGGTCCAGTTATTCCAGTATCTACTGTTGAGAAGATTTCTTTTTCCTTCAGTGGATTACTTTGTTCTTGTTGTTTTGGTAAAAAACCAAATGACCGTATATGTTAGTTTGCTTCTGGGCTGTCTACTCTGTTTCAAAAATGGGCTTAGCTTTCTTTGTTGCCAGTATCACAATGTCCTAATCAGCATAACTTTATAGAAAGTCTTGAATCAATTTTGTTCTGTGCCGTGCTTAGTTGTTCTTCGTGTGTCTGACTCTTTGTGACCCCATGGACTGTAGCCTGCCAGCCCCTCTGTCTATGGGATTTCCCAGGCAAGAACACTGCAGTGGGTTGCCATGCCCTCCTCCAGGGGATCTTCTCCACCCAGGGAAGATTGTTCTTTGTTCAGCTTTGACTATTCCAGGTACTATGCACCTCCACATAAATTTTACAGTCAGCTTATGAATTTCTGTTTTTTTAAAGAAGCTTGATGGAATTATACTCATTATAGCTGTAGAGTCTTTCAATGAATGAACATGGTATATATCTCCATTTATTTAGATCCTCTCTAGTTTCCATCACCAGTTGTTTGTAGTTTTAAGTGTGGAGGTCTTGTGTATCTTTTATTAAATATATTTACAGATATTTCATTAAAAAAATTATCCACTGAACTTTTAATTTCTTCATCTTTTGCTGCTAGTGTATAGAAATACAATCGATTTTGCATATTGACCTATTATCCTACAATCTTGCTAAACTAGCTCATTAATTTTAGTCATTCATTTGTACATTTCTTAAGATTTTCTACATGTCTTTAGTGAATAAATATGTTCTTATTACTTCTTCAATTTTATGTCTTTTTCCTTGTATTATTTAATTGGCTGATTCCTTCAGTAAGGGTTGAAGTAGAGTGAATAAGCAACTTCACTCTCTTCTTGATCTTAAAGGGAAAAGGTTATTTCACCATTTGATACTGTGTTATCTGTAGTTTTTTTGTGACTTCCCTGGTGGCTCAGATGGTAAAGCATCTGTCTACAATGCAGGAGACCTGGGTTCAATCCCTGGGTTGGGAAGATCCCCTGGAGAAGGAAATGGCTACCTTTATCAAGACTGAATAAATCCCCTTTATTACTAGTTTCCTGAGAATTTTTATCATAAATAGGTGTTAGGTACTTTTTCTATGTACATTATTATATGCTTTTCCTCTTATTTTTTTAATTTAGTGTATTACATTGACTGATTTTGGAGTATTAATTCAACCTTTTATTCCTGGGAAAATTCTACTTGGCCATATTTTTAAAAAGATATATAAGTGGATTTGATTTCCTAATATTTTGTGTGTGCATATATTCATTCATGAAGGATACTGATGTATCATTTTCTTTCTTTTATAATTTCTCTCAGGCTATTTTCTTATCAGTATTACACTGACCTAGTAAATTTATATTCTTTATATAATATTAAATATTATATAAATTCCTTATATTGCTAATTTATGACTTCTTTCCCATCTTATGGATTAATTTATCTAGTGGTTTAGTAGTTTTGTTGATGTTTTCAAGGACCCAGCCTTAGCTTTTCTTGTTGCTGTCTTGCTGGGTCTTCACGGTTGAGCAGGTTTTTCCAGGGAGCAGGTGGTGCTCAGGCCTCTCATTGCAGTGGCTTCTCTTGTTGCAGAGCACAGGCTCTAGGGCTCATGAGCTTTAGGAGTTGCAGCATGTGGGCTCAGTAGTTGAGGCTCCTGGGCGACCCAGGGACTGGGTCTTCTGCGTGTCTTCTGCATTGGCAGGTGGATTCTTTACCACTAAGCCATCAGAGAAGGTCATGGCACCCCACTCCAGTACTCTTGCCTGGAAAATCCCATGGACAGAGGAGCCTGGTAGGCTGCAGACCATGGGGTCGCTAAGAGTTGAACACGACTGAGCGACTTCACTCTCACTTTTCACTTTCATGCATTGGAGAAAGAAATGGCAACCCACTCCAGTGTTCTTGCTTGGAGAACCCCTGGGATGGCGGATCCTGATGGGCTGCTGTCTATGGGGTCATACAGAATCGGACACAACTGACACGACTTAGCAGCAGCAGCAAGCCATCAGGGAAGCTCTGGTTTTGTTATTTTCTCAAGTGTTTGTCTGTTTTCTAAAAAAAATCATTAATTTCTACTTATATTTGTTATTTCTTTCTCTTGGAGTTTCTTTATGTTGTTTCCCCTCCCTTATTAAAATGGAACCTCAGGTCAAGACCTTTCTTCTTTATGATTTTGAACATTTAAAATTTATTTTTAATCATTGCTTTAGTGGCACATCACAAATTTGCATCTACTGGTTTTTTCTTCCCCATTTAATTAGATGTATTTTGTAAAATACCTCATCATCCTTCTTTGACAAGGGATTAGCTAGAAGTGTTCTATTTTAATTTATAAATACTTGTTTTTTTCTAGATACGTTATCGCTATTGGTATCTAATATAGTTCCGTTGTAGTCAGATAAGTTATTCCTGTATAATTTCAGTTATTTTAAAATGTTGGGGTTTGTTTTATGACCCCCAAAATGGCCTATTTGAATGAATGTGCCATGTGTTCTTGAGAAAAATACATCTTCCATAGTTTTTGAATATAGTGTTCTGAAAATGTCATCAGATCACAGTGGATGATAGGTAAAACTCATTTTTACTTGTGATGCAGTGAAGTGAAAATGAAGTGAAATTCTCTCAGTGGCATCTGACTCTTTGCGACCCCATGGACTGGAGTGGGTAGCCTTTCCCTTCTCTAGGGGAATCTTCCCACTCCAGGGATTGAACCCAGGTCTCCTATACTGCAGGCAGATTCTTTACCAGTTGAGCCACTAGGGAAGCCCAAGAATACTGGAATGGGTAGCCTATCCCTTCGCCAGCAGATCTTCCCAATCTAGGAATCGAACCAGGGTCTCCTGCATTGCAGGCGGATTCTTTACCCACTGAGTTATCAGGGAAACCCCTATTTATTTGTGATGATGGATGTTTATTTTAAGGACATCCAGAAACATGAGGAAGGAGAAGAAATTTCATCAGCAGCCTTTTTCCTGTCCAGATGCCATCCTTAAATTCTAGGAAGCCCTTTAGACTTCAAAAACTCACCAGGAATTTTATTTACAGCCCAGTAAAATGGCACATTCAACAGAGGCACTACGCTCTCATTGTTTCCTTTATTTAAATATCCTCAAACAAGGTAATTGTCTGGCTTTTAAAAATTACAAATTGAATGGATTCCAATTTTAGCAAATCTCAATCTGAATATAGAATTTCTCCTACCCTACTCTTTATAAGCAATTATTGCTTTACTTTTAAGCAATCTAGACTATTTCACTGAAAAATAGAATTTTTTATCTGCTTATTAAAGACTTGTGTTGTTTAAGGAGGAAATACATTACCTGAACTACTAGGTTTAATCCGATGAGAGTGACCCACATCAGTTTCCCAAAACAGATATAACAGATCCATCCACTTGCTACTTTGACCCCTGTTTGAACTCAGAGAGTAAAAGAATTGGAAGTTGAGAAGTGAAATTGATAGATACTCTAAGTAGTGTACACCTGCTTAAATATAGAAGACAAATTTATTTAAATCCTAATTTTGACCTATGGCATATATTTGTGAAATGACAGTTGAGGATTCAGATCCCTACTTAACTTATGGTCCTTGACTATAATTCAGGGCAAAACATTGGACCACACTGATTCTGATCCTATGACCCTTTGACTTCTAATTAATAATATTAGCTGCCATGAAGTGAAGATTTCAAAGTAATGTACATTTTTCCCCTCACTGCAAGAAGCTGAATGTTTATGTTTTGATTTCTTAAACTTCTTTCACTGAGGTCTGTCTTAATGCTCTGTCTTCAATACAGTGCTAACACTGATGTTCAAACAGGGTTTTCTGGATGTCTTTCATGAGAGTAGAAATTTTCCTTGGAAAAGCATTGCCCATGTTTCCTGATAGTTTCAAAGGAAGCCTGGATGACCTCAAACACTCCTTTGTAACTTCTTAAACAAAGCTAGTAGAGGTGATGGCATTCCAGTTGAGCTGTTTCAAATTCTGAAACATGATGCTGTGAAAGTGCTGCACTCAATATGCCAGCAAATTTGGAAAACTCAGCAGTGGCCATGGGACTGGAAAAGGTCAGTTTTCATTCCAATCCCAAAGAAAGACAATGCCAAAGAATGCTCAAACTACTGCACAATTGCACTCATCTCACATGCTAGTAAAGTAATGCTCAAAATTCTCCAAGGCAGGCTTCAGCAATATGTGAACTGTGAACTTCCAGATGTTCCAGCTGGTTTTAGAAAAGGCAGAGGAACCAGAGATCAAATTGCCAACATCCCTGGATCATGGAAAAAGCAAGAGAGTTCCAGAAAAACATCTATTTCTGCTTTCTTGACTATGCCAAAGCCTTTGACTGTGTGGATCACAATAAACTGTGGAAAATTCTTCAAGAGATGGGAATACAGACCACCTAACCTGCCTCTTGAAAAATCTGTATGCAGGTCAGGAAGCAACAGTTAGAAGTGGACATGGAACAACAGACTGGTTCCAAATAGGAAAAGGAGTACATCAAGGCTGTATATTGTCACCCTGCTTATTTAACTTATATGCAGAGTACATCATGAGAAACACTGGACTGGAAGAAACACAAGCTGGAATCAAGATTGCCTGGAGAAATATCAATAATCTCAGATATGCAGATGACACCACCCTTATGGCAGAAAGTGAAGAGGAACTAAAAAGCCTCTTGATGAAAGTGAAAGAGGAGAGTGAAAAAGTTGGCTTAAAGCTCAACATTCAGGAAATGAAGATCATGGCATCTGGTCCCATCACTTCATGAGAAATAGATGGGGAAACAGTGGAAACAGTGTCAGACTTTATTTTTGGGAGCTCCAAAATCACTGCAGATGGTGATTGCAGCCATGAAATTAAAAGACGCTTACTCCTTGGAAGAAAAGTTATGACCAACCTAGATAGCATATTTAAAAGCAGAGACATTACTTTGCCGACTAAGGTCCATCTAGTCAAGGCTATGGTTTTTCCTGTGGTCATGTATGGATGTGAGAGTTGGACTGTGAAGAAGGCTGAGCACTGAAGAATTGATGCTTTTGAACTGTGGTGTTGGAGAAGACTCTTGAGAGTCCCTTGGACTGCAAGGAGATCCAACCAGTCCTTTCTGAAGGAGATCAACCCTGGGATTTCTTTGGAAGGAATGATGCTAAAGATGAAGCTCCAGTACTTTGGCCACCTCACGCGAAGAGTTGACTCATCGGAAAAGACTTTGATGCTGGGAGGGATTGGGGGCAGGAGGAGAAGGGGACGACCGAGGATGAGATGGCTGGATGGCATCACAGACTCGATGGACGTGAGTCTGAGTGAACTCTGGGAGTTGGTGATGGACAGGGAGGCCTGGTGTGCTGCGATTCATGGGGTTGCAAAGAGTCGGACACAACTGAGTGACTGAAATGAACTGAACTGAACTGAATCATACTTACCCAGAGGATGAGCCTCAATGTTATGTTTCTACCAGGGCAAGAATCTGATAGCCTCAGACCTTATGCATATGTTATGCAAAGCACAGAAAGAAACAAAACATTTTAAGAGGTAATATACAGGAACAATTCTCATTGTTTTGTTCTCATATTTTATTTCTCAAAATGGCTTAATTCAACATTCTTTCCATCGTTTTTTGTAAGATTTATCAGAGATAGTCTCAGAAGAGGTAATAAATTTAGTAATAGTAACAATTGTTTTTGCTAGTTCCTTTTCTAAATAATCTGTTTTAATTCTCAGAAAAATCCTATGAGATACAGGGTATTTATTTATCTCTGTTTGTGGTATTATCACATCACCTGTCAAAGCATATTTAGAGTATAGAAATAATTTTCTCACATTAAATACCTAATGAAAGATTGACAGTGAATGTCTTTCTATTAATTTTTATTTTATATTGGAGTAAAGTTTCAGGTATACAGCAAAGTGATTCAGTTATGTATATACATGAATCATTATTTTTCAAATTCTTCTCCTATTTAGGTTGTTACATAATATTGAGCAGAGTTCCCTGTTCTTTACAGCAGGACCTTACTGGTTATCCATTTTAAATATAGCAGTGTGTACATGTGGATCCCAAACTCCTGAACCATTCCTCCCCCGACTCTTCTCGGTAACCATCAGTTTGTTCTCTAAGCCTGTGAGTCTGTTTCTATTTTTTTTAAAGAAATTAATTTTTTTCAGTTTTTTAGATTCCGTATATAAGTGATATC
Source organism: Ovis aries (assembly GCF_016772045.2). Classification (NCBI taxonomy): domain Eukaryota; kingdom Metazoa; phylum Chordata; class Mammalia; order Artiodactyla; family Bovidae; genus Ovis; species Ovis aries. Next base: position 112,392,318 of record NC_056055.1, read on the forward strand.
ACATGATATTTGCCTTTTTCTGTCTGACTTACTGCACTTAGTATGATGATCTCTAGGTCCATCCATGTTAAGGCAAATGGCATTATTTCATTCTTTAGGGCTGAGTAGTAGTCCATGGTATATATGTACCACAGCTTCTTTTTTCATTCTTCTGTTGAGCTGACATTTAGATTGTTTCCATGTATTGGATATTGCACATAGTGCTGCAGTGAACATTAGGGCGCATATATATTTTTTTGGCATTTAGTTTTGTCTGGATATAAGCCCAGGAGTGGGATTGCTGGATTATGTGGTAGCTCTATTTTTAGTTTTTTGAGGAACTTCATCCTGTTTTCCTGGATTCCCTGGTGGCTCAGATGATAAAGAATCCACTGACAATTCAGGAGACCTGGGTTCTATCTCTGGGTTGGGAAGATCTCTGGAGAAGGGAATGGCAACCCACTGCAGTATTCTTGCCTGGAGAATTCCATGGACAGAAGAGCCTGGCAGGCTACACTCCAAGGGGCTGCAGTCAGACATGACTGAGCGAGTAACTTCACTTTCATAGTTTATTTTCCCTAGTAGCTGCACCAATTTACATTCCAAGCCCCATGCTGTTTTTCTCTGAGTTTGAAAACCACCTTATAAATGTACAAATGGTAACAAAAATCAGTGAAAAATTGCTGTTTTGAGAGACATCCTTCATGACAGTGAAACCTTTATAAAGTCCTGTGTTTTGGTTTACTGTTTGATTTTGTGTTGTCTCTGTCATCAAAAATTTCTTAGGTTTTTAAAAGAACTTTAAATTATATTTTCACAGTGAGAGAAGGTTCAGCCATCAGTAAATCTTTATTTTGTCTGAGAAATGCCAGACTCAGAATGTTAAAAATGCAGCATAAGTACTCTGTTTGGTCCCTCCTTAAGAATAACCTTATTTTTTTTAATTGAGGATTTTATTTTCTGCAAAATTATTTCCTACTCCATTGACTATAGCCACATCCCTAAAAGCAGTTATTTTATTCATCAGCATTTAGATTCAGTCTATGAATGAGCATTATAGTTGTGTTATATGTTGATAATTGTGGGTGGTATAAGGATGGAGGTCATACTACTTTCTGTAATTTTGAAAACTTCATAATCCAAGCAACCCATTGTATTATTTAATAAAAATTAATTTGGCAAAAAGTTTAAGCAAATTACAGCTTAAACGAAATTGTCGCAAAGACATATACAGGTAATTTTACTTAGTGTACATTGTAACACATACAGAATTTATATATCTTATTTTTTCATAGTTGGAAAACTGAAGCCATAATTTTAGAGAAAACTACATAGCTGTGATCTACTGTATTATACACTAACTAAAAATATCGTGGTGCTCTGTCTCCTCGTTCAAAAAGCCTATTGCAGAATAATTCAGAATCTGGGCTCTGAAAGTGGGACTAGTGGCACATCTGGGGTTTCCCTTCGTTGCTGTACCGCTCCAGCCAACACATTTGAAGAGTTATTTCTCGTATGTGTAAAATCAGGATAGTAACAGTGTGCTTCCTCATAGGGTTCTAGTAAAACCTAAATGTGGCCATAGCTGTAGTGTAGCTAGACGCTGCTCAACATGTCGTAAGCCCTTGCTCAGTGTGATCTGTTATTAGCTATTTCCTCATAATATCCCCAGCCTGTGTACTCTGTGTACTGAACGCAGTTTGTTAGCACATGCTAGATATTCAAGAAACGTTAGCTGATTTGATGAATAAATACTCATTTCTCAATTGACAAAGCAATGAAACTGCAATTCACTTGAATGTAAGCAAAGGAGAGAATCAAGAAGGAAGAAGCACAGAGAACTCAGTGTTCTTCTCTGCTCTGCTGTCCCCGGTGCCCAGGTTTTGTGTGTGTCTGTGTCCTCACCTGCTAGCTCAAATGGTTAGCAGGATGCCGCCGCCTTTACTGGGACTGGGGAAAGCCGGGAAGCCCCAAGTTTGAGGCATTTGGTTGCAGGCGTCTTAAATTTGAGATGTCCATTGACTACACATCCAAGTGGAAAGGCTGGTAGGCAATCGGACATGTGTCTGGAGTTCTAGTAATTTCAGAGACCAGGAACATTGCATCCCAACGTGCAAGCTGTCAACTGGGTCGACACTCCTTCTCTGTTCGCAGACTGCTCGTTGTGTTACCAAGGACAAAGGCGAAGTCTCGAGAAAACATGCTGATGGATTTTAAAGACTGATGACTCCTTCCCTAGAACAGTAGTTCTTTGAGCCCTGTGCAATCACTTTTTATGAACTGGATTTTTTTTTAGCCTGGAATACACCAGTATCCAGACTGAGACTGCATACAAGGTGTCCTCTGAGTGTGAGTGTGTCCACATGTCTAGGGGCACATTCAAGGAGGGAGGCATTTTTTATTAGAAAATCCATGTTCGTGAACAGATTCTTAAAAGGGTCCTATGAGCCAAAAAGTATTTTTAAAATTCAGAATTTCTCCAGCATGCATAACATGAACACACAACAACAGAAATGTTCTTTTATAAAAGGCAGTTGAGTAAAGTGGAACCATCACAAGCGTTGGTGTTTCCAAGGTTGTGCTAGTGGTAAAGAATCTGCCTGCCAGTGCAGGAGAAGAAAGAGATGCATGTTTGATCCTTGGGTTGGGAGGATCCCCTGGAGAAGGAAATGGCAACCTGCTCAAGTATTCTTGCCTGGAAATCCCATCAACAGAGGAGCCTGGTGGACTACAGTCCATGGGGTTGCAAAGAGTCGGATAAGACTGAAGCAACTTAGCCCTCATCCATGCACATACTGCAAGCTTTGATGCCAGTCCTCCTGGTAGAATCCAGGTAGCATTAGTTACCATAACAAATGCTTGGTCTCCACCGTGTGAATGGAGAGCATCATAACACTTACCCCAAGAAGCCGCTGGAAAATTGAACTTTAAGCACAGAAAGAGACTGAAACACAGGTGTGCAGTGAGGTCTCCCCAGATTCATTTCTTTCCCTCTTCTTAACTCACTTTCTCTGGTGATTAGAAAAATTAGAAAAGTAAGTACTAAGTGGAGCTTCAGATAATGCTCTCTCTGCATTGTTTTCTAAAAAAAACCCCAATGAGTTAAATAACATATTTTCTCCTAAGCACTCTGATTTCCCCAGTTTTATTTGTTATATTTTTGGCTGTGCTGGGTCCTCATTGCTGCGGGTGTTTTTCTCTAGTTGTGGCAAGCAGTGGCTGCTCTCTAGCTGCAGTGTGTGCTCTTTTCGTTGTGGCGGCTCCTCTTGCTGTGGAGCCTGGGCTGTAGGACATATGGGCTCAGCAGTTGTGGCCTCCCAGGCTCTACAGCACAGGTTCAGCACACAGGCTTAGTTGCCTTAATACCTGTAGAATTTTCCCAGGTCAGGGATTGAACCTGGGTCTCTTGCATTGGCAAGTGGATTATTTATCACTGAGCCACCTGGGAAGCCTCTCTCCCTGTTTTGATATTTAATGCATATAAATTAGCCAGAGGATGGGGGTAAGTTCCAAAGGAAGGACGCGGTGGTCAGAAGCCAAGGGCGTTTCTAGAGTGGAGATCCCGGCGGGGGGGCGGGGGTGGGTGGGGTGGGGTGGGTGGGGGGGACGGTGCAGCCACACCAGCCACATCTCCTGATGAAAGACTGTCTCCACCCAGAGGCTGCATCCTGCCCTTCCCCGAGAAGGGACAGCACGTTCTCAAGATGCTAACATCAAGTCGTGCAGACATTATACCTGGAGCCCCAAGCTTCCTATCCGTGGGAAGTAGAGAAGCTTGTTGGAAAAGAACACTTTTCAAATGTCAAATAATTCAGGAAGATTGTTTTTTACTCAGCATGTTCTTAACTGAAAGAAAACATACAGAAAAAATTGTTTACATCTGACTACACAGAACTCCAGTAGTGGAATGATGACTATCCCTTCATGTTTTACTTTATTTTTCAGAGTTTCTTATGCAAATCACCTTTTTCCATTTGAGGATCAGAAAAAGGAAGAAAAGGGTTCTCTTGCCTAGCAGTTCATCACAATCAACAGTGGTGTAAAGCTTTGTTTAAGGAAACTAGGTTGAAGGTACAACTAATTTCTCATTTTGACATTTTAGGTGACAGATGATAATTGTACTGACCTCCTCAATTAGGAAAACATGCACTAAAAACTAGATTGCTCTTGCGTTAACTGCTACAAGTTTCAAATCTGCCAGAGTCTATCCTAATATGGTTCCCAGAAATGAACATTAAGTCTTATCTGCCATTTGATCAATCCAGGTCCCATTAAGAGCATAATATGCTGAGATGCGGACAGTTTATCTCTGGTTGGTAAGGTCACAGAAGGCAGCCTTTAGTCTAGTCTGAGGCACTGAACCCCTCAGGACAGTTTCCTATTGATCAAAGTCCATCAAACTTGTGTTTCAAAACCGAACCTTTCAGTACTTCTTCCATAGTCTCTTTCCATGTTACACATCCAAAGTCAGGGGCTCATGCTAACATCTTCCTTTCTCCTGTGGGTTGCATGAAGCTTTGCTATGCCATCTGAATCATCATCTTACTCTAAAAAACAGAGAAAGTCGTGTACAACATGTTTACATCTGTCCCAGATACAAAATATGTATCTGTCCCAGATACAAAAGCATGACTGCTCCCCAGGTGAACGTGGTCGTCACTTTCTCCATCTGTCCTTCCTGTAGACGGTCACCTGCCACTCTTGAGCACCTTCTGTGCTTTGAGCAGGCAGTGGGAAGGCCTAGCCTTGTGGTGGGGTGGGGGGCTGCCGTTTGTGTGGACGTGGTTCTCTCTGTGTGGCTTTGCTGCTCCGCTGCCCTGGCTTGGACAGCCTGTTCTTCTAGGATTGGGTGTGTCTGTATGTTCTTAAAAATGGTTGCTGTACTTCATACTAGCTCATTTTCTGTTTCACGATGAGAAATAAAGAGCATGATCACCTTTAAAATAGATTCATGTTGTGGGAAACTGCCGTATAGTGCAGGGAGCTCAGATCAGTGCTCTGTGATAACCTAGAAAGGTAAGATAGTAGGAGGGAGGCTAGCTGGGTGGGAGGGAGACCTAAGAGGGAGGGGATATGCATATAGCTGTTGTGGATATGTCTGGTGATGAAAGTAAAATCTGGTGCTGTGAAGAACTGTAATGCATAGGTACCTGGAATGTTAGGTCCATGAATCAAGGTAACTTGGATGTGGTCAAGTAGGAGATGGCAAGAGTGAACACTGACATCTTAGGAATCAGTGAACTAAAATGGACATGAATAAGGGAATTTAATTCAAATGACCATTATACCTACCACTATGGGCAAGAATCCCTTAGAAGAAATGGAGTAGCCCTCATAATCAACAAAAGAGTCCAAAATGCAGTACTTGGGTGAAACCTCAAAAAAAACCAGAATGATCTCTTGTAAGGCTTGGAGAACCGCACTCTGAAAAGGACACTCAGGGACAGCCTCTAGTGGACTGACAAAGTTTATTATCCAATTGTGTAGTTTTATAATTTTCAGGGAATAGAGCATAAGGCTGACTTGCACGTAGCCATTCCAGATAAACATTAAAGCATTTAAGCATAAAATACAGTTCCTACCGCCTAAGCCATAACATAGCTTTGGCGAAACTCTAAAGGGAGTCTTATCATGAAACAACAGTCCTTGCTCTCAGAAACAGGTGGTCAGAAGGAAGCCTTCGAACGCCTCAAGGCTGGGCGTATTGACCCTTCGTCATCTGTTCCCAGCCTTGGGCACTCAGTGAACGGTCATAACCCTTTGTTATGCTCGTCCCAGCTTCCAACCTTCGTCATGAGTGGAGCAAATACATTTTCAGTATTTGCCTAAAGCCTTCCAGCTCCTCCACAATCTCTGTTCATTTCGAAGGTAAACCATTCAACATCACAGTAATCCAAGTCTATGCCCTAACCACTGATGTTGAAGAAGCTGAAGTTGAGTAGTTCTATGGAGACCTACAAGACCTCCTAAAACTAACACCAAAAAAGATGTCCTATTCATCACAGGGGATTGGAATGCAAAAATAGGAAGTCAGGAGATGCCTGGAGTAACAGGCAAGTTTGGCCTTAAAGTCCAAAATGAAGCAGGGCAAAGGCTAACGGAACTTTGCCAAAAGAACGCATTGGTCATGGCAAACATGCTTTTCCAACAACACCAGAGACGACTGTACACATGGACATCACCAGACAGTCAATACCAAAATCAGATTGATTACATTCTTTGCAGCCAAAGGTGGAAAAACTCTATACAGTTAGCACTGTATAGAGCTGACTGTGGCTCAGATCATCAGCTCCTTATAGCAAAATTTAGGCTTAAACTGAAGAAAGTGGAGAAAACCATCAGGCCACTCAGGTACAACCCAAACCAAATCCCCTATGATTATACAGTGGAGGTGACCAATAGATTCCAGGGATTTGATCTGGTAAACAGTGCCTGAAGAACTAGGGACAGAGGTTCATAATATTGCACAGGAGGCATTGGCCAAAACCATCTGAAAGAAAAAGAAAGGTAAGAAGTCAAAGTGGTTGTCTGCAGAGGCCTTACAAATAGAAAAGAATAGAAGCCAAAAGCAAGGGAGAAAGGGAAAGGTGCCCCGAACTGAATGCAGAGTTCCAGAGAATAGCAAGGAGAGACAGGAAGGCCTTCTTCAATGAACAATGCAAAGGAATAGAGGAAAACAACAGAAGGGGAAAGACTAGTGATCTCTTCAAGAAAATTGGAGCTATCAAAGAAACATTTCATGCAAAGACAGGCACAATAAAGGACAGAAATGATAAAGATGTAATAGAAGCAGAAGAGATCAAGAAGAGACGGCAAGAATACACAAAACTGTACAAAAAAGAACTTAGTGACCCGGATAACCAAGAAGGTGTGGTCACTCACCAAGAGCCAGACATTCTGGAGTGTGAAGTGAAGGGGCTTAAGGAAGTGTTGCTGCTAAGAAAGCTAGTGGAGGTGATGGAATTCCAGCTGAGCTGTTTAAAAGTCCTAAAAGATGATGCTGTTAAAGTGTTGCATGCAATATGTCAGCAAGTTTGGGAAAACTCAGCAGTGGCCATAGGACTGGGAAAGGTCAATCTTCATTCCAGTTCCCAAGAAGGGCAGTACTAAAGAATGTTCAAACTATTGCACAGTTGTGCTAATTTCACATGCTAGCAAGGTAATGCCCCAAATCCTTCAAGCTAGGCTTCAGAAGTACTTGAATTGAGAACTTCCAGATGTACAAACTGGATTTAGAAAAGGCAGAGGAACCAGAGATCAAATTGCCAACATTTGCTGGGTCATAGAGAAAGCAAGGGAATTCCAGAAAAACATATACTTCATATGTTTCATTGACTATGCTAAAGCCTTTGACTGTGTGGGTCATAACCAACTGTGGAAAACTCTTAAAGTGATGGGAATACCAGACCAATTTACCTGTGTCCTGAGAAACCTGTATGTATGCAGGTCAAGAAGCAACAGTTAGAACTGGACATGGAACAACGGACTGGTTCAAAATTTAAGGAGTACATCAAGGCTGTATATGTCATCCTGTGTATTTAACTTATATGCAGAGTACATCATATGAAATGCCAGGCTGGATGAAGCACAAGCTGGAATCAAGATTGCTGGGAGAAATATCAGTAACCTCAGATATGCAGATGCCACCACCTTTATGGCAGAAAGCAAAGAGGAACTAAAGAGCCTATTTATGAAGGTGAAAGAGGAGAGTGAAAAAGACAGCTTAAAATTCAATGTTCAAAAAAACTAAGATCATGGCATCTGGTCCAATCACTTCATGGCAAATAGAAGGGGAAAAGGTGGAAGCAGTGACAGATTTCCTCTTCTTGGGCTCTAAAATCACTGTGGACGGTGACTGAGGCTGTGAAATCAGAAAATGTTTGCTTCTTGGAAGGAAAGCTATGACAAACCTAGACAGTGTATTAAAAAACAGAGACATCACTTTGCTGACAAAGGTTCATATAGTCAAAGCTATGGTCTTTCCAGTGGTTATGTACCGACGTGAGAGTTGGACCATAAGGAAGTCAGAGTGCTGAAGAACTGATGCTTTCAAACTGTGAAGCTGGAGAAGACTCTTGAGAGTTCCTTGGACAGCAAGGAGATCAAACCAGTCAACCCTAGAGGCAATCAACCCTGAATGCTCATTGGAAGGACTGACGCTGAAGCTGAAGCTCCAGTACTTTGGCCACCTGATATGAAGAGCTGACTATTAGAAAAGACACTGATGCTGGGCAAGATTGAGGGCAGGAAGAGAAGGAGGAGACAGGTTGAGATGGTTGGATGGCATCATGGATTCAATGGATATGAGTTTGGGCAAACTCTGGGAAATGATGAGGGACAGGGAGGTCTGGTATACTTGGGATATGCAGTCCATGGGGTCGCAAAGAGTTGGACACAGCTTGGAGATTGAACAACAGCAACAGCTGATTTATGTTGTACAGCAGAAACTAACACAACATGGTAAGCAATTGCACCCCAACAACAACAAGAAAATAGACTCACCTTGGAATAACGCCAGATCTAACTAGTTGATCAGTCAATCAGGTCCCGTTTTCAATACGTTGCTTTATTACAATATATCTGTGTTTTTTGAAGCATGAGAGCATTCCTCTTTCCTTCCTCCCTCTGATGGAGAGTATGTTTCTGTGTCATCAACCAAGAAGCTTGGTTGACATTATGTTCTGTTCGTAGAACTAGAAAACCCATTTATGCATTTATTTTTTTCTGTTTATTATAAAATTATAAGGAAAATTGGAAAACTGAAGAAAAATAAATAATATGTACTCCTAGCCTACCTCTCAAATTGATGCTGATAACTATTAGTATTTTGACTTAATTTCTGCTACTATTTTATTTTAGGGCATAGGTTTTGTTGTGAGTGTTTCTCTCTCTTTTTTTCACTTTTTAAAAAATTTGGCTGAGCTGGGCTGTCATTGCAACATGTGGGGTCTAGTTCCCTGACCTAGGGGTCAAACCTGGGTCCCCTGTGCTGGGAGCATGGAGTTCTTATCTGCTGGACCACGAGGGAAGTCCCTGTGGTGGTTCCTTGTGTGGTTGCAGTCATACTATACATACTGTGCATTATTTTACCTTAAAGGTATTTTCATTTTTCTCATAGTACTGTGACAAAATAATTTTTATGACTGTTAAATATTGTTCACGTGACCTACTATATTTTATAAAATCGCTCCATTATTACAGAGCATTGGGATAATTTTCAGGTTTTATATCATAAATGCTATTGGTCTCAAGAATTGTATGTTTAAAGATTTCCTTCTAATTTGGAATGAAATTCTTGGATTTTCTGAAATGGAAAGTGGGATTATTGGCCAAAAAGCTACTGAAAATGTGGGGATCTTGGTACCTCTTGTCAAACTATCACGGAAGGTGGTTAGTAACGCATGTGTGGGCAGCCCGCACATGAGTGAGTTAGTGCTCCTGGAGCCCTAGCCCCTCGGCTGTCCCTCCTGCTCCTCTTCTAGGCATTGGCCAGTTTCCCTCCCTTCCCCACCCGCAGGTGGGGTCAGGAGACCCTTGGCTTCCTCCTCCTGCTGCTCTCTCTGCCTTCCTCCCTCCACACAAACTGGAGCTCTAGGGGCCACTCAGCCCACACGGAAGTGGGGCCCTCCCAGAGGTCAGGCTCCCCTTCTCCAGCGGGCAGCCTGGCTTGGAGTGCTGTGCACCCCCAGGAACCACAGGCACTGTCCCTTTGGTGCTCCCCAGGATGCTCCCCCCAAATCTGGTTTCCTCTGTAGGCTTTCTTCTCCTTTTGCCTCCACCCCCAGGCTCCTCTCCCCGACCTGTCCCCTGAAGCCCGAAGCAGCCGCTTCCATATATACAATATACAGCCTTGACGTATGCCTTTTCCTACTTGGAACCAGTCTGTTGTTCCATGTCCAGTTCTAACTGTTGCTTCCTGACCTGCATACAGATTTTTCAAGAGGCAAGTTAGGTGGTCTGGTATTCCCATCTCTTTCAGAATTTTCCACAGTTTATTGTGATCCACACAGTCAAAGGCTTTGGCGTAGTCAAGAAAGCAGAAATAGATGTTTTTCTGGAACTCTCTTGCTTTTTCCATGATCCAGCGGATGTTGGCAATTTGATCTCTGGTTCCTCTGCCTTTTCTAAAACAAGCTTGAACATCAGGGAGTTCACGGTTCACGTATTGCTGAAGCCTGCCTTGGAGAATGTTGAGCATTACTTTACTAGCATGTGAGATGAGTGCAATTGTGTGATAGTTTGAGCATTCTTTTGCATTGCCTTTCTTTGGAATAGGAATGAAAACTGACCTTTTCCAGTGCTGTGGCCACTGCTGAGTTTTCCAAATTTGCTGGCATATTGAGTGCAGCACTTTCACAGCATCATCTTTCAGGATTTGAAACAGCTCAGCTGGAATTCCATCACCTCCACTAGCTTTGTTCGTAGTGATGCTTTCTAAGGCCCACTTGACTTCACTTTCCAAGATGTCTGTCTCTAGATTAGTGATCACATCATCATGATTATCTGGGTTGTGAAGATCTTTTTTGTACAGTTCTTCTGTGTATTCTTGCCACCTCTTCTTAATATGTTTTGCTTCTTTAGGTCCATACCATTTCTGTCCTTTATCGAGCCCATCCTTGCATGAAATGTTCCCTTGGTATCTCTAATTTTCTTGAAGAGATCTCTAGTCTTTCCCATTCTGTTGTTTTCCTCTATTTCTTTGCATTGATCACTGAAGAAGGCTTTCTTATCTCTTCTTGCTATTCTTTGGAACTCTGCATTCAGACGTTTATATCTTTCCTTTTCTCCTTTCCTTTTTGCCTCTCTTCTTTTCACAGCTATTTGTAAGGCCTCTCCAGACAACCATTTTGCTTTTTTGCATTTCTTTTCCATGGGGATGGTCTTGATCCCTGTCTCCTGTACAATGTCACGAACCTCATTCCATAGTTCATCAGGCACTCTGTCTATCAGATCTAGTCCCTTAAATCTATTTCTCACTTCCACTGTATAATCATAAGGGATTTGATTTAGGTCATACCTGAATGGTCTAGCGGTTTTCCCTACTTTCTTCAATTTGAGTCTGAATTTGGTAATAAGGAGTTCATGATCTGAGCCAGAGTCAGCTCCTGGTCTTGTTTTTGTTGACTGTATAGAGCTTCTCCATCTTTGGCTGCATAGAATATAATCAATCTGATTTCGATGTTGACCATCTGATGATGTCCATGTGTAGAGTCTTCTCTTGTGTTGTTGGAAGAGGGTGTTTGCTATGACCAGTGCATTCTCTTGGCAAAACTCTATTAGTCTTTGCCCTGCTTCATTCCATATTCCAAGGCCAAATTTGCCTGTTACTCCAGGTGTTTCTTGACTTCCTACTTTTGCATTCCAGTCCCCTATAGTGAAAAGGATATCTTTTTTGGGTATTAGTTTTAAAAGGTCTTGTAGGTCTTCATAAAACCATTCAACTTCAGCTTCTTTAGCGTTACTGGTTGGGGCATAGACTTGGATTACTGTGATATTGAATGGTTTGCCTTGGAGATGAACAGAGATTATTCTGTCATTTTTGAGATTGCATCCAAGTACTGCATTTCAGACTCTTCTGTTGACCATAATGGCTACTCCATTTCTTCTGAGGGATTCCTGCCCACAGTAGTAGATATAATGGTCATCTGAGTTAAATTCACCCATTCCAGTCCATTTTAGTTCGCTGATTCCTGGAATGTCAACGTTCACCCTTGCCATCTCTTGTTTGACCACTTCCAGTTTGCCTTGATTCATGGACCTGACATTCCAGGTTCCTATGCAACATTGCTCTTTACAGCATCGGATCTTGCTTCTATCACCAGTCACATCCACAGCTGGGTATTGTTTTTGCTTTGGCTCCATCCCTTCATTCTTTCTGGAGTTACTTCTCCACTGATCTCCAGTAGCATATTGGGCACCTACTGACCTGGGGAGTTCCTCTTTCAGTATCCTATCATATTGCCTTTTCATACTGTTCATGGAGTTCTCAAGGAAAGAATACTGAAGTGGCTTGCCATTCCTTTCTCCAGTGGACTACGCTCTGTCAGACCTCTCCACCATGACCCGCCCGTCTTGGGTTGCACCGCAGGCATGGCTTGGTTTCATTGAGTTAGACAAGGCTGTAGTCCTAGGGTGATTAGACTGACTAGTTTTCTGTGAGTATGGTTTCAGTGTGTCTGCCCTCTGATGCCCACTTGCAACACCTACCATTTTACTTGGGTTTCTCTTACCTTGGGCGTGGGGTATCTCTTCATGGCTGCTCCAGCAAAGCACAGCCACTGCTCCTTACCTTGGATGAAGGCTATGGTTTTTCCAGTGGTCATGTATGGACGTGAGAGTTGGAATGTGAAGAAAGCTGAGTGCTGAAGAATTGATGCTTTTGAATTGTGGTGTTGGAGAAGACTCTTGAGAGTCCCTTGGACTGCAAGAAGATCCAACCAGCCAATCCTAAAGGAGATCAGTCCTGGGTGTTCTTTGGAAGGAATGATGCTAAAGCTGAAACTCCACCTCATGCGAAGAGTTGACTCATTGGAAAAGACTCTGATGCTGGGAGGGATTGGGGGCAGGAGGAGAAGGAGATGACCGAGGATGAGATGGCTGGATGGCATCACCGACTCGATGGACATGAGTTTGGGTGAACTCCGGGAGTTGGTGATGGACAGGGAGCCCTGGCGTGCTTCAATTTATGGGGTCACAAAGAGTCAGACACGACTGAGTGACTGAACTGAACTGAACTGATATACTGCTGTATAAGAAACTACTCTCAAATTTAGAGGCTAAAGCAACAGCCTCAGACCTCATGTGTTTTTATCCAGAGCATTAAATGACCCTCACTGACTTTAAATACTTGAAACGAAGTGTCCTCTACGCAGACCCAGCACTCATCTATGGACTGGCAGATCTTTAGTCCATTTGTAAGTGGGTTAGCATCTGCACACTTTAAATGCTCACACTTTACAGCATACTTTGACCCATTCATTGTTTCCTGCTCTTTGAGGACATGTGTGATGCCATGGTCTGTACAACAGTATTTATAGTAGCAAACAGTAACAGCCTCAATCTCCAGGGTATGGAGTGGCCAAGTAAATTCATAGAGTTTAAAGTGGTCATAGAAAGTGATGTGAATGAAATGTTTATAATTGCATAGGAAAAACTCTCTGTAGAATGCTAATGAAAAGAAATAATAATCATCTGTGTTTACAGTATGAATGCATTATTTAAAATGCAGCAGCATCTTTTAAAATTTATCTATTTATTTTTTACCATGCTGGATCTTCCTTGCCGTGTGGGCTTTACTCCAGGTGGCAGTGAGCTGGGCTCCTCTCTAGCTGTGCGGGCTTCTCTTCTCTTGTTGTGAGCGCGGGCTCCAGGGCACGTGCGCTTCTGTTGCTGCGGCTCCCAGGCTCCGGAGTACAGGCTCAGTAGTTGTGCAGCACAGGCTTAGTTGTTCCGTGGTGTGTGGAATCTTCCTGGACCAGGGATTGAACCTGTGTCCCCTGCGTTGGCAAGCAGATTTTTATCCACTGCATCAACAGGGAGGCCCACAGCATTTCTTTTTTTTTTAATGATGGCAGACTGCACTGTTTTAAGTTGAGTCTATATAAATAAAAGGAAGTAAAGCCTTGATGGAAAGAGGTAGTTTGGCTTTTTTTCTCCATTAGAGGGGAAGGCAGATCTGCCAGGAATATATGATGTTTAAAAGTGGCTTTGAGACTCCACCGCCTCCTCCCAGCTGACAGCCTCTGCTTCTCCTAGAGTTCTTGTTTTTTCTGCCTTGGGGAGACGTGGGGGTGGGGAGCATCAGACTTGCCTGGGGAGCATTTGCTGCAACAAGCGGGGACATGGGGACAGCTGCCCACAGCTTCAGGGGCAGCTCCCCACGAAGCCTGCCCTGGACCATGTGGCCGGGACTCCCTGGGGAAAGCAGACAGGAAGGAAGAATGTGTCAGAGGGGGAAAACGGCTGTCGGAGCAGAGAACGATTTAGATGCTGAAAAAAGGCCAGCGTGGGGGCCAGTTGCTGTCCACAGAAACCCCGGGTCCGCCCTGGCCCGCTGCAGCTGGACTCGCTCTTTGCTCAGCGCCTGCTATTCTGGGAAGGAATCTGCAGGGAGCTTGCGGGTCTTCAGCCCCGAGGTTTCCTCTGATGGACTGACGAGCAGGTGTTGGAGAAGCCTGTGTCAGAAATGTCACACACCCGGGGGCTCATCTTCACTTTCTACTGGAGCCTGGGATTGTGTTTAAATGTTTTATGTGTTTCTTCATGATGAAGAGGTCAGTATATTATTGGTGACACTTTTCCATAGGGATACATAAAAATTGATTAATTCCATTGTTTATTTATGATTTGTATATTTAATACTCAGGTTATTATTACATAATTCAAACCAAAGCAAATTCAGTAGAGACGAACTCTGTTGGTAATAAAAAGTGTTGACTTTATGATATTAAGAAAGCATAAGACTATCTTGGTGTTAAAAAAAAATTTCATCATGGGACTTCCTGATGGTCCAGCGGTTAAGACTCTGAGCTTCTGATGCAACTGGTACAAGTTCAGTCCTTATTCAGGAAACCAAAATGCCACATGCTTCTTGGCAAGACCAGAAAATTCAATTACATCTCAAAAAGTAAGTCTTGAGATTCCTTAGAAATGTTAGGTAAACTCCTGAAACAATAATCACAGCATAATCAGAAAAAAAAGTAAAAAGTGAAATAGCGTAGTATTCAGCTGCTGTGCTCTTGATAGATAATTTTCAGGAGCTGAATCACGTCTGTGTCTGTGTGTGTGCTCAGTTGTGTCAGGCTCTTTGTGACCCCATGGACTATAGCCTGCCAGGCTCTCTGTCCATGGGATTCTCCAGGGAAGAATACTGGAGTGGGTTGTCGTTTCCTTCTCCAGGGGATCTTCCCTACCCGGGGATCGAACCTGCGTCTCCTGCTTGGCAGGTGGATTCTTTACCGCTGCACCATCACTGAGCTAGTGACGAAGGGGTGGCAGTCCTCACTGGCTCTCCAGGCACCAGCCCACCTTGGTGTGTTCTCAGCCCGAGGGTGCCCCCTGCCTCCACCATGGACCCACTGCCTTTACGGCTCCAGGAAGCCCCCGACCCCCGTCACTCCATCCAGCGGCAGCTGGGGCATGACTGTCACAGGAAAGCACAGCTGTCCTGCTCTGTGCCTGTTCCCACAGCCCCTCTGTTGTCTGCAGTGTCCCGTCTCCGAAGGGCCAGGCTCCCCGGGGAGGCGGGCAGCAGCCTGGATGTGCACGTGCTTTGCGGGTGACATCGTAGCCGTGCCACCTTTCTCCAGGGTCACAGGTGTGACAGCACCGATGGTCTCATCTGAGGAGGTCCCTTCTTTCACTGAAGTGCTCATCCTGGACTCACGGATGTTGACAAAATGCCCAGTGTGTGCTGGGGGTGGTTGCTGCACCGACAGACGGTGCCAGCCTGCCACCCTGGAGCGGGGCTCAGGATCTGATTGTGAGCTGAGGGCTCCACTGCCAACAAGGAGTGCAGAGACCTGTGACCGGCCCCCTCTAATGTGTGGACACAATGCTAACGGCTTTTAGTCCTGGTTGGGTTCTGGGGACAACACGATCATTTCACCTGACTGCTGGTGTGACTTGCAAGTCACTGTCTCATGGCGGCCCCTTGCACCACATGCTATAAAACCTGCCTCCGCTGAGCTCAGTGAGCATTCCAGAGGTGCCCCCCACTCCTTCGCTGAAGAGGCCTCCTCTCGTGACTCCTCAGTACCTGACTACCTGTGGTAGCCACAGGTACCTCCAGGCTTGTGACGTCAAGTGCTGCCTTCCTCAGCCCTGCACTCAGGATCCTGGAAAAGAGGTGCTCAGGACCCTGGGCCTGTGACCCTCTGGACTCTGCCCTCCCCGATTCAGTTGGTTAACAGCAGCACCCCACAGTGTGGAATTGGGACCAGGCTGCTTGTGGAGGGTGGGGGTGTGGGGCCGAACCTGGGGACCCACAGGTCCCGCCCTGGAGCAGGACTTGTCCTTTGTGCCCCCTGCCCTCAGTCCAGGCCAGATGCTGGGGAGTTGGAGGAGGTACCCCGATCCCAGACCATTCAGTTACTGCCTGGGACACCCAGGGATCACCTGAGTGAACAGAAACGGGAGTTGGCAGATTCTGTAGATGGAGTTACCGCCAGTGTGTGTGCAGGAACTCAGAGGCGTGGGGCTGCTCTCCCATCTCTCAAACCAGGTGTCCTGGCGGAGGAGGGGGCCATGGCCAAAGAGCTGGTGGCCCTTCCGCCGCAGTCTCAGCTCCGAGGCTGGCCGCCCAGGGGCCCTGCCTGGGCATCTCCACATGTGCCTGCCCCTGGCCTGGAAGGCCTTCCCTTTGGGTGGAAGGGCTCCAGACATCTTCGCTTTGCAGATACCCAAACAGAGAGCCAGTAGCAGGCTTGTCTACATCTGCTAACCCCCAGACAGCCCTCCTGGGACATGCCTCGTCCCCTTGGGAGTCCTAGATGCCATCCAGACGTCACGCACAGCGAGGACTCCTGTCCCATCTCAGAAGACATTGCTAGGCCTGAAGGGAGTGCTCCGGGCACCCACCTTCCATACACACCCCCGGTCTAATTGGTTTAGTTTCGACGACCAAGGGACTCCTCAGAGCTCTGATTGAAGTTAAACAGTAGCACACGCCACCCTCCCACCTGCTGTGAGTGTCACCATTACTACAGGCACCAATCACGCTCTACATCACTGTAGAACATGCAGACGTCTTGGGGGAGAGGCATCAGCTATGTCTACAAACAGTTTGATGGGACACGAGCAGGGTCAACTTCCCCTGTGTCCAGAGAGAGCACTGGGGAAAGTGGATCCAGACTGTCAGCTGCAGGCAAGGTATGGAGGAGAGCCAGCAGTGGAACAGAGAGGTGCTGACTCGGAGCTCACCCAACAGGACCCGCTTCTGGGAGGTCCCCAGGGGAGGCAGCTGGAGGGAGGGGCTGACAGAGGCGGGGTTATGATTGGCGACAAGCTGGACAAGGTCCAGGTGTGGTCACAGGAGTAGGTTGTTGAAGTGGAAAGCAAGACTAGAGCTTCCGGTGCCGTTGAAATACGCTGGATGGAAGAGGGGAAGGACTGGGTCAGGGGTTGCTGAGGTTTCCCTTCCTCAACTCATTAAAACCCCTGAACAACCACAAAATACCACACATACCGAAACACTTCCCATCTCAACAAGTGAGCCAACGGAGAAACCAGAGTGAGATCAGTTGCCCTTCAGTGAAAGGCTCTCAGCTGAGGATCTTGAAGGGTGGATCAGGTCACAGAGAAAGCTGTGGGCAGACCTGTGGCCCAGACAAGGTGTTGGATCTTGGTGCCATTTACTGCTGTGTTACCCCTCTAAGTTTATGAAATGATAAAATATTTATGAAATATTTTATGAAATGATAAAAATAATAGCGCATATCTCATGGCATTGTTATGAAGGTTACTGTGGGAACAAATGTAAAGAGGTCAGCATATTTTGAACACACGGTGGCTTTGGCTAATGCTACATCTTATTATAACACAAAGTCCGTATTTCTGCTGCTGATAAATGCGTTATCACTTTCTGACCGTATTAGTTTACAGTATTGTGATAAAGTACAACAGACTTAGTGGTTTGAAACAGCACCCACGCATTTCCCTACAGTTCTGCAGGTCAGCCCTACGGGGCTAACGTCAAGGTGCAGGAGTGCTGGTCCCCGGAGGCTTTCCAGGAGAATCCGTTTCCTTGCTTTGCCAGCTTGTAGAGACAGCACTCTTTAAACTGTGGCCTGCCCTCCTCCTGACGGTCAGCAGTATGGGCCCCCCGCCCCCCGCCCCGGGCTGCTGGTCTCAGTGGGCCTCGGCCTGCAGTGGCTTGGAGCAGGGTTTCGGGTCCCCACCAGAGCCTGTGGTCGGTCACTGCGGGGAGAGTGCTGAGTCTGAGCCGTTACACCACCAGGGACCAGGGACCAGGTTTGGCCTGTCAGCTGTGTAGAGATGAATTTCCTCATAGAGATGAAAAGTAGTGAAACTAGTAAAGTGTCTGTTAGGAGGAAAAAGAGTACCCATGGCGACACATGGGTGGGCTCAGAGACAGTCAGGCCCTCGTGGTGGTTTGGACAAGACCTGTACTTCTGCCTGATTGAATGCTACCTCATGAATCTAATTAGCTAAGGAGGACAGTTTGCCATCGTTTTAGGTAACGTGTAACACTGGGATTCTTTTCTGTGATTTGAGAACTGAAACCTGCAGTGACATTGTTTTGTAAGCAGTCTAGTTTTTCTTTTTTCAAAGAGAAATAGACCAATGAAAATTTAGAAAATTTAGCGGGGATAGCAGAAAAAGTTATTACCCATAATCCCAGTATTCAGAAATGACTAAGAGTTGAGGATTTTTTGTTTTTGTTTTTTTGCCTTTTGCACTTTTATCTATTATGACAATCTCTATTTTAATTGAGGATAAAGAACATTCATATTTATTTATTTATTATTATCCATTTTGGTTGGAGTTTAGTTGCTTTACAGAATTGTTAGTTTTTGCTGTGCAGCGAAGTGAATCAGCTACACATGTACATATATGCCCTCTTTTGGGGTTTCCTTCCCACTCAGGTCACCGCAGAGCACTGAGTAGAGTTCTCTGAAGTGTACACTATGTTCTCAACAGTCGTCTATTTTATACATGGTATCAAGAGTGTATAAATGTCAGTTCCAGTCTCCCAGCTCCTCCCACTCCCTCTTCCCCTCTTGGTGTCCATACATTTGTTCTCTATGTCTGTGTCTCAATTTCTGCTTTGCAAATAAGATCATCTCTATCATTTTTCTAGATTTCATGTGTAAGCGATATTATCTAATATTTGTTTGTTTCTTTCTGACCTACTGGAGCTTTCCTGTGAGGTCATACAGGACCCTGCTGGAGGGAGGCCAAGCTGATCTCCAGTCTAGCCTCCCAACTACAAGTAAATCCATCTCTGTC
The DNA here is from genome assembly GCF_016772045.2 of Ovis aries. Taxonomy (NCBI): domain Eukaryota; kingdom Metazoa; phylum Chordata; class Mammalia; order Artiodactyla; family Bovidae; genus Ovis; species Ovis aries. Next base: position 112,411,266 of record NC_056055.1, read on the forward strand.
TTCAAAACTCAGCAGTTTGAGCCCAGAGGAAGGCCAGACTCACTAGCGTTGCTCTGTTCTTATTTGCTCTGCAGTAAATGCCTCCAAGGGAAGATACTTGGCTGGTGAAATTTTAGCACTTTCAAGTTCATAAGTGTATAATCCCACCTCCTTCTCATTCTACCCCTAAAGGTTTTGGTGCATGCCTGTCCAGTTGTTTTGTGATCTACATTATTTAAAGTGTTTGAACATTGCTGACTGCTTGCAAGCAGTGCACAAGCTGTGGTTTTTTGATAAAAACCAGTGCTACTTCCGGATGACCTGAGATCTTCCCTACAGAGCGATCCACCCTATCTTTCCTTGCGGATGATTTGTAGCCACCATTTGGTTTTAGTATTTTTCTTTCCTTTTTTTTTTTTTGAAGTGCGTTTGGAGAGGAAAAGAATTAGAGTGGGAAGGGAAAGTGTGGTAAATTCTGAGTTAAAGGAGACATGTATTCAAACCCAAATTGGGGTTTGTGGATGTATTTGCAAGATGACAGTCAGGGGTCTTATTTCCTGACTGTGAATCAGAACATGACCCTTTAAAGGCTTCCATGGTGTATGTTAACCAGTGAAGCTAATAGAGAATGGAATGATGATTTCACAGTTATCTACCCATCCTCCCAGGATGCTGAGCATGCATATTTCAACTTCCAGGAACTTCGTGCTCTGAGAACGGCATTAATCCTCCATCTTCAGCATAATACCAGCATTGATGTTCAAACAGCCTTTTTTGGGTGCTGGTCACAAGAGTGGATCACTTTCCTGGAAGGCAGTTGTCCGTATTTTCTGATTGTTGGTCAGTGAAGGTCAGTGCTGTACTCTTCTCTGGCCAGTCATCTGATATCCTTCGACTTTCTGTGTACTTTATGCAGAGCAAGTACCCAAACCAGATGTTTTTCCATAAGGCAATTTCCACCTGAAAGACAAACTTTTAGAATTTCACAACGTTTTCTGTATTACATGACTTGGTTTCATTTTCACCTGTTTTATGGAAATTATCGTAGGTTTAACAGAGAGGTATAGAAATGATAACAATAAAATAAAAATGCTGTCTTCTCCTGGGCAGTTATTGTCATAACAGTAGTGCTTGGTACTTTCTGTGGATCACTTTGTTTAACCTTCACAGTGACGCTGTGAGGGAGGTGTTAGTGTCATCTGTGTTTTGCAGATCATGAAATAGATACTTGAATAAATAATCTGCCCATTGTGTGTGTGTATGTGTGTAAGTTGCTCAGTCATGTCTGATTCTGTGACCCCATGGACTGTAGCCTGCCAGGCTTCTTTGTCCGTGGGATTCTCCAGGCAAGAATACTGGAGTGAGTTGCCACTTCCTTCTCCAGAGGGATCTTCCCAACCCAGGGACTGCACTGGGTCTCCTGCACTGCAGGCAGATTCTTTACTGTCTGAGCCACCAGGGAAGCCCCAGCTGCCCATTGTCAACCCCAGATGAGTAATAGAGCCTGGATTTGAAAAGAGGCAGCCTAACCCCAGTGCTTCTGTCCTTAAGTGTGGCGTGTCATTCCGCCTCCACTTAGGAAGGCCAGACACACATCCATGTACAGCAGCTCTTAATGAGACAACAACGGAGAAATTTGATGAAGAAGGAAAACATATTAAATACAACTTTTCAAAAAAACTGGTTCAGTGGTTAAGAATCTGCCTTGTAATGCAGGGGATGTGGATTTGATCCCAGGGCAGAGAACTAGGATCCCACGTGCTGCAAAGCAACTGAGTCCACGTGCTACAACTAGAGAGTCGGTGTGCCGCAACTAATCCCTGATGTGGCCAATAAATGCACACTATTTTAAAAAGAAAATTAAAAAATAATTATTGGCCATGTTGTGTGGCATGTGGGGCCTTAGTTCCCAGACTAAGGATCAAACCCACGCCCCCTGCGTTGGAAGTGCAGAGGCCTTAGCAACGGACTGCTAGGGAAGTCCCTGACCTAAAGTTATTTCCTAACAGAAAATCATTAACAGAATTTTCAAATTATTTGGAATTTTAATCCTGTGATCTTATTATTTTGCTGTATTGGTAAAATTGGTAATGACTGTAATATACTTTTGAGAGTTCAAAAAATGCTCACCAACTTTAGAAATCTGGTTTCTGTCTAATTTTCACTACCTATAGTGAATTTAGAATATGAAGATAATTCTACATATCATCAAAATGATTTTTGAGTCAATTAACGTTTCTCACTTTTTTTGAGTTTAGGGTCATACCCCTCTGGACATTGGACACATCCATCATAAGATAGTTTACTATTCGTTCATTAGAGCTTCAGTCATTAAACTATTCCCAACTCTAGTTGCCTGCAGTGAGCAGGAACAGCCTTGGGTTCTTTTTTTAATTAAAAAACTTTTTATAGTGATACGGTGTCCTATAATCAGTATATCTCATTTTATTCTGTTAGTGCAATTTCTGAATCTGAGTTTGAAGAGTCCTTACAAAACTTCCTTACTAAACTTTCCATAAGAACAGTATTTTGTAAAGGAGGATTTATTTTTGGTAAAATAATTTATATGAACACTCACCTTACAGAGGTTATTTCATTCATCACTTGGAGGACTGTGTGAAATGCACATACAACACTATGTAAACGGCTGTGGCTGGATGTTTATTACCTGGGCGGGGGTTATGCTGCTCTTTTTCTAATATAATATATTGCATTAAATGGGTAAATAGTTTCTTTTTGAGATGTTGAAGATGTTCTAAAATTAGATTGTGACAGTGGTTGTACACAGTTTTGTAAAGTTACCAAAAGCCATTGTACCCTTAGAGTGAGTGGATTTTCTGTCATGTTAATTACACCATCATAATGTTGTTAAAAAATGAAATGGGTCCAGACAAAAATTAATTTGGTGAAAACAAATCAGTGCTGTTTGGCAGGCTTTAACAGCATTGTCAATACTCTATAATTACATTTGGGCCTTCGGAAGCATCACTAAGAACAAAGCTAGTGGAGGTGATGGAATTCCAGTTGAGCTGTTTCAAATCCTGAAAGATAATGCTGTGAAGTACTGCAGTCAGTATGTCACCAAATTTGGAAAACTCAGCAGTGGCCACAGGACTGGAAAAGGTCAGTTTTCATTACAATCCCAAAGACAGGCGATGCCAAAGAATGTTCAAATTACTGCCCAAATTGCACTCACCTTACACGCTAACAAAGTAGTGCTCAAAATTCTCCAAGCTAGGCTTCAACCATGAAATTCCAGGTGTTCAAGCTGGATTTAGAAAAGGCAGAGGAACCAGAGATCAAATTGCCAATATCTGCTGGATCATCAAAAAAGCAAGAGAGTTCCAGAAAACCATCTATTTCTGCTTTCTTGGCTATGCCAAAGCCTTTGACTGTGTGGATAAACACAGTGTGGAAAATTGTGAAAGAGATGGGAGTACCAGACCACCTTACCTGCCTCCTAAGAAATCTGTATGCAGGTCAGGAAGCAATAGTTAGAACTGGACATGGATCAACAGACTGGTTCCAAATCAGGAAAGGAATATGTCAAGGCTGTATATTGTCACCCTGATAATTTAACTTATATGCAGAGTACATCATACAAAAATGCTGGGCTGGAAGAAGCACAAGCTGGAATCAGGATTGTCAGGGAAAATATCATCAACCTCAGATACACAGATGACACCACCTTATGGCAGAACGTGAAGAACTAAAGACCTTCTTGATGAAAGTGAAAGAGGAGAGTGAAAAGTTGGCTTAAAGCTCAACATTCAGAAAACTAAGATCATGGCATCTGGTCCCATCACTTCATGGCAAATAGATGGGGAAACAATGGAAACAGTGAGAGACTTTATTTTCTTGGGCTCCAAAATCACTGCAGCCGTGAAATTAAAAGACGCTTGCTCCTTGGAAGAAAAGCTATGACCAACCTAGACAGCATATTAAAAAACAGAGACATTACTTTGCCAACAAAGGTCCATCTAGTCAAAGCTATGGTTTTTCCAGTAGTCATGTATGGATGTGAGAGTTGGACTATAAAGAAAGCTGAGCACCGAAGAATTGATGCTTTTGAACTGTGGTGTTGGAGAAGACTCTTGAGAGTCCCTTGGACCACAAGGAGATCCAAACAGTCCATTCTAAAGGAAATCAGTCCTGAATATTCATTGGAAGGACTGATGCTGAAGCTGAAACTCCAATTTTCTGGTCACCTGATGCTAAGAACTGATTCCTTGGAAAAGACCCTGATGCTGGGAAAGATCGATGGCAGGAGAAGAACAGGACAACAAAGGGTGAGATGGCTGGAGGGCATCACCAACTTGATGGACACGAGTTTGAGCAAGCTCCAGAAGTTGATGATGCACAGGGAAGCCTGATGTGCTGCAGTCCATGGGGTTGCGAAGAGTCAGACACAACTGATCGAGTGAAATGAATTACATTAGTGTATTTTTTTTACTTAGAAATATATTGTAACAATAATATATTCAATATATGATTTTCTATAATTGGAGAGTAGTGGAATGTTTTATTTATGTGATTTGCCTTCCTATCGCAGAATGAAAAGAACATTGAGAATGCTTATAAGGCGCTGATGGAGGAACTGGAGGAATGCCGAGCTTTAGCATTAGGACATCTTTTTGGAAATTTAAAATGGAAAATTATGATGGAAGAAGTACTGAAGCTTTTAAAAAAGCTTCTTATTTGAATGAATTATTTAATTATTAAGAAATATGCAATAATAGTAGAGTTTCCATATACTTCTCACTCAGCTTTCCCTAACGTTAACATCTAATATAATGAAGGTACATTTGTCAAACCAGGAAATTAATATCACTATAATGGTGAAAAATGCACCTGCCAATGCAGTAGACACAAGAGACATGGGTTCTAGTCCTGGCTGGAGAAGATTCCCTGGAGAAGCAACTGACAACCCACTCCAGGATTCTTGCCTGGGAAATCGCATGGACAGAGCAGCCTGGTGGGCTACGGTCCGTGGGGTTGCAAAGAGTTGGACATGACTGAGCACACACACACACACACACACACACAAACAATATTAGCTAACAGACAAACATATTAATAATAGACTTTAATAGACCACTTTTGCTGATTGTCAAAAAATTCTTCACAAAGTTTATCTTTATGGATGTGTAATAGCTCTCTAATGCTGAATATTTAAATTGTTTGAAAACTGGCTTTAACAAATAACTCTGTAGTGAATGTCTTGGAGCATAAATCTTTGTATACATTTTGTATAGCTCGCTAACCTACATACCTGGAACTTGAATAGTCAATCCCAAAGTATCAACATGCTTAATGGTAACCATTCAGTTCAGTTCAGTTCAGTCGCTCAGTCGTGTCCGACTCTGCAACCCCATGAATCGCAGCACGCCAGGCCTCCCTGTACATCAACAACTCCCGGAGTCCACCCAAACCCATGTCCATTGAGTCGGTGATGCCATCCAGCCATCTCATCCTCTGTCGTCCCCTTCTCCTCCTGCCCCCAATCCCTCCCAGCATCAGGGTCTTTTCCAATGAGTCAACTCTTCGCATGAGGTGGCCGAACTACTGGAGTTTCAGATTTAGCATCAGACCTTCCAATGAATACCCAGGCCTGATCTCCTTTTTGATGGACTGGTTGTACCTCCTTGCAGTCCAAGGGACTCTCAAGAGTCTTCTCCAACACCACAGTTCAAAAGCATCATATTGCCAAATGTCTTTGCAGTAACTCTGTACCTATTTATACTCATTGGCAAAATGGAAGAGAAATGACTTATCCTGTGATTTACAGTGCTGCTGCTGCTGCTAAGACGCTTCAGTTGTGTCTGACTCTGTGCAACCCCATAGACGGCAGCCCACCAGGGTCCCCTGTCCCTGGGATTCTCCAGGCAAGAACACTGGAGTGGGTTGCCATTTCCTTCTCCGGATTTCCAGTGCTATTAACCTTAAAATATACTTTGCTAATTTGAAAGTAAAAATATGCTATCTCATCATCTTTATTACTAAAGAGACTTGGACACTTTTATCAATATTTGTATTTCTTGTGTAAATTATCTACTCATCTCTTCTTAAAGGCTTAGATACTTTCTTATTGAGAAAGAAGCTTCAGTCAGACATCACTTAAGCTCCCTTACTTTAGTCATGTCTGACTCTTTGTAACCCCATAGACTGTAGCCCGCTAGGTTCCTCTGTCCATGGGATTTCCCAGGCAAGAATACTGAAGTGAGTTGCCATGCCAAGGATTATTACCTCTTTTATTGATGAGCAATGAAGTCTCAGAGAGGGCCCAATAGCAAAGATAGAGCACATTCATAAGTGAATTAAAATCCATTCCTCATTGCTTATATGTGGAATCTAAAATACAACACTGATGAACTTGCCTACAGAATAGAAACAGACTCACTGGCACAGAGAACAGACTTCTGGGTGCCATGGGGGGAGTGAGGGAGGGATGGGCTGGAAGTTCAGGATTAGCAGATAGGAACTAGTGTATGTAGGGTGGATAAACAGCAAGGTCCTGCCGTAGAGCACAGGGAACTCTAGTCAGTATCCAGTGATAAGCCATAATGGAGGATCGTGACTGTGTAGCTGAGTCACTGCTCTACAGGAGAGAATAGCACAACATGACAGATCAACTACACTTCAATAAAAAATTAAAATTGATTCCCAGTCAGAGTTGACAGCTATTTAGAGAATCATGGGCATGGTTAAGGGGCCCCACAGGGCAGCTGGACTCCTAAGAAGAGCCTGTCATCCGCCTCTGAGGTCTGAACATTTCTCTTTGGGCAAAACTCCAGCCGCATTTGCCTGGCATGCGGAGTTTCTATGTGCTACTTTACAACTGCCACAGTAGACAGGAGAAACGAAAAGGAGAGGTGGAAAGAAGCAGATGAAGGAGAGACAGCTGGCTAGAGACATGCAAGGTGGTGGCAGATGACATGACCAGGGCCAGTGCGCCGCCAACTGACTGTTCTTCCGAGTGAATCTCACTCATCTGTTGTGATCGTCTCCACACGTGAATCCACGGAGCATGTGGTCACTGGGTTCCCTGCCACCCCCCGCTATTCTGTACTGACGTCCGTCCTACCCGCAAAGTCAGTCTTTCCTGAGGACCTTGCCACAGCAAGAAGCACAGGGCTTGGTCTCTGGTGTCGCTCTAATTAAGAGGCCGTGTCAGGATTTGCAGATGGTGGCTGTGAGAGAGAGCAGGATTAGCAGTGACTTACCCGCCTGGGGCCAGCGGGGCTGCGGGGAGGATCCATGTTAAAACTCTTTTGTAGCCTTTATAGCATGGGTAAGTGTTTGGTAATGTTTGTAAATAAAGTGTAGGTTGATTGGAAGAAAGAGGGGATCAAAACAGCCCTAAATGTGAAGTATGAAAAGGCCAGCTGTGAGGAGGAAGAGAGAGTATGTCTGTGACCTAAAAACAGGAGAGGAATTAGCCAAGTCTGGGTCCAGTCTTTGAATTAAAGACTTTAATGTTTACACCACATGTTTATGTCTGGTCACTGTTAGGATTCAATACTTCTTGCCAAGTTTTAGCCAGATTGTTAAAGTTATCTCAGTATTTTTCTTTGAATATAGTAGAGAAGGCATGGAAATCCTAGCTGGAGAAAGATTTGTGTTCCTCCAAACTTAGACCAGTTTGGGTTTTAATGACCTGATTTTTGTCATGAACTACAAGATTTTTCTTTTTCTCCAGCACTTACATGGCTACCTCTCAATTATCTATGGAGGTGATGGAGTGTATATATAGCTGCATTTTAATTTTATTGAATTTTCTGTATTCCAAAACCTCCATTAATGCTGAGTAAATAGTGAATTTAATTGGGACAGGTTGACTGGCCAAGTGACTAATCTTGGATAATCAAACATTTGTTATTTTTGATAGCCTTTTTAAACAGTTTTGTTGTATATTCTTTACCAAGGTGAAACCACAGAGGACTTAAGTATAGCTGTACAGATGGTGAAAAGGATCTGCTTTGTGATGGGAAAATACCCAGAGCTTCTGCAGGAGGCAGACCAGCAACTCATAGCCAGGTGCTTGCGGTGTTCAGGGTTCAAGGAGCTGGCGAGTTCTTTGAATCCAGTGCATAATGTTTTCAGAATAGCTCCATTTTAATAGAGCAGCTGTTAGGTGTACAGAAAGTGTCTTGTCCTGTCAGACTTTTTCTATTGAAAATATTTGCTTCAAGTCCTTAATCATTAGTAATCCAGATGCCCCAACCTGAAAAGTGAAAGTGAAGTCGCTCAGTCATCTTTGCGACCCCATGGACTGTAGCCTACCAGGCTCCTCCATCCATGGGACTTTCCAAGCAAGAATACTGGAGTGGGTTGCCATTTCCTTCTCCAAGTAACCTAGAACTGGAACATTTTACAAATGCATCTCTGGACAAGCAAATTGCATGCTTGATAGTCTCTGCAGACCCTTAAAACTAGTCCTGTGTTTAATTCTAGGAGAACATTAAAAGCTATATTGTGATTGTTCAGTTGTCCTTGTATCAGATTGTAGCTCAAGTACTGTGATGGGTATTTGAAAATCTTGATGTTTGCTCTTTACTCTTAGTTAAGATAATGATTTAGATGGTAGAAGATTTCTTCAATAAATATTGCAAAATTTCAAAGATGGTAAAATGTTTTTCTGATAAAAATTAGTTTTCAGTCATTTTATTTTAAAAAATAAAATAAATAATTTTGATCATTTAAATGATGTTAAAGTTTAAAATCACTTTCAAGCTGGACTTTTACACTAATACAGGTCACAGGAAAGGGCATAAAGGAGAAGAAAAAGTCCAAATACTCACAGTGGGCCTTGGGCCAGCCCGGTTTCAGCTGCAGTACATGGGCCACTATCTGGTGCATGATGAGAGGAAAGATCCAGACCCCAGAGTTCAGGACTTTGTTCCTGACAACTGGCAGGTAATGCCTCAATTTTCTATTGTATAATTAAATCTGATCTCAGAAGCTACTCATGATTGTGGTTCCTCATATCATGTTTGGCATGAAATTCTTAATATTGAATCATGTCATTTAAGACTGCCACAGGAAATGTCAAATGTGAACTTTTTCCCACTTAAAGAAAGTGAATTTTCCATATCATCCACTTTTTGTAAGTGGACCATCTTCTTGGAGGTGTTCTGGTGGATTCACACGTGTGTATTTGAAGTTCCAACTGTATCATATGGAGCAGCCTCCAAGCTTCCTCTGAGTCAGTAGGGTTCCCGTGTAAATACAGAAAAGTGAATCTGCTTTGCAATTCACTTGTCTCCTCACAAGTTCTCTAGGATTTCTTGGCGTGTTTTCAGCTCCCAACCACTGCTTTGCGGCACAGTGTTACCCGGCCCAAGCTCGCTCTGCTTGCGGCAAGTCAGAGATTCAGGGAGGTTAAACAGTATAGACAGTCATTTAGGTTATCTGGGGCCATAGTAACTGCTTTTCTATAAATATGTGTAATAAAAGGACTCATTTCTGCATTGGTCCAACCGTATGAATTAAACATGCTTCCCTACAAGAGAGCCATTTCAGAGGTTCACTCTCACCGGCTGTCTCATCAGCATCTGGCTGTCCTCCTTGAGTTGGCGCTGGTGGTGCTGGTCGCCCACAGGCTCTCTGCTGCTGCTGGGGGCGGGGCCCAGGTCCTTCCTGCCTGAGGGCAGGCCTGGGGCTGCCAGGGCTCCGGGAATCCTACACACAGCGCACTGCTGATGCTGCATTCGCTCTGAAGTACAGCCCAGAGAGGACTTGGATTCAGATAGTGAGCAGGGTGGGGCTTTGGAGGGCTAGTCTGTCTTCAGCCCATCACATGGTCTCTCGATCCTTTGATGAGTCATCATTTTGATGAATGAAAGTGCAGACTGAGGGATGAGAATCTGTTCTAATGAAGAACCCACAGGCCCTCTAAAGTAGGGCCATTCTTCTCTTTACAAAGGAGAAGATAAGTAGTAAAATGGCTAATTATTGATTTTTTTTCTATTCAGCTACTTTTTCACCCTCACCAATATACTTGTTCTTAGATCTTCATTTCTCTAAGCCAAGGTGCACTTAATGACAAGTCAGCAGAAAGAAAATCTGCCCAAGAACAAGATAACTTGTTCTGACTCAGTCTCCATTTTTTACACAGAGCCCACCTTTGTATGCTCAAAAGCACTGTGGTTTTCTCTTCTGGGAGAGGCAGTGATCTCCTCACAAGTTCTCTAGGATCTCTTGGCGTGTTTTCAGCTCCCAACCACTGCTTTGCGGCACAGTGTTATGCGGCACAGTGTTACCCGGCCCAAGCTCGCTCTGCTTGCGGCAAGTCGGTAAGTCAGGAAGCAAGTTGTTGGGATAAGAATTTTAATTGGAAAGCCAGCAGACCCAGAAGATGGCAGACTGGTGTCTCAGAAAACCATCTCCCTCAGTCCCAGTTCAGACTCCTTTTATACACAAAAGGGGAGGGACCCAGGACCAATCGCCAAGAAGGACCACTCAGGTGGCTGGTTGACAGTTGCTCTTAATGGTCGCTTGCTTGGGGGAGAGGCCCAGTGTGGCCCCAACCCCCGAGGGAAACCGGCTGCTAGAGCCCATGTCTGCCCTGCTGCCATCAGAAGGGGATTATGAGGGAGGTGTCTTCACTTACTGGTTTTGCTGTCACTGCACCTGGTGCTGACGTGACAGTGCTCTGAATCTGCAGGGAGAGCCCCTGGACATCGTGGACAAGAACAAGTCTGCAGTCATCATGGCCCCCAAGTCCTCAGGGAAGACCTACACCTCCTACTGCTGCATGGAGAGGGTGCTGCATGAGGGCAATGAGCGCATGGTCATGTATGTGGCCCCCACCAAGGTACGTCCTAGGGCTGGAGGTCATCCCAGAGAGACAAGGGAGTGGTCCTGTGTGTGGCCTCCACCAAGGTACATCCCAGGGCTGGCAGTCATTCCCGGGTGACAAGGGGGTGCTCGTGGACGTGGCCCCCACCAAGGTAACATATCAAGTGAATTTTCTCATTTACTCCTAAATCTCCTCTTTTGAAATAAGCCCTTGGTCATGTGGTAGATTAGCCCACTTTATTTTTTTTTCCAGTTTATTTTTTCAATTTTTATTGAGATAAAATTGACATGTAACATATTAGTTTCGGGTGTACACCATAATTGTCAGTAATGGTGTGTATTGTGACGTGATCTCTAGAATAATTCTAGTTACCATGAATCACCTCATACAGTTACACCTTTGTTCCCCCTTGTGATGAGAACTTTGGACTACACTCTTGGCAGCTTTCAGGTACACAATGTTCTTCAGGTATACAGTGTTATTAGGAATAGTCACTATTACATCCGGGACTGACTGACCACTGGAGCTTTGTACCTTTTGACCCCTTCCCACTGTCCCCTGCCCCCACCACCGTCTCCACCAACCACCAGTCTATTCTATTCCGTGAGTGTTACTTTATTTTCTGTGCTTTATCCTTTCAGTTTGAGAGCCTAAAGTAATGCTCTCCTTGGAGGGTTGTGAGGGAGAGTCTGGACTTGCACCCTCGTCGTTCAGCTTTTTGCTGTAACTGAGCGAGGCACCTCCATTTTGCTGGGCAGTGTGGGGTCACTAAGGACCCCGCATCACCTCTGTCCTCTGTGGGGCGTATCCACTCTGCTCTTGGGCATCAGTTTCTTGCCGGTTCCTCACGCCTAGTGGTTTTGCCATATTTGTTTTATGGCTAAAACCACCTGAAGTCAAACTTAACAATAAAATATGATCTTTGTTATTTAGACGAAAGTGTGATTTCCAGAAAGTATAAGTTTGCATATCCTCATTTACAACCCCTTGTTTTTAATGTGATTACTCTTAAGAAAGGCAGAGTTAGTTGACATAACTTTGATTCTACAGATTAAAATGAGATCTCACCCCATTTTATTGATATTTATAGGAAAATGTAGCGTTGAGTGACTTAGGGTCAGACTCAGAACCAGATCGATCAACATGTTAAACGAAATTAGCACTTTAGTTTTTATTGTAGCTTTTCTGTTTGTCACACTTGTGAAAGCAGCAAGTGTTCATAATAAGAAATGAATAAAAAATAAATCAAGAAAAATTAAGCTTACTGGAAGTGGAATTGGTAATTCAACACAGTACCTATTCCTTTTCTAAAAGTTTTAGAACCCAAAAGTTTAGAAGCCAAATTACTCTTCTAAAAGTTTAAATCTGTTTTTATTCCCTCTGGAAGTGTATGGAAGTATATATTCTCTTATTTGTAAACAACATTCCTATGATTTTAAAATTTTATTTCCATGCTGATAAAAAATTTCCATCTCATATTAAATCTGAATTTCTGTGATTATTGACTGGAGAGTCTTCCCATATGATTTCTGGGCAGTGATATTTCTTTATTCATGAGCTACTTGTTCATGAAATCTGCCTATTTTCTTTTTCTTTTAGTGAAGGGGAATTCCCTTTTTACTGATTGGCCAGAACTGTATGTAATAAGTATATTTCTTTTTCTCTCCAAATTGTAACCAATATACCTCTGTCATTTTGTCTTTTTACTATATTGCACCTATATTAATGGTATTTTTTTAATATTTGTGTAGTCAGATTTATCAGTATTTCCATTTAGCTTTGCCATGTGTGTGCTCAAATATATGAAAATATGTGAAATTGTTCACTTTCTAGTATCTTTATGCTTATGTTTTAAAGTTTACATTTTAATCTAGGTGAAACTTTCTAGGGGCATAAAGTATGAAGTAGAGAGATATATGTGGGTTTGCACATACTCACTGGCCGCCACCTGCCTGGTCTGGGGTGAGGATTGCCTGTACCCGCACAGATAGAGGTCTGGAGGCCACCCCTAAATATGAGGACCACATGACCACCCCAGTGCCCGCCTCGGCCATTCTCCTACGTAGACTCATGGCATCTCTGCAAGCCCTGATCGCCCAGGGAGCAGCTGTTGTTTCTCATGTGTGGCAACACTTTCCGTTTTTCTCTCTGATGAAGCCATTTTCCCATTTTACTTTACACTGAGGCTATGACCAAGGTTCAGGTGTAGTCACGCAGCTGGTAGACAGCCTGTGGGTCAGTGTATGAGGGCAGATGCGGGGAGGAAGAGGTGATGACGCCCCCGCCCCCGCCCCAGCAGCGCGTGCTTTCAGACAGAGCCTGTTCTTCTCCGGGTTTTTCCCGGTGCTCTGTCGCATGATTCAGTTCAGTCTCTCAGTCATGTCTGACTCTTTGCAACCTCACGGACTACAGCACGTCAGGCTTCCCTGTCTATCACCAGTTCCTGGAGCTTGCTCAAACTCAGGTCCATTCAGTCAGTGATATCCAACCATTTGACCCTGTGTCGTCCCCTTTTCCTCCTGTCTTCAATCTTTCCCAGCATCGGGGTCTTTTTCAATGAGTCAGTTCTTCTCATCAGGTGGCCAAAGTGTTGGAGTTCCAGCTTCAGCATCAGTTTTTCCAGTGAACATTAGGACTGATTTCCTTTAGGATGGACTGGTTTGATCTCTTTGCAGTCCAAGGGACTCTCAAGAGTCTTCTCCAACACCATAGTTCAAAAACATCAATTCCTCAAATCTATCACATGATAAACGAATCTCTTTATTTGTCAATCAGGCCCTTCTCAATTAAGTGGCAGCAACCATTGAGAATCGTTTTAACAAAAATCTGCCAAATGGGGAAAGTCTGCGTGGTGTTCTCACCTGGGACTATTGTCATGATGCCCTGAACTCTCAGGTAGGGAGCACGCTGACTAATGCATTGGTTACTGACGTACATGATAGCGCTTAGGAGTCTGTCTCAGTAGAACTGTGGTACCTCCCCAGGGTCTTGTACAAGTAATTTTCTTGAATTTACAAAAGGCATCATCTGGTTTATAAGTGGATTAAAAATGATCTGAAAAAACCCCATAGTGTAAAAAGTAAAAGCTCTGATTTCCATTCAGAATAGCTGTTTCTTGATATTTCTCAATGAGAAGGATGCTTGTCATGGTTTCAAATGTTATATTTATGGATGGACTTCTGGTGTTAAGTAAATCAAACAGTTTTCCTCCTTACTGAACTCACAGAAAATGGTTAAAGCTAAACAAACATCCTATCCCAACTTCCATCATTGTTGATTTCTTCTTTTTAAGTTTTTTTTGATGTGGACCATTTTTAAAGTCTTTATTGGAATTTGTTGCAATATTGCTTCGGTTTTATATTTTGGTTTTCTGGCTGTGAGGCATACAGGATCTTAGATCCCTCACCAGGGATCAAACTCACGCCGCCTGCATTGGAAGGTGAAGTCTTAACCACTAGACCACCAGAGAAGTTACCCCATCATTGTTAATTTTTAATAAACATTCTTCAACCTAAACTGAACCTCAGGGTCAGATTTTGAAGAAATAAATCTGTAACAACTAACTCCTATTGTTATTACCTCGATTGCTCATAAATAAGAATTTAAACTTCAAATCTGATATTTTACCATTTAGACCTAAAAAGATGGCAGGTTCACAGTATTCAGAAAAAATACATTGCATCTGTAGTGAAACGTTCTCTGAAACAGTATCGTATTCTAGCTATTAGCAGCTCCGTTTAGGAGTTTTAACTCTCTCTTTTATATTCTTAGAATCACATCTGTATGTGGCAAGCGCTCAAAGTGTTCTTGTTTGTGGGTGCTCATCACAGTGCCTGCCTGCTTTGAAATTCTGCTGCTGGCTCCGTACCACCAGGTGTGGGTGACAAGGATCAGATACGTCATATTTGATGAGGTAGGCTTGGGCTTGTTCCTCTGGGCTGGTTTCCTGGTTGAGTCAGTGCTACACTGAAGATGTTTGCTGCTTCAGGGCGTTGTCGTCTGTGTGGAGTTTCTGTTGGGTGGCGGGGGACACCGGCTTCTCCATGAACCACCGTTTTCCTGTTCTGGCTTAGGACCGGGTATCTGTGTCTGTGGGCTTCTGGAAGGCAGAGGAGCTGTCTGTGGTGACCACAGCAGAATCACCAGGACATAGGTGTTCCTGGGCAGAGATTCCAAAATCCAGTCTTTGATCCCTAAAGCAAAGAATAAGGCCTCTGGCAAGGATGTCAGTTACATGAGTTATCTTTTCACTTGTGATCCCAGCAGGAAACCAACGATATACCCAAAACAGAACAGTGCCAGAAGAGCGTTTTCCAAAGGTGTGTGTATAGGGGGGAAGGGCCACGGGGGGGTTAGTGCAGGAATGCCGGGCAAGGAGCCCACCCGTTGGTCTAAGGGGACAAGGCAATGACGCGGTCCTGGAGGCCCGCAGGGAGGTTCTGTGTGTGCTGGCCGCTTGGGGAGGACAGCTGCCTTAGTGAGGGTGGCGGGGGACAGGGGCAGGCGGGCAGGGGGGGCACAGCTGGCTCAGGGCAACCTGCCAGGAAGGCAGCTGGTGGCACTGAGACCTCATCCTCATTCCCTTCAGGTCTCTTGTCCAGGCTCTCATTTGTCCAAATCCGATGGACCCAGAGAACCCTGGAACCCTTTTGAAGTAGCCTCTGTGGCTCAGTTTCCCAGGGCAGAGAGAGCAGCATGGAAAATAGACATTTATAGGGCAAATGAAGGGTGCTGAGAACGTTTTTATAGCAGAGTAAGAGTATTTATTCAGAGAGGCTTACAGCATTATAGAAGAATTCTGCTCTAAGGGGCTTTTGGCTTAAAGGGGAAATGATGATAAAAGCCTGTATTTCACTTAACTCTTGTGTGAACTAGGAGCCACCAAGAAGGCTGTGCTTTTGATTTGTTTGAAGCTGACTTCTTGTGTTTATTTCTGCTCAATCTGTATACATTGCATCTTGAAGGCCTCGAATATTCACATTTGCAAAACATCCAACAGCTTTGTCTTTGCACTCCAGTGCCTTGACCTGTCAGAGAAGGCAACGGCACCCCACTCCAGCACTCTTGCCTGTAAAATCCCATGGACGGAGGAGCCTGGAAGGCTGCGGTCCATGGGGTCGCTGAGGGTCGGACACGACCGAGGGACTTCACTTTCACGCATTGGAGAAGGAAATGGCAACCCACTCCAGTGTTCTTTCCTGGAGAATCTCAGGGACAGGGGAGCCTGGTGGGCTGCCATCTATGGGGTTGCGCAGAGTCGGACACGACTGAAGTGACTTAGCAGCAACTTAGCAGTAGCAGCCTTGAACTGTACTCTCATTTCCAAGCTCTGAAATGAAGTGACATGGGGTACCTCAGCTTCCCCAGTTTGTGTAAGGGTAAAGCTGGAGGTCTTTGGAGACTGATGGCTCTTCTGGCAGAGTCAGGAAAGAGTGCCATGTGTAAGGCTGTAAGGCCACCACTCAGCTGAGTGGTGTGTTATCTGACTGTGTGTGGTCAGTCTCTCAGTCATGTCTGACTCTTTGCCACTCAGTGGACTACAGCCTGCCAGGCTCCTCTGTCCATAGGATTTCTTAGGCAAGAATACTGGAGTGGGTTGCCGCGCTCTCCTCCAGGGGATTTTGCCAACCAGGGATCAAACCCGTGTCTCTTGCGCTTCCTGTACTGGCAGGTGGATTCTTCACCATTGTGCCACCTGGAAAGTCTATGATAAATAGCATTCTCCAGGGAAGAATACTGGAGTCGGTAGCCATTCCTTTTTCCAGGGGATCTTCCTGACTCTGGGATTGAACTCGGGTCTCTTGTGCCTCCTGCATTACAGGCAGGTTCTTTACCATCTGAGCCTCCAAACCAAATGGGCAAGGGAATTTTTAAAAATTATCTAATAACTGTGATAGTAAGCCCTCTCCAGTTGATTGCCAGGTGTCAGTGCAATCTGTTTAAAGGAAACCACTGTGAGATGAAGTATTTCCTGCCATATCATAGACAAAGGTGTCACAGCCTTCAGCTATTTTGGCCCTCCAAATGTGACTTTCTGAGCCCCAAGGGCGCCCGGGAAGAACAGTGCGTGCCATCTGGCAGCCTTGGAGCTGCCACCACTGCCTATGGTGAACAAGGAACTAAGGACGTGAATAATCAAATCACAGGACAGTGGCCCCAGATAGCTGAGATGCGTAAGAAAGGGGTGATTTCAGGGAGCCCAGACTCTTGCATCTTCCCACACACAGAAAAGTGCAATTCCTTAATGAGATATCTCGTCTTCCCTCAGTTCAGTTCGGTTCAGTGACTCGATCATGTTTGACTCTTTGCGACCCCATGGACGCACGTGTTCCCTAATTAGCAATAATCTTTTGATTTTCAGACTACCTGGCCCCTGTTGCAAGTTTCTATATTACCTGACTTCCCAGCCTCCCCTCCCCGCAGTCTCCTCAGAGCAGTTCTCTCAGGGTCACGTGAGACACTGTCTCCTGGGCTTGAAGCCCTAAAAATTCCCACCAAATGAAACATAACTCTCAGCATGTTTAGTTTTTAACTAAAACTTGTGTCCTGTGATTTGATTATTCACATCCTTATTTCCTTGCTCACCATAGGGAGTGCTGGCAGCTCCATGGCCGACAGATAGCAGGTATTGTTGTTCCTGGGCGTCCTCAGGGCTCAGAAAGTCACATTTGGAGGGCAAAAAATAGATGAAAACTTATATTTTATAAGTTGACACCACTTCTGAGAATCTTCCCTAAATCTAGTTCCATTTGCTTTATCGGGTCAAAGGACATTCGTGAATTCAGCAAGTATAGAAGCAGTGTCTCCACAGCGCCAGGCACTGTGGGTGGGGGAATGCACAGGTGTGAGCCACAGACTCACTGGGCCGAAGGGGTCAGACAGCTGAGCACACGTGTGCCTGTGGCAGCCCACTTCCCGGCATATGGTGGCGAGAAGGGCCAGCCTGTCTGACTGATGATGGCAGGTGGGGGATGGGCGCAGCCTGAGGACAGCTCTGCAGTGCTGGTGGGAAGAGTCTTCCAGTGGGTGACACTGAGCTGAATTCTGAAAGTCCCAAAGCGGGTCAGAGCATTCTAACCAGAGGGAACAGTGTATGTGGAAGCTCTGGGGTAGGAAATTTGTGGTCAGGCAACAAAGCAAAGTCCAGTGTGTATGGAGAGAAGTAAGTGCATGAAGGGAGAGGGGCTGGAACGAGGCTGGAGAGCCGGCTGGTGGGGGTGGTAACCCCCAACAATGTTCGCCCTGTTCAGGAGTTTGTATTTTGTTCCACATGTAGGGGGAACATACTGAGAAAATGTAACTGGGGGCATGACCTGATTGAGTTCATCCTCGAGACACGTCTATTGGCTATGACGTGAAGGGTGCAGGGGTGGGCCCAGGGGAACTGGGAGGTCAGCCGGGAGGATATTGTGGATGACCTGGGGGCCGTGGAAGTGGAGGAAATGCTTAGATTTGAAAGATATTTTGAAAAGTAAGATACAGAGGAATTATTGATGGATTGGTTGTGGGAATTAAAAGAATTAATTAGGATGTGTGTTAGGATTTTGTGTTGGCTGCATTTGTCAGTAAACTTGGCATGGTTGGCAAATATGAAACCATGTATGATGGTGATTCAGGCTTCCAGGTCTTATTTTCATCTGCTGTTTTAAAATCACCTGGAAAGTTATTTAATTTATTTAATCTAAATAATCTAAACTAAAACAACAAACAAAAGCCATTCACCAGCTTCTCCCACACGCACTTCTTGCAACTACATATGTGTTCTCTATGTATTTGAGCTTGTGTGTGTGTTTTAAGAGTTCACATGTGAAATCATTGTTTGTCTTTTTATGTCTGACTTATTGATTTATTTCTCTTAGCATAATGCCCTTGACATCCTCCCATGATCACAGATGGGGAGATTTCATCCTTTTTCATAGTTAAATAATATTCCATCCTGCGTATACATACTACAGCTTCTTTATCCATGCATTCATCCTTCAGTGAACACTTAGGTTGCTTCCTATCTTGGCTGTTATACATGGTGCTGCAGTAAACATGGGGGATGCATATATCCTTTCGTTCTCTTTGGATAAATACCCAGGAGTGGAATTGCTGGATCATATGGCAGTTCTAGTTTTAGCTTATTGAGGAGCCTCTGGTACTGTTCTGAATGGTTGTAGCCATCTCACCTTACCACTAACAGTGTACAAGGGCTCCTGTTTCACCATACCCTCACCAACAATGTTTTTTTAATGTGTTTACTTGGTCTCTGAGTGATGGACGTTCAGGGTGCTTTTCACCATGCTGTTGTTTATTTGTGTTTTCACCTTTGGGCTGTGCTGGGTCTTCATTGCTGCATGGGCTCTGCTCTAGTTGCGGCAAGCGGGGGCTTCTCTCTAGGTGTGGTGCCCAGGCTTCTCACTGCAGCGGCTTCTCCTGTGCAGCCCGGGCTCTGGGCTGTGAGGGCGTCATTGTGGCACGTGGGCTCAGTAGTTGCAGCTCCTGGTCTCTAGAGCACAGCCTTAACTGCTGTGGTGTGCAGGCTTAGTTGAGCCGTGGCTTGTGGGATCTTCCTGGATCAGGGATTGAACCTGTGTCTCCTGGATTGGCAGGTAGATTCTTTACCACTGAGCCACCAGGGAAGCCTCCAGCCAACAGATTTGATTTGCGTTCTTTCTGGTGGTGGCTGTTCTGACAGGTGTGAGTGATATCGCATGTGGTTTTGATTTTCGTTTCTCAGTGGTGGGTAAAGTTGAGCATCGTCTCATGTAACTATTGGCCATCTGTTTGTTTCCTTTGGAAAGACATCTTTCAGACCTCCTGCTCAGTTTTAATGGAGCATTTTTGTCTTTAATAGGTCCACTGTCTTGGTGAGGAAATTGGAGCAGAAATCTGGGAGCATCTCCTCATCATTATCTGCTGCCCCTTCCTGGCCCTTTCCACCACCATCAGCAACCCAGAGCATCTGACTTGAGTAGGCCTGAGCTTCAGTCTAGATAGAATACTTATCTGTTTTGAATGTTTGAATGTTATCTTTTCTATATGTGTTCTGGAAAGTTCCATAACCACCTGATGAATCTCTTACCTTATCTCTGAATATTCAGGGGATAAACTCACCCCTCCTGGCAGGTGCTGAGCAAGGCCACACTCTGTAAAGGAAAAGACCAAGGGTTCCTCCAGCCAGATCTTCAGCTGAGTAGGAAATTTCCCTCGTATCTCAAAAAAGGCTCACCAGAAGTGATTGATTTCTTTTTCTTTTTCTTTGTCCTTTTGCAAAGAAATAAAATTAAAATAGCATAGTGGCTCCCCGGTGGCTCAGACAGTAAAGAATCTGTCTGCAGTGCAAGAGACCCAGTGTCGACCCCTGGGTCAGGAGGATCCCCTGGAGAAAGGATAGGCTACCCACTCCAGTATTCTTGCCCGGAGAATCCCATGGACAGAGGAGCCTGGTGGGCTACAGTCTGTGAGGTCGCAGAGTCAGACGCTTTGATTGAGCAACAAGCGCACACATAGAAGGACACAGTTTGCCATGGACCTTGAGACTTCTTGTGTTGTCCCAGTTTGCAGATGTTTAGAAAGATAGGGAAGCCTTATTAGCTGAAAGCCCCATATCATTTTTCCCTTGTGCTACATCCTTGCCCACTAACAACAATTTTAGCAAAGACTCAGATTTGCCAAGTGCCTTTCTAAGTACTTTGCATATGTTGATTTGTCTTAGATGGCCAACAACTCTTATGATTTATTATTTTAATTGCTGCTGTTATAGTTTTCTGACTGCTATTATTATTTCCTTTTAAATATGAAAAACGAGGCACAGAGAGATTTTGTGATTCAACAAAGAGTCTCAGCCCGTGGTAAGGAGGCTGGGATTCCATCTTAGGTCGTCTGGCTCCGGGGCCTATTCATTTATGTACAAGTTTTAAGGCACATGCAATTTTCTGTATTTTGAAGTACTTGATATTTCAGGAAGTGGTTCCATGTTCTGCATAAGTAATACGTAATTTAAATTTTAATGTGGCTACAATCTGTAAAACGGTACTGAAAATAAGCAGACAGTATGATTGAAAAAAGTATTGCTTCTACAGAAATGCCAGCTGCCGTGCCAGTTCCCACAAAAACTGCTTGCTGATGAAGGAGTCATGTAAAGTGAGACTTGGTAGGTTTGACACATCATAGGAATTTTGTCTCTTCCTTTCAAGTTATCCCATCATTATGTGTCCATTCATTGGGAAATTCTTGCTCTTCACTTCCAGTGCTCGATGAAGAGAGATTCAGTGATTTAGAGAAATGCATATGGTCAGTGAGCAATCATGACGTTTCCTTTGACCATTTTCACCTGTGTGCTGCGTTGACAACAGACCACGTGAGTGATGCTTCCGCCACGTGTGTTCTGAGCAACGGCTATTATTTATGTGACATTGCAGAGCTGCCTGGGTGGTCCTCATCAGAATTACAGAATCAGTACTTTAAACAGATATTTAATCTGAGTTTTAAAAGTAACAAGAATAACTTCCCAGTTTTTATCTGTTCCTTAATGGTGTATGTCTCTGCAAAGCTTAAAAATGACTGAACACTTTAACCTGAAGTTTTTTGGGTTGATTTTTCTTTATTCTTAGATGTTATATTTGCCCATTTTCCTTCTTCTCAGCACCCATGTCCACCTTTTTGGACACTGTCTCTTCTCTTAGTGCAGCTACAACTTTGTGTGGACAGTGTCTCATACATGTGAGAATTTGATCACTGTGAATTAGGTTAAACAAAGAAAAGATGCTTTTCACTGATGTAGCAATCACAGTGTGATGTTTGGGTAGTAAATCAGTAAGGTGGAAGTCTTAAGGAGACCTCATTTGGGGCTCTGGGGTTTGAGTGGGGGAAGATTTCTTAATTTTCCTTTTCCATTCTATTCTGAGGATGGCCCATTAAAGCTTTGGTTGCCTCTCAAAGTGATAATTAGGCAATAGTTTTCCTTCCTTCCACGACTGAACAAGTTAAATATACTCTAAATTCTGTTGTCAGGTGAAGCCTTGTAGTCGGACAGTTTTTAAGCCACATGCAGTTTTCTTTAGTTACAATAGTTGATGTCATAGGGAGTAGTTCCAAGTTCTGCCTGAATGACGTATCTGGATCTGAAACCTAACTTAGGTAAATAAATAGGATAATTCTGATCCGGCTGAGCCTCTGATGGCTTTCTCTTGCAAACAGCCAAAGGCACAGCTCCTTGGTCCAGCTTCTGAGGTCTTCCAGGACCCAGCCCCAAGTGCTGCTCATGCACTTGATGGATTTTACTGGACGCCCTCATGGTTTATCTGTAAACTGGAGTGTTGCACCACAGATGCACCGTACCAGCCATCTAGACCCTGTTCCTCTTGGATGGCTCTTCTCATGGGAAATCTCTTCAGAATCCTCTGTGACCTGCTTAGCTGGAGGGGGTCTTCGCTCCATGCACCTGGTCTGTATTTCCTGTCCGACAGCAGTCGTGGTTGGCTTGCTGCTGAAGTTCCTTAAGAGCTTGTCTTCTTACTGGAATAATTCCTTGAAGACAGATTTTCTGCCCTTGTGGTTTGTAACTAACTGGATTGAAATGTTTGTTACATGAATATAGACACCCAGAGTGAGCACATTCTTTGGGTTCTAAGGGTTTTATGTATCTTGCCTCTTTTAACCTTCGCAACAATTGGATGGATGCCTTACTGATACTCCCGTTTGACAAGCAAGGGAGGTAGGGCAGAGAGAACCTGTACTGCCGAGGAAGGGGTGGGACTGGGGTGCGGTCTCAGATGGATGACCCCAGAGCCTGCAGCTTCATCGCTGTGTTCTGAACAGACTGGTGGACAGATGCGTGAGTGAGGGACTGAGTGAGAAGCACGTTACGGCCTTTGGGCTGTGACGCAGGAGCTTCTAAAAGCAACGAAATGAGTTCAGTGCGGTAATTTTCCAATAGGGTTTCATTACGGGACTTTCTTTTCTGTGTGGCAACGGCTCCATCTACATGTGAAGGAAACTGAAATGTGGGTGAAATCCCTGTGACCTAATCACACCCCAAAACTGGAGTAGTGGTGATAACCTGCACATGGGTAACAAGCCCCCTTTCTCTGTGTCCATCTCTTCTCCTCTTCTCTTTCCACCTTGTCGCCAGGCGTCTCAGTGCAGCGTTTACACAGTCCTCCGTTCTGTGTAGATGGTTCAGGGCAGACTGTCTTTAGGTGGCAGCGAGCACAGGGATTGGGAGAACTTGGTGAGGTTGGCATCTTGCTCCAAGTGCCTGTCTGCTCTCTCAGTGGCTATTAATGGCTGGCTGGGAAGCGGATCCAGCTACTCTAACCCCACGTGACTCCTGCAAAGGTCATGCTGCTGCGTGAGTCTCCTTTGCAATAGGGACCCACTTGGACGGCACTGAATGTGTATGTTGACCGTTGTGTGTGTAGCATGTGTTCACACGGAGTGTTTCCTAAAGCATCAGTGGTGAACGGCACGGCAGCCTCCCTGAACAAGGAGACGACCCCTGATCTTGTGTAGCAGACCTCAGGTGGATGTGAGGAGGCTGGGTGGTGCGGCCACAGGAACAGAAGAGCTGTCCCCATAAGTGTCTGCTGTGGCTCTGCTCTCACATGGGGCTCTGGAAGGGAGTAGCTCGAGGGCCTGCCTCCACGTGAGGCTCATTTCTGGCACAGGGTGGAGTCCAACCTTGTCACCAGCTGGCCACTCGGAGACAGCTGTTGGGACGGGGGTGTCAGCCCCAGCAAGTGTGGGAGGGGCTGCCCATCTTTCTGCTGCCTGTGGAACTGTGCTTCCCGTCGCCTGCCGGGTTGGGGACAATGCGATTTGCTGAAGCACCATCGTGATGTGATGCTGTGTGCTCATAAATGAAGAAGGGTGGGAGCCTGTGGCCTTTTATCTCTCTTCCTTGTCTCCCTGGGCTGGCTCATTAGTTGTCACACAGTGAACACCAGCTGAATGGAATGGTGTGGCCCAGCTTTTGGCCACAGAGTTGTTAAATTGATTAAAAATGAAGACCTGTAAGTTGATCATTCATCAGGCACATGGACAGTCGAGGCATCGGTCACGTGCTGGGTGTTTTCCTAGGCTTGTGCTGTGTGTTGTATAGCTTAGTTCTGACGGCAAAGGCAGTACGTCTCTCCATGGTGGAAATAAGGGCATGCAGGCTTCTGTAAGAGGCTAAGAGCCCCAAGAAACTAAATGCATTCTAGTGACCAAACCAGAACAATTATATCTTAAAAATTGTGTTAGTTCTTGTATTTATTTTATTTGGGCAAGATATTGTTGTTGTTCAGTCACCTGGTCATGTCTGACTCTTTGAGATCCACCCCGTGCACTGCAAGTTGCCACTTTTACGTGGTAATAATAACAGAACAAATGCTAACATTTCAAAGCAAGATATTCAAATACTATTTGGCGAAAAGCAATTTTTTCTGTTCAGCAACTTCACTGCTCAGGTTGAGATGCTGGACTGTAGCCCAGGCACTCACCTACATTCTGTTGATTTTTACAGCCTCAGTCAAAGCCCGATTATTTTAATTGAAGTACGTTTGGCATAAAACCTTGTGTAAGTTTCTGGGCGCAGCATGTTGACTTGGTATGTTTGTTTTGCAGTATGAGGGCCACCTGTGTCACGTCTGAGTCCGAATCCTTTTTTTTTCTGTGGTGGGACAGTTCAGATCTAGTCCCAGCATGTTTGGGCTCCCCAGCTGGCTCAGGGGTAAAGAACCTTCCTGCCAGTGCAGGTTTGATCCTGAGTCAGGAAGATCCCCTGGAGGAGGAAGTGGCAACCCACTTCAACATCCTTGCCTAGGAAATCTCATGGACAGAGAAGCCTGGTGGGCCACAGTCCGTGGGGTGCAAAGAGTCAGATATGACTGAGTAACTGAGCACACACATCCTCAGCACATTGGTGTTCATAATTCAGCTTTGTTGTCTGTAGTCACTGTGCTGGGGCATTAGCTCTTCAGGTCTTACTTATCTCCTAGTTTAAAAAGTCCAAAACCTCGTGCTGAGGTGTTTGCCTTATTTGCTTTTACTGCAATCTGTCAGGTGGCAAGAGAGATACTTGGATCCTACGTTGCAGATGAGGAACCAGCATTTAGAGGTGGAATTAGAATTAGATCTTCTGATTCAAACTTGGCTGTATTTTCCAGCCTAACAATTTTTTTCAACTGTATTATTTGAAGTGGCTTTTTTTTAGCCCTGAGTTTCCAAACCTGAGTTTCACAACATAGTAGCTGTTTATTAAAACTCATTCCCTACTGTCAAATAACTTTGGAGAAATCTGTGCATATAGCCCCTTCTTGAAGACATAACCTTTCCAATGAGAAACCGTGAGGAAGCCTATTCATAAACCGCCCCACCCCACCCCAGCCTTTTCTTTTGAAAGAAATCTGCCAGCATTTCAGGGGTCATAGTTTCACAGGCAGTGGATTTGTAGCAATAGTGGGTGAATCCAACAGAATTTACTGCAATACAAGCTTTTGGGGAACAGGATTTTAAAATTTATATTTTAAAATATCTGAGGAAAAATAAATGACATGGATATCCAGAGGGCTTAAAGCAGAACTGAGTCAGTACCTGGAGAGAAATTTCCTTGAGTGTTGTGAAAGTGACCTTCAAGTGATCTTCAGTACAGTTCAGTTTAGTTGCTCAATTGTGTCCGACTCTGCGACCCCATGAATCACAGCACGCCAGGCCTCCCTGTCCATCACCAACTCCTGGAGTTCACTCAGACTCACGTCCATCGAGTCAGTGATGCCATCCAGCCATCTCATCCTCTGTCGTTCCCTTCTCCTCCTGCCTCCAATCCCTCCCAGCATCAGGGTCTTTTCCAATGAGTCAACTCTTCACATGAGGTGGCCAAAGTATTGGAGTTTCAGCTTTAGCATCAGTCCTTCCAAGTGGTCTTAGGACTTGAGAAAGTCAGACTTGCCCCTTTCAGGCTGGTGCTCAAAAGCCAGGAACCATATTTATAGTGAAATCACTTTCACATCTGGTGCCAGGGTGGAGGCTGTGTGTTCTTGTCTGAACCGAATTTGCAGATCTTTTAGACACCCCCTCACCTCTATGCTTATAGAGAACTGGCCCAGCTTCAAGGTCTCAGAACTTTGTATAGGAACTTTGTGGTGGGCTTTTGGGTTTTTCCCCTTTCTTAGTAAATCAGGGACACTCTTGGTTAGTACTGTTTCCATCAAGCATTTTAGATCAGGGATAGTTTCAGTGTCTGGGTTCACGATAGTGACTCTGAAGCAAAGGATAAAACTTCAGATGAAACAGAAAGAATATTAAATTTTTCCATTTTATTTTAAATGTAGATTGAAAAGTTTGGATTCCCTTCCGATCTTACCCTTTCACCTCAAGAGATGGTCCAGCTTTATGATACCTACCATGTTTGAATTCTGGAAAAGTTGTCTCAGAGCTCAGGTAAACAGTAATTTAGCAATTGTTTTTGAATTGATTTTAGTGGATGGTAACTGCCATTCACAGAGATGAGCTATCACCCTTCCTAATCGTCTGCATCTGATCTTTGAAAATCACCAGTGGATTCTTTACAAAATAAGATTGCTCCTCCTCTAACAGCCTTCCTGCTCACAGTCTGTGTTTCCCTGCAACTGGGGTGGAAAGCCCCTCAACTCCTGAGCTTGCTTCCTCTTCTGCTTTCTGGGATGGGACCACCCTTCCATCTCCCGCACTATGTGCCGGGTCCTGGGTTTCTATTCTTGCCTTCCTCTCCTCTCATGCCCCTTCCTTCTCTCTGCCCATCTGTGTTCAGCTCCCTGTTGGTTTTGCTGCACACTCTTCTGTAAGGGTTCACCATCCCATTAGGTTTACACACCAGGAACAATGGGGAGATAGTTCGCCCCCTGTTTGCAAGACACTTGTAATTCTGTTCATGAGACATATTGTTGAGAAGCACTTGGATTTTCTTGCATGATTTCACTGAATTTTGTGGCATTCCTTTTCAAGGAGTTGTGTCCAGAGGAATAAAGTAAATTCATTTTATTTTGCGAATAAAGTAGTCATTAGGAAGATGGATGCTAGAAAGTGTGAAGAGAGCTTAAAGGCAGAACTGACAAGCTGGGTGAAGAATGGCCACATCAACAAGGTAATGTTCACACGTGTTTTGGATGAAGCATCTCTGTGTTCTTGTTTCCTTGAGTTATACTGTGCAGTCATGACTATTGTCTTGACTTTTTAATCTTCAACCTCCATTCTAGGATTTTCAGTTGAGCGTGAAGTCCAGTGGTTCTGAGATAGACCAGAGAGAAAGGACCTTGGTCCTTGACTTCTCCCCTGCCCCACCCTCCATGTGTGCTCTGAGTTCTGACGGATGCAGGCAGAGGGAGCCCTTCCATGGACCAGGTCGTGATGCCCAGACAGTGTGGGGCTGGAGTTACAGTGATTGATGATAGCTGAGGAGAGCTTTTGACTTCTTTATCTCTTTTTCAGAAAGCTTTTGTTTTTCTTTTATGACATTTGTTTTAATTTGCAGAAATTATTTTTGTGTTGAAACCTTAACCCGGGGTTATATGAGTTATGCATATTTATTTTAAGTAAGTTGATCATCTTTTTTATTTTGATGTTTGCTTTGTTGTCATATATTGATGTTTCTGATTTTGGGGTGTGACACATATTAGAATTCTCAGGTGAGCTTTTCCCATTATCTTTTAACTTAGATGATCTCCTCCTGCTCAGAAACAGTTTTATTTTATTCCACTTATTTTGCCAAGAAAAATCTTTAAAATATATTTACAAGAGATTTTTACATGATAAAGACAGAAACTGATTTACCCCATCTGCTGCCACAGTGAAAGTAGCGTTATTTACCAAATAATCCTCTTCCTGACTGATTTGTGTTGCTTTAAAAAGTTGCATGTTAAATTGCGCCTGTGTGCGTGGTTATTACTTTCTATCTTTCTGTTCTCTAGTGTACTTTTTTAGTTCTTTTGCAGTGTTTTATCTTATACTTTCATCTTTATTATTTTTGTTACATACTCTATTAAAGAACCAGAGGCATATAGATTAGATAGCGATGAATATGTTTTATCAAGAAGTAGGCACTCCTGTCTTCATTATGCAGAACTGAAAATAATTTTCTTTTCCCTGCTGCAGGCGAGAATGGTCCTGGAGAGTGTTCATCCTCCTTCAGTCCTCGGTCCTTTGGTTGTTCAGAAAACATGGCAATTATGTTTCTACTTCTTGTTGCAAAGCTAAGGGAAATGGAGAAGTTACCTGCATGTTTTTTTCTGTGAGTCACTTAGTTTGTTTTTTATTAGATGCATTCCTTTAAGGATAAGAGTTATACAAACTTGACTGTTTTAGTGTTCAATAGGATTTTTGGTTCCCTTTTGTTATCAGAGTACATATTTAAAATGACACCTTTCCAGTTCAACTTTAAATGTTCTCACCACAAAAGGGAAAAAAGATAACTTGGGAGGTAATGGTTTTGTTAACTAACCTTATTATGGTCATCATTTTGCTATATATACCTCTAACAAATTATCGTGTTTTCTTCACCTTGAATGTGTACAGTGTTATATGCCAATTTTGTCTTGATAAAACTGAAAACAAAAAACACAGAAAAAAGCAAAGGAAGCACTACAATTCACAGAAGATTGACCATCAAGAAATCTAACTTACTTCACTAATCATAATATTCTCTGGTGAAATAAGTCAGAGAAAGACATATTCTCTATGATCTCACTTATGTGTGAAATCTAAATAGTCATACAAACTAGTGTACATGGGGAACAGAAATGGTCACACAGACATAGGAAACAAGCTTATGGTTACCAAAGGGAAGAGGGAAGGTGGGGAGGGGCAAACTGGGAGCTTGGGATTAACAAAGTGTTAATACTTTATATTAGATAGCCAGCAAGGACCTGCTCTACAGCACAGGGGATTTTAGTCACGGTCTTGTAATAACCCATAATGGAGTAGAATCTTAAAAGATACTGAGTTACTGTCTTGTACAACTGAAACTAACATGATATTATAAATCAACTATACTTCAGTAAAAAATAAAGTCAGGACTTAGATATATTTAGCTAATACTAAGGGTCTTTGGGGGCTTCCCAGGTAGCACTAGTGGTAAAGAACCCACCTGCCAATGCAGGAGACGTAAGAGACATGGGTTCCATCCCTGGGTTGGGAAGGTCCCCTGGAGGAGGGCATGACAACCCACTCCAGTATTCCTGCCTGGAGAATCCCATGGATAGAAGAGCCTGGTGGGCTACAGTCCATAGGGTTGCACAGAGTTGGACATGACTGAGGTGACTTAGAACACACACAAGGGTCTTTGATTCTGTTACAAGAGAGACGTAAAGGCCACTGGAATTAAATATAAGAACAACTATAATAACAATAAAAATAAATTTTAAAATAGAAAAAAATTTTTGTTAATTTTTTGCCCCTCTCTTAAGAGTATACAGGGGAGAACCTCTCTTCTGTAGACAGAGAAAATGCACTGGGGTTGGCCCCTTGCTTGTGGGGTGCCCAACCCCTCCTACAGGAACATTTTCCAGGGGGCTCTGCTTGCTGCTGCCCCAGGAGGGGGACTTATGATTTCCCAAAAGGTGGTTAGTGATGGGGCTGTGACCCAGAGCACCCCGTGTTCAGAATGAAGCTCGTAGCAAGGGGTATTCAATCTCGACAGCCGTGTGTCAGTGGTAGCAGTGGCTGCCTGGATGGTTGAATTGTCTTTATCACATCACTTTCAAGGCACGCCTTCTTTTCCTCTCTTTCCAAGTTTGATTTAGGGGCTGTGGAGAGAAGGGCTGAACGTGTGGAAAAGTTTCTACAGCGAAAGCAGGAGCGCAGAAGGCCCCCCAGGGCAGATAGAGAGACCCGCGACGTGGCGAACGAACTGCACAAAGTGGCAAAAATCCATGGAGAAATACAAGGCAGTGTGAGTGTGCAGCTCAGCACATTGTGCTGGGAAGGCCGGGATAGTCGCACGTCCCAGCAGGGAGGCCGCTGGCTGCACGGACCAGTTAGTTGTCGCTGGGACTTGTTTGCTGGCCAGTTCTGTGCTTCGAGAACTGTGTGTGCGGTGGGCCCCTCTGCCTCGGAGCCCTCATTTTGGGGCCCTAGTTCTTGGGGTCTAATTCTGACTCCTCTGGGTCTGAAATGCATCTCTCCCCCCGCCCCCATCCTCATGTCCTCAGTGACGTCCTGGTCTCAAAGTGTCCACATCTTCCTTGGATGGTCACAAAGTTCTTGGAACCTGACCTTGAGGCTCCCTCCTATACTGCAGCTGACATTCAGGCTGATAACCTCACCCTCACTCGCTCTTCCTTCTGGGCTGTTGTCCACGAACCAGCATGTGTGGGCTTTGCCCTCACCTCTTCAGGTGCGCTTCCTACTACTATCATCTGACAGTACCCCTCACACGCCTCTCCCTAGGGCTGTGTCCCCCTGTACTGTCCTGTAATCTTGGGCCCTCCATCCCATGCCCCCAGAGCTTCTGTGCAGCAGCTCGCCTGAGGCATGCCTGCCCCTCTTCCCCCCACCCCTGTTTGGACTTGTCCCTTTCTCCCGGGCTCATGCCGCACTGCAGTACTTGGTGGGCCAGTTGTGATGTATTGGTCTCTTTCTGCTAAATTGTCGCTCCCTCACAGCAGGGACCGTGCATTTCCCTCTTTTTATCTCCAGCTGTTATTTTATGTGGTGTCCTGCTACTCACAGCTTACAAAATCAATTACATTCTCACAAATGTCGGTAGAAAGCAAAGGTGCTTTTAATCAGGATGCCAGCCATCTGGGAAGAGGGTGGGCTGAGTATCTGCTAGAAACACCTCTGAGATCCTGCTCGGCTGAATGGCATTGAAACATGTAAATTATCATGTGTGAAACGAATCGCCAGTTCAGGTTCGATACATGTTACAGGGTGCTCAGGGCTGGTGCACTGGGATGACCCAGAGGGATGGGATGGGGAGGGAGGTGGGAGGGGGGTTCAGGATGGGGAACACATATACACCCACGGTGGATTCAAGTCAATGTATGGCAAAACCAATACAATATTGTAAAGTAAAGTAAATAAATAAATAAATTTAAATTACAAAATAAAATAAAAACCACTGAGCACCTAAAAACTAAAAGAATAAACATAAAGGGAAGGAGGGGAGTCACCTCAGTGAACCACTGAGATGAGGGGTCAGTCGCCATCCCCTCCAGGCTTGAGGATGCCTCAGAATCTTCCTCTGGATGTTCTCTTGTTCACGCAGTTTGGTCACACAGTTTACACGATTACTGAAGGGGAAGCTCGAGAAGAGGTCTGGTCACCTATTAATTACTGATTCTCGTTTCTTGTTCTCTGATCTCTGTAGAGAACCAACCAGTCAGGCAACATATTGTGTGTCCAGACTTGAAAGGTGTGCTTGGGCAGAGATGAGTAGAGCCTGGGGCTCCTGGTTAAAAGTCAGAGACAGTGTCGCTCTGCTAAGTGACAAGGAGAGGACTTCATGCCAAGGAGGGCTTCCTGCAGAGAGCTGCGCACA
This sequence comes from Ovis aries, assembly GCF_016772045.2. Lineage (NCBI taxonomy): Eukaryota > Metazoa > Chordata > Mammalia > Artiodactyla > Bovidae > Ovis > Ovis aries. The sequence continues at coordinate 112,442,528 of NC_056055.1, forward strand.
CAGTCCCAACGCACTGCTGGCCGGGCCACAGCTGTTCATACCTGTTTTGCAGTGAACGGTAGTTACTTCCTTGAAAGTGGAAACAGCTTTTAGAGCTCCTTTGTTTCTCACGTTCTAGAGCAAGGTAGGATTTCCTGCCGACGCTTCTGTGTGTCTTCCTTCCACTGGCTGTGCATTCTTCCCTCCACCTTCCTTCCATCGTCTCCTTGGTCGTGACAGCAGCTGTTGGCCTTTTCAGACTTTAGTCTTCTAATAGCTTTTCTTCAGGCCTCTAGGAGTCATGGTTTCAAGCTGGATTCAGTTCAGTTCAGTTGCTGGATGGCATAACCGACACAATGGACATGAGTTTGGGTGAACTCTGGGAGTTGGTGATGGACAGGGAGGCCTGGCATCCTGAGGTTCATAGGGTCGCAAAGAGTCAGACGTGACTGAGCGAATGAACCGAACTGAAGTTAGCTAAATTATTTTATGGTGTGCCTGATATTTTCATTTCATCATTTTAAAATGGGATTTAAATTTAAATGAGCCCAGAGATAAATCCACACACATATGGACACCTTATCTTTGACAGAGGAGGCAAGAATATACAATGGAGTAAAGACAATCTCTTTAACAAGTGGTGCTGGGAAAACTGGTCAACCACTTGTAAAAGAATGAAACTAGATCACTTTCTAACACTGCACACGAAAATAAACTCAAAATGGATTAAAGATCTAAATGTAAGACCAGAAACTATAAAACTCCTAGAGGAGAACATAGGCAAAACACTCTCCGACATAAATCACAGCAGGATCCTCTATGATCCACCTCCCAGAATTCTGGAAATAAAAGCAAAAATAAACAAATGGGATCTAATTAAAATTAAAAGCTTCTGCACAACAAAGGAAACTATAAGCAAGGTGAAAAGACAGCCTTCTGAATGGGAGAAAATAATAGCAAATGAAGCAACTGACAAACAACTAATCTCAAAAATATACAAGCAACTTATGCAGCTCAATTCCAGAAAAATAAACGACCCAATCCAAAAATGGGCCAAAGAACTAAATAGACATTTCTCCAAAGAAGACATACGGATGGCTAACAAACACATGAAAAGATGCTCAACATCACTCATTATCAGAGAAATGCAAATCAAAACCACAATGAGGTACCATTTCACACCAGTCAGAATGGCTGTGATCCAAAAATCTGCAAGCAATAAATGCTGGAGAGGGTGTGGAGAAAGGGAACCCTCCTACACTGTTGGTAGGAATGCAAACTAGTACAACCACTGTGGAAAACAGTGTGGAGATTCCTTAAAAAATTGCAAATAGAACTACCTTATGACCCAGCAATCCCACTGCTGGGCATACACACCGAGGAAACCAGAATTGAAAGAGACACATGTACCCCAATGTTCATCACAGCAATGTTTATAATAGCCAGGACATGGAAACAACCTAGATATCCATCAGCAGATGAATGGATAAGAAAGCTGTGGTACATATACACAATGGAGTATTACTCAGCCGTTAAAAAGAATACATTTAAATCAGTTCTGATGAGATGGATAAAACTGGAGCCGATTATACAGAGTGAAGTAAGCCAGAAAGAAAAACACCAATACAGTATACTGACACATATATATGGAATTTAGAAAGATGGCAATGACGACCCTGTATGTAAGACAGCAAAAAGACACAGAGGTGTATAGCGGACTTCTGGACTCAGAGGGAGAGGGAGAGGGTGGGATGATTTGGGAGAATGGCATTGAAACATGTATACTGTCATGTAAGAATCAAATCACCAGTCTATGTCCAATGCAGGATACAGCATGCTTGGGGCTGGTGCACGGGGATGACCCAGAGGGATGTTGTGGGGAGGGAGGTGGGAGGGGGTTCATGTTTGGGATCGCATGTACACCCGTGGTGGATTCATGTCAATGTATATATATAAAAAAAAATTTAAATGAGATGAGAGGTGATCATTATCACCCACAAGTGTTCTTGCTGCTAGAGACTCTGCTGACTGATGCAGACAGCTCTGGGGTGCTGTGGACATCCTGTTATCAAGAATTCGCATGTATTTTCAATCTAGACACAATATTCACTTAATGGAAATATCAGCTTTATGCATTTTTTCTGATTTGATAAAGAAGCAAACTATTCATAACGACCCAAATTCTGAAAAAAGAAGGAAACTTTGAAGAAGAAACCTGTCTAAGGCAGTAAAGGTTCAGAGGAGAAATTATGAACAGTGGAGTATTTCTAGTTGAATTGTGGTGTTAAGTCCTTAATCAATGAATGTTTCAGCTGTTTTTATAATTCCAGCTTTCATTTATGACAGTGTGGCTTCTTTCCCTCTTTATGTCGCATCCAGTTAATTGTACTGCACTTCTGGGGGACATCCAGGTGAGGATCATTGAATATTTTAATAAGTATACAATATTTTACAGTAATTTTCTTCATTGTATTCACTTTTTTTCTTCCTTTTCCTCAGAAGTGCAAATTATAAATTTGTTTTTTTTAGAAATTGCAAGTTTACAAATTTGCTTAAAATGGAATTTGTGAATGTTGATAACCACTTATAAACGATAGCCACTAAAATATCAAAACTTAGTCAGGCCAAGTTATCTAACATCTTAGACTCATTTTAGAATAACTTTCAAGAAATATGATTTTAGTTTTTTTGTGCCTTTATTGTCTCCAGTTCAGTTCAGTCACTCACTTGTGTCTAACTCTTTGCGACCCCATGATTTGCAGCACACCAGGCCTCCCTGTCCATCACTCCCGGAGTTTACCCATACTCATGTCCATTGAGTCGGTGATGCCATCCAGCCATCTCATCCTCTTTCGTCACCTTCTCCTCCTGCCCCCAATCCCTCCAAGCATCAGGGTCTTTTCCAATGAGTCGACTGTTTGCGTGAGGTGGCCAAAGTACTGGAGTTTCAGCTTCAGCATCAGTCCTTCCAATGAACACCCAGGGCTGATCTCCTTCAGAATGGACTGGTTGGATCACCTTGCAGTCCAAGGGACTCTCAAGAGTCTTCTCCAACACCACAGTTCAAAAGCATCAATTCTTCGGCACTCAGCTTTCTTCCCAGTCCAACTCTCACATCCATACATGACCACAGGAAAAACCATAGCCTTGACTAGATGGACCTTTGTTGGCAAAGTAATGTCTCTGTTTTTAATATGCTATCTATGTTGGTCATAACTTTCCTTCCAAGGAGTAAGCGTCTTTTAATTTTATGGCTGCAGTCACCATCTGCAGTGACTTTAGAGCCCCCCAAATTAAAGTCTGACACTGTTTCCACTGTTTCCCCATCTATTTGCCATGAAGTGATGGGACCAGATGCCTTGATCTTAGTTTTCTGAATGTTGAGCTTTAAGCCAGCTTTTTCACTCTCCTCTTTGACTTTCATCAACAGGTTTTTTAGCTCCTCTTCACTTTCTGCCATAAGAGTGGTGTCATCTGCATATCTGAGGTTATTGATATTTCTCCTGACAATCTTGATTCCAGCTTGTGCTTCTTCCAGCCCAGCGTTTCTCATGATGTACACTGCAGATAAGTTAAATAAGCAGGATGACAATATACAGCCTTGATGTACTCCTTTTCCTATTTGGAACCAGTCTGTTTTTCCATGTCCAATTCTAACTGTTGCTTCCTGACCTGCATACAGATTTCTCAAGAGGCAGGTCAGGTGGTCTGGTATTCCCATCTCTTTCAGAATTTTCCACAGTTTATTATGATCCACACAGTCAAAGGCTTTGACATAGTCAATAAAGCAGAAATAGATGTTTTCCTGGAACTCTCTTGCTTTATCCATGATCCAGCGGATGTTGGCAATTTGATCTCTGGTTCCTCTGCCTTTTCTAAAACCGGCTGGAACATCTGGAAGTTCACAGTTCACATATTGCTGAAGCCGATTTTGAGCATTACTTTACTAGCATGTGAGATGAGTGCAATTGTGCGGTAGTTTGAGCATTCTTTGGCATTGCCTTTCTTTGGAATAGGAATGAAAACTGACCTTTTGCAGTGCTATGGCCACTGCTGAGTTTTCCAAATTTGCTGGCATATTGAGTGCAGCACTTTCTCAGTATCATCTTTCAGGATTTGAAACAGCTCAACTGGAATTCCATCATCTCCACTAGCTTTTTTCGTAGTGATGCTTTCTAAGGTCCACTTGACGTCACATTCCAGGATGTCTGGCTCTAGGTGAGTGATCACAGCATCATGATTATCTAGGTTGTGAAGATCTTTTTTGTATAGTTCTTCTGTGTATTCTTGCCACCTCTTCTTAATATCTTCTGCTTCTGTTAGGTCCAGACCATTTCTGTCCTTTATCGAGCTCATCTTTGCATGAAATGTTCCCTTGGTATCTCTATTTTCTTGAAGAGATCTCTAGTCTTTCCCATTCTGTTGTTTTCCTCTATTTATTCGCATTGATCACTAAGGAGGGCTTTTTTATCTCTCCTTGCTTTTCTTTGGAACTCTGCATTCAGATGCTTATATCTTTCCTTTTCTCCTTTGCTTTTCGCCTCTCTTCTTTTCACAGCTATTTGTAAGGCTTCCTCAGACAGCCAGTTTACTTTTTTGCATTTCTTTTCCATGGGAATGGTCTTGATCCTTGTCTCCTCTACAATGTCACGGACCTCAGTCCATAGGTCATCAGGCACTCTATCTATCAGATCTAGTCCCTTAAATCTATTTCTCGCTTCCACTGTATAATCATAAGGGATTTGATTTAGGTCATTCTTTAATGGTCTAGTGGTTTTCCCCGCTTTCTTCAATTTAAGTCTGCATTTGGCAATAAGGAGTTCATGATCTGAGCCACAGTCAGCTCCTGGTCTTGTTTTTGTTGACTGTATAGAGCTTCTCCATCTTTGGCTGCAAGAAATATAATCAATCTGGTTTTGATGTTGACCATCTGGTGATGTCCATGTGTAGAGCCTTCTCTTGTGTTGTTGGAAGAGGGTGTTTGCTATGATCAGTGCGTTCTTTTGGCAAAACTCTATTAGCCTTTGCCCTGCTTCATTCTGTACTCCATGGCCAAATTTGCCTGTTACTCCAGGTGTTTCTCGACTCCCTACTTTTGCATTCCAGTCCCCTATAATGAAAAGGACATCTTTTTTGGGTGTTAGTTCTAAAAGGTCTTGTAGGTCTTCACAGAACCATTCAACTTCAGCTTCTTATTGTCTTAGTGTAAAGTATACAGATGTGTAGAGTCATGCCTTTTTTTTTTTTTTCATTCTAATGTGTAAAGCAACCTGGAAAACAAACTTCATTATAATAGTTGCAAGATTCCCGTCTGCACTCAGGATTCTTTCCTAGCATTTGTCCTTATCTACTCTTGAGAGAAGTAATAACCAGAATGCAATATGTTAGTCTCTTCTGATACTGCCAGGTGTATTTCTGAGATGAGGTGATTGTGGAGGATAGGTTTGGGTCTGAAAAGGCTGCACGTGATCCCTCAGCCTGCATGCTGCCCGGGGCTGACTCAGGCCTCTCTAATGGCTGCACAGGCTGTCACCTGTGTCTCCTGGTGACTTACTGATGGAAACAGACCCCAGCTCATCTCAAGGCTGATCTTGGCACCTCTAGAATATCTGCACAGTGTATGTTAGAATGAGAGTCTAGCAGATACAATTTTCTATACTTCTTCAACTGTGAAGCATTTGAATTTGTATGCAGTTTTTAGGAAAATTGAATTTTTCTGTCAAATTTGATGTCAAAAACTGGAGATAGAAAATAAATAAAGCTTTAGTTAGCCTGAGGGATGGGATAGTTCAGAATTTTTGCTAATTCCTGTTGAATCCATATGAATGCTTATACTTAAAATATATTTAAATAGTAAGCTGATAAATCTGGGTAATTAAAGCCTGATAAATGTGCTCTAATAAGACAAGTACATTTTAGGTTTGAGTTACTTGGCATTCTTTTCACCTGGCATTGACAGGCGTAACCTCAAACTCAAAAAAACAAAAAGAAAGAAACTTAAAAAAAATACAAGCAATATAGTTACTGCTATTCCTGATATTTTATATTCAGTTTTTAAAATTCAAATTCCAGGGCAAGATTGGAGAGAGTGACTTTGTGGGAGGCTGAAATAAGTGAAATGAAGAAAAGCCTTGGGAAGCATTACGGAGTTCCTCCGGACTGCATTTACACTGAGCACTCGGTTGTGGACAGTCAGGTAGGAGGAAAGGATGGGACTACATTTGGGGTGTGTGTGTTAATTGTGTGGCTGGGGCTGCCCCAGTGACACAACCATAGCCTAAGCAGCTTAAACAATAGGAATTTGCTTTCTCAGAGGTCTGGAGCGTGGAAGTCAGGGATCAGGGTGTTGGTGTGGTCTGCTCCTTCCAAGTCCGTGAGGGCCTGTGTCCTTGGTTTGTAGATGGCATTTCTAGTCCACCACCTGCGGGTTCTGCCCCAAACACAACTGCTCCTTGTAAGAGGACTGTCTAGCGCTACAGTCTCCTAATCTACTCAAGAGAAATAAGAGCCAGAATGCAATGTTCGTCTTCTCTGATGCTTTCAGGTGTATTTCTGAGCACTGTTTTAATCATTGTTAAGTAACAGAATGAAAACTTTAATTTGATATCTCTGACTCTTTGATGTTTCAGACTTTAATGAAGATCTTACGCAGACTGTGGGAGACGAGAAGAGGCTAGAAACTGTGTGGTCTGTTACAGCGGGGCAGCAGGTACCATCATGGGTTGATGGAGATTAGGCAGGGACAAAAGGTGGAGACGCTCTTCAGGCTGAAGCACATCAAGGTTGGTGAACTTTGAGGATAACTTTCCTAGAAGCACTGTCTTCACCCCTTGGACTGAATGTCCCCTGATAGCTTATAGGGAAATGTGCCCTGACATCACCTCTCTCTCCCCCAGGTCCCTCCACTTACCAGGATGCTCTGCCAACACTCAGCATTTTTATTTTGTTTTCTTAATACATTTTTACATAGTTCATATACAAAGCATGTGCAATTTGGGATCCTGTCTGCTTTACCTTTGAGCTTCTCAGGTGGCTCAGCAGTAAAGAATCTGCCCGCCAATGCAACAGGCTTGGGTTCGATCCTTGGGTCGGGAAGATCCCCTGGAGAAGGAAATGGCAACACACTCCAGTATTCTTGTGTGGGAAATCCCATGGATAGAGGAGCCTGGCGGGCTGCAAAGAGTTGGATACAACTGAGCAACTGAGCACGCAAATGTAATCAAGTGAATTATTAATGAACATTACATAATCAACATCTTTTAAGTGCATCGTAACACACACACACACATATACTCTACTTAGACATTTTCTTGACATTTTCTGGTTTATACATTTATATCAGCATTTCTCATTATTGAAATGACTGTTTCAGAGGGCAAAAGTATTATTAAGGCTATAGAATTATATTGCTATTTTTCCCTCCAGGATGGGTCTATTTGTTGTGACTGATGTTGAGTATTTTGGTTAAAAAGTAGAGCTGTGAGTGTAGGTCAGAGAGTTTCCTATTTGCCACCCACCTCACCCCCCAGCTCCCCACATTACTCACATCTTACATCATTGTGGTGCCTTTGTTACAGCTTTCATTTTCCTACAGTGTGGTCAAAATTACATAAAAGAATGACTCTAGAAAATGCTTAGATTAAAATTATTAATATCTGAATAACAGTTTTAAAAGAGCACACACACAAAAAAGAGAGGCTTCCTGTTGAAGATGGCAGAGCAGAAGGACCTGCGCTTATTTCTTCCTGCGAGAGCACCAGAATCAGCCAGCTGTTGAACAGCCATCAGCGGGAGGACGCTGGAACCCACAAAAGAAAAAGAGGGAAAATGTGTCCCAATAGTGTATATATCAGAAGTGGGAGTTGTTGGAGGTAATGCCCAAAGGAAGGGTAAAATTACTGGTCAGTTTTAGAATTTTACTACTATGGATTGCGTACATTTGTCAGAGCCCACTGAAAGAACAGAATTTGAGAGTGTAACTTCCAAACCCAAGAGGAAAAGCAGCTGGCAGCACAAACAGCTGAATCAATGAAAAGGAATCAGGAAAGCAGGCAAAGTGGTTCAAAACACTGGACAAATAAAAGGCACAGTATTAACTGGTAGGTATATCATCAAATAGGACAATTATGTTAAATATATTGGATGTGTATAACTCTAATTAACAGGACAATATTTTGAACTTGGTTACCAAAATACCCAAGCAGGTATTGATTATACGGTGCGCATTAAAACATAAGGGGAAAGGAATTGAAAGGGAAAAGTGCAATAATAACCAAAAGAAAGCTGATTCAGTAATAACCAAAATAAGCTGATGCTTATATGAAATAAAATATATTTTAAGGTAAAATCATTACTTCAGGGATGGATGGTACCACCATTAGGAAGGTATAGTAATTTAGTGTTTTTACATGATAACACAAGGTCAAGATGTATAAAGAAGAAACCATAATGGGAACAGGAAAATACAGAGTTGATCAATAAAACCCTACACAGGCAGACAGAGGCGGTGCAGGTCAGCTAGTGCTTCGAGGAAAATGTATCGCCACAGTGACGGGAAGATAGAGACAAGAGAGGGCATGAACAACCTTTGTTAAGTCTGGAGCAAGGTAGGCATATGGCAGAGTCCAGCTGGTGGCTTCAGGTTCTTCTAAAAAATGTGAGTCAAAATAGTATTTTCAAATAGAGGTAGGAAAGCAAAAGCCTCAGGAAATATCCTTTTTCCTATATCTTATCTCTTCTGATGCCATCACATCTTACCTGGAATCATCTAAAAACCTCCTTCAGATTATTCAGCTTCCACTCACCCACTTCTTAAGAGTAGTTCAGAGCAGCCAAAGCAAGAGTGGAAATATGCATGAACTCGTCTACTCTGCTTCTCTTACAGTCTAAGCTCCTCAGAGTAGTGCTCTTCATGCTCGATGCGACCTGACCCCTGTCATGCCTCGGATTTTATCTCCTACTCTTTGCTTGCCTTGGGAATCTTACTTCTTCATTTTTGCTTTGGCTGTGCGGGGTCTCTGTTGCTGCTCGGGCTTCTGCCCACCTGCAGCTTGCGGGCTTCTCCTGTTGTGAGCACGGGCTCTAGGCTGTGTGGGCGCAGTAGCTGTGGCACCCAGGCTTACTTGCTCCGCAGCATGTGGGATCTTCCTGGATCAGGGATCAAACCTGTGTCTCCTGCATTCGCAGGTGGATTCATTACCAATGAGCCACGACGGAAGCCCTAGAAATCTTTTAATGTACAATCAATACTCCTTTTATAACCTATTGCTTTTATTTATGCAAAAATTGAATGCTTACTGAGTGGCTTTGGTTTCATATCTTTTTGTAAACTAAAAGTGATAGATAATTGTAATATTGTGGAAAAACATTAAAAAGAAAGGAAATCCTAGTAAGACATACCTATTTCAAATGAAAATGTAAAGTTTGCAGTTTTGGTTACATTGGCTACTCTCTGGACTTTTATATAACAAAAATGATTTCAGAGGGTCTAATTCAGTTAATACTCAATGCCTTCCTATACAGCTGTGTTTTCTATGTTAAATTTATTTTTCTATTTGTTTTTTGTTTTGTTTTATCCTCATTCACAGATGAAAACAGCTACGTCAACTCTTGCTTTGGGAGTTAATATGCCATGCCATGTGAGTCAGTTGTTTTTACAGAATATTCCTTTTCTTTTTTTGGATGCCTTAAACTTCCGACAGGTATTGATGCCTTCTGTTACGTTTGTATACATGAGATTCCGCAACATCCATTTAGTGAGCTGAGATACACCATGCTTATTCTGAGACATTTGGGGACTATCAGTTCAGTTCAGTCGCTCAGTCGTGTCCAACTCTTTGCGACCCCATGAATCGCAGCACACCAGGCCTCCCTGTCCATCACCATCTCCCGGAGTTTACTCAGACTCATGTCCATCGAGTCAGTGATGCCATCCAGCCATCTCATCCTCGGTTGTCCCCTTCTCCTCCTGCCCCCAATCCCTCCCAGCATCAGAGCCTTTTCCAATGAGTCAACTGTCCGCATGAGGTGGCCAAAGTACTGGAGTTTCAGCTTTAGCATCATTCCTCCCAAAGAAATCCCAGGGCTGATCTCCTTCAGAATGGACTGGTTGGATCTCCTTGCAGTCCAAGGGACTCTCAAGAGTCTTCTCCAACACCACAGTTCAAACGCATCAATTCTTCGGCACTCAGCCTTCTTCACAGTCCAACTCTCACATCCATACATGACCACAGGAAAACCATAGCCTTGACTAGACGGACCTTAGTCGGCAAAGTAATGTCTCTGCTTTTGAATATGCTATCTAGGTTGGTCATAACTTTTCTTCCAAGGAGTAAGCATCTTTTAATTTCATGGCTGCACTCACCATCTGCAGTGATTTTGGAGCCCAGAAAAATAAAGTCTGACACTGTTTCTACTGTTTCCCCATCTATTTCTCATGAAGTGATGGGACAAGATGCCATGATCTTCATTTTCTGAATGTTGAGCTTTAAGCTAACTTTTCACTCTCCTCTTTCACTTTCATCAAGAGGCTTTTTAGTTCCTCTTCACTTTCTGCCGTAAGGGTGGTATCATCTGCATATCTGAGGTTATTGATATTTCTCCCGGCAATCTTGATTCCAGCTTGTGTTTCTTCCAGTCCAGTGTTTCTCATGATGTACTCTGCATAGAAGTTAAATAAGCAGGGTGACAATATACAGCCTTGATGTACTCCTTTTCCTATTTGGAACCAGTCTGTTGTTCCATGTCCAGTTCTAACTGTTGCTTCCTGACCTGCATACAGATTTCTCAAGAGGCAGGTTAGGTGGTCTGGTATTCCCATCTCTTTCAGAATTTTCCACAGTTTATTGTGATCCACACAGTCAAAGGCTTTGGCATAGTCAATAAAGCAGAAATAGATGTTTTTCTGGAACTCTCTTGCTTTTTCCATGATCCAGTGGATGTTGGCCATTTGATCTCTGGTTACTCTGCCTTTTCTAAAACAAGCTTGAACATCAGGGAGTTCACGGTTACATATTGCTGAATCCTGGCTTGGAGAATTTTGAGCATTACTTTACTAGCATGTGAGATGAGTGCAATTGTGCGGTAGTTTGAGCATTCTTTGGCATTGCCTTTCTTTAGAATTGGAATGAAAACTGACCTTTTGCAGTGCTGTGGCCACTGCTGAGTTTTCCAAATTTGCTGGCATATTGAGTGCAGCACTTTCACAGCATCATCTTTCAGGATTTGAAATAGCTCAACTGGAATTCCATCACCTCCACTAGCTTTTGTTCGTAGTGATGCTTTCTAAGGCCCACTTGACTTCACTTTCCAAGATGTCTGGCTCTAGATTAGTGATCACATCATCATGACTATCTGGGTTGTGAAGATCTTTTTTGTACAGTTCTTCCATGTATTCTTGCCACATCTTCTTAATATCTTCTGCTTCTGTTAGGTCCATACCATTTCTGTCCTTTATCGAGCCCATCTTTGCATGAAATGTACCCTTGGTATCTCTAATTTTCTTGAAGAGATCTCTAGTCTTTCCCATTCTGTTGTTTTCCTCTATTTCTTTGCATTGATTGCTGAAGAAGGCTTTCTTATCTCTTCTTGCTATTCTTTGGAACTCTGCATTCAGATGCTTATATCTTTCCTTTTCTCCTTTGCTTTTCACCTCTCTTCTTTTCACAGCTATTTGTAAGGCCTCCCCAGACAGCCATTTTGCTTTTTTGCATTTCTTTTCCATGGGGATGGTCTTGATCCCTGTCTCCTGTACAGTGTCACAAACCTCATTCCATAGTTCATCAGGCACTCTATCTATCAGATCTAGGCCCTTAAATCTATTTCTCACTTCTACTGTATAATCATAAGGGATTTGATTTAGGTCATATGTATATGGTCTAGCAGTTTTCCCTACTTTCTTCAATTTGAGTCTGAATTTGGTAATAAGGAGTTCATGATCTCAGCCCCAGTCAGCTCCTGGTCTTGTTTTTGTTGACTGTATAGAGCCTCTCCATCTTTGGCTGCATAGAATATAATCAATACTGAAAATAGATTCTAGATATATGATATCTGATGCCTATGACTATTTTTAAAGATGTTTTCCAGTCATTGATTAAATAGATTCATTTTCTTAAGAATATTCTTGCTTTGGTAAATATTATTGAACTGAACAAAAATGATATGAAAGGTCATAAATGTTCTCAGTTAAGACTAGTTTCTGGAAATATATGGAAATAAGACAGAAATTTCTCCTGCTTAAAAGTCATGACCTTGAACACAGATGTTACTGAAGAAGTAAACACATTTTAATAGTGATTTTGTGAAATCAGACAATGCTTTGAAGTTTGCTAAAACTAATAATGCCAAGACAGGATGCTTTTGGGATTTTTGAAAGTTTAACATTCCATGTAGTCTAGGTAAGTGTGACGTTGATGGAGACAGGATTCGATCTAGGTGGGGGTGAGCATTGATGGAGTCAGGAATGAGGCTGCTGACAAGCTGCGTATCCTCTCTCTAGATGTCCGCCCATGCAGGCAGGCATGGGGAGGACCTCACAGGAAGCGTGTTCTTCAGCAACATCCCATTACCCAAGACAGAACGGCCTCTGAGATCAAATGTGCCTGAACTGAATGACCAGTTTCCTCTAAGCCTTTCCTTGGTCCTCAGACGCATGCTGTTAGGTGCCAAGGCAGATGACAAGGAAGATGCCAGTGCCAAGGTATTAACACACGTTTCAGAGGATCTAACTCAACTGAGTAAATAGAACCGTTCCCCTCTATTGTGTGATATTGCCTGAGCTCCATGGGCTGCAGGGAATAAAGTGACGGTGTGCCTGAGTACACCCACGGTGACGTTTGATTCTGCTCCACAGAACCCTTATTCCCCATAAAAGCAATCTTATAACCTCCATGCTTCCAAACGTATGGAAAATTTAGCCCTCGACTTTACTGCTGTAATTACTCCTGGGATCTACATATATCTGACAAGAGACATTATTTTTTCTGTAAATATATCTTGTCTGAAATATTTTAAAAGTCAAATTTCAAAGAAGTAATTAACAGTTTAAAAATGTACATGATACTGAAATGTTTATAATTCTTGGTTCTATATTTTTATACCTTATGTTTACATACATATAATACAAAAAATTATGTAATATTTATAATATAGTTTAATAATATATTTAATGAAATAATTTTAATAATAATTTGTTATAATAAATATGATACAGTTTAATAAATTTAAGAGCAATATGGAATGCCTAAATTAAAGTGTAGAAGTTCATCATACCTTATACATGGTACATACATATGTGGGCCACCATGTTTTATAATAATAGCGTCTAATGGTCCCATGGGCGTTGCATCTGAAGACAGTACAGAGTCTGCCCCGTGTCTAACTTCATGTTTTGATCTGCATCTGTGTAGGCACTGTCAGTTCTCCAGCGTTCACTGATGTCCTTCAAGCAACCAAATATCGAGTGCATGTTGAAATTTTCTTTATATATTCTTTACAATTCTTGGTCACAGAGGTAAGATTTATGCTATTTTTACCAAATCTAAGTTTCTGTTAGTTTTTGCCTCTACTGTACCGAAATTTGCTCTGTTAATGATTTATTTGTTGGATATTTCTGAGGTCTGGAGACAGAGGTTAGCTTGTTGGAACTGGTTTCCAGGAATTCCTGGATCAAGAGTGTGTTCCCATTGGATATTCTGGGCTTGTCTCCCATTTACACTACCACGAACCCTCCAAGTTTGTTTTAGTGAGCTTGCTGGTGAAAGGTCTATTTTACAAGCTGTGTGTTCCAACTGACATCAAAGGTGACCAGAGGTGCCTTTCCCACACTCTCACTCATTAGACTGCTTGTGCATGCACACCCCCGTACAGCATAAGCACACCGTCACACCACACACACACAGCATACACACGTGCAACCCACATGCTCTCATGCACTCCATATCGACACCACCGCCACACAAATGTACAGTCATCAGTCAGTTCAGTCACTTAGTCATGTCCGACTCTTTGTGACCCCATGAATGGCAGCACGCCAGGCCTCCCTGTCCGACACCAGCTCCCGGAGTCCACCCAAACCCATGTCCATAGAGTCGGTGATGCATCCAACCATCTCATCCTCTGTCGTCCCCTTCTCCTCCTGCCCTCAATCTTTCCCAGTATCAGGGTCTTTTCCGGTGAGTCAGCTCTTGGCATCAGGTGGCCAAAGTATTGGAGCTTCAGTGTCAACATCAGTCCTTCCAATGAACATTCAGGGTTGATTTTCTTTAGGACTGAGTGGTTGGATCTCCTTGCAGTCCAAGGGACTCCCAAGAGTCTTCTCCAACACCACAGTTCAAAAGCATCAATTCTTCTGTGCTCAGCCTTCTTTATGGTCCAACACTCACATCCATACCTGACTACCGGAAAAATCTTAGCTTTATACAGACCTTTGTCAGCAAAGTGATGTCTCTGTTTTTTAATACACTGTCTAAGTGTGTCATCGCTTTTCTTCCAAGTAGCAAGCATGTTTTAATTTCATGGTTGCAATCACCATCCCCAGTGGTTTTGGAGCCCAAGAAAATAAAATATGTCACTGTTTCCATTGTTTCCCCATCTATTTGCCATGAAGTGATAGGACTGGATGCCATGATCTTAGTTTTTTGAATGTTGAGTTTTAGGTCAACTTTTTCACTGTCCTCTTTCACCCTCATCAAGAGGCTCTTTAGTTCCTCTTCTCTTTCTGCCTTTAAGGTGGTGTCATCTCCATGTCTGAGGTTGTTAATATTTCTCCTGAAAGTCTTGATTCCAGCTTGTGGTTCATCCAACCTGACCTTTTCATGGGGTACTCTGCATAGAAGTACAGATTATACTACAAGGGTGACAATAAACAGCCTTGTTGTATTACAAAGTAATATAATTTATTTGTAATTAATTTTATTTATTTAAAATTCACCAAACATCTGAAAAGTGACTTCAAATCCTTCTTACCTTGAAATTTTAAGTTTAGGTATTAAGAACTGATCCAACATATTTCTAAAATGATGATTTTTTTTTCTTTAAAGTTTTGAAAAATTACAGTCTTTGTTTTAAACAGGCCAAAAGACATTTTCTGAAGACATGATGGAGACTCTGGTGGTGGTGTTAGCAAACCTTTTTGGGCGACGATATTTTCTTCAGTGTGTGAAAAACTTGAAAAGAGATTTTTTTCATTTAGTGGTAAGAAAAAATATACCGCAACCTTGTGATTTTATCAGAACTCTTCCCATTGTAACCTGCAGTGAAACTGTGTTCGTATAATGACAAAAGCTTTGCTGTTGCTCACTAGAATCGCTTCTTCATCCTGCCTCAGCCAGGTCTGGGCATTTGCCAGAACTTCTCAGACGAGGCTAAGCTTGAGCTCCTATTTAAATATGGCAAACTTTATTCCTGACAGAGATTCTTAGCAAGCTATAATAGAGGAGTTTTTTGTTACATTGAAATAAATTTCAAACAACATCACATTCAAAATGGAGAAATCATAGCCACAGGGACATTTATATCTGAAACGAGAAGATGTGAACATTCAGTTTAGCGGTCATTTGAAAATGTCATTATGGAAATTTTAGTGACTGCCAAATGGCACGAAATAAAAGTAGGGTGGATGCCTTGGGTAGGTGAGCAGAGCGAGCAGGGAGCAGGGCCAGCCGATACGAAACCGGACCCCGTGCTGCCGAGCCTCAGCACGCGGGTGGCGTAAGCACTTTCTTCATCCGCCAACCTTTGCTGGGAGGGTTGAATGGATGGATGTGTGCAGTGGCTGAGAACAGTGCTTGGCACATGGGAACAGTTAAGTGTTCTATCTCATTTCACAATTATTGTTATTTAGGGACAAAATGGCTCCTGAAAAAGGCAGAAGACTTGGCAAAAAAATAATTACAATTCATAGCAGTTTAGTATGTCTTCAGATGCAAAATAGATCTAATGAAAGGGACAGCTTTCCCGTACACTAAAGTGATAAAGGAAATAAAGTATAAAATAATTGAGTAGAAAATGCAAATTAACAAGACACCACAGTTCTCTTGTAAGTCTGGCAAAGATTACAACGAACAGTTGTGTTGATAGGATTGTACGTAGGTAGATCCGTTACAAGTGTTAATATAGTATTTACTTCCTGAAATTCACAGCAGTGACACAATCGAAATACAAACACAGTGATGTAAACTGCATTAGCTTCCTCAGCTGCTGTCAGAGGCGAGGTGGGTTAGACACGGAGGGCTGCCTTCTCTCCGCTGGAGGTGAGTCCAGGCAGGACTGGTCCCTCTGCAGATGGCGAGGCAGGGCCTGCTGTCCGCCTGCCTGCGCCTTCCTCGGCTTGTGGACACATCACCATCATCTCTGCCCCCATGTGCCTGAATACGTGTCCACATTTTCCCCTGTATAGGGGCGCTAGCCGCTAGGTTAGAAGCCCGCTCTACCTCACCTTAGCTAACTGGGTGTGCAATGACCCTCTTTCTTTTCTTTCCCCTTTTAAAATTTTAGTTTATTTTTGGCTGAGCTGAGGCTTTGCTGCTGCTCGGGCTTTCTCTAGTTGCAGAGAGCAGGGGCTACTCTTTGTTGCGGAGCATGGGCTCTGGGGCACGTGGGCACAGGAGGCGGGGGGCCGGGGCTCAGCTGCTCTGCAGCAGGATTGAACCCATGTCCCCTGCACCAGCAGTTGGACTCCTGACCACCAGACCACCAGGGACATTCTGACCCTCTGTTTTTTTAAATTGATTAGTTAATTGGTTTCTGGCTGTGCTGAGTCTCCCTTGCCGTGTGGGCTTGCCTCTGGTTGTGGCGAGTGGGGGACTGCTCTCTAGTTGTGCTGCGCAGGCTTCTCATGGCAGCGGCCTGACTTGTTGTGGCTCCCAGGGTCCAGGGTGTACACTCAGGAGTTGGGTGCACAGGCTTAGTTGCTCCTTGGCATGTGGGATCTTCCTGAACAGGGATGAAACCCATGTTCCCTACACTAGCAGGCAGATCTTTGCCCCTGACCCCATTTTTAATAAGGTTACATTTGTAGGTACTGGGGCTTAGGATTTCAGGACAGGATTTATTGAGGGACATGATTAAACCTAATGTAGAATAATTATTCACCATTGAAAATTGAATGCCACTCACATGTCAACAAGAAGGAAATGGTTAGGTGAATTCTCAGTTCAGTTCAGTTCAGTTCAGTCACTCAGTCGTGTCCGACTCTCTGTGACCCCATGAATCGCAGCATGCCAGGCCTCCCTGTCCATCACCATCTCCCGGAGTTCATTCAGATTCACGTCCATTGAGTCCATGATGCCATCCAGCCATCTCATCCTGGCTTGTCCCCTTCTCCTCCTGCCCCCAATCCCTCCCAGCATCAGAGTCTTTTCCAATGAGTCAACTCTTCGCTTGAGGTATCCAAAGTACTGGAGCTTCAGCTTTAGCATCATTCCTTCCAAAGAAATCCCAGGGCTGATCTCCTTCCGAATGGACTGGTTGGACTTCCTTGCAGTCCAAGGGACTCTCAAGAGTCTTCTCCAACGCCACAGTTCAAAAGCATCAATTCTTCGGTGCTCAGCCTTCTTCACAGTCCAACTCTCACATCCATACATGACCACAGGAACATACCTCATATATAGCAATATTATATAGCCGCTAAAATTCATCCTTTCAGATAATATCCTGTGACATGGAAAAGTGCTCCAGAAGTAATGTTGAGTATAAAAATCAAACAAAATCCCACAACATCAGTTTGTATGTAAAACACAGGAAGGAAATACCATATGCCAAAACCTTTATAACCTGTATGCCTGAGTGGTAAGATCACAAGTAACTTTAGTGTGCGTGTGTGTGTGTGTGTGTGTGTGTGTGTGTGTGTTTAATACTTTGCTGTAAATAATGAAGCTTATACTTAGAAACATATTCCCATCCAGACTTGTAAAATTCTTATGACCCTGTGTCCCCCAGACTCTGGCCCCCTGCCTGGACTTTGATTGGCCATACCCATCTCTTTCGTGTCCCCAGGTAGTTCTGAAGGCCCTGCCTGAGGACTTGGCCACCGGGGCAGAGGAACACAATGACAGAGTTCAGAATGTTGCTTCCTTCCTCCTGACAATTTCTAAGCTGGCTGCCATGAGAAAAGAATGCCAGCTGCCTCTCTCAGAGACTGGTAAGGCTGAGAACGTCCGTGCTGTGTAGTCAAAAGCAGAAGATAAATGTCAAAATCTTGAGATAGAATTAAACATTAGAATACAAGGGGGAAACTCGGGCCTGAAGAACACTGAGGAAACACACATCCTCCTCCAGACTTTTGCTGTGCAACGGTGCTCCTACAGTATGCTATTTGGAATCAGCTAAACCACCACGGATTTGATTTGACACTAAATACTTAAAACACATCTACATTTTCTGGCATTATGCTAAGCTAACAGACCATCAGTTCAGTTCAGTCACTCAGTCGTGTCCAACTCTTTGCGACCCCATGGACTGTAGCACACTAAGCTTTCCTGTCCATCACCAACTCCCAGAGCTTGCTCAAACTCATGTCCATTGAGTCAGTGATGCTATCCAACCATCTTATCCTCTGTTGTTCCCTTTTCCTCCTGCCTTCAATCTTTCCCAGCATCAGGGTCTTTTCCAATGAGTTAGTTCTTCACATCAGGTGGCCAAAGTATTGGAGTTCCAGCTTCAGCATCAGTTCTTCCAATGAATATTCACAACTGATTTCCTTTAGGATGGACTGATCGGATCTCCTTGCAGTCCAAAGGACTCTCGAGGGTCTTCTCCAACACCACAGTTCAAAAGCATCAATCCTTCAGCGCTAAGCTTTCTTTATAGTCCAACTTGCACATCCATACAATTTGGTCCATAATATCCCTTTTTCTCTTGATGCTGTTTGTCTTTTGGTCAATACTGATGTCCTCACTAGTTAAGCTTTCAAATCTGAATAACTTTGGAAATAGTTAAAAAAGGACCATTGGCACTAGGGGCTCATCAGTATGTGTGAACTTCCTTGAGTACACTATGAGGGCAACAACGAAGTCCAGGCATTGCACTGCCTTTGAGAAAAGGAGCGAGTAAATGAAAAAAGTAACAGTATAAGGAAAGTGCACCCATCTGTGCCAGATGAAGTAAAGGCTTAGGAAGCAGAGAATATACTCCCTGCCCAGGATGAAGAGGAGGAGGAGAGGAGAGGGACGAAGAGGAGGAGGAGAGGAGAGGGATGGGGAGGAGGAGGTTCTGAGAGGGATGAAGAGGAGGAGGATCTGAGAGGGGACTAAGAGGGATGTCAGAAGGGGCAGTGTCCTTCCCTCCCTTCTGGAAGAACCAGAGAGGGAAGAGGAGCGGTTAGCTCTGCCTGGGTTCAATTTTATTTCTGAATAGACTGTTCTATTGGAATGTGGGAGGCTTAGGAGTGACAAAGCGGAAAGGGTGGGTTTTTTCAGTCATCGAATATGAAATTAGCCAACAGTGAGGCACTTCTCAGGAAAGAACGTCATTGTTTCCAGGAAACTGCCTGCATTTCCGATGCTGGCTCAGTACACTTACCTGTCTTCTGACTTTCTCTGGGGCGATGTCTATGGGCAGGCTAATGCCCCCTCCCTGCAGAGCAGTGGGGTCCTGGTCCTGGGACCCCGCTGAGCTGGTGATGTGGTCAAGGGACGTTCTCTGCCCTGCTGATCTCAGAGAACACGTCTGGGGCGAGGGAAGGGGGTAGGGGGAGGGCAGAGTGCAGACGGGGAGACGGCGGCGTGAGGCACTGCTGTGCTCCTCCTCCGCTCACACTAGCGTCTCAGGCCTGGGTGGGCGAGCTCAGTCAGAGCTGGTGGGGCACAGAGAGGAGGGTGAGGCCGCCATTCCCTGCCCTGCTGGGTTCTGAAGAGGAAACCTAGCCCTACTGGGCAGTGAGGCCAATTTTAACACTGTTACAAGAAATCTTCAGTTTTTGTAGCTCTGAAGCATCTTTTAAAACAACTTTTTATATGAAATACAGTGATTTACAATGGTATATTGGTACCTTAAAAGCAATTAACCAATGATGAAATGCATTTTAAAGGACTGGTTGGTGGTCTTGGGGTTTGGCCTGAGACTGTCAGATCACCGGACTCTGTTGCTTTGTCAACGGTGTTCATCCAGTTTCCGGGTGGGGACGCAGTAGCCCCGTGGGACCAGTTGATGAGGACAGATAACAGCGCCCATGACACAGACCAGAACGGCTGTGGTGCGGGAAGAAGGCCTTCCCAGTGCTGGTCCAGCAGTACCATCCTTAACTGTTCATCTTAAACATTTTCCTCTTGAAAACACTTAATCAGTAGCCTGGTAATAATGGAAAAAACTGAGGCTTCCCAGTAGTGTTAGTGGTAAAGAACCTGCCTGCCGATGCGGGAGATGTGAGAGTGTTGGGCTCTCGATCCCTGGGTTGGGAGGATCCCCTGGAGGAGGAAATTGCAACCCACTCCTGTATTCTTGCCTGGAGAATCCCATGGAGAGAGGAGCCTGGTGGGCTACAGTCCATGGGTCACAAAAGAGTTGGACGTGACTGAAGCGACTCAGCATGCATGCACCAAGGGAATAAACAAGTCTGTTTAGCTTTAAATAATATTGTGTTTAACCAGAGAACAGTGTTCAGTCCCTTCCCTCTTTGATTTCCTGCTTCATTTCTTCTGGACTTCTTGGGTGAAGAATGTGTGGACTCTGCGGGTCTGCCACCTGATGCCTGGGATGGAGCAGGACTGCAGTCTCCCTGCTTGCCTGCCCAACACAAGCGATCGAGACCTGCTTGACATCAGTGTGGTAAGAGGTGTGTGTGGACATCTGGCTGAGCTTCCTTTCATCATGTGTACTCACTTAAGAGAAACAATTTCACCATGATTATAGTAGTAGCTGTGTTCAGTAGACCTTAAGAGTATATACTTGAGTAAGTAAATCTCCGGGCTTCCCAGGCGGTGCTAGTGGTAAAGAATCCACCTGCCAATGAAGGAGGCATGAGATGCAGGCTCAACCCCTGGGTCAGGAAGGTCCCCTGAAGGAGGGCACCCACTCCAGTATTCTTGCCGGGAGAATCCCCTGGACAGAGGAGCCTGGTGGGCTACAGTCCCTGGGGTCGCAAGGAGTCGGACACGACTTGGGGAGGGACTGAACAACAAGAACAAGTGTATCTTACTCTTCTTCCAAAACAAGAATTCAAGCTTTTCACTGAAGTGTAAAAACAAATCTTTTTAAAATACTTGAGTGGTTTTAAATTAGAACGTTAAATGAAGTAAGGAAAAGAATGTAATGTTCTCAGCTTCCCATCACTTACGGATTATGCCTGACTGTGAGGATGGTCAGCCCAGAGGCCCAGGCTGCTCCTGTGTGGACCAGAGCCCAGCACCCCTGCTGGAGACCCCGTCCCATAGGCACCGAGTAGACACACAGCAAATTAGGCCCCTGTGACAGGTGGGTTGTGTCTGTGTGTCCTCATTCTTGTGATCCTTGCACCTAAGATGGTGTGGGATACAGAGGGAAACAACAAATGTATAACACACACTTTAATTTTTAAGATGAACACACGAGCCACTGTTTCCTGCCCCAGGTGATTGAGAGTAATGAGCCTGCTGGCCGGCCCTGTGAAAAATCCTAGTGCCTTATCCACGGCACAGAGAGAAGCAGTACGTTTTGCTTTTCTTGGATGGAAACTTCCGGGAAATATTTCCTCACGCTTTTTTGATTGAATTGCAGTTGATTCGAGCTTCCCTGGCGGCTCAGATGGGAAGAATCCGCATGCAACGCAGGAGACGCAGGTTTGATCCCTGGGTCGGGAAGATCCCGTGGAGAAGGGAACCCACTCCAGTACTCTTGCCAGGGGAATCCCATGGACACAGGAGCCTGGTTGGCTGCAGTCCTTGGGGTCGCAAAGAGCTGTATACGACTGAGTGACTAAACCCCCACAGAGCTGATTTACAGTGCTGTGCTAGTTACTGCGGTACAGCAAAGCAATTTAGTCAGAGACACGTATGTGCATATATCCCTTTTTCACAAGTTGTGTTTATTATGGTTTTCACAGGATATTGAATATAGGTCCCTGTGCTGTACAGTGGGGCCTTGTTATTTATCCGTTCTGTGCATAGACATTGACAGGTGCTAACCCCAGCCTCCCACTCCGTACCTCCCTCAACCCTGTCCCCCCTGGCCGCCGCAAGTCTGTTCGCTCTGTCTGTGAGTCTGTGTCTGTTTCACAGACACGCTTGTGCCATATCTGAGGCTCTGCACAGTACCATCTGGTGCTTGTCTTTCCCTTCTGACTTGCTGCGGCGGGTGTGATCCTCTGCGCTTTCTTCCCTGCGGCCTGAACTGGCGTTACCATGGCCGAGCCATTTGCATTGCATTGTCGGCGTCCCCCATCTGCTGTATCCATTCATGGGCCCTTGCTTCCTTAGGCTGCTTCCACGTCTTGGCTGTTGTACCTACTGTGCCCTGACCATTGGCCTGCAGGTGTCATAAAATTGTGGTTTTCTCCAGATCTGTGCTCGGTACCTGTATGTCTAACGTTGGAAAGAACCTCCATGCTGTTCTCCCTAGTAGATGATTCGATTTCCATCCCCACCAGCAGTGCAGGAGGTTTCCCATCTGTCTGCACTCTCTCCAGCATTGACTGCCGTAGATGTTCTGAGATGGCCCTGCTGAGTGGTGTGAGGTAATGTCACTGGACTTTTGACTTGCGTTTCTCTAGTGATGAGCGACGCTGACTCATGGGCTTCATGGGCTTTATGGCCATGTGTATGCTTTCTTTGGAGAAATGTGCGTTTATATCATTGCCCCGTTTTTATTGGGTTGTTGGTTTTGATATAGAGTGGCGCAAGCCATTTGTACGTTTTGGAGATGAATAGTTTGTGGGTATCTTTGTTTGCAAATATCTTTTTTCCACTCTGAGAGTGATCTTTTTCTTTGGTTTGGTTTTCTTTGCTGTGCTCAAGCTCTTCAGATTAATTACATACCATTTGTTTGTTTTTGTCTTGTTTTCCATTATTCTAAGAGGTGGGAAAAAAGAACTTGCAGCGATTTACGTTAAAGTGGATTCTGCCTGTATTTTCCTCCAGAGTTTCTTAGTATCCTTACATGGAAATCTTTAATCTCTTTGGAGTTGATTTGTTTGTATGATGTTAGGGAGTATTCTGATTTCATCCTCATTTTCATCCTTTCAGGAACCTGTCCTCCAGAGTGCTTGTTCCCAAGTGACAATCCTGGCAGCAGTGTGGGAGGGTTCCCTTTTCTCCACACCATCTCCAGCATGGATTGTTTGCAGAGTTTGTGGCAGTGGTCATTCTCACCGAGGCAAGGTGAGCCCTTTTTGTAGTTTTGATTTGGATTTTTCTAATTTTGAGTGATGTTGTTATCTTTTCATGTGATTCTTTATAAACAGTGCCTCTTGAAAGGTAAATTTGCCTCTTGAAATTGGTTTCTTGAACTACCGCCCTATTTGGAGTTCTGTTTGATGACCTTCCTTAGGAAATTTCTTGAGGGCAGAAGATTTTTCCTTACAACCCTGAAAACCTTTCCTTGTGTGAGAAGGCAATGGCACCCCACTCCAGTACTCTTGCCTGGAAAATCCCATGGATGGAGGAGCCTGGAAGGCTGTAGTCCATGGGGTCGCACAGAGTTGGACACGACTGAGCGACTTCACTTTCACTTTTCACTTTCATGCTTTGGAGAAGGAAATAGCAACCCACTCCAGTGTTCTTGCCTGGAGAATCCCAGGGATGGGGGAGCCTGATGGGCTGCCATCTGTGGGGTCGTACAGAGTCGGACACGACTGAAGCAACTTAGCAGCAGCAGCAGCAGCAGAGCTTTTATAGTTGTAGTTCCTCAAAATGGCCACAAAACAGCAGCATTTCTCCATGCCGCACTTGTTTTGGTGGTGGGGTGGGCTGGAGAGGATTTCGTTCTTCTTTTATATTGGAGTAAAGTTAATTTACTTTACCTACCTGCCTCCTGAGAAACCTGTATGCAGGTCAAGAAGCAACAGTTAGAACAAACATGGAACAACAGACTGATTCAAAATTGAGAAAGGAGCACGTCAAGGCTGTATATTGTCGTTGTGCTTATTTAACTTATATGCATCATGAGAAATGGCTGGATGAAGCACAGGCTGGAATCAAGATTCTGGGAGAAGCACCAATAACCTCAGATATGCAGATGACACCATCTTTATGGCAAAAAGTGAAGAAGAACTAAAGAGCCTCTTGATGGAGGTAAAAGAAGAGAGTGAAAAAGCTGGCATAAAGCTCAACATTCAGAAAATGAAGATCATGGCATCTGGTCCCATCAGTTCATGGCAAATAGATGGGGGAAACAATGGAAACAGTGTCAGACTTTTATTTTGGGGGCTCCAAAATCACTGCAGATGGTGACTGCAGCCAAGAAATTAAAAGATGTTTGCTACTTGGAAGAAAAGCTATGACCAACCTAGATAGCATATTAAAAATCAGAGACATTACTTTGCTGATAAAGGTCTGTTTGGTCAAAGCTCTGGTTTTTCCAGTGGTCATGTATGGAAGTGAGAGTTGGACCATAAAGAAGGCTGAGCAACAAAGAATTGATGCTTTTGAACTGTGGTGTTGGAGAAGACTCTTGAGAGTCCCTTGGACTGCAAGGAGATCCAAACAGTGCATCCTAAAGGAAATTAGTCCTGAATATTCATTGTAAGGACTGATGCTGAAGCTGAAGCTCCTATACTTTGGCCACCTGATGTGAAGAGCCAGCTCATTAGAAAAGACCCTGATGCCAGGAAATATTGAGGGCAGGAGGAGAAGGGGGCGACAGAGGATGAGATGGTTGGATGACATCACTGCCTCAATGGACCTGAGTCTGAGCAAGCTCCAGGAGACGGTGAAGGACAAGGAAGCCTGGCGTGCTGCAGTCCACGGGGCTGCAAAGAGTCGGACATGACCGAGCGACTGAACAACAGCAACAAAGCGGGTTTCCGATGTTGCGGTTGTTTTAGGTGCACAAGAACTGGATGTGGTTATACTCAGACACACGTCTGTTCTTTATTGTGTCCTTTTCCCACATAGGCTATTACAGTATGTGCGGCGGAGCCACCTGTGCACGTCCCTGTCATTTTTGAGTATCTATTTGATCGGTGTTAGCGTGCGTATGTTAATTCCAAGCACTTCATTTATCTCTTTCCTCTAACTTTTTTTCTAGTCATAAGTTGGTTTTTTAATGCTGTCAGTCTGTTTCTGTTGTGAAAGTTCCTTCTTTGCATGAATATACAGACTCCCCCTTTAAGTCTGCTGTATGATATTATTCTTCCTGTCTCTGATTCACTTATCTTAGTGATGTTGCCTCTTTGTCTGTGCTGCTCCCAGTGACACTGCTTGGTTCTGCATTATGGATGAATAGTATTCCATTTATAGATGTAGCAGTATTCATTTTTCTCTGGATGGACATTTTGGTGGATTCTGTGTCTTGACTGTGGTAAATAGTGGTGCTGAGAAAATAGGGGTGCACAAGCCGTTTGGAATTATGGTTTCCACATCTTGACATAGGAGTGCGATTGCTGGGTCATGTGGTAACCCTGTTTAAAGGAACTTTAGTTTTTAGGAACTAAAGTTCATTACACTTTAAAACTTAAAAACTAAAGTTCCTTTTAGTTTCCTTTAGTTTTTAAGGAACCTCCATGCTATTTTCCATCCTGGCTGCACCCATTTCCATCTCCACCTAGAGTGACGGAGGGTGCCTTTTCCCGATGCCCTGAGCAGCATTTACTCTTCATAGATCCCTCAGATGGTGGTCCTTCTGACTGATGCGATGGGATTGCTCATCATAATGTTGATTTGTATAGATTTACCAGTTAGTGATGTGGAATATCGTTCCATGCTCTTTTTTACGTTATACAGTGTGACTCCAACTTTCTGCTTGAAATTGGCTCCTTGTAAGTCTATCCTGTTTTGAGTTCTTCTCAGATGATTTATCCCAGGACATTCCTTGAGGGCAGGAGTCCTTTACAGCCCTACAGGCCTTGTGAATATGAGGAGCCCATCAGCACCGGCTTTCAAATGGTTGTAACAAAAGAGGGCCACAAGGGGGCAGCATTGTTTCCTGCCCCACTCTGTTTTTTCACAATTTAGTTTTGTCTATTGGATTTGAGTTGATTTGCAATGTTGTGTTTCTTTGAGGTGTGTGGAGTCTTGATTCAGTGATACACAGATGAATAGTAGACACATATCTGTGTCTGTATCCGGGGCCTGGCCTCTTCTCGTCATTGGGATCTTTTCCCCAGTGGGCCTGGCAGCCCTTTGGGAGTCAGAGTACCCCCAGCCACCCCACTACCTGCCTGAGCCCGGCTCTGGGAAGGCCCCGGGCCAGTGTAAGTCACCCCTTCATGTAAGCATAGGTCAGATGGTGAAGGTTCAGGCAGCAGTGAGCCCGGCTCTGGAGACTGTGCCCGTGCCTGGCATCATCTCAGAGATGTAGAGCAGAGCCCCTCAGGACCCCCAGGAGCCAGGAGGACGGTCTCGTCACGGAGAGCTTCTCAAGCTCACTTGATTGGAGGCTAGCTGGTTTACAGTGTTGCACTGGAAGCCACTGCAGCTGTGCTGCACAGCACGGCGACTCGGCCACACGTGCGCTCTGTGTCCTCTCCCCCCGTGGCTGACCCCAGGAGTCTGCCTGCAGGCCCCTGTGCTCCGCAGTCGGCCCTGGGGGCTTATGCTTCCTGTAGGTAAACTCTCCCCCCGTGGCTGACCCCAGGAGTCTGCCTGCAGGCCCCTGTGCTCCGCAGTCGGCCCTGGCGGCTTATGCTTCCTGTAGGCAACAGCCTGCGTCTGCTAACCCTCCCTCCCAGTCCTTCCCTTGCTCGCTCTCTTACACCTTGGCGACCGCAGGGCTGCTCTCTATGCCCGTGGGGCTGCTTCTGTTTTGTAGATAGGTTCATTTGCGTCAAATTTTGTTCTGCACAGAGCTCATATTGTATGCTTGCCTTTCTGTTTCACTTGCTTCACTTAGTTTGATCGTCTCTAAGTTCATCCATGTTGCTGCAACTGTCATTATTTCACCCTTTTTTGGACTAATATTCCCTTGCATTTATGTACCACATTTTCTGTATCCATTTATCTGTCCATGGACAGTTAGGTCGCTTCCACGTCTTGGCTATGGTGAACAGTGCTGCTGTGAACCTAAGGGTTTGTGTGCTTATTGAAGTAGACTTTTCACCAGAGCAGGATTGCTGGGTCACATGGGATTTCTATTTTGAGTTTTCTGAGAAGCCTTCACACTATGCTCTGTGGTGACTGCGCCAACTTCCCCCCAGCAGTGTAGGCATGTTTGATGTGCAGTACATTCTAAAGACTGAGGACGAGTCCGATAGTTATATTCTGAAAGGCAGTTTAAGAAAAAAGTAGGTATATATGGAGAGGGGGAAGGCTACTTCTGTTATGCGTAGCTGATACAATATCAGTTTGTAAAGTCATGAATATTTTTTCAGGAAAAATGGATTTCGAAAAACTATTTGTAGTATAAAAATACAAATATAAAAGTGACTCTGACTTCACATTTCAAGCAAGCTCCAGGAGTTAGTGAAGGACAGGGAAGCCTGGCATGCTGCAGTCCATGGGGTCGCAATGAGTCGGACATGACTGAGCGGTGACCTGATTTCTATGATTTCTAAGACTCAACATTTTGAATATTGATTTTTTCTTACTGACTTTGGTCGTTTACATTAAAGGGAAGGAAACCTTAGTACGCTGTTTGAACACTTGACAATGCTTAGTTAGACCTTATGATTGTTTAGATAGTAGATGTAGAGAGCCAGGATAGTCAACTTTTATAATAGACTAGAGTGAAAGTGTGAGGGGCTCAGTCGCGTTTGACTGTTTTGCGACCCCATGGACTGTAGCCCACCAGGCTCCCCTGTCGATGGGATTCTCCAGGCAAGAGTGCTGGACTGGGTTGCCATTTCCTTTTCTAATAATAGATTAAGGCTTGCCTCAAAAAAAAAGATGGTAACAATGTAAAATCTCTGCATGTCCTCAGGGTATGTTAGGAACAATTGACGTGGATGCAAAAAATATTCCTGTCCTTCACTCGAGTAAATGCAACAACGGTGGAAGAACCTGCCCTTTGAATGGTTATGTACTGAACTTCTACAAACGTGACTGCACTGACTGAGGATAACTGGTATAAGCTTCCCTGTGTTAATATGTTCTACAGAGGTGCACGTGTGTTTGTGTAATGGGGGCTGTTTCATCATGACCTATGAGATTAGTTTTAAGATACAGTGATTTAAGAAGAATCACTAAGATGCAATTTATTTCAAATGGTTTAAAAGATGCTTTTTCAAATTATGATTGAGGCGAAGATCACATAACATAAAATTGTCCATTTTAAAGTGAACAATTTCAGGATGTTTGATGCATTCGGAATGAACAACCACCGTCTCCATCGAGGTGTTAAGCACTGTCAGTAACCCAAGGGGAGTGTCTGGACCCGTGAAGCAGAAGCTCTCCGTCCTCCCCTCCCTCACGCTCTGGCAGCTACTGTCCTGTCTCTGTCTTGTGGATCTAACTCGTCTGGGTGGTTAATATGAGTGGTTTTACAGTTATGTGACTTTCTGTATCAGACATCTTTCACTGGGGATTTTTGAAGTTCACCATGTTGTAACATTATCAGTCGTTATTGTTGCTCAGTTGCTCTGTCGTGTCCGACTCTCTGTGACCCCATGGACTGCAGCATTCCAGACCCCCCCGTCCATCACCAACTCCTGGAGTCTACTCAAACTCATGTCCAGCAAGTCGGTGATGCACCCAGCCATCTCACCCTCTGTCGTCCCCTTCTCCTCCTGCCTTCAATCTTTACTAGCATCACGGTCTTTTCCGATGAGTCGGCTCTTTGAATCAGGTGACCAAAGTATTGGAGCTTCAGCATCAGTTCTTCCAATGAATATTCAGGGTTGATTTCCTTTAGAGTTGAGTTTGTATATATACAGTTGGTTTATCTGGTGGATGAACATTTGAGTTGCTTCAACTTTTGCCTGCTAGGAATGGTGCTGCCAAGAACACGCGTGTACATGGATTTATTTCAGGGCCTGTTTCCAATTCTTTTGTGTGTATCCCCAGACGTAGAATTACTAGGCCATACATTAACTCCACGTTCAACTTTTGTAGAATCGCTGAAATATTTTCCACAACGGAACCGTTTTACACCGCCAACTGCACTGTGCAAGGGTTCTACTTTCTCTACAAGCTCACTCCTCTTGTTTTTTCTTTTTGAAAATATTATAGCCGTTCTAGTGTGTGTGAAGTGATCCACATCTCACTGTGGTTTCAATTTACATTTCCCTAAACACTAAAAAATTTGAACTTAGTCTTATGCTATGAAAGAGATGCATATCGTCTTTGGAGAAATGTGCCTTCAAGTCCTTTGCTCACTTTGCGTGTCCGTTAGTTTCCTTTTGTTGTGTGTTCTGTATATCCTCTAATACTAGACTCTTGTCAGGTATATGATTGGCAAATATTTTCTCCTACTTTGTAAGTTATCTTTTCTTCTTCTTCTTTTTGTTTTTGGTGATGTCCTTCGATGCACAAAAAATTTTGGTTTTGGTGAAATCTAACCTTTCTAATTTTCCTTCTGTTACTCTTGCTCTTGGTGTCATATCTAAGAATCCTTTTCCAGATCCAAGGTCATGCAGACTTAGCCCTATGTTTTCTCTAAGAGCTTTTCTTTTTGAGTTGGCAGTCCATTTTTGGATAGATTTTGGTGTGTGGTATAAGAGAAGGTTCCAACCTCATTTGTTTGCACGTGGCTACACAGTTGCCCCAGAAAAGTCTGTTCAGTTCTTTTTCCATGGAATGGTGACGGTGCCTGTCAGGACTCAGCTGACAGATATCTGTGCTCTTCTTTCTGAATTCCTGGTGCTCTTCCATTAGTCTACCTGTCTGTTCTCATGCCAGTACCACCCTGCTCGAGCTTCCCTGATGGCTCAGATGGTAAAGAATCTGCCTGCAATGCAGGAGACTCGGGTTCAATTCCAGGGTCAGGAAGATCCCCTGGAGGAGGGCATGGCAACCCACTGCAGTATTCTTGCCTGGAAAATTCCAGGGACAGAGGAGCTACATACAGTCCATGGGGCCGCAAAGAGTCAAACACGACTGAGCGACTGACACTCGAACTTCACTTTCACCACCCTGTTTGATAACTGTAGCTTGTGAAATGTATGGGTCTTCCAACTTTCTTTGTGTCCAATATGGTTTTGTCTGTTCCAAGTCCTTTGTAATTCCACATGAATTTGGGGATAGTCTTTTCCACTTCTGCAAAAACAGCTGTACAGGTTTCCACAGAGATTGCAGTGAATCTGTAGATCACGTTGAGGAGCACTGAGGGATCACAGAGTCTGACACCACCGAGTGACTGACTAACACCTTCAATTTTTTTGCTTGTACTCTATAACTTTGCCAAAGTTGTTTATTAGCTCTGATAGTTACTTTGTGAATCCTTCAGCATTTTCTACATACGGGATCATGCCACCTGTGAATAGAGTTCATTTCTTCCTTTCCTTCTTTTTCTTCTTACCTGAGGGCTCTGGCTAGTACTTCCAGTAGAATGTTGAATAGCGATGGAAGCAGACAGGTTGTCCTCCGAGGTGTTCGTTGCTCAGTTTTTTGGCCTCGACTGTCATGTTTCTCCCTTGGCAGCTGGGACGGCTCTGAGCTCACATGGACAGAGACCAGCACCTCACCTCAGTCCTTGCTGCAGCTCCCAACAGGTTCAGTTCAGTTCAGTTGCTCAGTCATGTCTTACTCTTTGCGACCCCATGGACTGCAGCACGCCAGGCCTCCCTGTCCATCACCAACTCCCGGAGTCCATCCAAACCCATGTCCATTGAGTCAGTGATGCCATCCAACCATCTCATCCTCTGTCATCCCCTTCTTCTCCCGTCAATCTTTCCCAGCACTGGGGTCTTTTCAAATAAGTCAGCTCTTCACATCAGGTGGCCAAAGTATTGGAGCTTCAGCTTCAACATCAGTCCTTCCAATAAACACCCAGGACTGATTTCCTTTAGGATGGACTGGTTGGATCTCCTTGCAGTCAAGGGACTCTCAAGAGTCTTCTCCAACACCACAGTTCAAAAGCATCAATTCTTTGGCACTCAGCTTTCCTCACAGTCCATCTCTCACACCCATACACGACTACTGGAAAAACCATAGCCTTGACTAGATGGACCTTTGTTGGCAAAGTAATGTATGTGCTTTTTAATATGCTATCTAGGCTGGTCATAACTTTCCTTCCAAAGAGTAAGTATCTTTTAATTTCATGGCTGCAGTCACCATCTGCAGTGATTTTGGAGCCCCCCAAAATAAGGTCAGCTACTGTTTCCATTGTTTCCCCATCTATTTGCCCTGAAGTGATGGGACCAGATAGCATGATCTTAGTTTTCTGAATGTTGAGTTTTAACCCAACTTTTTCACTCTCCTCTTTCACTTTCATCAAGAGGCTCTTTAGTTCCTCTTCACTTTCTGCCATAAAGGTGGTTTTATCTGCATATCTGAGGTTATTGATATTTCTCCTAGCAATCTTGTGCTTCATCCAGCCTAGCATTTTGCATGATGTACTCTGCATATAAGTTAAATAAGCAGGGTGACAGTATACAGCCTTGAGGTACTCCTTTTCCTATTTGGAACCAGTCTGTTGTTCCATGTCGAGTTCTGTTGCTTCCTGACCTACATACAAATTTCTCAAGAGGCAGATCAGGTGGTCTGGTATTCCCATCTCTTTCACAATTTTCCACAGTTGATTGTGATCCACACAGTCAAAGGCTTTGGCATAGTCAATAAAGCAGAAATAGATGATTTTCTGGAACTCTCTTGCTTTTTCCATGATCCAGTGGATGTTGGCCATTTGATCTCTGGTTCCTCTGCCTTTTCGAAAACCAGCTTGAACATTTGGAAGTTCACGGTTCATATATTACTGAAGCCTGGCTTGGAAAATTCTGAGCATTACTTTACTAGGGTGTGAGATGAGTGCAGTTGTGCAGTAGTTTGAGCATTCTTTGGCATTGCCTTTCTTTGGGATTGGAATGAAAACTGGCCTTTTCATTTCAAAACCTGATGGATTGCTACTGCTACTGCTAAGTCACTTCAGTCGTGTCCGACTCTGTGTGACCCCATAGACGATAGCCCACCAGGCTCCCCCATCCCTGGGACTCTCCAGGCAAGAACACTGGAGTGGGTTGCCATTTCCTTCTTCAATGCATGAAAGTGAAAAGTGGAAGTGAAGTTGCTCAGTCGTGTCCGACTCTGTGCGACCCCATGGACTGCAGCCTACCAGGCTCCTCTGTCCATGGGATTTCCCAGGCAAGAGTACTGGAGTGGGGTGCCATTGCCTTCTCCGCTGATGGATTAGGACAGACATATTTGGGAGACAGGGGCCAGTATCCCATAGCGGGACGCAGCCACTGTCTTCAAGTCTGATGCTAAGCTGGTTGGAGGGAGGGGGATGGTGAATAAAAATGTCTCAGTGGTTTCCTGCTTTCCCCACTGTGTCCTTGACTCTGAGTTAAATCCCAGCTAATTTCCCACACTTCTCGGTTGATTCCGGCAACTTTTGCTTGCGTTTCTGATGTTTCTCTGCAGGGATAGGCCCTCATTCTGCCTCTGTTCCATCTTCTGAGACATCCCAGTTTGGCACTGTTTTAACATGTACGATGACAACTTTGGTTATAATAATGTTCTATAATATAAGAACACTAAAAGTCAGTTTTTTTTAGCCAAACGACTAGCCTCTTTTCTGATTCAGTATTTAAGTTTTATTTTGTCTCTGGAAATGCCAGCAATTCAGTGCTAATTTATCTTTTCTCAGCTGTAGACTAAGAACACACCCAAACAAAGCACATTCCTTTTACGTTGCTGGCTCTTTTCTATAGGTTGAACATGGGTGACAAGTCTCAGCTAATCAGAGGCCTCACGCTGGTCACTTGGGCCTTCGGGTAGACGCCCCTCCCTGTGTTCGCGCTGGTCACTTGGGCCTTCGGGTAGACGCCCCTCCCTGTGTTTGGGTTTCCTGTGACCGCTGGAGGTCGGTACGCACAAGCGGCCACTGCCTTAACGGTAACGCCCCCTCTAGCACAGGACCTCGGTGAGTGAGTTATGCGAAGACGAGGACAGCCGTGTTGTGCTGGCATTTAAACAACTCGGTGACACTTTTGACAGAAAACCTGGGAGAAGAGAAAGGCCCTGACTGTGTCCAGTTTTCCTGAGCCCTGGGCACCTGGGAAACTCAGCTGGCCCAGATACCCCCTTGTGTGTCAGGATAGGGTCACCACCCCTTCCCACATGGCTAAGATGGGGCTTGTAGCGACTCCTCCTTACCCACGACCATCCTCAACATGCCCTCCACACTCTTCTGCTTTGTCTCATTTAGGATGAGCTGGACTGATTTCCCCTGCTGACCAACCTGACGAACATTTGCTACAGGTATTAGTCTTCTCCTGTCTACCCCACAGGTCCCTGAACTATATATAACCCACCTTCAGGCTCCTCCTAAAAGCTGCCTGGAGGGGACCCAAGATCTGTCCCCACCCAGCCCCTGTGAGGGTCACTGTGAGGTCAACGGTGCCATCACACCACGCCCCCCACTCCCACACTGCTCCTCTCCAGCCTCGTGTACTAGCCCTGTGAATCGAAGCTGTTTCCTGCTGACCTTTGAGACCCTGCACACCCATGGTCAGCGTTTTCCCTTTGTGTTTGCCTCTTCCACTTACTGCAGTGAAATCTGCTTACCTAAGTCTAAAGATTTTTTTTTTCCACACTATGCCAAAGACACAAAAGATATTACTTAGCAAAACTATAAGTTTCACAATTCCTTGAACAATGTATATAAAGATGTCTTACGGTGAAAAACATCTATTTCTGCTTTATTGACTATGCCAAAGTCTTTGGCTATGTGGATCACAATAAACTGTGGAAAATTCTGAAAGAGATGAGAATACCACCACCTGACTTGCCTCTTGAGAAATCTGTATGCAGGTCAAGAAGCAACAGTTAGAACTGGACGTGGAACAACAAACTGGTTCCAAATAGGAAAAGGAGTATGTCAAGGCTGTATATTGTCACCCTGCTTATTTAATTTATATGCAGAGTATATCATGATAAATGCTGGACTGGAGGAAGCACAAGTTGGAATCAAGATTGCCGGGAGAAATATCAATAACTTCAGATATGCAGATGACACCACCCTTATGGCAGAAAGTGAAGAACTAAAGAGCCTCTTGATGAAAGTGAAAGAGGAGAGTGAAAAAGTTGGGTTAAAACTCAACATTCAGAAAACTAAGATCATGGCATCTGGTCCCATCACTTCATGGCAAATAGATGGGGGAACAATGGACCTTATTCTGGGGGGCTCCAAAATCACTGCAGATGGTGACTGCAGTCATGAAATTAAAAGACGCTTACTCCTTGGAAGGAAAGTTATAACCAACCTAGACAGCATATTAAAAGGCAGAGACATTATTTTGTCAACAAAGATCCATCTAGTCAAGGCTATTGTTTTCCAGTAGTCACGTATGGATGTGAGATTTGGACTATAAAGAAAGCTGAGTGCCGAAGAATTGATACTTTTGAACTGTGGTGTTGGAGAAGACTCTTGAGAGTCCTTTGGACTGCAAGGAGATCCAACCAGTCCATCCTAAGGAGATCAGTCTGGGTGTTCATTGGAAGGACTGATGTTGAAGCTGAAACTCCAATACTTTGGCCACCTAATGTGAAGAGTTGGCTCATTAGAAAAGACCCTGATGTCAGGAAATATTGAGGGCAGGAGGAGAAAAGGACGACAGAGGATGAGATGGCTGGATGGCATCACTGACTCGATGGACATGGGTTTGGGTGGACTCCGGGAGTTGGTGATGGACAGGGAGGGCTGACGTGCTGTGGTTCATGGGGTCACAAAGAGTCAGACACGACTGAGTGACCGAATTGGAACTGGAAGGTGAAAATTTTTTTTCAAGGAGTGTTTTTTTAAATTAATAATTTTTTATTGAAGGATACTTGCTTTACAGAATTTTGTTGTTTTCTCAGCATGAATCAGCTATACATGCCCTCCCTTAAGAACTGCCCTTCCATCTTCCTCCCCATCCCACCCCTCTAGGTTGATACAGAGCCCCTGTTTGAGTTTCCTGAGCCACGCAGCAAATTCCTGTTGGCTATCAATTTTACATATGGTAATGTAAGTTTCCATGTTATTCTTTCCATACAACTCCCCCTCTCCTCCCTCTCCCCATGTCCATAAGTCCATTTTCTATGTGTGTTTCTCCATTGCTGCTCTGTAAGTAAATTCTTCATTACCATTTTTTCTGGATTCTGTATATATGCATTAGAATATGACATTTATCTTGCTTTTTCTGACTTACTTCACTCTGTGTAGTAGGTTCTAGGTTCATCCGCCTCATCAGAGCTGACTCACACGTGTTCCTTTTTTATGGCTGAGTAATATTCCATTGTGTATATGTGCCACAACTTCCTTACCCATTCCTCTGTTGATGGACATCTTGGTGGCTTCCATGTCCTGGCTATTGTAAACAGTGCTGCAGTGAGCGATGGGGTACACGTGTCTTTGTCAGTTTTGGTTTCCTCAGGCTATATGCCTAGGTGTGTGCTTGCTGGGTCACATGGTGGTTTTATTCCTACTTTTTAAAGGAATCGTCATACTGTCTTCCATAGTGGCTGTATCAATTTACATTCCCACCATCAGTGCAAGAGTGTTTCCTTTTCTCCACACCCTACTTTGGCTTGAAATGCTAATGATTTTTTTTAATGGAAATAAAACCCAGGTTGAAATTATATAACATCATATGCATCAAGACAACCAGTTGAAGTCTTGAAAGTAGTTTCAGAAGTCTAATTATGAACTGTTTCTACACGTCCTGCACCCTCCCCTGAGGCAGAACCCAGTTCTGAGCAAGTGCACTATATCCCTGAGCTCAGAGGGGCTGGTCTCCCGGGACTGGGCTGTGAGCCTGCAAAGTGTGCTCCCTGGGGAACAACACACTCCTGTGAACGTCACTTAGGTTTCTGCCTGCCTGTCTTCATCTCCCTTCTGGCCTTCCTCACCTGCTGCCTCCAGGGTCTCGTTTGTATGCTCACCCCCCGCCCCCGTGCCCGCTGTACCACTATGTATTCTGGGACTGTGCCCCTCTGTCGTGGGCTCACCCATCCCTGTCCCCGATTCTGTTCTTGCTACACTGTGGCTTCAAGCTCCATTCTCCCCAAATCTGACTCTGTGAGTACCTTTTCTCTGCTTCCCCTAATTTACCAAATCTTTAGACACCAAAGGGATCAGCCTCACTGATGGGGCCAATCATGTGCTTGCTTCCAGAGACCCTGATGCTGCTGCTGTTGAGCAGTGAAGATGGAAACCGGGAGCAAGGACTCCTCTGAAGCAGCTGGAGTAAGTGGCTGGTTCAACACCAACGCCAAGGAAAACAGTACCTGGGATGAGCTGCTGTCACTAAGGTGGCTGTCAAACACACACACACACACACGCCTGTGTTTATGTCTCTCACACATCTCAGCTTGACAAGCACAAAGCTGGCTGCATGCTACTGTTTTGTGTCTTTGCGGTGGTGGTTTAGTCCCTTCAGCTGTGTCCAACTCTTTGTGACCCCTTGGACTGTAGCCCACCAGGCTCCTCTCTCCATGGGATTCTCCAGAGAAGAATACTGGAGCGGGTTGCCATTCCTTTCTCCAGGGCATCTTCCTGACCCAAGGATTAAACCTGCATCTGTTGCGTTTCATGCATTGCAGGCAGATTCTTTATCAAGTGAGCCTTATGTCTTTGCTTTCATTTAAAAGGGCTTTAAATGTTCACTTACTTTAGTTGGCCCAGAGTCTTGAATGGGGGAGGGGATGGCCGCCCACTGGTTGTCCTGGTCTCCCGCTGGGACAGACATAAGCCAACCCACTTCTTGTAGAAACTGATCCTTCACATTCAGTAACATATATTTCAATACAATGATTTCCTTTATTATTCCAGTATACACAGTTTAACAAATTGCTGATTTAGATATGTGCAAATCCAATCCCATATACTTTCATCAATAGGTTTTCCTTGAAGAACCTATTGATACTAATTATTCTTAAGATACTTTTAAAGAGAGAAAAGAAAATATGATTCTATGATTTCATAGTAAAAGGCAAGTTAATCACAACCTATATGTGGCGTGTCTGTGAAGATGACGGCATACTCCAGGTTCTCCTTTGCACTTAGTAGTCATCTGCATCACCCGCACAGATGGCCAGCAGAGCCTTCTCATAGTGCCCTGATGCGAAATCCTGAAAAGCAGCACGTATAAGGTATTTGAAACACAATGTCATAAAAAGAAGCATAATTCCTCTGAACTATACAGTGAGACACCATGGGCCATTAGCATCTGAAAAATTATTTTTCCATCCTGATGTAACGTGTCCTGGGGACTCTTCCCAGTGGAGGTTCTTGAAAAGTAATGACATGGTCATAGTCAATAGAATGGGGTTTATATAAAGCTGATGAAACCCTAATGGTTTTTATGTATTTATTTTTGTCTGTGCTTGGTCTTCATCGTTGCATGTGGGCCTGAATATGTTTTTATAAAGAAGAATGCTTAGCAGTAGAATTAATTCTTCTCCTCACCTTTAGATAAAGAGGTGTCCTAATGTTCTTACAAATTAGTGTAGAGTCTAGAGGGCACACTGGACAATATGTCTCAAATGGTTTAAAGATATTTATACTCATTAAGGCAGTCATTCTATTTCAAGAAGTCTATCCTAAGGAAATAATGATCAATTGTTGATGAGCCCAATTGGTGCTCCAAAACATATTGTGTACAATAGTGAAAAAGTAAAAGATAATATATAATAATATAGGGAAGTTTATGCTCTTTACAACATATACAATGGGACCCATGATTTAAAGAAATATTTCTTTAAGTAGTAAAACTTTGATGTTTACATATAGTTTTAAAAAGAAAACACATACAACAAAACTTTACTATTGGTTATCTGTGGTGAATAATTTGGTGTTGCTCTGTCACTCAGTCACGTCCAGCTCTTTGCAACCCTATGGACTGCAGCACGCCAGGCTTCCCTGTCCTTAACCATCTCTCAAGAGTTTGTTCAAACTCATGTCCATTGAGTCTGTGATGCCATCCAACCATCTCATCCTCTGTCATCCCCTTCTCCTCCTGCCCTCAATCTTTCCCAGCATCAGGGTCTTTTCCAGTGAATCAGTTCTTTGCATCAGGTGGCCAAAGTACTGGAGCTTCAGTTTCAGCATCAGTCCTTCCAGTGAAAATTCAGGACTGATTTCCTTTAGGATGGACTGGTTTGGTTTCCTTGCAGTCCAAGGGCCCCTTAAGAGTCTTCTCCAGCACCACATTAGGGCAATTTAAATCCTTTTATCATCTTCTATAGTTTCTACATTATTTTCAAAAATGATAGT
Organism: Ovis aries; assembly: GCF_016772045.2. Lineage (NCBI taxonomy): Eukaryota > Metazoa > Chordata > Mammalia > Artiodactyla > Bovidae > Ovis > Ovis aries. Next base: position 112,480,922 of record NC_056055.1, read on the forward strand.
AATTAAAGTATTATAAAACTTATCTTTGTTAAAAGGCAACTCTCATGTTCGTGTTCTCTTACACAGCTGTTACTTATATTTCACTGCTGTAAATGCACAAAGTTGCATTAATTATTTGTGAATATTAGTAGATTTTGAGGTGGCCATGGTTAACTGCTGTATAGTAACTATAGTTACTAGTTGAGCTAGTTTACTCACCGAGAAAATGAGTTACGCGTTTCTCAGTGAGAAACGTTCATCTTCACTAAAGGTTTTGGGCTTTGAAGGTGGATGCGAGAAGAGTTTTATCAGAGACAAAGAAGGAAGATGTCTCTCAAGTACTCCAATAATCCTTCCTCTGAAACCCTCTCGACTTCCTGAGGCCTGCAGGGCCTCCTGGGTTATATGGTCTCTTAGTCCTCTGATTGTCAGGTCTCTCCTGGGTCTTTCAGTGAACTAAAAAGCTATTTTATGCAACGGAAATTTTCAAGGAACAATGTGGACAAGACAACAGGGCTTGTTTAGTGGCTAAGTCATGTCCGACTCTTTCCAGCCCCATGGACTGTTGCCTGCAAGGCTCCTCTGTTCATGGGATTTCCCAGGGAGGAATACTGGAGTGGATTGCCATTCCCTTCTCCAGGGGAATCTTCCGATCTCCTGCTTGGCAGGTGGATTCTGTGCCACTGAGCTGCCTGGGAAGCCCAGAGGACCCAGCTGTGCTCAAAATATACCTTAAGATACATTACAGGCCCCTATGCTTGGGTGCCATCTTGGAGTTCTTTATACTGTTTCGAACCACAGGTCAAACATTTTCATTTTCCACTGTGTCCCCAAGTTACATAGATGGGCCTACATATGCTGACATTTTTGGCTGGGCTTTATCAGGATCCAGGGTAGAGTCTACATGAGTCAGAGTGAAGACCCCAGGCTGCAGACTTCGGAGTCATCGCGTCAGCACCCTCCAGGGCTCATGGGTGCGCGTGCGCAGAACGTTACGGCCGCAGCACATGCGGGGACCCGACTGGCTGCCCTCCCCTCTGGCGGCTGATCTCAGAAGGCGCTCTTCAATTAACGTGCTCCCGCTGCAGAATGCAGTCTTCTGGTGCTGGTGCTAAGGCCTCATCACCCGATCAGGGGATGAATAGCGCTCATGACCAGACCACTGACTTGCTTAAAACACATCAAAGAGGGGTAAGTGAGGAGAAGGGGTTTTCTCACCTAGTGATGCTCTGAGGCTGCCTGACCCACTAATGTAGACGACCCCTTGACTGAACTTTTAGATTCCACCCTGAAGTTATCTAAAGTTAGGCTCTCGTTTCAGTTTCAAGAAGGATGAAGTACAGGTGCAAGTAGATGACGATTAGGAGACTTACCTTGATGTCGTGGAAAAGGGACTTCCCATATCTCTCTCTGTACCGCTTCCTTACGGTCATCAGGTCGATTTCACTTCTGGCAATTAGAATCCTAATCACGGTTTTATTATGGAAGCCGAAGTCCTAAGAGACACAGCCAAGTGGGGGTGACCACCATGAGGAAGCAGCACCTTAAAGACAGTCCGTCTGAATAAACATCTCTTTTCTGTGACCGTGTCCTGTATTCCTCAGACCGTGGTGCTGGCACCCGTGAGCACTGACTCAGACTCCGCCTCAGCAATGTGACCACCCCTGGCGGCGGTGCACACCCAGTGAAGCGGTCCATCTCCTCCGCTTTTCCAGTGCCTTGTCATCTCTGTTTCCAGGGTCACAGCCTTGAGGCTGGCCCTTTTCATTTCACCAGGTTCTGCAATAATCTTCCCTTTTATTTTTATTTATTTTTAAAATTAATTCTTATTGGAGTATAGGTGATTGACAAGGTTAGTTTCAGGTCTACAGCAAAGTGAATCAGTTATACCAAAACCTAAGTTGCCCAGCATATCTGACTCTGTGACCTCGTGGACTGTAGCCACCAGGCTCCCCCGTCCCTGGGATTCTCCAGGCAAGAACACTGGAGTGGGTTGCCATTTCCTTCTCCAATGTATGAAAGTGAAAAGTGAAAGTGAAGTCGCCCAGTCGTGTCTGACTCCTAGCGACCCCATGGACTGCAGCCTACCAGGCTCCTCCGTCCATGGGATTTTCCAGGCAAGAGTAATGGGGGTGGGGTGCCATTGCCTTCTCTGATTATATATAGAGTAGTGTGTATATGTTGATCTCAAATTCCTGTATTGATCCCTTTCTCCTCTTACCTGCTGGTAAGCATGAGTCTGTTTTCTACCTCTGTGACTCTATACTTCTCTCTTTAAACCTGGCCAGCCTCCTCATCGTCTCCCAGATGCTGCATTTTAGGATGCAGATGTGATCATTTGCTCTCTCTATGTAAACATTCTTCCTGGGTTGGGAGGTGGTCCCAGCTCTGGTTGATGAACCATTGGTATGTCTCTAAGATTATATTTTTTAAAATTAATTAATTTATTTTAATTGGAGGCTAATTACTTTAAAATATTGTATTGATTTTGCCATACATTGACATGAATCAGCCATGGGTGTACATGTGTTCCCCATCCTGAAGCCCCTGCCACCTCCCTCCCCATCCCATCTCTGAGGGTCATCCCAGTGCACCAGCCCTGAGCACCCTGTCTCATGCATCGAACCTGGACTGGCGATCTGTTTCACATATGATATTATACATGTTTAAATGCTATTCTCTCAAATCATCCCACCCTCACCTTCTCCCACAGAGTCTAAAAGATTGTTCTTTACATCCGTGTCCCTTTTGCTGTCTCGCATATAGGGTCATCATTACCGTCTTTCTAAATTCCATATATATGCATTAGTATACTGTATTGGTATTTTTCTTTCTGAAGTAAGTCCGAAAGAAAGACGATTATGTTTTTATCATCTGCTTATTGTGGTAAACTGTGAAAATAAGAATTCCAGGTATTTGAAATACTTGCTGATTTAATCTCCAGTATTGAAAAATGCACAAAAATTAATTTCTGTGTACTAGCTTCAGAAAGAATACCTCTGCACAAAGCAAGTTCAAATTGCCTGTTCAAATGGAGTGATGGTGACACCTAGTGGCCAGGAAGGATCAGCTAATTTTTGAGGTATGAGTGTTTTATGTAGTGTTAGTCACTCAGTTGTGTCCGACTCTTTGTGACCCCGTGGACTGTGGCCCACCAGGCTCCTCTCTCCATGGGATTCTCCAGGCAAGATACTGGAGTGGATTGCCATTCCCTTCTCCAGAGGATCTTTACGACCCAGGGATCGAACCCGGGTCTCCTTCATTGCAGGCAGATTCTTTATGTCTGAGCTACAGGGAGATCCAGTTTTATGGATAGGTTCCAGTATTCTTGGGTTTCCCTGGTGGCTCAGCTGGTAAAGAAGCCGCCTGCAATGCAGTAGACTTGGGTTTGATCCCTTGGTTGGGAAGATCACTTGGAGAAGGGAACAGCTACCCACTCCAGTATTCTGGCCTGGAGAATTCCATGAACTGTATAGTCCATGGGGTCACAAAGAGTCAGACATGACTGAGCAACTTTCGTTTTCTTCAGTGATCTGTCTGCCAATTCAGGAACCATGGGTTTGATTGCTGGGTTAGGAAGATCCCCTGGAGGAGGGCATGGCAACCCACTCTAGTATTCTTGCTTGGACAATGCCACGGACAGAGGAGCCTGGGGGGACTGCAGTCCATGGGGTTGAAAACAGTCGGACACGACTGAGCAGGCAGGCACACACATGCACTACTAACAAGCTCTACCATGAGTTGAAGTGATGAAAATGAATGGTTAACCAAGTTTCTGTATTTAAGTTGTGTGATTAGAGTGTGTTGGAGAAAATCAGAGATGCTTTCCTTGGTGAGGGCTGGTGAAAACAGCTTTCCCCTGAACTTGACACTGGAGGGCCCTGACTTGACGTGGTCCTGTGCATGAGATCTCTGATTGCTGGAACACAGGCCTCTCCTCCATACCTGCGACGCTGAGTACACACCCCTTCCTTTTTGCACTGACACACCTCAGCAAAGCAGTTTTTATTATTAGGGGGCTCTCACTTGGGGCATAATCGGAATCAGTAATGTGATTATTTTCCCAAGGTCATTCACGAGCAAAGCTTTACTCTTGTTGGAGAAAGAAGAGTCGAAGTCATCCAATGTACATGCTAAGCCCTTTAGTCGTATCTGACTCCTTGCAAATCTATGGACTGGAGCCCACCAGGCTTCTGTGTCCCTGGGATTTTCACAGCAAGAATACTGGAGTGGATCGCCCTGCCCTCCTCCAGGGGATCTTCCTGACCCAGGGACTGAATCTGCATCTCCTTTGGCTCCTGCATGGTAGGCGGATTCTTTACTGCTGAGTCAAAGGGTAAATCCAGTCACCCAATTGTTCAGTTGCCCATTTGTTTCTGACTCTGCAATCCCGCGGACTGTAGCACGCCAGGCCTCCCTGTCCGTCATTATCTCCTGGAACTTGCCCAGGTTCATGTCCATTGAGTCAGTGATGCCATCCAGCCATCTCATCCACTGATGCCCTCTTCTCCTTCTGCCATCAATCCTTCCCAGCATCAGCGTCTTTTCCAATGAGTCATCTGGTTTCCATCAGATTACCAAAATACTGGAGCTTCACCATCAGTCCTTCCAAAGATTATTCGGGTTGATTTCTCTTAAGATTGACGAGTTTGATCTCCTCGCTGTCCAAGGGACTCTCAAGACTCTTCTCCAGCACCTCAGTTTGAAGGCATCAGTTGTTTGGCATTCTGCCTTCTTTATTATCCAGCTCTCACAACCATATGTGACCACTGGGAAGACTGTAGCCTTGACTATATGGACCTTCGTCGGCAAAGTAATGTCTCTGCTTTTCGAAACACTGTCTAGGTTTGTCATAGCTTTCCTGCCAAGAAGCAATCGTCTTCTGATTTCATGGCTGCAGTCACCATCTGCAGTGATTTTAGAGCCCAAGAAGAGGAAATCTGTCACTACTTCCACCTTTTCCCATGCAGTAATGGGGCTGGATGCCATGATCTAAGTTGTTTTTTAATACTTTGTCTTAAGCCGGCTCTTTCACGCTCTTCCTTCACCTTCATCAAGAGGCTGTTTAGCTCTGCTTCACTTTCTCCCATCAGAATGGTATCATCTGCATATCTGAGGTTGTTGATGTTTCTCCCACCTTTCTTGATTCCAGCTTGTAACTCATCCAGCCTGGCATTTCTCATGATGTGCTCAGCGTATAGGTTAAACAAACAGGGTGACAGCAGACAGCGCTTCCTTTCTCAAGTCACTCAATAGCCTTGCCCATTACACTTTTAGACAGATATTTAATCCAATCAGGTTTTCTTCTTGGAAATAGAATAACAAAGAAGCAGGGGACTGTGAGCGTCAATCTTCCTCCTATGTTCCGAGGATACAGAGGTTCTTGTACATAATAAAAAATACTGTACATAACTGTAAGTAAATAAATTATTCTTGATGATTAGCATGTTATCCACACGTTCTGGCTACCTCTAAGAAGCTGGTCTCTAAAAATCACTTGGAGGATAAAACACTCTATTAAAACTACTCTACTGCTGAATTTTTAAAGTGATTTTCATGGGGTTTTCAGGGCTGTGATGTGTGTAACGACTTGCATCAGACCTGGTCAGTTTCTCAGTGTCTCATGCATGTTGTGGATGCAGTATGCATTGCCTCAGGCATGGAAGCATTTGTTTCTTTGAACACGAATGCACCAAAGGATGTGCAACTGACTATCACCTGAAAGTAAAAACATTTGTACTTAATTACAAATACAGGTTTAGAGTTCATCGTTGTCTGGCTGTTGCCTTTTAAGTGGTTTAAAGAAACCGCCATGCTGGAAAGTCTGTAGCGCTGCGACACTTTCTGCTTGACTCCATGTGCTATGTGATTGCCTGAGTGTGAGGTGGCTGGTGGCAGAGGGGGAGTTTCTTTGGAAGCTGTGAAAGCATTTGGCCTTTCAGTTTCTTCAGATGCTAAAAAAATGCTGAAGCACACCTCCTGGGGGGAAAGGCGCTAAGAAATACTTCTTAGGCACCTCCATTTGATATAGAAAGCAAAGCATTATTTTTACTTGATGGGTCTCATTTGGGTGTGTAAAATATCTTTTCACTTGAGCATATCTACTTTGAAGGTAATATATTTGCATACGAACTCAAAAATGGGAATCAATACTTAAATGATTGAAGTAAAACTAGTCCTTTGAGAAAGTATACATGACTTCTGGAGAAATATTAAAAATATGTGGCTCATACTTACATGGATTGCACTATACAATCTGTAAGCAAAATAGGCTGGTTTGTCTCGAATACAGAGAACTAGGAAAAAACAGAGAGAAAAGAAGAAAGTTTGAGAGTGACAGTACTTTTTTTTTTTTTTCAAAATTTGGGAAATGATGAGAATGCTTTTTTTTTCCAGTTATAATCCTGGAAAACTGATATTTTGTGAGTTCTCTGTGGGATCGCTCATTGTACACTATATTACAATGTCAACATTTCAAATAGTGGTAAAACCATAACCTCTTTGCAAGGGAAGGAAATTAGCATGTATGCGATGACTTTAAAGATGTGAGATCCCAATGACCTGAGAAGTCAAGGTTTCCTACTATGAACACTGACAGCTCTTAGGAAGAGTATAGGTTCATGAAAGACAGCTTGCCATTGTATCAGGAGCTGATGTATTTTTTCTCTACAGAGAATGTAGAGAAATGTCTTGTCTCAATAATTAAATTCAAGGGAAACTAACTCAGTCACTTTAATTCAATTGAATACATCTTTATGTCAGTCAGAGCTACTCGACCCTTGATGTATCAAGTAAATTATTACTCACCAACTGCTACTAGCAGCTCTCGAAAGTATCCATCGTAACATTCATTAATGGCGTCTACTATGTCTTGCCCAGAAATACTTTGAAATTCCTGGAAAACTTTAACAAATTGATTCAAAGATTATTATGAATATTATAAATTTTAAATGTAGGCATTGATTTGACTGCTTATACACAGGAAGGCAAATGAAGTGTAGATATGTGCAAATAAGTGTTGGGTTGGAGTGGGCCACCTTTTAAATTATTATAGACTTCTGTGTGTTATGGATAGTAGAAAAAAACACAAAAAAAGTATTGTAAAAAAATGAGAGAAAGAGGGACTTTCCTGGTGGTCCAGTGGCTAGGACTCCAGCTTCCTCTCCATGGGATGCGGGTTTGATCCCTGGTCAGGGAAGTAAGATCCCTCATGCCACGTGGTGCAGCCAAAAAAAAAAAAAAAAAACAGTTGAAAAACAAGAGAAATAGAAAGGTATCCAGCAGTTTGGGGAAAACCAAAGAAAGCACCTTTAAAACCAATACGGCAGCTTTGCGTGAATCACAGTTTCAGTAACAATGACCTTGGTTCCGTCCAGACTTATTAACCTATGTTCAGCATATTCTGTTTGAGACAACACGTGACGCACTGAACAGGACACAGCTGATACATGTAAATTCTTCACCAGAACCAGAGATGGCTTTCAAAGCTTTAGTACTGAAAGGTTGTTGCTGTTCAGTCGCTAAGTCCCGCCCGACTCTTTGCAACCCCAGGAACTGCTATAATTGTTACTGGAAGAATAAAATTCTACAGAAACTTCCTTCCTTAGCAGTGTTAATGGATGAGGCATGTCTGTACAAACATAATCTAAACTAGGTGCCTTGAGAGAACTGGCTTTCCTCTATTTGTAACACCCCCTTCCCCTCAATTACCTACTTGCTTCTTATACATAATCGGAGAGGAGCTATAAAACAGGAGGACATTACCCAGGCACAGCTGCTGGTAGCTCTTGTTACACAGCATCAATTGCAGAAGCGTCTTGTGCTCCCCCGTCCTCTGCTGGCAGGCCTCCCACAGCACCTGAAACGCCGCAGGGCCGCCCGCTAGCACCACAGCCCCGGGCTGCCGGACAAAGCCCCCACAGCTGCCCCAGGTCCTAGTTACCATCGCATCCTGAGTGGCCGTGGCTGGGTCTGTGTATCCTTCCTCCCTGGTTCCCTGGGAAGCAAGCACAGGTTTCCCTTGTAAGTGTCCTTTGTTTTTAAATTGGAACATGGCTGGCTTTTCATACTGTTCATGTTCATGGGGTTCTTGCAGCAAGAATCCTGCAGTGGTTTGCCATTCCCTCCTCCAGGGGACCGCATTTTGTCAGAACTCTCCACTGTCATCCGTCCATGAAGCTCCGATACTTTGGCCACCTGATGTGAAGAGCCGACTCATTTGAAAAGACCCTGAGGCTGGGAGGGATTGGGGGCAGGAGGAGAAGCGTATGACAGAGGATGAGATGTTTGGATGGCATCACCGACTCAATGGACATGGGCTTGAGCAAACTCTGGGAGATGCTGAAGGACAGGGGACCCTAGTGTGCTACAGTTGGTGGTGCTGCAAACAGTTGGACGTGACATGGCAACTGAACAACAGCAACAGTTGTTAAAATGTTGTGTTAGTCTCTGCTGTATAGCAGAGTGAACCAGCCATGTGTATACAGATATTGCTCCCTCTTGAACATAGGATAACGGGGTGACAAGCCTTTGAACCACCAAACACACTGGAGATTCCTAAGAAAGTTCTCTCACTAGTAAGAGTTACTCTACATGTCTTGGATACTTTATAAGATGCTGGTCTTTTAAAAAAATGTGGGCACTTTTCTCTTTTTCTTTGCAGCCAAGGTAATCCTTCGGAGTTGATGAGCTTTTCACTTTGCCAGCCCTCTGTGCAGTATCTTCTCCTCCCTCCAAACAGCGTCTGCTGTCTGGCCGGCTGGTAGAGACAGGATTTAATGTTGTCAGGAGGAAAACGCACAAAGAAAGCATGAGTTAATAATGGACCTCTGGCGCGGAACATCACACATAGGCAGCAGGAAAATAATCATGAAATCCAGATTTTGTGCAGTGAGAAGAGAGTATTTTGTACATTTGTTTCACCCCTGCCTCTTTATCATATAAGGAAAGAACAAACACGGCCAAGCTGACCTAAGAGGAGGGAAGGAGGGCTCACCAGTGCAAGGTCCTCTGATCCCTGAGGGTCATGACGACACAGAGGAAAGAGAGGTGGGAGAGACATGTGATGACCCAGTTTATCTCATGCTTCCTTTGGGAGACCTGAAGGAAACGTGCTTTTTGAACTTTGTGGGAATACTGAGTACCCTGTCTTTTGCTCTTATTGTTTTTTGGACTCTGCAAATGAACTCAGTGACACAGGACAGGGCAGAGGGCCCTGAAGACATCTCTGTGCATTATCTCCATCCGGGAGTCCCGTCAATGATCCCAAGAGTCTCACCCACTCTTGATGGAGAACCCTGACTGCTGGCTGAGAAGCACACGGGGGACCCTGACAGGTGCAGTGGCTTACGGCCACAGCAGGCAGACCCTTTGGCAGCCCCGGGCCATGAGGCAGACCACAGTGGCTGGAACCGTGTTGGGGGCACAGCTGGACAGGAGGGGATTCTTCAGTGAGAGCAGAGGTGAGGCCAGACCATCATCAGAGGTTACCTGGCTTCTGACCAAACTGAAACAGAAGAAGGGCTATACATTAACCAACTGAGGCTCATCTTCCCAGTGGAATTTGCTCTGACTGAGCTGTGGCACCTCTTAACTGACCCACCATCCCCTCCCCTGCTGTATTCTTCATCAGCTAACATGCTGGGAAATGCACCGATTTATTAGCTTTCTCCTGTTTGAATCTCCCCACTAAAATGCAAGCTTCTTAAGACTGGGGTCTTTGCCTTTTTTGATAATTCCCAGTTGTCCTTGGCACACTGAAGGCTTTTGATGAATACTCATTGAATCAATACTACACGAAGGAAGGAAAGATAAATACCTTCGATGTCACAGAAATTAAACATCAGTTGGTAGAGATGGGAAGATTTTCTGGATCACTGAAGTGTTTTCAGTGATTTCCAATCACACGATGTAGCTAAGTTGTGAGAAATATTTAAGAATTTTCTGCAGTTCTGTGCATCTGATATTTTTTTTGAGAGGTAAGAATTTTGGACATTTACCTTGAAATGGGGCCCATATGTGTACTTCTTGTGCAATTAATTGCCAAAAGCACTTAAAGCAGATGGGTAGATTAAGAAAATGTCAATCAGCTAATGTGTGATGTAGCTTTTCCCACCAAGCAGATTTGGTCACATAAAAAGCCCAAGTTAAGACGGTAGCCTGTTAGGGGATGCAAATGCCAGAGAAATGGCATAAACAAGCATTTGGGTTAGGAACAGAATAAACTCATGACAGGAAGAAATTAAGGGGGTTCAAGTCTAGCAAGCACAGCAGCTGCAGCTGGTCCCGGGGGCTGCAGGTAGTGGGTCGCCGGAGGCCCCAGGGCAGCCGCCTGTGGAGCGGCAGAGGGGACTCCCGGCAGAGGACCCTCTTCCTCTCTGTGGAGACACTTGTCATCTGTGTGTGATCATGCATGCGGATTAAATAACCTCTAAGTGACTAATTCTTCATTATTTGACAGATAATTAGATCTCCCGTAAGTCTGGTTTAATAGAAGCAGAGCAGAGGAAGTGCTGTGAATTTAAGTTCAGTGATTGGCATTCATTTCAAGAAGAGCATTTTCTGGTCGAGTGGTTTTCTTATTAGAAATCGCCCTGTTGGAAAATTGTTTGTAGATTAAGTAAAAGCACTTCTTTCCCAGAAAATATGACAATAATTTAAACACTGCACCTTTCATGAATACCTTCAAGCTTCCAATCCCCACTCTCTATTAATTCGCAAAAAAACCCAAGTGTGTCTGAATGTCCATGGACGGTCTTTCCTTTGATTCTCAATGTGAAGATGCAGAGGGAGGAGGCGGATGTGATTATAACTGTTGGAGAATTTTAGAACATGGGCACAGGGAGGGAACAGAGAGAAGAATAGTTTCATGACCATTAATTTACGGAGTATGTCTCTGGAATCTCAAGAAAGCAAAATGATAAACCCAAGGAAACACACTGACTTATAGCAGAGTTGAGAGGCAAAGATACATAGATAATACCTGCTTGTTTTACAAACAGTATCTGTTATCTCTCTATCTACTTTCTACCTCTCTACCTTCTATCATCTTGTATCTAAGGAATCTAATATATCTGTTTACCTATCATCTATATTTCTATTTTCTACCTATCATCATCTATTTTATTGTGCTCCAAAATCACTGCAATGGAGACTGCAACCAAGAAATTAAAAGATGCTTCCTCCTTGGAAGAAAAGCTATGACAAACCTAGATAGCATATTAAACAGGGGAGACGTGACTTCGCTGCCAAAGTCCATAGAGTCATGTATGCATGTGAGAGTTGGCCCATAAGGAAGGCTGAGGGCTGAAGAACTGATGCTTTTGTTTTTGTTTTTAAATAAATTTATTTATTTTAATTGGAAGCTAAAGAACTGATGCTTTTGAACTGTGATGTTGGAGAAGACGCTTGAGAGTCCCTTGGACTGCAAGGAGATCAAGCCAGTCAATCCTAAAGGAAATCGGTCCTGAATATTCATTGGAAGGACTGATGCTGAAGCTGGAACTCCAATACTTTGACCACCTGATGTGAAGAACTGGCTCATTGAAAAAGACCCTGATGCTGGGAAAGATTGAAGGTGGGAGGAGAAGGGGATGACAGAGGATGAGATGGTTGGATGGCATCACCTACTCAATGGACATGAGTTTGAGTAAACTCTGGGAGTTGGTGATGGACAGAGAGGTCCATGGGGTCCCAAAGAGTCAGACACGACTGAGCGGCTGAACTGAACTGAACTGATTTCACTGGAAGAACTGATGCTGAAGCTGAAGCTCCAACACTTTGGTCACCTGATGTGAAGATCTGAATCACTGGAAAAGACCCTGATGCTGGGAAAGATTAAAGGCAGGAGGAATAAGGGGATGACAGAGGATGAGGTGGCTGGATGGCATCTCCAACTCAATGGACATGGGTTTGAGCGTGAGTCTATTTTCTATGTATCATTTATCATCGGTCATCATCTATCTAAGGAATCTACCTAATCTACCTATTTGTCTATCTATCATCTATCTATGGAGAGAGCTTGAGGCAGAGAACAAGGATCCCAGCTGGGGGGAGAGAAGGGTCATGGTCCTGTGACAGCCTCTCCGTCAGCTGGCTGTTTCAGTTATTATCTACTCGCAGTTTCACAAACCTGTAGGATGCAACTCCATTTCCTTTCTGTGAATATCTAGACAGATTCTCTGGCATGGGATATACCAGAGTTCGTGGTCAGTGGACATGCTGGACTTCATCAGTTCCCTAACTCACTTTTCACATTTTTCCAGTGCTCTAAGTTTATGGATTCAAATCCTAAACTAGGAGTTCCAAAATGAGTCATGAGTATAGAAATCAGAAGCCAGTGGTCAAATTTAAAAATTTATGAGAAATTGTACATTTTACTAAGCATTACACAGGACTCCTGATCTTGAAAAAGACTATTAGTAAAGGATATTTTACTATGGCTTTTATAAGTTTCTTATATCCAGTTTCAATTGTGAGTTAAGTAACTTCTGTAAAATCTGTGTTATAAGGTATGTTTTACATTTTAAGAGAAATATACTGTGAAACCTCTTAAATATATAGTATTTAAGTACACATTATTAATTTTCCTTGGCTTCTTATGAAATATAGAACTCTCCTCATTTTTGATATTCTATGTTGAAAGGACAATTTTAATGCTCTGAAAAGCTATTTTAAGGTTAAACACACACACTTAAGTTCCAACTGTAGAAATTGAACTTCAGAGGTAATACTTTATCCTGTAAAGTCATAATCAAAATCCGGTGAAAGCCAGTGATAAAACAAATTGTGTGTTATTTCAAGATATGTGTGTCTGTACAGATAATATTATTGCATGTACACATGTACTCTATAAAAAATAAAGCACCGTTGTTTAATTTCAAGAGAAAGGAACTGCAGTTTTGCTAAGGGAAAATATTGTGCACTGATTTTTTCCCTTTGTGACTTATTTTCTCTCATGTTTAATTTTCAGAACTGTTTGTTTTTCCTGGAATATAGAGCATTTGCTTTATAAAAATCCTCATTCTTGGGTATCAGTTACTTTTAGGTGTTTTGTAGCTCAGCCTTTGAAGAATGGCAGAGATTCTGAGAGGCAGCGCACTTGATCACTGGAATTTCACCAAATAGAAACAGAAGTGGAGAGGAGTCAGACAAGGTGGAAGCAATGCCGTTTACCATTGTGCTTCCCTGTTTTGGGGCTGGGCTCTTACTCAGCAGACGTGAAGTGTTGGCCCAGCCACAGGGCCCGTCTGAGCTTCCAGGGAGGAGGTGCCGTCAGCACGCTTCCCTCAGCTGGCTCTGAGATGCGGACCAGCAGTTATCTTTGTTTTTTTGCCTTAAATTTTTTGTTGTTGGTGTTTAGTTGATTTATAACGTTGTGTTAATTTCAGGTGTATAGCAAAGTGATTCAGTTATACATGTATACATATCAAAAAGATACACGCACCCCGGTGTTCCCTGCAGCACTAGTCACAATAGCAGGACATGGAAACACCTGAAGTGTCCGTCAACAGATGAATGGATACAGAAGACGTGGTGCCTACGCATGGCGGAACACTACTCAGCCTTGACGATGATGGAATAATGCCATCTGCAGCAGCGCGGAGGGAACTGGAGATTGTCCTACTGAGTGAAGGTGAGTCAGAGAAGGACAGATATCGCATGAGACCACTTATATGTGGAATCTTAAGAAATGGTACAAATAAACTTATTTACAAAGCAGGCGCCATGTTACTGTGGGATCAACTGTGGACCAGAGAGAAAAGAAGCCAGACTTGGAAGGAGAGTCTGGACTGAGATATAGCCCTAGTGGAATACAAAATAGTCCTTACAGAATGCATTTTTACCCTACTTATATTTTTCTTTAACAAATTGAAATACATTTCTGTTTGGATACTAAGAAAATAAAGATATGTTTGCCCTTAGATGCAACTTGTGGATTTATAGCAGCACTGTTTTCTTTATTCTGTTGGGGCAGTACTAATGCCAATATGAATTTCTGACTGGAAACTGTTGCTTTAATTTACATTATGGAGTGTCAGTCCTAGAAAGTCAAGAAATGATGACCCTTCTAAGTTGAGAGAATCTTGTAACTAATCTTACAACATTTATAAGTTAGAAAATATTCAATTGACGCTTTGCCAAATGAGATTATTTTTACTATTAATAATGATTATTAAACACTTTTTTCACATAAAAAGACTCAACTTCTGTCACAAATTTAAATAGGCTTATAGCTCAGTTGGTAAAGAATCCACCTGCACGCAGGATACCACAGTTCAATTCTGGTGGGATGATCCGCTGGAGAATGGATAGGCTACCCACTCCAGTATTCCTGGGCTTCCCTGTGACTCAGCTGGTAAAGAATCTGCTATCTGGTAAAGAATCTGGTAAATCTCCTACAATTCAGGAGATCTGGGTTTGATCCCTGGGTTGGGAAGATCCCCTGGAGAAAGGAAAGGCTACCGACTCCAGTATTCTGGCCTGGAGCATTCCATGGACTGCACGTCAATGGGGTCACAGAGTCAGACACACAGAAGCTCACGCAGAAGCCTCCTGTTGGGCAATGTAAAGCCAAGCTCTGTGTTCTCTATTGATGTTATCATCCTAGAGAGTAGAATCTCTGAAGGTGAAAAGACAGCCTTCAGAATGGGAGAGAATAATAGCAAATGAAGCAACTGACAAACAACTAATCTCAAAAATATACAAGCAACTCCTGCAGCTCAATTCCAGAAAAATAAACGACCCAATCAAAAAATGGGCCAAAGAACTAAACAGACATTTCTCCAAAGAAGACATACAGATGGCTAACAAACACATGAAAAGATGCTCAACATCACTCATTATCAGAGAAATGCAAATCAAAACCACAATGAGGTACCATTTCACACCAGTCAGAATGGCTGTGACCCAAAAGTCTACAAGCAATAAATGCTGGAGAGGGTGTGGAGAAAAGGGAACCCTCCTACACTGTTGGTGAGAATGCAAACTAGTACAGCCACTATGGAGAACAGTGTGGAGATTCCTTAAAAAACTGGAAATAGAACTGCCTTATGACCCAGCAATCCCACTGCTAGGCATACACACCGAGGAAGCCAGAATTGAAAGAGACACGTGTACCCCAATGTTCATCGCAGCACTGTTTACAATAGCCAGGACATGGAAGAAACCTAGATGTCCATCAGCAGATGAATGGATAAGAAAGCTGTGGTACATATACACAATGGAATATTACTCAGCTATTAAAAAGAACACATTTGAATCAGCTCTAATGAGGTGGATGAAACTGGAGCCTATTATACAGAGTGAAGTAAGCCAGAAAGAAAAACACCAGTACAGTATACTAATGCATATATATGGAATTTAGAAAGATGGTAACAATACCCCTGTATGTGAGACAGCAAAGAGACACAGATGTACAGAACAGTCTTTTGGACTCTGTGGGAGAGGGAGAGGGTGGGATGATTTGGGAGAATGGCATTGAAACATGTAAAATATCATATGTGAAACAAATCGCCAGTCCAGGTTCGATGCATGATACTGGATGCTTGGGGCTGGTGCACTGGGATGACCCAGAGGGATGGTACGGGGAGGGAGGAGGGAGAGGGGTTCAGTATGGGGAACACGTGTATACCTGTGGCGGATTCATGTTGATGTATGGCAAAACCAATACAATATTGTAAAGTAATTAATCTCCAATTAAAATAAATTTATATTAAAAAAATAAAAATGACAGCAACTTGGGCACAAAAAAAGTTTAAAAAAAATTCTTGGTGCTTGGCAATGAATGAAATTCTCAGTTGGTGTTAAAATCAGGCTGATGTACTTATTAATTTTTTAACTGAATGATACCAAATACTGTGAAGTACAATATGAAGCTTTTAATCACAATAAACACACATTTGATTGGATATGTGAAGCTACCCTGGATGAGAAAGATAACAAAATTGAAGTTTAAGAAGGAAAATAAAGTAGGTATTTAAATTTGCACACTGCCGTTGGTATTTTAAAGGAAAAAAATCATTGTCAATAGTTGTTTTCTCATTTTAACTCTTTGCTATACACGGACTAGTTCTAGCCAGGGTAGAAATAATTCTTAATTTTTACCTTTCTCATGCAAAGTACTACATAAAACTGCCCATTTTTTAAAAACAAAGTTTTGTAGAATCAAAAAAAAAAAATCTCCCAAACTACAGATTTGAACCTTCAATTTCAGAAAGAAAAATTAGTATATGGCTGTGGGTCTGTCTACTATGGAATTTCCTGGTGGCTCAGACAGCAAGGAATATGCCTCCAATGTGGGAGACACAGGTTTGATACTGGAGGAGGAAATGGCAGCCCACTCCAGTATTTTTGCCTGGAGAATCCCATGGACAGAGTAGTCTGGTAGTCTATGGTCCATGGGGTTGCAAAAGAGCTGGACATGACTGAGCAACTAACACTGTCACTATTTTCCAGAATGGTGGGAGATTTTCTGTAGTTTTCCCTGAGCCGATGTCCGCTTGTTCTCTTTCATTCGGTAAGTTCTATAACCTGGGCTGGAACATCAGGAATTCCATCCACTACTCCCTGCTAGAAGATGGCTGGTCAGCAATCTGACTAATGACACAGAGGGACAGTGGCAACTTTGCTTGTCTAAATTCAAGCCTCTGGCTTCCTGCGCCATGTCATCAGACACTGAGGCTGTGTCTGAACAATTCGCTCAATACAAACTCAAGCAGAAGATGGAATTACGGACATAAAGAGCTGCTACGGAGCGCCCCCTGGTGGCTCAGATGGTAAAGACTCCCCCTGCAATGCAGGAGACACAGGTTTGATCCCTGGGTGGGAAAGATGCGCTGGAGAGGGAAACGAAAGTTCACTGCAGTATTCTTGCCTGGTTAATTCCATGGACAGAGGAGTCAGACATGACTGAATGATTAACACTTGTACTAAGTAGGGAAAACTGGTTTTTGTTTTCAATAAACCAGAACCTCTTAAATTAAAGTCATACGGGAGGCTCCTGAATCCCAGTTTCTTGTATTTCGTCTGGTGGTTCTGACTGTTCACCAGCTGGGTGGGTCCTGGGCTCCTGATACCTTAGGCGGTGTGCGCATTCTAATTGTAACTGTAATACTGTCAGCCTGTTGGTTCCCTCGTAATATACAATCAGCCACGCATTTATCTAAAACTGTGATCATTTTGCTTAGCGTAGACTGTTTTGAGGACAGAGATGGTGTCTCTTTCATACTGGTTTGTCTCTATATTCAACCCAAGTTTCCATTGTAGTGCCTTGAATTTACTGGCATTCAGTAACTGTTATTACTGGAGTTTCCTGTCCTATTTTTCGAAAATGAAACATTTCAGTAGTGCAAAGTGGAGCAAATCTAGGAATCTCCTACCTGGACCAAGCTCACGAGCATGTCTCTGAAGTGTCCTGAGGTCTCTGAGTAGATGTCCTCCTGCAGGTCACGGCTGTATTCTAGGGGAGAGCACACCCATGTGGAAGGGTTAGTCACGACGGAACCGTGCCTCCCTGTGTTCGCAGAGGTCAGTGCTGCTCCCATAGGGTGACATTTCTTGGTCTTCTACCACCTTCTGCTCACGTGAGGCCCATGAACACTCCACCCAACAAAACTGATCTCAACGATAACACAGGCCCAAGTCTACTTTCTTATAAAAATACTATCTCTAGTAAGCCAGAAAGAAAAACACCAATACAGTATACTAACACATATATATGGAATTTAGAAAGATGGCAATGACGACCCTGTATGCAAGACAGGAAAAAAGACACAGCTGTGTATAACGGACTTTTGGACTCAGAGGGAGAGGGAGAGGGTGGGATGATTTGGGAGAATGGCATTCTAACATGTATACTATCATGTAAGAATTGAATCACCAGTCTATGTCTGATGCAGGATACAGCATGCTTGGGGCTGGTGCATGGGGATGACCCACAGAGATGTTATGGGGAGGGAGGTGGGAGGGGGGTTCATGTTTGGGAACACATGTAAGAATTAAAGATTTTAAAATTAAAAAAATTAAAAAAAAGATTAAAAAAAAGAAAAGAAACAACCCCTAGGTCTAATGTAAAATTGTAAATGTGATACACTGTGATTATTACTGGAATAAAAGTTTCAACAATTAAAAAAAAAATACTATCTCTATCCCAAAATTGAAAACCAACACTGAGAATCATTTCACATTCTGTAACCCTTAAAATTCAGGGCTCTGTCTTCTCTTTCCTTAGCCCACTGCCTGGTCCAGTGGTCCACCAAGTCTTTGTCCAGTCTTAATATTTTCAGTGAAGGGTCTTAATTCTCTCCCCCGGGAAAGTCTTGTTTTTGTTTGAGTGCGATGGAGCTGATTGTCTGGAACATTTTGTTCACACTCAATGTCACAATGATGCAATGGAACTTAAGGTCTTAAAGCTTTTTTGAATATGAAAGTCGTTAACCTTTCCGCTTTTAAAATGCATAAAAATCAGATTCTGAGGTGGATTCAGTGATTATGAGGTTTATGAAAAGTGAAGTTGTTGCCTATATTTGTAGAATTCACTGAGTGATAATTACATTTTGCTTTGTTCTGTCTTCATAACTGTCCCTCTTGGGTGAGAGACAAGGTCTCCCTGAGCCACCGTCCTGAGTGCTCGCTGTCCTAAACTAAAGTCCACCTTGTAGAAACTCATCGTTATTTTCCTGGAAACTTTGCTTCACTCAATTATCTTGGGATTGCTTTGTTTTTAGTGCCCTAATCACCAACTCTACTTAGACAATTCATTAGTCTTGCGTAAGCAATATCTCACGTGTGACTGTCTTAGAGAATTCTTTAAAATATATAAACTGGAATATTTTGCCTGTTATTTGAAAAATATAAGTTTATAATGTAAAACATAGGTACAAATGTATATTTCCTTACGCAAATAGTAGGCTTCTCGCATCTGGAAAATTTCTCCATTTGTTCTCGAAGCTAATATGTCAATGAGGCAGCTCTCATCAGTGCCTGCTCCCTGCAAGGACAGAGCAAGAGACAGCTGAGGCGCCTGCAGGGGAGCAGCCCCGCAGTGAACGCAGGTGGCCCTGGTGCTCCGAGAGGAGCGGAGGGTGGGCGTGTGCACGGGGTGAAGGAGGGCCTGCTTCCGTTTGGCTTCGGGACCTACTAGGTGCGTGGTTTTCAAGAAGATAGTATCATCTGAAATGAGTTCCCTCATAAAATAAAACAGCATGGGCACCTCTAAATCATGTGGGAAAAGACGTTTAAACAGCACTCATGACACTCATTTTCTTTGCTGCTAGAATGTCAATTCTTGGGCAAACTGGTACTTGATTCTGGGTCCCTAATTCCCCAAGAATGGTTTCAGAGACCTCACCCCATCTCTTCCCAGGTGTGGAGTTTTGTATCATTTGCCTGAATATTTGGACTGAGTACTCTCTGCAGCCTCTTCCAGTCATAGGATATTCCTCCCTGATGGTGATTTGAAAGACAACACATCTTTTTCAGAGAGCTTCAGAAATCCATACCATTTTATGAGACACTGAAAAAATATAACAGTTTCATCTAAACATTGACATAGGACTTTCTCCTTAGGTTTTCAGTTACATCATTTTGCAGGAGGCATGGACTGACATACGCAACACTTAAAAAGACATTAGTTGAAATTCATATTTTATATAAGGCCTGTGATGACCTACTGGTCTTCCCTGGTGGTTTAGCAGTAAAGAAACCACGTGCCAAGTAAGAGACTGGTTTGATCCCTGGGTTGGGAGGATCCCTTGGAGAAGGAAATAGCAGCCCATTACAGTATTCTTGCCTGGGAAATCACATGGACAGAGGAGCCTGGAGTGCTACAGTCCATGGGGTCACAAAGAACCCGACATGAGTTAGCGACTGAAACAAACAACAGTGCTGGTTTGTGCATACGATAGCCATGACCCAGGTCCCCTGATTTCTCCCTTTCCCTTTTCGTGTTGTCCCCAGATGGGGGAAATCAGGTCATTGGCAGGCATCCCCCTGGAGTGATTGCACCCTCTCTACAGGTGTCTCATTCAGCATTTGGAAAGATCTGGAAAGATGTGAAAAGTCGTCTGTTCCCCTTCTGTAGCCAACAAACCTCTGACAAATCTGTAGTCAGTTTCTTTCATGACCGGCCTGTAAGAAAGAATTGTTCTGATCCTTTAGAAGCAAGATTTTGCTACATTTGAGCAGTAGTTTTGGTAAAGGACTGATTTAGGGTCACAGAAATATAGATGTCCTCTATGTTTTTTCTCTGCTTCAGCATTACTGACTCATTACTTTATGAGCCCAATTTATACAATAGTTTAAAGAGATTCACAAGAATGCTAGCATTTCCATGTAACATAGGAAGACAAACCAGCTGATGCTGCTGTTTAGTCACTAAATTGTGTCCTACTTTTTGTGACCCCATGGACTGTAGCCTGCCAGGCTCCTCTGCCCATGGGATTCTCCAGGCAAGAATACTGGAGTGGATTGCCATGCCCTCCTCGAGTTCTTCCTGATCCAGAAATCAAACATGTGCCTGCTTCATTGGCAGGTGAATTCTTTACCACTGAGCCATCAGGGAAGCTGAAAGCCATACTCGGGAAGAGAAAAATGCAGACAGCCCCCAAAGAACCTCATTTCCTCATTCCTCTTGGCAGCTCTGCACAGGGCAGGGTCATGGGTCTGAGTTTGTTCAAAAGAAGAGTCAAGTGATCCTGCTGCTGGGCTATGGAGGCCTCCTCCTTTCATGACGACCCCCTCTCCCCAGGCGTTTCTCTTGTGTCTTCCTTGCTGACATGCCTCCTCCCCTCCCTGACCACACGTGGCAGTATCACAGGGTGGCCCGCTCTACCTTCATGGCATGCCACAGCTCGTGGGCATCATACGAGGGTGGGGGGTACATGAGGCCGACCATGACGTCCTTGAAGTGATTGGAAAGCTTCTCCTTCAAGTCCCCGACCAGGTCCTGTGCAGGGAAAGCAAATACTTGGATTACACCACTTCCCAAGTTTGTGGGGAAAACGGGATAATTGCAGAACGTCTTCTAGCAGGATTCCCTTCTCCTTGCCCCTTCCCATAACAGCTAGTTTGGTTTGGGTTCACATGTGTGTAGGTAGGTTACACGAGATGATGGACTTGAGGGTTTCAAAATGAGTGATGTCACCGAGGAAACCAGAATCGAAAGAGACACGTGTACCCCAATGTTCATTGCAGCACTGTTTATAACATTCAGGACATGGAAACAACCTAGATGTCCATCAGCAGATGAATGGATAAGAAAGCTGTGGTACATATACACAATGGAGTATTATTTAGCCATTAAAAAGAATACGCTTGAATCAGTTCTAATGAGATGGATGAAACTGGAGTCTATTATACAGAGTGAAGTAAGCCAGAAAGAAAAACACCAATACAGTATACTAACGCACGTGTATGGAATTTAGAAAGATGGTAATGATAACCCTGTATGCGAGACAGCAAAAGAGACACAGATGTATAGAACAGTCTTTTGGACTCTGTGGGAGAGGGAGAGGGTGGGATGATTTGGGAGAATGGCATTGAAACATGTATAATATCATATATGAAATAAATCACCAGTCCAGGTTCGATGCAGGATACAGGATGCTTGGGGCTGGTGCACTGGGATGACCCAGAAGGATGGTACAGGGAGGGAGGTGGGAGGGGGGTACAGGATGGGGAACACGTGTATACTCGTGGTGGATTCATGTTGATGTATGGCAAAACCAATACAATATTGTAAAGTAATTAGCCTCCAATTAAAATAAATAAATTTATATTTTAAAAAAGAAAAAAAAGAAAATGAGTGTGTGGTCATATCTTCATACCAGACATCATCTGTATGGATATTCTAGTCACACAAACACAGAACCATGATACTTCTTTAATCCCAACACAACCCCTCTTCTGAGCTCATAAATAAAAGTTAAAATCTGAAAAGTTTAAAATAAATAAAAGTTGAAACTGAAAGCATTTCAGTAGGGAGTGTAATAGTTTTGTGTGGAATTAATGAAATATTAGTCCTTAAAGAAAATATGCATTTTGTTTTATCATTGTAGCAGTGTCTTTCAGTAAAGACTTTCTGGTTATACTGTTGCCAAAAAGCTTGCGTAAATGAGTTAAGTAAGCAGTCTGGCAACTTTCTTCAAATAGTCACCTGAAAAAGAAAAACAAGCATGCTAGGTTTTTGTCCTTGAAATACAGCTCTAAAGGCATGAAACTGATGGTTTTAATTTAGTTTTCATTTTACTCATATAGAGCAGATGTTTAAAAATATAAAATATGTCCAATTTATGTTTTCTAGGGTTATAAAGATACCTGAAAGATTTGTTAAATGTACCATTTCTTGTTAAAACGTACAGTATATATTCAGTTTTATGTTAAAATATGCAACAGTTTAGTTATGAGATGAATTGTAAGATAATTATAAGGTAATTCAATAAGGCACAATAAACTTTGTTACAGTAAAAAACAAAAGTGTCATAATTTTCATTTTATTTGGTACAATCTGGCAGTATATTTCCTGTGTTTCTTTTTCAGCAAAGAAAAGCATCACCCACAAGGTGGTGACTGATGACACAGAGAATCTATTGAATTTTTGCTCAGGTCAAGGCAGTCTGTTGAATGTCTGGAGCTGTGGCTGGTCTTGGAGTATATATAAGACTTATAAGATCGCCAGTATTCCAGTCAATTCCTTGTCTTTTGGCGTCAACTGTTTCTAATTTCTGTAACAGTCCTGTGTGCTGTCAGGAGGCAGGCCAAAGCAATGATAAAGCCGTCGTGAGCACACGAGCTTGTGAAGACTTTGCTCTCCTGCCCACATGAGCTCAGCGCATCGTTTTGAAGGAAAGGCAGCAGTGGACTCAGTGGGTTTTTATTTCTGCTTTTTCTCAGACAAGATGGTAGGAGCTGGAGAAAAACAACACACAGTCTCTGTTTTCAAGAGGATCCACATCCGCAAACATTCCAGACATAATGTAAGTGGAAATGTGAGCTGATGCTTTGGAAGACTCTGATCGTCATTTTTTACATCATAAGATCCTAAACACTAGTTCAAGAGGGTTCTAAAAATTCAGATAAGAGGTCAGAATGGCCTTACAGGTTTAGGGACATGAGACAGATGAGAAGTTGCTTTGGGATGGGCATTCAGAAGTCGCTTCTGATAGTTAACTTTATTCACTTTTGCTGGGCCATTAACATTGTTCTAGATGTTTCTGTGAAGGTGTTTTTAGATGAGTAACATTGAAATCAGTGGACTTCAAGTCGAGTGGATTGCCCTCCACTATGTGGGCGCAACTCCTTCAGTCTGCTGAAGATGTTCCCTCAAGAGTTCTGCCAGCAGCTGGTCCTTGACCTCAGGCTCCTACCCTCTCTGAGCCTCCAGCTGGCCCGGGTCTCGGCTGGCCTGCCCTGTGGATTTTGGCCTGTCTGCCTCCACAGTCATGGTGCTAATCTCTCACTTCTCCCTGCCTCTAGGTGCCTGTGGGCATCCTTGCAATAGCGAGGACCTTGCATCGTCAGAACAGCATGAGGGTGACACGCTTTCTTCAGCATGGCTCACGACGTGTCTCTTGGTGAGTTTACTCTCCCACTGCAGCAAAATCAACTGCGAACTCATAATAAAGATGTATCTGGAGAATCCCAGATACTTTATTTAATGAACCTGAAAATGTAACCGGTCAAAATTTGTGACATGCAGCTGAGACAGTGATTGAACAGACATTTTAGCTTTAAATATTTATATTTGAAAAGAAACAGGAAGTCAATGACCTAATCTTCCACCTCAAGAAAACTAGAAAGAAAAGAATACATTTAATCCAGTATAACAAGGCAGGAAATGACAGGATGGAATGCAGACTGTGATGGATTAATGTAACTGTATTACACATGTATGAAATACATATTCATATATTTTAAATTTTAAAAAAGGGAGGAAATGAGAATAAGATCATAATTCAATGAAACAGATAATTAATAAATGCTAAAACTGTCAATGAAATCAAAACCTAATTTTCTGAATGTTAATAAAATTCTAATTAGACTGACAAGAAAAAAGAAAATGCAAAAATATTGGCAATGTAAGAGTAACATACTCAAATACTACAGATATTAATGGGAAAAAGAGAATATTACGAACACATTTATACCACTGTATATATTTTTAGTTGAAATATGATTTATTTACAATGTTGTGCTAGTTTCAGGTGATTAAGCTATATGTTTATATATGTTTATATATGTTTATACATGTTTATACATGTTTATACATGTTTATATATGTTTATATATGTTTATATGTTCTTCTTTCATAATCTTTTAGGTTATTACAAAATGTTGACTAAATTTCCCTGTGCTATACAGTAGGTCCTTGTTGTTTATCTATTTTACATATAGTGATGTGTATGTGTTAATCCCATCCTTCTAATTTATCCCTCCCCCACATTTACTCTTGGCCACCCCAAGCCTGTTCTCGGCGCGTGTGAGTCTGTTTCTGGTTTGTAGATAAGTTCATTTGTGTCCTCTTTCAGATTCTACACATAAGTGATGTCATACAGTGTCTGTCCTCTCTCTCTGACTTGTTTCACTAAGTATAATGCTCTCTGGGTCTCTGTGTTGCTGCCAGTGGCATTATTTCATTGTTGTTTATGGCTGAGCAATATTCCATATACATACCACACACACATTCCACATCGGCTTTACCCGTTCCTCTGTCCATGGACATCTAGGGTGCTCCCATGTCCTGGCTATTGTGAACAGTGCTGCTGTGAACACTGGGGTGCATGTGTCTTTTTGCCATCATCATAAAGCCTACAATAATACCTGCTGGAGAGGCTGCACTCAGCACCTGGAGGTCATTCCTGTCACCTGGCTGCTGCGTCCCTAGAGACCGCCTGTGGCGGTGTCACGACAGGCGAGCAGAGCCAGGCTCAGTTTGCTGGGGGAGGGTGGCAAGATAGCCCTTCTGCACTCCTGCTGGGAATAGGAATTGGTGCAGCCTCTATGGAGAACAGCATGGAAGCTCCTCAGAAAACTAAACACATACAACTACCATATGATCTTGAAAGCCAAGTCCTAGGCATATATCTGGATAAAAACATAAAGATACACCACTATATTTTAAAATTTAGTTGAAAAGTATAAATTTGTTGACAGCCACAAATTACCAAAATAGTCAAGAAGAATTTCAAACTCAATCTAAATTTCCTTATATAAACAAAAACAAACAAACAAACAACAACAACAACAAAAACCCCAAAACTGGATTCACAAGTAATCCACCCTCTTTAATCTCTAGACCCAAGTGGAGTCACTTCATAAAATCTATAACACATTTTAATGTAGAAGTAAAATCACTTCTACACAATATTTTGTAGAAAGCAGAGGGTGAAAGAAGACTTCTCAATTTATGCAACTAATATTGTCCTAATACCCCAGTAAAAAAAAAAAAATTAAATTCAGTGCCGTGCCTCAAAGGTTCAAAGGGGGCCAGATGGAAACGGTAGAATCAGCAACTCTTTGCGAGCCTTCCTCTGGCCCTCAGGGAAGCTGATTGTTTCTCTGCCACGGCAGCTCCACCCTTGAGTTTATTACACTAGATGAATGGCCATATTACATGAATTTATGGCCCCCCCAAGTCTGTCTCAGGCTTCCCAGCTGGCTCAGCGGTACAGAATCTTTCTAGCAATGCAGGAGAGGTGGGGTTGATCCCTGGGTCGAGAAAATGCCCCCGGAGAAGGAAAGACCCACTCCAGTCTTCTTGCCTGGGAAAGCCCATGGACAGAGGCGCCTGGCGGGCTACAGTCCACGGGGTAAAAAGGATCGGACACGACTGAGCGACTAAACAACAAGAAATGGCTTTATCACAAATGTCCCCAAATCTGGCCGAGTGCTGAGTGGTCAGATGTGCAGAGTTTATGGTGTACACCCTGTATAAACGAACCTGTAACAAGTTGGAGGATGAAGGAATGAACGTGGGAGGAGAAGGCTAAATTTACTGATTAAACGTAAAACATACAGGCAATGGCTTGGGCATGGAAAAATCTTTCATCTGATCTTCAGTCATTTCTGGGGCCCCTATTCCTTCCGAAAATTCGTAACAGCATCTTCCCCTTACTTTCCCTGTGATCGCAGTGGGCTCTAACCTGAACACCTGCGCGGGTTCCACAGCCCGGTGAGGCTCGGCGCGGCCGCTAGATGGCGCGGAGGAGCTGTGCGCCGGCGCGCGCGCGTACACATGTGCGTGTGTGCGCATGGCTGTAGCACACGGATTTGATCAGGGACCTCGAGGAAGCCAGAGCACTTCGGTGAAACAGGCTGCGGGTGGCGCCCGGGCGGGAGGTGGCCTAGGTTCAGTCACGGCGGAGCATCAGCTGCGCTGCGGGTGGCTCGCCTAGCTGCCCGGGCCGCTCTGCATAGCGAGGACAGCTCCCACCTCAGCGTGGACCTTACTAGACAGTGTTTGCTCAGGTGAAGTCCTTAGCATGTTTTCTGGCTGGTATGAGGCACTCAAAAGGTCTTTTTTCCCCAAAAAATATTAGGTAATTTGCTGTGGGTTTAAAATGGCGGGTACTAGCTGTGTTCTCTCTCCCCCCTTTTTTCTTTCTCTCCGCCCCGGAGAAGGCGATGGCAGCCCACTCCAGCACTCTTGCCTGGAGAACCCCATGGACGCAGGAGCCTGGGAGGCTCCAGTCCGTGGGGTCGCTAAGAGTCGGACACGACTGAGCGACTTCACTTTCACTTTTCACTTTCATGCATAGGAGAAGGCGATGGCAGCCCACTCCAGCACTCTTGCCTGGAGAACCCCATGGACGCAGGAGCCTGGGAGGCTCCAGTCCGTGGGGTCGCTAAGAGTCGGACACGACTGAGCGACTTCACTTTCACTTTTCACTTTCATGCATAGGAGAAGGAAATGGCAGCCCACTCCAGTGTTCTTGCCTGGAGAGTCCCAGGGACGGGGGAGCCTGGTGGGCTGCCGTCTGTGGGATCGCACAGTCGGAGACGACTGAAGCGACATAGCAGCAGCAGCAGCAGCCACCTCATTGGTTGTCTGTTCCCTTGTATTTCTCACAGCCTTTACAGTATCCAGGTGTCAGCGATGCCATGGCCCCTGCCTTACGAATGCACCCCCAAACTGACGATTTTATGCCCAGTGGCCCCTGCAGCCTCGCCTCTCGTGGTCATCGCTCGCGGTCAGTGCCCAGGCCCCCGCAGGGGCCCCCGGTGCCCTCCCGTTTGCCCTGCCAGCACACCTGACAGGTGACCCTGGAACGTGCACATCAGCTAGCCCCTTCTCCGCAGAAAGGCCCTTACCCACGCCAAACTCCGGGACGAATTACAACCCCTGTTGTGCGGCTCAGCTCAGAAAATAGCAAGCGTGCAGGTGTTTTATGTGACGGTCTCCAGGGCGCTCAGTGGGCCTGTGGTGGTCACATCCCTGCCCTCACCTCCTGCTGCTGCTGTCCCTGCTCCCCACCGGCCCCACCCAGCCGGCTTCCTGCAGCTCCTGGGTCTTCAGGCCCCCTCAGCGCCCCGGCTTCCCAGCCCTGTCACCCGTGTGTGCCTTTGCTGTCTGCGCCGTCGGCCTCCTTCATAGAGCCTGCTGTCCCGTTCGCAGTATGCCCCGTTTACCGCCAGGCTTCATCTTCTCTCCAGGGCACTAGCTCATTCTAACACGGTATGCGTGCATCTGTGTGTTGCGTCAGTCGTGTCTGACTCTTTGCGACCTACGGACTGTAGCCCGCCAGGCTCCTCTGTCCTTGGAATTTCCCGAGCAAGAATTCTGGAGGGGGTTGCCCTTTCCTTCCCCAGGGGATTTTCCTGACCCAGGGATCGAACCTGGATCTCTGAAGTCTCCTGCATTGGCACGTGTGTTCTTTGCCACTAGTACAACCTGGGAAGCTCGCTGTAGTGGTGGCTCGTTTTTCAGGACATCAGAAGACAGTGGTTTCATTAGGGAAAATAGGTATCGAGTCACATGCTGAAGTAGCCAAGCTTCTCAAGCTCAGAGCGGAGCCTTCAACTGTGTCATCTAGTCAGCGTCTTAAATGCTCTCTGGAGGGGCAGACCCAGCTTTGCAGATGCAGTCTTCTCAGGGTGCCTCTCCCAGCCTGACTGCTGCTCTTTCCTGTTTGCCAAAGACTCGCCCCAAAGGGACTCCGTGGGCTTCACGGCCTGGGCCTAAACTAAGCCGGTGGGAGGGCGCTGTTCAGGCGGATCTGTTGGCGCTGCAGGTGGGCGGCGCCGCAGCGGCTCCGACAGCGCCACTTAAGCTAAAAGTGACGTGGCGGTTCCCTTTCTTTCTCCCTTTCTCCTTTACCTAAATGTGTGCACTCAGGGCAAGAGAAAGGAGGATGGCCCGCACTCTGCTTGTTGGAATATGTTTTTAACTTCTATCGCTTTTCCTGCTGTTGTGAAAAGATACGTGCTATTGAAGCCATGTTGTAGACCTGTATGAAGTGTGACTGAGAAGTTGTCTTCATTCTGCCGACCCCAGTAGTCATCCTGTAAACACTCGGGAAATTGTATATTACATTATAAAAACGCTTGTGCAAGCTGCTTTGTCACTGTGCACTGGTAAGTAAATTTTTAAAAAACGTATTTACTTATATTGACATATATTTGACTTACAATGTTGTATTAGTTTCAAGTATACAGCAGAGTGATTCGTTATAGGTTGCTACAAGATATTAAGTAGAGTTCCCTGTGCTATACAGTAAACCGTTGTTGTTTATCTATTTTATTTACAGTGGTGTCTATCTGTTAATCCCCAACTCCTAATTTATCCCCCCCAACACCTTTCCCCTTTGATACCATATGTTTGTTTTCTATGTCTGTGAGTCTGTTTCTGTATTCTATGGAGATTCATCTGTATTATTTTAAGGATTCTATGTTTAAGTTTATGTTTCAGTTATGTTAAGGATTCTATGTTTAAGTATATTCTATGTTTAAGATATTATATGGTATTTATCTTTCTCTGTTACTTCATTTGGTATGATAATATCTCTAAGTCCATCCATGTTGCTCCAAATGGCATTATTTCATTTTTTATGGCTGAGCAATATTCCGTTGTACGTATATACATATCACATCTTCTTTATCCATCCTTCTGTCATTGGACATTTAGTTTGTCTTATATATAAAAGTCATGTCTTGGCTACTATATGCTGCTATGGACACTGGGATGCATGTATCTTTTGAAATTAGAATTTCTCCAGACATATGCCCAGGAGTGGGGTTATTGGATCACAGGCTAACTGTTTTTAAGGAATCTCCATACTGCTCTCCACAGTGGCTGCACCAGTTTGTATCCTGGAGTATCACTTCAGGTGACCTTGCCCCCTCTAGGAACCACTGTCAGATTGCCCAGCCCTTCAGCTGGGGCAGTCCCTCCCAGCCCAGGGGCATGTTAGGTCCCAGCTTTCACTGCCCTGGGGAGAACTGCTTTGGGTAAGGGTCTGGAGTGCCGCGTTCCTCACACTGACCAGTGTGTCGGCGGTGTTCCAAGGCTTCTCTGTGTGTCTCAAGACTAGTATCAGCAGCTCGTCTCTAATGTAAAGTATCAAATAGTAAGAAGTATTTAGGGAATGTGCCCAGAACTGTACCTTATTCAGCAGCTAAGAGAGTAATTTCCTCTCATCTTTGTTATTCACGTTAATAAAAATCAATGGTTAACATACAGGAAATCTATCAGCTCCCCCACAGGAAGGGAAAACTAGCCTTGTCCAGGTGGAAGAAGTCATTCTGAACGTGAGCAGTGGGGGCGGTCAGGAAGCCATCCCCAAGGTCTGGCAGGGTGACTGGGGGGCAGCCAGAGGAAGAAATGAAGGAAAAGGGACATTGAGGCAGTTTGTCAGTGTTTTTTTTAACTGTTAAGTGTACCCTAATGTGATTTTTTTCCCCTCCTTTTTATTTACAGGCAGAGTGGACTTCAGTGAATGCAGTTCCTGTTCTATATCAGACCCTGGCTGGACCCGATCCCTGACTCCAGGAGGTGAGGGCTGAGGGGTGGGAGGGAAGGTCAGTCCGCACACCTGGCGAGGAGGGAGAGGTGGGGAGCCAGGCCTGTGCCCCAGCAGGAGAGGATGTGGTGTGGCAGTCTTGGGGGGGGGGGTTGTCTGGGGCTGCCTGAGTGTGCAGGTCCTGGGA
This sequence comes from Ovis aries, assembly GCF_016772045.2. Lineage (NCBI taxonomy): Eukaryota > Metazoa > Chordata > Mammalia > Artiodactyla > Bovidae > Ovis > Ovis aries. The sequence goes on from NC_056055.1 coordinate 112,511,042, forward strand.
GAGCGCACGGAGTCCTGGCCCGGCAGTTTGCAGACCTGCAGGGCCTCCTCTTGTTGCAGTGGGCAGAGCAAGAGGTGGCCAGCCCAGTGTGAGGGTCAGAGTGCAGATGCTGGGCACTTGGTGAGAGGGGTGGGAGGATGGGTTGAATTCGGTGCACAGATGGGTACTTTGTGGGGGAATCGACAATAATGCTCCTGTATTAAAGCGAGACAGTGGAGTTTCAGGTTTGGACTCCTCCTGCCTTCAGTTTAGGGATACCCAGTGTAAGGTCTTGGGGCAGCAGCTTGAGGGGGGGACCATTTCCACATCCATTGGGTACCATGTGGGAATGCCCAAATCGGGACCATGTGAACCAGGGACCCACGGCAGTACAAGTGACTAGGTAACTGACCTGATGGGGTCTCTCTGAGCCAAGGGGCCCCAGCAGGCTCCTCTGAGGGTCCTCAAGTTCCCTGGAGGCCTGGGGCCCTAGCACAGGGCATCTGACCACTTTGAGACCTTGGGTGTGTGGTAAGGCCTCTTCCCTGGAGGATCCGGTGTCTGAGAAGGTGCAGATGCCTCGTTTCTTAGTTTTTTCTTGGTCTGTTTTAGGGCCATTTTGTAGAGAGTGATAAAGTATTGCTTTTACCGAAGTTAACCTTATCTATGAAAAGCACAGATGTATGTAAACTTTTGGGATAAGAAGTTACTGAAAATGACCTCTCTTACAGCAGTATGCATATTACAGCAATATTGGGTGACTGATGCTGCAACTTGTATAGCTTTTATATTTTCTTTCAAAGGAAAACTACTCCGGGTATCATAGGAACATAAGAAAAGGAATAGTTTTACCTAGAAAAAAAAAAAAACCCAACTGATTTCCTACTATGGCTTAATTCAGCTAATTTCATGAGCAGTGGTGGTTTTTAGATGTCATTCATTCTAAAGCAGAGAACACCTTTGTTTGTGTACTGTCGTTGTTCAGAGCCTGAGGTTTGGAGATGGACTAATTCCTTAAGAACTAGTCTTACAGAGGAAGAGTTATGATGGTATTTCATCGATAATGGTCAGTTGACAAAAAGTAATTGCTATTCCAGGTCCTTTTGGACTGAAGAATTTTCATTTTTATTCTGTGGTTTAACTGTACAAAAAAGGAGAGAAATCCTTAACGGCACCTGCTTCGAAACCAGTGCATGATTACGTAAAGTATTCTGGATGGTTCTATTGCCTGAAACTATTTTTGAGCACCATTCTTTTCGAATGGTCTCTAACTGTAGATTTGGGAGGAAAAGCTAGTGGGGAAGCCACTTGGATAGAGATGCGGGTGAGGATCTCGGGAGAACTGGAGGGAAAGATCTTCTTTCTGGGCCTGGATCGTTAGTCCCTATGTGCCTTCCCTGGAGCTGAACACGGGGTGTTCCCAGGCAGTGCCTAATTGGACCAGCTGGTGGTGTTGGGCTGTGAGAGGTTCTACGCTACAAAGTGAATGATTTCTCAGAAAGGGCTGGTGGGGTCACACATCACGCACAGGCACTTCTGATGTGTCTCTTTCCCACATTCTGTGCCACGTGTTTGAGGCAGAGGAACTGTCTCTAGTGTTCAATGAAGTCAGACACCTTTGTGATCAGAGACTGGAGAGCATACCAGACCCTGTTTGGAGGTGTCTCAGAAGTTCGCATGGAAACGAGAGGGGTTGGGGGGCTCACCCGGCTGAAGGCACCCAGGTAAGCCTCGGCGATCAGCAGCCTCTGGGTGTTGCAGCGCTGGGTCAGGATGTCAATCAGCAGGTCCTTGTCACAGCCTGGAAGAGAGTTGTGTCGGCGAGTGAGTGAGTGCTGTGAGTGCCACGCTGCAGGTAGGGAGGGCCCACGGTGCAGCGGTCAGGCCAGTGGGCCAGCTCGTCCCCTGGTGTTCTCAGTGGAGGGAGAAGGCCCAGCTTGAGTGGAAGTTTCAGGGTACCCCTGCCGTGGCCGAGGTGCCTTCTGTCTCCCCCTTTCCTGGTGCTACAGACTTTTCTTTTTTAAAAGATTCAATAAAAATAGAGGGGAGGAGACAATGTGGCCTTTCTCCCCTCCCCTCCTACCCCACCAGCAAAAGGCTTCCCTATACTCCACACTGATCTGGTTTGAACAGACCCCATGTCCTTCTCACCACACGTCTCTGAATGACTTACAACAGATGTGCATTGAGAGGAAAGTCACTGCTCTAGTCCTGCCGGCAGCAGGTGAGTCCACCAGGGCCCTTGGCTTTTTTGGAGAAAGAATTTCCCACAAAAATGGGGTGAAGCAGGCATAGAGTTTATTGGCAGCACAGTTCGTGCAAAGCGAACAAAGAAGCAGTTCATGTAGAGCAAGAGCAAAGCAGAGACACAGACCTAGAGAAGAGAGCAGCAGAGTCCCTCATGAGGTGTGTGCCAGAGACATAATTTTAATCACTCATCTGGGGCACTTTTTCTAGGGCTCTGTTCCTCTCTGGCCAGTTATCTTGCCTCTTTCCCCACATCTGACCTGTCCCAGGGCCCTCCCCATATATATGCTCATCTTTTAGCCAAGATGGATTGTAGCACAGAAGACTGTGGGAGGTTTGACAGCACTTATTATGATGTGAGAGCTGGACCATAAAGAAGGCTGAGTACTGAAGAATTGATGCTTTCAAACTGTGGTGCTGGAGAAGACTCTTAAGAGTCCCTTAAAAAAAAAAAAAAGAAAAAAGAAGAGTCCCTTGGACAGCATGGAGATCAAATTAGTCAATCTAAAGGAAATCAACCTTGAATATTCATTGGAAAGGCTGATGCTGGAGCTGAAGCTCCAATACTTTGGCCACCTGATACAGAGTCAACTCATTGAAAAAGACCCTGATGCTAGGAAAGATTGAAGGCAGGAGGAGAAGGGGACAACAGAGAATGAAATGGTTGGGTGCATCACTGACTCAATGGACGTCAGTTTGAGCAAGCTCCAGGAGTTGGTGAAGGACAAGGAAGCCTGGTGTACTGTAGTCCATGGGGTTGCAGAGTCTAACGTGACTGAGCGACTAAACAACAACATTATGGGATGGTGCCCCTCCCTTTCTGACCCCTGAGGAGCCTTCTTGCACACTTGTGCCTGGTGGGGCGGGGTCTAGTCTCCCTGACCTCAAGAGTGACAGATGTGCTCACCCTCTCTCCTACTCCTGCAGAGCTCAGCTCCTGCCACTAACTCTGTCTTTGGAGTATCAGGGAAGACACAGCTCCAGTTTAACCCACCTGACAAACTTCAGCTGCTCTGCTCAGGGACCCATCTGCCCCTTACTCAGTGCAGACCCTCCAGAGAAGAAAGAGCCTTGGGGGAGGGAGCTGTGAGAGGAAGGAATCAGGCCCCTGCTTGTAACAGAGGCTCTGCTCCTAGGCTCTGAGGCCCGCGCTTCCTCCTCCACCAACCCATCGACCTGGTAAAATGCTGGGATGTACAATCGCTGCAGGGAGATTTAGCTATAATTGTGGTCCGCCTGCCAGTGCAGGAGACATAGAAGATGCAGGTTTGATCCCCGGGTTAGAAAGATCTCCTGGAGAAGGAAATGGCAAACCACTCCATTTTTCTTGCCTGGAGAATCCCATGGACAGAGGAGCCTGGCGGGCTGTAGTTCATGGGGTCGCAAAGAGTCGGACACGACTGGGCAGATTAGCATGCACACACGCAGTCACAGTAGTGACCAGGAAGACCCCAGCGAGCCCTCAGCTTGACCAATATTTAGATAGACTTCTTCCTATCATCAGCCTTTGATCTTTGCTTTCCTTTTTTCTGAGAGCATTTACTTTGGAAAACTTGTGGTTGTAAATGCTTTCTTTACTTCTTTGAGATGTAAATCTTCTCCCAACCACTTGCTAGAAGGCTAGAAATGCCTTCCTCAGGGCTTAGGACCCACCCTTTTGAGCTGTAGTTGCAAGTATAACAGTTGCTGTCCCTGGGCTCTGTGGCAGGCGGCACCCTCAGCACCACTGGGCAGACTTAGCTGTCCTCATTGCATGACTGGGCCCCCATCCTGTGTCTTCTGAACCACTCCCTAGCTCAGCCCAGGGCTCAGACCTCGCAGGCCTTTGTCCCAGAGGAGCTAGGGCTGGTCTCTGCTTGGTAAGGGCATCCTGGCCTGTTGAGTTGTGTGTGGTATAATTTTTCTCTGACAAATTATGGAGATGAGTAGAAAAGCGAGTTGAAGTGCTGGGATGTTAAGCAGATCGTGTTTTGGGGATTTAATGCCATCCTGGAAATGCTGGGCTCATAGGAAGGTAGTGAGTCGGCTGTGGAAACGTGCAGTGAGCAAGGGTGAGGTTTGGGTAAAGGTGGATGGCGGGTCTCTGAAGACCCAGTGTGGGGCGGGGTGTCTGTTCATGTGAGAGAGAGGGTCTGGCAGTGGCAGAGTGGAGGTAGAGGGGTAGAAAATCTTCTCCAAAGACTGGAATTTCAGATTTGTGACAGAAAGGTAGCCTGCAGTGAAGTGGCACCGAGCAGCAGGTTGCCCAGGCTCCCGGGTTACATCCTGGACCCAAGGTATGTGAGATGGTTCCAGAGGAGTCTGTTGACCGCGTGATCCAAAATGAATGTAGCTTTAATAATAAGTAGAAGGTTTTTTGGTGTTAACCATCTGGGGATGTCCATGTGTAGAGTTGTCTCTAGTGTTGTTGGAAGAGGGCGTTTGCTGTGACCAGTGTGTTCTCTTGACAAAACTCTGTGAGTTTTACTCCTAGGCCAAACTTGCCTGTTACTCCAAGTATCTCTTGTCTTCTTACTTTTGTATTCTAGTGCCCTATGATGAAAAGGACATCATTCTTATTTATTTTTTGGTGTTAGTTCTAGAAGGTCTTGTAGGTCTTCATAGGCTTCAATCTCTTTGGCATTAGTGTTTGGGGCATAGACTTGTATATCTGTGATATTGAATTGTTTACCTTGGAAATGAACAGAGATCATTCTGTAGTTTTTGAGACTATACCCAAGTACTCCATTTTGAACTCATTTGATGACTGTGAGGGCTACTCCATTTCTTCTAAGGAATTCTTGTCCACAGTAGTAAAACGATTGTCATCTGAATTAAATTCACACATTCCAATCTGTTTTAGTTCATTAATTCCTAAAATATCAACGTTGGGCCTTATGAAGCATTACTATGAACAAAGCTAGTGGAGGTGATGGAATTCCAGCTGAGCTATTTCAAATCCTAAAAGATGATGCTGTCAAAGTGTTGCACTAATATGTCAGCGAATTTGGAAAACCCAGCAGTGGCCACAGAAGTGGAAAAGGTCAGTTTTCATTCCAATCCCAAAGAAAGGCAATGCCAAAGAATGCTCAAACTACTGCACAATTGTACTTATTTCATGTACTAACAAGGTTATGCTCAAAACCCTTCAAGCTAGGCTTCACATAATGACCCTAGAACTCCCAGATGTTCCAGCTGGATTTAGAAAAGGCGGAGGAACTAGAGATCAAATTGCCAACATCCATTGGATTGCAGAAAAGCAAGAGAATTCCAGAAACACATCTACTTCTGCTTCATTAACTATGCTAAAGCCTTTGCTTGTGTGGATCACAGCAAACTGTGGAAAATTCTTAGAGAGATAAGAATACCAGATCTCCTTACCTGCCTCCTGAGAAACCTGTATGCACGTCAGGAAGCAACAGTTAGAACTGGACATGAAACAACAGACTGGTACCAAATTGGGAAAGGAGTACGTCAAGGCTGTATATTGTCACCCTGCTTATTTAACTTCTACGCAGAGTTCAGTTCAGTTCAGTACTCAGTCCTGTCCAACTCTTTGTGACCCCATGGACTGCAGCATGCCAGGCTGTTCATCACCAACTCCCGGATCTTGCTCAAATGCATGTCTGTCAAGTCAGTGATGTCATACAACCATCTCATCCTCTGTTGTCCCTTTCTCCACCTGTCTTCAATCTTTCCCAGCATCAGGGTCTTTGCCAATAAGTCAGTTCTTCGGATCTGGTGGCCAAAGTATTGGAGCTTCAGCTTCAGCATCAGTCCTTCCAATGAATATTCAGAACTGATTTCCTTTAGACAGAGTACATCATGCAACATGCTAGGCTGGATGAAACACAAGCTGAAATAGAGACTGCTGGGAGAAGTATCATTAACCGCAGATATGCAGATGATACCACCGTTATGGTGGAAATGGAAGAGGAACTAAAGAGCCTCTTGATGAAGGTGGAAGAGGAGAGTGAAAAGGCTGGCTTAAAACTCAACATTCAAAAAACTAAGATCATGTCATCTGGTCCCATCACTTCATGGCAAATAGATGGGGAAACCATGGAAACAGTGTCAGACTTTATTTTTCTGGGCTCCAAAATCACTGCAGATGGTGATTGCAGCCATGAAATTAAAAGACGCTTGCTCTTTTCATGACAAACCTAGACAGCATGTTAAAAAGCAGAGACATTACTTTGCCAACAGAGGTCCATCTAGTCAAAGCTATGGTTTTTCCAGTAGTCACATATGGATGTGAGAGTTGGACTATAAAGAAGGCTGAGCACTGAAGAATTGATGCTTTTGAATTGTGGTGTTGGAGAAGACTCTTGAGAGTCCCTTGGACTGCAAAGAGATCAATTCAGTCAATCCTAAAGGAAATCAATCCTGAATATTCATTGGAAGGACTGATGCTAAAGCGCTAATACTTTGGCCACCTGATGTGAAGAGCAGACTCATTGGAAAAGATCCTGATACTGGGAAAGATTGAGAGCAGGAGCAGAGAGGAACAACAGAGAATGAGATGGTTGGATGACATCACCGATTCGATGGATATGAGTTTGAGCAAGATCCAGGAGATGGTAATGGACAGTGAACTGGTGTGCTATAGTCCATAGGGTGGCAAAGAGTCAGACACAACTAAGCAACTGAACAACAACAAATAAGATTTTTTCAGTTATATATGCATATTGATTTTGCTATCATCACACATAATTATTATAATGTGATTTTTGTTTTTATCCTGTTGGGATATCCACAATACACCTCTCTGAATTACTCTCCATTTTTCAGAGTTCATAGCAATTCTGGCTCATTTATTCTTCTAGAAGTTTTTAAAATTATTTTCATATGGATCTCAAAACATGTTATTCAAATATCAATTAAAATAACTGTAAGCTTAGGAACCAACTTAGAGAAGTCACTAACATATCTGTTGAATTATTTCTGTGTTTTTCTTTTCTAAAAGACTAAGTAAACATTTGTATAGTTTTTGCAAATTACAAGAAATTTTCTTTGGTTAAAATTATTCATATTTGTATTTCTATCAATATTTCAAGTTATATTATTTTTATTTTGGTCTTAACAGAATAATTCCTTAATGAAATAGATGATATTGAACTTTATGTGGACCTTGTGTCCAGAAAAATTATTGAACTCTCATGCTGCTGCTGGTGCTGCTAAGTCACTCAGTCTGGTCCGACTCTGTGTGACCCTATGGACAGCAGCCCACAAGGCTCCTCTGTCATGAGATTCTCTAGGCAAGAATACTGGAGTGGGTGCCATTTCCTTCTCCTGAACTCTCATACTTCTAATAATTTTTTACTGGATTACCTTGGATTTTGAAATTTGCTGATAATGTCTGCTGCAGAAACAAAGAATTTTGACTTATTCTTTAGACAGTATGTCGTTTTCTCTCTCTTGTCCTATTGCATTAGGGCCAGGAATTTCTAAATAATTCTTACTTGATGGTTTAACAGAAAAGCATAGTGTAATGATCCTTACCAATTTTATGGGCTTGTATGATGTATGGTTGATTCTTGTTATTCATGATGTGTTTCTACAAAGTCAGCATGAACATGAATTAGTAAATGCTGAATGGTTGCTTCCGGGGAGACACAGGAAAACTCAGCCACGAGGTGTAAAGGGACACTTCCTCCACTTGTATAAATAGTGTCTACACACACCCTACAGCTCACACCATGTTATTGCTGAGTAAGGGCAGGGGCAGGTGGTGGTAGATCTAATTTAAGTAGCACCGAGGGTCCCACAGAGATTTGTTTTGTCTTGCGGGCAGTTTTGCCGTGATTTAGGCATGTAGGTCAAAGATGGTTCCCGTTGTCCAGGATCTGACAGGGATGGTCTGGAAGTTACATGTGCTAACTGAGACAAAATAAACACAGGTGCTCTGTGCTCTAAGCGTGCACGGGCTGGGGAAACAGCTGGTCACAGCTGGGGCTTGGCAAGTGCACTGTTAGAGACCATTACCTGGGAGGCACTGCTTCTCCTTGGTGAACTGTTATACACTGTAAGACACATTTTATTAAAACAACTCCCTTTCATTCGCATCGGACCATATTTTTGCTTTCTGATTTTTCTAAGTATCAATAAAACACAGAGCCAAGCCAAAAATTGTCAAGTAGGATTACATCAAACTCAAAAGCTTCTGCAAAGGAAAAGACTACAGTTAACAGTACTGCATTGCATCGTTGAAAGCTGCTGAGAGAGTAATCAGTGAATGTTCTCAGCAGAGTAACAAAAATGGGAATTATGTGATGAGAAGGATGTGTAAGCTAACCTTACTGGGTTAACCAGTTAGCGACAGGCATGTCCAATCATCATGTGTACATACACCTTGATTACACTGTTGTATGTCAGTTATGTCTCAGCAAAGCTGGAAAGAACCCACAGTAGCCAAGGAGAACACTTGCATTTGTCATTTTTGGTTGAACTTTGCCAGGAGCATCAAGATGGCTTGACTTTCCAAGCATGTTGACCTGTGTCCTTGCTCCGTCACCCTGAAGCATGCCTGTGCTGTCACATGCAGAACCTCCTGGAATCCTTCAGCTAAAACACTGACAAGCAAAAAGCTGCAAGGGTCAAAGTGAATCTGAATTCTGACCCTAAAATTGCAATGGCAAGAAAACTGAAACTGTTGCAAAGAAAAAAACTTTTTTTCAACGAGTAGATTGCTCTGATCTATAGTTTTAAAGCAAAATATTCTCCAGAAGGAAGAATCCATCCATAACTTTCTGTTACCCTGCCTTTAGATTCTTCTAGTGATGATTGATATTTCAAAAGGCATGGAAGCAGTGCAGAGTCTTAAAGTGGACTGCAGAGCATATTCAAGGTCTTTATTATTTTCCTCTGGGGTCCTGCTAGTGGACACACACACAGACACACAGACACACAGACACCCAGACACACACATACACATAGCATCGCTCTCATAAAAGCAACCTTGTCTTCCAAGCTGACAGTTTGCTTTCTCCTGAAAGGCTTTGTCTGGTGCAAACGTTCTGATGTCAGTGTTTATCTCCCTGCTCACCAGCCGTCTCCTTAGCACAGGCTGACGTCTCAGAGCTCTGTGTTGAATCTTAAAGATTAAATCTCTTTTCAAAAAAGACTCAACAACTTCCCCCTTCTCTCTACATTTCTTTCCTAAACTCTTGCTCGTTCACTGGACATGCACTTCTAAGGCGGGAGACCCAACCTCCCCACCCTGGGAGCTCACAGACTGGTCTGCAGTTGACAGAGGCGGACAGGCTGGGTGAGGGGGTGGGGGCAGGGCCATGGAGAGGAGGCATCTGGCCTGATGAGTTTGGAGGACAAGGAAGGGCTATAAAGAGGAAGGCTCACTTGAGGGGGCTCTTGAAAGACAATAATTTGAATGTCGAGTGGATTGGAGAAGAAAACAGCCTTCCAGGTGGGGTGGGGGAACAGTGGGGTGGGGTGGGGGGTGCTGGGCCAGTTTGCAGGATGTAGAGGAGCTGCCTCCGGGAAACAGCAGAAAGAGGGCTGGTTTAGCCGAATATGGAGGTCGCAAAGGTAGCAGGCTAGGAAACGACATAGTGAGAAAGGACGCTTATCCCAGATAAAGTTTTTGACTTAAGAATTTCATTGAGTAGTAGTGGTGAGACGCTTAAGAATTTGAGGCAAAGATATATTGATCAGATGTGCAATGGTGAGAAGCAATTCTGGTCATCTTTTCTATTTTTTATTCTATTTCTTTGCCCAGCTTTTTGTTCGAAGCTGTGTTTGCCTTCTGTAGGGCTTCCCTGGGGGCTCAGATGGTAAAGAATTTGCCTGCAGTGCAGGAGAGCCGGGTTCAGTCCCTGAGTTGGGAAGATCCCCTGGAGAAGGAAATGGCAGCTCACTCCAGTATTCTTGCCTGGAGGATCCATGGGCACAGGAGTCTGGTGGGCTACCGTCCATGGGGCTGCAGAGTCAGACACGACTAAGAGAGCATGCACACACAGTCATAAAATAAGGTCAAACCACAGAAAAAATGACCCCAAAGGAGCTAGACATCCCCAGACTCACCGAATCCCTGGAGCGCGCCTCCCAGCAACTCAGCATCCAGCACGGGGTTGAAATTCGGAGCTGGGAAGATGGTACCCTGAACCTGATGGGGAGGGTCAAAGAGAGAGAAGAGTTGGGTAATTCTCACCACAGACTTCAGCGTGTTTTTCATATAAATAAAAACAAAAGTACATTATATATGTTTGAATTACTCTAAGACACACACATGGGTATTTTAAACAGATGTGTTACTTGTATGTCAGTTGCGGTGACTTTGTGTTCTTTTCAGTTGTGTTCTTTTCAATCCCCTGTTCTCTCCCGTATTGGGATCTAGAAATTGAGCAACTAGAACTGATAGTATAAAAGTGTAAGAATCAAATAAATACATGTCTTCTTAGTAAACAGTAAGCATTTTCTTAGGAATTGGAGACTACTTAGAAACTGAAAAGAGAACTCTATTATGGGGCTTCATTCACTCCTCCGTCCATGGGATTTGTGATGGACATTTGTACCTTCAGAGATGAGATGGCCTAGGCTACTTACACATACATACAGAGCATTGGAGTGAGTGCTATAAAATGAAACTATTCATATATTTTGCAAAAGAAACAAAAGGCACACACACATACAGAGTTCTAAAAGTAATACATAAGGAAAGTTGCTGTTCAGTCGCTAAGTTGTGTCTGACTCTTTGTGATCCCATGGACTGCAGCAAGCCAGGCTTCCCTGTCCTCCACTATCTCCTGGATTTTGCTCAAACTCATGTCCATTGAGTCAGTGATGCCATTCAACCATCTCAACCTTTGTTGCCCCCTTCTCCTCTTGAACTGTCTATAGTGATTTGTTAGACAAAATTTGTATGAGAAATAAAAATCCACAGTTTTTTCTTCATAGTTTTTTTTAAATCCTCACACAGACTACTAATACAACGTATTTTTACCATATAATGCAAAAATTCTTTCTTTCTGTTTACACTTCTCATCTCTTGCCACTTAAAGTACTCTCCTTATCTATTCGTCTTAGAAAACACTAAAAATGTTTTAGAAGTAAATTCAACACTAAAAGTAAAAAAGAAATTGTGAATGGTCAGTAATTCAAACGACAGTTTTCTAGTGAGCTCTTGTCATTCATGCCCATTTAGATAGCATATTGAATCGTCATATTCATTTCATATCAATTATTGTGTTTCAGTTAAGCTGGAGTCAGCAACATTGTTTCATGTAAGGCACCTACTTAGGGTTCCTTGGAATGCTGGCCTCCTCATTTAACGGTCATATTTCCTTGTTTCATTGAGAAGTAACTGACATGTGGCATTGTGCACAACGTGTTGTGATGTCTGTGTGTGCTGTGAAGTGCTCCCCTCAGTACAGTTAGTTGGCACATCTGCCACCGTTGTTTAGTTGCTTCAGTCGTGTCTGACTTTGGGACCCCATGGACTGTAGCCTGCCAGGCTCCTCTGTCCATGGGGTTCTCCAGTCAAGAATACTGGAGTGGGTTGCCATGCCCTCCTCCAGGGGATCTTCCCAACCCAGGAATCGAACCGGCATCTCTAATATCTTCTGCATTGGCAGGCAGGTTCTTTGCCACTTGCACCACCTGGGAAGCCCAATAGAGATTGTAGGGGTGTCTAATTCTGAGTCCCCTGGCAGGTATAATGCGCACCTGAACTGAAGCAGATGGCGTGTTCTTGATGAATACAGATCACTTATCTGACCAAGTGTAATTTTACTTACTGATTTTTGAGGTCTATTTTAAGTTAACCCAATCACTGTAATTTAACCTTCTGAAAGAGAGAGAGACCGTTATGTTAGGTATTTTTCAGCATGTATGCCTCTTAAAGTGAAGTCCCTTTTTATATATGTGTTCCTAATTTGTTCACATCTTAGAGCAAATTGGAAATTTTGAAAAAGTGGACACTTTCCAATGTGACATAAAAAATAATGCATCTATGATAAAATTTTTTTTGCCTTGAAAATGGACAGATTTAGACATAGTGTCACTTAAAAATAAGTCCTAATGCCTGTCATTTCCACTTGAATTCTTACCACAAGGTAAGCAGAATATGATCTTCATTTCTACTCATTTGTGAGTTTAGATTTTGACAAAGGAATGAAACATACTCCCTTTTAAAAAGACAGAACAAACTGCCTCAGCAATTCACTATGCAGAAGGTTATGAGTAATTTGTAAATTTAAAATTGGTTCCAGAACCTACTCTCCTGAGTGAATAATGAATGGATTTCTTCAACTGACAGAAGAATTTCAGAATTATTATCTGGAACTGAATACAGACTGGAAGACTCACAGATGGCTCATGAAGTTGATAAAAACATCTTAACCCAATAGGTGCATGGATCAGTGCGTATTTCATCTCTTCACAGCTGACCTAGGGGCCAAGATCCGTAAACCCACGTTGCTCCTTATTCAGCACCCACTCTTAAGTCCTTTCTCTCCTCTGCCTTTTGCGTCAACCGCACACTAACCACCTGGGAGCCTCAAGAGTTTCGGCTCTGAAATGTCAGCTGGCCTGATTGGCGCCTGCCAGTAGGTGGGTTTCAGTGAATGACTCAGCGTAGTTTCAGTGTCATAGGGATCCCTAGATCTCCAGGGAACTGAGCATTTTTGGAGCCCTGTGGGAAACCCTTCAGGAGTCCTGGGTCTTCATTCATGGGCATATTGTCACCTTTGGGGCACTGGTCCCTGGTCTCCACTGACTCAGTTCTGAACACCCTGCACCCACTCACCTGTCACTCCTGTCTGCAAGAACGTTCTGAACAATTTCAGTGGCTTGGAGGCAAACCACACCATGGGGTGATTAACCCGCTGTCTCCCACCTTGCAGGAGCGTGTCCTTCAGCCCCTCTGCTCCTGGCAACACCTTCCTCAGGTCCCCTTATCTCAGCCTCTGCTCCTGCTTCCTTGATGCTCCTCCCTCCCCCAGCATCCCCCCCCCCCCCCCCCCCCCCCCGCCCACACACACCCAGCGAGCTGTCCCCGCAGCCAGAGAGGTCCCTTGCGGGTCAGACACACCGTCTATCCTTCTGCCTCAAGTGCCCCCGCCCAGAGCCGGGTTTCCCATGCTAGTTTTCTGCTCTGGTGCACAGTGGGGATGCTGTTCACGTGAGAGAAACATCCCGGGACACTGGGATTTACGCACACAACCTCTGGGGCTGGCCTGAGCACGCTGCAGGGCGTCAGCAGAGCATGTCCTCACACCCCGGGGGCAGAGCAGAAGTGTGAGGGGTAGAGCAAGAGCCTGAACCTCGGTGCATCAGTCAGTGTCCACGGCGACTCTGCCCGTGACTGAGAATAGACCAAAGTCCAGAGGTTTCAACCGCGTGAGCAGAGCTCTGCGCACCATTCCAGGCTGTCTGTGGCGGTTCCTGCCTGACTTCCTCTCTCCTGAACCTCTCAGCTCCCGCACACAACAGCCCCACGCTGCAGCCCTAGGGCACTGCTGTCACCCACCCGTGCCCACCTCCGTACCCACTCCCATCCCCAGACTCCTCCGTGACTCTGGGGAGCGTCCACTCAGGATTTGACTGATGGCTTCAAGCCACGAGTAAAGGAGTCCCTCCTGACGTTCCCTTCCCCCCAGGAGTGTCTGCGCCCTTCGAGTGCAGCCGTGTGCCATCCCTTGCCAGTGGTTGGTACCCCATTAGGAAACGATCCTAATTCCCTCCTTCCTTCAAAATACCAAGAGAAAGCCACGCCTGCAGCGCTGTGCAGGACCCTGGCCACATCCCAGATACTCAGAGTGACGGAAGCACACACCCAAGCTGGGATCAGTGGGCCGGAGCACTGCGGCACAGAGGGAAATGTTCCTCTCAACTCTCCCGGAGTTCCCAGAGCACCAAGTCTCCGTAACTGGACTCCCTGCATTTCGCTGAGGATGGACCTGAACTTGACTGGTCGTGCAAGGCTAGAGACTGAACATTCTCATGAATAAAGGAAGAATATTTGGATTTCCAGGTGTCAGTTTAGGAAGAGACACAACAAGTCACGAGAATGGAGGTGACCCAGAATTACACTCTTTCCTCCCAGACTCTGGAGTCAGCCCAGATTGCGCCTGTACTGTGGCGCTTTCCCTGATTTTATTGTATATTACCTGTGGCTGACTTTTGTTATTAAACATGGCCTTGCTTTTTTTGCATTTACCTTTTCCTCCAAATTTTCAGTTTCTGCAGGGCAGTGACACTTCCTGCTTTTCAGAGCATTTAGGGCAGCGCCTTATTCAGGAAGTGGGCCCTGAGGATGTTTGTAAAATGCTAATTAGAAAAGGGTATGGACCCAAAGGCATCTGCATGCATCTCCCAGCTTCAGAATCTGCTCTTCACACAAGCGGGCTGTGCTCCGCCCCCCTTCACCCGGGCTTCCTGGGTGACTGGGGTGTCAAGTGTTTCACAGGTGAGGAGGCGCTGGGGCCCAGTGAGTCGTGTGTCAGGAAGCCCACACTCAGCTCCAAATTTACCTTCCTGGCTGGTGCTGTTTCCATTAGAGCTGGAGTTGATGTAAAATAAAATAACATGTACTGTTGAGGCCCCTTATTCATTTCTTTTTGCCAGGGAAAATGTCCCTATTTGCAAAGGTTTCTGTGGGTAAAACCAAAACTCTAAAAGCATAAATTCTTACTCTTAAGCCAGTTCTAATAGAACAAGAAAGGGGTGTGTGTGTGTGTGTGTGTGTGTGTGTGAAGGAGGGGTTGAGGAAATTAGAGAAAGACAGCCAAAAATAGATCCAGTGGCTGGGCCAGTGACGTGCATTTAAGAACAGAACGTCTAACAGTGACCTCACAAACCGCGTTAGTCACTCAGTCGTTGTCTGACTCTTTTGCGACCTGACTGTAGCCCACGAGGCTCCTCTGTCCATGGGGCTCTCCAGGCAAGAACACTGGAGCGGGTTGCCATGCCCTCCTCCAGGGGATCTTCCGAATCCAGGGACTGAACCTGGGTCTCCTGTGTCTCCTGCATTGGCAGGTGGATTCTTTTTTTTTTTTTTTTTTTTTTAAGGATAATTGCTTTACAGAATTTTGTTGTTTTCTGTCAAACCTCAACATGAATCAGCCACAGGTATATACATACATATATATATATATACCCCCTCCCTTTTGAACCTCCCTCCCAGCTCCCACCCCATCCTACCCCTCTAGTTTGCTACAGAACCCCTGTTTGAGTTTCCGTAGCCGTGCAGCGAATTCCTGTTGGCTGTCTATTTTACATAGTTTCCTTGTTTGTATGTTACTCTTTCCATACATCTCACCCTCTCCTCTCCTCTCCCCAAGTCTATAAGTCTATTCTCTATGTCTGTTTCTCCATTGCTGCCCTGTAAATAAATTCTTCAGTACCATTTTTCTGTACTCCCTGTATGTGTGTTAGAATACGGTGTTTATCTTTCTCTTTCTGACTTGCTTCACCCTGTACAATAGGTTCCAGGTTCATCCACCTCATCAGAACTGACCACTGAACTCACCTGGGAAGCCCAAGGAAATATGCATCTAGCATGTAATAAAAATAAAGCTTCGTGATCTGATGACTACCATAGCTCCTGATATTAAGATGTGCTAAGTCATTTCAGTTGTGTCTGACTCTATGTGACACTATGAACTGTAACCCGCCAGACTCCTCTGTTCGTGGGATTCTCCAGGCGAGAATACTGGAGTGGGTCACCATGCTCTCCTCGAAGGGATCTTCCCTGATATTAAGATCAGTTCAGTTCAGTTCAGTCACTCAGTCGTGTCCGACTCTTTGCATCCCCATGAATCGCAGCACACCTGGCCTCCCTGTCCATCACCAACTCCCCGAGTTCACTCAGACTCACGTCCATCGAGTCAGTGATGCTATCCAGCCATCTCATCCTCTGTCATCCCCTTCTCCTCCTGCCCCCAATCCCTCCCAGCATGAGTCTTTTCCAATGAGTTAACTCTTCGCATGAGGTGGCCAAAGTACTAGAGTTTCAGCTTTAGCATCATTCCTTCCAAAGAAATCCCAGGGCTGATCTCCTTCAGAATAGGCTGAGTTATATTCTGAAATTGATGCAGAAGTGTTTATGACTATGAACCGATTACTAAATTAGTTTCTGTAAGATCTGTACAACTAGTAGATGGATGTTAGGAGTTTAAGAAAAGGATGGAAGAACCTGGATTCAACCACACGGTCTCTGATGATTGTGGTCCAAGAGTGTCTCCCTTCACAGGACTTTATATTTTGAGGAAACAGTTATGAAAGAAGATGTAACTGAAGATAACTTTATCTGAATAACAGGTATTGTGAACATTATCTTAATAGTATGTAATAGAACATTATAAAACTTACCCTCTTCAGAATGAATTGATGGCATCAAGTGACTGCTTTCTCTTGAAGCCTCAAAATATTCAATTCTTAATCCCAGGAATCTAAGATGCTCCCATGTTTGTAGGTGTGATTAAGTGAAAGGGTTTGAAGTGGAGAGTATCCTGGATTATCTGGGGGCCCTGAATATAGCCCTACCTATTGAGGCAGAGGGAGATTTGACTACAGCAGATGACATGAAGCTGACAGCAAGCTGCCGCGATGCAGGCTGTGAGGATGAAGGAAGGGCACTTGTGCAGGGAGGTAGGTGACTTCTAGCTGCTGAAAGGGCAAAGAGACCCTGTTCCTAGAGGCTCCAGGAGGACCCAGCCCTGGGCACAGCAGCCTGGTGAGACTGATTTCAGGTTCCTGACTTCAGAGCTGTCAGAGGATACACTGGTATTTTCTCCAGCTTTCTGATACTTTGTTACAGAAGTAACACAAAATGAAGGCTTCACCTTGGAATCCTCCTGTGCCTGTGTCCTCCCAGCCTGAACTCTTATCTCACGAACTTGCTCAATCCATTAGGAACCCCAGCCGCTCGTCAAATGATACCCTTAAGCCAGCCCCCCGAATTCATAAATATCCAGCCTTCCCCTGCACCTCGAGATGCTGTTAAGACTGTCAGCGTAGAACTTCCCCTTCTATTCAATCTGCTTTATTGTTGGAGTGCTTTGGTGCCATTTCTAGGAAGCCCGCATTTGATATGATACAATGAGGAAATCTGAAATAACATTCTGTCTGGATGAATAAAAGGCAATGGGTTATTACTGTTTTGTAAGTAAATAAAGACTGTCATTGAAGTTACCAGAAAGACTAGGTTTCATAGTTTAAAAGATCTTGGAAGGATTTCATGTGACTGATGCCAATTAATGACGATTGTAAGAAGATTATTGCTATTTGGAAACTCTGTTCAGGGTCTTTCAGAATAAACAGAAAAAAGACATAGGGTTGAGATTATGAATTACAGAAGAAACAATAAGATATAGAGACATAATTTAGGACATTATATTTAATGTATACATCCCTAGGAGAGAGCATAACTATGGAAGAAAAACAATAATAAGAAATAACAAAATAAAACTAATAAATAATATAATCATAATAAATACATAACAATAGCAAAATAATATATCACTATATAAAATAAAAATAAAATAAAATAATTAAAAATAGAGAGAAATGCATCATAAAAAATTCAAGCAGTGAAAGGATCACATCCTTGTGATAAAGAAGGACCATCTTGTCTCAGGGAATACTAATGAAAAATATCAAGGTCAGCACTTAAGGGACAACATTTATACATATTCCAGTTGCTTACAAGGGACATAATCAAATTGGAATCCGAATTCTCCCTCATAAAATTAAATTTTAGAAGGCATTTATTTGATCAGCCTTTCCAGACTTCAGAGGAAACAATTGAGGATTCAAAGTTTTAAACCCAGTGACCTATAAATTGAAAGAAAGGGCAAAAGAAGAAGTTACCACTTACATACCCTTTTCAAATCATAGTAAGAATGATTCAGCCCAGTAAAGCTGACAGTGGAAGGAAGGAAGTGATGTGAAGAACAGAAGTAATTCCATACTCTTAGCACCTCAATCCAGAAATAATGGCACCCTCTGAGTTTCCAGTATGTCTCAAGAGTCATGGTAATTTATGCCTTTTCTAACTCCCAGGAATGGAACAATCAGAGGTACACACAAGATGCGTGAAACTTAGGTCACTTTCTGTTCAAGATCACAAACTTCATGATGGGTGCAGACTGGCACCCACTCCAGTCTGAATCCACCCTTCCCCTCTGTGTGCTTTTAAAATTTAATTTATATTGGAATATGCTTCATACACAGTGTTGGGTTAGTTTTAGGAACAGCGAAGTGGTTCAGTTATACATATGCATGTATTCATTCTCTCAGATTCTTTCTTCATTTGAGTATTAGGTAGAGTTCCCCTGTGCTGTACGATAGGTCCTTGTTGATTTTCTCTTTTATACATATCAGTGTGTATGTGTCAGTCCCAAGCTCCTAATTTACCACTATCCCCAATGTTTCCACTTTGGTCACCTTAAGTTTGTGGGTTTTAAAAAAAATTTATTGATTGATGGTATCTGGTCCCATCAGTTCATGGCAAATAGATGGGGAAATGGTGGAAACAGTGGCTGACTTTATTTTTTTGGCCTCCAAAATCACTGCAGGTGGTGACTGCAGCCTTGAAATTAAAAGATGCTTACTCCTTGGAAGGAAAGTTATGAGCAAATTAGACACCATATTAAAAAGCAGAGACATTACTTTGCCAACAAAGGTCCATCTAGTCAAGGCTATAGTTTTTAGTAGTCATGTATGGATGTGAGAGTTGGACTACAAAGAAAGCTGAGTGCTGAATAATTGATGCTTTTGAACTGTGGTGTTGGAGAAGACTCTTGAGAGTCCCTTGGACTGCAAGGAGATCCAACCAGTCCATCCTAAAGATCAGTCCTGAGTGTTCACTGGAAGGACTGATGTTGAAGCTGAAACTCCAATACTTTGGCCACCTGATGTGAAGAGCTGACTCATTTGAAAAGACCCTGATTTGGGGAAAGATTGAGGGCAGGAGGAGAAGGGGATGACAGAGGATGAGATGGTTGGATGGCATCAGCGACTCGATGGGTTTGGGTAGACTCATGTGATGGACAGGGAGGCCTGGCGTGCTGCAGTCCATGGGGTCACAATGAGTTGGACATGACTGAGTGACTGAACTGAACTGAACTGATTTATTTATTTTAACTGGAGGATAAGTATAATACTGTGATGGTTTTTGCCACATGTCAGTAGAAAACAGCCCCAGGTACACATGTGCCCCCCATCCTGAGCCCCCTCCCACCTTCCTCCCCACCCTCTCCCTCTAGGTTGTCCCAGAGCACTGCCTTCCGGCGTCCTGCGTCATTCGTTGAACTCACACTGGTCATGTATTTTACACACAGCAATGTACATGTTTCAGTGCTATTCTCTCAAATCATCCCTCCCTTGCCTTTTCCCACTGAGTCCAAAAGTCTGTTCTTTACGTCTGTGTCTCCTTTGCTGCCCTGCACATAGGATGGTCCGTGCTGTCTTCCTAAACTCCGCATATGTGCATTAATATATAGTATTTGTCTTTCTCTTTCTAACTTACTTCAGAAAGAAATAGGCTTTATTTTCTAAGATGTGGTACCTATACACAATGGAATATTGATAGATATTATGATATCTATATGATATTATGATATCTATATGATATTATGATAAGATAGAGATTACATCTAATGTGTGAATGGAATATTTTATATATATATATATATATATATATATATATATATATATATAAAATATATACAGGCTTTGTTTTCTAACCCTACCCCTAGCCCTAGCCTTTGTTTTCTAAGATGTAGTACATATATACAGTTCAGGATGACTCAGCCATAAAAAAGGAATGAGAAAATGGCATTTTCTGCAACATGGTTGGAGTTAGACACTGTCCTGAGTGAAGTAAGTCAGAGAAAGACAAATGTTGTGTGATATCACTCATATGGAATCTGAAAAAATGATACAAATGAGCTTAAACTAAACACTGAGTCACAGACTTTGAAAACCATCCCCCCTACTTCCTTCCATGCATGGAACAGATTCCAGTGGGAATATTTTATCATTAAATAATTAACCTACACTTAGTATAATCATGTTAGCAAATAAGAACATCTCTGACAAAAGTTAAAACATCATTTGTGATCTCATTGTCTACAAACTGTTGGTAAATATTTAGTGGCAACAACAAAAGGAAATATCTGCCAAGTCCTCTTCTTGTGCTTTTCGTATCTTTATATATAATTGTGTTTGTCCAAATGGAATCATGTTTTACATATTTGGCGATTTGCCTTTTCCTATGGGCTTCCCTGGTGGCTCAGATGGTAAAGAATCTGCCCGAAGTGCGGGAGACCTGGGTTCAATCCTTGTGTTGGGAGGATCCCCTGGTGGAGGGCGTGGCAACCTGCTGCGGTGTTCTTGCCTAGAGAACTCCTTTTCCTAGTGTACCAGTCTATAGGAAATAGCTTACAGTCTCTTCTGTTCTTTTATTTGAAGATAAAATTATGCAGTAGCTCTAAAAATACTACTCAACCTGACTTACAAATAATCTAATTAATAATAAGGTATCCTAACACTCTTAGTTCTCATCTGTATCATTTAAAGAGACCTGACTCATACATCAGCGACCTTCCTCAGCGATCAATGCAAAGAAATAGAGGAGAACAACAGAATGGGAAAGACTAGAGATTTCTTCAAAAAAATTCGAGACATCAAGGGAACATTTCATGCAAAGATGGGCTCAATAAAGGACAGAAATGGTCTGGACCTAACAGAAGCAGAAGATATTAAGAAGAGGTGGCAAGAATACACAGAAGAACTATACAAAAAAGATCTTCACGACCCAGATAATCACGATGGTGTGATCACTCACCTAGAGCCAGACATCCTGGAATGTGAAGTCAAGTGGGCCTTACTTGACTTCACTACGAACAAAGCTAGTGTAGGTGATGGAATACCAGTGGAGCTACTTCAAATCCTGAAAGATGATGCTGTGAAAGTGCTGCACTCATTATGCCAGCAAATTTGGAAAACTCAGCAGTGGCCACAGAATTGGAAAAGGTCAGTTTTCATTCCAATCCCAAAGAAAGGCAGTGGCAAAGAATGCTCAAACTATTGCACAATTGTACTCATCTCACGTGCTGGTAAAGTGTCGGGGGCCAGCGTGAGGAACTCCGCCCATGGCGAAGGTCATGAGGAAGGAGGCTTGGCATACGCAAAGGCGTGATCAAGCCTCAGGAAACCCCCTGTTCCCGAGCATCTACCCCAAAACCAGAGTCTGTTTTATGCTCTCACCTACACCTCTGACTTTACGGGGGGCTCTCCCCCGTCACCATTTCTCTCAGAGAAGAAGTTAACTTGCAGCTCCAAGGCAATAAAAATTCCTGGGCGTGACAAGAATGTTTCAGCTTACGGACTCCTCTGAAGGTTATCTAGCCCACCTGTATAGGTTCGTCCGGCCACATGTGATTGTTTACAACCTCCCAATCTGAGAGGCATGAGATGTTTTAGACTTAACTAAAGGCAAATTCTTTTGGGGAGTTGGAAATTATTAGTATAGTGGGTTGGTTAGGAATTATATTGGTGAAGGGTTTTTCATTTGTTGTGTCAATAATTGCTGCTAATTCCCTGCTCTGGGTGGGACAAGGATGTCTCAGGTCAAACCTCTCTGCTGACAGACTAGCTTGTGTGACAGGATTATCCATACCCCTGCCACTATGCACATGATTGTTTACTACCTCTTAACCATAAACAGCACAGAGAGTTTTGGAGTATTTTGAGAGTCTTAATTAGCATAGGGCTTCTTCTTCTTGTTGAGTCAATGATTGCCGTCAGGCCTCCATATCCTTAGGCACCTGGGAATATATTAATCAATGTATTTGGAATATAGAAAAGGAAATATAGTAGTTTTTGATGTTAGCAATACTAGACTTTTTGAGTTAATGAATTTTCTCTTTTGTAATAGATCACTGTGCTTTGTTATAAATCACTGTGTCCTTGCTATGTATAAATCACTGTGTCCTTGCTATGTAAAAAACTTTATCACTATCTTAAGACTAGATCTTAAGGGGAGCATTGGTGAAAGGATTTTCATTTGTTGAGCTGATGTTTGCTGCTAAGTCTCCATATTCCCTGCCCTTATAATGAATATAACGAACATATAGGAGAAATAAGTATTAACCTTTAAGCATACAGGAGAAATAAGTATTAACCTTGAAGATTAATCATGCTAACCTTGGGATAAATAAATTCCTTTCTTGATTGTAACTCACTACACCCTCATCCTATAGGAATGTAACTTTATTTGGAGGGTGGTGCCTGGTTTAAGAAAAAACACCCTTGGAGAAAATAAGTTTTCGGTTATCAGAAAGAAAGGATCATAAAATCCCTAAGACCTTTTTATGTGAAGCACCTGATTTTGATAAAGGTCAGCACTGCTGACCCCCGCATGACTCTGTATTCATCCCTATGTGTAACAAAAGGTATATAAGCAAACCCCAAAATAAAGAAATCGGATCAGTTTCCGGAAAGAGTGATTCCCCCATGTCATTTCTTTCTTGCTCCCTGTTTTTCAGGCTGAATTCCTATCTGGAGCATGGATACTATTCCACGTAGACCAAGTTATTCAGCCTCTTTTTCTCCACTAATCTTCCTACCACACTATCCGTTTCTAATCTCTCTATATATCTGTAATTAAATATGTATTTTTCCAAGGACGCTGATGCCATCTCCACCTTTGAATTCCCTGGATCCACCGGGGCTGGACCCTGGCAGTAAAGTAATGCTCAAAATTCTCCAAGCCCGGCTTCAGCAATACGTGAACCGTGAACTTCCAGATGTTCAAGCTGGTTTTAGAAAAGGCAGAGGAACCAGAGATCAAATGACCAACATCCGCTGGATCATGGAAAAAGCAAGAGAGTTCCAGAAAAACATCTATCTCTGCTTTATTGACTATGCCAAAGCCTTTGACTGTGTGGATCACAATAAACTGTGGAAAATTCTGGAAGAGATGGGAATACCAGACCACCTGACCTGTCTCTTGAGAAGCCTGTATGCAGGTCAGGAAGCAACAGTTAGAACTGGACATGGAACAACAGACTGGTTCCAAATAGGAAAAGGACTACATCAAGGCTGTATATTATCACCCTGCTTATTGAACTTATATGCAGAGTAAATCATGAGAAACGCTGGGCTGGAAGAAGCACAAGCTGGAATCAAGATTGCCGGGAGAAATATCAATAACATCAGATATGCAGCTGACACCACCCTTATGGCAGAAAGTGAAGAGGAACTAAAAAGCCTCTTGATGAAAGTGAAAGAGGAGAGTGGAAAAGTTGGCTTAAAGCTCAACATTCAGAAAACGAAAATCATGGCATCCGGTCCCATCACTTCATGGCAAATAGATGGGGAAACATTGGAAACAGTGTCAGATTTTATTTTGGGGGGCTCAAAAATCACTGCAGATGGTGACTGCAGCCATGAAATTAAAAGATGCTTACTCCTTGGAAGAAAAGTTATGACTAACCTAGATAGTATATTCAAAAGCAGAGACATTACTTTGCCACCAAAGTCCATCTAGCCAAGGCTATGGTTTTTCCAGTAGTCATGTATGGATGTGAGAGTTGGACTGTGAAGAAGGCTGAGCGCCAAAGAATTGATGCTTTTGAACTGTGGTGTTGGAGAAGACTCTTGAGAGTCCCTTGGACTGCAAGGAAATACAACCAGTCCATTCTGAAGATCAGCTCTGGGATTTCTTTGGAGGGAATGATGCTGAATCTGAAACTCCAGTACTTTGGCCACCTCATGTAAAGAGTTGACTCATTGGAAAAGACTCTGATGCTGGGAGGGATTGGGGGCAGGAGGAGAAGTGGGAGACAGAGGATGAGATGGCTGGATGGTATCACTGACTCGATGGACGTGAGTCTGAGTGAACTTCAGGAGTTGGTGATGGACAAGGAGGCCTGGCGTGCTGCGATTCATGGGGTTGCAAAGAGTCAGACACGACTGAGAGACTGAACTGAACTGAACTGACTCATACATGTGTGCTGAGTCATGTCCACCTCTGTGATCCTATGGGCTGTAGCCCACCAGGTTCTTCTCTCCATGGGATTTCCCAGGCAAGTATACTCGAGTGGGTTGCCATTTCCTTCTTCATAGAATTTTTCTGACCTGGGGATCGAATCTACATCTCTTGTGTCTCCTGCATTGGCAGGCAGGTTCTTTACCACTAGCGCCACCTGGGAAGCCCAAAGAGACCTGAAATCCACATCCCAAACAGAACAAAGTATGGGTTTGCAGATCCTGGTGTTCTGAGGTGAAGGAGGCCTCTGTACCTCTTGCTCTCTGCCTGCCTACTCTGCAGTTTAAACAGTGTCTTTATGGTCTCTATTTGCTTTGAGGTTATCAACAAGGCTGTAGCAGGCAAGGCAAGTGTTCCTTGTTCTACATTACATATGAAAATGATGACTCAATATTTGTATTACATCCTTGGCTTAATAATTGGCAAACAAGAATAATAGTGTTCTGACGTTAAACCCAGATCTTTCCGTGTATATCTTACTTCTCATTCCTCTTCTCTTTTTCTTTAAACTCTTTGTTCTTATATTAAAAAAATTAATGCTGCTTTCATATTTGTTTGTGTCTCTTTTAAAAAGATTAAAAAAACCCTAGTGCCCATTACATAGTATAGAGGGAATAAAAGATATCATAACTTCAAATTTTTAAAGGTTAATTGGGAAGCAAATTCAATATAGCATCCATAGCTCAAACTAAAGGAACATGTGGAGTCCTGAATTTCAATCTTAAGATAGAGATTATGTTGCAGTTAATGAGTGAAGAATTGAATTTCATGGATTTATTATAACAGTTTCTACAAAACGAGGCTACTCCTAGATGAATGGTGATTTCAGCCACTCTACACTAATTTTATATTTTTAGAGGTTGGTAACCAGCAGTCTCGGGAGCAACCCTACGTCCAAGGAGTAGTGGCTGCATGGGTGCAGGAGGGCTGAGAGGAGCTACTCCACTTTCAAGGTCAGGAGGGGTAGCGGTGAGGAGATACCCCTCGTCCAAAGTAAGGAGCAGCGGCTGCACTATGCTGGAGCAGCCGTGAAGAGATACCCCATGTCCAAGGTAAGAGAAACCCAAGTAAGACGGCAGGTGTTTCAAGAGGGAATCAGAGGGCAGACACACTGAAACCATAATCACAGAAAGCTAGTCAATCTAATCACACTAGGACCACAGCCTTGTCTAACTCAATGAAACTAAGCCATGCCCGCAGGGCCACCCAAGACTGGCGAGTCATGGTGGAGAGGCCTGACAGAATGTGGTCCACTGGAGAAGGGAATAGCAAACCACTTTAGTATTCTTGCCTTGAGAACCCCATGAACAGTAGGAAAACGCAAAATGATAGGATACCAAAGGAGGAACTCCCCAGGTCAGTAGGTGCCCAATATGCTACTGGAGATCAGTGGAGAAATAACTCCAGAAAGAATGAAGGGTTGGAGCCAAAGCAAAAACAATACCCAGCTGTGGATGTGACTGGTGATAGAAGCAAGATCCAATGCTGTAAAGAGCAATATTGCATAGGAACCTGGAATGTCAGGTCCATGAATCAAGGCAAATTGAAAGCGGTCAAACAAGACATGGCAAGAGTGAATGTCAACATTCTAGGAATCAGTGAACTAAAGTGGATTGGAATGGGTGGATTTAACTCAGATGACCATTATATCTACTACTGTGGGCAGGAATCCCTTAGAAGAATTGGAATAGCCATCATGGTCAACAAAAGAGTCCAAAATGCAGTACTTGGATGCAATCTCAAAAACGACAAAATGATCTCTGTTCGTTTCCAAGGCAAACCATTCAATACCACGGTAATCCAAGCCTATGCCCCAACCAGTAATGCTGAAGAAGCTGAAGTTGAATGGTTCTGTGAAGACCTACAAGACCTTATAGAACTAACACCCTAAAAATATGTCCTTTTCATTATAGGGGACAAGAATGCAAAAGTAGGAAGTCAAGAAACACCTGGAATAACAGGCAAATTTGGCCTTGGAGTACGAATGAAGCAGGACAAAGGCTAATAGAGTTTTGCCAAGAGAATGCACTGGTCATAGCAAACACTCTGTTGCAACAACACAAGAGAAGGCTCTACACATGGGCATCACCAGATGGTCAACACCAAAATCAGATTGATTATATTCTTTGCAGCCAAAGATGGAGAAGCTCTATACAGTCAACAAAAACAAGACCAGGAGCTGACTGTTGCTCAGGTCATGAACTCCTTATTGCTAAATTCGGACTTAAATTGAAGAAAGTAGGGAAAACCACTAGACCATTCAAGTATGACCTAAATCAATTCCGTTATGATTATACAGTGGAAGTGAGAAATAGATTTAAGGGACTAGATCTGATAGACAGAGTGCCTGATGAACTATGGAATGAGGTTCATGACACTGTACAGAGACAGGGATGAAGACCATCCCCAAGAAAAAAAAAGCAAAAAAGTAAAATGGCTGTCTGGGGAGACCTTCAAATAGCTGTGAAAAGAAGAGAAGTGAAAAGCAAAGGAGAAAAGGAAAGATATAAGCATCTGAATGCAGAGTTTCAAAGAATAACAAGAAGAGATAAGAAAGCCTTCCTCAGCGATCAATGCAAATAAATAGAGGCAAACAACAGAATGAGAAAGACTAGAGATTTCTTCAAGAAAATTCAAGACACCAAGGGAACATTTCATGCAAAGATGGGCTCCATAAAGGACAAAAATGGTATGGACCTAATAGAAGCAGAAGATATTAAGAGGTAGCAAGAATACACAGGAGAACTGTACAAAAAAGATCTTCACGACCCAGATAATCATGGTGGTGTGATCACTCACCTAGAGCCAGACATCCTGGAATGTGAAGTCAAATGGGCCTTACTTGACTTCACTATGAACAAAGCTAGAGGAGGTGATGGAATTCCAGTGGAGCTATTTCAAATCCTGAAAGATGAGGCTGTGAAAGTGCTGCACTCAATATGCCAGCAAATTTGGAAAATTCAGCAGTGGCCACAGGATTGGAAAAGGTCAGTTTTCATTCCAATGCCAAAGAGAGGCAATGCCAAAGAATGCTCAGACTATCACACCATTGCACTCATCTCACATGCTAGTGAAGTAATGCTCAAAATTCTCTAAGCCAGGCTTCAGCAATATGTGAACTGTGAACTTCCAGATTTTCAAGCTGGTTTTAGAAAAAGCAGAGGAACCAGAGATCAAATTGCCAACATCCGCTGGATCATGGAAAAAGCAAGAGAATTCCAGAAAAACATCTATCTCTGCTTTCTTGACTATGCCAAAGCCTTTGACTGTATGGATCACAATAAACTGTGGAAAATTCTGAGAGAGATGGGAATACCAGACCACCTGACCTGCTTCTTGAGAAACCTATATGCAGGTCAGGAAGCAACCGTTAGAATTGGATATGGAACTACAGACTGGTTCCAAATAGGAAAAGGAGTACGTCAAGGCTGTATATTGTCACCCTGCTTATTTAACTTATATGCAGAGTACATCACGAGAAACGCTGGGCTGGAAGAAGCACAAGCTGGAATCAAGATTGCCAGGAGAAATATCAATAACCTCAGATATGCAGATGACTCCAGCCTTATGGCAGAAAGTGAAGAGGAACTAAAAAGCCTCTTGATGAAAGTGAAAGAGGAGAGTGGAAAAGTTGGCTTAAAGCTCAACATTCAGAAAACGAAAATCATGGCATCCGGTCCCATCACTTCATGGCAAATAGATGGGGAAACAGTGGAAACAGTGTCAGACTTTATATTTTTGGTCTCCAAAATCACTGCAAATGGTGATTGCAGCCATGAAATTAAAAGATGCTTACTCCTTGGAAAGAAAGTTATGACCAACCTAGATAGCATATTCTGAAGCAGAGACATTACTTTGCTGACTAAGGTCTGTCTAGTCAAGGCTATGTTTTTTCCAGTAGTTATTTATGGATGTGAGAGTTGGACTGTGAAGAAAGCTGAGCGCCAAAGAATTGATGCTTTTGAACCGTGGTGTTGGAGAAGACTGTTGAGAGTCCCTCGGACTGCAAGGAGATCCAACCAGTCCATCCTAAAGGAGATCAGTCCTAGGTGTTCTTTGAAGGAATGATGCTAAAGCTGAAACTCTAATACTTGGCCATCTCATGCGAAGAGCTGACTCACTGGAAAAGACTCTGATGCTGGGAGGGATTGGGGGCAGGAGTAGAAGGGGATGACAGAGGATGAGATCGCTTGATGGAATCACCAACCCGATGGACATGGGTTTGGGTGGACTCGGGAGTTGTTGATGTACAGGGAGGCCTGGCGTGCTGCGATTCATGGAGTTGCAGAGAGTCGGACACGACTGAGTGACTGAATTGAAATGAACTGTACCAGCAGTCTCAAAGCACAGTAATCTGTTTCACAAATAGAAACAGGCTCCTGGTGATTAGAAATTTTTTACCTTTGTAACAGAGATCAGTGATAACTTTATCTGGTTAACTGCCTGTTCTTGACACGTTAATGAGAAAAAGAGTGGCTTTTCTGGGATACCATTTTACTTCCTTTTAAACCCTGAAAGACTGTTGTGGAAAAAGAATCATGATACTCTTTTCCCACCAGATTTTACCTTTATATTAATGCTTGATTCTAGCTTGGTTGACATTTTTTTTTATTTTTTCTTAGTTAATATTAACTAAAGCAAGAGAATATGGTTTGTAAAGAATTCTCAGCTAAATAAAATACTGGATGGATAATCTGTAAATAAGTTGTTTAGCTATAAAATAAAGGAAATTTATATTTCTTTATTAAGGAAAATTTGAGGCAAAGATTTTAGGATTTCATAATAATTTCGATAGATACAACATATGACTAACACATTTTACACAGTTAAAGTAATGGCCAGTTTAGGGCAATTTTTGCTTTGAATTATTTTTAATAAATATCCTGCAAAGCAGTTCTGCTTCATTCTGTGAATGAAGATGTATACATCTAAAACAAAGGAAAACAAACAAACCCACAAAACACAAAAGCAGAGAATATTAGTGAAGATAAAGTATGGAGTCATAGTAAAGGTGGAAGCCATTCATTACTACAAGATTTCTTTGTAGACATTAGCTGTGCCTCTGCCGTCATTGCACCGAAGATGAAGAAGACAAAAGGACCGCTTGGTACCTCTCTGGTTTCATATCAGTTGGTTCACAGGTCTCTACTTCCTTAATGAAAGGCATGATGATGTCATAGTAAGGGATCAGGAAGACATTAGTTAACTTTACGGTTAGATAAAGTACTTTTAAATTGTGTAAAAAAGTAAGAGCATTCCAGAAAAACATCTACTTCTGCTTTATTGATTACACCAAAGCCTTTGACTGTGTTGATCACAACAAACTGTGGAAAATTGTTCAAGAGATGGAAATACCAGACCACCTTACCTGCATCCTGAAAAATCTGTATGTAGGTCAAGAAGCAACAGTTAGAACTGTACTTGGAACAACAGACTAGTTCCAAATCAGGAAAGGAGTATGTCAAGGCTGTATATTGTCACACTGCTTATTTAACTTATATGAGAAATGCTGGGCTGGATGAAGCAAAACTGGAATCAAGATTGCCAGGAAAAATATCGATAACCTCAGATACACAAATGACACCACCCTTGTGGCAGAAAGCAAAAAAGAACTAAAGAGCCTCTTGATGAAAGCGGAAGATGAGAGTGAAAAGATTGGCTTAAAACTTAACATTCAGAAAACTAAGCTCATGGCATCTGGTCCCATCACTTCATAGCAAATAGATGGGAAAACAATGGAAACAGTGAGCGATTTTATTTTGGGGGGCTCCAAAATCACTGCAGATGGTGACTTCAGCCATGAAATTAAAAGACGACTGCTCCTTGGAAGAAAAGCTTTGACAAACCTAGATAGCATATTGAAAAGCAGAGACATTTCTTTGCTGACAAAGGTCCATCTAGTCAAAGCTATGGTTTTTCCAGTAGTCATGTATGCATGTGAGAGTTGGACTACAAAGAAAGCTGAGTGCTGAAGAATTGATGCTTCTGAACTGTGGTGTTGAAGAAGACTCTTGAGAGTCCCTTGGACTGCAAGGAGATCCAACCAGTCCATCCTAAAGGAAATCAGTCTTGAATATTTATTGGAAAGACTGATGCTGAAGCTGAAAACTCTAATACTTTGGCCATCTGATGCAATGAACTGACAGTGGAAAAGACTTTGATCCTGGGAAAGATTGAAGATAGGAGGAGAAAGGGATGACAGAGGATGAGATGGTTGGATGGCATCACTGACTTGACGGACATGAGTTTGAGCAAGCTCCGGGAGTTGGTGATGGACAGGGAAGTCTGATATGCTGCAGTCCATGAGGTCACAAAGAGTTGGACATAACTGAGCAACTGAATTGAACTGAACTGAACTAAATTGTTTTAAGTATTTAAAGGTAATTTTTAATTTCTCAAGAATACCTGGTTTAATTGGATTAAAATAGTGTTATGCTTTTAATTGAAAAAATTGATCAATGTTCTGATAAATAGCAATCAATATAATGATCTCATTGTGAAGAAAAGATCTCAGAACTCTCAAATGTTTAGGAAGGAAAAGATAATTCAGAATCTAATTTTATGGTAAATTTGCTCCTATTTTTAATCTTCATAGTAACCTGTCAGCCAAGTGTCAAACCCCACAGTGATACTAGGATCTATTCAGAAAATGACAGCCACCTGCTCCAATGGGGGATCCAGTTTTATTTTATTTTTCAAAATAATACTCAATTGGTCACTTTTACACTTTAAAGTGTTGGTAATGCACCTACAGTTTTCCTAATAGATACTTAAGTACAGTGTTCTTTTTTGCTATAAATTGCATTTAGCATGTTTTTATGTTACTTTTCTTACTTTAAAAATGTAAAAGCTACAGAAATGTAAGTGTTAGAGCAGTACTAGTATTAAGGTAATTTGAAAAACTTGAGAACATGTGTTGAGGAGACTAAAATCCATTAACATTCATGTGATGTCTTATATTACAGGAAAGATTTCTGCCACATAAATATGGGTGTGCTGGATAGGAGTCTGTGGTGTGGGCTGCACCACAGAAGGCATATATTAATCTTTCTGGAAAGTGAAATTTGGTAGAGATAGATACTCATTTGATAGACAAACCATAGGGAAAATGTGGCAAACAGTCAAGATGTTTGTATAACACTAATAGTGGGATTTGGGGCTTCTCTGGTGGCTCACTGGTAAAGGACCTGCCTGTCATTGTAGGAGATTAAAGTACAATGCCTGGGTCTGAAAGATCCCTTGGAGAAGGAGCTGGAAATCCACTCCAGTATTCTTGTCTGGGGAATCCCATGGACAGAGGAGCCTGGCGGGCTATAGTCCACAGGCTCACAAAGAGTCAGACACAACTTAGCAATTAAAGAACAGCAACATAATTGCAGGATTTTAACACTGGTCGCTTTATTGTGCCCTTTTCACTGAGGCTGTGATTTTCTGGCAATGCAGTGGCCACCATTAGCACCCACACTGCAGAGTGAAGTGGAGCACCTGTCTGGGGCGGCAGAGAAGGTTCTAGATGCCCATTTTGTAACTCAGCCACTCAGCAACCTAGGAGAGGGGAAGAGTGAGAACATGTGTTGAGGAGACTAACACATTTAGAGATGGGATTAGAGGTGGGATTACTTGGTTGGAGGTGACAGTGTCCTGAGACCCTCTGCGTTGCCATGGGAACCAAGGTGAAGGGTTCCAGGGTTGGGGTGTCTTTACCAAGGGAGCCACTACAGAACTTGAACGTGATCATGGAGTCCTGACTACACAGCGACTCACACTGGACAAAGCCTAAAGCTGAGACTGCCCAGCTGCCCGAGGTGGGGAGGGCGGCTTTCCTGGGACTGCCAGCCTCAAGTGTTTATTCCATCCGGAGTTGGAGGGGAGGTAGGCGTGAGTGCGTTTACCACCAGCCAAGTGAGGGCCACAAAGCAGGTGCGTTAATTCCGAGTTAATCTGAAGGGCTCTGGCGCCATGTCTTCCTTCAGGGGGTAACAGGAACTTTGAAAGCAGACAGATACACAAACCTACCACAGTGGCCCCAGAGGCATCCTCTGTGGCCACAGGGCATCTTGACTGCACGTTACTTCAACACCCTTGATCCACACACTATGGAGCTTATATAGACGCTGTGTTCACCTGAGTTATTTTGAAGAATGAGGTATCATGTCAATCAGAGGTAGTTGCTTTTTTATTGAAGTATATAGTTGATTTACAATGTTGTGTTTCAGTTGTATAGCAAAGTAATTCATTTATACGTACACATATATCTTTTTCTTTTTTTAAGATTCCTTCCCCTTATCAGTGCAGTTCAGTTCAGTCACTCAGTCATGTCTGACTCTTTGCAACCCCATGAATTGCAGCACGCCAGGCCTCCCTGTTCATCACCAACTCCCAGAGTTTACTCAAACTCATGTCCACTGAGTTGGTGATGCCATCTAACCATCTCATCTCGGCCGTCTCCGTCTCCACCCACCTTCAATCTTTCCCAGCATCAGAGTCTTTTCCAATGAGTCAACTCTTCACATGAGGTGGCCAAGCATTAGAGTTTCAGCTTTAGCATCATTCCTTCCAAAGAACCCCCAGGACTGATCTCTTTTAGGATGGACTGGTTGGATCTCCTTGCAGTCCAAGGGACTCTCAAGAGTCTTGTCCCAACACCACAATTCAAAAGCATCAATTCTTCAGTGCTCAGCTTTCTTCACAGTCCAACTCTCGCATCCATACATGACTACTGGAAAAACCATAGTCTTGACTAGACGAACCTTTGTTGACAATGTAATGTCTCTGCTTTTTAATATGCTATCTAGGTTGGTCATAACTTTTCTTCCAAGGAGCAATTGTCTTTTAATTTCATGGCTGCAGTCACCATCTGCAGTGATTTTGGAGCCCCCCAAAATAAAGTCTCTCACTGTTTCCACTGTTTCCCCATCGATTTGCCATGAAGTGACGGGACGAGATGCCATGATCTTCATTTTCTGAATGTTGAGCTTTAAGCCAACTTTTTCACTCTCCTCTTTCACTTTCATCAAGAGGCTCTTTAATTCTTCTTTGCTCTCTGCCATAAGGGTATTGTTATCTGCATATCTGAGGCTATTGATATTTCTCCCAGCAATTTTGATTCCAGCTTGTGCTTCATCCAGCCCAGCATTTCTCATGATGTACTCTGCATCATAGGTTAACATCATCATAAGTTAAATAAACAGGGTGACAATGTGCAGCCTTGATAAACTCCTTTCCCAATTTGGAAGCAGTCTGTTGTTCCATGTCCAATTCTAACTATTGCTTCCTGACTTTCATGTAGATTTCTCAAGAGGCAGGTCATGTGGTCTGGCATTCCCATCTCTTGAAGAATTTTCCATGGTTTGTTGTGATCCACACAGTCAAAGGCTTTGGCATAGCCAATAAAGCATAAGTAGATGTTTTTCTGGAACTCTCTTGCATTTTTGATGATCCAAAGGAATTTGCCAATTTGATCTCTGATTCCTCTGCCTTTTCTAAAACCAGCTTAAACATCTGGAAGTTCACAGTTCACATACTGTTGAAGCCTGGCTTGGAGAATTTTAAGCATTACTTTACTAGCTTGTGAGATGAGTGCATTTGTGCAATAGTTTGAGCATTCTTTGGCATTGTCTTTCCTTGGGATTGGAATGAAAACTCACCTTTCCCAGTGCTGTGGCCACTGCTGAGTTTTCCAAATTTGCTGGCATATTGAGTGCAGCACTTTCACAGCATCATCTTTCAGGATTTGAAATAGCTCCACTGAAATTCCATCACCTCCACTAGCTTTGTTCATAATGCTTCCTAAGGCCCACTTGAGTTCACATTCCAGGATGTCTGGCTCTAGGTGAGTTATCACATCATCGTGATAATCTAGGTTGTGAAGATGTTTTTTGTACAGTGCTTCTGTGTATTCTTGCCACCTCTTCTTCATATCTTCTTCTGTTAGGTCCATACCATTTCTGTCCTTTATTGAGCCCATCTTTTCATGAAATGTTCCCTTGGTATCTCGAATTTTCTTGAAGAGATCTCTAGTCTTTCCCATTCTATTGTTTTCCTCTAATTCTTTGTATTGATCACTGAGAAGGCTTTCTTATCTCTCCTTGATATTCTTTGGAACTCTGCTTTCAAATGAGTGTATCTTTCCTTTTCTCCTTTCCTTTATAGGTTATTACAAATTATTGAGTGTAGTTGCTTGTGCTATACAGTAGCTTCTTGCTGGTTACCTATTTTATATGTAGTAGTGTCTGTATTTTAATCCCAATCTCCTAATTTATCCCTCCTTCCCCCTTTGCCCCCAGTAACCATAAGTTAGTTTTAATGTCTGTAAGTCTGTTTCTGTTTTGTCAATAAATTCATTTGTGTCTTTTTTTTTTTTTGCTCTTTATTTTTTACTTTACAATACTGTATTGGCTTTGCCATACATTGACATGAATCTGTCACAGGTGTACATGAGTTCCCAATCCTGAACCCCCCTCCCACTATCCTCCCCATATCATCTCTCTGGGTCATCCCAGTGCACCAGCCCCAAGCATCCTGTATCCTGTATCGAACCTAGACTGGTGATTCGTTTTTTTTTTTTTTTTTAAATTGGTGTCTTTATTTATTTATTTTTTGGGGGTGGGATGTTTGACATTTCTTTTTTTAAATTTTACTTTATTTTACTTTACAATACTGTATTGGTTTTGCCATACATTGACATGAATCCGCCACGGGTGTACACGTGTTCCCCATGCTGAACCCCACTCCCTCCTCCCTCCCCGTACCATCCCTCTGGGTTGTCTCAGTGCACCAGCCCCAAGCATCCAGTATCATGCATCGAACCTGGACTGGTGATTTGTTTCTTACATGATAGTATACATGTTTCAATGCCATTCTCCCAAATCATCCCACCCTCTCCCTCTCCCACAGAGTCCAAAAGTCTGTTCTATACATCTGTGTCTCTTTTGCTGTCTCGGATACAGGGTTATCATTACCATCTTTCTAAATTCCATATATATGTGTTAGTATACTGTATTGGTGTTTTTCTTTCTGGCTTACTTCACTCTGTATAATCAGCTCCAGTTTCATCCATCTCGTTAGAACTGATTCAAATGTATTCCTTTTAATGGCTGGATAATACTCCATTGTGTATATGTACCACAGCTTTCTTATCCATTTATCTGCTGATGGACATCTAGGTTGTTTCCATGTCCTGGCTATTATAAACAGTGCCACGATGAACATTGGGGTACATGTGTCTCTTTCAATTCTGGTTTCCTTGGTGTGTATGCCCAGCAGTGGGGTTGCTGGGTCATATGGTAGTTCTACTTGCAATTTTTAAAGTAATCTCCACACTGTTCTCCATAGTGGCTGTACTAGTTTGCATTCCCACCAACAGTGTAAGAGGGTTCCCTTTTCTCCACACCCTCTCCAGCATTATTGCTTGCAGATTTTTGGATCACAGCCATTCTGACTGGTGTGAAGTGGTACCTCATTGTGGTTTTGATTTGCATTTCTCTAATAATGAGTGATGTTGAGCGTCTTTTCATGTGTTTGTTAGCCATCCGTATGTCTTCTTTGGAGAAATGTCTATTTAGTTCTTTGGCCCATTTTTTGATTGGGTCATTTATTTTTCTGGAATTGAGCTGCATAAATTGCTTGTATATTTTTGAGATTAGTTGTTTGTCAGCTGCTTCATTTGCTGTTATTTTCTCCCATTCCAAAGGCTGTGTTTTCACCTTGCTTGTAGTTTCCTTTGTTGTGCAGAAGCTTTTAATTTTAATTAGATCCCATTCATTTATTTTTGCTTTTATTTCCAGTATTCTGGGAGGTGGATCATAGAGGATCCTGCTGTGATGTATGTCAGAGAGTGTTTTGCCTATGTTCTCCCCTAGGAGTTTAAGAGTTTCTGGTCTTACATTTAGATCTTTAATCTATTTTGAGTTTATTTTTGTGTATGGTGTTATAAAGTGTTCTAGTTTCACTCTTTTACAAGTGGTTGACCAGTTTTCCCAGCACCACTTGTTAAAGAGATTGTTTTAGATTACGCATATTTGTGATACCATATATTATTTGTCTTTCTCTGTCTGACTTAGTGTGATAATCTCTGGGTCCACCCATGTTTCAGCAAATAGCATTACTTTATTCTTTTTACAGCTGAGTAATATTCCATTGTTTATATGTACCATATCCCGTTTATCCATTCATCTGTT
This sequence comes from Ovis aries, assembly GCF_016772045.2. Lineage (NCBI taxonomy): Eukaryota > Metazoa > Chordata > Mammalia > Artiodactyla > Bovidae > Ovis > Ovis aries. The sequence goes on from NC_056055.1 coordinate 112,547,441, forward strand.
GATGAACGGTTAGGTTGTTTCCATGTCTTTTCTGTTGCAAATAGTGCTGCTCTGAACACTGGGGGTGTATCCTATTCCTCATTATAACCATTAGCTTCAACCTGTAACTCCACTTAGGTTTTCATTATTCTTCTGAGAGTTTCATGGGACTCTACCATTTTCAAGAATCAACTTTATATAAAATTAGAAATGTTAACTTTGTTGAGATGTAAAATGAAAACTGTAAGTCTTATAGGTAACCACAGATAAATTTGTAGTACTTTCCATTTTTTATCTCAGAAATTAATAATAAAAGCTTTAAAATATTGTTGATCTGTAATTGTTTCTAATGTGTAACATTAACAAGTTTATCACTGAGCCTAACAGTTTTCAAGACTTCATGGAATTTTTCTGATCAAAATTAGGCAGGAAGAACAAAGTTGACTATCTCCTCAGTTTCTTTCTGTTATTAAAGGAACACTTATAGCATTAAATGCAGATGTTAGAAAAAATATCAAATTAAAAATTTAAGATTTCATGATAAAAAACAGGAAAGATAGTGGAAGATTACACTAAAATTAACAGAAGGTAGGAAATGATAAAGACAAAGTAGAAATCAATAACAGAGAAGGCAGTGGCACCCCACTCCAGTACTCTTGCCTGGAAAATCCATGGACAGAGGAGCCTGGTAGGCTGCAGTTCATGGGGTCGCTAAGAGTCAGACATGACTGAGCGACTTCATTTTCACTTTTTACTTTCATGCATTAGAGAAGGAAATGGCAATCCCCTCCAGTGTTCTTGCATGGAGAATCCCAGGGGCGGGGAAGCCTGGTGGGCTGCAGTCTATGGGGTCGCACAGAGTCAGACACGACTGAAGCGACTTAGCAGCAGCAGCAGCAGAAATCAATAAAACTGAAGAGAAAAATACATGAAAAAAATGAAATGCAAGAAAGGAATCATAAGCTTGTATTCTGAACAACAGTAGAATTGCTAAAACTCCAGCCAGGCTGACAAAAACAGAAAAAAATACAAACTATAAATATAAATATAGCTGAGACATCATTATGAAAAACGAATATTAAGAACAATTCCATGCCCATAAATATGATAATTTAAATTCCTTTTCCTTGGTAGAGAAAAGCTATCAAGCTTTACTCAAGAAAAACAAATAAGATGAATAGCCAGATCCTATTCACTTTCCCAGATTCATAGTTAGTATTGCATCCAGAGGAAGAACTTCAGGCACATAGTTTCACTGGAGATTTTTATCAATCATTCAAGGAATAAATAACAGCCAATTTCACAAATTCTCTTATAAGAAATAGAAGAGAACACTTTCTACCTCATTCTGTGGAGCCAGAATTGCACTAACCCCAAACCTAACCATTACAAGAAAAGAAAATTACAGAACAGTAACTTAGTAGGTGGTTGCAGCCGTGAAATTAAAAGACAATTGCTCCTCGGAAGAAAAGCTATGACAAACCTAGACAGTGTGTTAAAAAGAAGAGACATCATTTTGCCTACCAAGGTCAGTCTAGCCAAAGCTATAGTTTTTCCAGTAGTATGTGAGAGTTGGCCCATAAAGAAGGCTGAGTGCTGAAGAATTGATGCTTTTGAATGTGGTGTTGGAGGAGACTCTTGGGAATCCCTTGTACTGCAAGGAGATCCAACCAGTCAATCCTAAAGGAAGTCAACCTTGAATACTCATTGGAAGGACTGATGCGGAAGCTGAAGCTCCAATACTTTGACCACCTGATGTGAAGAACTGACACATTGGAAAAGACTCTGATGCTGGGAAAGACTGAAGGCAGGAGAAGGGGGTGGCAGAGGATTAAATGGTTGGATGGCATCACCTACTCAATGGACATGAGTTTGAGCAAACACTGGAGATAGTGAAGGACAAGGAAGCCTGGCATGCTGCAGAACATAGGGTCACAAAGAGTCAAACACGACTTAATGAGTGAACAACAACAACTCTTAGTAACATAGATGCAAAAGTGCCCAGTCTAAGAAAATCCAGTGCATCAATATGTAAAAACAATAAGTAGCATGACCAAATAAGGATTATTCCAAGGATGCAAGACTGATTTGATGTTCAAAAATCAGTTTATTTTATTACACCAGAAATCAAAGAAACTAAAACAGCTGAAACAGATTTGAAAAAGAAAAACATAATTAGAGGAATAATGCTGATTTTAAGAATTATTATGAAGTCACAGTATGAATGAGATTGTGATATTGGCTAATGTTCTAGAAAATAAGATGAATGAAACAGAATAGAGAATGAAGTAACAGATAAATAATCTTGAGTAAGATGTAAAAGCAGTTCAATGGAGAAAGAATAGTTTTCCCAAGAAATGGGCCTATAGAACGTGAACATCAATATGCTGAAAATTTAAGCTTGACTTATACCTCCCACCTTACACAAAAATTAACCCCCACTTTATCTTAGGCCTAAATAGACATGTTAAGTGTGTGAAATATCTGGAAGGAAATATAGAAGAAAATCTGCATGACTTTGGGTTAGTCAAGTTTTTAGTCACGACAACAAAAATGTAATCTATAAAGACAAAAAGATAAATTGAATTTTGTCAAAACTGAAAATTTTGTTCTGTGAAAAATGTTAAAAAATGAAGACAGGGAATTCCTTGGTTGTTCAGTGGTTAGGACTGCATGCTTCCATTGCTGGGAGCATGGGTTTGAAACCTGGTTGGGAACCTAAGATTCCACAAGCCATGTGGTTTGGTGAGGGGTTGGGGGGAAGGACAAGTAACAGAATGGGAGAAAATATTTGTAAATCATTCTCTCATGGGTCAGTGGTAAAGAAACTGCCAGCAATACAGGAGCCCTGGGTTCAATCCCTGGGTTGGCAAGATCCCCTGGAGAAGGGAATGGCAACCCAACTCCAGTGTTCTTGCCTGGAGAATCCCATGGACAGAGGAGCCTGGCAAGCTACAATCCATGGGGTCACAAGAGTCAACACAACTGAGTGACTAACACTTAAAGATACTAAGAGATAAGCAGACACATTTTCAATGACGGTATGGTAAATAAGTATATGAAAAACTATTGACATCATTTACGTTAAAAAGTTTGACATAAAGCTACAGTGAGATATTGCTGCATACATTGCTGGGTGGAAGGCAAAACTGTGGGCTGCTGAGGAATAACAACTGGGCAGTTTCTTATTAAGTTTAAACACAGTCTTATCATACAGCCTGATGATCTCAGTCCTAGATATTTGTCTAAAAGCAATGGAACCCCATGTTTATTCAAAAACCTTAATTTAAGTGTTCTTAGAAGCTTTATCGTAATTGCTAAAAGTTGAAAACAAGCCAGATGTCCTTCAAACTGAATAGATAACCAGACTGCAGAACACCCATTCAATACTGCTTTTCAGCCATAAAACGACAACCTCTGAGTCATTCAACAAATTGGATATATGTTAAATGCATTCTACTAAGTGAAAGAAGCAAAATCTAAAAGATTTTATAGTCTGTGATTCCATTTATGTGAAAATCTGGAAACTCTAGTTAGAGTGAGGGTAACTAGGTCAATGTTTGCCAGGGTTTGAGGGCTGGGGTCTTTGTTGACTCCTGACAGAAAGTGTGTATGGTGTTTGGGGTGATGGAAGTGTCTATAAGGAAATATATTGGATCAATAACTCGAATCTCTTACAACTGTATACTGCAAAGAACATATTTTACCACACATGAATTTAACAAAATGAGCTATGATGGAAAGGAACCTGACAGGGAACACAGATTGTAGCAAAGCTGTTTAAATTGCATGTGAACCTTGTAACCACAGTGAAGTGGATTGGGAGAAAGAAAGAGCCCTAAGTCACTTGGGAAAACAGTGTTTGACCAGAAACTGACATTCAGGGTGAAAGGAACCCAGACAGTGTCCTCTTCCTGGCAGCTTACCATGTGTTAAATGTCATGGACATGTGTTTGCATGGGTGTGTGCTCAGCTGCTCAGTCGTGTCCAACTCTTTGCAACCCATGGACTGCAGCCCTCCAAGCTTCTCTGTCCATGGCATCCTCCAGGCAAGAATACTAGAATGGGTTGCCATTTCCTTCTCCAGGGGACCTTCCTGACCCAGCGCTCAAACCTGCATCTCCTGAATTGGCTGGCAGATTGTCCTCCTCTGAGCCACCAGGGAAGTCTTCATGTACATGTGTGATAGAGCTAAAGAAATGAGCAGGTGCCTTTTAGATAGTTTCAGTTATAAATATGGAGGAGGTTGACATGTGGAGCCTGAATTAGATTGAATGTATCAATATGAAAACAGATGATGGATAGCTAGAGAGAGAAACCAGTCACCATAGGTAACTGTACTGTGAACCAGCTGTGTGGACAGGGAGGTGTCTGCAAAAGCCTGTTAGCATTCCTTCTGTCCCACTGTCTCTGCTGGCCCAGCTAACACATGTTTACCAAACATGTGCTTTTCCATCTCCACGTGAATTGCCTTTCCTTCTCTGAGGTACCAACCCCCTACCCCCAACATCCTCTTTATCTTTAGCTGAGATGTTGTTTAAGCTGAGGGTCTCAGCCATTTTGGCGAGTGACTCAATTTTCTTGGTTCTTTCCCAGGTATACATGCTTTTCTGTCAGAGAACGTTTAACAGGAGGACTCCTGTGTGCTGTTTTCTGTCTCTCATAAATCCTCTGTTCCTTATCAGTTTTTGGTAACTAGTGGAGCGGCACACTGCTCCTAGGACTGAGGTCATGAGATAAAATGCGTGCATGGATTACCTTCAGTAAACATTCTCCTTACGACAAAACTGCTTAGTCACGACCCTCTTTCATGAGATATGGGTTGTCTTCTGATATTATGACCATTGTTAATTCCTAGTTTTCTTGATAACAGTTGCTATACATCTGGTTTTCTGATCTTTATTGTAAAAAGAAATTCCTTATACAACAGCCTATATATACTAACAGAAAGATCATTAAAGCATCCTTGCTCCACCAGAGGCTTGGGTCCCCGTGTCTTTCTTTCTCTCTCTCTCTCTCCCTCCCTCCCTCCCTCTGGCTAATTCTCTGGAGTGTGGAAACCCACCGAGGTCACTCTCCTGCCCAGGCTTTCAAGACCTATTCGAGAGGACACCCTGTGCCTTCGTGAGCAGTGCAAGCCTTGTTCAAGGGTTTTATTGGTTCTCTATGTAAACCAGGGAATATTAGCTTCTTTCTCTTTTTCACTTTTTTATTGTTGATCTTGAACACCAGGTTCCAGTCCATTAAAGGACCAGAACACTTTTCAACTTCTGTGTGATTTTCTCCTGTTCATCTGTCTCATGCCCATTTAATTCTAGACCAGCCAGAAGAACATAGACAGATGGAAAATTCTTCCTCCCTGGCAGGGCTATTATTTGTACTTATTTTGGCCTGTAAAAACTAAAATAACATTTTCTGAAACCATTTCCAATCTCTGAAGCATTCAAATTACTCCAAATCAGTATTATATGTGAGAGAAAGACCAAGTTCACTAAGGGAGGCAATCAGAAGTCACTGACCTCCTCTTGAAGGAGAACTTGACACATCCCTGTTCGGTTACCCTATGGTGTTTGGAATGTGTCAAATGAAACAGAGAAGAAGTGCAGGGACTGAGGTCTCCAGGAGCTTTTGTAGGTCATTAAATCATCGTAGGTTCAGGTGTGACCTTGGCTGCACCAAGAATTCTCACTTCAAAACCAGTAATTTGTGTGTCATTGAGGGTTCATAAATCTGACCCAACTTTGCTTTGAAGGGACTACTGTACTCACTATGAATATTTGCCTTTATAAAATATGAGTTACATGCTTGATTAAACACACAGCAGTCAGTACAAAGGTGATGAAAGGTACACAGAAGGTGTGTGGCCCTATGTACAGTGCCTCTATCTTTATGCACCCTATTGGTTTTTTAAATTTACCCTTTAAAACAATGACATTTTGAGACTGGCAACTAAATGAAAGCTTCAGTTCAGTTCAGAACTCAGTCATGTCCGACTCTTTGCAACCCCAAGAATCGCAGTGTGCCAGGCCTCCCTGTCCATCACCAACTCCCAGAGTTCACTCAAAATCACGTCCATCGAGTCGGTGATGCCATCCAGCCATCTCATCCTCTGTCGTCCCCTTCTCCTCCTGCCCCCAATCCCTCCCAGCATCAGAGTCTTTTCCAATGAGTCAACTCTTCAAATGAGGTGGCCAAGTATTGGAGTTTCAGCTTTAGCATCAGTCCTTCCAATGAACATCCAGGACTAGTCTCCTTCAGGATGGACTGGTGGGACCTCCTTGCAGTCCAAGGGACTCTAAAGAGACTTCTTCAACACGACAGTTCAAAAGCATCAATTCTTTGACGCTCAGCTTTCTTTACAGTCCAAATCTCACATCCATACATGACTACTGGAAAAACTATAGCCTTGACTAAATGGACCTTTGTTGCCAAAGTAATAACTCTGCTTTTTAATATGCTGTCTATGTTGGTCATAACTTTCGTTTCACGGAGTAAGCATCTTTTAATTTCATGGCTGCAATCACCATCTGCAGTGATTTTGGAGCCCCCAAAATAAAAGTCTGACACTGTTTCCACTGTTTCCCCATCTATTTCCCATGACGTGATGGGACCAGATGCCATGATCTTTGTTTTCTGAATGTTGAGCTTTAAGCCAACTTTTTCACTCTCCTCTTTCACTTTCATCAAGAGGCTGTTTAGTTCCTTTTCACTTTCTGCCATAACCGTGGTGTCATCTGCATATCTGAGGTTATTGATATTTCTTCCAGCAATCTTGATTCTAGCTTGTGCTTCTTCCAGCCCAGCGTTTCTCATGATGTACTCAGCATATAAGTTCAATAAGCAGGGTGATAATATACAGCCTTGACGTACTCCTTTTCCTATTTGGAACCAGTCTGTTGTTCCATGTCCTGTTCTAACTGTTGCTTCCTGACCCACATATAGGTTTCTCAAGAAGCAGGTCAAGTGGTCTGGTATTCCCATATCTCTTTCAGAATTTCCCACAGTATATTGTGATCCACACAGTCAGTCAAAGGCTTTGGCATAGTCAAGAAAGCAGAGATAGATGTTTTTCTGGAACTCTCTTGCTTTTTCCATGATCCAGCGGATGTTGGCAATTTGATTTCTGGTTCCTCTGCCTTTTCTAAAACCAGCTGGAACATCTGGAAGTTCATGGTTCATGTATTGCTGAAGCCTGGCTTGGGGAATTTTGAGCATTCCTTTACTAGCATGTGAGATGAGTGCAATTGTGCGGTAGTTTGAGCATTCTTTGGCATTGCCTCTCTTTGGCATTGGAATGAAAACTGACCTTTTCCAGTCCTGTGGCCACTGCTGAATTTTCCAAATTTGCTGGCATATTGAGTGCAGCACTTTCACAGCCTCATCTTTTAGGATTTGAAATAGCTCCACTGGAATTCCATCACCTCCACTAGCTTTGTTCGTAGTGATGCTTTCTAAGGCCCACTTGACTTCCCATTCCAGGATGTCTGGCTCTAGATGAGTGATCACACCATCATGATTATCTGGATCATGAAGCTCTCTTTTTGTACAGTTCTCCTGTGTATTCTTACCACCTCTTCTTAATATCTTCTGCTTTTGTTAGGTGCATACCATTTCTGTCCTTTATCGAGCCCATCTTTGCATGAAATGTTCCCTTGGTATCTTGAATTTTCTTGAAGAGATCTCTAGTCTTTCCCATTCTGTTGTTTTCCTCTATTTCTTTGCATTGATCGCTGAGGAAGGCTGTTCTTATCTCTCCTTGCTATTCTTTGCAATTCTGCATTCATATGCTTATATCTTTGCTTTTCTCCTTTGCTTTTCACTTCTCTTCTTTTCACAGCTATTTGAAAGGCCTCCCCAGACAGCCATTTTTGCATTTCTTTCCCATGGAGATGGTCTTGATCCCTGTCTCCTGTACAATGTCATGAACCTCAGTCTATAGTTCATCAGGCACTCTGTCTATCAGATCTAGTCCCTTAAATCTATTTCTCACTTCCACTGTATAATCATAAGGATTTTGATTTAGGTCATACCTGAATGGTCTAGTGGTTTTCCCTACTTTCTTCAATTTAAGTCTGAATTTGGCAATAAGGAGTTCATGATCTGAGCCACAGTCAGCTCCCAGTCTTGTTTTTGCTGACTGTATAGAGCTTCTCCAACTTTGGCTGCAAAGAATATAGTCAGTCTGATTTTGATGTTGACCATCTGGTTATGCCCATGTGTAGAGTCATCTCCCATGTTGTTGGAAGAGGGTGTTTGCTGTGACCAGTGCGTTCTCTTGGCAAAACTCTATTAGCCTTTGCCCTGCTTTATTCTGTACTCCAAGGCCAAATTTGCCTGTTACTCCAGGTGTTTCTTGACTTCCTACTTTTGCATTCTAGTCCCCTATAATGAAAAGGACATCTTTTTGGGTGTTAGTTCTAAAAGGTCTTGTAGGTCTTCATAGAAGCGCTCAACTTCAGCTTCTTCAGCATTACTGGTTGGGGCATAGGCTTGGATTACCATGATATTGAATGTTTTGCCTTGGAATCGAACAGAGATCATTCTGTCATTTTTGAGATTGCATCCAAGTATTGCATTTCGGACTCTTTTGTTGACCATGATGGCTACTCCATTTCTTCTGAGGGATTCCTGCCCACAGTAGTAGATATAATGGTCCTCTGAATTCAATTCACCCATTCCAGTCTATTTTAGTTCACTGATTTCTAGAATGTCGATGTTCACTCTTGCCATCTTCTGTTTGACCACTTCCAATTTGCCTTGATTCATGGACCTAGCATTCCAGGTTCCTCTGCAATATTGCTCTTTACAGCATCAGACCTTGCTTCTATCACCAGTCACATCCACAACTGAGTATTGTTTTTGCTTTGGCTCCATCCCTTCATTCTTTCTGGAGTTATTTCTCCACTGATCTCCAGTAGCATATTGGGCACCTACTGACCTGGGAGTTCCTCTTTCAGTATCCTATCATTTTGCCTTTTCATACATGCCCGAGGTCAGGGGAGGTGGCTGAGAGGAGCAACCCCACGTCAAAGGAGCAGTGGCTGCTCGGGCGCAGGAGGGCTGAGAATAGCTACTCCATGTTCAAGGTCAAGAGGGATGGCAGTGAGGAGATACCCCTTGCCTAAGGTAAGGAGCAGCAGCTGCGCTTTGCTGGAGCCACTGTGAAGAGATACCCCACATCCAAAGTAAGAGAAACCCAAGTAAGTTGGTAGGTGTTGCGAGAGGGCATCAGAGGGCAGACACACTGAAACCATAATCACAGAAAACTAGCCATTCTGATCACATGGACCACAGCCTTGTCTAACTCAATGAAACTGAGCCATGCTGTGTGGGGCCACCCAAGACTGGTGAGTCATGGTGGAGCGGTCTGACAGAATGTGGTCCACTGGAGAAGGGAGTGGGAAACCACTTCAGTATTCTTGCCTTGAGAACCCCATGAGCAGTATGAACAGTATGAAATGAAAGCTTAGTAGAATGTACATGTATATTCAGTACCTCTAAAGAATCGAACAATAATTCAAGCAGATTACTTTTATAGTGATGACGAGAACAGGAGTCATCCAACTCTAGAATACAATAAGATTCATATATTTTTTAAACCATAACTAATACATATTTCTTAGAACAATATGTCTCCTGGGGTTAATGTGCTTTTTTTTATAACTTGAAAAAATATTTCTTCCATGTTTTTAATCCTTCTCACTTAAAAATTAAACAGCACTAAGGTTGTAATTGATAAATAGAATAATAAAATACACTCATATCTTGTTACTTTATTACAAATTGCCACAAAATAAACTGAAAAGATAATCCAGAGTGGCCTATGAGTGAAACTGATTCCCACTTTCTCTCTAACAGGACCCTGTAACACACAGTATCGTATGCACAAATAGCCTAGAATCACTCTTTTGTACATCATACATGTCATGGTCTGTTAGCATCTTATTTTCCTGGTTCCTTCAAGTGTAGTGACCAGGATGTCTGAAGGTTACATAAATCAAAGCATAATTTAGAAAGACTATATTCACAACTCTGTACAGTGATAATGAGACAGGAGGGTGCAGGGCTCAACCTTTGAAGGGATGACAGAGCCCAAAGACATGACATAAACCAGCTAGACCCAAATAGGCACACAGTGGTGGATGGTTGACCTCCACTCGACCTGGAGCCTCAGTACACACTCACTGGAATACAACAGCAAGCTGGGTGACACACCCCTGGCACCATGACCACAAGGTCAGAAAGTGGGCAGTGGCCCAATTCCTGGAAATCACAGCCCCTTCCCCCAAATAACTGGAATACTCCTCCAACTCATTAGCCTATGAAATTTCCCACTGCTATAAAAACTGACTCCCCCCAAGGCAAGGCCTGCTCTTGCCCTCTGAGATGACCCACATGCTGTCTGTGGAGTGTGTATCTCCCTGGCTAAAACTTTACACGACTGAACACAGACACATGCACACACACACATACACACACACTTTACCATGGCTCACTCTTGAATTCTCTCCTGCTCTAAGCCAGGAAGCCACACTTGGCAGCCATCCCAGGGCCTCAGATGTGACCCACTCTCTTTCCTGTGTCAGTAAGACGGGATGCTGACAAAGAAGATGAGTCTTAAAAAGCAATCTTTACTACGCCTTGGATGAGAAAGGCATGTCCACAGGCTATAAGCAGAGTATTATGAATTCTTGAAGACAATTCCAAAGAGGCTCAAGGAGGGAGATTGACAATGTGAACTCTGAAATACATTTTTAAAATTCCCATAATCTTTTTGCTTTTGATCAATGATTACAAGAAGTTTGCACTGATAGCAGAAATTAGTGGTAGATAGAGGGCTGGGTATTGGTCTAAAGGTAGTGCTACAGCAATGAAGTATCAGCCGGTAACGCCCTCTAAACTATCTCTCTATCTGCTTTCTCCACTTCCTGTTATCTTCGGAATGCATGACTCATTAGAGTAACCATGAGTCTCATTGCTCAGTCATCATTGCTTCAGTCTTTAATCTCAAGACTTAACAAAAGAAGTATAGTTTTTGAAAGTGATTTTTGATAATCTGATGACGTTCTTGTACTGTTTGTTAAGTGGGCTGATTAATTCGAAAGCATAAAATAAAGTTGTCATCAACCATACTCTTCTTGTTCCTTGGGTTTTACAAGTCCTAGTGCTATTTATATTTGCAGTTGGTTCTGGCTTTGCCCTAATGCTGGGGGAATGAGCACCATGTATTAATGAGAGTAGACGTATAATGCCAAAATATCTTCCCTGATAATTTGCAATCACCTGGAAACCTGGACATTTACAAGAAGTCAGCATGTCCAGAGAGGTATGTGAGAAAGGTATCTTATCTTCCATAGACCCTGTAGTCTGTACACTGTAAGCACTCTGGAAACTGAAAATGATGCTACAACATGAAACTGTTATCACAGTGAATAATAACTTGTAAACCAAGACCAGAAGCTTGTTTCCATGCTCCTCTTTAATGTTTCTACCTTCTCCTCTGTAACTCACTCCAGAATGATGGTGGTCCCTACACCATCATCAATGGAATTCGTCGTTAGTGAAATTCATGTTTTTGACAGTTGTACTCACTGTTGCGTCCACAAGACCCAGAAGTTTGAGCAGAGATAGAAGCAGGAGTCCAGGTAGGAGGCAGCTTCAGGAAGCCATCAGGTAATGATGATGGTGGTGTGGATGGCTGGCTGTAGAGGATGGTGAGAGGTGTCGCGTAGTGAATGCTGTGACTGTAGAGCCTACAGGTTCTGCTGGTGGACCATTGTGAGGTGTGAGGGAGACAGAGGGGCTTCCCAGGTGGCTCAGTGGTAGCAAATCTGCCTGCAGTGCAGGAGACTCGGTTTGATCCCTGGTCGGGAAGATTCCCTGGTTGGGAAGATCCCCTGCAGAAGGAAATGGCAACCCACTCCAGTATTCTTGGCTGGATAATTCCATGGACAGAGCAGCCTGGCAGGCGACAATCCACGCTGTCACAGTGATCCGGACATGACTGAGCACACACAAACTCATGAGAGCCAGAGGAGTCAGGAGTAACTCTGATTTCCAAGTTTTCACCTTTCTTTTCCTCTGACCTAAACAAAGGATGGAGTGAGTTTTCACTTCCTGAGTAGACACCCGCTTGTATGAATCTGGGATTCAGGCACAGGTGATGAGATGTACATTCCAAGAAGGCTCTGTGTGTAGATTGTAATTAAAGCCAGTAGATTGGATGCAATGACCGAAGAAGTGGCTATAAATAAGTTCGAGGGTTTAGCCCTGGGGCTTTCCCTGGCAGAGCCTAAGCTAGACCTCACCCATATGTCTGCAAGGGAAGGCAGAGAATGGGGTATAGGTCAGGTCATGGAGGTCACTGCCAACCTCTACGGGACCCTGCAGGTAGAGGGGGTGGGTGACAGCCCAAGTAGGATGGAGCCAGGGAGATTCAGAGGCGAGGAGCTGGGTAACACAAGTACAATACACTTTGGAGGACATAAAAAAGAGTTTGCAATAACTGGCGAAGGAAGTGGGATTGTGAAAACCTTTTTAGCATGGTAGAAGCTATTTACAGTAAAGATAATTTATTCATGTAAGAGAATATATTTCTGTTTCCACCCTTGGAACTTTTGCTGCTACTGCTAAGTCACTTCAGTCGTGTCTGACTGCGTGAGCCCATAGACGGCAGCCCCCCAGGCTCCCCCGTCCCTGGGATTCTGCAGGCAAGAACACTGGAGTGGGTTGCCATTTCCTTCTCCAATGCATGAAAGTGAAAAGTGAGAGTGAAGTCGCTCAGTTGTGTCCGACCCTTAGTGACCCCATGGACTGCAGCCCACCAGCTCCTCCGTCCATGGGATTTTCCAGGCAAGAGTACTGGAATGGAGTTATTCTGGTATTCAAATTTGCTCATGAATGTTATGAATACTTACACACATATATACGAATATACATATGTGTGTGTGTGTGTCTATGTGTATGAGCGTGTTAGTAATGGTGCAGACTTAACCTTCTCTCTAGAAGCTGTGTGTGCTGGGATGTTGAGAGCCAGGGCTTCTGCATCAGTTGGGTACAAATGCTGGCACAGCTACTTAATAAAACTGCTAATAATAGTTTCCAGGTGTGTTTGTGCTCCAGGTCTTCTCAGAGCATTACCTGCCAAGTAATCCTCGAAAGACTCATATAATACAGGTGCTATTTTACCACCTATTTTGCTGTGCTGTGTGCTGTGCTAAGTTGCTTAGTCATGTCCAGCTCTTTGTGATCCCCACTGACCGCAGCCACGGGATTCTGTCCTCTGTCCATGGGATTCTCCAGGCAAGAATACCGAAGGCGGTTACCATAGCATCCTCCAGGAGATCTTCCTGACCCAAGGAAGGAATCCACGTCTCTTATGCCTAATCTGCATTAGCAGGTAGGTTCTTTACCACTTGCACCACCTGAGAAGCCCATGTCACCCATCTCACAGGTAGAAAAATTGAGATGCAGACAGCTTAAGAAAGGGCTTCCCAGGTGGTGCTCAGTGGTAAAGAACCCGCCTGCCAAAACAGGAGATGCAGGTTCAATCCCTGGGTGGGGAAGATCCCCTGGAGGTGAAAAATGGCAACCCACTCTAGTATTCTTGCCTGGGAAATCCCATGGACAGAGAATCCTGGCGGGTGACAGTCCATGGGGTCGGAAAGAGTCAGACACAACTGAGTGACCAAACAACAAAGCTTGAGTAGATGGTCCTCAGCATAGAGCCTTGGGGGTGAAGCCGGCCCTGAGCGCTTGTTCAGCAGTGATCCTACACTTCTGTTTGCCCTGCTCTTACAGTAAAGCAACCCGTAACTGCTAGAGTTTTGAAATATTATTAGCAATAATAATAATACTTATTAGCAACATGCTGATAAAGGACTACAAGGAAAACGTGACTGCATAGACTTTTCCAGTCCAGTATGTATGAGTTGAACAGAAGCTTCAGTTGCAGTGGAGGCCCTCACCCACATGAGTCATAAGTCTTGTTAAAGCCTAGCATGGCAAGTTCAGACAACACAGTCCTGTGATAGTAAAATGCAATCGCGATACGAGTAACCTTTTCTTATTATTTGTTCAGTAAGTCATACTGTAGATAAGCAGTCAAAATCACATTTCTAGCTTGGAATGTTTCTCTCAGGAATTCCTTTCTATAGGAAAAATCTGCTTTTAAAATGCTCTTGTCTTTGAATCAACTGTACTCCAATAAAATTTTTTTAAAAAAGATCTTCCTCCTCCCAGCTTCTGCCTGCAAGAGAGGGAGGCCTTCTCAGCCTGAAGGCCCTCCTGGACTGAAAGCCCAGACTTGCTTCTGATTTACTGCCCATTCTGCCTTCCCCACCTGCCATTCACACCTGAGCAGCCGTGCATTTAATTCATGTTGCTGTTATTCAGTCCTCAGTCATGTCTGACTGTTTTCGACCCCATGGACTGTCACCTGCCAGGCTTCCCTGTCCATGGGATTTCCCAGGCAAGAATACTGGAGTCGACTGCCATTTCCTCCTCCAGGGGATCTTCTCCACCCAGGGATCAAACCCAAGTCTGTGCCTCCCGCATTGGCAGGTGGATTCTTTAATACTGAGCCTTGTTTCATGTTAGTTGGGCTGAAATGCAGACCGCCTGGTTGCCCGTTCTAGACGTTAGCTCAGCTGCTGTTGTCAGACTGTTCTCAGGCCATTCTGGAAGCAAATCTATGAGAAACAGCATCTCTGTGAAAATACTGCTGCTAATTTCCTCTCTCAATTGGACTGACAAAGGGTCTGCTCTTTCCTTTATAATGTAACCTCTAATTATGTAGGATAATCACACTTAGGGGCTTCCCTGGTAACTCAGCTGGTAAAGAATCCAAAGAATCCACCTGCAGTGTAGGAGACCTGGGTTGGGAAGATCCCCTGGAGGAGGGCATGGCAACCCACTCCAGTATTCTTGCCTGGAGAATCCCCATGGACAGAGGAGCCTGGAGGGTGACAGTCCATGGGGTTGTAAAGAGTCAGACACGACTGAGTGACTAACACACAGCAGTCACACTTAGATGTTTTAATTTCTAGCTGTGTATGTGTGATGGATACGGTTTTGGAGTTATATTCTGTTTCGCCACTTCCTGCCTTTTCATTCCTGGAAAAATTATTTAATTTCTCTAAGCCTCAGTATATTCATATGGAAACTGATAGATAAAATTTTCCTTGAAGGTTGTGAAACCTAAAAACAATATGTTTAAAACCAGTGAGCAGAATGTCTGGAGCCTCCAGGAAGAATGGAAGGACCTTTGCCTGTCCAGGAGTATTCTTGTAAAAAGATTCACAGTGACTGTCCCATCAGACAAGGCACGCAAAGCTCCTGCTGTTTGTCATAGACTCGGGAAATTTTAATAGTGATAACTTCTCTCTGTGTAAAATTAAATGTAAATTCAAGTATGGAATGTGTGCTCAACATATTATATTGCTTGTGGTCTTCTATGATTAACTTTTTTCAGAGTCAATAAATGTGGTAGAAATAGGAAAGTTGTCAAAAGGAAAGGAAAAGGACTAAAATTTCCTTTGAGGCAAAAAGGAAGAGTGTTACCAAATAAAGGAGTCTATAATAAATAAAATGCTACTGTACAAAATGATGGAGGAGGAAGTGATAACCCAGTCCACTGTTCTTGCCTTGGAAAGCTCGTGGACAGAGGAGCCTGGTGGGCTACCGTCCATGGAGTCAGAGAAGAGTCAGGTATGGCTAACTGACTGAGCACACATACAAAAAGGGGAAATCAGTCGATGACAAAACCGGACAAAAACAGCCAACAGTTTTGGTAGAAGAATCAGGGCGATGTATGTGGAAGAGACAGTGTTTTTCTGTGGATAAGAGCTTGAGTTACAGCGACAGAGAGACCTGGTTTAGATACTGATTTGGGCATGTTTTTGGTAACGCTCTGCAGTGAAATTTCTTCCACTCCAAGACATACCACCTTCCTGACGGGTGATTTATATCTGGCTAAGTAGTGAATCAAAACAATTCCAGGCTTGCCAACATCATTTCATTAAATCTTGCTTTTAACAGTTTTATAGTCAAGCACACCTGTAAAATACTCACAGGAAGGTGAATTTACCTTCTTGATGTAACTAACCCACTTGAATTACTTTAATCCCTGAGGGTCATCTAACTCCAAAATTCTGGAAAGTAATTTTCAAGGAGTGAATATGCTTCTTTCCTATAGAAATATAACTGCTTTTCTCTAATTCTTGCCTCTTGCTTGATTTCTGTTTAAATTTTCTATGTTTTGTAACTGGCATAATGCATTATTTTGGTGTTTATACCAAGGGGGTGAATTCAGGTGTCATTCAATCAGAGCTGCTGAGAAGAAGGCTCAGTCGATAATTTAACTTTAGTTAAAACTTAATAGTTTAATAAGCAACCCAGTCAGTAACTATCTCCCCTATGACTTGAGGACTTTTACTTATTGTGCAAAAGCCTGCCTTTTGCTGAAGGACACACACCCAGAATGGAGACTAAACAGGTGAACTTGACCTCATATATTGGCCTCTTTAATATCCAATTCTTCCCAGTTAGTCCATAAATCTTAAGGATATATATATAACTGGATTTATAAATGTATATCCTAAAGAATATAAATATGAAAATATAACATGATTATGTAAAACCCTTTATCATCAAAATTTTCTGAGATAACTCATAAAACCTAATATTTATCTCTGAAATAGATGATCAGAACACTTAAAATGAAAGTTTAGGTCTGCTGAAATCCAACTCTTTAATCTCTGATTATCTACAGAAGCATGGCAAACCACTGCATTTCTTTAAAAGCTTGTTATCATTGGTAACTTTTAGTAGTCTCTGAAATGTAATTTAAATATTTTATGAATATATCTTTTGATAGATTGGCATAAAATATTAATATAAAACCATATGTACCACACAGAATATAGTTTTAATTACTCCCGAATAATTGTACTTGAATGAAAAAAAGGGAGAAAATTTCTAGTCATCCACATACAATTATTTGAAAGTAATAATTGGGAGAAAATAACTTCTTTTACAAATTAAATCATTTACTGTGCTGGCCTAAATTATGTAACAACTTCTGTTTCTATAGTAGAATGTAACTGCCTTACAATTAATAAGATGATAAAGGAAGTTTCACCTGCAAATAAGATCCTGAAATCTCAAGATAAAATTAAGATTCATGAACCAACAGTGATGGAAAGTAGCTACTTTTTCGGTTCCATTCAATACTTAATTTGAAAAGCAATATAAGTAAATAAAAATTTCTAGGGATTAATATTTTGTAAATAGGTAAATAACATCATATTTGTGCCAAAGTTTAACCAAATAATTGTTTTCTTTTCCTGCATAAAATTTTTGCACTAAAATAAAAGGCTTCTGGAAAGAATTTTTAATGATACACATTTTTAGAAAATCCTCAACAAAAGTATATATAATTTCCAAGGCTGTGTGAAGTGGATATCTTTTCAAATGATGTATATTTAAATAACTCAGTGTCTCTATAGGCTCTTCCAAAGTTCATGGACTGTTAGAGTAATTGGATCAAAGTGACCCAGACAAGGAAAAAAATAAAATGACTAAACTAAGTCTTACATTTGTTTAAATTATGTATACTATCATGTAAGAAACGAATCGCCAGTCTATGTTCGATGCAGGATACAGGATGCTTGGGGCTGGTGCATGGGGATGATCCAGAGAGATGATATGGGGTGGGAGGTGGGAGGGGAGTTCATGTCTGGGGACTCATGTACACTCGTGGTGGATTCATGTCAATGTATGGCAAAACCAATACAGTATTGTAAAGTAAAATAAAGTAAAAATAAAAATTAAAAAAAACAACAACAACTATATTTTCTGAACATACCATAGATTTTAAATAAAAATTAGCAATCAGGCTTACTTTTAGTTTCTTATAGAGAGAAATAAGTATGGAGACAAAAATAGCTTATTACTACTTCAGTTAGAATTCTGAGTCAGGTAACTTTAGAAAGTAGGGATCACTGAATTGCCTCTAGAGAACAATACATTATTTCAAAACTAGCACGAATTTGATATTTAATAACACAGACTTTGTTTAATAGTTACATTGGACACCTACTCATTAACACTTTAATGAAGATAAATCAAAACACCAATATTTCTTGTTGAAAATGTCAAGAACCACAAATGAAATTTTGTAAACAAGGTTTACACATCTCAAAAAACTATAAAGTTTTATGGAAATCGCCATTATACTCACATAGTCTCCGCAAAACATTTTGATGATAATGTTTAACTTCAGGGCAGATCAAAAGGTGTTTAGTGTGTGGTCAGTTGAATAGACTTGTTTCACCGTGTCCCTAGAAAGAACTCAAGTTCACCGTTCAATCCAACTTAAGTGTGTCCACTGTCCACTTTGGTTTCTCAAGCAAGAAAACAGAGGGTCAGTTATGGACAAGCGTTTATTAATATACTGAGCCACCAGTCACAGGCAGAATTAATGCACAAAACAAACAGAATCGGTAGCTTAGCCCCTGGCTCTGTGTTGATTTAAGAAACATTAATTATCAAACCAATCAAAGCAGTGTAATCTTTTGAGAAAGCTGGTGACTTATGGAAAGTGGGTTGATTAACCACGTAGTTAATGATTTATTTTCTGCTCTGTTGTTTTTAACACTCAGACTTTTTCAGTTCCTCCAGCCTCTAGCTTCATGCTTCACATGGCTAGGTTTTATATGCATCTATACCATTCACTTGGAGAAGGAAATGGCAACCCGCTCCAGCATTCTTCCCTGGAAAATCCCGTGGATGGAGGAGCCTGGCAGGGCTACGGTCAATGGGGTCGCGAAGAGTTCCACACGACTGAGTGACTAACACACATACCATTCACTAAATATGTTAAACTGTTATGTGTCTTATGTTAAAAAATAGTTTATTTAGGAAAGAAATGATTACCCATCAGGAGAAGTTTTGGATAAGTCATATACGTGCACCATCATTTGTACACTTGTGCTTCCCTCAGAGCTCAGTTTGTAAAGAATCTACCTGCAATGCAGGAGTCCCCGGTTTGATTCCTGGGTCAGGAAGATCTGATGGAGAAGGGATAGGCTACCCAATCTGGTATTCTTGGGCTTCCTTTGTGGCTCAGCTGGTAAAGAATCTGCCTGCAGTTTGGGAGAACTGGGCTTAATCCCTGGAGAAGAGAAAGGCTACCCACTACAGTATTCTGGCCTGGAAAATTCCATGTATAATCCATGGGGTCACAAAGAGTCACACGTGACTGAGTGACTTTCACTTTCACTTATACACTTTCATATGTATATACATTATTTTAGGATTTAGCCTTATTACATTTTGAGGAAACATTTTAAAATCAGCTTCAAAGTCCAACATATTGCTAGGAAATACCTGTAAGCATATGTTTCATACATGATTTCCCCCAAATCACAAAATAAATGTGTATTACAGCATTTTACTGCTACTTGCCACTTAGTGAACAACCCAGTGTTCATTTGTTGTTGTTGTGAGTCAGTCACCAAGTCCTGTCTGGCTCTTCGAGACCCCATGGACTGCAGCATGCCAGGCTTCCCTGTCCCCTGCCATCTCCTGGAGTTTACCCAAGTTCATGTATATTGCATCAGAGATGCCAGCCAACCATCTCATTCTCTGTCACCCCCTTCTCCTTCTGCCTTCAACCTTTCCTAGCATCAGGATCTTTTCCAACGAGTCGGCTCTTCCCATCAGGTGGCACAGGTGTTGGAGCTTCAGTATCAGTCCTTCCAATGAATATTCAGGGTTGATTTCCTTTAGGATTGACTGGTTTGATCTCCTTGCTGTCAAAGGGACTCTCAAGAGTCTTCTCCAGCACCACAGTTCAAAAGCATCAATTTTCCACTGCTCAACTTCCTTTATGATCCAACTCTCACATCTGTACATGACTACTGGAAAGACCATAGCTTTGACTAGTTGGACCTTTGTTGGCAAAGTGATGTCTTTGCTTTTTAAGACACTCTTTAGGTTTGTTACAGCTTTCCTGCCAAGAAGCAATTGTCTTCTAATTTCTTGGCTGCAGTCACCAGTGGCAGTGATTTTAAAGCCTAAGAAGAGGAAATCTGTCATTGTTTCCACCTTTCCCCCTTCTATTTGCTATTAAGTGATGGGACTAGATTCCATGATCTTAGTTTTTTAAATAATGAATTTTAAGCTGGCTTTTCACTCTCCTCCACCCTCATCAATAGGCTCTTTAGTTCCTCTTCACTTTCTACCATTAGAGTGGTATCATCCACATAGCTGAGGTTGTTGATGTTTCTCCCAGCAATCTTGATTCCAGCTTGTAACTCATCCAGCCTGGCATTTCACATGATGTGCTTAACATCTCAGTTAAGTAAACAGGGTGACAATAAACATCTTTGGTATACTTCTTTCTCAATCCTGAACCAGTCAGTTGTTCCGTACAAGGTTCTAATTGTTGTTTCTTGACTTGCATACAGGTTTCTCAGGAGACAGGTAAGATGGTCTGGTATTCCCATCTCTTGAAGAATTTTCCACAGTTTGTTGTGATCCATGCAGTGAAAGGCTTTAGTGTAGTCAGTGAAGCAGAGGTAGATGTTTTTCTGGAATTCCCTTGCTGTCCCTTGATACCATAGTTTTCTTCTGCTGATTTGCATCATTGTAGCTATGGGGGTGGCGAAGGCAATGGCACCCCACTCCACTACTCTTGCCTGGAAAATCCCATGGACAGAGGAGCCTGGTGGGCTGCAGTCCATGGGGTCACTAAGAGTCGGATACAACTCAGCGACTTCACTTTTCACTTTCATGTATTGGAGAAGGAAATGGCAACCCACTCTGGTTCTTGCCTGGAGAATCCCAGGGATGGGGGAGCCTGGTGGGCTGCCGTCTACGGGGTTGCACAGAGTCAGACACGACTGAAGCAACTTAGCAGCAGCAGCAGCAGCTATGGGGGTTGAGAAGATCAAGAATCAAAAAGCCACAAATTGAGGTCTGAAAGCTTCAAATTCACACTTCTTTTTTTCCGGGCGGAAATTGCTTTACAATGTTTTGTTGGTTTCAGAACAATGTGAATCACTGATAATTATATATATATATCCCCTCCCTCTCGAGCCTCCCTCCCACCCCCACATCCCACCCCACTAGGTCATCACAGAGCGTGGAGCTGAGCTCCCTGTGCTACACAGCAGCCCCCTACTCGCTGTTTTACACATGGTAGGGCGGATATGTCGGTGTTGCTCTCCCAGTTTGTCCCACCCTCTCCTTCCTCCCCTGTATCCACAAGTGTGTTCTCTAGTAGGTTCATCAGTACGATTTTTCTAGATTCTCTATATATGCTTTAATATTCCCAGGTGGCTCAGAATCTGCCTGCCAATGTAAGAGATGCAAGTGTGATTCCTGGGCCAGGAAGATACCCTTGAGTAGGATACGGCAACCCACTCCAGTATTCTGGCTGGAGAAATCCCATGGACAGAGGAGCCTGGCAGGGTACATACAGACCATGGGGTCGCAAAGGGTCAGACACAACTGATTGACACACACATATACAATACTTCTTTTGACTTACTTCACTCTGTATAACAAACTCTGTGTTCATCCACCTCACTGTAACTGACTCAGATTCATTCCTTTTCATGACTGAGTAATATTCCATTGTATATATGTAACACATCTTCTTTACCCATTCAGCTATTGATGGACATCTAGGTTGCTTCTGTGCCCAGCATTATTGTAAATAATGCTGCAGTGAACATTGAGGTACACGTGTATTTTGGAATTGTGGTTTTCTCAGGGTGTATGTCCAGGGATTGCTGGGTCATGTTGATTTATTCCTAGTTTTTAAAGGAATCTCCATACTGTTCTTCATGGTAGCTATATGAATTTACATTCCCACCAACAGCGCCAGAGAGTTCCCTTTTCTCCACATCCTCTCCAGCATTTATTGTTTGTAGATATTTTTTGATGACAGCCGTTCTAACCAAGGGCTTCCCTGATATCTCCATTGGTAAGAATCTGCCTGCAATGCAGTTCAGTTCAGTTCAGTCGCTCAGTCATGTCCGACTCTTTGCGACCCCATGAATCGTGGCATGCCAGGCCTCCCTGTCCATATCCTATCATTTTGCCTTTTCATACTGTTCATGGGGTTCTCAAGGCAAGAATACTGAAGTGGTTTCCCATTCCCTTCTCCAGTGGACCACATTCTGTCAGATCTCTCCACCATGACCTACCCGTCTTGGGTTGCCCTGCAGGCATGGCTTGGTTTCATTGAGGAGACCCCAGTTCGATTCCTGGGTTGGGAAGATCCACTGGAGAAGGGGTAGGCTGCCCACTCTGGTATTCTTAGGCTTCCCTGTGGCTCAGCTGGTAAAGAATCTGCCTGTAATGCGGGAGATCTGGGTTCAATCCCTGGGTTGGGAAGATCTCCTGGAGCAGGGAAAGGCTACCCACTCCAGTATTCTGGCCTGGAGAATTCCATGGACTGTATAGTCCATGGGGTCGCAAAGAGTCAGACACGACTGATCGACTTTCACTTCACTTCATTCTAACCGAGGGCTTCCCTGGTGCCTCAGACAGTAAAGAATTTGCCTGCAGTGCAGGAGTCCCAGGTTCAGTTCCTGGGTTAGGAAGATCCCTTGGAGAAAGAAATGGCAACCCATTCCAGGATTCTTTCCTGGAGAATTCCATGGACAGAGAAACCTGGTGGGTTAGGGGCCCATGGGGTCACAGTTGGACCTGACTGAGTGATTAAAACTTTCATTCTAACCATGTGAAGTGATACCTCATATAGTTTTAATTTTAATTGCTCTAATAATGAGTGATGTTGAACATCTTTTCATGTGTTTATTGGTCATCTGTACGTCTTCCTTGGACAAATGTCTGTTTAGGTCTTCTGCCCATTTTTTGATTGGGTTGTTTGTTTTTCCAATATTGAGCTGCATGAGCTGCTTGTATATTTTGGAGATAAATCCTTTGTCAGTTGCTTCATTTGCAATTATTTTCTCTCATTCTGAGGGCTCCCTTTTCATCTTGATTGTAGTTTCCCTTGCTGTGCAAAACATTTTAAGTTTTATTAGGCTCCATATGCTTATTTTTGTTTTTATTTCCATTACTCTGGGAGGTGGGTCATAGAGGATCTTACTGTGATTTATGTCATACAGAGTTATACCTATGTTTAACTCTAAGAGTTTTATTGTTTCTGGCCTTATATTTAGATCTTTAATCCATTTTGAGTTTATTTTTGTGTATGGTGTTAGAAAGTGTTCTAATTTCATTCTTTTACACATAGCTGTCCAGTTTTCTCATCACCACTTATTGAAGAGGCTGTCTTTTCTTAATTGTATATTCTTGTCTCCTTTGTCAAAGATAAGGTGCCAATATGTGCATGAGTTTATCTCTTGGCTTTCTACCTTGTTCATTGATCTGTATTTCTATTTTTGTGCCAGTACTATACCGTTTCAATGACTGTAGCTTTGTAGTATATCTGAAGCCAGGAAGGTTGATTCCTCCAGCTCTGTTTTTCTTTCTTAAGATTGCTTTGACTATTTGGGGTCTTTTGTGCTTCCAAACAAATTGTAAAATTATTTGTTCTAGGTCTTTGAAAAAAAAATACCTTTGGTAATTTATAGGGACTGCATTGAATCTGTAGTTTGCTTTGGGTAGCATGGTCATTTTCACAATATTTATTCTTCCAGTCCAGGAACATGGTATGTCTTTCCATCCGTTTGTGTTGTCTTTGATTTCTTTCATCAGGGTCTTAGCGTTTTCTGCATACAGGTCTTATGTGTCTTTCAGTTCAGTTCAGTTCAGTTCAGTCACTCAGTCGTGTCTGACTCTTTGCGACCCCATGAATCACAGCACGCCAGGCCTCCCTGTCCATCACCAACTCCTGGAGTTCAATCAGATTCACGTCCATTGAGTCAGTGATGCCATCCAGCCATCTCATCTTCTCTCGTCCCCTTCTCCTCCTGCCCCCAATCCCTCCCAGCATCAGAGTCTTTTCCAATGAGTCAACTTTTCGCATGAGGTGGCCAAAGTACTGCAGTTTCAGCTTTAGCATCATTCCTTCCAAAGAAATCCCAGGGCTGATCTTCAGAATGGACTGGTTGGATCTTCTTGCAGTCCAAGGGGACTCTCAAGAGTCTTCTCTAACACCACAGTTCAAAAGCATCAATTCTTCAGCGCTCAGCCTTCTTCATAGTCCAACTCTCACATCCTTACATGACTACTAGAGAAACCATAGTCTTGACTAGAGGACCTTACTCGGCAAAGTAATGTCTCTGAGGTAGGCTTATTCCTAGGTTTCATTGATTTAGACAAGCTGTGGTCAGTGTGATCAGATTGGCCTGTTGTCTGTGATTGTGGTTTCCATCTGTCTGCCCTCTGATGCCCCCTCTCAGTGCCTACCCTCTTACTTGGGTTTCTCTTACCTTGGATGTGGGGTATCTCCTCATGGCTGCTCCAGCAACGTGCAGCCGCTGCTCCTTACCTTGGAAGTGGGCTAACTCTTCTGGGCTGCCATCCCTGACCTTGGATGTGGGGTAGCTCTTCTCGGCTGCAGTCCCTGAGCTTGGGCATGGGGTAACTCCTCTGTGCTGCTGCCCCTGACCTTGGACATGGGGTAGCTCCTCCCAGCCACTCCTTGGACATGGGATAGCTCCTCTCAGCCGCTGCCCCCAGCCTCGGGCCTGGGGTAGCTCCTCTTGGCTGCGCCTGTGCACCATCACAGCTGCTACACCTGTATTCTTTTTGTTGCAAACACATTTTTTACTCTTAAGAACTGTTTTTTTTTTTTTTTAGAGCAAAATTTCCTGTAACCTCTATCTGATTTTGGATAATTTCTACTGCCTTTACATTTTCAACTTTTTTTATTACATCTGGCTCTATAATTGTTATCTACTGTAATTTTTTTATCGACAGTGGTTGAATCTACACAGCCATTTTTCTAGGACAACATTCCTGGACATTCTGTCTCTCTCTCTGTGTCTCTCTGTTAAAAACAAACAAACAAACATTTATTTATTTATTTATTCATGTTTGGCTGTTCTGGGTCTTTGTTGCATCGGCTTTTCTCTACCTGTGGTGAGCAGGGTCTACTCTGAAGTTGTGGTATGTGAGTTTCTCATTTCTGTGGCATCTCCTGTGGCTCCTGGGCTCTGGAGCACAGGCTTAGGAGTTGTGGCTCCAGGCTTAGCTGCTCTGAAGCATGTGCAATCCTTCCAGACCAAGGACTGGGCCTGTGTCTGCTGCGTTGGCAGGTGGGTTCTTCACCTCTGGGCCAGCAGGAAAGTCCTGGATGTTCTCTCTTTATGCATAGGATGTAATCAGTAAAAATCCTGTGAACATAATCTAAATATTAAAATTTTTCTTTAAAGAGATTTCCTTAGAGTATTAGTGCATAATTGGTCAAAAATATAAATATTTTTCAGGTATATTGTATTATAATGAGATAAATAAATGATTTTCTCAAATCCCTGTGGGTGAATGTTGCTGGTAGCTGGAATGAGAGAATAATAGTAAACCAGCAAGCATTCCAATGTTTTAAAAGAGGGTAAGCCTTGCAAAGCATATTCATATCTGTATTGTAGTAGGAACAAGAGAAGTTTGTTTGTTTGTTTGTTTGTTTGCTTTTTTTACAAGAACGTAATTTACTGCTGTGAAGCTCTGAGTAATGTGAACATTGTGAATGTCTCATTGAAATATTTACCAGTTTACACGTTGACAAATTTGGTTCAGAAGGATTTGCTCTTCAATTATTATTATCATCATCTCAGTTCCTAATAAATACACTGAAAAGCGAGACCTCCCTAATGACTATTAATTTTGCTCTTCTTACTTTCTTAGATATATCTTGTTGTCAGAGTTAAAATCAAACATAACTGGGGAAACACAATGCTACAAATAGGAAAAGTAGGAAAATTTTCACTCAAATTGTCACCTGGTATCAAAGACCTATATAACAATGCTTAATTTTCTTGGTTATCTTTAAATCTTGAAAGTACTTGAAAATTGGACAGAAATCAGACACTGGTAATACTAGATGTATTGGTAGCTAAATACAATGTTTGAAAACAAGCATATAATTTAGACTTTCACAGAATTAGAACAGCAGTGAACACTTGCAAGAAAGTAATTAATCTTAACCCAGTGAAGCTGGTTTTCCAAAGCCCTTGGCGTTACCCCTTGACTGCAGTGAGGGGTACTTTGCCTCACTCTGCACAGGTCTCACTGTCTCAGTCTCCAGCTCTGTGAACACCTCCTCTTCCCCACCTCCCTATTTGGAAATGTCCCCTGATTAGTATTAGGTCCTTTTCTGCTTCTGTGTAAACACTTGCCCTAATTTATCTCATTTAATTCCTTGAGCTTTGAAACCATTTATCTACTTAGGAGTCCCAATTTTCGGGTTGGCCCTGAACTCCAAAATGTTTATTCAACACCCTCACTTGAATGTCTAAAAAAGAGAAAAACAAATACCATGTGTTAATGCATACATATGGAATCTGAAAAAAATGATATAGATTATCTTATTTACAAAGCAGAAATATATATTCAGACATAGGGAACAAATGAACAAATGTATAGACACCAAAGAGGGGGAGAGAGGATGAATTGAGAGATTGGGATTGACACACGTATACTATTGACACTATGTATTAAACAGGTAACTAATGAGAAGGTACTGTATAGCTCAGGGACCTCTACTCAGTGCTCTGTGACCTAGTAAAAGTGTTAGTCATGCAGTCGTGTCCGACTCTTTGCAACTCCATGTACATGGAATTCTATAGGCAAGCATACTAGAGTGGGTTGCCATTCCCTTCTCCAGGGATCTTCCTGACACAGGATTTAACCTGGGTCTCCTGCATTGCAGGCAGATTCCTTACTGTCAGAACCACCAGGAAAGCCTGTGGTGCCCTAATGGGAAGGAAATTCAAAAAAGAGGGGATATGTGTATACGTGTAGCTGATTCACTTTGCTGTATAGCAAAAACTAGCACAGCATTGTAAAGCAACTATACTCCAATAAATTTGTTTAATGTATCAAGAAGGGCCAGGCATTTTTATTCACCTCAATGCAGCCCACCCTCCCATATGAGTCAAAGCCAACACATTCCTCCCATGACCCAACCAGCTGCTCAAACCAGGATCTGGGTCTCACCCTCAGAGCCCTTGTGTACATACCCTGAATCACCAGCAGGTCCTGTTGACACCGCCCTGCCGTGTGTCCTAACCTGGGTCGGCATCTCCCCTCACGCCAGCTAGACCTGTGCTTCCTCATCCTCACAGAGTGGCTTTGATGACCTGCTCAGCTCTGCAGGGTCCAGTCTGCATGCTGAACCAGAGAGTCAGATCCCTCTCTTACCCCTTTAAGAGCCTTCCCTGACTGACAGTTCAAATGAAACCCATCTTCTGCCCCCGTCTTGCCAGGCTGTGCATGGCTTTGCCCTGAGCCTTTCTGCCTGCCCATCCACCTTTCCTTCCAGACTAAAGGCCGTCTCCTGGAGGGCTTGTGGACACCAAACTCGCCTCCTGCTCAGAACCTTAACTTGACATGCAAAGCTGTTCTTCATTTATGTGGACCCCTGTGCCCATATTGGGCAAGCATGGTTCTTTCTTCTTATTGAGACCTCTGCTTGAACATTGCTTCCTGATAATATCTTAACCCGGCCAACCTGTTCTTTTTCTTTTTTTAATTTGATTTTTTAAAACTGAAGTAGTATAATAATGAGTACAACTCAGACAGTAAAGACTCTACCTGCAATGCAGGAGACCCAGGTTCAATCCCTAGGTTGGGCAGATACCCTGGAGAAAGAAACGGCAACCCACTCCAGTACTCTCGTCTGAAAAATCCCATGGAACGGTGGAGCCTGGCATTATATAGTCCATGGGATCCCAAAGAGTCGGCAGTGACTGAACGACTAACACTTTCACTTTTCAGAGTTGATTTATAGTGTTGTGTTAATTACTTCTGTACAGAAAAGTGATTGTTATATATACATATGTGCATACGTATATATATATATATACACACACACATACATATACCTTTTATTTATATTCTTTTCCATTTTGGCTTATCACAGGATATTAAATGTAATTCCCCCTGCTGTATGTAGGACTTTGTTGTTTATCCATCCTCTGTATAAAGCTTGTGCTGTGCTGTGCTTAGCCTCTCCATCATGTCTGACTCTTTGTGACCACATGAATTGTAGCCCTCCAGGCTCCTCTGTCCGTGGAGATTCTCCAGGTGAGAATGCTGGAGTAGGTTGCCATGCCCTCCTCCAGGGAATCTTCCCAACTCAGGGATCAAATCCATGTCTCCTGCATTGCAAGCAGACTCTTTACCATCTGAGCCACTAGGAAAGCTCATGTATATTTATATATGATATACATAAAGCACCCAAAATATTTTTGAATGAATAAATTTGTTTTTCTAAGGATTTGGAACCGAGGGCAAGGCAGTTGGTCCTGTTGGTGGCCGCTGGATGCCCCCGTGTGGCCGTGCTCTCACCAGGTATGGTACATTCGGGTCACCTGTTAGTGTAAAGACCAAAGTTACAGGCCATCCAAATTCGTCTACTTTTCAGGAATACTCTTTTCCAGGACTTTAAAAATGTTATCATTGGTTATACTAGCTAGCAATCCCTGAAACCTCCATCTTTGTAAACCTCAAGACTCTCTCTGAAGCAAAACAGGAAATATTAGCTTTCCTGAATTGTGTTGCTTATCAGTTATAACAATAGATTTTCCTTGTATAAACTGCATTTGTCCAACTCTAAATGTCACTGTCAATTTCATATATGGACAGAGTATTGTTCTTCAATCTAAAGCAATTTTGTGAGCGAATTCACATAGAATATACAATAGATATCTATGTCATGCATAAATGAAAAAATATGATTTTAAAAATTATCTTTATCTCTGCACTTTGGACATAGATTAATATTCAAATGTCCATTTAAGGCTGCCTCTAATTGGAAATTTGCATTCACCCTTTCCATTTTATAGCAACAGAATTCATGAATAAAAATAACTTGTTTTAAATTATTTTTCAAATCAGAGACTCAAAACCTTATAAGAAATTTAGTTAAAACTCAAAGAAAAAAGTAACATACTACAAAATTATTTTTACCACTTTGAAAACTAGATTCTAGCACATTAGTTCAGAGAAGGCAATGGCACCCCACTCCAGGACTCTTGCCTGGAAAATCCCATGGATGGAGGAGCCTGGTGGGCTTCAGTCCATGGGGTCCCTGAGAGTTGGACACGACTGAGTGACTTCACTTTCACTTTCACACATTGGAGAAGGAAACGTCAACCCACTCCAGTGTTCTTGCCTGGAGAACCCCCAGGCAGAGCCTGGTGGGCTGCCGTCTGTGAGGTCGCACAGAGTTGGACACGACTGAAGCGACTTAGCAGCAGCAGCAGCAGCAACACATTTGTTATATATATTAATTTGGAACAAAGTTCAAATTTCTGGAATAGTAATTTTCATATATTTCAC
Organism: Ovis aries; assembly: GCF_016772045.2. NCBI lineage: Eukaryota > Metazoa > Chordata > Mammalia > Artiodactyla > Bovidae > Ovis > Ovis aries. The sequence continues at coordinate 112,576,907 of NC_056055.1, forward strand.
AGAGATTATAGGTCAGAGAATAATTTTCATTAAAGAAGGAGAAATATTATGATGGTAAATGGGTCTCATGTGAAATTAATATTAAAAGCAATGTGTATTGAAAAGCGGTATCAGGTATTTCTGGAGGATATTTTCCTTTTGGTTTATCAATACCTTTTTGAAACACTGTTTGTTATTTATTTGGCTGTGCTGGGTCTCGTTGCTGCACAGGCTTTTCTTGAGCTGCAGAGAGTGGGGGCCCCGCTCTGTTGCAGAGTGCAGGCTTCGCTTTTTAGGGGCTTCTCTTGCTACGGCACCGAGCTCTGGAGCACAGGCTCAGTAGTTGTGGCACACGGGCTTAGTTGTTCTGCAGCTTGTGGGATCTTCCCAGACCAGGGACTGCACCCTCGTCTTCTGCACTGGTAGGCGGATTCTTTTCCAGTGAGCCACCAGGGAAGCCCCAGTACCTTTTTTGGTTGTTTTCAAATGGAAACACAAGATGCGTCTGACTCCCATGTGAATGCTGGAGCTGGTCCTAGGGACGAGTATCAGTTCTCAAGGAGCAGATGTGGACAAAGCAGAGCCATAACCATGACTTAACTTTTCTTGAAATCAGTAAATAAAGTTCATGGCATCATATAGAGATCCTTCCCTGCTGGCTCAAGCAGTAAAGAATCCACCTGCAATGCAGGAGACATTGGTTTGATTCCTAGGTCAAGAAGATCCCCTGGAGTAGGAAATGGCAACCCACTCCTGCATCTTACCTGGGAAATCCCATGGACAAAGGAGCCTGGTGGGTACAGTCCATGGGGTTGCAAAGAGTCGGACATGACTGAGCGACTGAGCACACACACTAGTCTTATCCATTGAAATAGCAAATATGTTTTTTGCAAAATGATATTTCATTTTGATGTGTGACTGTGAAGTATTTAAGAAATACACAAGCTGGAATTTACATATCTAGGCATGTATTGTTGTTTGCCTTGGGAGATTATTAATGATGGCAGTGATGCCCTTGTTTCAGTGATAAAAGTGAATATTTTTCAGCACCAAATGTGCCAGCTTTGTTCTAAACACTTTAAATAGTTTAATTTGTTCCTATAAACAACCCTATGAAGTAGGCTTTATTATTTCTCCATAATACAGTTGGGGTTGAATAGATGGAAAATGAGATTCAGATGGTTGATGCTCTGTGGAGCATCCTTGTATGAGGTTTTAGTGAAGATAACGACCTGGAGTGTCAGGCAGGAGAGTCCAGGCAAACTATGGGCTTCCATCGAGGCCCCCCACATGGGAGGATGCGACACCCACAGATGGGACCATCACCTGTGGATGTGTGTTGCTTTGGGAGACTTTGCTAGAAGTTTCTGGTGAGATCTGTCTGTCTCTGGTTATGGAGGCGAGCCAGGCTGACTCGCCTGCACCAGCAGCTCCTGGTTGTTGTGGGCGTTGTCTGGGGTTAGTTTGGAAGTTCTGCAGCGGGACTCCCGCCCGCGATGCAGTAAGGAGTTTCATAATGCAGCCCCTGCTTCGGGCTTCTTTTCCTTTCAGGTGTCCCAGGCCCATTTTCTAGACAGCATCACAACCTCATGGCTCCTCCCCAACAAGTGGCAAAAGCCGCTTCTGCTGTTGGCGATTTCCTCTGATGGTGCAAGGAACACTGCTTAATTTTGCCCACACAGAGGGTTTCTCTTTTACCCCTTCAGTTAGTGTAATGCCATCAGCACGTCAGCAGAGCACTGTTTTCTAGATGGAGCACAGGTTTGTCATCTTGATCAGTGGTTCCCAACCTTTCTGGCACCAGAGACCAATTTTCTGGAAGACAGTTTTTCCACCAGCTGGGGATAAGGGGTGTTTTCAGGATGATTCAAGCTTTACATTTACTGTGCACCTTATTTTTAATCTAATCCCACTACTGATGATGACAGGAAGTGCCGAACCACAGCCTGGAGATTGGGGACTCCCCCTCTAGATGGTCAATGACTGTCCACCATCCATGCCACGTGGATAGTGTCTCTGCTGGTGTCACAGGAAAGGGACCACTCGGTGACATTCTTTCAACAGTCCACAGGGAAATGGAAGACCTGGAGGAACACCAGCCTCCTGAACATCCACGTGATGAGGTCCCCTAATATGCCCCCCTCCAATCCCCATGATGCTGTGAAAGTGCTGCACTCAATATGCCAGCAAGTTTGGAAAACTCAGCAGTGGCCACAGGACTGGAAAAGGTCAGTTTTCATTCGAATCCCAAAGAAAGGCAATGCCAAAGAATGCTCAGACTAGCGCACAATTGCACTCATCTCGCACACTAGTAAAGTAATGCTCAAAATTCTCCAAGCCAGGCTTCCGCAATACGTGAACTGTGAACTTCCAGATGTTCAAGCTGGTTTTAGAAAAGGCAGAGGAAACAGAGATCAAATTGCCAACATCCACTGGATCATGGAAAAAGCAAGAGAGTTCCAGAAAAACATCTATTTCTGCTTTATTGACTATGCCAAAGCCTTTGACTGTGTGGATCACAATAAACTGTGGAAAATTCTGAAAGAGATAGGAATACCAGGCCACCTGACCTGCTTCTTGAGAAACCTGCATGCAGGTTAGGAAGCAACAGTTAGAACTGGACATGGAACAACAGACTGGTTCCAAATAGGAAAAGGAGTACATCAAGGCTGTATATTCTCACCCTGCTTATTTAACTTATACACAGAGTGCTGTTGCTGCTAAGTCACTTCAGTCGTGTCCAACTCTGTGCGACCGCATAAACAGCAGCCCAGCAGGCTCCACCGTTCCTGGGATTCTCCAGGCAAGAACACTGGAGTGGGTTGCCATTTCCTTCTCCCATGCACGAAAGTGAAAGGTGAAAGTGAAGTCACTCAGTCGTGTCCGACTGTTAGCGACTTCATGGACTGCAGCCCACCAGGCTCCTCCGCCCATGGGATTTTCCAGGCGAGAGTACTGGAGTGGGTTGCCATTGCTTTTTCCGATGCTCTGATACTCTGTGCAGAGTACATCATAAGAAACGCTGGGCTGGAAGAAGCATGAGCTGGAATCAAGATTGCCAGGAGAAATATCAATAACCTCAGATATGCACATGACACCACCCTTATGGCAGATAGTGAAGAAGAACTAAAGAGTCTCTTGATGAAAGTGAAAGAGGAGAGTGAAAAAGTTGGCTTAAAGCTCAACATTCAGAAAACGAAGATCATGGCATCTGGTAAGTGCCATGGCACTTCATGGCAAATAGATGGGGCAACAGTGGAAACAGTGTCAGACTTTAAATTTTTGGGCTCCAAAATCACTGCAGATGGTGACTTCAGTCACAAAATTAAAAGACGCTTACTCCTTGGAAGGAAATTTATGACCAACCTAGATAGCATATTAAAAAGCAGAGACGTTACTTTGCCAACAAAGGTCTGTCTAGTCAAGCCTATGGTTTTTCCAGTGGTCATGTATGGATGTGAGAGTTTGACGATAAAGAAAGCTGAGTGCTGAAGAATTGATGCTTTTGAACTATGGTGTTGGAGAAGACTCTTGAGAGAGTCCCTTGGACTGCAAGGAGAACCAACCAATCCATCCTAAAGGAATTCATTGGCAGAACTGATGCTGAAGCTGAAACTCCAATACTTTAGCCACCTGATGTGGAGAGGTGACTCATTTGAAAAGATGTTAATGCTGGGAGGGATTGGGGGCAGGAAGAGAAGGGGACGACAGAGGATGAGATGGTTTGATGGCATCACAGACACAATGGACATGGGTTTGTGTGGACTCCAGGAGTTGGTGATGGACAGGGAGGAGGCCTGGCATGCTGTAGTGCAGGGAGTCACAGAGTCGGACACGACTAAGCGACTGAACTGAACTGAACCCCGTTGTATGTTCTTGAATGTACCTTTTCTTTCAAAGACAATGAATTTCATTAAATCCTTCTCTCCCTTTCCCTCCCTGTAGGATGACGATGTGACATAACCCACAGTGATGGACACCTCAAGTCTCCTAATGCATGTATGTCCTTTGTAGTGGGCCCTGGTAACAGAAGCAAGTCCAGGGGTTGTCACAGTTTCTGGGGAATTACATCAGGTTACTGTCTAGTGCAAGTACCGGTGGACACCACTGGGTGGCAGTGTCAAGCTTTTGCCAAGTGCTTGAGTCAGCTTTGATTTTTAGGTAATATCCATGTTACCAGATTTATCTGGGCTTCCCAGGTGGTGCTAGTGGTAAAGAATTGGCCTGCCACTGCTGGAGACTAAGAGATGTGTGTTCGATCCCTGGGTCAGGAAGATCCCCTGGAGGAGGGCATGGCAACCCACTCCAGTATTCTTGTATCTCATGATGCAGAAAAGCCTGGCAGGTTACAGCCCCTGGGGTTGCAAAGAGTTGGATACAACTGAGCGACTAAGCACAGCTCAGTGTTCATAACATTAATTCCCCAGTGGTTCACTGGTAAAGAATCTGTCTGCCAAGCAGGAGACACAGGTTAAATCCCTGGGTTGGGAAAATCCCCTGAGGAATAAAATAGCAACCCACTCCAGTATTCTTGCCTGGAGAATCCCATAGACAGAGGAGGCTGGCGGGCTACAGTCCCATGGGGTCGCAAAGAGCTGGACATGACTGAAGCAACTTAGCACATAACACAGATTTTTTTTTTTTAAATTTATATACAGTAATACTTGCTCCTTTTGGTGTGTAGGCCAGCGAATATTGAACTATACTTGACAGGTGCAGTGTCAGGTAACCATAACCACAAATGAGATTAAATCTGTCACCTCAAAAGTCTCCCTCCTTCCCAGCATCCTCTGACGATCACTAACCTGTTAGCCATCACTGGAGTGCTGCCTTTCCCAGAACGCTATGTAAGTGGGATAATGAACGCAGTGTGTAGCCTTCTGGGATGCTCTTGCACGTATCAATAGTTCACTCCTTTCTGGCTGAGTGTTCTGTCATTGATGTGCCAGGCTTTGCTGGCCCTTTCACCTAGTGAGGGCTATATGTCTTCTTTACAGCTTTGGCTAGTATGATGGTGCTGAAACACTGATGGGACTCCCCGGCAGTCCAGCAGTGAAGACTGAGCTCCCAGTGCGGGGCCTGGGGTCAGGCCCTGGCTGGCAATCCAAGGTCCTGTGTGCTGCATGGCACGGCCCCCCCAAAAAACACTGATACATGGGATTTTGTGAAAACATCAGTTTTCATTTCTCCTGAGTAAAATCTTAGAGTAAAACCTAAGTAGTTGCTTATAAGAGTCTGACAGACTGTCGTCCCAAGCAGTGCCATGAGGTATTTCCACCAAGAGCGTAAGAGTTCTAGTTGTTCTGCGTCATCTCTGTTCCAGCCAGCTTTCAGGGAACAGTGGGAGAGCAGAGTTACAGAGGGCTTGATTGTGCGGTGGTTCTTTGGGGGCCTAAGAAAAAGAGCAAAACGTCTTGTTTCTCAAAGCCTCACTCAAATCTGATTTTTTTCCCTTGGTAATTTTATGAATGTGTGCATGTGTACTCAGTCATTAAGCCATGTCTGACTCTTTGTGACCCCGTGGACTGTAGCCCGCCAGGCTCCTCTGTCCATGGGGATTCTCCAGGCAAGAACACTGGAGGGGGTTGCCATGCCCTTCTCCAGGGGATCTTCCCAACCCAGGGATTGAACCCGTGTCTCCTGAATCTCCTGCTTGGCAGATGGATCCTTTACCATTGAGCCACCAGGGATGTTATATCCAGGATATTATGAATGCTGTGCTGTGCTTAGTTGCTCAATTGTGTCTGACTCTTTGTGACCCCATGGACTGTAGCCTGCCAGGCTCCTCTGTTCATTGGATTCTCCACGCAAAAATAATGGAGTGAGTTGCCATGCCCTCCTCCAGGGGATTTTCCTCACCCAGGAATCGAACCCAGGTCTTCTGCACTGCAGCCAGATTCTTTACCAGCTGAACTCCTAGGGAAGTCCCAGTGTTATGAATAGGGGCTGATAAATCTCTCAGATGTTATTATGTGGTTTTTCTAGAAACCACACAATCAATTTTCGTGGCCTTCACTTTGATTTTGCAGTTGGCAGGACCAATAACTTATTTCTGGTTGTCTGAGGCATGCCCTAGTCACCCCCGTCTTAGAGATGTTTGAGCATTTCATGGGTTTTACTGAGCCCTGTTCTTTAGTTGGTTTACCCAGCCTCTTCTGGTACTGTATGGCTAACCAGTACTTCTAATTTAGTTTTAGTGTAGGGTTCAGGAGATGTGATCAGATTGAGAAATACACATAGCAATAATGTAATAAATAACTGTACTTTCAGTTGAATCAAGTTTATCTTTAATGGCAAAAATATGTAAAGAATTCATACAACTCAGCAGGAAAAAAGCAAACAATTTGATTAAAAACTGGAAAGAGGAACTGAATAGACATTTTCTTGAAAGAGTTAATTATACAAATGGCCAAGCTGTTGCTGCTACTAAGTCGCTTCAGTCGTGTCCAACTCTGTGTGACCCCATAGACGGCAACACACTAGGCTCCTCTGTCTCTGGGATTCTCCAGGCAAGAATGCTGGAGTGGGTTGCCATTTCCTTCTCCAATGCATGAAAGTGAAAAGCAAAAGTGAAGTCGCTCAGTCATGCCCGACTCTTAGTGACCCCATGGACTGCAGCCTACCAGGCTCCTCCGTTCATGAGATTTTCCAGGCAAGAGTAGTGGAGTGAGGTGCCATTGCCTTCTTTGAAATGGTCAAGAGGTGCATGAAAAAGTGTCCAACATTGTTAATCATCAGGTGAGTACAAACCCAAATCACAATGAGCTATCACCTCACACCTGTCAGAATGGCCATCATCAAAAGACCAGAGGTAATGAATACTGACAAGGGTGTGGAGAAAGGGAGCCCTCCTGCACTGGTGGTGGGAACGTAGACTGGTGCAGGCACCATGGAGAACAGTGTGGAGGCGTCTCAAAAGACTGAAACAGAGCTACCGTATGACCCGGCAATCCCACTCCTGGGTGCACATATAAAGAAATGAAAATAGGATAGATATCGAGGCGATATCTGCCTACCGGGGTCCAGCCCTGGTGGATCCAGGGTGATTCAAAGGGGAGATGGAGTAGGCGAGGAAAAATTTATTTAATTAGAAATATAAGATTAGATTAGGAAAGAATAGTGTAGTAGGAAAATTAGTGGAGAAAAGAGGCTGAATAACTTGGTTTATGTGGAAAGCCAATAAAGTTCCAGACAAGGAACTTGCACCATCTATGTTAGGCCACCAGCATCCTCTTGAATAGCGGGGGGTGCCCCACCTTGGGCTCCCTCTCATGTGGATCTTAGAAGCCAGGGCAAGTAAGTAGACATAGCGAGCCTCCACACCCCAGATGGGAATTCAGCCTGAAATTAGAGTAAAGAGGAGACACGGGGAAACCAGTCCTTCCAATGACTTGCCTGGCCTCTATTGTCTAGAAAGGCCTTTTATACCTTTTTGATTGTACTTAGAGATCAATCGATAATACAAAATTATGCTGCGTTAGCAGCCCAGACTTTTATCAAAACCAGGCTTTTCTCTCCGCACACCTAGTTGTATACACAAGTCTTAGGTGATTTACATCATCTTCCGGCCAAAAGGGCCAATTAACATTTTACAGCCTTTTTTCTGATAAGGATTTGTTAACCAGAAGACTTATTTGTGTTGATCTTCCCAAAGTTTGGTGCCACTCTCATTAAACACTAAATAAAGTTACATTCTTACATAGCAAAGATACAGCAATTTATAACACGTGAAAGGAGTACAGTGATTTATAACAAAAGAAAAGTAATTAACTCAAAAGTCTAGTGTTGCTAACATCAAAACTACTATATACCTTTTTCTATATCCCATTTACATTGATTAATATCCTCCCAGGTGCCTAAAAGATAAAGAATGTGGAGGCCTGGCAGCAATCATTGAGTCAACAGTGAAATCCGTCACCAATATGATTTTTAGCTCTTTAGAAAATGCTCTGTATCTTTAAGATGCTTTAAGCTTTGTGCCTCTCGTGGTTGGGGGGCTGTAAGCAATTCACAAGCTGTAAGAAGTCCAGGGGAACCTGTTAGGCAAACTAGAGAGTTATCAGAGGGGGTTTGAACTGAAACATCCCTTTCAAATGCAGAAGACTAAAGCCCTAAGTTAACTTTTTCCAGAATGTGTCAGAAGAGTGGAAAAGTACAGTACAATAAGGCAGGCAGATTCTTATTTTGGGGGGGGGTACGTGCTCAGGAAATACCAGGGGGAAACCCTGAGGCTTGACTCGCCTTGCCCATCAGGCCTCTGCTGCATGACCTTATCACGGGTGGGATTCCTCACGCTGGCTCCCGGCACCTGCCCCCACGTTCACTGCAGCTTTATTCACAGTGATCAAAATAAAAAATTGCCTGAGTCTGTCAATGGATGAGTGGGTAAAGAAGATGTGATATGTAATATTATAATTCAGCCACGAGGAAGAGGGAGACTCTGCCATTTTGGCAAAAGGGCATTTGCTGAGTGGAGTAAGTCAGAGAGAGGCCCACACTGCACGATCTCGTGCGTGGACTCAGAGATCCAGAGAGTGGGATGGTGATTGCAGGGCTGAGAGCGGGAAATAGGGGATGTCACTCAAGGGTACAGACTTCCAGCTTTAAGATGAGTAAGTTCTGGAAACAGGACAATTTAAATACCCTCACGGAAACACAGTGCAAGTGTATTTTCCCATCCATCTCACATGAATGCAGCTTGTCTTTGAATTTCTCTGTGAGTAGAAATGGAGAGAAAGCATTGACCAACCTCCTCAGAGAACCACAGTCTCCTTTAGCACGTCCCCCAGTTTGAATATTCATTGTCACACTCTGCACTGTTGTGGCCCAGGGGCCAGTATTTATTAAGATTTGTGTCGTCTTCAGTGATGACACATCCAGGGTTCTTCAGCTTTTCTCACAGAACATTAAATGAGGAATTTTGGGGTATTGATGTACCTGCCTCTAGAAGAACTTTAATTAAAATCAAAATTTCTGTATGCCCCTCAGGTGTCCAACCCTGGTCTCTCCTAAATGTTTTAAATTAGCCACTTGAGTGGGCTGAGAGAATTGTCAGAGTTACCATTACCCAGCCCTGTTAAATGAGAATGAAGACCAGATTGGCAGGATACCATCCCCCCCAGTCATTCAGGTGAGATAAGACCTTCCATTCCAGCATCACGTCTGTTCCAGCAATACAGTCTGGTGGATGAAACAGCCAGACATACACACACACACTCACACACCCCTTTGATTCATACATCACTGCGTTTAAGCCACACTCTTATCTGTAACAGGAAATGAGCAAGACCCTGGGAGCTCTTGTGCACAGAAGCCTTTCTTGGTCCCCCCGTTTCTTGTTTGTAGGGAACAGACTCCAGCCTCCATGACCTTCCCTGAGTCCCACAGGGAAGATACAAACAGATGCTGTTCAGGGAAGGGGGTGGATGTAGAGACAAGGGAGGAGCAGCCGAGAAACAAAGGAGCAGCTTTGGAGCAGGTCTTGGTTTCCCCTCAAGGGATACAGATAACAATCTTTGAGCTCTTCTGCAGAACATTTTTTGTTCAGTCACTCAGGGTTCTGTCCGACCCTTTGTGACCCCATGGACTGCAACATGCCAGGCTTCCCTATCCTTCACCATCTCCCAGAGTTTGCTCGAACTCTTGTCCATTGAGTCAGTGATGCCATCCAACCATCTCGTCCTCAGTTGCCCCTTCTACTCCTGCCTTCAATCTTTCCTAGCACTCCCAATAGACATAATATGTTAGCATTCTTCACTTCAGAGAACATCACAGATTGATGACCTTGAGAAGCTCTTAAGGAGGCCACTTGAGGCCAGATTAAAGGACTGCAGTCCTTGTACACAGTCTGATTCTTGTCAGCACTCCCCCCCCTTGAACTGTCACTATAAAACTCCTCTCCAGATCTGCCCAGGTTGAGACAGTTTTTCAAGGCAGGGCCTCACTGTGGCCCCCTTTGCCTGTTGCTGTTGTTCAGTAGCTCAGTCATGTCTGACTCTTTGTGACCCCATGGACTGCAGCATGCCAAGCTTCCCTGTCCTTCACTATCTTCTGGAGTTTGCTCAAATTCAATCCATTGTTAAAGGGCTGCACTCAATATGCCAGCAAATTTGAAAACTCAGCAGTGGCCACAAGACTGGAAAACAGATGATCCATCTGTTGGATCATCGAAAAAGCAAGAGAGTTCCAGAAAAACATCTATTTCTGCTTCATTGACTACACTAACGGCTTTGACTGTGTGGATCACAACAAACTGTGGAAAATTCTTTAAGAATTTTCTGGAATACCAGACCACCTTACCCACCTCCTGAGAAATCTGTATGCAGGTCATGAAGCAACAGTTAGAATGGGATATGGAACAGCAGACTGGTTCCAAATTGGGAAAACAGTACATCAAGGCTGTATATTGTCACCCTGCTTATTTAATGTCTATGTAGAGTACATCATGCAAAATGCCAGGCTGGATGAAGCACAAACTGGAATCAAGATTGCCAGGAGAAATATCAATGACCTCAGATATGCAGATGACACCACCCTTATGGCAGAAAATGAAGAGGAACTAAAGAGCCTATTAATGAGGGTGGAGGAGAGTGAACAAGCTGGCTGAAAATTTAGCATTCAAAAAACTAAGATCATGGCATCCAGTCCCATCTCTTCATGCCAAATAGATGGGGAAAAAAGTGGAAACAGTGACAGACTATTTTCTTGGGCTCCAGAATTACTGCAGATGATGACTGCAGCCATGAAATTAAAATACACTTGCTCCTTGGAAGAAAAGCTATGACAAATCTAGACAGTGTATTAAAAACCAGACATTACTTTTCTGACAAAGTTTGGTCTAGTCAAAGCTATGGTTTTTCCAGTAGTCATATATGGATGTGAGAGTTGGACCTTAAAGAAGGCTGAGCACCAAAGAATTGATGCTTTTGAACTGTGGTTTTGGAGAAGACTCTTGAGAGTCCCTTGGACTGCAAAGAGCTCAAACCAGTCATATTCATTGGGAGGACAAATGTGGAAGCTGAAGCTCCAATACTTTGACCATCTGATGCGAGGAACTGACTTGTTGGAAAAGACCCTGATGCTGGGAAAGATTGAAGGCGGGAAGAGAAAGGGATGACAGAGAACAACATGGTTGGATGGCATCACTGACTCAATGGCCATGAGTTTCAGCAAGCTGTGGGAGATGGTAACAGACAGGGAAGCCTGGCATGCTGCAGTTCACAGGGTCACAAAGAGTCGGACACAACTGAATGACTAAACAACAACTCACCTTTATTAACACCTGTTTCTGTTTCAAGTATGGTTCACAAACAGGAACTGACTCACAGACAGAAAACAGGCTGGTGGCCGCCAAGAGGTGGGGGGTGAGGAGGGATGGACTGAGAGTTTGGGATTGGCGGATGCATACTGTTGTATACAAGATAGATAAACAATAAGGTCCTACTGTACAGCACAGGGAACTATACTCAATATCCTGGGGTAAACCATAACAGAAAAGAATATGAAAAAGAACATATGTGTGTGTGTATATATATATATATACACATATATATATATCTGAATCACTTTGCTCTACAGCAGAAACTAACACAGCATTGCAAATCAACTATATTTCAAATTAAAAACTTTAAAGCAAAATAAAAAATAAAACCTATGGGGAGGGGTGTGTGTTCTGTGGCCTCTTTTGAATCCTCTCAGTTATGTAACCAGTTGCAACGTGTGCAGCTGGCAAACTCCACTCTAGAGCTTAATTAACAGAGACGTCTGTTTTTGGGGAAATAAGCAGCGAAGAAGAGAGGGCCAGGAACCCAATGCCCTCTCTCCACATCCCTGGCAGGAACTGGCACCAACGTGGCACCCACTGTGGGGAGGATGCCTATCAGTGACCAGGGGGGCAGATCCCAGCCCCGGCGAACAGCTGGATGGGTCTGAGTCGCCCCCGTGGCTGCTTTGTCTCTTGGGGAGAAAACAACACTGAAGAGAAGCAGCTTGTTGCTTTCGGGGCCACAGACTGTGACACATAGCTCAGCTTGCGATGCCAGAGTGGGCTGGGGGAATACTTGTTTTGTCAAAATAACCTCACTAGCAGAAGTCAGTCTCTGCTCACCTGGGGGAAGGGTAACTACAGAAACCCAGGGACAGCCAGCTGCACAGTTACAGTGCTGCGCAGACGGGCACATGCTCACTTCTGAGCCACCCTGGGGACCACGTGCTGTGCATGGACACTGTCCAAGCAGAAGCCTGTGCATCTGTGCCCACGGCCCCCACTTCCTGCAGTTTCTGCCGTGATGCAGAGGGCACACCCCTGTATGAATCTCTGCTAAGGGAAGGGAGAATTGTCCTGACCCACCGTCAGAGAGTGCAGCACTTCTGAGGCCACCAAAGTGTGTAGAACACATGTAACTCTGAGTAGTCATAACAGACCTGAAGTCTTTCCTAACTCCGTGCTGTCAATTGAGACATGGTCGGTGCTGTAATAGGCACCCCACACCCTCAAGATATTAAACTGTATGGAAAGTCTTTATGAACAAATACTGTGTTTATTTTTCTTGTGGATTTTGAAGTAGCAACATAATGTTTATCCTTTTTTAAAAAAATATTTTTAAATTTTATTATTTTCAATATAAATTTATTTATTTTAATTGGAGGTTAATTACTTTACAATATCATATTGGCTTTGCCATACATCAACATGAATCCGTCACAGGTATACACGTGTTCCCCATCCTGAACCCCCCTCCCTCCTTCCTCCCCATACCATCCCTCTGGGTCGTCCCAGTGCACCAGCCGCGAGCATCCAGTATCATGCATCGAACCTGGACTGGCGATTCATTTTATATATGATATTATACATGTTTCAATGTCATTCTCCCAAATCATCCCACCCTCTCCCTCTCCCTCAGAGTCCAAAAGACTGTTCTATACATCTGTGTCTCTTTTGCTGTCTCACATACAGGGTTATCGTTACCATCTTTCTAAATTCCACATATATGTGTTATTATACTATATTGGTGTTTTTCTTTCTGGCTTACTTCACTCTGTATAATAGGCTCCAGTTTCATCCACCTCATTAGAACTGATTCAAATATATTCTTTTTAATGGCTGAGTAATACTCCATTGTGTATATGTACCACAGCATTCTTATCCATTCATCTGCTGATGGACATCTAGGTTGCTTCCATGTCCTTTTTTCTAATCACATCTTAGTATATTTTGTTCCCTGTTTTGTTCTTGGATACATATTATTCTCTATAGAGGTAATTAGGGAAACATTTACTTTTTTACTTAACATATGACACACATACTTTTCATGCTCCAAAATGAGTCTTATATTTATTATTTTAATAGTTGAGTAATATTCTATCATATACTTTATAATATTTAGACTACTCTTTTTTTCCAGCACATTTTCTATTATAAATATTGTTTGACTAAACTTTCTTTTTATATTATTTTCTTAGGTTAAGTTCTTACAAGCATGATGCTAAGTCATAGGGTACATTATTTTATTTGTTTGTATAAGAGAAACAATTTTTATTTTTTTTTTTTGAAATTTTTGCCATCTGACAATTAGTGAACTGAATCTATCTTCCTTCAAGACACTCTTGCTATTATGGGTGTTTTCCTTCTAATTAAATTTGAGTCAAACTGTATATCATTGCACTTTTTATTTGCATTTTGAAATTGTGTGTATCAATTTTCCACTTTCACATTAATTGATTTTTACTCTTGTATGAATTGGAGGAGGAAATGGCAATCCACTCCTGTATTCTTGCCAGTATAATTCCATGGAGAGAGGATCTTGGCAGGCTACAGTCCGTGGGGCTACAAAGAGTCAGACATGATTGAGATACTGAGCACGCACATGCACTTATATGAATAGTTCATATGATTAGCCCATTTTTCTTACCATATTTCTTGTAGATCTGAAGAGATTTTTTTTTTAAAATTTAATGTGCTACTGCTGCTGCTGCTGCTGCTAAGTCACTTCAGTCGTGTCCTACTCTATGTGACCCCATAGACAGCAGCCCACCAGGCTCCTGCATCCCTGGGATTCTCCAGGCAAGAACACTGGAGTGGGGTGCCATTTCCTTCTCCAAAGCATGAAAGTGAGAAGTAAAAGTGAAATCGCTCAGTCATGCCCGACTCTTAGCAACCCCATGGACTGTGGCCCACCAGGCTCCTCCATCCATGGGATTTTCCAGGCGAGTACTGGAGTGGGGTGCCATTGCCTCCTCCAGTTTAATGTGCACCATAATGTAGTTTATGTCACTGCCCCAACAGTCTGTTGTAACACGGTTGCTGGTGAACAAGATACTCACTTTTGCCATTAGGCAGTCCTGCTTGCAGCTGAGGTCTTTCTTGTTCTTCCATTCTGTGGAGGCTGGTATGGGACTGTGGGCATGAGAGAGCCCTATTTAGAATATTCCTGATCACCGCATGTAACCCTGTTAGAAAGTGTCTCTTTTCCATTTATGACAACAAACACAGAATCTTGGTGGGGTGGATTTATGTTGATCTACATGTGAATCTGAGATGGTGAGAAGGTGTATTAAAGCATGACTAACAGATGCTGCTGCTGCCTGGAGGTGGTTGAGGACAAGTTTTCAAGACCAGGCCGTGGAGTGGGGAGTGGAAGGCATGGGACAAGTCCATCATTACACAAAGCATGCTCCCGGCTCCTACCTTGGGAGTCATGGAGAATGTGGTGTGTTCAGCTGACCAATGTCCATTCATGAGCATTGTGACTGGCATGTGTGTTTTCACTTCTACACAAGATGGAAAGGTAGAGGTTTAAATATCCTGTTAATCTTCATGCAATCCAGTGAGATGGGAATGGTCATGTCTCAGACTAGGAAACCAAGGCACCAAGAACTAGATCACAGTCACCACATTTATTAAGGATGATATTTATTTCAGTCTGTTCACTAGACTGCTGCTTTGGAGTCTAATGGAGTTATTATAATGCATGGAACAAAGTTTAAAGTGTTATTGAATTGCTGTATATGACTGTTGAATTATTACAAGTACACTAAACGCTGGGCTGGAAGAAGCACAAGCTGGAATCAAGATTGTCGGGAGAAATATCAATAACCTCAGATATGCAGATGACATCACCCTTATGGCAGAAAGTGAAGAGGAACTAAAAAGCCTCTTGATGACAGTGAAAGAGGAGAGTGAAAAAGTTGGCTTAAAGCTCAACATTCAGAAAACGAAGATCATGGCATCTGGTAAGTGTCATGGCACTTCATGGCAAATAGATGGGGCAACAGTGGAAACAGTGTCAGACTTTATATTTTTGGGCTCCAAAATCACTGCAGATGGTGATTGCAGCCATGAAATTAAAAGACGCTTACTCCTTGGAAGGAAAGTTAGGACCAACCTAGATAGCATATTTAAAAGCAGAGACATAACTTTGCCAGCAAAGGTCCATCTAGTCAAGGCTATGGTTTTCCTGTGGTCATGTATGGATGCGAGAGTTGGACTGTGAAGAAAGCTGAGCACCGAAGAATTGATGCTTTTGAACTGTGGTGTTGGAGAAGACTCTTGAGAGTCCCTTGGACTGCAAGGAGATCCAACCAGTCCATTCTAAAGGAGATCAGTCCTGGGTGTTCTTTGGAAGGAATGATGCTAAAGCTGAAACTCCAATACTTTGGCCACCTCATGTGAAGAGTTTACTCATTGAAAGACTCTGATGCTGGGAGGGATTGGGAGGAGGAGGATAAGGGGCCGAAAGGATGAGATGGCTGAATGGCATCACTGACTCGATGGACATGAGTCTGAGTGAACTCCGGGAGATGGTGATGAACAGGGAGGCCTGGCGTGCTGCGATTCATGGGGTTGCAAAGAGTTGGACACGACTAAGCGACTGAACTGACTGAGTGATGTATACGTATAACTGATTCACTTTGCTATATGGTAGAAATGAACACACCATTGTAAGACAGCTATACCACATTAAAAAAAAAAAGACTGCATATAGGGCACTTGTGTAGGCTCTAGGTTTGCAAGCATTGGATAAGCAATCAAAACCTGCCCTCATGGAGCTCAAGGTCCAGTGGGGAGAACGAGAAAATGGGGGATTAATAAATCCATAAACAAAGGAAACTGCAGAGATATACGTCGTTAAGTACTGTGAACAAAACAAGCAGGGAAGCGATTTGGGGAATTTCTGGTGATAATACAGTGTAAAGATGGCTAAGGGTATCTCTCTAAGAAGGTAACATTTGAACAACAGCCTGAGAATGTAGGAGCTCCGTGTATGCCAGAGACAAGGGGACACTTGTGGAAGCGTGTTCTCAGAGAGGGAACAGAACCTGCTAAGACTTGGAGGCAGGGGCCCAGCAAGGAAGCCTGTCCGTCTGGGGCCAGTGAGAGGAAGCAGGATCGAGGAGACACAGGCTTGCAGGTTATTTATTGTGACGACTGTGGGTCCTGCTCCAAGTGACAGGAAGGCTTTGGAGGGGGTGGTAAAGAGAGACTTCGTCGACGTATAAACAGCTGGTCGGTTTACATTTGGCCTCCACTTCTGTCACACAGGGGATTTGTGTTAAGCTTCTAACAGAATGCTATGGCTTCTTAGGTGATGCAGTGGTAAAGAATCCGTTTGCCAGTACAGGAGATGCAAGACACCCAGGTTTGATTCCTGGGTCAAGAAGATTCCCTGGAGAAGGAAATAGCTGCTGCTGCTGCTGCTGCTGCTAAGTCGCTTCAGTCGTGTCCAACCCTGTGCGACCCCAGAGATGGCAGCCCACCAGGCTCCCCCATCCCTGGGATTCTCCAGGCAAGAACACTGGAGTGGGTTGCCATTTCCTTCTCCAATGCATGAAAGTGTAAAGTGAAAGTGAAGTCGTTCAGTCATGTCCGACTCTTAGCGACCCCATGGACTGTAGCCCACCAGGCTCCTCCGTCCATGGGATTTTCCAGGCAAGAGCACTGGAGTGGGGTGCCATTGCCTTCTCCAAGGCAATGGCACCTCCTTCCAGTATTCTTGCCTAGGAAATCCCATGGACAGAGGAGCCTGGCCAGGTACAGTCTATGGGGTTACAAAGAGTTGGACATGACTGAGCGACTGAGCACATTGTCAAATGGAGAAAAACATTAGCGATGCCCAGGGGTCTGGGGGCTGCTGGAGAACATGTGGACTGTATCTCGTGGGTGTGAAACCACCTTAGGAGATGATGCACACTTCCTCTAGTATACAAACCCTTCTGTTACCACAGAACTCTAAAGAGACTTTCCCATTTTCATAAATTTCATGTGAACGTATTTTTTCTGTTGTAAAGAATGTAATTTAGTAATAGCACACTTTATTGATCAATAGAAAATATTTGCTGAACAGAAAGTTAATTTTTAAAAGCAGATAAACACTTAGCAAAGATCATTAAACTGATTTATTTTTAAACTCCCTTCTTAGAGTAGGTTCTGTTTAGTTTAGTTCAGTCGCTCAGTCGTGTCTGCCTCTTTGCAACTCTATGAATTGCAGTACGCCAGGCCTCCCTGTCCATCACCAACTCCCAGAGTTCACTCAGAATCATGTCCATCGAGTCAGTGATGCCATCCAGCCATCTCATCCTCTGTCATCCCCTTCTCCTCCTGCCCCCAATCCCTCCCAGCATCAGAGTCTTTGCCAGTGAGTCAACTCTTCGCATAAGGTGGCCAAAGTACTGGAGTTTCAGCTTTAGCATCATTCCTTCCAAAGAACACCCAGGACTGATCTCCTTCAGAATGGACTGGTTGGATCTCCCTGCAGTCCAAGGGACTCTCAAGAGTCTTCTCCAACACCACAGTTCAAAAGCATCAATTCTTCGGTGCTCAGCTTTCTTCACAGTCCAACTCTCGCATCCATACATGACCACAGGAAAACCATAGCCTTGACTAGATGGACCTTTGCTGGCAAAGTTATGTCTCTGCTTTTAAATATGCTATCTAGGTTGGTCATGACTTTCCTTCCAAGGAGTAAGCGTCTTTTAATTTCATGGCTGCAGTCACCATCTGCAGTGATTTTGGAGCCCCCAAAAATAAAGTCTGACACTGTTTCCCCATCTTTTTCCATGAAGTGATGGGATCAGATGCCATGATCTTCGTTTTCTGAATGTTGAGCTTTAAGCCAACTTTTTCACTCCCCACTTTCACTTTCATCAAGAGGCTTTTTAGTTCCTCTTCACTTTCTGCCATAAGGCTGGTGTCATCTGCATATCTGAGGTTATTGATATTTCTCCTGGCAATCTTGATTCCAGCTTGTGCTTCTTCCAGCCCAGCGTTTCTCTTGATGTACTTTGCATATAAGTTCAATAAGCAGGGTGACAACATACAGCCTTGACGTACCCCTTTTCCTATTTGGAACCAGTCTGTTGTTCCATGTCCAGTTCTAACTGTTGCTTCCTGACCTGCATAAAGGTTTCTCAAGAGGCAGGTCAGGTGGTCTGGTATTCCCATCTCTTTCAGAATTTTCTACAGTTTATTGTGATCCACACAGTAGGTCACTCTAATCAATAAATGTGTTATTCATTCTTTTCAAGACAGTCATAGTTTTGCTATTTAAGAGTTATATCACGGACCTCTTATTGTTTGCTTGTTTGGTTTCTACTTTATGTTTGGCTGTTCTGGGTCTTCATTGTTGCACTCAGGCCTCGTCTACCTGCTGCATGTGGGGGCTACTCTCTAGTTCCCCGTTAAGTGTGTGGGTGTCTCCTTGAGGTGGCTGCTTTTTTGTTGTTGTGAAGCATGTTGTGGGCTCTAGGCGAAGGAAAGTTACACGGCTCAAAATCGCCTGGAGTTAAAACTCCCCTCCGGGTCCTCCCCACCATTCTATGCAAAACAAAGAACTCTCTCACCTGAAGAGAAAAATGGACATTAAGGCTGATTACGACCAGCTCCCAGCCAGTCCAGCCTCTCTGGCTGATCTCCAGAATTCCTTGCCACAGCCATTTAAGAGATAACTAACCGGAACAACTTTGGAGAAGAACAGGCCCCCTTAAGACAGTAGATTTCTACATATATGCCTATATATACTTGCTCTTTTCTTGGGTTAGTGATTGCTGCTCTTTCTCGCCTCATTAAAGGTGATGTGTTCTGGTACAGTGTCGTTCTCATTCTTTTTCCAAACCTTGCCTTCTCTGACTCCTTTACCCTACAGTTGGGGCGCAGAGTTACATGCCTAAATATGACAGTTTCCGCATTTCAGACTGGTAACTCAGGGTGCAGATTTTCCTGCCTGAAATACGAAATTCTCCACCTTTCATCCTAGAAAGTTGGGGAGCATAGTTTTCTGCCTGAAATAAAATTTCCTCATTTCAGGCCAGTAACTCAGGGCATAGAGTTTCCTGCCTGAAATCTGACATTTCCCACATTTCAGTCTGGAAACCTGGGGCACAGAGTTTCCTGTCTGAAAAATGAAATTCTCATTTCACTGGCAAACATGGGGAGCAGATTTTCCAGCCCCAAATATGGGGTTTTCTATATTGCAGCTTATAAAATTGGGGCAGAGTTTCCCACCTGTTACATGAAATTTTTGTATTCCAGCCCGGAAACTTGGGGCACAGTTTCCTGCCTGAAGTATTAAACTTTCCTCATTTCAGCTCAGAAATTCGGTGCACAGATTTTCCTGCTTGACATATATGACATTTTACACATTACAGCCCTCAGCCTTGGGGTACAGAGTTTCCTGCCTGAAATATGACACTGTCTGCATTTCAGCCTGGAGTCTTGGTGTATAGAGTTTGCTGCCTGATGTATGACACATTATGCATTTCTGCCCCAAAATTTGGGGCACAGAGTTTCCTGTATAAAATATTAAAAATATCTGCATTTTACTCTGGAAACTTGGGCAGAGAATTACCTGCCTGAATAATGAAATCCTCCGTATTTCAGCCTGGGAACTGGGGGCACAGAGTTTCCTGACTGAATTATGAAATTCTCCAAATTTCATCCTGGAAAGTTGGGGCACATAATTTCCTGCCTGAAATGTGACACCTTTAGCATTTCAGCCCAGAAACTTGGGGTGCTGAGTTTCCTGCCTGAAACATGAAATTCTCCGCATTTCAGCCTGGAAACTCGGGGCACAGAATTTCTTGCCTGAAATATGAAATTCTCTGCATTTCAGCCCAGGTTCTTGGGCTATAGAGTTTCCTGTCTGAAATATGAAATTCTCCTCATTTCACCTAGAAACATGGAGTGCAAATTTTCATGCCCGAAACGAGAATTTCCATATTTCATCCCAGAAACATGTGGTGCAGTTTCCCACCTAAAATTTGAAATTTTCCATATTTCAGCCTCAAAAGTAGGGATGTAGAGTTTGTACTAGCCAAGAGTTTGAAATAGCCAAGAAACATGCTTTTGTGAATCTGGGAATTGGGCCCTTATGGGAAAAACAATATTTTCCGCCTGTGGAAGCCAGTTCACTCTTGTTCATTTTTCTCTTCATTCCAACAACAGCTTTGGTCAAGTTTTTGGATTATCTGTAAGAAATAGGCTGCTTGCTACTTCTTTCTGGGAAGTCACCTGACAGTACTGTTTCAACTAATCAGGGTATGAAAGGTTGTGGCTATGAGCCATGAATGATGCCAGGATTTACGACCTCTGGAAGAGAGGAATTTGGTCAGGAGCCAGAGACAAAGCACAATCTCTCAGAGCTTTTGTGTCAATGTTTAATTAAAGTATAAAAGAGATAGAGAAAGCTTCAGACATAGACATCAGAAGGGGACAGAAAGAGTGCCCCCTTGCTAGTTTTTTAGGTGTTTTATACCTGTTAGCAAGCTGCTAACCAGATAAAAGAAACACCTTGAGACTAAGAGAGTTGCACTAGGTCCCTCTCCCACAACATACACTTTGAGATAGCATTGGCACAAGGGGAGTCATCTCTGGTTGTAAAACAATTGACATGAATGTTAAAGACAGATTCTAAAGCAAATACATAGTTTTATTTACATAGTTTAAAAAGAACATTTCCATAAGGAAAACACATTGTTTAGGTGAAGGTCTGAGAAAAGTTAAGTTCAGGTGGAACCAGGTGTCATCATGGCAACACACGATTAGAAGAAGTTTCCTATAACTTTGTACAGAGAAGGAAAAAAATGTCTGTCACTTGCATTTTGTTTCCTCCTGCTAATTAGGGACCTCTGGCCTTCCTACAGAGGCTGCTAACCCTCTCAGGTAACAACTGGCGTGGCAATCAACACTCAAAGAACACCTTCCCATGACCTCTTTTCTAATGGAATGGTACAGTGTTTTCTAGCTGTGTCTTTACAAAGCTTTGAAAACACCAGAAAACATGTTTTTGTGAACCTGAGAATTGGGCTCTGATGACTAAAGAAGTATTTTCCATGTGAATGCTTTATAGTTGCAGCCTCAATCCTGCCAGAAAATCACACTTATTCATTTCTTTCTCCATTACCACAACAACTTTGGTTTAGTTTTGAGTTTTCTGAAAGGAACAGTCTGCGTGTCACTTCTTGCCGGGAAGTCATTTGAAGTACAGATTCACTAATTAGGAAGTGAAGGTATGGCAGTCAACACCCACAGAACTCTCTCTTCTGACATCCTTTCTCATGGAGTGGTACATTGTATCCGAGGAGTGTCTTTACACAGCTCTGAAACTGCACCAAACATGTTTTTGTGAACCTGGGAATAAGGTCTGATGGCGAAAGAAGTATTTTCCCACTATGAAAGCTGGATAGCTGCAGCCTTAAACTTGCAGTAAAACACATTGGTTCGTTATTCTCTTCAACAACAGCTTTCACCATGATTTTGAGTTGTCTGAAATAAAAAGGATGCTGCCAACTTCAGGCTGGGAACTCATCTGACAGTAATTTCTAGTGATTTTCACCTAATCATAGTAACAGCAGGTATGGCAGTCAACAGTCACAGAACACTCTCCTCTGCCATTTTTCTCATGGAGTGGTGCAGTGTGTCCTGAGTGTGTCTTTACACAACTCTGAAAGAGCCAGGAAACACATGCTTTTGTGAACCTGGGAACTGAGCCTTTATGGCCAAAGCTGTATTTTCCACCTGTGGAAGCTAGATAATTGCAGCCTCAGAGCTGCCAGGAAAACACATGGATTTATTTTTCTTTTCATTGCAACAACATCTTTGATCAAGTTATTGAGTTTTCTGAAAGAAACAGGGTGCAGGCTATTTCTTTCTCAGAAGTCACCAGACAGTACTGTTTCATCTAATCAGGGAAACAACAGGTATGGCAGTCAACAACCACAGAACACTCTCCCTTGACCTCTTTTCTCATGGAATGGTACAGTGTTTCCTAAGTCTGTTTTTACAAAGCTCTGAAAATGAAGGGAAACATGCTTCTTTGAACCTGGTTATTGGGGCCTGATGGCAAAAGAAATATTGCCCCACTGTGAAAGCTGAGTAGTTGTAGCCTAAAATCTGCTATAGAAACATATTGGTTCATTGTTTTCTTCATTACAGAAACAGCTTTGGTCTAGTTTTTGAGTATTCTGAAAATAAGGAGCTGGTTTCCACTTCTTGCTGAAGTCATCTGACAGCACAGTTTCAGCACACACAGAACACTCTCCCCTGACGTTTCTTTCTCATGGAATGGCACAGTGCTTCCTACGAGTGTCTTTACAAAGCTCAGAAAGCTCCAGGTTCATGCTTCTACAAGCCTGGGAACTGGGGCCTGATGGCAAACCAAGTATATTCCCACTGTGAAAGCTGGAGAACTGCAGCATCAGTCAGTCAGTTCAGTCACTCAGTCGTGTCCGACTTTGTGACCCCATGAATCGCAGCACGCCAGGCCTCCCTGTCCATCACCAACTCCCAGAGTTCACTCAGACTCACGTCCATCGAGTCAGTGATGCCATCCAGCCATCTCATCCTCTGTCAGCCCCTTCTCCTCCTGCCCCCAATCCCTCCCAGCATCAGAGTCTTTTCCAATGAGTCAACTGTTTGCATGAGGTGGCCAAAGTACTGGAGTTTCAGCTTTAGCATCATTCCTTCCAAAGAACACCCAGGGCTGATCTCCTTTAGAATGGACTGGTTGGATCTCCTTGCAGTCCAAGGGACTCTCAAGAGTCTTCTCCAACACCACAGCTCAACAGCATCAGTCCTGCCCAAAGAACTCTCTGGTTCTTTTCTATCATTACACCCACATCTTTGGTCTAGTTTTTGAGTTTTCTGAAAGAAACAGGCTGCTTGCCACTTCTTGGTAGGAAGTCATCTGACAGTACAGATTCACCTAATCAGGGTAACAGCATGTAAGTCCGTCAACACTCACAGAACACTGTACTGACATCTTTCCACATGATGGTACAATGGGTCCTATGTATGTCTTCACACAACTCAGAAAATGCCAGGAAACATGCATTTGTGAATCTGCAGACAAGCAAAAACAAGGAAAAGCTATCCTTTCCACATTTACAAAATGGATAATTGCAGCCACAAACCTGCCAAGAAAAAGACTGGTTCATTTTTCTCTTCATGATAACAACTTTGGTCAAGTTTTCAAGTTTTATGTAAGAAACAGGCTGCTTGCCCCTTCTTGCTGGGAAGTCATCTGTCAGTTCAGTTACACCTAACCAGAGTAACAACAGGTTTGGCAGTCAACACTCACTCACAGACACTCCTCCCAGCTTTTTTTCTCACGGAATGACATGTTGTGTCCTAGGAGCATCTTCAAATAGCACCGAAACTACAGGGAACACTGCATTTCTGTGAACCTGGGAATTGGGGTCCGATGGCAAAATTAGCATTTCCCCCCAGTGAAAGCTGGAGAGTTGCAGCCTTAAACTTGCCAGAAACTCCCTGGTTTATTTTGCTCTTCCTTATAATAATAGCTTTGGTTGTGATGATTTTGAGTTTTCTGAAACAAAAAGGATGCTTCCAGCTTCTTGCAGGGAAGTCATCTGACAGAACAGTTTACCCTTATCAGAGTAACAACTGGTATGGTAGTCAACATTCACAGAACACTCCCCCCTGACACTTTTTCTCATGGAATGATACAATAAGTCCTAGAAGTGTCTCACACAGCTCTGAAACTGCAGGGAAACATGGTTTTGTGAACCTGGGCACTGGGGCCTAATGGCAAAAGAAGTATATTCACCCAGTGAAATCTGGGTAGTTTCAGCCTCATACTTGCCAGAAAAACATACTTCTTCATTTTCCTTTTCATTTCAACCACGCCTTTGGTCATGATTTTGAGTTTTCTGAAACAAAAAGCATGCTTCCGACTTCTTGCTGGGAAGTCATCTGACAGTACCTAATCAGAGTAACAAGAATGGCAGTCAACACTCACAGAACACTATCCCCTGACATTTTTTTTTTTTTCTCATGGAATGGTACATTGTTTCCTAGGAGTGTCTTTACAAAGCTCTGAAAACGTAGGGCAACATGTTCTTATGAACCTTGGAATTGGGGTCTGATGGCAAAAGAAGCATATGTCCATTGTTGAGGCTTGAGAGTTGAAGATTTGAACCTGCCAGAAAAACATGTTGGTTCATTTCTCTCTTCATTGTCAACATTTGTTGGATCATAGAAAAAGCAAGGGGATTCCACTTGCTTGGAGAGGCAACCCACTCCAGTATTCTTGCCTAGAAAATCCCATGGACGGGAGATCCCAGAGGGCTACAAGAGTCGGACACAACTTCTTTATGGCCTAATTCTCACATCCATACGTGACTACTGGAAAAACTGTAATTTTGACTATGTGGATCTCCTTTTATTTTTTTAATTGAAGGATAATTACTTTATAGAATTTCATTTTCTGTCAAACCTCAACATGAATCAGCCATAGGTATACATATATCCTCTCTCTTTTGAACCTCCCTCCCATCTTCTGCCCCTTCCCACCCCTGTAGATTGATACAGAGACCCTGAGTTTCCTGATCCATACAGCAAATGCCCATTGGCTATCTGTTTTACATATGGTAATGTAAGTTTCCATGTTACTCTTGCCATACATCACCCTCTCCTCCCTTCACCCCATGCCCATAAGTCTATTCTCTATGTCTGTTTTTCCACTGCTGCCCTTAAAAATAAATTTTTCAGTACCATATTTCTAGATTCTGTATATATGCGTTAGAATACGATATTTATCTTACTCTTTCTGACTCATTTCAGTCTGTATAATAGGTTCTAGGTTCATCTATCTCATCAGAACTGACTCAAATGCACTCCTTTTTGTGGCTGAGTAATATTCCTTTGTGTATATGTACCACAACTTCTTTATCCATTCATCTGTTGAGGGACATCTAGGTTGCTTCCATGTTCTCTGTGGTCAGAGAGGATGCTTGGTATGATTTCAATTTTTCTTAAATTCACTGAGTTTTGATTTGTGACCCAAGATGTGGCCTATCTTGGAGAATGTTTCATGTGCACTTGAGAAGAAGGTGTATTCTTCTGCATTTGGATGGAATGTCCTGAAGATATCAATGAGATTCATCTCATTTAATGTATCATTTGAGACTTGTGTTTCCTTATTAATTTTTTGTTTTGATGATCTATCCATTGATGTGAGTGGGGGTGTTAAATTCTCCTACTATTATTTTGTTAGTATCAATTTCTCATTTTATGTCTGTTCGTGTTTGTCTTATGTTTTGAGGTGCTCCTATGTTGGGTGCATAGATATTTACAGTTGTTATGTCTTCTTCTTGGATTGATCCCTTGATCATTATGTAGTGTCCTTCCTTGTCTCTTGTAATCTTCTTTATTTTAAGGTCCATTTTGTCTGATATGAGGATTGTTACTCCAGCTTTCTTTTGCTCCCCGTTTGCATGGAATATATTTTCCCACCCTCTCACTTTCAGTCTATATGTGTCTTTAAGTCTGAAGTGGGTTTCTTGTAAACAGTATATATATGGGTCTTGATTTTGTATTCATTCACCAGTCTGTGTCTTTTGGTTGAAGCATTTAATCCATTTACATTTAAAGCAGTTATTGATATATATGTTCCTATTGCCATTTTCTAATTGTTTGGGGTTGATTTTTGTACATCTTTTTTCTTCTGTTGTATTTCTTGACTATATAAATCCATTTAACATTTGTTGTAAAGGTGGTTTGGTGGTACTGAATTCTCGTAACTGTTGCTTGTCTGCAAAGCTTTTGATTTCTCCATCAGTTCTGAATGAGATCCTTGCCAGGTACGGTAATCTCCGTTGTAGATATTCCCTTTTCAATACTTTAAATATATCCTGCCATTCTCTTCTTGCCTGCAGAGTTTTTGCTGAAAGACCAGCTGTTAAGCGTATGGGGTTTCCATTGTATTTTAGTTGTCGTTTCTCCTTACTGCTTTTAATATTCTTTCTTTGTGTTTAGTCTTTGTTAGTTTGATTTGTATGTGTCTTGGCATGTTTCTCCTTGGGTTTATCCTTTATGGGACTCTTTGTGCCTCTTGTACTTGATTGCCTATTTCCTTTTCCATGTTGGGGAAATTTTCAAGTATAGTCTTTTCAAAAATTTTCTCATACCCTTTCTTTTTCTCTTCTTCTGGGACCCGTATAAATCAACTGTTGGTGTGTTTGATGTGGTCCCAGAGTTCTCTGAAACTGTCCTCAGCTCTTTTTATTCTTTTCACTTTATTCTGCTCTTCAGAAGTTGTTTACACCATTTAATCTTCCAGCTCACTGATTGATTCTTCTGCTTCAGATATTCTGCTATTGACTCCTTCTAGAATATTTTTAATTTCAGTAATTGTGTTGTCTCTGTATGCTTATTCTTTAATTCTTATAGGTCTTTGTTAATTGATTCTTGCATTTTCTCCATTTTGTTTTTCAAGGTTTTTGACCATCTTTACTATCATTATTCTGAATTCTTTTTCAGGTAAGTTTCCTATTTCCTCTTCATTTATTTGGACTTCTGTGTTTCTAATTTGTTCCTTCATTTGTGCAGTGTTTCTTTGCCTTTTCATATATTTTTTTAAGTTCCCCAGGCTTTAAGGAAAGATGAATTCTTTCCTTGAAGAAGGTTGTATTCTTTATTCCTTTTGGTTTCTGCCCTCCTAAGGTTTGTTCAGTGGTTTGTGTGAGCTTCCTATAGGGTGAGATTTGTGCTGAGTTTTTGTTTGTTTTTCCTCTGATGGGCAAGGCTGAGTGAGGTGGTACTCCTGTCTGCTGATGACTGGGTCTGCATTTTTGTTTTGTTTGTTGTTTAGATGATGCATCCTGCACAGGGTGCTACTGGTGGTTGGCTGATGCCAGGTCTTGTATTCAAGTGGTTTCCTTTGTGTGAGTTCTCACTATGTGATACTCCCTAGAGTTAGTTCTCTGGTAGTCTAGGGTGTTGGAGTCAGTGCTCCCACTCCAAAGGCTCAGGGGTTTGATCTCTGGTCAGAAATGAGGATTCCACAAGTGTTTTTTTCTGGCATTAAGGGAGAGTGAAACAAATATCCAAAAATGAGAAACCAAAGATGAACCCCAGACAAATGGCATGTACAAAATCAGGCAAATAATAATTAAAATAATGGAATATACACAGGTACATATACACTCATGAAAAAAATGAAAACAGTCCAACAAAAATAAAATACAGTAGATTGATCTGGTGAACAATGGAAGTAAAAATTTTTACTTACCAATTAAGAACAAAAGTAACTTAAGCACAAACTGGAGAGCAAAAGTGAAGCAAAGTGTCAAGTGGGAAATAAAGCAATGAAAACAAAACTAACAAATATGTAGAGTGGAGAGGAAAGAGAGGAAAGAAAGAAAGAGTAGATATGCACAGTTAAATAGAGGTAGATGAAAAAGATTTATATACATTAAAGATTAACTGCAAGGGGAAAAGAACAGTAGGAAAGGCAAACGAAGGAATAGATGTAGAAAAAATATAATAGGTTTAAAAAAATCAAAACATAAAAAGGAGAAAAGAGAAAAAAAATGGAAGAAGAAAAAAGGGAAAAAACAGGAAAATTTCACAGAATTGCAAAAGCTCAGTGCAGAGGCAGAGGTTTATAACAATAAAAAGTGTGACTGAATATACACATATACACCCAAAAGCAAAATGAACACAGTTGAAAAAATATTAAGTACAATAGACTGACCCAGCGAACACAGGAAATCAAAAATTATTTCTACCAAAACAAAACTAATTAAAGCACAAACTGGAAAACAAAACTAAAGCAAGGTGCCAATTGGGGAATAATGCAATGAAAATAAAACTAACAAATATGTTGTGAGGAAATGAGAGAAAGAAAAGAAAGAAAGAATAGATATGCAAAGTAAAATAGAGGTAGACAAAGATTTATATATATTAAAGATTAACTGCAAGGGGAAAATAACAGTAATAAAAGCACACAAAGGAATAAATGTAGAAAAAATAATAATAGGTATAAAAATTAAAATTAAAAAAAGAGAAAAGAAGAGGAAAACTCCACAGAACTGCAAAAGCCCAACCCAGAGACAGAGGTTTACGACAATAAAAAATGTGCCTGAGGAAAGAGAAAGGAATAAAAAAAAGCTGAAAAGCTTAACTGGATTTCTTAGTGCCAATAAAATCGACAACTACAACGGGGGGTGGAGGGAAGTGCGGAGAAAAAAATCCAAAAGAATCTACAGAACAAATAAAAAAATAAGAATAATAAATATTTTTCTTGAGTCACTGCTGTCAGTCCTTTCTCGTGCTGCAAATCACCGTCCACCTCCCCTCGCTAGGATGCCCTCCAACACTGTGCTGATCTCTGGACCTGCTGCGGGGGCGGCTGAGATTCTAATCTGGTCCTACTCCTGTGTGTTCTTGCCTCCAGTGTCCAGAGCTATCAGAGATAGTGCGTTTTCCTTTGCAGGAGCTCTCAGTGTCCTTTTATATATTCCATAAATACAGAATTTGCCTAGTTGATTATGTGGATTTAATCTGAAGCTTGTACAGCTGGTGGGAAGGTTTTAGGTCTTCTTCCTTAGCCACACTGCCCCTGGGTTTCAACTGTGGTTTTATTTCCACCTCTCCATGTGGGTTGTCCAGTAGGGTTTAGCTCCTGAAGCTGCCGTGGAGGGCTTGGGTTTGCCCCTGTGAAGGCCAGGTGTGGAGGTGGTGCAGCTGCTTGGGTTGCAGGGGTTCTGGCAGCACCAGGTACTCAGGGGAGTTGGTGGCTAGGCCAGCAGGAAACATAGTGCTCTAGAAGGGTATGGCAACCAGTTTTGGCCAATATGCTCCAGTATTCTTGCCTGGAGAACCCCCCTCTCTGACAGAGAAGCCTGGCAGGCCACAGTCTACAGGGTTGCAAAGAGCCGGACAGGACCAAAGTGACCCTGTGCACATAAACACAAGACTTTGTTATTATTATTATTTTGCATGTGGTAGCTCTGCCCTAGTGAGAATTGAGCATGAAGGTGGTGCAGTTGCTTGGCTTGCAGGGACCCTGGCAGCATCAAGTGTGCAGGGACACAAACTGCCTCCGTGGCAGGAGTTATGGCCCTGTCAGAGTCTTTTCTCGAGCCTCTTGCAGCTGGCTATCAGGAGGCCTCTTTGCCCAGTCTTTCTCCGTTGCTCCACCTGGTCAGGCACTTAGAGGGAATCCCTTGCCTGGGGTCCCTCTCTGTGGTTCTACACATCAGGCAATAGAGGCCCCCCCTCTGACTGAGGCCCTACTCCGTAGACCCCATCAGGCACTTAAAGGGGCACCCTGGGTGGAGTTCTACTCTGCAGTTCAGTGCCTCAGGCGTTTGATGGGCCAGTCTCTCTATCGTTCAGCTGCCAATGCTGGTGTGTGCAGAGAAAGAGGCTATGGTGATGGCTCTACATCCTGTGCATGACTCAGCAGTACTGCCTTGCTCCAGCTTTCCTCTGCAGGCATTTCCCACCATGATCTTCCCCCTCACATCCCCACAATCCGTCTCTGCACAGTCAACAGCAGTCCTCGCACTGGGTTTGCTCCACAATCCCTAAACTCCAGCTCCCAGCTGCTGAGCTTTCTAGGGTAACTGCGTCCCTGTCCAGGGTATGTATGGCTCTGGTAAGGACTGTCTGATTCTCATTCTATTTAGGCTGCCACAGATCAGCTGTTTCACTTAAATGTTTCTCCTCTGACTCAGACAATTGCCCCGCTATGGGGATCGGACCCCTGCTTCCGTCCCCCCACCTGCCGAGGATATGTCCACTCCCACTAACACTGTTTTTCCCCCTATTTCCTTCATCCTACTGAGTTTTGTGTGGTTCTATATACGCTTTTCCACTGGTCAGGTCCTCCTGTACGATCTCAGCTGGTGATGCACTTCTGTGTCTGAAGGTGTATTCCTGATGCATCCATGAAGAGAGATGTATTCCACCTCCACCTACTCCTCCGCCATCTGTTCCCCCTCATCTTTTTTTTTAACTGTACAAAAAATAAACAAATTAACTTTATTAAGTTACCACTTCAGTCCTTATGTCGATTGTTTATAAAAATATCAGTTTGAAATACATTATTGAAAGTGAATATACACAATAAATAGAAAATAAGGATGCATGGTGCTGCAGACATATAAACCAACTTATCTTGATTTATTGCCATTGTTGTAGGCAAAATTTGACATGGATTCAGTATTACTGACACAGCAGTCAGAGTATCAGGGTGAGGGTTGCAAACTATGAGAAAAGTAGCTTAAAATTCTGGACCAAAAAAACCCCCTCTGGATCACTCACCAAAAGAAAGAAAAATATTGTTGTTTATCTGGAAGTTAACCTTAGTATAATACTGAATTATCTACTACTACCCATAGGGACAATTTAAAAATAAGAAAAGTGCCAGGGAACCTTCTCTAACAGTATTTTTAAGTCAGTTTTTACTCTAAGTATCTGGTTATTACTCAAATATCCTAAGCCATGAGGCAGGCCCTAAGGCAATAAATTATAAATAGTCTGAAATTAGTAACGTAAATGTGACATGGTTAATCTCAACCAACCTCTTTCAGGTGAGGTAATAATTAAAAGGTTTAAATTTACAGTTTCAATTTCTGCTCAAAAGAGTGATGTCAGTATTCTAGCAACAGTGATGACATCGTACTATTGTAAATATGCTAACATACATACTTCTCTGAATTATACTTGATTGAATTCTATGTACATGTGGTTCCATGTTCCAAGTGTAAATTTTCAACGGTATGGGTTTATAATCACAGCTGAGTTTGACAAATGCTTTCTGACTTCTGAAAGCAAATGATTAAAGCACTTCCTGAAAGTGAGTGAACTAGACACAATAGGTGACCATTCCATTTTTTTCTTTACAAGTGATGAACTTCATGAAGCATCATTTCCTGAGGTATGTTTGTTTCTGGAACATACAGCTTACATGCTCTTCTTTCAAAGGCAGCCACCGTCTGCTTTACAACTTCACTGAAAAACTACTGTGGTAAGCTGAGAGTGTAGAAGTGAGCAAAATTCAAAAGAAACTGAAAAATCCAAAGTACAAGTTCTTGGGTAGTCAGGAAGACCTGGGTGAAAATGACAAATAGTCTCCAAATGATTGAAGAGCTTCCCATCAGTACAGGATACCTTCACCAAATGTGGTTTCACCAAGGTTACTACTGATATACTGCACTTCAGTACAAGTGGAAACCCAATTTCTAATCGTGTTTTGCAGTATTCAGATCTCCTTGGTATTATATCTGATTTTTTGCACCAAAGAACAAAATGCGTGTAATTCTCCATTCCATCATACATTTCCTGCATAGAATAACCTACAATTCTCCTTTCTGAATATTCTTTTGTTTATTAATGGTGCAGCAATTCTGAAGGTTTTTGCGTGTATCTTTTTAGGCAAAATTGAGGTATGTAGTGGAAGAGTTGTGCTCATCAGTATACCATAGGAACTGACATAACTGAACCATAACTGACATTCCTCACAGGCACTGTGCTAGAGCCAGGCTTCTGGCGGCTGCGCCGACTTTGGATGGCATCCCGAGACCACCTTTGGGCTCTCTTACCTGTCTGAGCTGCCATGATCATGTTAGTGAAGCCCGTCACCAGTAAGCTGGGACCAGGCCCCAATTATCATCTTTTCAAGTGAATTTTGGTCTCCTAAAAACTCTGAGGGAAAGAATATTTCTTGTGTTTTTAATGGCAGGAAAGTAGATTTTAAATCTATTTAGACAAAGGCTTTTTGATTCTTGTATAAGTACAAAGCAACAACATACAATGGAGAATTCACAATTATCTTTGCTGATATTCTAAACTCTCAAGTTTGAAACCAGCAATTGGCGAGACTTAGAACTTCCCTAAGTGAAATTTTGGCAGCTTGTCACACTGATAGAAAAGTCAGACTAGAACAAGGAAAGCTCAAGTATTCTTACATGACAGAAGAGGACATGCTGTCTTCTAAAATTAATACAGTCAGAAAAGAAAATAGATGAATGTACTTTTTATGCTCTTACCACTCTTTCCTTTCACTCTTCTTTTTATTTACAGCTCAAGAATTTTGGTATGCAGATATTTTAAAATGCCCATTGTCACAAAATTCTTTTTTCTTTACAAGTCAAAATTCGAATAGGCCTAACCTTGAAAACCACTGTCTAACCACTGTCATCTAGTGGTCATAATATTTTAAAACACAATGACTCTAATCATCATTACCCTCTTTCCAAGACAAGTAACAGCTTTTAAAAAATGGCCCTGATGGCCATTAAAGCAGCTATACACACATAACCCATTAAAAAATCCCCCAATAGCTAACATACTGAAGTACCCTAATACATCTAATGTATCTTAATATTTTGTAATACATTTATCTTTACCTGTTCATGTTCTTGAACATTATAAATGATTCAACTTAATGAAGCTAATCTTAGGTAGAGTTGAAAAGAAAACTTCAATTCATACTTAAGTATGAACAGACTAATAATCTCCATGTCACCTCATCTCTGCCCCTCAAATCTCATGCAGTTGTCCATAACATTTTTACAAGTTATGTTCCTTTTAAAAATCTTAGAAAATATAAGCCTTTTTATTCTTCTTAGCTCAAATGACCAAAATATAAAATCAAGTTATTAGAACTAAAATAATAACAACCAGTATTAGAGATCCATGTATTTTAGTATCCCAAAGACAAACATGCACAGTTATTCTTAGTTGACACATAAGACATGTGAGAGTCACTGCAGAGAACCTCACAGCTCAGGCCATTCCAGTGGAGTTGCACTGGTAATAGGAACGAGACAGATTTCTGGGCTCAATATCAAGGAGGATTAGACAAACACATAAACATTAAAAATAAAAAGAAAGGAAGAAAAAGTTTTCAAATATAAGCAAGCTAGAAAGAGACAGGGAGACCTAGCCAAGATGGTCATTCCTTCTGACTTAATCACAGCACTGAGAAAGAAAAAAGCTAAAAAGAATAAAATCCAAGCTCCATAGCTTTGCATGGGAAATGATATAGTGTACTCTGAGCAAGAATCTAAGGAATTAAGATGCAAGGGAGGAAGTGGAGGGGCTTCTCTTTCCATCACACCTAAGAACATTAACCCTCTTTGCAATTCTGAGAGATGTCAGTCGGAGAAGGGGGTAATGCTGCTATGAGGTGAAACATCTATGGTTCCACTGCACTGGGAGATGAAACTCCTACTTGGCCTTCTCATGCCAGTGAGGCAGGAGACAAAGGGGTTGTGCTGCCAGTGAGGGGAAAGGAAAGCTATGTCCAGAACTTCAGGGGTTCTCTGAGGTAGTTCTTAGTACTCCATGCCTAGTAGCATAATTACTGAAAAATTACAGATACTAATGATAATGATGATGATGTTGGTACAACTACTGAGGGTGCAGATCCGTTAGTAATTTAGATCTTGGTTAACTGTCAGAAAACCCCAACAAGCTGAAGTTTTATTGAAGGTCAAGGAAATGGAATGTGTAGAAGCAGAAGTTTTAAATATTAGCCAGTTCCAGAAAAACATCTACTTCTACATCATTAACTATGCCAAAAGCTTTGCCTGTGTGGATCACAACAAACTGTGAAAAATTCTGAAAGAGGTGGGAATACCAGGCCATCTTACCTGCCCCCTGAGAAATCTGTATGCAGGTCAAGAAGCAACAGTTAGAACTGGACATGGAACAAGGGACTGGTTCAAAACTGGGAAAGGAGTACACTGAGGCTGTATATTGTCACCTTGCTTAATTAACTTATATGTAGAGTACATCAGCAAAATGCCAGGCTGGATGGAGCAGAAGCTGGATCAAGATTGCTGGGAGAAATATCAATAACCTCAGATATGCAGATGACACCACCCTTATGGCAGAAAGTGAAGAGGAACAAAAAAACCTCTTGATGAAGGTGAAAGAGGAGAGTGAAAAAGTTGACATAACATTCAAAAAACAAAGATCATGGCATCTGGTTCCATTACTTCATGGCAAATAGATAGGGAAACAATGGAAACAGTGAGAGACTTCATTTTCTTGGGCTCCAAAATCACTGCAGATGGTGACTGCAGCCATGAAAGTAAGATGCTTGCTCCTTGGAAGGGAAGTTATGACCAACCGAGACAGCATATTAAAAAGCAGAGACATTACTTTGCCAACAAACGTCCGCCTAGTCAAAGCTATAGTTTTTCCAGTAGTCATGTATGGATATGAGAGTTGGACTATAAAGAAAGCTGAGCACTGAAGAATTGATGCTTTTGAACTGTGGTGTTGGAGAAGACTCTTGAGAGTCTCTTGGACTGCAAGGAGATTCAACCACTCCATCCTAAAGGAGATCAGTCCTGAATATTCACTGGAAGGACTGATGCCGAAGCTCCAATACTTTGGCCACTTGATGCAAAGAACTGACTCATTGGAAAAGCCCCTGATACTTGGAAATATTGAAGGCAGGAGGAGAAGGGGATGACAGAGGATGAGATGGTTGGATGGCATCAGCGACTTGATGGACATGAGTTTGAGCAAGCTCTGGGAATTGGTGATGGACAGGGAAGTCTGGTGTGCTGCAGTCCATGGGTTGCAAAGAGTCAGACATGACTGCGCGATTGAACTGAACTGAAGGTCACATGACCAGTCACAGAAGCGAGGACAGAGCAGGTGACTATCATCTCCTTCCTTTTGCTGGTGTGCGTGTACATGTAGAGTTAGCATTTTCTTCTCTTCTGGTTTTATACAAGTTTTATTGCAGGTTAAAAGGCAGAGGAACCAGAGATCAAATTGCCAACATCCGCTGGATCATGGGAAAAGCAAGAGAGTTCCAGAAAAACATCTATTTCTGCTTTCTTGACTATTCCAAAGCCTTTGACTGTGTGGATCACAATAAACTGTGGAAAATTCTGAAAGAGATGGGAACAGATTTCTCAAAGATGGTGGAGGAATAGGATGCGGAGACCACTTTCTCCCCCACAAATTCATCAAAAGAACATTTAAACACTGAGTAAATTCCACATGACAACTTCTGAATGCCGGCAGAGGGCATCAGGCACCAAGAAAAGCAGCCCATTGTCTTCGAAAGGAGGTAGGAAAAAATATAAGGCAAAAAAAGAGAGAAAAGAGGTAGGGACGGAGCTCCATCCCAGGAAGGGAGTCTTAAACAGAGAGAAATTTCCAAACACCAAGAAACACTCTCACTACCGAGTCTGTCGCGAGCCTTGGAAGCATAGAAGGCAACATAACAGGGAGAAAAAATAAATAAATAATTAAATCCCACAGATTATGAGCCCAATGGTAACTCCCCCAGCAGAGAAGCAGCACAGACACCTGCATCTGCCACTAGCAAGCGGGGGCTGGGCGGGGAGATGTGGGCTGCATTGCTTAGATTAAGGATCTGGCCTGAATGCCTGAGAGCAATCTGAGCGAACTAACTTGGGCTAGCAAACCAGACTGTGGGATAACTACCACGTGAAAAACCAGCCCTAACCTAAGACACCACCAGGCCCACGCACAGAACAACGGACTGAACAGAGATAGCCAGCTGCAGATCATCCCCCTCTGGTGACAGGCAGCCAGAGCCGGAAGGGGGCAATCGCAGCCCCAGAGAGACATTATCTACAAAACTGTAAGCAGGCTTCTTTGCTAACTAAGATTTCATGGGGTTCTGGACAGTCATCATCCGCCTGAGAAGGTGCGCTGGTTGTACACCCAGAAAACCAAGCAGCAGGGACTGGGGAGGTGATAAGTAGCAGCGACCGCGCTCACCAAAAACCTCATCACCTGAGCTGCTCGGACCTGGGAAGGGCACAAAACGCAGGCCTAACAGAGTCTGCGCCTCTGAGGACTACCCAAGTGCCTGAACCTGAGCGGCTTAGACCTGGGAGGTGCATGCTGCCCAGGGCCGGCCTCAGACGGCTCCTGGTAGAGCAACCTAGAGCCTGAGCAGTGTAGGCAGGGAAGGTACATGTGCCGTGAGTGGGGGTAGGCCCAGTGTTGCTGAGGCACTGCGAGCACATGCCAGTGTTATTTGTTTGCAGTGTCCCTCCCTCCCCACAGCGTGACTGAACAAGTGAGCCTAAAAAAAGGGTTCATCACCGCCCCCTTTGTGTCAGAGCAGAAATCAAACACTGAAGAGACCAGCAAACAGAAGCTAAATCAGAGGGAACTGCCTTGGAAGAGACAGGTGCTATAGATTAAAACCCTGTTGTTAGTACCGACTACATAGGAAAAGGTAATGGCACCCCACTCCAGTACTCTTGCCTGGAAACTCCCATGGATGGAGGAGCCTGGTAGGCTGCAGTCCATGGGGTCGCTGAGAGTTGGACATGACTCAGTGACTTCACTTTCACTTTTCACTTTCATGCATTGGAGAAGGAAATGGCAACCCACTCGTGTTCTTGCCTGGAGAATCCCAGGGACGGCAGAGCCTGGTGGGCTGCTGTCTATTGGGTCGCACAGAGTCGGACATGACTGAAGTGACTTGGCAGCAGCAGCAGCAGTACTGACTACATAGGAAGGGGCCTATAGATCTTGAGAAATATAAGCCGGACCAAGGAACTATCCGAAAATGAACTGACCCTACAATATCCACAATAACACCAGAGAAAGTCCTAGATATATTTTTACTATTTTAAAGATCATTATTTTTTTTTAATTAAAAAAAAATTTAAGTCCTCTATTACTCCTTTAATTTTCACTTTTATAACCTACTATTACTTTGCAAAAAAAAAAAAAAGACCCCATTTTTTTAAAGAAAATTTCATATATAATTTTTGTGACTTTTTTCTCTTTTTTTTCTTTTCTTTAATATTGTAGTTTTGAAATTCCAAACTCTACTCTAGATTTTTAATCTTTGCTTTTTGGTATTTGTTATCAATTCTGTACCTTTAAGAACCCAATCTTCAGTACCCATTTTTACTTGGGAGCGAGATTACTGGCTTGACTGCACTCCCCCTCTTTGGACTCTCCTTTTTCTCCACCAGGTTGCCTGTGTCTCCTCTCTACCCCCTCTCTTCTCTACCCAACTCTGTGAATCTGTGTGTGTTCCAGACGATGGAGATCACTTAGGGAACTGATTACTGGCTGGATCTGTCTCTCTCCTTTTGATTTCCCCCCTTTTATCCTCCTGGTCACCTCTGTCTCCTTCCTCCCTCTTCTCCTCTGTATAACTCCATGAATACCTCTGAGTGGCCCAGTTGTGGAGTGCACATAAGGAAATGATTATTGGCTAACTTGCTCTCTCCTCTATTGATTCCATCTCATCTCATTTGGGTCACCTCTAACTCCCTCCTCCCTCTTCTCTTCTCCATGTAACTCTGTGAACTTCTCTGGGTGTCCCTCGATGTTTTATCAATGGTGCTGTACAGAAGGAGAAGTCTTGAGACTACTGTAAAAATAAGACTGATAACCAGAAGCAGGAGGCTTAAGTCCAATCCCTGAGAACATCAGAGAACTCCTGACTCCAGGGAACATTAATTGACAGGAGCTCATCAAACGCCTCCATACCTACACTGAAACCAAGCACTACCCAAGGGCCAACAAGTTCCAGAGCAAGACATACCATGCAAATTCTCCAGCAACACAGGAACACAGCCCTGAGCTCCAATATACAGGCTGCCCAAAGTTACTCCAAAACCATTGACATCTCATAACTCATTACTGGACACTTCGTTGCACTCCAGAGAGAAGAAATCCAGCACCACCCACCAGAACACTGACACAAGCTTTCCTAACCAGGAAACCTTGACAAGCCACCTGTACAACCCCATCCAAAGTGAGGAAACTCCACAATAAAGAGAACTCCACAAACTTCCAGAATACAGAAAGGACACTGCAAACTCAGCAATATAAACAAGATGAAGAGACAGAGGAATACTCAGCAGGTAAAGGAACAG
The DNA here is from genome assembly GCF_016772045.2 of Ovis aries. Classification (NCBI taxonomy): domain Eukaryota; kingdom Metazoa; phylum Chordata; class Mammalia; order Artiodactyla; family Bovidae; genus Ovis; species Ovis aries. The sequence goes on from NC_056055.1 coordinate 112,615,034, forward strand.
GATAAATGCTCACCAAACCAAACAAAAGAGGAAGAGATAGGGAATCTACCTGATAAAGAATTCTGAATATTGATAGTGAAAATGATCCAAAATCTTGAAATCAAAATGGAATCACAGATAAATAGCCTGGAGACAAGGATTGAGAAGATGCAAGAAAGGTTTAACAAGGACCTAGAAGAAATAAAAAAGAGTCAATATATAATGAATAATGCAATAAATGAGATAAAAAAAACACTCTGGAGGCAACAAATAGTAGACTAACAGAGGCAGAAGATAGGATTAGTGAAATAGAAGATAGAATTGTAGAAACAAATGAATCAGAGAGGAAAAAAGAAAAACGAATTAAAAGAAATGAGGACAATCTCAGAGACCTCCAGGACAGTGTTAAACGCCCCAACATTCAAATCATAGGAGTCTCAGAAGAAGACAAGAAGAAAGACCATGAAAAATATCCTTGAGGAGATAATAGCTGAAAAGTTCCCTAAAATGGGGAAAGAAATAATCACCCAAGTCCAAGAAACCCAGAGAGTTCCAAACAGGATAAACCCAAGGCGAAACACCCCAAGACACATATTAATCAAATTAACAAAGATCAAACACAAACAGCAAATATTAAAAGCAGCAAGGGAAAAACAACAAATAACACACAAGGGGATTCCCTTAAGCATAACAGCTGATCTTTCAATAGAAACTCTTTAGGCCAGGAGGGAACGGCAAGACATACTTAAAGTGATGAAAGACAATAACCTACAGCCCAGATTACTGTACCCAGCAAGGATCTCATTCAAATATGAAGGAGAAATCAAAAGCTTTACAGATAAGCAAAAGCTGAGAGAATTCAGCACCAGCAAACCAGCTCTCCAACAAATGCTAAAGGATATTCTCTAGATAGGAAACACAAAAACGGTGTATAAACTCAAACCCAAAACAATAAAGTAAATGGCAACGGGATCTTACTTATCAATAATTACCTTAAACATAAATAGGTTGAATGCCCGAACCAAAAGACAAAGACTGGCTGAATGGATACAAAAACAAGACCCCTATATATGTTGTCTACAAGAGACCCACCTCAAAACAAGGGACACATACAGACTGAAAGTGAAGGGCTGGAATAAGATATTCCATGCAAATATGCATGTCAGGAAGCAACTGTTAGAACTGGACATGGAACACACTGGTTCCAAATAGGAAAAGGAGTATCTCAAGGCTATATATTGTCACCCTGCTTATTTAACTTATATGCAGCATACATCATGAGAAATGCTGGGCTGGATGAAGCAGAAGCTGGAATCAAGACTCTCGGGAGAAATATCAATAACCTCAGATATACAGATGACACCACCCTTAGGGCAGAAAGTGAAGAAGAACTAAAAAGCCTCTTGATGAAAGTGAAAGAGGAGAGTGAAAAAGTTGGCTTAAAGCTCAACATTCAGAAAACGAAGATCATGGCATCTGGTCCCATCACTTCATGGCAAATAGATGGGGAACAGTGCAAACAGTGGCTGAATTTATTTTTCTGGGCTCCAAACTCACTGGGGATGGTGATTGCAGCCATGAATTTAAAAGACCCTTACTCCTTGGAAGGAAAGTTATGACCAACCTAGACAGCATATTGAAAAACAGAGACATTACTTTGCTAGAAAAGGTCCATCTAGTCAAGGCTATCGTTTTCCAGTGGTCATGTATGGATGTGAGAGTTGGACTGTGGAAAAAGCTGAGTGCCGAAGAATTGATGTTTTTGAACTGTGGTGTTGAAGAAGACTCTTGAGAGTCCCTTGGACTGCAAGGAGATCCAACCAGTGCATCCTGAAGGAGATCAGTCCTGGGTGTTCATTGGAAGGACTGATGTTGAAGCTGAAACTCCAGTACTTTGGCCACTGATGCAAAGAGCTGACTTATTTGAAAAGACCCTGATGATGGGAAAGGTTGAGGACAGGAGGAGAAGGGGACGACAGAGGATGAGATGGTTGGATGGCATCACCGACTCAATGGATATGGGTTTGGGGGGACTCCAGGAGTTGGTGATGGATAGGGAGGTCTGGCGTGCTGTGGTTCATGGGGTTGTAGAGTAGGACATGACTGAGCGACTGAACTGAACTGTGTCCAGAATTTATAAACAACTCTTACAACTCAACAATAGGACAGTCATCCTGATTCAAAAATAGGCAAAGGATTTGAATAGACATTAAAAAAAAATAAAGTATATATAAATGGCAAATAAAGACACAAGAAGATGCTCAGTATGATTAGTCATTATGGAAATGCAAATCAAAAGCATGAGATACCACTCTAAACCCAATAGAATGTCTACAAACAGGCAACAAAATAGAAATTAACAAGTATCTTTAAAGATATACAGAAATGAAGCTCTCCGACATTACAGATAGGACGGTAAAATGTGGAGCTGATGTGTCACTTCCTCAAATGGTAAAATAGTACTAAATGACCTAGCAATTCTACTCCCTGATATATACCTAAGAGGATATGCTCACCAAAAAACATGGACAAGAATGTTTACAGTGGGTTAATATTCATATTAACCTAAAAGTGAAAACCATCCAAATACCAAATGATATTAATTGATAAGTGAATAAAGGAAAATTCCATTTTGTGCATTTGGTATATGCACAAAATATTCACCCTTAAAAAGGAATAAAATTTGACACATGATACAACATGGATGAACCTTGAAAACACTGTATGTCAAAGAAGCCAGACACAAAATGTCACATACTGTATGATTCCATTTATATGAAACATTCAAACTAGGCAAATCTACAGACACAGAAAGTATATTACTGGTTTTCAGGGGATGGGGATGGGGAAATTGGTAGTGATTGCTAATGGGGATGGGGTCTATCTTTTGGGATGATGGAAATGTTCTGGAATTGATGCTAACAGTTGCACAACTTTGTGAATAAACTAAACATCACTGAATTGTACACTGTAGAATGGTTAAAATAGTGACTTCTATCTCAATTTTAAAAATTTATGTAAGTTTTAAAAAAATTGTGACAAGATATACCTAATAATAAAATGGATCATTTTAACCATTTTTTAGGTTGGTTCAATGCCATTGAGTACATTTACCTTGTTGTGCAACCAGCCTCACCATCCATCTCCAGAACTTTTCTTGCAAATCTTTGCAACTCCATGGACTATAGCCTGCAAGGCTCCTCTGTCCCTGGGATTTTCCAGCCAAGAATACTGGAGTGGGTTGCCATTTCCTCCCCCAGGAGATCTTCTCGACCCAGGGATCAAACCCATATTTCCTGAATCTCCTGAACTGTAGACACATTCTTTACCACTGAGCCACAGGGAAAGCTCAAAACTAAAACTCTATCCATTATATAATAACTTCCCACTTTTGTTTCCCCCAAGACCTGGCAACCACTATTCTACTTTCTATGTGCATTTGACTAGATATTTCATATAAGTGGAATCATACAGTTTTTGTCCTTTTGTGACAAAAGTATGCGTCCTGCTTATTTCACTTAGTATAACATCTTCAAGGTTCATCCATGTTGTAACATGTGTTAGAATCCTTTCAAAGGCTGAATAATATTCCATTTGTGTATATACCATATTTTCTTCATCCACTCACCCAACAATGGACACTTGAGTTCTTCCACCTTTTGGCTACTGGAATAATGCTGCTAATAAACACGGGTGTACAAGTAACTGCTTGTATCCCTGCTTTTTGAAAAATTTTTAAAAAGTTGTGAACTCATTTTGAAGATTGTGAAGTGAAACTAATTTTGAAAATACACATATCTTTCGCATTAACTTATGGACTAAAAACTTATTTTAGCTGAAAGTCACCCAAAGGAGAACCTAAAGATCAATGGTACCATTTGCTTTAAAGAAATACAAAAGACATAAAAGTATTCATTGCAAATTTATTATGCATTAGGAAGCTTAACTTAAAAACCAACAGCATAGTAAAAAAAGATATGTTATCTTTGTTCATAGCAGAACAGGTTTCAAAATATATATTTTTTAAAGTGTATTCAGTCAGTACACAATCCTTTATAAAAGTTGTATATATATTTTTTCTGTCAATACTTTCATAATATTTATAAATACAAGATTTACACAGCACCCCATCAAAAAAAATTAAAACTCCTTATGATATAGCTACATATATTTCATACCTATAAAACTTTCAAAGGAGTGCTGTGTTAAAGATGGGCCCTAGTTAATGCTCCACTTACTTGTGCAGCAAAACACACATAAATCTATAAAGTTTTCTTTGTCCATAAAACATCTTGAAAAGTTAGCAAGACACTTGTGAAACTGAGCTTCTTAAACCCATATTTTAGGAAGGGATTTGCTGCGCATATTCCTATGAGATTTAAAAGGCAGATAACAGATGAAAACAAAGACTGAAAACAAATGCCTACATGTAACAGTTAAGGTGATACAGTGAAAAGCAGGACACAGGATATGTGGGTGGGAGTAAATAGTAATAAAACATTACATGAGTCTAAACTTGGAGATAAACTCCACTGGTATCCAGTTACTAACTCTCATCTGCACTTAGGAATGTTTACATTGTTGAAAACCTTCTTACAAGCACCCTCCAATTTCTATGTTCCCACCAGAATGCTTGATGTATGTTTTTCTTCTGTAAAATCACCATGGATCTAACCAAGACATTAGGTCCGGAATCTGAGCTGCTAGTTCTTCATGATTTAGATTTATTAAAAAATTTTCCTTCCTCTGGTAAAGGTATTAAGTAATACTAATCAGTATTGTTACTATCCAGAGGTGTATATGCTGAATTTCATTCTAGCCAAGAATAGGAAGCAGAGAAGGAAAGGAGAGTAAGACTAGATTTTTGCTGACCTTAGAACAAAGGCAACAGATCCCTGATACTGAGTGACTCCTGAAGCAGCCACTCACAAACAGTCACGGGATAAATGCACACAGTTCAGAGGAACAGGAGAGGAGAAAATACGGGATTTTTTATCTTAAATTTTGTCAGAGACAGCAGTTGTATTACAATCCTGCACCTTTTGAAAAGGACATGATCACTCCTACACTGACATTATTAAAGGAAAGCCATCATTTCTACCACAGATTCTGAGTTTCTGAATGTGGATCCCAGGTAACTTTGAGAGTTGCATATTATTTGCAGAAAAGTATATTTCAAATCTTATTTAGTTCTAATGTATAATGAAAAGGAAAAGAATGGTGGAAGAGGCACAGGAGGAGGAAGGGGAGGAAGACAGAGGGATGGAGGTGGTTACTTCTCAAACTCAGCCCTGAAGGGTGCTACTAGTATCTCTGTTCCAGCACCATGAAGTCTCCATGTGGTGTGGTTCCACCATGGCTCTCAGAGATGGCGTCCACAGAATCTTTTCTGCAGAATTTATAGCTCAGTGCTCTGATGCCCAGGCTCTTCGAGGGAAGAAAGCTCCCAGATGCTGCTGTCCTGCAGTAGTGGCTCAATGTCCTCATCATTGCCCCGTTCTGGAGTGCTGGCCAGGCTGCCGCTGATCCTGTTGCTGTGGTTGTGAACTCCACTGCCTTTACTGTACTCAGGGATGAATACAGCAACCAGGAAGGACATAAGAACTATACATGCCCCAAATAAAAATGGGGGGCCTGGGATGACAGCTGCCTGGTGGGTGTGGAAACAAACGAAGATGAAGAATTCGGTTAGCCTTTCAAACTAAAATTAGTACTGGATAAGCCAAAAAAAAAAAAAAAAAAAAACAACCCACAACAAAAGTGAGTTATTTTCTCACTTTTCTCACTCACCCCTGAAAAGTGAGTTATTTTCTCATTAGCAAATGTTCATTAACTGTCATGGGAAACTCTAACAAAGCCTGGTGTCTGGAATACAATGGAGGGCAACTAATCACTACTTTGTGTAACACTTTCCAACAGCTTAACCAATTATGTAAGCACAACTGTTTATCTCTAATCTTGCCCTGTGACCAGAGATCATGCAGTCTGTATACGTAAGAACATTAATTACAGTTTTATACAGAAATCTACATTAAACAAAGATTGGAAGGAGGGAAGTAACAGCAAATAAAAGGTAGAAAAAGCACTTTAGCTCAATTTGTAGCTGTAAGTTTAGGTCATTTCATCTTTTATTTGGCCTCAGTTTCACCAGAGGACAGCATTCTGACCAGAGAAATTATGTAGGTGAAAACAGAATCTGAACAAAGGCAAGACAAATATTTTACATAAGACATTATTACTGAAATGATCCTGCCCTAGTCCCAAGAAGCAATGAACACACACTACTGTTGAATACAATAGTAATATTATAAAAATAAGAACAGTTGCCAAACTTAAGGTCACAAGATTTTGTTCTAATCAGATACAATTGTTAAAAACTAGGCTTATTACCAAATTACCTGTAGGGCAGCATTGTCAGAAATCAATTCTGGTTCCAACTCAGTCAGTTCCACATGGAACATGTAGAATATGAAGCCATACAAGGCTGGCCCCAGTCCATTACAGAGTCCTCTTATTCCAGTTATGATACCCTGGGCAACTCCTAAATCAGAACAAAGAGAAGGAAGCCAGTCTTCTCAGAAAAGCATCTCAAGATTGGAGACTTAAGAGTCCTTTCTTTCAAACTATAAAATACTGATTAAACTGGACTGAGTACCCATCATACTGATATCCATTCATTGTACAAATGTCTCCTTGTCCTTTTCTATGCCCTTATAATACTGTCCTCACTACCTGTCCTAAGATATATAAGGATATGAAACGACACCGATGTTTCTAAAATCCCTGTGAGGCTGAATTCCCCCTGAACAACAGATCTTCCTATAAACAGGGAATGATAAAATGACAATTTTTAATACTCTCAATTTATAGGCAATTTCTATTTTTTTACGGATTGAGATTTTCCTCTTCTACTTATTTAATGGTACTTTTACAATAAAAATCTGTCCTTTGCATCTTGGATCCCTGCCCAAGTGTCAGTCACAGGGGTCCTGAACCTGTGTGCTTCTAGCACCTTCTGACAGTTTCTGTTCCTCACGGTGATGGCTGTATTCCAAGTACACCTGTACTGAAAAATCCCAGAAGAGTCAATTTCTAGGTATCTCTGGTGTCTCATGTGGCAGGTAAAAAATTAGCTTGAATCATGAGATAGATGTTTCTGTAAGTCAAAATCAGTCAAATATAATTCAACCTAATATACTGTGTTCTAATAAGTTTATTTGCTGACATTTAGAAACATATGTATTAATACGTGTAAGCATAAAAGAAGCCAAAGCAAATTAATGCCCTGAGAGATAAGGTAATAGTCTCTTAGAGCCCAGTCAATGCCCATCCTTCACAGATAGCTCATGCCTTTACTTCAACCACAGCATCTCCCAAGGATGCAGTCAGCTAAGTGACCATAACAGGATAACACACAGATTTGAAGTCTTCAAATGATAACTGCTATATTTAAAATAGATAACCAGCATGGATCTGTTGTTAAAAAAAAATTAAAAAACAAAAGTAGATATGAATAAAATGGCTAATTTCCAATGTGAAAACATAAGTGCAACCAATAAACTATCTTTTCCAGTCTAGTTTTTTTTTTTAATTGAAACTTTTTAAAGAGCTCTAAGACATAATTTTTTTTTCTAAAATTCACTATTTCCTGACTATTGTCAGGTAAACCATTAAGTGATGGAGAAGGAAAATAATTAATTTCAGCAGTAAGAAGTACCTGATAGGGAAGCCAGAGGCACAAGAAGGATGAGGAGTCTAGACATTTACAGCGCTACTCTACACAGTCATCTTACTTTTGTTTCTCATTCTGCATCCAAATATCAAGAACTACGCAGATTTATCTGTTCAAAGAATCATTTTCTAAACTGAGTAAATAGTGGACTTTGAGTGATTGCAAATTAAAGAAACTTCAGTGATTACAGTGATTAAATAAAGAACTCATTGTTTTACTAGCTAGTCTATCAATTATTTAACAGATATTTGTTAAAATATTTGAGTATAGTCTAGTAAATTCTGACAGTAACATAAAATAAGAGTCAAAAGAGGAATTAGATAGTTGTATTTCTAAGTATTCTGACTTGCTGTGTCCAGATTTCAAAAATATGAGTATAAAATCAAAGCAGGAAGGAAAAGAGAATTTTCCTATTTGCCAAAGTAAAGAGGTATGATTGTTCAGCAGGGACCACACAGCTGTAACCTGTTTCTAGGCTGATGTGGAAAGAGGCTCAGAGATGCTCATGCTTCTGGCAGGTACATCTCCACTGAGGGAAAGAAACAGTGAGGGGGACAGTGACCTCACCTTGCTGATTTGACTCTGCATTCTGAGAGACGAGGGTACTGACTGCTGGGAACGTAATGCTGGACACGGCGGCCACAATCCCTGCTGCCCACATCATCCTGCAATGACAGGTCAGGCTGTGGTCAGGAGGCAGGCCAGCCCCAGTGAGAGAGCTGTTCAGAGTACAAGCGGCAAAAGCACAAAATGCTTTCTGTTGTCTTACATTAAGTTGTATTTATTTTTTTTCCTCTTTGAAAAAAATTTTTTTTTAAACCTAGAACATTACACAGCACACTGTTAATACTAATACTGATCACTTCATGAGCTGGGAAAGTTTCATTTCTTTATCTTACCTGTCAAAATATGTTTTTTCTTACTGGTTTATCTATTGCCATCTTTAAATGCAAGCTCAATGAAATTCAAAAGTATTTCTTGTTTCTGTAAATCCACATTTTTTCTCACCAATTTTCCATTTTTTTCTTTGTACTTTTCAAAGGCTCGCCTCCATACTGCCCTTAGGCTGCTCAGTTTCCTACCCTCAATAAAGTGTTGTATGCAACCAACTGAGAAAAATGGAGACCTGGAGTTCAGGATGGCATCTTGCAGACTTCCAAGTCTGTTTCCTTTAGACCTTTGTCTCAATGAAAGGAACCTATGTTCCTTATGTGTGTATTAGTATTAAGCGTGAGTGTGAGCAAAGTCCAGGGCCAATTGAGCTAAAATGCTGTTTGGCCAGACTGTCTTGCGGATGACAAGAATAACCTTACTTAAAAGGAAAAACCCTTTAGGTCGATAGACTCAGCTGTTGAACCAAAGTTAATAGGACTGAAATTAAGGTTTCCAAGAACAAGAAGAATCTACCACTAACCACCTAAAGCATTTCAGGTTCTAAACTATGCCATTCGTTTCTGGTTGAAAAATAAGGACCAAGTCAAACATTTTAAATGAAGATATGAACTGTAGTATTTGGTAATAGGCACATAAGGAAACTTGCCACACAACAAACAGTACTCACTTCTTTTTATTTTTTCTTATTCCACAGGGCTTAATTTGACTTCCTTTCCTATTAACAGGAATCTAACTGTTAGAAGTAATCACTGCCTCTGGGTACAGAAGCTTTTGAAGGAGATCTTAGTGTTCATATAACTCACATACTTTATATTATAAAGATTATGTCACTGTCCAATGTCATTCAGCTAATTATAGTGGTAAATCCTGCCATAATCAGTCATTTATCCTTGTTTTCTTGTTTTGTTTTTGACTATATGTACTGTCACCAAAAAGTGACAAATGTGTTTAACAGTTAGGCATAAAACTTTTTTTGGAGGGTTGGAGAAAGAGATACATATATTTAGTTAAGTAACATCTCACTGAAAGCTTGCTGAGGTGAAGGGCAATCTGTCTGAATAATGCAGAATTATCTAGCTGTACCCTTCCTCAAACTAAGGCTAAAGAGTTTCTGAAATTTTGAATACACTATGCTAGTAAAGTAACTCCTGCTTCTTTTGCATGAACACTCAACTAATTCAAGCTCGTCTAAAAGATAAACCTGTCATGAGAATCTACTGGAGAAACTTACCATGCTTGAGATCCAAAACCATACCAGGCTAACTGGAACATCTGGAAGCCCAAACCAAGGAGAACAGTGTTCTTATTCCCTAATGATCTCATCAAGCTAGTAAGAAAGACCGTCTGCAAAGCAAAGGGGATAATCATTAGAAATATAAGCACAGAGATTTGATGCAAGCTCTGTAGAAAAGCCCATTAATGGTGACCAAGAACCTCTAATTGCAGCCACTTGACCTGACACCTCGGAAACCACATAGTACTGATGTAGCTCCAAAAGAAGTGAAGCTTCAAGGGCTTCCCAAACTGACTTGGGCTCAGGGCCTTCAGCCTCCTCCCCAAAAATCTGTTTATGTGTTGCTTGTTGCTGTTCAGTCACGAACTCTTTGACCCCATGGACTGCAGTACATCAGGCTGCACTGTCCTCCACTATATCTCAGAGTTTGCTCAAACTCATGTCCATTGAGTCGTTGATGCCACTGAACCATCTCATCCTCTGTTGCCCCATTCTCCTCCTGCCTTCAATGTTTCCCAGCATCAGGGTCTTTTACAATGAGTTGGCTCTTTGTTATCAGGTGGCCAAAGTATTAGAGTTTCAGCTTCACTCCTTCTAATGAATATTCAGGGTTGATTTCCTTTAGGACTAACTGCTTTGACCTTTTTGTAGTCCAATTAGTGGGAGTTAACAGTTTCACAAAGTTGGATTGATACAAATATGATTTTAACAAATATAAAATACGTTAGTCACTCAGTCATCTCCAAGTCTTTGCAACCCCATGGACTATAGAACACCAGCCTCCTCTATTCATGGAATTCTTCAGGCAAGAATACCAGAGTGAGTTGCCATTCCCTTCTCCAGGGACTTTCCTAATCCAGAAATTGAACTCGAGTCTCCCACACTGCAGGCAGATTCTTTACTGTCTGAGCCACCACTCTGCTAAAAAAGTAGGTGAGATAGACTGAAAGGGGATAAGATAATGAATCTGGGCCAACTAACTAGAGTTAATATTAAAAAAAAAAATCATAAGCAACTTGAAAGTTTAACATAATTTACACTGACTGATATAGTTAAAAAGTAAAAGGCATTTACCTAATGTATTCCTATGAGGTATATCAGTTCTAATATTTTGGGAAAACAATTCTGTGGCATTCTCATTTCTCTTCCAGACAGACTTATCACAGGAGAGTGTTTCACATGGCCTACCATGCTTTAAAACAGCATATAGCCCCTTCATGGATCCCAGCCTTGTGATAAAGAGGCTTGCATAACTCAATGAAGCTATGAGCCATGCCCTGCAGGATCATCCATCACGGATGGATCATAGTGAAGAGTTCTGAGAGAATGTGGTCCACTGGAGGAGGGAATGGCAAACCTCTTCAGTGTTCTTGCCTGGAGAACCTCACGAGCAGTATGAAAAGGCAAAAAGATATGACACCAGAAGATGAGCCCCCCAAGTCGGAAGGAATGCAGTATGTTACTGGGGAAGATCAGAGGGCAATTATGAATAGCTGCAGAAAGGATTAAGTGGGTTGGACAAAACAGGGATGACACTTAGCTGTGGATGTATCTGGTGATCAAAGAAAAGTCTGATGCTGTAAAGAACAATACTGCATAGGAACCTGGACTGTTATGTTTATGAATCAAGTTGGACGTAGTCAAGCACAAGATGGAAGAGTGAACATTTTAGGAATCAGTAAACTAAAATGGACTGGAACAGGTGAATTTAATTCAGATGACCATTATATCTACTACTGTGGGCAAGAATCCCTTAGAAGAAATGGGTTAGCCCTTATAGTCAACAAACAAGTCCAACACACAGTACTTGAGTGCAATCATAAAAACAATAAAATGATCTCAGTTCATTTTCAAAGCAAACCATTCCAACATCACAGTAATCCAAGTCTATGCCCCAACCACTAATGCTGAAAAAAACTGGAGTAAAATAGTACTCTGAAGACTTATAAGACCTTCTAGAACTAACACCCAAAAAAGATGTCCTTTTCATTATAGGGGACTGGAATGCAAAAGTAGGAAGTCAAGAGATATCTGGAGTAACAGCCAAGTTTGGCCTTGGAGTACAAAATGAAGCAGGGCCAAAGCTAACAGACTTTTGCCAAAAGAACACACAGGTCATAGCAAACACCCTCTTCCAACAATATAAGGGATGGCTCTACACATGGATTTCACCAAATAGTCAATACTGAAATCAGATTGATTATATTCTTTGCAGCCAAAGATGGAGAAGCTTTATACACTCAGCAAAAGCAAGACCTGGAGCTGGCTGTGGCTCAGATCATCATCTCCTTATCATAAAATTCAGGCTTAAACTGAAGAAAGTAGGGAAAACCACTGAGCCATTCAGGTAAGCTCTAAATCAAATCCCTTATGATTATACAATGAAGACGATGAATAGATTCAGTAGATCTGATACAGTAACTATAGAACTATGGATGGAGGTTTGTAACACGGTATAGGAGTCAATGACCAAAACCATCTCAAAAGAAAAAGAAATGCAAGAAGGCAAAGTGGTTGTCTGAGAAGGCTTTACAAATAGCTGAGGAAAGGAGAGAAGTGAAAGGCAAGGGAGAAAGGGAGAGATATACCCAATTGAGTGCAGAAAATAGCAAGGAGAGATAAGAAGTCTTTGTCTCAGTAAATCAGCAAATTTGGAAGACTGAGCAGTGGCCACAGGACTAGAAAGGGTCAGTTTTCATTCCAATCCCAAAGAAGGGCAATGTCAAATAATGTTCAAACTACCATACAATTGCACTCATTTCACATGCTTGCAAAGTTATGCTTAAAATCCTTCAAGCAAGGCTTCAGCAGTACACGAATCAAGAACTTCCAGATGTTCAAGCTGGGGTCAGAAAAGGCAGACGAATGAGAGATCAAATTGCCAATACTTGATGGACCATAGAGAAAGCAAAGGACTTCCAGAAAAACATATACTTCTGCTTCACTGACTATATTCTAAAGCCTCTGATTGTGTGGAAAACAGCAAACTGTGGAAAATTCTTAAAGAGATGGGAATACCGGATCACCTTACCTCTCTCCCAAGAAACCTGTATGCAAGTTAAGACGCAAAGTAAGAATCGGACATGGAACAACTGACTGGTTCCAAATCAGGCAAAAAGTACGTGAAGGCTGTATATTGTCACCCTGCTCATTTAATTTATATGCCAAGCATATCACGAGAAATGCTGAGATTGATGAATCACAAGCTGAAATCAAGACTGCTAGGAGAAATATCAACAACCTCAGATATGCAGATGATACTACTCTAATGGTAGGAAAGCAAAGAGGGATTAAACAGCCTCTTCATGAAAGTGAAAAAGTTGGCTTGAAACTCAACATTAAAAATCTAAGATCAAGCCATCCAGTCCCATCACTTCACAGCAAATAAAAGGGGAAAAAGTGGAAACAGTGACAGATTTTATTTTCTTGGGCTCCAAAATCACTGCGGACAGTGACTGTAGCCATGAAATTAAAACATACTTGCTCCTTGGAAGGAAAGCTATGACAACCCTAGACAGCATATTAAAAAGCAGAGACATCACTTTGCTGACAAAGGTCCATATAGTCAATGCTATGGTTTTTCTGTAGTCACATACGGATGTAAGTTGGGTCATAAAGAAGGCTGGGCACTGAAAAATTGATGTTTTCAAATTTGGTGCTGGAGAAAACTCTTCAGAGTCTCTTGGACTGCAAGAAGATCAAACAAGTCAATCCTAAAGGAAATCAACCCTGTATACTCATTGGAAGGACCAATGCTGGGGTTGAAGCTCCAATCGTTTGGGCACCTGATGGGAAGAGCCAACTCATTGGAAAAGATCCAGATGCTGGGAAGATTGAAGACAAAAGGAAAAGGGGGCTGTAGAGGATGAGATGATTAGATAGGATCGCTGACTCAATGGACATGAATTCGATCAAGCTCTGGGCAATAGTGGAGGACAGAGGAGCTTGCATGCTGTAGTCCACAGGGTCATGAAAAGTTGGACATGACTTAGCAACTGAACAACATAGCTATTTCAGGGAAACAGCCTCTCTGCAGTCCCATACAATATAGTGAATGTACCCAAGCATAACAATGAATTAACTCGAAACACATATCCCCTTCTTCTTGTGGTCCTGTATTTATAAAAGATGAGGAAACGTTTAATTATTGTTGTTCAGTTGCCTAGTCATGTCAAACTCTGTAGCCTCATGGACCGCAGCACACCAGCCTCCCTGTCCCTCACCATCTCCTGAAATTTGCCCAAGTTCATGTCCATTGCATCAGTGATGCCATCCAGCCATCCATCCTCTGAAGCCCTCTTTTAGTTCTGCCCTCAATTTCTCCCAAGGGCTTTTTCCAATGAGTCTGCTGTGCACATCAGATAAACAAATACTGGAGTTTCAGCTTCAGCACCAGTCCTTCCGAAGAGGATTCAGGGTTGATTTCCCTTAAGATTGACTGGTTTGATTTCCTTGCTGTCCAAGGGACTCTCAGGAGTCTTTTTCAGCACCACAGTTCGAAGGCATCAGTTATTTGGTGCTCTGTCTTCTTTATGGTCTAGCTCTAACAACTGTACGTGATCACTGGGAAGACCATAGCCTTGACTATACGGACCTTTGTCAGCAGGGTGATGTCTCTGCTTTTCAACACACCATCTAGGTTTGTCACCGCTTTCCTGCCAAGAAGCAAATGTCTTCTGATTTCATGGCTGCAGTCACCATCTGCAGTGATTTTAGAGCCCAGGAAGAGGAAATCTCTCACTACTTCCACCTTTTCCCCCTCTAATTGCCATGAAGTAATTACATATAATCCTAATGTACTGACTTACCATATTTCTTCAGTTTTATGGATAGCAAAAACTGTAATATTTACAAATTTTCAAATTTTGTTTTTCCCTTTCACTATTTTTCAGTATTAAAATAATATTGAAACATTCTTCTGGTTAATTTCAGAATAGTGGAGAAAGACTGGTTGGTGGCTGTATAAGCAAATTTTTACGTGCCAAACCTATGCGTTAGGGGTAACCACACATATTCTAAAAAGCACTAAAATTTTATATTAAATTCTAAAAGGAACAAGAAGGTGGAGGAGTAGGTGGATGTGGAGTATATCTCTTTCCATGGATACATCAGGAATATACCTTCAGACACAGAAGTACTTGTGGAACACTGGCTGAGAGCAGACAGGAGTATCTGACCAATGGTAAAGAATATATAGAACTACACAGAACTCAGTAGGGTGAAGGAATTAGGGGGAAAAACAGGAGTGTTAGTAGGACCGGACCTGCCTTGGCAGGTTGGGAACTGAAACAGGGATCCAGGCATCAGGGCAATTGGCTGGGTCAGAGGAGAAACACTTAAGGCTGAGACTGAAGCAGCTGATCTGTGGCAGCCTAAATGGAATGAGAATCAGACTGTCCTTGCAGCCATACATACCCCAGACAGGGAAACTGGTCCCCTGGAAGGCGCAGCAGCTTGGAGCTGGAGTTTAGGAATTGTGGGGCAATCCCAGGGTGAGGGCTGCTGTTGACGGCAGAGACACAGGCTGAGGGGCCATGAGGGAGGAGTCTGTGGTGAGAAATGCCTGTGGAGGAAAGCCAGGCAGCCATGGAATGCAAGGCAATACTGCTGAGTTACACCTAGAGGGTGGAGCCATCACCATAGCCCTCTCTCCCCAAATGCCAGCATCAGCACAAAACAACAGAGAGGCTGGCCCATCAAGTGCCTGATGCGCTGAACTAGAGTTGGACCCCACCCAGTGTGCTCCTATGAGTGACTGATGTGTCGAAATACAGAGTAAGACCCCACCCAGGGGGCCCCTCGATGTGCCTGACATGCAGATTTACAGAGTAGGACTCCAGCCAGGGGGCCCCTCTATGTGCCTGATGTGTAGAACAACAGAAAAGGACTCTAGGCAAGGGAGTCCTCTAAGTTCATGAATGGATGAAGCCACAGAGAAAGAATATCTAAGGAGGTCTTCTGACCACCAGCTACCAGAGGCTTGAAAAAAGACTCTGATAGGGCCATAACTCCTGTGGCTGAGGCAGTCCATGTCCTTGCACACTTGGTGCTGCCAAGGTCCGCGGGACCAGAGCAGATGAGCCACTTTCATGCTCAACTCTCAATGGGCAGAGCTGCCACAGGAAAAAAAATCTTGCATCTACGAACATTGCTTTGGTTGTGTCCAACTCTTTTTGACCCTGTGGACTGTGGGTTGCCAGGCTTCTCTGTCAGGGGGGTTCTCCCAGTGAGAATACTGGAGTATATTGGCCTATACTGGTTGTTATACCCTTCTAGAACACTATATTCCTGCTGCCCTACAACCAACTCCCCGAATACTTGGTGATGCAAGAGCCCCTAAGACCCAAGCAGCTGTACCACCTCCATGCCTGGCCTTCACAGGGGCAAACCCAAGCCCTCCAGGGCAGCCTCATGAACAAACCCCAGCAGAAGACCCACATGCAGTGGTGGAAATAAAACCACAATTGAAACCCAGGAGGAAGTGTGGCTAAGGCAGAAGACCAAAAACCTTCCAACCAGCTGTATAAGCTGCAGATTTAGTCCACATGATTCAGTAGGCAGATTCTGTGCCTATGGAATATAAAAAAGGTCATTGAGAGCTCCCACAAAAGAAAACGCACTAGTTCTGACAGCTGTGAACATCTGAAGCAAGAACACACAGGAGTAGGACCAAATGAGAGTCTGAGCTGCCCTACAGCAGATTCAGAGACCAGAGCAATGTTGAGGGCATCTTGGAGAGGTGAGGTGAACTGTGACTCCCAGAGAGGGAAAGGATGCTAACAGCAGATACTCAGTGAAGACATTTATTATTCCTATATTTGATTAGCTCTGTAGTTTCTTTTGGATTCTGCCCCGGCCCCCGCCCCTGTGTTTTTTCCCCCCTCTACTGTAGTTGTCAGTTTTACTAGCACTATGAAATCTAGTTAAGCTTTTGAGTTTTTTTTTTTTTTTCAATCACAATGACACTTTTTTATTGCTGTTATAAACCTCTGGGTCTACATTGCCTTTTGTAGTTTTGTGGTGTTTCCTTTTCTTCCTCTTTTTGTAATTTTAGTTTAAAAAAATTTTTAAACCTATTACTTTTCTACCTTTATTCCTTTGCTTGCTCTTCCTACTGTTCTTTTCCCCTTCAACTTAATCTTTAATATATATATAAATCTTTTTTATCTACCTCTATTTAACTTTGCATTTCTATTCTTTCTTTCCTTTCTTTATCTCACCATATTTGTTAGTTTTATTCTCATTGTTTTAGTCCCCAGTTGGTACCTTTCTTTAGTTTTGTTGTCCAGTTTGTGCTTTAGTTAGTTTTGCTCTAAACTGGTAGATATCATTTTTGGTTTCCTTTGTTCACCAGGTCAATCTGTTATACTTTATTTCTACTGGAATGTTTTGATTTTGCTTATGCGTGTATATGTATATTACATTATGTTAACTAATCTTTGCTTGATTTTGTAACTGGCATTTGTGTGGGGTTCATCTTTGGTTTATCACTTTTGGTATTTGTTTTAATATCATTTAGCACCATAAAAAAGCCACCTATGGAATCTCTGTTCCTGGCCAGAGATCAAGCCCTGCGCCTTCAGAGCAGGAGCACTGACCCCAAGACCCTAGACTACCAGAGAACTCCTAATCCTAGGGAGTATCACACAGTGAGAGCTCCCACAAAGGAGACAACCTGAGGATGAGACCTGGCATCACCCAACCAGCAGTAGTACCCTGTGCAGGACGCCTGATCCAAAAAACAAGCAAAACAATACAAGCCCAGTCATCAGCACACAGGAGTACCCCCTCACTCAGCCTCGCCCATCAGGTAAAACAAACAGTGCAAATCTCACCCTACACAAAGCTAAAACAAACCACTGGACCAACCTTAGGAGGGCAGAAACCAAAACTAAGAAAGAATTCAACCTTGAAGCCTGGGAAAAGGAGACCTTAAACACAATATATTCAAAAAAAAAATGAAAAGGCAGAGAAATACTGCACAAATGAAGGAACAAACTAGAAACACAGATGTCCAAATAAATGAAGAGGAAATAGGCAACCTACCTGAAAAAGAATTCAGAATAATGATAGTAAACATGATCAAAAACCTTGAAAACAGAATGGAGAAAATGGATGAATCAATTAACAAAGACCTAGAAGAATTAAAGAATAAACATACAGAGACAAACTATACAATTACTCAAATTAAAAACACTTTAGAAGGAATCAATAGCAGAATATCTGGAGTAGAAGAATGGATCAGTGAGCTGCAAGATAAACTTGCGGAAATAACTTCTGAAGAGCAGAATAAAGTAAAAACAATGAAAAGAACTGAGGATAGTCTCAGAAACTTCTGGGAAAATATCAAAAGCACCAGCATTCAAATAATAGGAATCCCAGAAGACGAGAAAAATAAACGGGATGAGAAAATTTTTGAAGAGACTACATTGGAAAATTTCCCCAACATGGAAAAGGAAATAGCCAATCAAATTCAAGAAGAGGTACAAAGAGTCCTGCACAAGGAGAAACACAACTAGACACATACTAATCAAACTAAAAATGATTAAACACAAGGAAAGAATATTAAAAGCAGCAAGGGAGAAGCAACAAGTAACACAGAAGTGAAACCCCATATGTTTTAGCAGCTGAACTTTCAGCAGAAACTTTGCAGCCCAGAAGAGAATGGCAGGATATATTTAAAGTACTAAGAAGGACCATTCAGGTATGACCTAAATCAAATCCCTTATGACTATAATGTGGAAGTGAGAAATAGATTTAAGGGACTAGATATGATAGACAAGAGTGCCTGATGAACTACAGACGGAGGTTGGTGACATTGTACAGGAGACAGGAATCAAGAACAACCCCAAGAAAAAGAAATGTAAAAAAGCAAAATGACTGCCTGAGGAGGCCTTACAAACTGTGAAAAGAAGGGAAGCAAAAAGCAAAGGACAAAAGGAAAGATATACCCATTTGAACGCAGAGTTCCAAAGAATAGCAAAGAGAGATAAGAAAGGCTTCCTCAGCCATCAATGCAAAGAAATAGAGGAAAACAATAGAATGGGAAAGACTAGAGATCTCTTCAAGAAAATTAGAGATACCAAGGGAACATTTCATGCAAAGATGGGCTCAATAAAAGACAGAAATGGTAGGGACCTAACAGAAGCAGAAGATATTAAGAAAAGGTGGCAAGAACACACAGAAGAACTGTACAAAAAAGATCTTCATGACCGAGATAATCATGATGGTGTGATCACTCACCTAGAGCCAGACATCCTGGAATGTGAAGTCAAATGGGCCTTAGGAAGCATCACTACGAACAGAGCTAGTGGAGGTGATGGAATTCCAGTTGAGTTATTTCAAATCCTGAAAGATGATGCTGTGAAAGTGCTGCACTCAAGATGCTAGCAAATTTGGAAAACTCAGCAGTGGCCACAGGACTGGAAAAGGTCAGTTTTCATTCCAATCCCAAAGAAAGGCAATGCCGAAGAATGCTGAAACTACCACACAATTGCACTCATCTCACACGCTAGTGAAGTAATGCTCAAAATTCTCCAAGCCAGGCTTCAGCAATACATGAGCCATGAACTTCCAGATGTTCAAACTGGTTTTAGAAAAGGCAGAGGAACCAGAGATCAAATTGCCAACATCTGCTGGGTCATTGAAAAAGCAAGAGAGTTCCAGAAAAACATCTATTTCTGCTTTATTGACTAATACGTCAAGGCTGTATATTGTCACCCTACTTATTTAACTTCTATGCAGAGGACATCATGAGAAACGCTGGGCTGGATGAAGCACAAGCTGGAATCAAGATTGCCAGGAGAAATATAGAAAACCTTGGATATGCAGATGACACCACTCTTATGGCAGAAAGTGAAGAAGAACTAAAGAGCCTCTTGATGAAAGTGAAAGAGGAGAGTGAAAAAGTTGGCTTAAAGCTCAACATTCAGAAAACGAAGATCATGGCATCTGGTCCCATCACTTCATGGCAAATAGATGGGGAAACAGTGGAAACAGTGGCTGACTTTATTTTTCTGGGCTCCCAAATCACTGCAAATGGTGATTGCAGCCATGAAATTAAAAGATGCTTACTCCTTGGTGCCGGGAGCCAGTGTGAGGAATCCCGCCCGTGACAAGGTCATGAGGAAGGAAGCTGACATACGCAAGGCGTGCTCAGACTTCAGGGGCCCCTCTGGAAATTCCTAAGCATGTACCCCAACAAAAATCTGCCGGCTTTTGTGCTCTGCTTTTCCACTCTTCTGACATTTTCTGGAAAAAGTCAATTCAGGGCTTTAGTCTTCCGCATTTGAAAGAGTGTTTCAATCCAAAAAACCCTCTGATGGCTTTCTAGCCTGCCTGCAGGACTCCTACAGCTGCGCATGTGATTGTTTGAGGCCTCCTGACCGCAGGAGGCACAGGAAGCTTAAAACATCCTAGGAATGTAGGAGCTTCCGAGGAGTCAAAATCTTTAGAATAGGACTGATTAAAGGTTTCATTTGTTGAATCAATATTTGCTGCCAAATTTTCACATCCTTTAGTTGTAGATATAGTTAGAAAAACAAGTAGTAGACCTTGTGTTAGCAACATTAGATCTTTGAGTTAAGTACCCTCTTTGTTGTGTCCCACTGCACCTTTGTTCTATTGAGATGTAACTTTAATGTTAATGCTTTAAGGAGATGTAGATTAAAGAAAAACACTTCAGGGGAAACAAGATTAACATTCATTAAGGAAGAGAGCCAAAAAGTGTTAACAAGCCTCTTGGCCAGAAGATAATGTAAATCACCTGAGACCTTTTGTATACCAAATGATGTATAGAAAGAGCTTGAGCTGCGAACGCTACATAATCTTGTGTTACCCATTGATCTCTGTGTTTTATCAAAAGTATAAAAGGCCTTCTGAACAATAAAGGATGGGGCCAGCTTCCCGGGGCCAGCTCCAGGGGCCAGCTTCCCGGGGCCAGCTCCGGGGGCCAGCTCCAGGGGCCAGCTTCTTGGACCAGCTTCTCTAACTAGTCTCCCGGCCTGGTTTCTTGGCACTCTGGCTCCCCCCGTGTCTCTCTCTCTCTTTCTTCTCCTCTCTCTCTTTCCCTCTCTCTGCTCTTTACTTTAATTTCGGGTTGAATTTCCACCTGGAGCGCGGAGGCTCACCAGGTCTACTTACTTGCCCCGGCTGTTAAGATCCGCGAGAAAGGGAGCTTAAGGCGAGGCACCCTTAGATATTCAAGCGGGCGCCGGTGGCCCAACGTAGATGGTGCAAATTCCTTGTCTGGAATTTTATTGGCCTTCCGCGTAAACCAAGCTATTCAGCCCTCTTCCTCCACTTAATCTTCTTACTACACTATAATTTCTTAATCTAATCTTACTTTAATAAATAAACAAGTTTTTCCACGCCGACGCCGTCCACCCTTCGAATTCCCTGGATCCACCGGGGCTGGACCCCGGCACCTTGGAAGGAAAGTTATGACCAACCTAGACAGCATATTCAAAAGCAGAGACATTACTTTGCCAACAAATGTCCATCTAGTCAAGCCTATAGTTTTTCCAGTGGTCATATATGGATTTGAGAGTTGGACTATAATGAAAGCTGAGTGCCGAAGATTTGATGCTTTTGAACCGTGGTGTGGAGATCCAACCAGTTCAACCTAAAGGAGATCAGTCCTGGTGTTCATTGGAAGGACTGATGTTGAAGCTAAAACTACAATACTTTGATCACCTGATGCGAAGAGCTGACTCATTTGAAAAGACCCTGACGCTTGGAAAGTTTGGGGGCAGGAGAAGAAGGGGACGACAGAGGCTGAGATGGTTGGATTTCATCACCGACTCAATCGACATGGGTTTAGGTGGACTCCGTGAGTCGCTGATGGACAGGGAGGCCTGGCACACTGCGGTCATAGGGTCGCAAAGAGTCAGACATGACTGAGCGACTGAGCTGAACTGAACAGAACTGAACTGAAGAAGGAAAAACTCAATACCAGAAAAGCAAACAACCCAATCAAAACGTGGGGAAAAGACCTACAGACATTTCTCCAAAGAAGACCCACCAATGGTTAACAAACATACTAAAAGATTGTCAGTATCACTCATTTTTAGAGAAATGCACATCAAAAATACAATGAGATATCACCTCACACATGTCAGAAGAGCTATCATCAAAAAGTCTAACAATAAATGCTAGAGAGGATGTGGAGAAAAGGGAACCCTCTTGCACTGTTGATATAAATGTAAAGTGACACAGACACGATGGAAGATGGTAGGAATAAAAAACTAGGAATAAAACCACCATATGACTCAGCAATCCCACTATTGGGCATATACCTTGAGGAAACCAAAACTGAAAAAAACCGCCATGTACCCCAATGTGCACTGCAGCACTATTTACAATAGCTAGAACATGGACACAACCTAGATGTTCATCGACAAAGGAATGGATAAAGAAGTTATGGTATAAAACATAATGAAATATTATTCAGCCATAAAAAGGAATTTGAGTCAGTTCTAATGAGATGGATGAACCTAGAGCCTATTATACAGAGTGAGGTAAGTCAGAATTAGAAAGATAAATATTGTACACTAACGCACATATATAGAATCTAGAAAGATGGTACCAAAGAATTTATTTAGAGGGCAGCGAAGAAGCAATGGACATAGAGAACAGACTTATGGACACAGGGAGAGGGCTGTAGAGGGTGAGATGTAGGGAGAGAGTAACATGGAAACTTACATTACCATATGTAACATAGATAGCCAATGGGAATTTGCTGTATGTCTCAGGGAAATCAAACAGGGTCTCTGCATCAACTAGAGGGTTGGGATGGAGAGGGAGGTGGGAGTGAGGTTTAAGAGGGAGGGAACACATGTATACCTATGGCTGATTCATGTTGATGTTTGACAGAAAGCAATAAAATTCTGTAAAGCAATTATCCTTCAATTAAGAAATTAATTTTAAAATATTTATATTAAATTCTTCCTATATCACAACCTCCAGATTTTATTAAAAAGAGAATAATTCTATGATCCGTATCCACATTAGTGGATACAGTGGGTATGATATTGTTCACAGCTGTATAACATGCTACCATGGCAGGGAAGGAACAGAACTGATGTAGGGGTGCAAGAGACCTTCACGAATATTTCTTTGCAGCTTCCTGTGAATCTAAAGTTATTTCAGATTAAAAATGTTTAAAAAAAAAAAAAGTGGGGTGGATGGGTAAAATAACACTCACCTGAGCCACAATAGACAGAATTCCTACCATAGCTATGAAAGCTGCAATTTTAACAGATCCAAATCCTATGACCTGTGAAAATGAACACATTTTGCAATGTATAAATAATATAAATTTTTTGCATTATATAAATAATAAGAAATGTTATGTTCCATTAAAGCTATAGAATAAAATAGTTGAGGAAAGTTCACGAAACTTTGACAATGGAAATTTAGGCAGTGCTCAAAGCTAAACCTATTTAACTAATAATTTATAGCTAAACCTGTCATGAGAAATCACTGTAAGCAGGCACAACTTAATATAACTAAGATTAACTACTAGCACAATATTTTCTATTACAGGTCTCCCTACTGTTTTCATATGCTTTCCCCACTACAATCCACCAAGAGCTATGTAACATTATCCACTACTAGGGAAAAAAATGAAGAAAAGAAAAATTTGATTTTTGATGCTATCAACACAGAATATATTCACTTGGAAAGTTAAATGGTTCTCAACTTTGGTTGCATATTAAAATCATGTGGGCAACCGAGAAAGGGAGAGGGGAGAAAAGAGATGCTGGAACTCACTTGGTATCAATTAAATCAGACTCTCTGGGCCCAGACACAGGTATGTTTTAAAAAGCTCCCATGGTTATTCCAATGAGCAGCCAAAGTTAGCTAGCAATGATGTCTAAGCCTCTTAAGCTTAAGAGCAGCTATGAAATGCCTGAAATTTTAAGTTTTAAACATCAAGTTTTTAAAGTTAGTTTGCCATCTATTGAAACTATAAAATCCAGAAAGAAAACTGTAAAAATTATTGTAAATAATCTTCACATTTCATAAATGATTATCTTGCTTCAAATCACACAATTAGCTAATGAAAGAGAGCCAGAACTTCTGGTTCCCAAACCAGTGCTGCTGACATTAACACTATCCTATCACTCTCCAATTGAATGCAATTTAAAAAAATGGAATCTATGGTGGTTTAGTTGCTAAGTCATGTTTACTTTTGCAACCCCATGGACTGTAGCTTACCAGGCTCCTCTGTCCATGGGACTTCTCAGGCAAGAATACCAGAGTGGGTTGCCATTTCCTTCTGTAGGGGATCTTCCCAACTCAGGATAGAACCCACGTCTCCTGGACTGCAGAGAGTCCTTACTGTTGAGCCACCAGGGAAGCCCATGTATGTATTTTTTAATTGAAGTACAGTTGATTTACAATGTTGTATTAACTTGTGCTATATAGCAAAGTGACTCAGTTATACATACTATACACTCTGATGTTCTTTTCCCAGGACACTGAATATACAGAGTGCTATATACACTGTGCTATACAGTAGGACTTTGTTGTCCATTCATTCTATATGTAAAAGTTTGTATCTACTAACCCTAAAAACCTAGTCCATCCCCACTCATTCCCCAATAAATATATTTCTAAAACATCTTTATTGAGGTAGAATTAAAAATACCATACAATCCACCCATTGCAAGCACACAATTCAATTCAATGGTTTTAGTATTGATATGGGTTTCCCTGGTGGCTTATATGGTAAAGAATCTGCCTGCAATGTGGGAGACCTGGGTTCGATCCCTGGGTTGGGAAGAACCCCTAGAGGAGAGCACAGCAACCCACTCCAGTATTCTTGCCTGGAGAATCCCCATGGACAGAGGAGCCTGGTGGGCTACAGTGCATGGGGTACCAAAGAGTTGGACACAACTGAGCAACTAGTACAGCACAGTACAGTATTAATACAGAGTTGGGCAATTATTACCATGATCAATTTTAGAAGATCTCATTACTCTTCAAAGAAACATGGTATCCCATCAGGAGTCCCATTCCCACACCCAGTCAGTAATCTACTTCCTGTCTCTCTGAATTTATTTATTCGGAGCATTTCATATAAATGGAATCACACTATATATGGTTCTGGGTTCTTTCATTTAGCATAACGTTTTCAAAGTTCACCCATCTTGTAGCATGTATCAGTGCTTCATTGCTATTGCCAAAAAAAAAAAAACCCTGAACATTGCATTGTACAGAGGTATCATGTTTGTTGATCCATTTCATCAGTTAATAGGCAGATTGGCTGTTTCTACTTTGCTTCTACTTTTTGGCTATACGAATAATAATTTTTGTTAAGTGTTTTTGTACAGATAGGTGTTTTCAGTTCTCTTGGCTATATACCTAGAAATAGATTTGCTGGGAACCCTATGCTGGACACTTTGAGGAACCACCAGGCTCTTTTCCACAGTAGCTACCCCATTTTACATTCCCACCAGCATGTATGAGGGTTGCCATTTCTCCATATCCTAAGTTGTTGTTGTTTCTTTTTTATTACAGCTTTCTTACCAGGTGTGTTTGGTTTCCTTGATGGGTATTGATGTTAGCCATCCTCTCATGTGCTTATTGGCCATTTGTATATTTTCCTTGAAGAAATATGTATTCAAAATCTTTTGCCTACTTTTTTAGTTGAGTTATATGTCTTTTTATTGTTGAATAAAGTTTTAAATATATACTGGATATTAAATTTCTTATAAAATAGATGATTTATAAGTAAACACAATTTAAACTAAAAATATATGTGTTAATTATATGTGAGCTCTAAAAAGTGAGCATAAATACAGAATAACAGAATTATTCTGATTTGTTTTAACTGTTGTTGTTGATGGTGATATAAGCATATGTAGAGCTGGACTGTGAAGAAACCTGAGTGCCGAAGAATTGCTGCTTTTGAACTGCGGTGTTGGAGAAGACTCTTGAGAGTCCCTTGGACTGCAAGGGGATCTGGGTGTTCTATGGAAGGAATGATGCTAAACCTGAAACTCCAGTACTTTGGCCACCCCATGTGAAGAGCTGACTCATTGGAAAAGACTCTGATGCTGGGAGGGATTGGGGGCAGGAGGAAAAGGCAATGACAGAGGATGAGATGGCTGGATGGCATCACCGACTTGATGGACTTGAGTTTGAGTGAACTCTGGGAGTTGGTGATGAACAGGGAGGCCTGGTGTGCTGTGATTCATGGGGTCGCAAAGAGTCAGACACAACTGAGTGACTGAACTGAACTGATAGGAAAAATGGATACAGAAGAAAATATTCACTGTTGTTAACTATACATGTGAAGAAAGGAGACTTTTTTTTTTCTTTCTTCCTTGGGCTTTCCCATTTTTCCTACATTATTTTCCACATTAAATGTACATTTAATGATGCATATGTAATTTTCTACATTTAACACCTGGGCTTCCCAGGGAGCGCTAGTAGTAAAGAACCCACCTGCCAGTGTGGGAGATGCAAGAAACATGGGTTTGATCCTTGGGTCAGGAAGATTCCCTGGAGTTAGGAAAAACCCCACTCCAGTATTCTTGCCTGGAAAATTCCATGGGCAGAGAGCCTGGCAGGTTATAGTCCACAGGGCCACAAAGAGTTGGACATAACAGACTGACTGAGCACGTACACACACACACACACACACACAAAACACAGTATCTCACTACTTTTCCCTCTAAATCTCCAGCATCCTCCAACCATAAATGAGTAAAACAAAAAAGGAACTGCTTGAAAAAAAAGCTTTACTTAAATGTGCTACCATATAAAATACTACAGTCTCAAACTCTCAGGAAAACTATGAGTGGCAAACTTAACAAATTTTATTTGAAATATCTCTGAAAATAGAGGAATTTATCTTAGGGGGGAGGCTTGCTCTGACAAAGTGGAGTAAACCACTAGAAGAAGGACTTCAGTGAAATCAGTGACAGACCAAGGCAGGATTACAATGAAAGGCAGTTCAGACCTCAGCAACCCAAGAGACCTGAGACAGCAGCTGGAAAAGCAAACTTTTTAAAATTGCCTTAAGTCAACTGCCTTTTGGGGGAAAATGTGAAGCATAAACTTTTAAAGGGAGAAAAATCAGAAGACAGAAAAGATTACTTTGGTCATTATCTGTGACCTACCTTGAAGTCCACAGTGGTGTTTTTTTGTTTTTGTTTTTAGTGGGGAGTGTGTCAGGGGCAGGTGGGGGTGGTTTGCAACATGTGGGATCTTACTTCCCCAACCAGGGACCGAACCTACATCATCTGCACTGGAAGCATGGAATCTTAACCACTGGACTGCCAGGAAAGTTCCTACAGTGGCCTACCGTAGATGGCTAGGCAAACTGAATGTGATCAGTCAGACCCAGGGGTCACAGTTCTTCTGAAATAAATTTTACCTCTCTGAAATTTAATGAGTATTATTGAAGATTTAATAAATTTTGTTTCTACTAATTATTTCTGTGTAATTCTCAAGGAAATTTT
Organism: Ovis aries; assembly: GCF_016772045.2. Classification (NCBI taxonomy): domain Eukaryota; kingdom Metazoa; phylum Chordata; class Mammalia; order Artiodactyla; family Bovidae; genus Ovis; species Ovis aries. The sequence goes on from NC_056055.1 coordinate 112,642,347, forward strand.
TCCCACAGTGAACATTTTATTTTAAAAAATTATTGCACTAGAGTTCTCCTGACTACTAATTATATGTCAGCACCTACGTTTACAACTAGAAGTAAGTCAACACATTTTTCCTTCTTACAGGCTGTGTGCTTAGCTGCTGAGTCATGTCTGACTCTTTGTGACTCCATGGACTGTAGTCCACCAGGCTCTTCTGTCCATGGGGATTCTCTATGCACAAATACTGGAGTGGGTTTCCATGCCCTCCTCAGGGGATCTTCCCAACCCAGGAATTGAACCGAGGTCTCCTGCATAGCAGGTGGATCCTTACCAGCTGAGTTACCCGGGGTTTTTCCATAAAACACTTCAAGACCGATCCCAGTCTCTGATTTTCCGGCATTCCTTACTCACCTGCCTGAGATAGAGAAAAAAACTTGAATACTGTCCAGCTTCAGGAAGGTATGAAAGAAAAACAGTGATGCAGATTAGCAAAATGGTAGAATCTTTTCCAACTTTCTTCAGTGACTAGAAATAAGCAGAAACAGAAACATAAAAAGCAAATAGATACTGATGTCACTGATATTCTGGGATATTAGCTTCACTGTTTTTTGATTTCTTAGGGTGGATAACAAAAGATGAATGGATTAAAAAAGGAAGTGAGCCTTAACATAAAATCAATTACCACCTCTCTAAGGACATTACAAGTCCTAATTTCAAAGGTATATATTTCATATATTACAGTCTTTTCTCTTTTTTAAAAAAACATTTTTGCTCATCTCATATGAATACTGGTTCATATACTGAAACAGATCCTGGACATACTATGAACAGACTCTGAAAAATAAAAAAACCCACACTGCTACAGAACCTTTTAGGAAAATCTCATCTCTTTTCACTCATAATAACTCCTTTAAAGCCACAAACATTACATGGTTTTCATTACACATAAATTTATTCTTTAAAATATTAATAATTTGCCCACACAATTGGCAGAAAAATAAATGTGCTCCAGGCATGGGGTCAGTGACAAGATTCTCTGACTAGTAACAACTTTTTCAATATTATACCTTTGCCCAAAATCCTTACACCCTTTTCTACACAGGATGTCTGAGTAGACCAAAAGTTGCACCAAAAGTGCATCTCGTCTCTCATGGTAACCACATACTTCAGTTCAGTCAATCAGTCGTGTCCAAATCTTAAGAATTATCAATTTTATATATTCCTTGGTGTACAGTTCACCTCTGTCCCTTATTTTCAATTAATTTTTTCTATTTTTACTAGAGAAAAAAATAAACCAGCAACTGCTAGGATGCTTGAATCTGCAGAAATGCACTTTTATTTGCATGGTTTAGAAAGATATTTAGGAAAGTAAGTGTTTTCATGTTTTTATTTACCGCAAAAGGGTCTGCTTGTTTCCAAGAAATCCGGGCTCCCCAGGAGAGAGGTCTCATTTTCTCTGGCAAAGATTCCGGAACAGCCAACAAGATGAAGCAGATGTCTAGAAGAGCTACCACTGTGGCTACTAGCACAACAACGCTGTCTCCATAACTGGCAGAAAGGTACGCTCCAATGGCTGGGCTGCTAACCAGACTGGCTGCAAAAGTGGCTGAGACCTATGGAGAAAGAACACTCTCACCCAGGGTTGCATCTACAGCGGGTGTGCACTTACATTCCTGTTTCCAACCAGGGTCCCACAGGTGCATATCTAAAGCCATCCTTCTCTAACTTTAAAAATACAAAAGGACTGTATTGCATACAACTTTTAAGAATTAAAAGTAATTTTCTTTTAAGAATTTGCTCACAAGTTATTAACTAATTTGAATAACTTTCTAATTCTTGTAGGTTTACTCTAGAAAGCTACACAAACAAAAAAATGATTTATTTAGAAATAAAAAATTGTAAAATCTTCCCCACAAATAAACCATACATATTTTAATCTTCTGTAATTAGGGAACAGGGATATAGAAGGAAAGGAACAAAAAAGTTTTTGCAGGGTTGATAAAAAAATCTACAAACTACTCAGAAACTAGGCTTGACTTCATCTTCCAAAACTGTGCACCGTTTCACCATTTCATTAGCACTAACTGGGGGTGGAAATCCCCGGCAGTCTTAGAAAAAGCTATATAACAACAACAAAAATGCAAAAAGATTTGTTGAAGGAGACCTCAAAAGCTTTGTAATTAGAGAAATCCCTGGGCTAGGAGTTTCTGTTATGCTGTCACCCCCAACGTCCTAATACCAAAGACCACTGAGTCAGCTGATCACACTTACAACTTGAATCCATATAAGCATGTAGAAGGCTCTCTTTATTTTGAAATGTAGTCTGAATATTCAGAAGCTTAAGTGGACAGCCTCCAAATTATAACCAGACTGGGTGTGAAAAGCACATTTATAAGCTGGTCATCTAAACTTCTAATGGATTTTAATAGCAACTACAGAAATCATTAACTATGACTGAAATTATGACTCCTGGGTAACCAATGATATTCTTCCTTTATCCATAACCCCCAAGTGACTGTAAAAATACAATGTATTGGAAATTAGTATTATACCAAAATTATAAAAGCCAAAAGTTAAAAATTTCTGGGGGAAAAAAGGAAGTACATAGAACTCCAATTTGAGGAATAGGAATTTCCTGGTTCAATAATTATTGAGTATTTATATGTGCTAGAAAAATAAGAAAACAGAGCTCCTGCCCTTAATTACATAGCATTCCAAGTGTAAAGAACTAAAGATCATGGAGCATACAAATATCTCAGTATTTGTCAAAAGGACATTTTTAATTATTCTGTATCTGTAAGATAGCTTGCAAACTTTTTTTCTTTTTCTTTTTTCAGGTTTGCCATCTCAACATCTAACACACAGAGTTAAATGCAAAGGTTAGTCATTGGCCAAACCCTGAGTCCTATGATCCAGTCCAGGCAGCCTTATGGCCTGGAGGGCATATTTCAGCAGGGCACTCCTCTAAGTAACTTCTCTCAACATACCTATGACCAGGCGTTATTATAACTGGCATTTTACAGATGAAGAACCGAGCTAGAGACAGGGAAACTAAGTCATGACCACTTTGGTTCCAGAACTCTCTCTCTCTGAAATCCTTCCTTAAATACTACTGCTTAGCACAGCAGCTTTGTGAGGGATTTTTCTGATGAAGGCAAAAGAACAAAAATCTAATAAAACTAAAGAGGAACAGTGTTTCCTGCAATGTTGAGAAAAGCTTCACAAGTGTGATAAATGAGGCTTCTGGCACCCCTCAACTCTGCTGACCACCCCTAAAAAGCCCACCTTGAACATCCTGCCTTCTTTGAAGCTTTCCTATCTGTTTCTCCCTCTGTCCTCCTCCACAGCATTCAGGAGATGTCCTGTTTTAGGACATGACATGAGAAACATTCAGGGGAGGTAGGAAGAAGGAAGGAAGGAGAAGCAAGTAATAGCTAGAGGGCAAGTGGCTTGGAGAAGTTTTTAAACTACTGATGTCTAAAGTCAACAAACTAAAAATGACTGTTGTGTTTTGTGGAACAACAGTAACTGGCATATATGTCCATCACTGAGCCATACAATTATTCATTCAGTCAACACTGAATGACTGCTTACTGTCTTTCAGGAAGTGGAATTTAACAGAAAGAATAAGACTCAGGAGAGAAGTAACCTGAGTTTCTGGCATTCAGTCCCTCTCCAACCATTCAACAATCCAGTCAGGTCACCTTTCTTCTTCCATCTTCTTACTATAAACATTTCAAACACAGGAGAGTTGAAAGAAGAACAAAATGTACCCTAAAGGGGAGCAAAATAAGCTATCCCAAAATGTGCCACTTTGGCATGTGGATTGTTTCAAGCAGAAGGCAATTTATGATCCAGGAGACTCAGGCAAAGCTTTTTACCTTTCCCAGAATAGCCTACTGCAGTCCATAGGGTCTAAGAGTCAGACACGACTGAGTGACTGAACTTAGCTGATAACAACCTGAAAGAGCTTAGAAAGGAGGCCTATACCAAGAAATACTGGTAAATACTAGATAACTTTTTACATTAGATACTAAATACTAAATATAACTTTTTGTATTAAAAGATAATATTATGATAAAGATACTAAGTACTAAAGATAAATTTTTAATATTAGAAAGACTTACCTACATGTAATAGCAAACATCTGATTTGCTCTCCTTGTCTTCCTGTGAATTATCTTCCTCCCCTTTGAAGTCCCAGACCCCTATAGTCTTTCTCCTTAGCTCAGGATGGTATATAAGCCTCATCCACTGACAGTTCTTGAGCCTTTCACATCTTTGTGAGACTCCCACACATATGAAATTAAATTTTTTTTCTCCTATTAATCTATCTTTGGTTTCAGTTGCTAAATCGTGTCTCACTCTTGCAACTCCATGGACTGTAGCCCACCAGGCTCCTCAGGATTCCTCAGGTAATAATACTGGAGTGGGTTGCCATTTTGTTCTACAGGTTCTCCCCAACTTTATGTCAATTAAATTATTTTGCTCACTCTTCCCTTGTGGCTCAGCTGGTAAAGAATTCGCCTGCAATGCGGGAGAACTGGGTTTGATCCCTGGGTTGGGAAGATCCCCTGGAGAAGGGAAAGGTTACCCCACTCCAGTATTCTGGCCTGGAGAATTCAGTGGACTGTATAGTCCATGGAGTTGCAAAGAGCTGGACACAACTGAGCGACTTTCACTCCTTTAACTCAAAGAACCTAAAAGGGAAGAAGGGAAAACTTTCCCTGTTCATACCCACATACCCCAAGAGGTTCAGACATTGAACACATGCCCACAAATGCTCAGCTGTCACTTTCCCCCATTGAACCACTTAAATATTTCTCAAGGTTGTGACACTCTGACGTAAATGGTTTCAGACTGCCATCTTTCATAGGTCTTTCTTCTCCTACATAATCACAATGCCAATATCTTGCCTAAGAAAATCAGAAGTGACTTTCTAATATTCAATTATCCCAAAAATGTCTCCTATAACTTTTGTTATTGACTCAACAATTATTTCCTGAATGAATGTAGTCCTTTTTCTGTAGTACTACATTCCAAATAAGTGTCTGAGTCATACAACCTGCAATACAGTGACAATAAATTAACATAACTGAGGTTCTATCACCTCTCCAGTTCTAATTAGGTGCACAGAGATCTATGATTGTAGCAACTGTTTATTGTTTATGGTTCCTCAAGAGATCAGCTAACAAGAAACAAATCAAACCAAATTAAAAAAACTTTGCAAGTGACAACTCACATATCCTGCCAATCTTCCAACACTACTAAAACCAAAGGATAACTCAGTAGCAATTTCTACCTTGCTATTTTTAGTTTCTCACAAGTCTCCTTTTTTATTTCAACTGTTTTGGATTTTCTTTACATGATTAACACTATTTTAATAAAAGCTCACTTTCTAGTAAATTTTTAGTAGAATGTTTATTATTTCTCTGGTTAAAAACCATAATCTATTATCTTACCCATCCATAAGCAGTACTTCGCTCATGTTCCTGAGTGACATCAGCTACATACGCAAATATCACAGAGAACGTGACTGAGAAGACTCCAGATATGGAAATCATTGCAAAATACCACCTATAAAAAGATTATTTTAAGCATTCATGAGAGAAGTAGTGTATATACACTTTTATAATCAAAACCAACGATATTATGTAAAGGTTACACACCAAAATATAAATTGTAAAAATACATGTATATTTAAAGATATAAAGGACAACTAATAAAATTATAATCAAGATGGAGAGGAAGTAGAAACATACCAATATTGTCATTGCTCAAGGGGTGTTAGTACATGCAGTTTAAAAAAAAGAAAAAGTAGGAGTATGCAGTAAAGTTAGTTTTAATGGTAGCCAGAACAGAAATTAAAAACTTTCTAAATTTCTGAGTTTTAGCTGAGAAAAATACATATATACAAAAGCAGGAAGCATTTTAAAAATTAATATAAGACAAAAAATTTCTACCATATAAAATAGATGCTTAACAAAAATCTAGTTAAAATATTAGCCAACAGAATCTCATAGAACAAAATGTAGTATTTTAATTCTAGGATGTAATGATGTTTCAATATTAGAAATCTATTAATATAATTAATCATGGTAACAGATTTAAGGAGAAAATTCAAATAATCTCCACTGATACTAATGGCATCAAAGCTTGATATTCCCTTGATTTTAAAAAAGAAAATCTCTAAACAAAATAGGAACTAGTATTTTTCAACCCAAAAGCTAGCTTGATATTCAAGGATGAAACATAAAATTTCCTTCATATACATGAGGAAGATAGATCCATAATCATCAATTTTATTTAACAATAATAAAAGATTTTTATTTTATGCATTAGTCAATACAAGCAATAGAAGCAGCTGCATGACAACTGGAAGAGAAGAGGTAAAATCATTTTAAGATTCTAAAGAAAAAAATTGTAAGATATTGAGAGGACAAAAAACCTAATGCATCAGAAAAGTAGGACTTGTTCTTGAACAGAAAGAATCAATACCAAAAAGTATTTTATAAAAATCTATCTGGTAGGAACAAAAATGATTCCTTATAGGTACTCAACACATTTAGAACATGACAAATATTGACATAAAATTCCTATCAGATAACCAAACGAGAGTATTCACATTGAGTATCCCCCAAATCTATCAGTTGCATTTAAACCCAAAATGACTGAAACACAAAAGACCCTTCCATTCTAAACTGTGTTATTCACATAGGAATAGCATCTCAGCAACAGGAATTCTGACCAAAATATCATTCATTCTTTGGGCTCAATAAAAACTAAGTTACAAGTCAGGTACAAATTTCAACACATTTTTATTAACCAAATGACTTTGGTTATTACATGCTAATTATTCTCTCCCTATTTATTATGAAAAAATAAGATCAAATTAAAATTCACATTATGATTCAGAATAGGCTGCTGGACATAATACAGTACACACTAAAGTGACTCCTGCCCCCTTTTAAAAAATTAATTCATTTTTGTCTGCACTGGGTCTTTGTTGCTGGATGCAGGCTTTCACGAGTTGTGGTGGGTGGGCTTCTCATTGCGGTGGCTTATTGTGGGGCACCAGCTCTAGGGCACGAGGCTTCAATAGCTGTGGCACACTGGCCTACTTGCCCAGTGGCATGTGGAATCTTCCTGGGCCAGGGATCAAATTCGTGTCCCGAGCACTGGCAGACAGAATTCCAACTGGACCATCAGGAAAGTTGGAATCTTGACTTTTGATGTAAACTATGTTCATGTCAGTGCCCTAGAACAGGGGTCTTCAACCCCCAGGCAGCGGACTGTGGCCTGTTAGGAAGCGGGCCACCCAGTGAGAGGTGAGCAAGAGAAGCTTCACCTGCTGTTCCCCATGGCTCCCCAATGCTCTCATTACAACCAGAAACACACACCCACCCCTCCTTGTCTGTGAAAAAATTGTCTTCCATGAAACTGGTTCCTGGTGCCAAAAAGCTTGGGGATTGCTGCATGAGCTGACAAAAACAACATATCTTCAAAGTCAAATGAGCCACAACTGAGTGAGTACAGAGACTGCCCCCTCTCAGGACCCAATCATGTAACTTACCTCATGACAAAAACAACTGCCCTTAGAGACACCTTTTATTTCTATTTCTTCACCTAAGTAACTATCTTAGACATTCATGTCCTTATTTATAAAATGGGCATGATGGCAACTGCCTACTTGTTTTCAGTATTAGCAAAGAGTTCAAATGAAAATACAGGAACAATTGCTCTGCAAAGGTTGAAAAGTGCACTGTAGATGTATTGTCCATATGTGACTCCAAACAGACAGTCATGATGGAGGGCCTAGTCACTCACCATGGACTGATTCTCATCAGTGGAATTGGGAAGCAGGTGAAGAAGACAGTGACAAGAAGAAAGGGCTTCCTTCCCCACACATCAGACAGTGCACCTATGAGTGGGGCACTCAAAAACGAGAGCAGACCCTGGAGAAGAAAGCAGAAGCAAGGGTCAAATTTATAATGTGATTCCCCCAATTACTTATAATTTTCATTTTCTAAATGAATTTCTAAATGCTCTAATTCATTTTAGTGGCTCTGAAACAGAATAATTTGTAACATTAAATACAACCTGTTTTTTTAAAAAAAGATTCTAACAAAATTTGTAAGCATGCTATTTGAGAGGGAAGAAAAGGATAAAAGCTTGTTTTCTGGGTGAAACTGGAAAAGTGAGGTGATATGAAATATATATACTCATAGCTGGCCCTTAATGTGAACACACACCAAAGGTATGGGAAGAACCCAGACACTTAATTCATTTTATAAAAACATACAGCATATCTATTACGTGCAAAGCTCTGAATTAAGTGGTGAAAGGAAGACACTCAGATGAATATGTACTTTCTGCTCTTAAAGGGCTTGTAAGCTAATAGGGATAAACAGGATGAATGTGCATATACTAAATGTCCATAAAAGAAGTAGATTCTATTTGTCTGATGAATTTAGGATCAGTTCAGTTCAGTTCAGTCGCTCAGTCGTGTCCGACTCTTTGTGACCCCATGAATCGCAGCACGCCAGGCTTCCCTGTCCATCACCAACTCCCGGAGTTCACTCAGATTCACATCCATCAAGTCAGTGATGCCATCCAGCCATCTCATCCTCTGTCATCCTCTTCTTCTCCTGCCCCCAGTCCCTCCCAGCATCAGAGTCTTTTCCAATGAGTCAACTCTTCGCATGAGGTGGCCAAAGTATTGGAGTTTCAGCTTTAGTATCATTCCTTCCAAAGAAACCCCAGGGCTGATCTCCTTCAGAATGGACTGGTTGGATCTCCTTGCAGTCCAAGGGACTCTCAAGAGTCTTCTCCAACACCACAGTTCAAAAGCATCAATTCTTCAGCGCTCAGCTTTCTTCACAGTCCAACTCTCACATCCATACATGACCACTGGAAAAACCATAGCCTTGACTAGATGGACCTTAGTCGGCAAAGTAATGTCTCTGCTTTTGAATATGCTATCTAGGTTGGTCATAACTTTTCTTCCAAGGAGTAAGCGTCTTTTAATTTCATGGCTGCAGTCACTATCTGCAGTGATTTTGGAGCCCAAAAAAATAAAAGTCTGACACTGTTTCCACTGTTTTCCCATCTATTTCCCATGAATTTAGGATAGAGATAATGAAAAGTTGCACAAGAGTTGAGGCTAAAGGGAGGCAAGAGCACCACCACACATAAGCAAAGAAAGTAAAAAAAACCTCACATTTATCACTTCCTCATAATTTGCTAGTCACTCTGCTGGCTGACCACTTCCATATCAATTTCGTTTTTGATGTCAGGGCCCTCTGAGGTGGCCACAGGCTTGCCTCTCAGACTCTGTTGGTGCCACTGTCCTCCCTTTAGATGCTATGCCTATATGCATGGCCACCACCACCTACATTATGAATAGTTTTCCAATCTCTCTTCTGAGTTCTGTGTCTATAGTCAAATGGACTTTCCTACTTGGACATTTTACATGAACACTGTTCCCTATAAACCTGACCAAACACCCACACTTCCTATCTTGGCTAAGAAGCTGTCCAAACCTTCCCCATCATTCCTTTGCTCCCCAAGGTGATTTTTCAGACCATTCTCTTATAATGACCTCTCTTGGTCTATCCCCAGCTGTGATGCATTTCAGCATTTCTTATCTGGATTTAAATAAAAAAATCCTCTGTTCCCTGCCCTTGGTTCTACTTCCTTTCAACCTGTCCTCCACATAATCCCAAGAGAAACCTTGATGAGCTGCAGACTTCAGTTCTTTGATCCCCTGTTTAAAATCCCAACTGTACAGAATTGAAATTCTTCAAGTGTTTGAACTCTGCTTTTAAATAGTAAAATTAAAAATGAGTGGCGGAAAACCAAGATAGATGAGATAAAAGCGGGGAGATGTTGATAAATAATGAAACTAGATGATGAGTACATGGGTGTTTATTATCTTATTCTCTCCTTTTGTATATCTGAATTTTCATAATATATTAAAAAAAACCTTCAGCACAGCATACAGATAGAATCCTTCAAAATGTAGTACCTAGCACACATCCTACGTTTTGGCTATATGCAATACTTCTTAGTTTTCTGAATATACTACATTCCTTTGTGCAAATGGGCATTTGCAAGGCCCTTGCTGTGCTTGTAGGCATTTTCCACACTTGGACCTGGTAAACTACTAGTCATTCTTTTCAACTCTGGGCCAGGAGTACCTCTTCCTCTATTTTCTTAGCTACTCAAACAGAATTAATCACACTCGTTTCTGAGGGGTGCAAAACAAATAACTCCTGTCTCCACTCTGGCACATATCTCTTCTATTGTAACTATAATACACTATTACAATTACTTGTTACTTGTCTATCTTCTTTATTAGATTAGAAATTGAGATTAAGGTTAGAGGAATGATCTTCTTTCATCTCTGTACCCTTGGTACCTACCACACAGTCTGGTGATAAAGGTTTGCAAAGAAGTTTGGTAACCTGAATAGAACTTTTATGAGGAAATCAACTCATGTTTCTAAGGCTGAGAAGAGAAACAACAGGATTCTAATCCGCTATCAGCCACTAGTAAACCCAGAGACAATGGGCCAGGAGACAGGTAAACCGAAGCAAGGGGGAGGTAAGACTAAGACTCAGTGGAGGGGAGGTAAGCTTAGGAGAAAAGCATTTGACTCCTCTGAAATAAATTAATTATTATTAATTTATTATTAATATTATTATTTATTATTATTATTAATCTATGCGTATCCTTGGAAGAAAAGCTATGACAAAACTAGACAACATATTAAAAAGCAGAGACATTACTTTGCCAACAAAGGTCCTTACATTCAAAGCTATGGTTTTCCCAGTAGTCATGTATGCATGTGAGAGTTGGACCCTAATGAAGGCTGAGCACTGAAGAAGTGATGCTTTTGAACTGTGGTGCTGGAGAAGACTCTTGAGAGTCCCCTGGACTGCAAGGAGATCAAACCAATCAATCCTAAAGGAAATCAATCCTGAATATTCAATGGAGGAACTGACGCTGAAGCTGAAGCTCCAATACTCTGGCCACCTGATGGGAAGAGCTGACTCATTAGAAAAGACCCTGATGCTGGGAAAGATTGAAGGCGGGAGGAGAAGGGGACGACAGAGGACTAGATAGTTGGATGATATCACTGACTCAATGGACATGAGTTTGAGCAAGCTCAGGGAGATGTTGATGGACAGGGAGGTCTGGTATGCTGCAGTCCATGGGATTGCAAAGAGTTGGACAAGACTGAGTGACTGAACAACAAGGCATCAAACTGTGCAATTTATAAGACACATTGGATTTCTAGCATTTGGTCTGTTTTTGCATCAAAAGAGTTAAATGATCTCTTTAACTGCAGAGCCAAACAACTGCAGAAGCAGGGCTGAAATTCATGCCCTGCAACATCAGTTTTATAAATTTAGAAAAGCAAATCTTTTACGTTGCTTTAAAATCCTCTAAAAATATCAAATACCTGAGTTCTTGGGTAGTATAGAACTGGTCAAGAAAAACATGGTAATAAATTTAAGAGGCCAAAAGAATAGAAATAAGAATCATCTCAAAAACAGTAACAAAATCTAAACACAAAGAACCCTGGAAAATTTTTTGGACAGTTCTGATTTTATATTTCATACAATAAGATATGGAATGCATGCCATTAAAACAAAGGACATGAGAAGGCCAAGAATTAAAGTTTTATGTAAAATAATGCAGTTTTTACAAAAAAAAAAAAGATACTATTATCTAGATTCTGGATTTCAATTGTAATTTAATCTATTAAGTAATTATTATTTTAAAATAATGCTCAGTGACAACTGTTGTTCAGTTGCTCAGTAGTGTCTGACTCTTTGTGACCCCATGGACTGCAGCCCACCAGGCTCCCCTGTTTTACACCATCTCCAGAGTTTGCTCAAACTCATGTGCATTGAAAAGATGATGCCATTCAACTATCTCATCCTCTGTCACCCCCTTCTCCTCCTGACCTCAATCTTTCAATCATTAAAAGATCATTATATTTTTAAAAAATAATTCTCAGTGACAATAGATACTCAAAATAGCCTCTGGGAGAACCTACATTTATTATGATGCTGAAATACAATCTAATAAAATACTTGCCTCTTTGGAAAACTTGTATTTCTCAAAAATCAAAGACTTTCTGCTGTTTCAGAATTACTTCTTCATCACCCAGTCCATCCTAGATCCTATCATGACACATTATTAGAACAGCAGATTGAGAGGGATACCTGTACCTTGACTGGGCAAGTACTGCAGCAGCCCTAAAGAGGAAGAGCACGATTTGCAAATGAGAAAATATTTAAAGATTAAAACCAGACTGGAACTTCCCTGGTGGTCCAGTGGTTAAGACGCCACACTCCGAATGCAGCGGACACAGGTTTGCTCCCTGGTCTGAGAACTAAGATACCACATGCCACAAAGCATGGGCAAACAACAACAACACCAGAGTGACATCAAAATCTTAGCCTTTAGCATAAATATAGTTAGCTCTCATTATCTACACTGGTTATGTTCTGTAAGTTTTCCACGAACACCGAATTAAGAGAATCTGGAACTGCTGTTGTAGAGGAAACAGAAGGTTGTATTCCCACCATTCTCTGGTCACATATTTTAATTAACTGATCAATATATAACCTTGGTTTATGTGTGTTTCTCTTGAAAGATGACTTATTTAATATGTAGGCTGCTGACTTATTAACACTGAAGTCTCAGCCTCAGCACTATGACTCATGTCTGAATGAGGCTTATCTAACACAGTATTTTCTCCATAATGTATATCAACACTCCCCTACACTAAGAAACACTTAACAACACTTGGTCATTTTAAACGGGAAAATTGTCAACAAAAGGAACAAAAATGCAAGATGCATAGCACGAAATGGACTGCAAAATGGACATGCTCACAGTATGAGACCTGAAACAAAGAGTGTCCTTTGTCCAGCCTGAGCTGGAAACATGCAGCTGGGCAACTCAGACTGCTTCCTCATGCCACACATGCATGAACATGAAAGCACTGTCCTGACTCAGAGGTTGCAGGTGAATTTAGTGAGTAGGCAGATTCTGCAAATAAGAAATCTGGAAGTAACAAAGGCTGAATGTGCTAAGCCATGCTATCAGGGTTCAGTGACTACTGGATAAAACATGGTGTGCAGAGTCCAGTGTGGACCAAGAATTAGTATGTCAGTTTTGTAAATGAGCTTCCCAGTCCAGTAGATTTTTAAGGTGGCATAATTAACTGGTCAGTAATCCTAACATGGCCTTCAGTTCACTTCATTTGCTCAGTCGTGTCCGACTCTTTGTGACCCTCTGGACTGCAGCACACCAGGCTTCTGTGTCTATCACCAATTCCCAGTGCTTGCTCAAACTCACATCCACTGAGTTGGTTATGCCATCCAACCATCTCATCCTCTGCCATCCCCTTCTCCTGACTACTGCCTTCAATCTTTCAGGGTCTTTTCCAGTGAGTCAGTACCCTGCATCAGGTGGCCAAAGTATTGGTGTTTCAGCTTCAGCATCAGTCCTTCCAATGAATATTCAGGACTGATTTCCTTTAGGATTGACTGGTTTGATCTCCTGGCAGTCCAAGGGACTCTCAAGAGTCTTCTCCAACACCACAGTTTAAAAGCATCAGTTCTTCAGCTCTCAGCTTTCTTTATAGTCCAACTCTCACATCCATACATGACTACTGGAAAAACCACAGCTTTGAGTAGATGGACCTTTGTTGGCAAAGTGATGTCTCTGCTTTTTAATATGCTGTCTAGGTTAGTCATAGCTTTTCTTCCAAGGACCAAAAGTCTTTTAATTTCATGGCTGCATTCACCATCTGCAGTAATTTTGAAGCCCAAAAAAAGAAAGTCTCTCACTGTTTCCATTGTTTCCCCATCTATTTGCCATGAAGTGATGGGACCAGACGCCATGATCTTAGTTTTTTGAATGTTGAGCTTTAAGCCAGCTTTTTCACTCTCCTCTTTCATTTGCATCAAAAGAGTCTTTAGTTCCTTTTCTCTTTCTGCCATAATGGTAGACATGGCCTTACAGGCTCTAATTTGACAAAATAGCAATAAAGCTTATTGTTGAATTAAATACAATTATCTATAAACTTTTTAAAGCATATAAAGAATGGCAATTACAACTCACTTGAAGCAAAAATACATGAATTTTATACTTTATACAGCTATCATAAAAGTATTAAGCATAAGGTGTCCTTAACATAAGCAGCTGACAAATATTTGACTAAATAAATGTGTCAATACTGTTAAAGTTTTAAAACTAAAAATTTTTTTTGTTTTGTTTCCTTCAAATATTTTAATTAACTCTGTAACTCAGTATGAGAAAAATGGTACCCATGAAAAATAAGATATAGTCATTTAACTGCTTTTGAAAACTTTAATTTTTCAATGAAAAAGTTCACATCTTATGACATCCTTTGTAAGCCACAAGGACGCAGAACATATAGACATAGATTACCCCCAAATTATATCATTCACTTTGATTTTGCATACAGTATTTTACTAATAATGACTTTCATCTCTTTCATTTTTTAAAAGGAGATCAAAGAGAAATTTTCACACTGATGGGATTGTTTTTATTTATATAACTGACAAATGCAAATTTTTCACATAAAAAATAGTCCTAAAACAAGAAGCACCTTTCAGACCTAGGATACATTATACCCTACACAGTACACAGCTTTTCTTTCCAGGACGCACAACAATCAGTTTTATAGGACAAATGACAAATATGACACACTAAAATCTAGGAAAGGTGATTTGCAAAGCATGAGGAAGGTCTAAGAACAGCTAGTAATTCTGAAACTTCTGGGAGAGACCAATACGGGCAAGAGGGCTGAAATGTTTTCTTTTGATTAAGGGAGAAAAGGAGATGGATATAGGGAAGATCCACTGAAACAAAATTTTAATTAAAATATAAAGAAACAGACTGTTTTCACAGGTTTTCCCTTAATCTTAGAAGTAATAGGGCCATTACTTCAAATTGATTCCAAGAAAAAATAACAGCACATCTATATGCCAATCTGTTCTATGGCTTTCACACAAGTGTCTTACCCTATGAGAAGGGTACTACTAGGGTAAGTAAGTAACTAGCCTAAGGCTCAGGGCTCATAAGCAGTAGAACCAGGATTCAGCTCAGGCTGAGGTGGCCCTAAGACCTGAGATTAACCCGGCCCATAATTCAAATCAATTATCACACTATTTTTCTTACTAACATTTTAGTGTCTCTGTCCTGAAGCACACAAAGTACTAGACTTTACCTACTTGTGAATTCTCTTAAGCACATTTCAATAAATGTATAAATTACCAGTCTGTTATAAAATGATATTTAAAATTTATGAAGTCATCTCTCTCAAGCAGTTTGCTTTACAATATTGTTTACAGATAATTAAAAGGATAGTTTTTATCCAACTTCCTGTCCAAATTAAGGAAGCAAGATTGTGTATGTGTGTGTATGTAAAAAACACTTCTGTATTTAGTAATACTGAAGAATAGCTAAAAGGGGACTTTAAAGGTATCTTGTTTTTTATTTTTTAATTCTTAGAGACATCAGTCAACAATTTCTCTGTGTGTTTGTGCTATGCAATGGTTGATGATTTAATTCATGACATCGCAGGATGAGACAGTTTGGCAGTAATTCCTAGGCTCAGATAAACTCTTGACATCTTAAATGTCCCTGTATGAGTGTTCAGGCAGAGGCTCTACATGACCATGTCCTTGATCAGACTTAACCATCCAGTCTAGACTGAGAAGAAGCATTCCATGTGAATCCTTGTGGTCAAGCCCTGGGATGGATTGCTGGGTCTTCCACTTTCCCCCTCTTTCAGCC
Organism: Ovis aries; assembly: GCF_016772045.2. Lineage (NCBI taxonomy): Eukaryota > Metazoa > Chordata > Mammalia > Artiodactyla > Bovidae > Ovis > Ovis aries. The sequence continues at coordinate 112,658,168 of NC_056055.1, forward strand.
TCTTGCTGTGATGTTAAAGCTAGACAAGAATAAAGCAGCATGCTTTAGAGGCACTTTGTTCATACTGATTGACCCAGCTATATACCAATCCTGGACATCCAGCCAACTTAGTTTTAGTTAGTTTGGGACACTGATGAAGATATCTAGTTTTTAAATATGTATAAAATAAGCTAAAGAAGAAAGCTAAAAGAAGTTTCAAGGTGGACACTGGGCAATCAGACCAACTGTCTTCATGAATAATATTATTAGTCACTCCATCTGGTCATATTAAATCCAGCAGTAATAACTTGACTTCATCTACTAAGTCAAACCACAGCATCTCAGCCTGGTTATACTTCCAATGAAGTGTAGCCAAAACTACTTTAGTGGTTAGTTTTATGTGTCAGTTTGGCTAGGCTATAGTACCCAGTTATTTAGTCAAACACTAGCATGGGTGTTGTCATGAAGCTAATTTGTTGATGTGGTCTAACATCTACAATTAAATGGCTTTAAAGGGTATTTTTGTTTAGTTGCTAGGTCATGTCCAACTCTTTGTGACCCCATGGGCTATAACCCGCCAGGTTCCTCTATCCATGGGACTTCCCAGGTAAGAACACTGGAATGGGTTGCCATTTCCACCTCCAGGGGCTCTTCCCAACCCAGGGATTGAACCCATGTCTCCTGCATTGGCAGGCAAATTTTTTACCAACAAGCCAGCCACCAGGGAAACCAAAGTAAAGGGTAGTACCCTCAATAATATGGGAGTTTCATTTAAGTCAGTTGAAGGCCTTACGAGGAAAATCTGAGGTTTCCAGAGGAAAAAATTCTGCCTCAGACTGTAGCATCCTCAGGACTGTAACATCAACTCTGGCCAAATTTCTAGCCTGTCCTACATATTTCAGACTTGCTAGCCCCACAATCATGTGAGCCAATTCCTTAAAGTAAGCCTCTTTATACAAATATTCCATTGGTCTTATTTCTCTGGAGAACTCTAACACAACTTATTGCTAGTCATATAACAATGTCTGCCATACATTTCAATTTCATAAAGATAAAAATTGCTAGTGAAAAAATTTTTGAGTAGGACTTTGAAAACCTGAGAAGTATGATTAAGTATGAGTTTTTCCCTTTATAACTGTTAAGATGAACAGGTACTAAATTAACAATCATTAAAATGAGAGGATTAATGCAAAATAAATTTCATTATTGAAAAATTAAGAATTGAACAATCTTTATTAGGAAAATAAAGAACTTGAAGACACTTCATAAAAGTAGCCAGCAAATAATGTAAAAATACCTAACCTCACTTGTAATTAAAAAAATACAAATAAAATTACAGTGAGACATCATTCTCAAGCTATCAAATTGGTAAAGATCTGAAAAGTAATACTTGTATTAGAGGATGGTGAAACAGATATACATACTGCTGATGGGTGTGTGAAATGGCACAATTGCTCTAGGAGATAATGTGGTACTATATATTCAAGATTTCTTAAAATGCCCACACTTTTCTACTCACTAGTTATAATTTTACAACTCTATTTCTAAGGAAACAATAAAAATATATAAAGATTTATTTTAAAAATGTACTCAGAATTATCTTCAACAGTTTACAATTAGAAACCACTTATACAGGGAAATAGATAAACAAATTATGGAATATTAATACAATGGAGTATCATATAACCATTGCAGACAATACACATAGTTTTTACTTTGCATGGTAGTATGGAACTGAAAGAAATGACTGCAAGCTGAAACCTTGTAGTTATTCTAATCAATGGGAAAAACTGATTTATTCTTTGACTTTCAGAAATTTTTGTCAGAACACTGAAAATTCTTTTACTATCACTTATAAATGTCTAGTGAAATGAAAGAAATAGAAAAACTAGTATTTATTTAGTACACCGTAATTTAAAGCATTAATAATTAAAATGTTCTTTGTAAAAAAAAAAACATTAAGAGTCATAAGACTAGCACTTTTCTTCTTTGACAGTCTTACATGATGCACATATCTTTTATGAACTGGAAAACTGTCATAAGCATTTCTAGGTTTGGATCAGATTCCAACATATCACTGGATCAAAGAGGCAACACAATACACATTTTGCTTTACATGCATGAACTAAGAGATGCACAGTGACCAGGTCATCAACACTTTGAAATGTCACAATGGGTTATGACGTGCATCTGTTATTGACATAGTGTTTTGTGGACTGAGGAGTTAGCAGTTATTTATAATTTATGCAACTACTCACAGTTAATACATATGGTAGTGGAAGTCTGAATTGTGTGTTGGGAGACTCATGCCATTTAACTGAACTGTGGCAACCGAAATTTGTGTGTACTACAACATGCAAAGAGAGGGCTGCTTGTACTTCACGTGGTTTTAATGTCATGGGGAAATTAGAAGGTATAATTAGCAAATGCTTGATATAAGGGAAAAAGAAACATAGTTATAGTCTCTAAGTAAGCTGGATCTTGACTTTATCAAAAGGACTATAAAAAAGCCTGGAGGAACTTTTAATTCGACAGCATTTGTTGTTGCTTAGTCGCTAAGTTGTGCCCAACTCTTTGGTGACTCCATGGACTGTGGCCCGCCATGTTCTTCTGCCCACGGGATTCTCCAGGCAAGAATACTGGAGTGTGTTGCCATTTCCTTCTTCAGGGGATCTTACAGACCCAGGGATCAAACCCACATCTCCTGCACTGGCAGGTCGACTCTTTACCATCTGAGCCACCAGGGAAGCTGAGTGCTAAGAACTATGCTGGGGATAGCAGTGAGCAAAGCGGACAAAAATCCACGTCTTTAAGAAACTTTCAGTCTAAAACAAGAGCAGTGAGGAGAACACAATAACAAGATAAAGATAAAGCAAAATATACAGCATGTCAAAGGAGAGATAATGCTTTGGAGAAAAAGCAGAGTAAGAGGATTAAGAGTGATGAGCACTGGATACATTACTCAAGATGGCGGTCAGTGAAGCCTTCACTGACAAAATAACATCCAGGTGAGGAGCTGAGGGTTAGTAAAGACTTTCAAAACCTGGGAAAAGCAAGCAGAAAAGAAACAGTACCTGCAGAGCCTTCAGGCAGAAATAGGCTGAGGAAATTGTGGCTGCAGCAAGGTCAGTAGGAAGTGGAACAGAGTAGAAGGGTGCTGTCAAGAGAAAATGGGGGCTGGGGTTGGGTGGTTAAGAAGAGCGCCACAGGGACCCCCAGAGGTCCAGTGGCTAAGACTGTGCGCCTCCAACACAGGGGACAAAGGCTCAATCCTTGGTCAGGAGACTAAGATTCCACACGCTGCTTAGCACAGTGTGTGTGTGTGTGTGTGTGTGTGTGTGTGTGTGTGTGTGTGTGTGTGTATGTATATAAACATATACATACACATATTATACATACATATACATATACACACACGTGTGTGTGTATATGTGTGTGTGTGTGTGTATATATATATATATATAAAAGAAAGGAAGAAGAATGCCACCAACTGGTTTATATTTTATCATGATCTCTACCAAAGGGCTTCCCTGGTAGCTCAGTTGGTAAAGAATACACCTGCAATGCAGGACACCCTGGTTTGATTCCTGGGTTGGGACGTTCCCCTGGAGAAGAGATGGGTTACTCACTCCAGTGTTCTTGGACTTCCCTTGTGGCTCAGAAGGTAGAGTCTACCTGCAATGCAGGAGACCTGGGCTTGATCCCTGCGTCAGGAATATCCTCTGGAGGAGGGCGTGGCTACCCAAACCAGTATTCTTGTCTGGAGACTCCCATGGACAGAGGAGACTGGTGGGCTACAGTCCATCAGGCTGCAAAGAGTCAGACATAACTGAGCCACTAAGCACAGTACACACAGCACTGAAAGGGGAACAAGTAGAGTTTTGATGATGGTTCTATTTTGAAGTAGAACAACAGAATTTGCTGATGGATTGGGTTCCGGATATGTATGGAAGAGAAAGAAGACTGATTCTAGGAATTTTGGCATAAGCAAGAATGGCATGACAAGTAACTAATATGAGGAAGACTTGTGAGTTGGTCAGGCTGGAGGGGAAGACCAGGAATTTAGTTTTGGAGCTGTTAACTTTCAAATACTTATTATGCAAGGAAGTAGAGATGTCAATTAGGCAACTGAATATACAAAGTCTAAAGTTCCAGCTCAAGGTTTAGGGAGATACTTATTTGAGAGTTTGAAGTCTTAAGTCTGATGATATCATTAAGGGAGTTAAATATAGAAAGAAAAAAGAAATTGTCCCTGGCTTGAGCCCCTTTATCTGTCAGAAGTCTAGGAGATAAGGAACATAAATTACTTGTCAGAAACAGGGTTAAGAAAGAAATTAATTTGAAAACACAATTTTTAGAAACTCAAATTACTGTATGACCCAGAAATTCTACTCCTAGCAATGTACCTATGATAAAGTGAAAACAATGTCCATATCAAAACTTGTATACAAATGTTCAAAGCAGCATTATTCACAATAATATAAAAAACCAGAAACAACCCCAAAATGTCTATCAACTGATAAATGGATAAACTGTGGTATGGATACAGAGTGAAATACTGTTTGGCCGTAAAAAGAATAAAGTACTCATAAGTACTACAGGTGAAATTTGAAAACACCATAAGAAAAGAAGTCAGTCATAAAAGACCATACTGTATATTCCATTTATGTGAAATGTCCAGAACAGACAAACCAATAGAGACAGAAAGCAGATTTATACTTGAGATTAGGGAGGAATGAGGAGTACAGGATTTATTTTTGTAGCAATGAACATGTGATAAAATTGACTGTGTTGATGGCTGCACAACCCTGAGTATAATGAAAAAACCACACATGCACTTTAAACGGATGACTTGCATGGTAGGTGAATTATATCTCAGTAAAGCTGCTGCAGTAACCAAAACCACAAACAAACAACCCCCTGCCCAACTGGAGAATTCACAGAACAGAACTGGTTACTCTTGTATACTTACTTTATTGATGCTCACCCCAAATCTATTATGATAGTAAACTTACAAAGTGAAAGTTAACTGTAGAAAATCTACAAAGATGAACAAACTGTATAAGGAAGAAAATTAAAAATCATCCATAAATCCACATCCTTTCAAACTTCAGGTGATTCCTTTTTAATCATTCCCCCCCCCCCCCCCCCCCCCCCGCTTACTTACATTTATTTTGGTCAAAATAAAACTGAAACCATACTATATTACATTATATGGCTATACCACACATATCTATTCTTCTAATTTTAAGGAATTTATAAAGTTTCTACAGGTTTGTTATTACAAATAGTCCTTTAGCCGAATCTCTGAATAACTCAATTTGAGAAGAACAAATTTCTAGAAATGCAATTACTTTGTTAAAATATGTGAATATTTTTTTAACTCTAAAAATACTGCCTTCCAGAAAAGCTATACCAATTTATCCTCTCATCAACAGTGCAAGGGGACACAATTTACCAAAAATTGAACTAGTTCTTGTCAGTTTAAAATTCTTTAACAATGTGCATGAAAAAACATTGTCTTATTTAATTTGGGACTCATTTCTTAATAGTGATAAACTTATTTTCACATTGACGTCTTTTGTAAACTGCCAGCTTACATCCTTCTTTGCCCTTCTGGGATGTTAGTCATTTTCCTACACTTTTACTTTGAGAATGCTTATATGTATTCCTTCTTCTATCACAAAAAACAGTTTGTCATTTGTATTTTAAGTTTGATGATGGTGGCTTTGACTTACCAAAATTTAAAGATTGATATAAATGACTCAATCTTTTCATTTATGTATAATTCTTATTCTAAAAAAGAAAATCTTTCCCCAGACTGGTGAGAAAAGTGATCATCAGACTTTCCTTGTAACAGTTTCTGTTATTTTTCTTTGCAACATTTACTAAGTATTTAACACATGAATGTAGAGTGCTAATAGTTTTACATATACTAGCTCACTGAATCCTCACAATCACCCTACAAGAGATCTTTTATCTTTCTCATAGCTCTCCAGTGAAGGGAAGATTACATTATATGACTAAGGTAACCGTTAATAAGATGCAGAACAGAAATTTAAAGCAAAAGCAATATAAAAGCCATATTTGTTCCACTGTGCTCATATCCATATTAAGACATTTTAATAGAGCTATGCTTGGCTGTAGGGTTCTCTCATATCCTCATCTGAGAAACAACGACCAGTTACTAAAACATGTAACTCCTTAAGCTCAATAAATTGAAGTTCAATAGTTGCTGAAGTTATTTATAAGTCCTGGTCCACACCCTTGAATCAACTTAAATACTTTATGTTCTATGTTTTTTTACAATAATATTGTGGGTATCTCTAAGTGAAGTATGAAGAGCTTGCCACTTGGCTTTCAGACACAGACCAAGTTGGATTTATTCTGCAGAACCAGACTAATATAGATTTTATTCGCTCCACATGATTAAAGAAAAAGATCTACAGAGTGACTTTCAAAGACTCCACTGTAATGATACACTTATGTAGTATTTGTAATCAATGCCCTCTCTCATTTAGTTTTTCATTTGCTCATGTAGATAAAACTGCTCACAAACTAGTGCTTAAATAAAAACACACCAGATTCTTGATAATATTCCTCCTCTCAATGAGTATTAAAAATGTCTTATTTTACTTTATTTAAATTGTTCTGTTTTACTTATGTTATTGTTGTAAGCATTCTCCAATTCTTTTTGAAAATAGACAAAGAATAAACAGTATTCATTACAATTAATGTTGCTCAAAGCATTCCTCTGACTGAATTTAGCAAAGTACTATGGCATAATTTTAAGTGTGCTTTTCAAAACAACATAAAATTATGTAGACTGATATTACCTAAGTTGAAAAGAACAAATTAGATGCAGAACACATATACTTTACTACAAATTGGGACTGGAAGGAATCACATTAAAATTTAAACAATGAATTAAGGTTAATTATGTCGAGTGGTTGAGAGCTCAGAAAATTGTGTCTAGAACACCAGCCTTGACATAAGACTTTACATCCAACTAAATCTTGATGACTCCATCTTCAATCTCAAAGTCTATCTTAAAAGAAGACATTAATACTTGACCTATTTTTAAGATTGACTTTATTCTGTTAATAGAGGAATTAAAATTCACACAATTATACCCTTCATATTCTGCTCTGTACATGTTAATAAAAATAAAGCAGTGCCTTATGGATTTGGGTTGTATTTTATTTTGACTTTGATAATTCAACTAAAAATTTGATTTACAAAATTTACAAATGGTAATAGTTTTCCAGAGTCCTATTTAAACTTCCAGAGTTAAGCTATCAAGGACTCCTGGCTTCGGTTTGTTGTGGGCCAAACAAAAATTGTTCTTACCTTTACACCCTGAATGAGACCATTCATGAGGAATGTGTGTTGAGGAAACGTTTCATGTAGAACCTACAAAAAGCAAACAAACATCAAGAAAAATTCTAAAGTAAATGAAAGGGAAAGATTTCTGACTCTTGTTAATGGCAGACTAGGTAACTAAACCCTGGAATGAAAAATGTTAAGGAATAATGAAATATGGAAAATGTCTTAAAAGTATGAAAAGGTAACAAGATAATGAAGTAAGAACCTAAAAACGTATGCCAAGGATTCAGTTGCTTTTGCTACAAAAGCACAAACAATTTAAAGGATGTACTACAAATAGCTACTCAAACTCAGTTATGAACCTGCAGCCCAGCTTCATGGCATGTACATGGTCCAGGAAACCTCAAATCTTAAATTCAGATTATACTGATCCAGACTGATAGCCTCTCCAGATGTTTAGAAGAAAAAAATCTAAAGTTATTTCTGAAAAGGCCATCACTCAGGCTTCACATCAACCATACACGTACTTTCTCAAATATAATGACAAGGACATAATCAAAGGTAATCAGATACAAAAGTAAATAAGACACCATGAACAAGAAAACAGCAAACAGTACGTAACAAACACTCAAAGACCTCATGTTTTGGAATTATTTAACAGACTTTAAAAATAGCATACTTACTGTGTTACAAGACATATAAAGTAACCTTGAAACTTTGCAGCAGATTAAAAGAACGAAAGTCTAGAAGAGAAAATACTAAATTAAAAACTCAATGGGTATGTTTAACAAGATTAAACACAGTTTAAGACAGTTAACTGACAGTTAACCGAACCAAAAGGTAGGTTAAGAGAAGTTATCCAGAATGCAGCAGAGACAAATAGACAGGATATAAGACAGAAAGTAAGAGACACAGAGAAGCCAATAAGAAAGTCTAACAATGTAAACTAGTCCAGTAATAACAGTGAGGCAGAGATAATATTTTAGAAGCCAGTAATTGAGAATGTAGTTGAATCAATGACAGACATCAATGAAGAGATTAAAGCACCTATCAAATTTTAAGCAGTATAAAAAGAAATCCACATTTGCAATCAAATTAAAATTATAGAGAACCATAAAAAAATTCTTTAAAACAGAAATAACAGATTGCTTTCAAAGGAACAACAGTTAGATTTCTTAAGACTAACATTTTGAACTGAGACAAGGAGTGTGCTATTCTATCATCAGGACAGTAAGAAAAATAAAACAAATGCCAATCTAAAATTGTATACCCAGTTAAAATGTCCTCTGACACAAAGGCAAGTCTCCACATTTTTCGATTTGGCAAAAACAAGTTTATTCACTTATAGTAATGAGTTTACTAACTTATAGACTCTGCTAATTTGACTTTGTGGATCACAATAAACTGTGGAAAATTCTGAAAGTGATGGGAATACCAGACCACCTGACCTGCCTCTTGAGAAACCTGTATGCAGGTCAGGAAGCAACAGTGAGAACTGGACATGGAATAACAGACTGGTTCCAAATAGGAAAAGGGGTATGTCAAGGCTGTATATTGTCACCCTACTTATTTAACTTCTATGTAGAGTACATCATGAGAAACGGTGGGCTGGAAGAAGCACAAGCTGGAATCAAGATTGCCAGGAGAAATATCAGTAACCTCAGATAGGCAGATGATACCATCCTTAGGGCAGAAAGTGAAGAGGAACTAAAAAGCCTCTTGATGAAAGTGAAAGAGGAGAGTGAAAAAGTTGGCTTAAAGCTCAACATTCAGAAAACGCAGATCATGGCATCTGGTCCCATCACTTCATGGGAAACAGATGGGGAAACAGTGGAAACAGTGTCAGACTTTATTTTGGGGGGGCTCCAAAATCACTGCAGATGGTGACTGCAGCCATGAAATTAAAAGACGCTTACTCCTTGGAAGGAAAGTTATAAGCAACTTAGACAGCATATTAAAAAGCAGAGACATTACTTTGCCAACAAAGGTCCGTCTAGTCAAGGCTATGGTTTTTCCAGTGGTCATGCATTGATGTGAGAGTTGGACTGTGAAAAAAGCTGAGCACCGAAGAATTCATGCCTTTGAACTGTGGTGTTGGAGAGGACTTTTGAGAGTCCCTTGGACTGCAAGGAGATCCAACCAGTCCATTCTAAAGGAGATCAGTCGTGGGTGTTCTTTGGAAGGAATGATGTTAAAGCTGAAACTCCAGTACTTTGGCCACCTCATGCAAAGAGTTGATTCATTGGAAAAGACCCTGATGCTGGGAGGGATTGGGGGCAGGAGGAGAAAGGGACGACAGAGGATGAGATGGCTGGATGACATCACCGACTTGATGGACGTGAGTTTGAGTGCTGAGATTCATTGGGTCGCAAAAAGTTGGACATGACTGAGTTACTGAACTCAACTGAACTGAACATATTTTAAAAAATACTTTCAAGAGAAGGAAAATTATAGAGGTATAATTAAGGTTCAAGATGCAAAATAAAATAAAGATCATGGAAAATGGTATATAAATGAACAGGGATGCCGCAAAACAAAAATAACAGGTCTTATAGTTTTTATTTTTATTATACAGAAGTAAAATATTTAATTGGATTTTACATAGAACAGTGTGTACATGACTATGTAAAATGGATAGGCTACAAAGACCTGTTGTATAGCACATGGAACTCTGCTCAATATTACGTGCTTGCCTGCATGGTAGGGAGGTTTGAGGGAGAATGGATACATGTATATATATATGGCTGAATCCTTGCACTATTCACCTGAAACTACCACAACCCTGTTAATCAGTTGGCTATATGCCAATATAAAATGAAAAGCTTGAAGTCTGAAGTAAAAAAAAAAAAAAGCTTAGAGAAGGAAATGACAACCCGCTCCAGTATTCTTGTCTGCTAAATCCCATGGCAGAGGAGCCTGGTGGGCTATACAGTTCAAGGGGTCACAAAAAGGCAAACAACTCTTTGTGACTAAACAACAAAAACAGAATACTTAACAATATTCATTTACCTCATTTATGCTAATATGCTGGACATCCTAAAGGAATCTTTAAGGAAATCAACCCTGAATATTCACTGGAAGGACTGACGCGGAAGCTGAAGCTCCAATACTTTGGCTACCTGATGTAAAGAGCCAACTCACTGGAAAAGACACTGATGCTGGGAAAGATGGAAGGCAAAAGGAGAAGAGTGAGGCAGAGAATGAAATGGCTGGATAGCATTACCGATTCAATGGAAATGAACTTGGGCAACAATGGGAGACAGTGAGAGACAGGGAGGCCTGGCATGCTGCAGTCCATGGGGTTGCAAAGAGTTGGACATGACTTAACAACTGAACAATAACATGTTAATATTATATAAAATTAAAGATATGGATTAAGAGTAGACTTTGATAAGTTTACATGTAATGCTAGAGAAACCACAAAAATAACAGGAATAGAGTAGAATACTTCTAATGTAATAGAAGAAAAAATAGCCTAACTATTCAATGCAAATGAAGGCAAAAAGGAACAAAATGACAACTTAGAACTGCAGTACATAGAAAAAAATAATGAAGTAATTGAATTCACAAAGACTTAATACACCAGTTAAAAGGCAAAAATAGTGTAGCCTAAAACCAGAATTTGAATCACAGGATTTGGAACCAAAGGATAACTTCACTCATACTGGGTTTGCCAAAAAATTCCTTCAGTTATTAAGTAAAGATAAAAGACACATTTTTCATTTTGCCAAGAACTTTATTGAATAATGTATTCCCCATTTTGTTCCACTTATCTTCTGCCATTTTCCAGTCAACTTCGTAATTTGATCTTGCCTAAACTTTTTATCTTTTTGAGCAAAGAACTGTCACAGGTGGCTTCTACAGTCTTTCAGGGAATTCAAATTTTTTTCCATTAAGATAATTTTGTATAGACAAAATCTGAAAGTGCAACATCTGGTGAACACAGTGGATGAATCAGAACTTCCCAGCCAAGTTATAACAATTTTTGCCTGGTCATCAAAGAAACATGCATTATTCTGATGGAAGATTAAGCATTTTCTGTTGACTAATTTTGGATGCTTTTCATTGTGTGCTTTCAGTTGGTCTCAATGGGCGCAGTACTTGCTGGAATTAATTGTCTGGTTTTCCATATAGAGTCCATAATAAAGGACTTCCTACCAATCCTGCCACATACATGACATCACCTTCTTTGGATGAAGACCAGCCTTCAGTATGGTTGGTGGTGGTTCATTTCATTTGCCCAGCAATCTTTTCCATTTCACATTATTGTACAGTATCCACTTTTCATTGTCCATCACAATGTTAAAAACTGGTATATTTTTGTTACATTTAAGTTAAGAATCCAGTGTGCAAATACAGTCAAGAAGGGCTTTTCTTTTGCTTAACTTGTGTGGAACCCAAACATCAAAGTGACTGACATAACCAAGCTAGTGCAAATGATTTTCAATGCCTGGTTTTGGATATTGAGTATGTTGGCTCTCTCCTACGTGGTATAACATTGACTTTATCATCCAGCAAGAAATCTCCAGTATGAAACTTGGCAAGCCACTTTTGATACATTCAACAGTCACAGCACCTTTTCCATATACTGCTCTTTTTTCTGTGTTTCAGTTCTGTTTTTACCTTTCTTGAAATAGTAAAGCATAATGTGTCCAAAAAATGTTGCTTTTTTCCTTCCACCTTCAATATTAAAATGGCTACAAAAAAATTCATCAATTTTGATTTTTTTTTCAAAAATTCATGCTGCTATGACAACCATCACAATACAATTTTACAAAACTTTCTAATGAAGTTAAAAGCAACTAAATGGAACTAGATAAAAATGGATAAACTGAACTTTTGCATAAACTAAGATCCTATAATGTTTAGCCAGAAAAAGAAAATCAAGCACATGAACATCAAGACATGTACAGAATGTTTATAGCAGCATTGTAGGAACAATGGAAAAACTAGAAACAAATATTCATAAATTGCACTAACAGTGCACAATAGAAAAAAGAAAGCCCCAGAAGACAACATGAATGTTATACATTATGCCCTTTTTAGAAGTTCAAAAATAACCAGAATCAAATAACACAGACACATCCGTGTATTTATATATACAATAATGTGATCTAAATCTAGAAAGTAATCAAACAAACGACAAAAAAAATTCAGAATTGTAGTTAACTTTGTGGATGAGGAGTAGGGAAAGAGATAGGCAAAGAGGACACAGAAATAAATTGTTCTTGGGTTGTGCATGGGCTCACCAGTATTCAACACATCCTTAAAAACTATGCTGCAGCAATAAATTTTAAAAACACAATAAGAAGGATAAAACAAATGGGGGATGAATGTTTAATTAAATGTTTCATTCCATGAGTGAAACAAATCTATGTATCATGAAGACAGTTACGATTAATCTATTTCTATGCACCTGAAATCCTATGAATTACAAAAACAGAGGGAAGGAAAGAGTGACTAGCCTCTAACTTTAGAAAGTTTACCTCCACAGATTTTTCAAAAAATGAAAGTAAGATGTATCCATAGAAATGATTTCAAATCTATCCCTTAATAACATAATTTTTATAGGTTAGAAAAGATTTGCCATCGCAGCTAGTGGCATTTGAACTCTACTCACTGTACTGAAAAACAAACAAACAAACAAAAAATAGAAAAGATAAAGGACAACAAATAACTCAAGTGCAAAATAAGTTTTCAGAAAAATCTTTTCTAATAACAAATTTCATAGAATAGAGATACAGTAATCTTCAAAGGGAATACTAATCAATATTAGAACTGTTTAATGATTTATCATATGCATCATAGAAATATGGTAAAGTAGCAAAACATAACAGTATATTTTTAAAAAATGTTTCTCTGATCCCTGGTGTATCAAAAATATTTTCTGATAAGAAAAATGTTTCTCTTATCCAGTCTTTTAGCCCCACTTTTTCCCTATTATACACTGTCAGACCAAGGCTGAGAGCTTAACAGGTATTTTTCAAACTCCCCTTCTCTATGGGTTTCAGGGGAGTGCTGGTGAACACTACACCAGTAACTCCAGGACTGCCTTCACTCTATCAAAGGGACAGTAATTCTGTTCACCTCTGCTGTCTCCAGCTTAATCCTCACCTTGCAGACCTCTGGTGTCCCCTAAAAACAGTTCTACATTCAAGATGATCCAAATATGCATTCATTTATGCAGGTAATGTATCTAGCATAAAGAAATTAAATCTTTAATTTGGCAAGACCATATCCATGTCAATCTTAAAGGAAATCAACCCTAAATATTCATTGGAAGGACTGATGCTGAAGCTTAAACTCCGATACTTTGGCCACTTGATACAAAGAGCTGACTCACTGAAAAAGACTGATGCTGGGAAAGACTGAGGGCAAGAAAAGGGGGCGAAAGAAGATGAGATGGTTGGATGGTATCACCGACTCAATGGACATGAGTGTGTGCAAAAGTGAAGGACAGGGAAGCCTGGTGTGCTGCAGTTCATGGCGTTCCAAAGAGCTGGACACAAATGAGAAACCAACAACAACATATCCATGTATGAATGACAGAACATGGATTTACTGAACTGCATATTAGAATATATAGTTCTACAGGAATCAGATACAGGAGATCAGCCCTGGGATTTCTTTTGGAAGGAGTGATGCTAAAGCTGAAACTCCAGTACTTTGGCCACCTCATGAGAAGAGTTGACTCATTGGAAAAGACTCTGATGCTGGGAGGGATTGGGGGCAGGAGGAGAAGGGGATGACAGAGGATGAGATGGCTGGATGGCATCACTGACTCGATGGACATGAGTCTGAGTGAACTCCGGGAATTGGTGATGGACAGGGAGGCCTGGCGTGCTGCGATTCATGGGGTCGCAAAGAGTCAGACACGATTGAGCGACTGAACTGAACTGAAATGAGCAGCAGGCATGGCAGGGCAATGGAATTTCTGGCAGTATAAGAAACTGTTTCTGGGTAATAAAGCAATGATGTAGGAAGTTCTTCTAAAATTTTTTAATATGTGCTTTTTAAAACTTTCCTACTTTTTCCTATTAAAAAAAGATAATGAAATAGTACAGTTTTATTAAAGAAATAAGTAAAACAAAATAAGTCAATAATTTATTTTCTACTAAGCTAAGGACTAAACCTTTATAAAATAAAGCAGCTATAAAGAAAATAGAAAATTTTTCCAAACTTATCAAATTCAAAAAATTTTTTCAGTATATAAATAATTATACTACAACATAACTGTTATCACAACAAACCTAATGCTAGGACTTTTCTGGTGGTCCAGAGGTTGAGAATCCACCTGCCAATGCAGGGGACGTGGGTTTGATGCCTGATCCCGGGAGATTCCACATGCTGTCAGGAAACTAAACCTGTGTGCCACAACTACTGAAGCCTGCATGCTCTAGAGCCCATGCTCTGCAACAAGAGATGCTGCTGCAATGAGAAGCTGGCATGCTGCAACTAGAAAAAGCCTGTACTGCAAGTAGAAAAAGCCTGCATAGCAACAAAGACTCAGCACAGCAAAATAATAATAATAATAATTTTAATTAATTTATTTTTAAAAAGTATACTGACTTTCAGGTCAACATGGTGGAGTAGAAAGACCAGCGTGAAACTCCTGTGAGAGCACCAAAACTGAAACTAGCTGTTAAAAACCATCGACAGGAGAACACTGGAACCCACCAAAAAAAAGATACCCCATGTCTAAAGACAAAGAAAAAGCCACAAGGAGGTGCCAGGAGGGGCTCAGTTGTGATAAAATCAAATCCTATACCTGTCAGGTGGGTGACCCACAAACTGGTGACAGTAATACCAAGGAAGTTCTCCCACTGTTGTGAAGGTTCAGAACTCCGCATCAGTCTTCCCAACCTGGGATCTGGCAAAGGAACTGGGAATCCCCAGGGAGTCTGACTTTGAAGACGAGCAGGATTTGATTACAGGGCTTCCACAAGACTGGGGGAAACAGACTGCACTCCTAGAGGGAAGAAACAAAACCTTGTGTGCACCAAGACCTAGGGGAAAGGAGCAGTGACCCCACTGGAGGCTGAACCGGAGCTAACTGGTAGTGTTGGAGGGCCTCCTGTTGAGGCATGGGTCAGCAGGGCCTCACCGTGGGAATGGGGGCACTGGCAGCAGCAGTCCTGGAAATGGACCCTTGGTATAAGTCCTCCTGGAGGTTGCCACTAACCCTACCAGAGAGGTGGCTAGCCTCAGGCTAAAAAACAAACAATGAAGGAGCACAACTCCACCACCCATCAGCAGACAACTGAATTAAAGTTTTATTGAGCATGGCCCTGCCCACCATTGCAAGACCCAGTTTTCCCAACCAGTCTATCCCGTCAGGAAGCTTACACAAGCCTCTTACCCAACTCCATTAGAGTGCAGACAGAAGAAACAAGAATAATCACAACTCTACAGCTGCTAGAAGAAAAACCACATTATAGAAAGTTATTCAGCATGAAAGAGCAGAAAGTTATGTCCCAGATTAAGGGACAAGATAAAACACCAGAAAAACAACTAAATGAAGATAGGCAAGGAGGCCTGGAGTGCTGTAGTCCACGGGGTCACAAAGAGTCTGACATGACTGAGCAACCGAACTGAACCTTCCAGAGAGAGAATTGAGAATAATGATAGTGAAGATGATCCAGGATCTTGGGAAAACAATGGAGAAGATGCTGGAAGTGTTTGCCAAAGACCTGGAAGAATTGAAGAAGAAAATAACAGATGAACAAAAAACTAGAAGGAACCAATAGCCAAATAATGGAGGTAGGAAAATGGATAGATGACCTGGAGGACAGAATGGTCAAAATCACTGCCACAGAACTACAGAAAAAAGAATGAAGAGACCTCTGGGACAACAATAAACACACCAACATTAACATTATAGGTGTCCCAGAAGGAGAAGAGAGAGAGAAAGGACCCAAGAAAATATTTGAAGAAATATTAGCTGCAAACTTTCTTAACATGGGAAAGGAAATCGTCAAGTCCAGGCAACACACAGAGTCTAAGGCAGGATAAACCAAAGGAGAAAAACACACAGCAATCAATACGACAAAAATTAAAAGCAACAAGGGTAAAATGACAAATAACATACAAGGGAACTTGCACAAGGTTATAAGCTAGTTTCTCAATAGAAACTATACAAGCTAGCAGGGAAGGGCATGATATATTTAAAGTGATGAAAGAGAAGCACCTACAATCAAGAATACTCTACCTGGCAAGACTCTTATTCATATTAATGATCACACCATCATGATTATCTGGGTCATGAAGATCTTTTTTGTACAGTTCTGTGTATTCTTGCCACCTCTTCTTAATATCTTCTCCTTCTGTTAGGTCCATACTATTTCTGTCCTTTATCGAGCCTATCTTTGCATGAAATGTTCCCTTGGTATCCCTAATTTTCTTGAAGAGATCTCTAGTCTTTCCCATTCTATTGTTTTCCTCTATTTCTTTGCATTGATATCTGAGGAAGGCTTTCTTATCTCTCCTTGCTATTCTTTGGAACTCTCCGTTCAAACGGGTATATCTTTCCTTTTCTCCTTTGCTTTTCACTTCTCTTCTTTTCACAGCTATTTGTACGGTCTCCTCAGATAGCCATTTTGCTTTTTTTGCATTTCTTTTTCTTGGGGATGATCTTGATCCCTGTCTCCTGTACAATGTCATGAACCTCCATCCATAGTTCATCGGGCACTCTATCAGATCTAGTCCCTTAAATCTATTTCTCACTTCCACTGTATAATCATAAGAGATTTGATTTAGGTCATACCTGAATGGTCTAGTGGTTTTCCCTACTTTCTTCAATTTAAGTCTGAATTTGGCAATAAGGAGTTCATGTTCTGAGCCACAGTCAGCTCCCGGTCTTTTTGCTGACTGTATAGAGCCTCTCCATCTTCAGCTACAAAGAATATAATCAATCTGATTTTGGTGTTGACCATCTGGTGATGTCCATGTGTAGAGTCTTCTCTTGTATTGTTGCAAGAAGGTGTTTGCTATGACCAGTGCATTCTCTAGGCAAAACTCTATTAGCCTTTGCCCTGCTTCATTCCATACTCCAAGGCCAACTTTGCCTGTTACTCCAGGTGTTTCTTGACTTCCTACTTTTGCATTTTAGTCCCCTATAATGAAAAGGACATCTTTTTGGGTGTTAGTTCTAAAAGGTCTTATAGGTCTTCATAGAACCATTCAGCTTCTTCAGCGTTACTGGTTGGGGCATAGGCATGGATTATTGTGATATTGAATGGTTTGCCTAGAAACGAACAGAGGTCATTCTGTCGTTTTTGACATTGTATCAAATTCTGCATTTCAGACTCTTTTGTTGATCATGATGTCTACTCTATTTCTTCTAAGGGATCCCTGCCCATAGAAGTAGATATAATGGTCATCTGAGTTAAATCGACCCATTCCAGTCCATTTTAGTTCGCTGATTCCTAGAGTGTCGATGTTCACTCTTGCCATCTCCCATTTGACCACTTTCAATTTGCCTTGATTCATGGACCTGACATTCCAGGTTCCTATGCAATATTGCTCTTTACAGCATCAGACCTTGCTTCTATCACCAGTCACATCCACAACTGGGTATTGTTTTTGCTTTGGCTCGATCCCTTCATTCTTTCTGGAGTTATTTCTCCACTGATCTCCAGTAGCATATTGGGCACCTACTGACCGGGGGAGTTCCTCTTTCAATATCCTATCATTTTGCCTTTTCATACTGTTCATGGGGTTCTCAAGCAAGAATACTGAAGTGGTTTGCCATTCCCTTCTCCAATGGACCACATTCTGTCAGACCTCTCCACCATGACCCATCTGTCTTGGGTGGCCCCACACAGCATGGCTTAGTTTCATTTCGTTAGACAAGGCTTGGTCCATGTTATCAGATTGGCTAGTTTTCTGTGATTATGGTTTCAGTGTGTCTGCCCTCTGATGCCTTCTCGCAACATCTACTGTCTTACTTGGGTTTCTCTTACCTTGGACGTGGGGTATCTCTTCACGGCTGCTCCAGCAAAGTGCAGCCGCTGCTCCTTACCTTGGAAGACGGGTATCTCCCATCACAGGGCACTGGAATGCAAAAGTTAGAAGTCAAGAGATACCTGGATAAACAGGCAAGTTTGTCCTCGGAGTACAAAATGAAGCAGGGCAAAGGCTAATAGAGTTTTGCCAAGAGAATGCACTAGTCATAGCAAACACCCTCTTCCAACAACACAAGACAAGACTATATACATGGACTTCACCAGATGGTCAATACCAAAATCAGACTGATTATATTCTTTGTAGCTGAAGATGGAGAAGCTCTATACAGTCAGCAAAAAGAAGACCGGGAGCTGATTGTGGCTCAGATCATGAACTCTCTATTGCCAATTTCAGGCTTAAATTGAAGAACGTAGTAGGGAAAACCACTAGACCATTCAGGTATGACCTAAATCGAATCCCTTATGATTTTATACAGTGGAAGTGACAAATAAGTTAAAGGGATTAGATCTGGTAGACAAAGTGACTGAAGAACTATGGACGGAGGGCCATGACACTGTATAGGAGGCACTGATTAAGACCATCCCCAAGAAAAAGAAATGCAAAAAGGCATAATGGTTTTCTGAGGAGGCCTTACAAATAACTGAGAAAACAAGAGAAGCAAAAGGCAAAGCAGAAAAGGAAAGATATACTCATCTGTATGCAGAGTTCCAGAAACAGCAAACAGATAAGAAAGCCTTCCCAAGTGATCAATGCAAAGAAATAGAGAAAAACAATACAATGAGAAAGACTAGAGATCTCTTCAAGAATATCAGAGATACCAAGGGAATAATTCATGCAAGAATGGGCCCAATAAAGGACAGAAACAGCAAGGACTGAACAAAGCTATGTTTTTTCTAGTAGTCAGTCATGTATGGATGTGAGAGTTGAACCATAAAGAAAACTGAGCACCAAATAATTGATGCTTTTGAGCTGTGGTGTTGGAGAAGACTCTTGAGAGTCCCTTGGACTGCAAGGAGATCAAACCAGTCAATCCTAAAGAAAATCAGTACTGAATATTCATTGGAATGACTGATGCTGAACTAAAGCTCCAATACTTTGGCCACCTGATGCAAAGCACTGACTCATTGGAAAAGGGTACAACAAAGGATGAGATGGCTGGAAGCGATCACCAACTCAATGGACGTGATAAGCAAGCTCTGGGCATTGGTGATGGACAGGGAAGCCTGGCTGCTGCAGACCATGGGACACGAAGAGTTGGACATGACTGAGCAACTGAACTGAACAGCCTAGTGGTTTTCCCTACCCTCTTCAATTTAAGCCTGAATTATGCAATAAAGAGCTCATGATCTGAGCCACAGTCAACTCCATGTTTTGTTTTTGCTGACTGTATAGAACTTCTCCAATTTTGGCTGCAAAGAACATAATCAACTGGATTTCCATATTGACCATTTGGTGATGTCCATGTGTAGAGTCATCTCTTGGGTTGCTGGAAAGGGTGTTTGCTATGACCAGTGTGTTCTCTTGGCAAAAGTCTGTTAATCTTTCTTGTGCTTCATTTGGTACTCCAACACCAAACTTGACAGTTACTCCAGGTATCTCTTGACTTCCTACTTTTGCATTTCAATTTCCAATCATGAAAAGGACATCTTTTTCTGGTGTTAGTTCTAGAAGATCTTGTAGGTCTTCATAGAAGTGGTCAACTTCAGCTTCTTTCACATCATTGGTTGGGACACACACTTGGATTACTGTGATGTTGAATAAGGCTTGCCTTGGAAACAAACTGAGATTATTCTGTTGTTTTTGAGACTGCATCCAAGCACTGCATTTCCAAGAGCTAATCCATTTCTTCTAATGGATTCTTGCCTATAGTAGTAGATATGATGATCATCTGAATTAACTTCACCCATTCCTGTTCACATTCATTCAGTAAATCCTAAGATGTCAATGTTCAATCTTGCCATCTCCTGGTTACCCACATCTAATTTATCTTAATTCATGCATCTAACATTCCAGATCCCTATGCAATATTTTTTTGTATTTATTGGACTTTCTTTCAGCACCAGACACATTCAAAGCTGAACGTCATTCCCACTTCGGCCCAGCCACTTCATTCTTACTGCAGTTATCAGTAATTGACCTTCACTCTTCTGCAGTAGTATATTGGACACCTTCCAATTTGGGTGGCCATCTTTTTGCCTTTTTATACTGTCCCTAGGGTTCTCCAGGCAAGAATACTCTTCAGTTCAGTTCAATCGCTCAGTTGTGTCCGACTCTTGAATTGTGACCCCATGAATTGCAGCACGCCAGGTCTCCCTGTCCATCACCAACTTCCAGAGTTCACTCAAACTCATGTCCACTGAGTTGGTGATGCCATCCAACCATCTCATCCTCTGTTGTCCCCTTCTCCTCCTGCCCCCAATCCCTCCCAGCATCAAAGTCTTTTCCAATGAGTCAACTCTTCGCATGAGGTGGCCAAAGTATTGGAGTTTCAGCTTCAGCATCATTCCTTCCAAAGAAATCCCAGGGCTGATCTCTGTCAGAATGGACTGGTTGCATCTCCTTGCAGTCCAAGGGACTCTCAAAAGTCTTCTCCAACACCACAGTTCAAAAGCATCAATCCTTCGGCGCTCAGCTTTCTTCACAGTCCAACTCTCACATCCATACATGACTACTGGAAAAACCATAGCCTTGACTAGATGGACCTTAAGTCGGCAAAGTAATGTCTCTGCTTTTTAATATGCTATCTAGGTTGGTCATAACTTTTCTTCCAAGGAGTAAGCGTCTTTTAATTTCATGGCTGCAGTCACCATCTGCAGTGATTTTGGAGCCCCCAAAAATAAAGTCTGACACTGCTTCCACTGTTTCCCCATCTATTTCCCATGAAGTGATGGGACCAGATGCCATGATCTTTGTTTTCTGAATCCTGAGCTTTAGGCTCAAGGAGATTTTCACTCTCCTCTTTCTTTTCCATCAAGAGGCTTTTTCGTTCTTCTTCACTTTCTGCCATAAGGGTGGTATCATCTGCATATCTGAGGTTATTGGTATTTCTCCTGGCAATCCTGGTATCAGCTTGTGCTTCTTCTAGCCCAGCATTTCTCATGTTGTATTCTGCATATAAGTTAAATAAATGGGGTAACAATATACAGCCTTGACATACTCCTTTCCCTATCTGGAATCAGTGGGTTGCAATTTTCTTCTCCAGTGGACCACGTTCTGTCAGAACTCTTCACTATATCCTGTCCACCTTGGGCAGCCATGCAGTGCATGGCTCATAAATTTATGGAGTTACACAAGCCTCTTTGACACAGCAAGGCTGTGATCCATGAAGGGAAAACAAACATACATACATACATGTAAAAAAAAAAACAAACTTATATACAGAATATATAAAGAAATCTTACACATAATGAAAAAAGAATAGACAACACAATTATTTAAAATGGATGAAATACTTGAGCTGACACTTCACAAACACAGTCACAAGACAAATATATAAAAAGGATATAAACTTCATTGATCATTAGGAAGATGGAAAATAAGGCCACACTGTACACATCAGAATCATTAACAATGAAATACCATATGTGGGTGAAGATGTAGAGCCTGGTTTACTGGAGGGTAAATTGATTTAACCACTCTGGAAAATTTTGGCAGTATATAGCAAACTGAATGAAACTGCAGTTTATTCCTAGGTAGAAACAAGAAAAAAAACATATACACAGTCACCAACAGACATATACAGGAAATACCATAGCCAGTATGCGTAATAGGCAAACACAGGGAACCCAAATGTCCATCAACAAAAGAATGGATTTCTGTGGTTTGCCAAAAGGAATCTCAGGACTCAGAAACTGTTACATTCACAGTTACAATTTAACAAAAGGATATATATAGCTCAGAACTGCAAAAACACTGTTGTTGCCTGAAGTTGAATAGCTTAATAAGTAAGTGCTTCTCAGTTTGTTGTGTTCCTCTGGTTGAATTCCAGAGTACTGAAATGGTTGTTTATGATTGTTTTGTCCAACTTTATTAGGACAGAATTTGTTGACCATCTGTTCCATCATACCAAAGTGAAAATTCTGATGGTAAAATTCTGAAAAAAGTGAAAATTCTGGTGGCGCAGGTGAGATGAACTTCACCTCCAAGTCCCTTAACACCTGTGACAATTCAAGTATGATGAGAGTCCCGAATGGAAAAGACGGAAGTGAAAGTGAAAGTGAAGTCACTCGGTCGTGTCCGACTCTTTGCAACCCCATGGACTGTAACTTACCAGGCTCCTCTGTCCGTGGGATTCTCCAGGCAAGAATACTGGAGTGGGTTGCCAGTTCCTTCTCCAGGGGATCTTCCCGACCCAAGGATTGAACCTGGGTCTCCCACCTTGCAGGCAGACGCTTTAACCTCTGAGCCACCAGGGAAGCCCCAGAAAAGACAGAAATGGCAGCAAAAATATTTGAAACAATAATGGCCAAAACTTCCCAAATTTGATTAAAATACACACATACACACACACATGCACACATATGGGAGTGGGTTGCCAGTTCCTTCTCCAGGGCATCTTTCCTATCCAGGGAATGTATCTCTTACATCCACCTGCACTGGCAGGTGGGTTCTTTACCACTTAGCACCACCTCAGTTCAATTCAGTCAGTCAGTCAGTCATGACTGACTCTTTGCAACTCCATGGAATGTAGTATACCAGGCTTGTCCATCATCAGCTCCTGGAGATTGCTCAAACTCATGTCTACCAAGTTGGTGATGACATCCAACCATTTCATCCTCTGTCATCCCCTTCTCCTCCTGCCTTCAATCTATCCCAGCATCAGGGTTTTTTCCAGTGAATCAGTTCTTCACATCAGGTGGCCAAAGTATTGAAGCTTCAGCTTCAGCATCAGTCCTTCCAATGAATACTCAGGACTGATTTCCTTAGGACTCACTGGTTTGATCTTCTTGCAGTCCAAGGGACTCTCAAGAGTTTTCTCCAACACCACTGTTCAAAAGCATCAGTGGATTGCTACATCAAAACTGCTTAAAGAGTGGTTTCAAAACTGCCACCTGGGAAGCCATATATATATATATATAAATCTACAGACCTCAGAAGCTAAACAAGCCACAAGTAAATAATCAAAAGAGAGAATTTCTTGGCGGTCCAGTGCTTAGGACTCTGCACTTTCATTACCACAGCCCAGGTTCAACCCCTCATCAAGGAACCAAGATCCTCCAAGCTGCAAGACATGGCTAAAAGACAAATAAAGAAACAAACACAACACAGTTCCACACCTAGACACATTACAGCAAAAACTGTTGAAGACAAAGAGAAAATCTCTAAAGCAGCATGAAAAAGAAAATGAGTTACTACTTATAGTAGGGCCCAACAAATTTACTGTGTAAAGGAACATAAATATAAGATAAATATTTTAGATAAGATGGTCTGTGTTACAACTACTCAACTCTGCCACTGTAGAACAAAAGCTTTCACATTCAGTCGGCACTGCTGTGGTCCAAGAAAATTTTACATTTGAATTTCATACAGTTTTCATGTGGAACCAAAAACATACTTTCTAGAAATGCCAAAAAAAAAAAAAAATTTAGTACACAGATCACATAAAAACAGGTAGTGTGCCAGATTAAGCCTGTGGACCATAGTTTACAGACCCTCTGACATCAAGTGGACTAAAATACTTATTAACAACTCTCTTCCCATCAGATGTAATAGATGCCAGAAAGCAATATAATGATATATAAAAAGTGCTGAAAAAATTATTTAAAAATCTAGAATGCACACCAAATATTTTATATACCAAATTCTAAGACAAAGAGACCCAACAACAGTCACCCTGCATTGATATTTTCATGTCAACTCTTCTTAAAATTATATTAACTTGGTAAGCTGGAAATCAGCATTTTTTAAAGCATTCACAAGTTTATAGATATAAAAGCATGCTACAGATTACAACATACAACACACAATAAGACAGGAATAAATGCCAAAAAAAGATCATTGCATCTGAGTAGCTGAGACATGGTGACTGTCAGCTGCGCAAAGGAAGGTGAAGATTTAATGTCATCGTATTAATGCACTGGGCTCCCTTGGTGGCTCTGTGGTGAAGAGTCCATCTGCCAGTGCAGGAGACACAGGGGATGCAGGTTTGATCCCTGGGTCAGAAAGATCCCCTGGAGTAGGAAATGGCAACCCACTCCAGTATTTTTGCTTGGAAAATTCTGTTAGGAGAAGCACACCGACTGAAACTGCCCACCCTGGCCAGGCACCATAGTAACCATTTGCATGAGTTGTTTTAAGACAGGAGGTCCTGGAAAGGAAAGCGGAACTAAGAAGCCACCACCAACCACCAGAAGAGTTCAGGAAAGGTCAAAAGGTGACCACGTATTCAACCACCTCCCAGAATCCTTCTCTCTGGCATCCGTCTTGACTGAGCAATGTGTACACCACCAGGAAGGACTCTGAGTCAGAATGACTGGCCAAAGACAACCTGGAAACTAATCTCATCACCATATAACCCAAGACTGCGAGCAATGTGGCAGAGCAGTTCTTCTGAGTTCACTTACCCAACTGCTCTCCGCCCAGACACCCCTTCCCAATAAAAATCTTTCTCTGTCAGCATATGTATCTTCTCGGACAATTCATTTCCAAGTGTTAGACAAGAGACCACTACTGGGGCCTGGAAGGTGTCCCCCTTCCTGCAACAATTCCATGGACAGAGGAGCCTGGTGGGCTACAGTCCACAGGGCTGCAAAGCGTCAGACACGACAGAGGGATTGAGCACACAAATATACATCATGTACTTTTATACAAGTACTTTTAGTGAATGGTACTTATTTTAATAATTATATGACACACAAAAGCATAGTGAGAGGGTAACAAGTAGGAAGGCTAGGGGACCCCAAGTGGAGGAAATAGACTGCAAGTGGAGGATTTTGTTTTTTCCTTCTCTATACAAATAAAAAGTTTTCTTTTAACTATGTATTTGCTTGGAAATCTGCCTTTCTTTAAGACTCATGTCAATTGTTTTATGGCCAGGGATGTTCACTTTGTGCAAATGCCATCTCAAAATGCATGTTGTGGGAGAGAGGACTGATACAACTCTCTCAGTTTTCAGGTGATTCTTTAACAGATATATAACTCCTTGCTAAAAACTAGCACACTTCCTGCCCTCTGCTGAAGCCCATGTCAGAGGCTGCCTCTATTGCTTTATACTTAAAAAAAATTTTATTACACAAAAGCTTCAAGTGATCAAGTCTCATCTCTGACCCTGGATGGATATCCTCTCCTCCGAAGGTCACGATTTGCAGCGTAGCTCACGGCTTGCAGCAGCAACCTTTCAGTAGGTTCTTGGTACCATGGTCAAAAACACCATTAGGAAATTGTCAAAATCATATAAAATGAGACTGGAACACCTTATGAAGCAAACAATGTCAATTTGCTTATAGTCAGAACTTTACTTCCTTTTCAAGTGCAGAGCAAATCATGCCTCAAAGTGCCTGTGTACTCTGCCAAAAATGCCTGAAAAACAACTCTATCCATCCATCCACCTCACTTCTCAAGAGAAAACACTGGTTATGCAAAGGAAGCAAATGGGCTGGACTGTGGAGCTGATGAGATAGGCTACATGTCTGTTATATGAACATATATGTTGAGAGTAAGTAAGGAGGTATAGGAAAACTGAATGTGGCAGCAAAGCGTTTGAAGAACATTCTTTGGATTAGCAGATCACCATACAGAGAAAAGATGGGGTGGTAGGAAGAAATATTGAGTCCTTGAATTTTTAGCAGGATTTCTGAAATGTGAGTTTACAAAAGAAAATCTGCAAATTGCAAAAAATAAAATTCTTCACTCATAAGAATTAATATTAAGCACATCTTTATTGAAATACATCCTCTATTTAAATAGACTTTAAGACTTTTAAAGAAATTTAATCAGATGACTTTATATTAAAATCAGATCAGGCACTCTAAAAGGATACACATTTTGACGAGAGGGTAGAATATCAAACAGGAATGTAAGACAAGAGAGAAGTCATTTTTATGTATGAGCTAATAGTACTATTGGAAGGTTAAGGCCATTATGTAAAGCCAACTTTGTGGTTTCGCTTCAGTATATTAGGGGTGGAGACCTTTCTGATGGTGCCTAATTAACAAACTAAAGCTGTAATCTAGGACATGACCACATGAGAGAGGCAACAAATCTCACAGAGAAAATAACAGGTAAATTCTTGGGAATTCCCTGGTGATCCAGTGGTTCAGCATCTGCCTTCCAGTGCAGGGGATGCAGATTCAGTCTTTGTCACGGAATTAAAATCCCACGTGCCATGGACAACTAAGCCCACGCATGCACATGTCACAGCTAGAGTCCATGTGCTCTGCAGATGCCATGCAGCAACTAGAGATAAGGCCACATACCACAATAAAGAGCCTGTGTGCCACAACTAGCAAAAACAAAACAAAACAAAAAATGTTTTTAAAAAGTCGTTTTAGTTCTTTGGCCCATTTTTTGATTGGGTCGTTTATTTTCTGGAGTTGAGCTGCAGAAGTTGCTTGTATATTTTTGAGATTAGTTGTTTGTCAGTTGCTTCATTTGCTATTATTTTCTCCCATTCAGAAGGCTGTCTTTTCACCTTGCTTATATTTTCCTTTGTTGTGCAGAAGCTTTTAATTTTAATTAGATCCCATTTGTTTATTTTTGCTTTTATTTCCAGAATTCTGGGAGGTGGATCATAGAGGATCCTGCTGTGATTTATGTCTGAGAGTGTTTTGCCTATGTTCTCCTCTAGCAGTTTTATAGTTTCTGATCTTACATTTAGATCTTTAATCCATTTTGAGTTTATTTTTGTGTGCGGTGTTAGAAAGTGATCTAGTTTCATTCTTTTACAAGTGGTTGACCAGTTTTCCCAGCACCACTTGTTAAAGAGATTGTCTTTACTCCATTGTATATTCTTGCCTCCTTTGTCAAAGATAAGGTGTTCATATGTGTGTGGATTTATCTCTGGGCTTTCTATTTTGTTCCATTGATCTATATGTCTGTCTTTGTGCCAGTACCATACTGTCTTGATGACTGTGGCTTTGTAGTAGAGCCTGAAGTCAGGCAAGTTGATTCCTCCAGTTCCATTCTTCTTTCTCAAGATTGCTTTGGCTATTCGAGGTTTTTTGTATTTCCATACAAATCTTGAAATTATTTGTTCTAGTTCTGTGAAAAATGTGGCTGGTAGCTTGATAGGGATTGCATTGAATTTGTAAATTGCTTTGGGTAGTATACTCATTTTCACTATATTGATTCTTCCAATCCATGAACATGGTATATTTCTCCATCTATTAGTGTCCTCTTTGATTTCTTTCATCAGTGTTTTATAGTTTTCTATATATAGGTCTTTAGTTTCTTTAGGTAGATATATTCCTAAGTATTTTATTCTTTTCGTTGCAATGGTGAATGGAATTGTTTCCTTAATTTCTTTTTCTACTTTCTCATTATTCGTGTATAGGAATGCAAGGGATTTCTGTGTGTTGATTTTATATCCTGCAACTTTACTATATTCATTGATTAGTTCTAGTAATTTTCTGGTGGAGTCTTTAGGGTTTTCCATGTAGAGGATCGACATTTCTCCAAAGAAGACATACGGATGGCTAACAAACACATGAAAAGATGCTCAACATCACTCATTATTAGAGAAATGCAAATCAAAACCACAATGAGGTACCACTTCACACCAGTCAGAATGTCTGTGATCCAAAAATCTGCAAGCAATAAATGCTGGAGAGGGTGTGGAGAAAAGGGAACCCTCCTACACTGTTGGTGGGAATGCAAACTAGTACAGCCACTATGGAGAACAGTGTGGAGATTCCTTAAAAAATTGCAAATAGAACTACCTTATGACCCAGCAATCCCACTTCTGGGCATACACACCGAGGAAACCAGAATTGAAAGAGACACATGTACCCCAATGTTCATCGCAGCACTGTTTATAATAGCCAGGACATGGAAACAACCTAGATGTCCATCAGCAGATGAATGGATAAGAAAGCTTTGGTACATATACACAATGGAGTATTACTCAGCAGTTAAAAAGAATTCATTTGAATCAGTTCTGATGAGATGGATGAAACTGGAGCCGATTATACAGAGTGAAGTAAGCCAGAAAGAAAAACACCAATACAGTATACTAACACATATATATGGAATTTAGGAAGATGGCAATGACGACCCTGTATGCAAGACAGGGAAAGAGACACAGATGTGTATAACGGACTTTTGGACTCAGAGGGAGAGGGAGAGGGTGGGATGATTTGGGAGAATGACATTCTAACATGTATACTATCATGTGAATTGAATCGCCAGTCTATGTCTGACGCAGGATGCAGCATGCTTGGGGCTGGTGCATGGGGATGACCCAGAAAGATGTTATGGGGAGGGAGGTGGGAGGGGGGTTCATGTTTGGGAATGCATGTAAGAATTAAAGATTTTAAAATTTAAAAAATAAAAAAAAAATAAAAAGTCGTAAATTGTTCTACACTACTTAAATCAGTCCTAATGAATGCTAGGATGCAGTCAGACTACAAAATATGATTGTGTGTATACCACAGTATATCTCCAAACTCTGATCTCAGGACTTTTTCTTGCTTTGGAAACAGAACAGAGTACTTGCTATCTACTAGCTACAGGAGAAGTTGGGGCAGGGGTAAGCAATACACGTGAACCATCATCCTGAAATTATACCAAGGTGGATGACAGAATCAAGATTCCAAGAACTGGAAACAGGATATTAGTAAACTCCATCATAAAGGAAGAGAATAACAAACTCCAGCTGTCATGAAACAAACCCTGTATTTGCCCCTTCCTTTTTGAACAACCTAATCTGCGGAAAATTCTGAAAGAGATGGGAATACAGACCACCTGACCTGCCTCTTGAGAAACCTATATGCAGGTCAGGAAGCAACAGTTAGAACTGGACATGGAACAACAGACTGGTTCCAAACAGGAAAAGGGGTACGTCAAGGCTGTATATTGTCACCCTGCTTATTTAACTTATATGCAGAGTACATCATGAGAAATGCTGGGCTGGAAGAAGCAGAAACTGGCATCAAGATTGCCGGGAGAAATATCAATAACCTCAGATATGCAGATGACACCACCCTTATGGCAGAAAGTGAAAAGGAACTAAAAAGCCTCTTGATGAAAGTGAAACTGGAGAGTGAAAATGTTGGCTCAAAGCTCAACATTCAGAAAACAAAGATCATGGAATCTGATGCCATCACTTCCTGGAAAAAGATGGGGAAATAGTGTCAGACTTTATTTTTTGGGGCTCCAAAATCACTGCAGATGGTGACTGCAGCCATGAAATTAAATGACGCTTACTCCTTGGAAGAAAAGTTATGACCAACCTAGATAGCATATTAAAAAGCAGAGACATTAATTTGCCAACAAAGGTCTGTCTAGTCAAGGCTATGGTTTTTCCAGTGGTCATGTATGGATGTGAGAGTTGGATTGTGAAGAAAGCTGAGCACTGAAGAATTGATGCTTTTGAACTGTGGTGTTGGAGAAGACTCTTAAGAGTCCCTTGGACTGCAAGGAGATGCAACCAGTCCATTCTGAAGGAGATCAGCTCTAGGATTTCTTTGGTGGGAATGATGTTGAAGCCTGAAACTCCAGTACTTTGGCCACCTCATGCGAAGAGTTGACTCATTGGAAAAGACTCTGATGCTGGGAGGGATTGGGGGCAGGAGGAGAAGGGGGCAACAGAGGATGAGATGGCTGGATGGCATCACTGACTCGATGGACATGAGTCTGAGTGAACTCTGGGAGTTGGTGATGGACAGGGAGGCCTGGCGTGCTGCAATTCACGGGGTCACAAAGAGTCAGACACGACTGAGCGACTGAACTGAACTGAATACTATCACTTCTCTGTCCAACCAGAAAAGGCAGAAAGTGGAGGGTGTATGCCAGAGCAAATCTTTCTTTTTTAAAAAAGGAGTAAACCAGTTCTCCCACATCAAAAAAAAAACAAAGAAACCAACAAAGTTACCCAACTATGGTGTAAAGTCTGGAGGAGACAATAAAGTAAAAGACATTTAGTTTAATTTAGAAACACCAAAAGCTTAGAAAAAGCATGAGAACATGGGCTTCCTTTGTGGCTCAGCTGGTAAAGAATCTGCCCACAATGTTTGATCCCTGGGTCGGGAAGATTTCCTGGAGAAGGGAAAGGCTACCCACTCCAGTATTCTGGCCTGGAGAATTCCATGGATTGTATAGCCCATGGGGTTGCAAAGAATTGGACACAACTGAGCAACTTTCACTAACTGAGCAATACTTTGTCTATGACACTGTAGAGTGACACTAGCAAATCTGTACTTCTCACATAACTAATCATTTTAACCAAACCTTTGCAAGCAGTAAAACTGCTCAGAATCTGCAAAGAGGCACTTGAACAGCATTTTAGCTGCCTTCTAAGATTGCATTCCAGATCTAATAGGGACACAGAAACCCTAAGAAAATTATCTGTTTTGGGCAGTAAGAAAGAAGATATACTAGACCCCTGGGGCACTTTAGCTAATCAATTAAATTTAAAGTGAAGTGAAGTTGCTCGGTCGTGTCCGACTCTTTGCAACCCCATGGACTGTAGCCTACCAGGCTCCTAAGTCCATGGGATTTTCCAGGTAAGAATACTGGAGTGGGTTTCCATTTCCTTCTCCAGGAGATCTTCCCAACCCAGGGGTCGAACCCACGTCTCCCGCATTGTAGGCAGATGCTTTACAGTCAGAGCTACCAACAGGGATCTGATAATCTGGCAGCAGCTGGCGACAGTGCAGGTGCAAGGGCGTCAGCTGTGCAACAGCACAGGGATGGCCAAGAGGAGCTACCCCACGTCCAAGGTCGGGACGGCTGAGAGGAGATACCCCACATCCATGGTCGGGGCAGCAGCCAAGAGGAGCTACCCCATGCCCAAGCTAAGGGGCGGCAACTGAGAGGAGCTACCCCACGTTCAAGGTCAGGGCGGCCGAGAGGAGCTACCCCGCATCCAAGGAGCAGCTGGGAGAAGCTACCAAACGCACAAGCTCAGGGATAGCTGCCAAGAGGAGCTACCCCATATCCAAGGTAAGGAGAGTGGCTGCACTTTGCTGGAGCAGCCGTGAAGAGATACCCCACGTTCAAGGTAAGAAAATCCAAGTAAGACGGTAGGTGCTGAGAGGGCAGACAGATTGAAACCACAATCACAGACAACTAGCCAATATGATCACACGGACCACAGCTTGTTTAACTCAATGAAATTAAGCCATTCTGTGTGGGGTCACCCAAGATGGAGGGGTCATGGTGGAGAGGTCTGACAGAATGTGGTCCACTGGAAAAGGGAATGGCAAACCACTTCAGTATTCTTGCCTGGAGAACCCTATGAACAGTATGAAAAGGCAAAAAGTTAGGACACTGAAAGAGGAACTCCCCAGGTCAACAGATGCCCAATATGCTACTGGAGATCACTGCAGAAGTAACTCCAGAAAGAATGAAGGGAGGGAGCCAAAGCAAAAACAATACCCAGTTGTGGATGTGACTGGTGATAGAAGCAAGGTCTGATGCTGTAAAGAGCAATATTGCACAGGAACCTGGAATGTTAGGTCCATGAATCAAGGCAAATTGGAAGTGGTCAAACAGGAGATGGTAAGAGTGAACATCGACATTCTAGAAATCAGCAAATTAAACTGGACTGGAATGGGTGAATTAAGCTCAGATGACCATTATATCTACTACTGTGGGCAGGAATCCCTTAGAAGAAATGGAGTAGCCATCATGGTCAACAAAAGAGTCAGAAATGCAGTACTTGGATGCAATCTCAAAAACGACAGAATGATCTCTGTTTGTTTCCAAGGCAAGCCATTCAATATCACGGTAATCCAAGTCTATGCCCCGACCAGTAATGCTGACGAAGCTGAAGTTGAATGGTTCTATGAAGACCTACAAGACCTTTTAGAACTAACACCAAAAAAAGATGTCCTTTTCATTATAGGGGACTGGAATGCAGAAGTAGGAAGTCAAGAAACACCTGGAGTTAACAGGCAAATTTGGCCTTGGAGTACAGAATGAAGCAGGGCAAAGGCTAATAGAGTTTTGCCAAGACAACACACTGGTCATAGCAAACATCCTCTTCCAAT
Source organism: Ovis aries (assembly GCF_016772045.2). Lineage (NCBI taxonomy): Eukaryota > Metazoa > Chordata > Mammalia > Artiodactyla > Bovidae > Ovis > Ovis aries. The sequence continues at coordinate 112,690,585 of NC_056055.1, forward strand.
AACACAAGAGAAGACTCTACACATGGACATTACCAGATGGTGAACACCAAAATCAGATTGATTATATTCTTTGTAGCCAAAGATGGAGAAGCTCTATACAGTCAACAAAAACAAGACCAGGAGCTGACTGTGGCTCAGAACATGAACCCCTATTGCCAAATTCAGACTTGGGGAAAACTACTAAAACATTCAGGTATGACCAAAATCAAATCCCTTATGATTACACAGTGGAAGTAAGAAATAGATTTAAGGGACTAGATCTGATAGAGTGCCTGATGAACTATGGATGGAGGTTTGTGACACTGTACAGGAGACAGGGATCAAGATCATCCCCAAGAATAAGAAATACAAAAAAGCAAAATGGCTGTCTGAGGAGGCCTTACAAATAGCTGTGAAAAGAAGAGAAGTGAAAAGCAAAGGAGAAAAGGAAAGATATACCTGTTTGAACTCAGAGTTCCAAAGAATAACAAGGAGAGATAAGAAAGCCTTCTTCAGCGATCAATGCAAAGAAACAGAGGAAAACAACAGAATAGAAAAGACTAGAGATTTCTCCAGAGATACCAAGGGAACATTTCATGCAAAGATGGGCTCGATAAAGGACAGAAATGGTATGGACATAACAGAAGCATAAGATATTAAGAAGAGGTGGCAAGAATACACAGAAGACCTATATAAAAAAGATCTCTATGACCCAGATAATCACGATGGTGTGATCACTCACCTAGAACCAGACATCGGGAATGTGAAGTCAAGTGGGCCTTAGGAAATATTACTATGAACAGAGCTAGTGGAGGTGATGGAATTCTAGTTGAGCTATTTCAAATCCTAAAAGATGATGCTGTGAAAGTGCTGCACTCATTATGCCAGCAAATTTGGAAAACTCAGCAGTGGCCACAGGACTGGAAAAGGTCAGTTTTCATTCCAATCCCAAAGAAAGGCAATGCCAAAGAATGCTCAAACTACTGCACAATTGCACTCATCTCACATGCTAGTAAAATATTGTTCAAAATTCTCCAAGCCAGGCTTCAGCAATACATGAACCATGAACTTCCAGATGTTCAAGCTGGTTTTAGAAAAGGCAGAGGAACCAGAGATCAAATTGCCAAAGCCACTGGATCATCAAAAAAGCAAGAGAATTCCAGAAAAACATCTATTTCTGCTTTATTGACTATGCCAAAGCCTTTGACTGTGTGGATCACCACAAACTGTGGAAAATTCTCAAAGAGATGGGAATACCAGACTACCTGACCTGCCTCTTGAGGAACCTGTATGAAGGTCAGGAAGCAACAGTTAGAACTGGACATGGAACAACAGACTGGTTCCAAATTGAGAAAGGAGTATGTCAAGGCTGTATAATGTTACCCTGCTTATTTCACTTATATGCAGAGTACATCATGAGAAACGCTGGGCTGGATGAAGCTGAGGGTGGAATCAAGATTGCTGGGAGAAATATCAATAACCTCAGATATGCAGATGACACCACCCTTGTTGCAGAAAGTGAAAAAGAACTAAGGAGCCTCTTGATGAAAGTCAAAGAGGAGAGTGAAAAAGTTGGCTTAAAGCTCAACATTCAGAAAACTAAGATCATGGCATCTGGTCCCATCACTCTTGGCAAATAGATGGGGAAACAGTGGCTGACTTTATTTTTTGGGGCTCCAAAATCACTGCAGATGGTGACTGCAGCCATGAAATTAAAAGATCCTTAGAAGGAAAGTTATGACCAACCTAGACAGCATATTAAAAAGCAGACATTATTTTGTCAACAAATGTCCGTCCAGTCAAGGCTATGGTTTTTCCAGTGGTCATGTATGGATGTGAGAGTTGGACTGTAAAGAAAGCTGAGGGCAGAAGAATTGATGCTTTTGAACTGTGGTGTTAGAGAAGACTTTTGAGAGTCCCTTGGACTGCAAGGAGATCCAACCAGTCCATCCTAAAGGAAATCAGACTTGGGTATTCATTGGGAGGACTGATGCTGAAGATGAAACTCTAATACTTTGGCCACCTGATGGGAAGACCTGACTCATTTGAAAAGACCGTGACGTTGGGAAAAATTGAGGGCAGGAGGAGAAGCAGATAACAGAGGATGAGATGGCTGGATGGCATCACTGACTCGATGGACATGAGTTTGGGTAAACTCTGGGAGTTGGTAATGGACAGGGAGGCCTGGCATGCTGCAGTTCATGGGGTTACAAAGAGTCGGACATAATTGAGCGACTGAACTGACTGACTGACTTATAATCTGGTATAGGGTCAAAATTTCCCAAGGATTTTAACTGTCTGGAAGGTGGTTTTAGAATTTCTTATATGATATCAAAAAGACTAAAGTATTCCTCATTTCACTTTGAATTTTTATCAAATAAAGAATGGTTACAGAATAACTTCTGCATTGAGAAACCTGATGAACAACTACAAGTATAGACAACTGGTTGCATCAGAAAAGCACTATTTTGAAACTCTGAACTTTGCAACCTAAAGACACTTGAGGAGGGGTGGGTGGGAATCAGAAAACATGGGTCAAAAATTAAATTACAACAGTCTGTTAAAATGAATAGACTGGTTGTCTATATTTATATTAAAAATATGTCTTAGAGAAGCAATCACTCAAGACACATGTGCCTGTAACACGTACATTTATTCAAAGAAAATGCGCATTTTACACCTCTGTCCCAGGCAGCCCTAGGCACTAGGGACATAGTGAAGAACATGGCAGGCAGGATCTCATGAAACTTGAAATGGAGACCACTCATCCCTCAGTAACTAATAACCAATAAACTTCGACAGTAAAGGATTGATGAAGAAAAAGGCAATGCAATGAAAAAGAATAAAACAGAGGATTAAAAACACAGGCAGTTTAACCTTACTATTTCATCCAAGATGTAATTTTAAATGTGCTAGAAGAATTAAAAACTTTAAAAAGTGTATAGCAATGTAATAAGTAAAGGTAATAGTCACCCTCTCAAATTCTCTATTTTCTAAACCTAATTTGGGAACAAAGTTTACCTGGATGCAAAGGGATCCTCTGGTAAGGCAAAATAGTGACTGGGAAGAGTTAATCAACGACGATTTTTATAAAACAATTTAAGACAACTGAACTCTTAAGGGCAATTAAAATGCCTTTATTAAAACTGAGTGTCAATAGTTACTAGGCACTTAAAGTCTGCACCCCAGTCTTTTCTTCAGCATCTCCCTTTCCTCTAACCACATCACATATCAGACCTCGGGATTAAATGGCCTCTGCAAAGAAATGGCTATAGGTCAGCTACCAAAAATGGAAATTCTTCCTTCTTTCATTCATCACTGTCACTGTTATATAGCACTTACCGATCTCCTATTACTATGTTCTTAACTCAAAGGCTGTTACACCCATACTAAGTTACAAACTTCAACAAAGCATTGCAATGTTTTCCTCTAGGACTTCTAAAAGATTTTCCTAACTATGCAGGCTAGAGTTCATACACAAGCACTCCCAAGATTCTGGTTCAGTGGAAGTAGTCCTGCTACCCAAGAATATTTAATAAGGAGATATTTTGTTGCAGGTGGTTCACAGTCTACAGTGGAAACAACACAATTAAACAGTCTTAAGTTACTGTCAAGAGCTACTCTCAAACACATACCTAGATATATAGCTCATATGCTTAAGGATGTCCCTGCTCTCGTAAACAAGGACTTGATTCAGCAATACTTACAGTTAACATTGAAGTTGTCAATAGGCCCCATGCAAAGAATTCAAGGAAGATGACAACAGCAGCATGGTATACACTTGGTCGGCCAAAGCCTTGTAGCTAAAAAAAAAGAGGAAAATTATTATGAAAAACAGTAAACAGTTAAAAGAAACCCATCATCCTAAAACGGTACTTAACACACACAAACTGTATAAACTTAGGACCTACCCATATTAAATAATATTTAATAATATGGTTAGGTCCTACCTATTTTCCAGTAGTCATGTATGGATGCGAGAGTTGGATGATAAAGAAAGCTGAGCACCAAAGAATTGATACTTTTGAACTGTGGTGATGGAGAAGACTCTTGAGAGTCCCTTGGACTGCAAGGAGACCAAATCAGTCAGTCTTAAAAGAAATCAGTCCTGAATGTTCATTGGATGGACTGATGCTGAAGCTGAAGCTCCTTTACTTTGGTCACCTGATGTGAAGAGTTGACTCATTAGAAAAGACCCTGATGCTGGGAAAGACTGAAGGCAAGAGGAGAAAGGGACAATAGAGGAAGGGATGGTTGGATGGCCTCACTGACTCAATGGACATGAGTTTGGGCAAGTTATGGGAGTTGGTGATGGACAGGGAAGACTGGCATGCTGCAGTCCATTGGGTCGCCAAGAGTCGGACACGACTGAGCGACTGAACTGAACTGATATTATTTAAGATAAAGCTTCATTCTGTGGTATCCCTGATTTCTTCATCTTCCCTTATGGAAGATGTCAAGATTATATATTTTCTACTTGGCCTGTCAATGTAAATAACTGGAACTCTGGTAGAAAATCAACTGGGTCTTCAAGAGGCTCAGGTTCCAGGACCTGAATATTCTGTCTAAAGACACTAATTACGGGTTCCTTAGCCATTTGGCCCAAGTTTGAAGTTACCCTTGTTACATGAGAGAAGAAGACAGGGAGTCAACACTAAAAAGCTTCAGGGGCAGCATAGATGATTTAAAATGATAGGAGCTGGGGGAAGAACAATAAGGATTAGGTCAAATCTGAAAACACACTTTGATACATAAAGGTGTTAAAATCTAGCTTTCTGTTTCCCTTTTGTTTTAAAACTGTGCCTATTCTGATAATTTTCTTCAATTTATGATTTCTGGAGATAAAATCTAAAAGTCTACTGAATTAACGTTCTTTGACTCTGTGACAATGGTTATTACAAGATCAAATGCTTTATTAGCATTTTGTATTGGAAGTGATACTTACAAAAGACTCTGTAAAATCCCCTCTTCCCATGCTTTTCATACTTTAAAAGGTAAAAGCATATCTGCATGGTTTAATTAGAATCTAACCATGAGTAAATGATCAAATTCTGATTATGAGACATCTATAAGTCAACCAGCCTGGTCTCCTTAAAAATGTCAATGTCATAAAAGACCAAAGTAAAGGTAGGAGACTAGTACAGATTAAAGGAGACAAGTCATGACAACCAAATGGGGGATCCTGGACTGGATCCTGGATAAAAAGGACACGAGAGGAAAAAATCTGAATATGTAATATATATTAGGTAATCATATGGCATTAATGTTACTGAACTTATGGCTATCAAATAATTTAACAAAAAAGAAGGTACACGTATACTTTCAAAAGCAAATGTCACAAAATTTAATTTTGTTAATTGTCGAGCCTTGATGAAGGGAATAACTATTCATTTTACTATTCTTCTAATTTTTTATTGTTTTGAAAATTTTCAAAAATTTCAGGCCAGGAACATTGTTATTAAAAATCCAAACTTGTAAATTTCTAGATTTTTCCAACAACAAATAATAAGTAGTTTTAAATGCCACTTAAATAAGACATTTGCAAAACAGAAAGCATTTTACAAAATTTTAAAAACAAAAAAGGACCATTTAAGTACCAAACAATTAAAACAAAGAAAGATCTTTATTATAACACAACCTTCAAACCAGGTTTTGAAACAGGAGGGTAGAGGGCACAATCTTTAGAAGAATCACATAGCCTAGGATATACAGAACATAAACTGGTTAGAATCAACTAGGTCTCCTAAGAAACCTATGTGCAGGTGAAGAAGCAACAGTTAGAACCAGACATGTAATGACTGCTTCCAAGTTGGGAAATGAGCATGACAAGACCATATATTGTCACCCTGTGTATTTAACTTATATACACACAGAGTACACCATGTGAACTGCCAGGCTGGATGAATCACAAACTGGTATCAAGACTGCAGGGGAAAATATTAACAACCTCAGATATGCAGATGATACCACTCTAATGGCAGAAGGTGAAGAGGAACTAAAGAGTTTCTTGATGGGGGTGAAAGAGGAGAGTGTAAAAGCTGGCTTGAAACTCAACATTAAAAATACTAAGATTAGGCATCCAGTCCCATCACTTCATGGCAAATATAAGAGGTTAGAGTGAAAACAGTGACAGATTTTATTTTCTTGGGTCCCAAAATCACTGCAGATAGTGACTGCAGCCATGAAATTAAAAGACACTTGGTCCCTGGAAAGAAAACTATCATAAACCTAGACAGCATATTAAAGAGAAAAGACGTCACTTTGCCAACGAAGATCTGTATAGTCAAAGATATGTTTTCCCAGTAGTCATCTAAGGATGTGAGTTGGTCCATAAAGAAGGCTGAGCATCCAAGAATTGATGCTTTCTGGCTGTGATGCTACAGAAGAGTCTTGAGAGTCCCTTGGATGGCAAGGAGATAAAACAAGTCAACCTTAAAGGAAATCAACTGTGAATATTCATAGGAAGGGTTGTGGCTGAAGCTCCAATACTTTGGCCACCTGATGCAAAAAGCCAACTCACTGGAAAAGACCCTGATTCTGGGAAAGAATGAATGCAAAAGGAGAAGGGGGCAGCAGAGGAGGAGATGGTTAGATAGTATCACTGACTCAATGGACATGAACCTGAGCCAACTCCAAGAGACAGTGGAAGACAGAAGAGCCTGGCGAGCTATAGCTCATGGGGTTGCAGTGTTGGACATGACTCTGTCTGTCCATCACTGAATTCTTTCTGTGACACAACATTAAGAACCCAAGCTTCATTAAGCCCTGAGCCCAGGTGTGGAATCTCAGTTAAAACAGAGGTGAGTTCAAGTCCCATCTGAGTTGTAACTGCACCAATTATAGGGTAGCTTTTCATCCTAGCTCCTTCATCTCTTGCAAGGTAGCCAGAGCAACCATTTAAATGTAAACTGATCCTCTTCGTCACCCTCCCTGGCTCCTATTGCCCGGAGCCACACATCTGGCACATCCAACACGGTCCTACACTCCCTATTTCCTTTGTTATCTGCTACGGTTTTCTAGAAGATGTCGAACAAACTTCATTTCTGTTTACTGTCTACCTCCCCTAGACTGGAAATGTAAATGCCATGAAGGAAATGGAGTTTTTACATCTATTTTGTTCAGAGATGTACTCCAAATAGTACAACCCACTATAGCAAGCACTCAAGAAAATGCAGGTGAGATGGAAGAAGAAGCTCTTTGGAAAATAATGGTTTTTCTCTGGTCTCTTAAACCACAAAATCTACAATTTAGAAAAAATGACCCATATCCCTCAAAGACATGGTATGGAGAAGATAAAAAGGAGAACCACATACTACATTAGTATACGGAGTAAAACAAATTTGAGCAATACTAGCCAAAACAACATGTGGATTTTGGGTTTTGACCAAAAGGAAAAATTGAGTCAATTGTGAAGTAAAACTCACATTTTAAACTAAGATAAGAAAAAATTAAACATAATAAATCTTCTCTGCCCTCTGGCCTCCCTCTCCCCACTGTGGATCGTTTATTTGCCTTATGCATCAACCAAACCTTTCCCATCAGTAGAAATTTCCCCTCATGCATAAATGGCAACATTCTCCCAAGATAACACCTTAAATATAATATTCTTTCTTGATAAGGTCACATGGCTCTCAGAAATTGATTGTGTAAGCTGTAAATAACATGTTAGTTGATGTATAGCCCCTCTGTCTCAAAAACACTGGATATAACTGTGTCTTGACCTCTGAAGCAGTGCAATGATGTAACTGTGTACGGACCAAACGATTTTCAGAGTTTTCTGACATGCTCCTCCTGGTTAAAAACCTCATGCTTAGCTCAAAAAATTTTTCATTTCTTTCTTAGAGCAATTAAGTTTTCATCAACCCAATCATAGAAATTTGAAAATAGAATAGGTATTAAGTGATACTCAAGACTTATACTCATCATAATGGTACTAAAGACTTCTTTAAGTCCTTAAATCTTAGAGTCACAAGCTAATGTATTAAATTTTTTAAACAGAAGATAATTGTAATCTGTTTTAAAATCTACAAAATGAAAACAAAAGCAGAGGTAATGATAAAAATAAATTTTAAGAAGCAAATAGCTTATATGCATTTACCAATAATTTCCAAATTATCTAGGACTAAATTACCCACCCCACACTGCAAAGAATCTATCTCAAAATGCAGATGAATATATGCCAACAAATTGCATAACTATCATTATAAATCGTTCATTTTATCAATTATCATGCACACAGAATTTTTAAAAAAAGCAAATAAAAAACCCAAAATCTTTGATAACTGCTCACATAAGAAGCAAAGGAGGGTCATCTTTTTCTCATTTGCAGTTTCTGTGGTTTAGTGTAGTACTCTTTCCCAGGCAAGTTCTATTTATGAAGACCATTGGGATAGAGATCCACATGGCTACAATGCTAATTAAATATAAAAACAGGCACTCAGTTTGTGGGCATATATCATTTGACAATTACGCTATGTTTAACGCCTTGCAAAGAAACAGACAACCCGCCTTTTATTCAAATAGTAAATGTTTATATCTGTCAGTTAAAAATTGTTTAAATTAACATCTCTTCTAAAATGCGAACACTTTCTTTCATCTCTATGTAAACTACTTTAATTATCATTCATCCCTAGCAAATACGAATGTGGCTTGACAGCCAGGCCTTGATATAGCGGGAATTTTGTGTGGGCAACTGTATAGGAGACAGTGACAAAAATAAATCTGCTTTCCTTCCAATTCCTCCTTTAGTTCTCCGTGTCTAGTATGCTGATGAAAAAAGCAGCACATGCTTCTTTAAATTATGAGCTAATTAGAAATGACTTACTAAACTTTTAATTAATTAAAAGTTTTACTTAAATTACTAAAAAAGTTACTAGACTTTTAATTAAACTTTTAATTATTTCCAGTTGAACATGATATAGCAAAGCCTCTCTGGATCAGTTCAATGTCTCCCCTCTCCATTTTCAGTCATCAGTTAGTTCACTTCAGTCACTCAGTCATGTCCAACTCATTGTGACCCCATGGACTGCAGCATGCCAGGCTTCCCTGTCCATCACCAACTCCAGGAGCTTCCTGTGTGTGTATGTGTATTAGTTGCTCAGTAGTGTCGACCCCAGGCAGGCTTCTCTGTCCAAGGAATTCTCCAGGCAAGAATATTGGAGTGGATTGCCATTCTCCTCACCAGAGGAACTTCCCAACCCAAGGATCGAACCCTGGTCTCCTGTCTCACAGGCACATTCCTTACCATTTGAGCTACAGGGAAGTCCTGTAGAAGACTTCAAAAAATGAACTACAGATTCTTCCTATTCCTGTACACCAAAACTTTTAACAGTTATGACTGTGCTGTAAATTCTATTAGGTTTATTTCTCCACTTCGTAAGATATGGAGGGGCTTAGCAACTTGATCTAACCAACATATATCAGATAAAGTAACAACACAGACCTCTGACGAAGGCCTCCAAAGGCCTTCAAGACCGCAGAGAAATCCCATCTCAGCATACAAGGATGAGAGCGTATGAGACTCTCCCTATGAGGCCGTCTAGATCAACCAAGGGCCTGATACGGGCAAGGCCAGCTGAGATCATCCAACTCCGATCAAGCCAGCAGATGACTGAAAAATTATGAGTAACTCCCTCCACATCCCCCCCCAAAAGAAAAATGCAGTGAAGAAACCCACACTGAGATGAACTAAAACTGCTAATCCAAAGAATACTTGTCTTAAGTCACTAAATTTTAGGGTAGTTCCTTATAAAAAGCAAATACTAATAGGAACTGATATAACCACCACCCCCTTGCCCTCATGATTAAACTCAAGACTGTTTTGAGTATCCTCTGTAGCTCCCCAATCTCACCCTTAGTCCAAACATAACTCAATGAAAAATGTGTGAGATTAAAGAATAACCTCTATCACAAACATCCTTTTTTACTTCTATTTTAAAAAGTAGATGGAGTAATCATTATATTTATTATAGATGTTTGCGGTTATGAGCTTCCCTGGTGGCTCAGATGGTAAAGCATCTGCCTGTAATGCAGGAGACCCGGTTCAATCCCTGGGTTGGGAAGATCTCCTGGAGAAGGAAATGGCAACCCACTACAGTATTCTTGCCTGGAGAATCCCACGGATGGAGGAGCCTGGTCGGCTACAGTCCACGGGGTTGCAAAGAGTTGGACACAACTGAGCGACTTCACTTTCACTTTTCACTTTTGTGGTTACAAAGAGAAACAAGAATTTCTGAGAAATCATTTTTTGAACACTAAGCTACAAAAAATTAGTTCAAAGTAACAGTGGTGGTGGGAGCAGGGGAACGAGGGTGACATCTGGACTTAAAATATAAGCATGTGAAACAGGCTACAATATGAATGAACCTTGAGGACACTATGTTAAGTGAAATAAACCAGTCACACACACTGAAAAACAAATACCTTATGGTTCCACTTATACGAGGTATCTAGAGTAGCTGAACATAGAAACAAAATGTAGAATGGTGGATGCCAGATGGAATAGGGCCAAAGAGGAAATTGTTACTTACTGGGTATAGTTTACTTTGGAAGATGAAATGTTCTGTTAACAATGCAAATATTCTTAATACTATTGAACTGTACACTTAAAATTTAACTTCTTGTTTTATATTATCTATATTTTACCACAATTAAAGAAAGTTTATATGTACATATATTTATGCCTGCAACCGTGGGAGACCCGGGTTCGATCCCTGGGTCAGAAGAGCCTCTGGAGAAGGAAATAGCAACCCACTTCAGTACTCTTGCCTGGAAATTCCATAGACAGAGGAGCCTGGTAGGTTATAATCTGCGGGGTTGCAAAGGGTAGGACACGACTGAGTGAGTTCACTTATACACACGTATATATGTAGATTATATGTATATATGCATGTGGATATTCAAAATCATGTAAGAGACCTCCAAAGAGCATTTTTTTCCTCCTTTGGAGAAGAAGATCTGCAAAAGTGGCTGAAACTGAAGGAAAAGAAGCTTATATTATTAAAGATGATGAGAGGACCATATGGATTAAGACCTATTTCTTTCAAACATAAACCCCAAACAAAGACATCCAAGAGCAGCCAAAGGTCTAGACATGTCTTCGAGTTTCCATTCACATACAGGGGGCTCCAGGGTGCTTACTACAGGAGTTATTTTTTATAACGTAGTGATGATTTTCCTAGGATATTCAAAATTAGCTTGTAGGTAAATAAAAGGCACGGTCCATAACTTTCTGTTTAAAAGACTGTATATTACCCATTATAGGAAAAGAGTAAGCACTCATTTTTTTTTTTTTTTAATGTGAGGAATTAACATTGTATTCCTTAAGAAGGAAAACAACTTCAACTCTCAGCTCTCTTAATTAAGCCTACTGTGATTCTCTCCTCAGGAGACATGCCTAGAGGATTAACATCACTCTGGCTATACAGGAGTTTGTAAAAAAAGTGAAAATGTTCGTCACTCAGCTGTCTTTGACTCTTTGTGACCCATGGACTGTAGCCCGCGAGGCTCCTCCATCCACGGAATTCTCCAGGCAAGAATACTGGAGTGGGTAGCAATTCCCTTCTGCAGGGGATGTTCCCAACCCAAGGATCAAACCTGTGTCTCCTGTACTACAGGCAGATTCTTTACCTCTGACCACAGGAGTTTGCATTGTGTATTGTACTGTTGTGCAATACACAATGCAAAACAAGTACTCCCGGGACTTCATTCAAAGCCAGACACAGCAATCAACCAATCACTGCACATATAATCCTAAAATTACCTAATGAGCTTAACACAAAAAGCCAAAATATCAAATACATGAAAGGCATTATTAAGGGAATTAAATACTTGGACTTAGCACATCTCTTTCTTAATGTTTTATATAACAGTAGAGACTAGTAAGAGAGTTAAACAGTAGAGACTAATAGTTCAGTCACTCAGTTGTGTCCGACTCTTTGTGACCCCATGAACCGCAGCACACCAGGCCTCCCTGTCCATCACCAACTCCTGGAGTCTACCTAAACCCATGTCCATTGAGTTGGTGATGCCATCCAGCCATCTCATCTTCCGGCATCCCCTTTTCCTCCTGCCCCCAATCCTTCCCAGCATTAGGGTCTTTTCCAATGAGTCAACTCTTTGCATGAGGTGGCCAAAGTATTGGAGTTTCAGCTTCAACATCAGTCCTTCCAATGAACACCCAGGACTCATCTCCTTTAGAATGGACTGGGTGGATCTCCTTGCAGTCCAAGGGACTCTCAAGAGTCTTCTCCAACACTGCAGTTCAAAAGCATCAATTCTTCAGCGCTCAGCTTTCTTCACAGTCCAACTCTCACATCCATACACGACTACTAGAAAAACCATAGCCTTGACTACATGGACCTTTGTTGGCAAAGTAATGTCTTATGCTATCTAGGTTGGTCATAACTTTCAATACTAAGAGAGTTAATTTTTAGGTAGGTTGATAAGAGAGTCCAGGACCCTTGAGGAAGAGGAGGAGGCAACCCTTTTTTTACATTCTTTCCCCTTAGGCCTCTGAGTTGCTATGGCAACAATCTATTTGCCTAAGACTAACTCTAACCCCAGGGCTAATGATTATACAACAAAACAATGTATCTTATTCAGAAACCTGTTTTTCTTCAAAAACCTATGCCCTTGATTATATGGATACAATATATCCCAACCAAAGACATCTTGTTCAGAGACCTGCTCCCCTTGGTTAATCTTGTTTTGATGTTATCTCAAGATGTATGTTGAGGGAGAGGAGCCTGGTAAAACTTTCACAGCCTTGAGGTATATATACCTTGAGGTATATATAATATATAATATATTATATAAATATTATATAATATATATAAAGCAGCAAGGGTGGGTACACTCCTACCCCCTTCCAGTGCCTTTCCCTGAAAGCGCCTCTCTATTCTTTCACTTTAATAAAATCTCTGCTAAACAAAGCTCTGAAAGACTGAGGCTGCATCTTTTGTCCCAGAGTGAATTCTCCTTCAGAGACCTTCTGCTTCGAATTCCAACACCATTCACCGTAAGCTATCACTAATGAGTTAATTATCTTTCTGCATTCCTTTTTATGGAATAGACATACATAAAAACATTACAACTCTTACATGAACATATGAAAGTCATAAAACATTAAAGTAAGGGAATATATTAATATGTTCTACTCTGCATAAGCAATCACAATGCTAGAAATGTGTCAATATTTTTATACATGTACATTATAGGTAAAAACATTCTTCTACATAAATGGTAACAGAATATGTATCTTCTTTCTTCTTTATGAATACCTTAACCTATTTTTCCATGTCACTGTATACAAATTCTTGTTCTCTGTAACTGATACACTGTATTCCACTGTATGAAAATACCATTATTTTAACCATTCCATGTTGATGGATATCAATGGAGTTTTGTCTTTTTCAATGTTGTTGAAATAATAATTTTTATTTTAAAACATTTTAAAGATAATTTTAAGCCTACAGAAACCAGTAGTCTTTGTATATCCCTTACGAGCTTCCCCAAATGATAACATATTAAATAACTATGGTATAATTATTCAAACCTGGATGCTTAACATCACTACACTACTTTAGCTAATTCACGAATCTTATTTGAATTCACTTTTTTCCCACTAATTTATTTTTCCTAGTTTAGGATCTAGTTAAGGATCTCACACTGCATTTAGTTCTTATATTTCCTTAGACTTTTCCAATCTGAGATGATTCCTAAGATTTTTATTTTATATTTGCATGATCTTGACACTTTCAAGACATATTGGTATATACTTTACCAGTTATTTTGTAGAATGTCCTTCAATTTGAATTCATCTAATGTTCTCTCATGATTAGGTTAGTGATAATCACTAAAAATGTTTATTGAGATATAATTCATCTTTCCATATATTCACAAAGTTTTAAAACCATCACCCAAAAAGAAGTCCCATAGTCATGAGCAGTCACTCCCCATTTTCTCCTCACCCCATGCCCTGGTAACAATCAAACTTCTAAATCTGTCTCCACAGATTTGCCTACTCTAGAATCATTTATAAACAGAATTCACAAATAGATTCATATGACATGTGGCTTATTGTGTCTTGCTGCTTCCATTCAGCATAATATTTTTAAAGTTCATCAATGTTCGTTATTCAATTCTATGGCCAAATAAAATTCCACTGTGAGAAGGTACCGCATTCTGCTTATTCATTTATCAGTTTAATAGACACTTGAATTCGTTCTACCTTTGGCTATTACAAATACTGCTAGTATAAACACTGATATACAAATTTCTGTAGAACATAATTCTCTTGGCTATGCATTGAGGAGAAGAACTGATGGGACAAAAATGTCCTTTTATATATGCAAATGTACAGCATTCTAAGGTAAATTCCTAAAAGTGGAATAGTAGGGCCAAAGGTTAAACACACTTTAAATTATAATCCATAAGAAATAATTATAATAAAAAGCAATACAAACTGTTAGTGGAAAAAAAATCACTTCAGATTACATAGCTAATCAACAAATGTCTCTAACACACACAATGCTTCTTTTAAAAAAAAAAAAAAAATCAAGGAAGACTAAAAACCCAACAGTAAGATGGGCAAAAAACAAACTGTTCTTAGAATAAGGTATTATATCAAATAGCCCTTCAACAACTTCATTCATAAAAAGAAAACTGCAAATTGAGCTTTACTCAGATAATGTCTCATTGTCAGTTCAGGCAGTCTTCCAAAGTTTGACAATATTCCCTCATATTGCTAATCGCATGAAAAATCATACAATGTGGCAACATCTAGCAAAATTACTTACATATTTTCCTTCAAAGCAAGAATTCCACTTTAGAGATCTGCCCCAAAGACAAAAGAGGAATAATATGAGGTGTCATATAGACAGGGCTCTGGACACTTGAATAGGGTTTCCCCCTCAACGGACTCAGTTCATTCACTAAAGTAATACCAGAATCAGTTCAGTTCAGTCACTCAGTCATGTCTGACTCTTTGCAACCCCATGAACTGCAGCACACCAGGCCTCCCTGTCCATTACCAACTCCTGGAGTTCACTCAGACTCATGTCCATCGAGTCAATGATGCCATCCAGCCATCTCATCCTCTGTTGTCCCCTTCTCCTCCTGCCCCCAATCCCTCCCAGCATCAGAGTCTTTCCCAATGAGTCAACTCTTCGCATGAGGTGGCCAAAGTACTGGAGTTTCAGCTTTAGCATCATTCCCTCCAAAGAAATCCCAGGGTTGACCTCTTTCAGAATGGACTGGTTGGATCTCCTTGCAGTCCAAGGGACTCTCAAGAGTCTTCTCCAACACCACAGTTCAAAAGCATCAATTCTTTGGCGCTCAGCTTTCTTCACAGTCCAACTCTCACATCCATACATGACCACTGGAAAAACCATAGCCTTGACTAGATGGACCTTAGTCGGCAAAGTAATGTCTCTGCTTTTGAATATGCTATCTAGGTTGGTCATAACTTTTCTTCCAAGGAGTAAGCATCTTTTAATTTCATGACTGCAGTCACCATCTGCAGTGATTTTGGAGCCGAAAAATATAAAGTCTGACACTGTTTCCACTCTTCCCCCATCTATTTCCCATGAAGTGATGGGACCAGATGCCATGATCTTAGTATTCTGAATGTTGAGCTTTAAGCCACCTTTTTCACTCTCCAGTTTCACTTTCATCAAGAGGCTTTTTAGTTCCTCTTCACTTTCTGCCATAAGGGTGGTATCATCTGCATACCTGAGTTTATTGATATTTCTCCTGGCAATCTTGATTCCAGCTTGTGTTTCTTCCAGTCCAGTGTTTCTCATGATGTACTCTGCATATAACTTAAATAAGCAGGGTGACAATATACAGCCTTGACGTATTCCTTTTCCTGTTTGGAATCAGTCTGTTGTTCCATGTCCAGTTCTAACTGTTGCTTCCTGACCTGCATATAGGTTTCTCAAGAGGCAGGTCAGGTGGTCTGGTATTCCCATCTCTTTCAGAATTTTCCAGTTTATTGTGATCCACACAGTCAAAGGCTTTGGCATAGTCAATAAAGCAGAAATAGATGTTTTTCTGGAACTCTCTTGCTTTTTCCATGATCCAGTGGATGTTGGACCACTTGACTTCATACTCCAGGATATCTGGCTCTAGATGAGTGATCACACCATCGTGATTATCTGGGTCATGAAGATCTTTTTTGTACAGTTCTTCTGTGTATTCTTGCCACCTCTTCTTAATATCTTCTGCTTCTGTTAGGTCCAGACCATTTCTATCCTTTATCGAGCCCATCTTTGCATGAAATGTTTCCTTGGTATCTCTAATTTTCTTGAAGAGATCTCTAGTCCTTCCCATTCTGTTAGTTTCCTCTATTTCTTTGCAGTGATTGCTGAAGAAGGCTTTCTTATCTCTTCTTGCTATTCTTTGGAACTCTGCATTCAGATGCTTATATCTTTCCTTTTCTCCTTTGCTTTTCACCTCTCTTTTCACAGCTATTTGTAAGGCCTCCCCAGACAGCCATTTTGCTTTTTTGCATTTCTTTTCCATGGGAATGGTCTTCATCCCTGTCTCCTGTACAATGTCACAAACCTCATTCCATAGTTCATCAGGCACTCTATCTATCAGATCTAGGCCCTTAAATCTACTTCTCACTTCCACTGTATAATCATAAGGGATTTGATTTAAGTCACACCTAAATGGTCCAGCGGTTTTCCCTATTTTCTTCAATTTAAGTCTGAATTTGGTAATAAGGAGTTCATGATCTGAGCCACAGTCAGCTCCTGGTCTTGTTTTTGTTGACTGTATAGAGCTTCTCCATCTTTGGCTGCAAAGAATATAATCAATCTGATTTCAGTGTTGACCAACTGGTGATGTCCATGTGTAGAGTCTTCTCTTGTGTTGTTGGAAGAGGGTGTTTGCTATGACCAGTGCATTTTCTTGGCAAAACTCGAGTAGTCTTTGCCCTGCTTCATTCCGCATTCCAAGGCCAAATTTGCCTGTTACTGCAGGTGTTTCTTAACTTCCTACTTTTGCATTCCAGTCCCTATAATGAAAAGGACATCTTTTTGGGGTTTTAGTTGTAAAAGGCCTTGTAGGTCTTCATAGAAGCGCTCAATTTCAGCTTCGTCAGCATTACTGGTTGGGGCATAGACTTGGATTACTGTGATATTGAATGGTTTGCCTTGGAAACGAAGAGATATCATACCAGAATAGAACATAGTAAATCCACACACTAGAGTATTATACAGTAATTACACACTGCTTTGGAGCAATGATCAGAATACGTTGTTAAGTAAAAAAAAGCAAGGTACATACAGTACTTTTTAATCTAAGAGATCCAATACCATTAATACCTATGCACACACATATATTTGCTTATAATAAAAATCAAAACACAGGTGGAAGGAAGCATCCAAAGCAGTAGCCAAAGAAAACCAGTTACACACGTGAGAAGGAGGGAGAGAAATGGGAGTGACAGATGAAAGTAAGATTTCGTATCTTGTTTTATGTATTTGGTTTTGGAACGAAGGATTATAGATGCTTTGAAAGTGAAAGTCACTCAGTCATGTCCTACTCTTTGCGATCCCATGCAGCCCACCAGGCTTCTCTGTCTCTGGAATTCTCCAGGCAAGAATAATTGGAGTGGGTAGCCATTCCCTTTTCCAGGGGATATTCTTAACCCTGGGATCTCACCTGGGTCTCCTGCACTGCAGGCAGATTCTTTACCATCTGAACCTAAAATAAAATTAAATCCAAATGAAATAAATCAACTTGTGTATCAAGGTGTTGTTCAGTTGCTTTAAAATACAGAATTTGAATGCATGTCCTAAGGATCAAAAAAAAAAAAAGAACAAAAAACAAAAAACACTAAGCTGTTTTAAAGTAATCATGTTGGTACTAGAAACACTTTTATTTTCTGAAATTTCAAATGTATCTAGTAGCACACAGTAAATAAGTTACTATGCTATTATCTCGAGCAACTAAGATTTTCATAGTAAAAGAAAAAGATACAAATGTAAAATGAAAGAAGTAAAATCTTGAAATCTTAAATTTGGTTTAAAAATATCAATATAGATTGTGGTATAATTACCTTAAAGGAAAATAGCACTTCCTAATTCTATTCACTGAAAAGGTGTACAAAAAAGTGAGCGACCTAACAGGAGTGAACACTTCCTAGAGCACAGATTGTGGTCTTGAAACATCATTTCCCACTAAAAGAAAATTAAAATTTTTGGACAATAAGTTGATTAAAGGTTTTTGGTAAAAAAAAAAAATGTACATGATCTTGGAACATATTTTGGCAAAAGCAAATATGCTATAGACAACTATAGTCATATCAAAAGGATTCAGGAACTAATCTAAAGGAACCCCCACTGGAGAAGGACTGAGTAAGAAGAGCAATATCTGCATGAATTGAAATGTAAGATCTTTGGTGGATGTTAGAAAACTAAGCTATTATTCTGAAAACTGGTAAATGTGGGAAAAAATGAGAAAGAAGCATGTATTCCCCTTTTCTACATCTCAGGATAACCAAACACTGATTAGCTAAAGTTCTTTTTAAGAATTTTGATAATGAATGAAAAAGTAATGATTAACTTATTATCTTCACACTTTGTTCAGTTCAGTTCAGTCACTCAAGTCGTGTAAGCTCAATGAAATAGTAAATCCAGGCAATAACTATTAATGGCCTTAAAGTCATTACGTCTCTTCATGAATCACAGCCTTGTCATGGCAATGGGGCTTATGTCATGCAAGACCACACAATACGGAAGGGTCATAGTGGAGAGTTCTGACAAAATGTGGTCCACTGGAGGAGGGAATGGCAAACCATTCCAGTATTCTTGCCACGAGAACCCCATCAACAATATAAGGCAAAAAGATATGACACCGGATGATGAGCCCACCAGGTCAGACTGTGTCCAATACACCACTGGAGAAGGAAATGGCAACCCACTCCAGTATTCTTGCCTAGAAAATTCCATGGATGGAGGAGCCTGGTGGTCTACAGTCCATGGGGTCACAAAGAGTCGGACACGACTGAGTGACTTCACAATATGATTGGGAAAGAGTGGAAGACAATTACAAATAGCTCCAAAAAGAATGCAGTGGCTGGGCCAAAGCAGAAATAATGCTCAGCTGTGATGGTGGCTGGTGGTGAAAGTAAACTCTGATGCTGTAAAGAACAGTACTGCATAGTGTGGGGAAAGAGCACAGCAGCCAGGATGGTGTGGTCAAGCTCTCTCGCCCCATGCTCTGTAAACAATGCCCCTGCACAATTACGGAACATCTGAGATCACTTACAGCGCTGCACATGTGCATCACGAGGTAC
This sequence comes from Ovis aries, assembly GCF_016772045.2. Taxonomy (NCBI): domain Eukaryota; kingdom Metazoa; phylum Chordata; class Mammalia; order Artiodactyla; family Bovidae; genus Ovis; species Ovis aries. Next base: position 112,709,870 of record NC_056055.1, read on the forward strand.
TTGCTTGGTCATGGGCTACTCTGTGTGGTACACCAGTAAAAACTTCACTTGGGAAAGCCCTGAAGGGTTGTGTGCAGTTATGTTGTGTTCTGTCTAATGCTATGGCTGCTGCATCAGCCAGGAGAGAATAAATGCATCTGCAGTTCCCATGGACTCTAGCATTTTCTTCCAGCCTCTTAGCTCACACCTTGCAAACAATGCAGACAGATGAACAGGATGAGCAAGATGAACAGGATGAGTAAGACCACTGGCACTGTAAGCAGGATCAGCAGCACACAGAGGAACCTGGAATATTAGGTTAGTCAACAAGAGTCTGAAATGAAATGCACTACTTGGGTGCAATCTCAAAAATAACAGAATGGTCTCAGTTCATGTCCAAGGCAAACCATTCAACATCACAGTAATCCAAGTCTGTGCTCCAACCAAGGATGCTGAAGAAGTTAAAACTAAATGGTTCTATCAACACCTATAAGACCTTCTAGAACTAACACCTAAGAAGATGTCATTTTCATCATAAGGGATTGGAATGCAAAAGTAGGAACTCAAGAGATACCCAGAATTATAGGCAAGTTTGGCCTTGGAGTACAAAACGAAGAAGGGCAGAGGCTAACAGATTTTTGTCAAGAGAACACACTGGTCGTAACAAACACCTCTTCCAACAACACGAGATACAACCCTACACAAGGACACCGCCAAATGGTCAATACCAAAATCAGATAGATTATATTCTTTGCAGCCAAAGATGGAAAAGCTCTATACAGTCAGCAAAAACAAGGCCTGGAGCTGACTGTGGCTCAGATCTTAAATTGAAGAAAGTAGGGAAAACCAGTAGGCCATTCAGGTACAACCTAAATAAAATTCTTTATGATTATACATGGAAGTGATGAATAAAGGGATGAGCCCTGGTGACCAGGGTGCATTAAGAACTATGTACAGATTCATAATATTGTACAGGAGTCACTGACCGAAACATCCCAAAGAAAAAGAAATGAAAGAAGGCAAAGTGGTTATCTGAGGAGGCTTTACAAATAGCTGAGGAAAGAAGAGAAGTAAAAAAGCAAGGGAGAAAGGGAAAGATATACCCAACTGAATACAGAGTTCCAGACAACACCAAGGAGAGATAACAAGGACTTCTCACAGGAACAGTGCAAAGAATAGAGGAAAATGATAGAATGGGAAAGACTAGATATCTCTTCAAGAAAACTGGACATATTAAGGGGATAGTTCATGCAAGGGTGGGTATGATAAAGGATAGGAATGGTAAGGAACTAACAGAAGCAGAAGAGATTAAAAAGAGATGGCAAGAACACACAGAAGAACTATACAAATAAGGTCTTAATGACCCAGATAACCATGAAGGTGTGGTCATTCATCTAGAGCCTGACATCCTGGAGTATGAAGTCAAGTGGGCCTAAGGATGCATTACTACAAGCAAGGCTAAGGCTAGTAGAGGTATTGGAATTCCAGCTGAACTATTTCAAATACTAAAAGATGATGCTGTTAAGGCTAATGCTCAATATGTCAGCAAATGTGGAAAACTCACCAGTGGCCACTGGAAAAGGTCAGTTTTCATTCCAACTTCAAAGAAGCGCAATGCCAAAGAATGTACAAACTACCATACAGATGCACTCATTTCAAATGCTAGTCAGCTTATGCTCAAAATTTTCCAAGCTAGCCTTCAGCAATAGTTGAACCAAGAATTTTCAGATGTACAAGCTGGGTTTAGAAAAGGCAGGGTAACCAGAAATCAAATTGCCAAGACTCATCAGATCACATAGAAAGCAAAGAAATTCCAGAAAATCATCTGCTTCATTGACTATGCTAAAGTCTTTGACTGTGTGGATCACAATAAACTCTGGAAAATTCTTAAAGAGATGGAATATCAGATCACATTATGTGTCTCCTGAGAAATTTGTATGTGGGTGAAGAAGCAACAGTTAGAACCTTACATGGAACAAAGGACTGACTTGAAATTAGGAAAAGAGTACTAGAAGGTTGTTTACTGTCACCCTGTTTATTTAACTTATATGAGGAGTACATCATGAGAAATGCTGGGCTGGGTGAATCAAGATTGCTGGGAGAAATATCAATAACCTCAGATACGCAGATGATACCACTGTGATGGCAGAAAGTAAAGAGAAAGTGAAGGGCCTCTTGAAGAGGGTGAAAGCAGAGAGTAGAAAAACCTGGCCTAAAACTCAGTGCTCAGAAAACCAACATCATGGCATCCAATCCCATCACTTCATGGAAAATAGATGGGGAGAAAGTAAAAACAGTGATAGCTTTTATCTTTATTTCCTTGGGCTCCAAAATCACTGCACATCATGAAATTAAAAGACCTTAGTTTCTTGGAAGGAAAGCTACAACAAACCTAGTCAGTTGTGCCCGACTCTTGCAACGCCATGGACAGTAGCCTGCACCAAGCTCCTCTGTCCATGGGATTTTCTAGGCAAGAGTACTGAGTGGGTTGCCATTTCCTTCTCCAGGGAATCTTCCCAACCCAGGGATCAAACCCAGGTCTCCCACAATGTAGACTGATGCTTTACCGTCTGAGCCACGAGGGAAGTAGTATCACAACAAACCTAGACAGAGTACTAAAAAGCAGACACATCGCTTTGCCTACAACGATCAGTATAGTCAAAGCTATGGTTTTCTCAGTAGTCACGTATGAAAGTAAGTGTTGGACCATAAAGAAGGCTTCGTGCTAAAGAACTGATGACCTCAAATTGTGGTGCTAGAGAAGAATCTTGAGAGTCCCTTGGAATGCAAGGAGATCAAACCAGACACTCCTAAAGGAAATAAACCCTGAATGTTCATTGGAAGGACTGATGCTGAAACTGAAGGTCCAATACATTGAGCACCCAATGCAAAGAGCCGATTCATTGGAAAAGACCCGTGATGCTGGGAAAGATTGAAGGCAGCAGGAGAAGGGAACAGCAGAGGATGAGTTGGCATCACTGACTCAATGGACATGAGTCTGAGCAAACTCCCGAAGATAATGAAGGACAGGGAGGCCTGGCGTGCTGCAGTCCATGGGGTTGCCAAGTGTCGGACATGACTGAGCAAATAAACAACAACAACAGAGTCATTTGGTAAAAGTGAATAAAGGATTTCACAGGGGAAGAAACAGACTGATACCTGAAACCTGACCATTCATAACATCGCTAAGAGAGTCAAACATTATTTCTTGCATGACATGATACAACAAGAAATAATACCACTTATAAATTATTCTTTCCAAAATCAAATAAAACAAACAAAAGCTTGGAAGGTGATATTTAAAGACCTGTTTACACAAAATTTAGGTGAAAAAGAGATAATGTTTCAAGAACAAGATGGCAGAGGAGTAGGGGGGCATGGAGAACATCTCTTTCCATGGATACATCAGGAATGCACCTTCGACACAGAAGTGCATGCAGCACACCAGCTGAGAGGGGACAGGAGTACCTGACCAGCAGAAACTAATATATAGAACTATGCAAACCTCGGCAGAATGAATGAACTAGGGGGAAAAACAGGAGCGTTAGTAAAACTGGACCTGCCTTCAGCGGGTGGGGGAACTGAAGCATGGATCTGAACACCACATTGGGGTAACTGAGTCAGAGGAGAAACATTTAAGGCTTAGAGTGAAAACCTGACCTGTGGCAGCCTAAATGGAATGAGGATCAGGCCTTGCCACAGCCATACATACCTTGGATAGGGATGCAGGTGCCCTAGAAGGCACAGCAGCTGGGGGCTGGAGTTTAGGGATTGTGGAGCAATCCCAGGGCAAGGCCTGCTGTTGACTGTGCAGAGATGGATAGAGGGGATGTGAGGAGGAGATTGTGGTAGGACATGCCTGTAGAGGAAAGCTAGGCAGCCATGGGAGAAAGGTAATACTGCTGAGTCACGCATTGGGCATGGAGCCATCACCATAGCCTCTCTCTCTCCAAACACCAGCATTGGCAGCTGAACAACACAGAGGCTGGCCCATCAACTGCCTGATAGGGTGAACCACAGAGTAGGACCCCACCCAGCGTGCCCCATTAAGTATCTGACATGTCAATCTACAGAGTAGGACTCCAGCCAGGGAACCCCTCTATGTGCCTGACATGACAAAAAACAGACAGGGATCCCCAGCAAAGGGGCCCTCTAGTTACCTGAATGGGCAGGGCTGCAGAGAAAGACTAGCCAAAGAGGCCTTCTGATCACTAGCTACCAGAGGCTCGAAAAAACACTCCGATAGAGCCATAACTCCTGAGGCAGAGGCAGTCCTTTCCAAGCACACTGGGAGCGGCCAGGGTCCCTGTGACCCAGGCAGCTATGCCACCTTCATGCTCAACCTTCACTGGGCCAAAGCTGCCACATGCAAAAATACTCTGACATCTATGCAAGCGAGGTCGCTTCTGTTGTGTCCAACTCTTTGCAATTCTGTGAACTGTGGCCTGCCAGGCTTCTCTGTCAGGGGAGTTCTCAGGCAAGAATACTGGAGTGTACGGGCCAAAACTGGTTGCCATACCCTTCTAGAGCACTATATTTCCTGCTGCCCTAGCCACCAATCCCCCTGAGTACCTGGTGCTGCCAGACCCCTGCAACCTAAGCACCTGCACCAGCTTCACACCTGGTCCTCACTGGGGCATAGCCAAGTCCTCCAGGGCAGCCTCAGGAGCAAACCCCAGTGCAGAGGTGGAAATAAGGCCACAGTTGAAACCCAGGTGCACTGTGCCTAAGAAAGAAGACCCCAAACCTTTCCACCAGCTGTACAAGCTACAGAGAAATCCACATGATCAACTAAGCAGATTCTGTGTCTGTGTCATAAAAGGACATTGAGAGCTCCCACCAAAGAAAACACTAGTTCTGATAGCTGTGGACATTATTGGCAAGAACACATAGGGGCAGGGCCAGATTCATATCTGAGCTGCCCCCACAGCAGGTCCAGAGATCAGCACAGGGCACCCTAGGGAGGTAAGATGGATGTGACTCCCAGCGAGGGAAAGGACTCTGATGGCAGTGACTCTAGAAATATACCGATTATTATTATGTTTTGACTTGTTCCATAGTTTATTTTGGATTTTTTCTTTTTTTCCCCCCTCTGTTGTAGTTGTTGATTTTATTGGCATGATGAAATCTAATTAAGTGTTTGAGTTTTTGTTGTTGTCAAATTACACTTTTTAGTGTTGTTATAAACTTCTGCCTCTACACTGGGCTTTTGTAGTTCTATGGAGTTTCCATTTTTCTTTTTAATTTTCTTTTCTTTTTTATTTTCTTTTCTTTTTTAAATTTTAATTTTTAACTTTTAAAAACCTATTATTTTTTTTTCTACACTTATTTGTTTGCTTTTCCTACAGATCTTTCCCTCTTGTGGTTATTCTTTACTGTATAAAAATATTCTTAATCTACCTCTATTTAACTTTGCATGTCTATTCTTTTCTTTCTTTCCTTTTCCCTGAACATATGTGTTAGTTTCGTTTTCATTGCTTTATTCCCACCTTGGCAACTTGCTTTAGTTTTGTTTTCCAGTTTGTGCTTAGTTAATTTTATTCTTAACTGGTAGATAAAATTTTTGGTTTCCTTTGTTTGCTGGGTCAATTTATTGTACTTTATTTTTGCTGGACTGTTTTAATTTTGCTTTTGAATGTATATGTTTCTATTCCATTATTTTAATTTTTATTTGCCTGATTTGCAACTGCCATTTATCTGGAGTTCATCTTTGGTTTTTCATCTTTGGGTATTTGTTTTAATCTCACTTAATGCCATAACAAACCACTTGTGGAATCTTCATTCTCGACCAATGATCAAGCCCTGAGCCTTTGGAATGGGAACACTGATTCCAAGACCCTAGACTACCAGAGAACTAATCCTAAGGAGTATCTAATAGTGAGAACTCAAACAAAGGAAACCACCTGAATACAAGACTTGGCATCACCCAACCACCATACAGGACGCCTCATCCAAAAACAAACAAAAATACAAACCCAATAATCAGCAGACAGGATTGCCACCTCACTCAGCCTTGTCCATCATAGGAAAAACAATATCCTATGATGAAAGAAGAAAGAAAGAAGAAAACAAAACAAACAAAAAACTCAGCACAAATCTCACACTACATGAAGCTTACACAACCGAATGGACCAAACTTAGGAGGGCAGAAATCAAAAGGAAGAAAGAAGTCAACCTTGAAGCCTGGAAAAAGGAGACCTCAAACAGTAAGTTTAAAAAAAATAATGAGAAGGCAGAGAAATACTGCACAAATGAAGGAACAAACTAGAAACACAGAAGTCCAAATAAATGAAGAGGAAATAGGCAAGCTACCGAAAAAAGAATTCAGAATAACGATAGTACAGATGATTAAAAACCTTGAAAACAGAATGGAGAAAATACAACAACCAATTAACAAGAACCTAGAAGAATTAAAGAACAAACCACACAATTACTGAAATTAAAAATACACTAGAAGAAATCAATAGCTGAATATCTGAAGCAGAAGAACATATCAGTGAACTGGAACATAAAATGGTGGAAATAACTTCTGAAGAGGAGAATAAAGTAAAAAGAATGAAAAGAACTGAGGATAGTCTCAGAGACCTCTGGGACCATATCAAACACACCAACATTCGAAAAGAGGGTCCCAGAAGAAGAGAAAAGAAAGGGTATGAGAAAAATTTGAAGGGATTATAATTGAAAATTTCCCCAACATGGAAAAGGAAATAGTCAAATTCAAGAGGCACAAGGAGTTCCATACAGGATAAACCCAAGGAGAAACACGCCAAGACACATACTAATCAAACTAACAAAGATTAAACACAAAGAATTTATTAGAAGCAGCAAGGAAAAAGTAACAAGTAACATACAAGGTAAACCCCATATGTTTAACAGCTGATCTTTCAGCAGAAACTGTGGGCCAGAAGGGAATGGTAAGATATATTTAAAGTACTGAAATTCCCTTTTAAATCTACCACCAAGACTACTCTACTCAGCAAGGATCTCATTCAAAATTCATGGAGAAATCAAAAGTTTTGTGCACAAGCAAAAGTTAAGAAAATTCAGTACCACCAAACCAGCTTTAAAACAAATATTAAAGGGACTTTCATAGTCAAGAAATACAAGAGAAGAAAACAATTTACAAAATCAAACCCAAACAATTAAGAAAATGGCAATAGGAATATCAATAACTACCTTAAGTGTAAATGGATTAAATGCTCCAACCAAAAGAATCAGACTGGCTGAATGGATACAAAAACAAGACCCATATGTATGCTGTCTACAAGAAACCCACTTCAGACCTAAAGACACATATAGACTGAAAGTGAGAGGATGGAAAAAATATATTCCATGCAATTGGAAAGCAAAAGAAAGCTGGAGTAGCAATCCTCATATCAGACAAAATAGACCTTAAAATAAAGACTATGACAAAAGATTAGGAACACTACATAATGAACAAGGGATCAATCCAAGAGGAAGACATAACAACTGTTAATATCTATCCAGCCAACATAGGAGCACCTCAACATGTAAGACAAACAATAAGAGACATACAAGGAGAAACTGACAGTAACACAATAATATAGGAGATTTTAACACCCCACTCACACCAATGGACTGGACAGATCATCAAAACAGAAAAGTAATAAGGAACCACAAGTCTTAAATGGTACATTAGATGAGATGGATCTCATTGATATCTTCAGGACATTCCATCCAAATACAGAATACACATTCTTCTCAAGTGCACATGGAATATTCTCCAGGATAGACCACATCTTGTGTCACAAATCAAACATCAGTAAATTTAAGAAAATTGAAATCATATCAAGCATCTTTTCCGACTACAATGCTAAGAGACTAGATATCAATTACAAGGAAAAAAAACTGTAAAAAACACAAACCCATGGAGATTAAACAATACATTTCTAAATAATCAACAGGTTAATAAAGAAATCAAAAGGGAAATCAAAAAATTTCTAGAAATAAATGACAATAAAAACAAAACTCAAACCTATAGGATGAAGCAAAAATAGTTCTTAGAGGGAAGTTTACAGCAATACAATCCTACCTAAAGAAAGAAGAAAAACATCAGAGACAACCTAAGTTTACACCTAAAGCAACTGGAGAAAGAACAACCCCCCCCCCCCCCCACCCCACACACACTGCAAAATTAGCAGAAGGAAACAAATCATAAACATCAGAGCAGAAATAACTGAAAATGAAAGAAACAATAGTAAAGATGAATAAAACTTAAAACTGGTTCTTTGAGAAGATAAACAAAATTGACAAAACTTCAGCCAGACTAATCAAGGAAAAAAAAGAGAATAATTAACAAAATCAGAAATGAAAAAGGAGAGGTTACAACAGACAATGAAGAAATACAAAGGAGTCTAAGAGACCATATGAACGAACACAAGGCAATAAAATGGACAATGTGGAAGAAATGGATAGATTCTTAGAAAAATTCAATCTTCCAAGACTGAACCAGGAAGAAATGGAAATTATAAACAAAGCAATTACAAGCACTGAAATTGAAACTGTGATGAAAAATCTCCCAAAACACAGAAGCCCAGGACCAGAATCACAGGAGAATTCTATTATTTAGAAAAGAGCTAATGCCTATCCTTCTAAAACTCTTCCAAAAAATTGCAGAGGAAGGAACACCTCCAAACTCATTCTATGAGGCCACCATCACCCTGATACCAAAACCAGACAAAGACAACACACAAAAAAGAAAACTAAAGGCCAATATCACTGATGAACATAGAAACAAAAATCCTCAAAAGAGTTTTAGCAAACAGAATTCAACAACACATCAAAAAGCTTATACGCCATGATCAAGTTGGGTTTATTCCAGAGATGCAAGGAACATACGCAATATACGCTAATCAATCAATGTGATGCACCATATTTACAAGCCGAAAGAGAAAAACCATATAATAATCTCAATAGGTGCAGAAAAAGCCTTTGACAAAATTCAGCACCCATTTACGATTAAAACACTTCAAATAATGGGCACAGAAGAACTTACCTCAACATAGTAAAGGCCATACATGATAAGCCTACAGCAAACATTATTCTCAATGGTGAAAAACTGAAAGTATTCCCCCTAAGATCAGGATCAAGACAAGGGTGTCAACTTTCACCACTATTATTCAACATAGTTTTGGAAGTGCTAGCTACAGCAATCAGAGAAGAAAAAAATTAAAAGGAATCCAGATTGGAAAAGAAGTTCTCACGGTGTGCAGATGACATGATAGTACACCAAAAACATTAAACATACTATCAGAAAATTAGTAGATCTAAACAGTGAATTTAGCAAAATCATAGGAAACAAAATCAATACAGAGAAATCACCTGCATTCTATATACCAACAATGATAAATCAGAAAGAGAAAGAATCAATCCCATTCACCACTTAACAAAAAGAGTAACATATCTAGAGATAAAGTTACCGAAAGTGACAAAAAAATTGTACAAAGAAAATTATAAGACACTGATGAAGGAAATCAAAGATGACAAAAGCAGATGGACAGATATACCATGTTCCTGAGTAGAATCAATATTGTGAACATGACTATACTACCAAACACAGTCTACAGATTCAATATGATCCCCATCCAATTACCAATGGCATTTTACATAGAACTAGAACAAAAAATTTCACAATTCATATGGAAACACAGAAGACCCTGAACAGCCAAAGCAGTCTTGAGAAAGAATGCAGCTGGAGGAATCCACATTCCTGACTTCAGATTATTATTACAAAGTTACAGTCACTAAGACAATATGGTACTGGCACAAAAGCAGAAATACAGATCAAACGAACAAAATAGAAAGCCCAGAAATAAACCCATGCACCTATGGGTACCTTATTTTTGACAAAGGAGGCAAGAATATACAATGGGGCAAAGATAGCCTCTTCAATAAATGGTCCTGGGAAAACTGGACAGCAACATGTAAAAGATGGGAATTAGAACACTTCCTAACAGCATATACAAAGATAAACTCAAAATGGATTAAAGACCTAAATGTAAGACCAGAAACTATAAAACTCTTAAAAGAAAACATATGCAGAACACTTGATGACATATCAAAGCAAGATCCTCTATGACCCACCTCCTAGAGTAATGGAAATAAAAACAAAAGTAAACAAGTGGGACCTGATTAAACTTAAAAGTGTTTGTACAGCTAAGGAAGTTATAAGCAAGGTGAAAAGACAACCCTCAGGGGAGAAAATAACAGCAAGTGAAACAACTGACAAAGGATCAATATCAAATATACAAGCAGTTCGTACAACTCAATACCAGAAAAGCAAACAACCCAATCAAAAAGTGAGAAAAGACCTATACAGACATTTCTGCCCTATACAGACATTTCTGCAAAGAAGACATACAGATGACTAACAAACACATGAAAAGATGCTCAACATTGCTCATTATTAGAGAAATGCAAATTGAAACTACAATGAAGTATCACCTCACACTGGTCAGAATGGCCATCATCAAAAAGTCTACAAATAATAAATGCTGGAGAGGGTGTGGAGAAAAGGGAACACTCTTGCACTGTTGGTGGGCATGCAAATTCATACAGCCATTATAGGAGACAGTATGGAGAGTCCTTAAAAAGCTACGAAGAAAACCACCATATGACCCAGCAATCCCACTCCTAGGCATATACCCTAAGGAAACCAAAACTGAAAAATACACATGTATCCCACTATTCATTGCAGCACTATTTACAACAGCTAGAACATGGAAGGGGCTTCCCTTGTGGCTCAGCTGGTAAAGAACATGGAGGCAACCTAGATGTCCATCGACAGAGGAATGGATAAAGAAGTTGTGGTACATAAACACAATTGAATATTCAGTTCAGTTCAGTTCAGTCGCTCAGTCGTGTTCGACTCTTTGCGACCCCATGAATCGCAGCACGCCAGGCCTCCCTGTCCATCAGCAACACCCAGAGTTCACTCAGACTCATGTCCATCGAGTTGGTGATGCCATCCAGCCATCTCATCCTCTGTCGTCCCCTTCTCCTCCTGCCCCCAATCCCTCCCAGCATCAGAGTCTTTTCCAATGAGAATTACTCAGTCATAAAAAGAATGCATTTGAGTCAATGAAGTGGATGAACCTAGAGCCTATCATACAGAGTGAAGTAAGTCAGAAAGAGAAAGATAAATACCATATACTAATGCAAATGTATGGAATTTAGAAACATGGTACTGAAGAATTTATTTACAGGGCAGCAGTGGAGTAACAGACATAGAGAATAGACTTACAGACACAGGGAGAGGGGAGGAGAGGGTGAGATGTATGGAGAGAGTAACATGGAAACCTGTATTACCATATCTAAAATACATAGCCAGTGGGAACTTGCTGTTATGTCTCAGGGAACTCAAACAGGGGCTCTGTATCAACCTAGAGGGGTGGGATGAAGAGGGAGATGGGAGGGAGGGGGTATAAGTATACCTATGGCTGATTCATATTGAGAACTGACAGAAAACAACAAAATTCTGTAAAGCAATTATCCTTCAACTAAAAAATTAAATAAATTTATAGCTAAAAAAAGAGAAATAGTGTTTCATCTAGAATAAGGTGATGAATACATGGGTATATTCATAACAAAATAGTAAAAACACCAAAAATTTATTAAGTCACCAAAAATTTAAAAAACAACTTGCCACATCAACAGTGCTTGAAAGTACCTGTCTCCTTATATTCTAATATTACAAATAAGTTTCACATTTTTGTTAAACTTTTTAAAAATGATTATCTCATTCTATTTTGGATTTCCCTGATTACAAATGAAATTGAGCTTCTTTCCTATGGTTATTGCTGTAGCTGTTGCTAAGTTGTTTCAGTTGTGTCTGACCCTGTGTGACCCCATAGACGGCAGCCCACCAGGCTCCCCCGTCCCTGGGATTCTCCAGGCAAGAACACTGGAGTGGGTTGCCATTTCCTTCTCCAATGCATGAAAGTGAAAAGTGAAAGTGAAGTCGCTCAGTCATGTCCAACTCTTAACGACCCCATGGGCTGCAGCCTCCTGGTGGGCTGGCTCCTCTGTCCATGGGATTTTCCAGGCAAAACTACTGGAGTGGGGTGTCATTGCCTTCTCCTCCTATGGTTATTAGGTATTTGCATTTTTCTATGAATTGTTTACCTTTTGTACTTTTCATTAAAAGTGTGATATATCATATTTATTTACAGGACCCCTTTATAATCAATATAGTTTTCTTGGTGGCTCTGACGGTAAAGATTCTGCCTGCAATGCAGGAAACCAGAGTTTGATCCCCAGGTTGGGAAGATCTGGAGGAGGAAATGGCAACCCACTCTGGTATTACTGCCTGGAAAATCCCATGGATGGTGGAGCCTGGCAGTCTACAGGCTACAGGGTCGCAAAGAGTTGGACATCACTGAGAAACTTCACTCACAATCAATATCAAAGATATTTATAGTGTGCAACATTAAGTCAATCCCCCTCATCCACTGGCACCTACACCTTTTACAAAAGGCACAAACAGAAAAATCAACAATTAACTGGAGACTTCCCTATCCACTTCCAATAATGGATAAAGCAATTAGACAAGATTGACAAACAGAAGATTTCACCAACACTGTACACTAACTAGACAAGACAGATGTTGAGTATCCTACCCTACTACAGCAGAATACACATTCTTCTCATGTGCACATGAAAAGACTATAAAACAACTTTGAATAGATTTTAAACAACTAAAAATCACACAAAGTATATTGACCACAATGAAATGAAACCAGAAGTCAGTAACATACAAAAATTTGGAAAATTCATAAGTGTGAATATTAATCAATGTATACCTAAAAATGATGATGGGTGAAAGATGAACTCACAAGGCAAGTTACCAAACTATCAGACGAAGGAAAAGAAAAACATAACATATCAAATCTTCTTCAGTGCAGCTAAAGCACTGTTTAGAGGCAAACTTATAGCTGTAAATGCCTGATAACAGAAGATGTGAAGTCAATAATCTAGCTTTTCACTGTAAGAAACTAGAAAAGAGCAAACACAAAGCAAAAAAAAAAAAAAAAGGAAAGAAAGAACAGATTATAGAAAAAGTAAACGCAATATAGAAAAGCAACAAAATCAAAAGTTGATATTTATGAAAATATCAAAATACTGACAAATCTTTAGCAAAAGTAACAAGAAAAATAGAGGGAAGACTTAAATTGGTAAAATCAAAAGTAAAATATATGTCACAAGGGATTACTCAGTACTCAGGCATGTGCATGCCAACAAATTGGATAAACTAGTTGAAAGGGACAAATTCCTATAAACACAAAATCTACTAAGGCTGAATCAAGAACAAATTATAAAAACAGACCTAGAACTAGTGAGAAGAATGAATCAGCGATCAAAAACCTCCTGACAAAGAAAAGCCCTGAATCTGATGGCTTCACTTTAAACCAAACATTTAAAGAACACCAATCCCTCTCAGACTCTTCTCACAATTGAACACATTTTATGAAGCCTCTCTATGATGACAGCATTACCTGTATAAAGTCAGACAAACACACTTCAAGAAAAGACAACTAGAGAGTAGTTTTCCTATGTTGTTGATGTAATCAGTTCAGTTCAGTCACTCAGTCATGTCCAACTCTTTGCGACCCCATGAACTGCAGCACGCCAGGCCTCCCTGTCCATCACCAACTCCCAGAGTTCATTTAGACTCACGTCCATTGAGTCAGTGATGCCATCCAGCCATCTCATCCTCGGTCATCCCCTTCTCCTCCTGCCCCCAATCCCTCCCAGCATCAGAGTCTTCCAATGAGTCAACTCTTAGCATGAGGTGGCCAAAGTACTAGAGTTTCAGCTTTAGCATCGTTCCTTCCAAAGAAATCCCAGGGCTGATCTCCTTCAGAATGGACTGGTTGCATCTCCTTGCAGTCCAAGGGACTCTCAAGAGTCTTCTCCAACACCACAGTTCAAAAGCATCAATTCTTTGGCGCTCAGCCTTCTTCACAGTTCAACTCTCACATCCATACATGACCACAGGAAAACCATAGCCTTGACTAGACAGACCTTAGTTGGCAAAGTAATGTCTCTGCTTTTGAATATACTATCTAGGTTGGTCATAATTTTTCTTCCAAGGAGTAAGCGTCTTTTAATTTCATGGCTGCAATCACCATCTGCAGTGATTTTGGAGCCCCCAAAAAATAAAGTCTGACATTGTTTCCACTGTTTCCCATCTATTTCCCATGAAGTAATGGGACCAGATGCCATGATCTTCGTTTTCTGAATGTTGAGCTTTAGGCCAACTTTTTCACCCTCCTCTTTCACTATCATCAATATGCTTTTTAGTTCCTCTTCACTTTCTGCCGTAAGGGTGGTGTCATCTTCATATCTGAGGTTATTGATATTTCTCCCGGCAATCTTGATTCCAGCTTGTGTTTCTTCCAGCCCAGCGTTTCTCATGATGTACTCTGCATAGAAGTTAAATAAGCAGGGTGACAATATACAGTCTTGACGTACTCCTTTTCCTATTTGGAAACAGTCTGTTGTTCCATGTCCACTTCTATCTGCTGCTTCCTGACCTGCATACAGATTTCTCAAGAGGCAGGTCAGGTGGTTAACAAAATACTGGCAAACCAAATGTAGCAGCGTACTAAAAGAGCTATACACCACGACCAAGTGAGATTTATTCCTGGAATGTAAAAATATGTCATATATGAAAAGCAACCAATGAAATATACCATATCAAAATGAAGGGGGAACAACTCACATGCTCAACCTCAAATGATGCAGAAAAAGCATTCCACAAAATTAACACCTTTCTATGGTTTAAAAAAAAAGATCCCCAAAACAAGCATCTAAGGAAACTATTTCAATATAATAAAGGGCACATATGCAAACTCCATACCTAACATCAAAATAGTCAAAGGTGGAAAAAACTTTTTATCCAAGATCAGGAGGATGCCCAGTTTCACAGTTTATATTCAACACAGTAGTGGAAGTTCTAGCCAGAGTAATTAGGGAAGGAAAAAAAAAAAATCAAAATGGAAAGGAAGAATCAAAATTATTTCTATTTAAGATGTTGTGATCATATATGGAAATCTCAAGGAACCTTAAATAGCCAAAATAAATCTAGAAAAATTAGAACAAACCTG
This sequence comes from Ovis aries, assembly GCF_016772045.2. Taxonomy (NCBI): domain Eukaryota; kingdom Metazoa; phylum Chordata; class Mammalia; order Artiodactyla; family Bovidae; genus Ovis; species Ovis aries. The sequence goes on from NC_056055.1 coordinate 112,724,977, forward strand.
TAGTTCTCACAATTCCTGATCTGAAAACATTACTGGGTTAGCTAAAAACTTCCTTTGGCTTTTAAGTTAAAAAATAAAAGACTTTTTTTTTTTTTAAATTTTCACGAAGAACTTTACTGAATAATGTATTCACCATTTTGTTCCACTACCTTCTGCCATTTTGCAGGCAACTTCAAAATTCCATCATCCAAAGCTTTTATCTTTTTGAGCAAAGAACTGCTCCAGGTGCCTTCTACAGTCTTCCAGGGAATTGACACTTTTTCCATTAAGAGAATTTTATAAATACTGAAATAAATGGAAATCTGGAAGTACAATGTCTGGCTAATATAGCAGAGAAATCAGAACTTCCCTGCCAAGATGTAACAGTTTCTGCCTGGTCACCAAGGAAACATACAATCTTGCAATATCATGATGGAAGAGTATGTGTTTTCTGTTGACTAATTCCTGATGCTTTTTAGTCAAGTATTGCTTTTAGTTTGTCTAACTGGGAGCAGTACTTGTTGGAAATAATCAATTGGTTTTCCAGAAGGAGCTCATAATAGAAGACTCCCTCCAATCCCACCATACACACAACGTCACCTTCTTTGCATGAAAACCAGCCTTGGTTTTCATTTGCTTGGTGGTTAAGTTTGCTTGCCCCATAATATCTTCACTTGTACATTATTGTACACTATCCACTGTTCATCACCTGTAACAATTTGTTTTAAAAACAGAATGTTTTCATTATGTTTAAGTAGAGAATCACGTGTAGAAATATAGTCAAGATTTTTTTGGCTTAATTTAGGTGGACCTCAAACACCAAAGTGATTAACATAACCAAGCTGGTACAAATGGTTTTCAACACTTGATTTGGATATTTTGAGTGTGTCAGCTATCTCCTGCATGACATACCATTGATTGTTCTCGATTAATGTCTTGATTTAATTGCTTTCAACTTCAACTGGTTTACCTGACTGTGGAGCATTGTCCAGCAAGAAATCTCCAGCATAAAACTTTGGAAACTACTTTTGACATATTCAGTCAGTCACAGCACCCTCTCCATACACTGCACGTATTTTTTCTCTCTTTTTTTTGCATTTCAATTGCATTTTTACCTTTCTTGAAATAATAAAGCATAATATGTCCAAAATTTGTTTTTTCCATCTTCAATATTAAAACGGATACACAAAAATTCACCAATTTTTTTTTTATTAGATGCATGCTGATATAACATCTGTCACAATAAAATCTAACAAACTTGTTCTAAATGAACTTAAAGACAACTAAGCACTACTAGAGCCATCTTACGGAAAAACCAGAATGAACTTTTTTGCCAACCCAATACAAAAATAATCAAAACAGTGTGGTACTGTGATAAAGACAGACATATAGACCAAATTAGTATAAGAGAATCCAGAGATAAACACTTGCACAATGGTCAAATAATTTGCAACAAGGGTGCTAAGACCATTCAACGGAGAAAGAACAGTTTCTTCAATGAACAGTGCTAGGGAAGTGGGATATTCACATGCACAAGAATGCAGGAGACCTTTTTACTTTACATCATGTACAGAAAGGGCTTTCCTGGTGGCTCAGCTGGTAAAGAATCTGCCCACAATGTGGGAGACCAGGGTTCAATCCCTGCTTTAGGAAGATTCCACTGGAGAAGGGAAAGGCTACCCACTCCAGTATTCTGGCCAGGAGAATTCCAAAAAGTCCAAAATGACTGAGTGACTTTCACTTTCACTTTCTCATGTGCAAAAAACAAACTCAAAATGGGTCAATGCCTTGAACATAGGAGCTAAAACTATAAAACTTAGATGACAACACAAAACAAAAGCTTCATGACATTGGACTTGGCAATAGAGACATTACTTTGCCAACAAAGGTCTGTCTAGTCAAGGCTACAGTTTTTCCAGTGGTCATGTATGGATGTGAGAGTTGGACTGTGAAGAAAGCTAAGTGCCGAAGACCTGATGCTTTTGAACTGTGGTATTGGAGAAGACACTCGAGAGTCCCTTGGACTGCAAGGAGATGCAACCAGTCCATTCTGAAGGAGATCAGCCCTGGGATTTCTTTGGAAGGAACGATGCTAAAGCTGAAACTCCAGTACTTTGGGCACCTCATGTGAAGAGTTGACTCATTGGAAAAGACTCTGATGCTGGGAGGGATTGGGGGCAGGAGGAGATGGGGACGACAGAGGATGAGATGGCTGGATGACATCACTGACTCGATGGACGTGAGTCTGAGTGAATCCCGGGTGTTGGTGATGGACAGGGAGGCCTGGCGTGCTGTGATTCATGGGGTTGCAAAGAGTTGGACACAACTGAGCAACTGAACTGAACTGAACTGAACACAGAGAGAAAAAGAAAAAAACAGATACACTAAACTTGATCAAAACACAAACCTCTCCGCTGCTCTGTGACAATCTGAAGGGACAGCATGGGGAGGAAGGTGGGAAGTGGGGGGTTCAGGGGAGGGGACATACGTATGCCTATGGCCAATTCATGTATGGCAAAAACCATCACAAGGCTGTAAGGTAATTATTGTCCAATTAAATTCTTTTAAAAGTAATACAAGAAATCCATATGTTGATAGCCTCACTTAAAACTCTAAATAAAAATAACTACGCTAAAAAAAAAAAGTACAAACCTGTTGGATTTAATGTCCTTGTATCAAAGGACATTATTAACAGAAGGAAAAGACAACTCATAGGAGAATCTGAAAATCACATATCAGATAAGAGATTAATATCCAGAGTATATTTTTAACAACTCAAGAACACACACACACACACACACACACACATCAAAAATTGGGCAAGAAGAAATAAATACATGAAGGGATGCTCAGTATCACCAATCATTAGGGAATGAAAACCAAAAGAAAAATGTGATATTACTTTGTGTTTATTAGGATGCCTAAGACTGAAAAACAAAAATTAAAACCAGAAAATAACAAGTGCTTACAAAGATATAGAGAAATTGGAACCCTGGTGCATTGTTAGTCAGAATGTAATATGCTATGGCCATTGTGAAAAACAGTATGGGGTTTCTAAGAAAACTTAAAATAGATCCAGTGTGGAGGAGCTCGAAGGCTTTGAGCAAATACTGAAAATGTATTTGCTCCACTCATGACGAAGGTTGGAAGCTGGGAAGAGCATAACAAAGGGTTATGAGCATTTACCGAGTGCCCAAGGCTGGGAACGGATAACGAAGGGTTACATGCCTGGCCTTGAGGCATTTGAAGGCTTTTTTTTTTTTTGACCACCTGTTTTTGAGAGCAAGGACTGTTGTTTTATGATAAGACTCTCTCTAGAGTTTCGCCAAAGCTATGTTATGGCTTGGGCGGTGGGAACTGTATTTTATGCTTAAATGTTTTAATGTTTATCTAGAATGGCTACGTGCAAGTCAGCCTTATGCTCTATTCCCTAAAAATTATAAAACTACACAATTGGATAATAAACTTTGTCAGTCCACTAGCGGCTGTCCCTGAGTGTCCTTTTCAGAGTGCGGTTCTCCAAGCCTTACTATAGATCCAGTAATTCTACTTTCTATATGCAAAAGAACTGAATGCAGGGTCTCAAAGAGGTATTTACATCTACATTCATAGTAGCATTATTCACAACAGCCGAAAGGTAGAAGCCCCCCAAGTGTCCACTGGTATATTAATGTATGAACAAAATATGCTATATAAATGTAATGGAATATTTTTCAGCAAGAAAGACAGGAAATTCTGACATGTTACAACATGGATAAACCTTGAAAAGACTATGCTAAGTGAAATAAGCCAGTCATAAAAAGACAGATGCTGTATGATTCTATTTATACTAGGTACCTAAAGTAGTCAGCTTCATAAAGACAGAAAGTAGACAGTGGTTGCCAGGGGCTGGGAGGACAGGGAGATGGGGAGTTAACAGTTTAATGGGTACTGACTGAGTTCAGTTGGGATAATGAAAAGTTCTGGAGATGGACAATAGTAATGGTTGCACAACAATTCTAATGTACTCAAATGCCACTGAAGCATACATTTAAAAATGGCCAACACGATCATTTTTATGTTATGTATATATATACAGTATGAATTTTTTTAAAAAAGTAATTCGAAATAGATCACAGACTCCAAAATTAGGTCCCTTAGTTTCATGATAAGCTTGTATACACAACACTATCATCACCATCCATGCAAGAGAAAGTTATGGTGGACTCCATTAAAATTAAAAATTTGTTTAACAAAGAGTTAAACTTTTATGCATATATAATAGCAAGTAAATATAAAGAAAAGCCAAACTGAGATGAAGAATACAATGCATGAAATGAAAAATCCACTAGAAGGAATCAACAATAGACTGAATGGTACAGAGGAATGGATCAGAAAGCTGAAAGAGTAGCAGAAAAAACTAAAGCACAACTGAAAGAAGGAAGAAGAACAAAAAGAAAGGAGCACAATGTAAAAGACCTTTAGGACAACATCAAGCATACTATAATACAAGTATTACAGGGGCCCAAAAGGAGAAAAGAAAGACTTACTTGAAGACACGATAGCTGAACATTTCCTAGACTGGGAAAAGGAAATAGACATCCCACACAGTCCAGGAATCATGGACATCTGAAACATGGTCAACCCAAAGAGGACCGCACCAAGATAATTAGTAATTAAAATGGCAAAAATAAAAAGAGAATACCGAAAGCTACAAATTAAGCACAAGTGAACTACCATAAAGCTATCAGCTGACTAAAAGTGAACTACCATAAAGCTATCAGCTGATGTCTCAGCCTAATCTATGCAGATGAGAAGGGAGTGGCACAATACTTAAAATGATGAAAGGAAAAAGACCCACAAAGAATTTCATTCAGAATTGTTGGCAAGATCAAAAGTTTTACAGACAAGCAAAAGCTTGTTCAGCACCACCAAATCAACTTTACAAGAGTATTAAAAGGGACTTCTCTAAGCGAGAAAACAAAGGCCACAACTAGAAACAAGAAAAGGTAAAAGGAAAAATCTCATCTGTAAAGATAAACACAGAGCAGCTAATAAATAAGCCATGTATAAAGCCAGTAGGGATAATTAGCAAAATTAGCTAGCAATAATTAGCAAAATCATCTATCTACGATAAGCAGATAAGGAATATAGAAAACAAAAAGATGTAAAATAGAATGTCAAAAACAGTAAGTGTAGGGTAGCAGGAGTAAAAATGCAGGGTTATTAAGATGCATTTAAACTTAACAGATCAGCAAATTAAATACAGAAAGAAAGAGTCACTCAGTCGTTCCAACTCTACAACTCCATGGACTGTAGCCTGCCAGGCTCCTCTGACCACGGGATTCTCCAGGCAAGAATACTTAAGTGGGTGGTCATTCCCTTCTACAAGGGATCTTCCTACAGTGTTGCAGGTCAGTTTTACTTCAAAAACAAAGAAACAAACTCATAGAAAAAGAGATCCGATCTGTGGTTACCAGAGATTGGGGGGAGGGACTGCATGAGGAGGTCAAAAGGTATGAATTTCCAGTTATAAGTACTAGGAATATAACATACAATGATACACATAATGAACACCACTGTATGTTATATATGAAAATTAAGATAGTAAGTCCTATCTTATAGCAAGTCCGATAAGAGTCGGACACAACTGAGCGACTTACACTTCACTTTCATACACATAAGGTATGAGTGTGACAAGTGACACAGAAGAACTATTAAAAATTATAAAGCACAGCTGAGAAATTAAAGACATAAAATAAATGGAGAGTACCTTGTTTATGGATCTATACTTTTTCAACTCTTCCTAAACTGATTTTCTGGATCGCCACAATCCCATTGAAAATATCAGCTGACTTTTTTGTGGAAACTGACAAGCTGATTTTATAATTCTAAAATGCAAAGGACTCAGAATAGCAGCCATGAAATTAAAAGACACTTGCTCCTTGGAAGAAAAGCTATGACAAATCTCGACAGCATATTAAAAAGCAGAGACATCACTTTGTTGACATAAGGCCATATAGCCAAAGCTACGGTTTTTCCAGTAGTCATGTATGAATGTGAGAGTTGGACCATCAAGTAGGCCGAGCCCAAAAGAATTTGAACTGTGGTGCTGTAGAAGACTTTGACAGACTCTTGGACAGCAAGGAGACCAAACTAGTCAATCCTAAAGGAAATCAACCCTGAATATTCACTGGAAGGACTGATGCTGAAGCTCCAATACTTTGACTACCTGATTCAAAGAGCCTGATCATTAGAAAAGACCTTGATGCTGGGAAATATTGAGGGCAGGGGGACAAGGAGACAACAGAGGATGAAGACAGTTAGATGGCATCATCAACTCAATGGACATGAGTCTGAGCAAACTCTGGGAGAGAGTGAAGGACAGACAAGCCTGGCATGCTGCAGTCCGTGGGGTCGCAAAGAGTTGGACATGACAAGAGAATAGACAAAATCATTTTAAAGAGAAAAACAAGGATGTAGGACAAACTCGACTTGTTTCAAATATTATTATGAATCTCCAGTGATAGAGACTGAATGGTATTCATGTAAAGATAAAGAGATCAATGAAACAAAATAGAGAATCCAGAACAGATGGACACACATATGGGAAAACTGAATTTTGACAACAGTACAAAGGCAATTCAATGAATAAGTTTTCTCAACAGATGATACAATAATTCATTGCCATATACAAAAAAAGAACTCCCATCCATACTTTGCACCATATAAAAATTAACTCAAAATGGGTCATAAAACTAACTGTAAAATCTAAAAAGATTCTAAAAATATAAAAGGAAATAATTGTGATATTGAGTTAGGATTTCTTAGATATGAAAACAAAAACAATCCTTAAAAGAACATACTGATAAAATTAAAACTTCATCAAAATTAAAACTTCTGCTCACAATATTTGCAAATGTATATCTGATAAAAGACTTGTAGCCCAAATAAATAAAAATAAATAAACATTATATCTCTATTATAAGATAATAGCACAAAACAACAAATAAAAAGGCATAAGAGGTGAACAGACACCTCACCAAGAAGATATACCATGGCAAGCAAGCTTCTGGAAAGATGCTGAACAAAATTAGCCACAGAAAGATGCAAAATAAAAGCACAGTAAGACACAACTACACATCTAACAGAAGGGCAAAAATTGACTGACCAAGGGCACAGGTCTGGTGGCAATAGAAAACTTTAAATTAAAATTTTAAAATAGTTTGGCAGTTCCTTAAAATATAAAACAATACACCTATCATATGTGCTAGCCATTCTACTCCTAAGTATGACATTTACTTAAAAGAAAATAAGGTATAGTTCATACAAAGATTGGTTGATGACTGCTCATTGCAGAAGGCAATGGCACCCCACTCCAGTACTCCTGCCTGGAAAATCCCATGGACGGAGAAGCCTGGAAGGCTGCAGTCCATGGGGTCGCTGAGGGTCGGGCACGACTGAGCGACTTCACTTTCACTTTTCACTTTCACGCATTGGAGAAGGAAATGGCATCCCACTCCAGTGTTCTTGCCTGGAGAATCCCAGGGACGGGGGAGCCTGGTGGGCTGCCGTCTATAGGATTGCACAGAGTCAGACACGACTGAAGTGACTTAGCAGCAGCAGCAGCCCAAAACTGGTGATAAATGAAATTTTCACCAAGGGATGAATGAAAAATCAAACTGTGATATATCCATACAATTGAACACTTTGTTGTTGTTGTTCAGTCATGCAGTCATGTTCAACTCTTTGTGAGCCCATGGACTGCAGCACGCCAGGCTGCCCTGTCCTTCACCATCTCCCAGAGCTTGCTCAAACTCATGTCCATTGATTCAATGATGCCATCCAACCATCTCATCCTATATCGCCCCTTTCTCATCCTGCCCACAATCTTTCCCAGCATCAGGGTCTTTTCTAATGAGTCAGCTCTTTGCATCAGGTGGCCAAAGTACTGGAGCTTCAGCATCTTTAGGACTGACTGATTTCATCTCCTTTCAGTTCAAGGGACTCTCAAGAGTCTTCCCCAACACCACAGATCTAAAGCATCAATTCTTCGGTGTTCAGTCTTCTTTATGGTCAGACTCTCATATCCATATATGACAGTGGAAAAATATATATACTCCTGTTAAGCAGAGACAGTTGTACACTTTTATCATCACTACTGAATGTTTTCCTCAATAGTGTAGTTCATATAATACAGAAATATAGGACTAAGACAAGAAATTATTGCCATTTGAAAAACTTGTGACTATCCAGAAGGCATCAGAGAATTAATGTATTTTAAAGGTAAAAATTACCAATGTCAGCAATAAAAAAGAAAAGACTAAAGATCCAATAGTAATTTAAAAGAGCCTAAGAGGCTGTTAGGCACAGCTTTATGCCAATTAATCTGAAATTTTAGATGAAATGGACAAGTTCCTAGCAAAATACAACTTACTAAAACTAACTGAAAAAAATAAAAAATCAAACAGAAAATCTGAATTGTTCTAAAACTACGTTAGTCCAAAAAAGTGAAGAACTACGAAGTTCTATAACTGTGTTTTCAATATTACACAAACTCTTCAGAGAATAAAACAGAACTCTCCAATTTGCTTTATAAAGTCAACCAAAACATCATATAACAGCAACAAGTTAATTTCACTGATAGTCATAATTGCTGGTTTAAACTTGACTGAGAAAAGGAAAGATACAAGCATCTGAATGCAGAGTTCCAAAGAATAGCAAGGAGAGATAAGAAAGCCTTCCTCAGCAATCAATGCAAAGAATTAGAGGAAAATAACAGAATGGGAAAGACTAGAGATCTCTTCAAGAAAATTAGAGACACCAAGGGAACATTTCATGCAAAGATGGGCACAATAAAGGACAGAAATGGTAGAGACCTAACAGAAGCAGAAGATATTAAGAAGAGGTGGCAAGAATATACAGAAGAATATACTGTATGAAAAAGATCTTCATGACCAGATAATCACGATGGTGTGATCACTCGCCTAGAGCCAGACATCCTGGAATGTGAAGTCAAGTGGGCCTTAGAAAGAATCACTACGAACAAAGCTAATGGAGGTGATGGAATTTCAGTTAAGCTATTTCAAATTCTGAAAGATGATGCTGTGAAACTGCTGCACTCAATATGCCAGCAAATTTGGAAAACTCAGCAGTGGCCACAGGACTGGAAAAGGTCAGTTTTCATTCCAATCCCAAAGAAAGGCAATGCCAAAGAATGCTCAAACTACCACACAATTGCACTCATCTCACACGCTAGTAAAGTAATGCTCAAAATTCTCCAAGCCAGGATTCAGCAATACATGAACTGTGAACATCCTGATGTTCAAGCTGGTTTTAGAAAAGGCAGAGGAACCAGGGATCAAATTGCCAACATCCGCTGGATCATGGAAAAAGCAAGAGAGTTCCAGAAAAACATCTATTTCTGCTTTATTAACCATGCCAAAGACTTTGACTGTGTGGATTACGAGAAACTGTAGAAAATTCTGAGAGAGACAGGAACACCAGACCACCTGACCTGCCTCTTAAGAAACCTATATGGAGGTCAGGAAGCAACAGTTAGATCTGGACATAGAACAGACTGGTTCCAGAAAGGAAAAGGAGTAATGTATGTTGTCACCCTGCTTATTTAACTTCTATGCAGAGTACATCATGAGAAATGCTGGGCTGTAAGAAGCACAAGCTAGAATCAAGACTGCCAGGAGAAGTATCAATAACCTCAGATATGCAGATGACATCACCCTTATGGCAGAAAGTGAAGAGGAACTAAAAAGCCTCTTGATGAAAGTGAAAAGAGGAGAGTGAAAAAGTTGGCTTAAAGCTCAACATTCAGAAACGTAAGATCATGGCACCTGGCCCCATCACTTCATGGGAAATAGATGGGGAAACAGTGGAAGCAGTGTCAGACTTTATTTTTTTGGGCTCCAAAATCACTGCAGATGGTGACTGCAGCCATGAAATTAAAAGATGCTTACTCCTCGGAAGGAAAGTTATGACCAACCTACATAGCATATTAAAAAGCAGAGACATTATTTTTGCCAACAAAAGTCCGTCTAGCCAAGGCTATGGTTTTTCCTGTGGTCATGTATGGATGTGAGAGTTGGACTGTGAAGAAAGCTGAGCGCCAAAGAATTGATGCTTTTGAACTGTGGTGTTGGAGAAGACTCTTGAGAGTCCCTTGGACTGCAAGGAGATGCAACCAGTCCATTCTGAAGGAGATCAGCCCTGGGATTTCTTTGGAAGGAATGATGCTGAAGCTGAAACTCCAGTACTTTGGCCACCTCATGCGAAGAGTTGACTCACTGGAAAAGACTCTGATGCTGGGACGGATTGGGGGCAGGAGGAGAAGGGGACGACAGAGGATGAGATGGCTCGATGGCATCTCTGACTCGATGGACATGAGTCTGAGTGAACTCCGGGAGTTGGTGATGGACAGGGAGGCCTGGCGTGCTGCGATTCATGGGGTTGCAGAGTCGGACACTACTGAGAGACTGAACTGATTTACTTCTCTAATACACTGTCATGTCCGACTCTGTGTGACCCCAGAGACGGCACCCCACCAGGCTCCCCCGTCCCTGGGATTCTCCAGGCAAGAACACTGGAGTGGGGTGCCATTTCCTTCTCCAATGCATGAAAGTGAAAAGTGAAAGTGAAGTCGCTCAGTCGTGTCTGACTGTTTGCGACCCCATGGACTGCAGCCCACCAGGCTCCCCCGTCCATGGGATTTCCCAGGCAAGAGTAGTCGAGTGGGGTGCCATTGCCTTCTCCGAATACATTTACTGATGATTGCCTAAATATTTAGATTAAAAGATACACAGCTGTAGTCCCTATCTTCAAAGACTTAATCTGTTAAGACAAACAGAGCGAAAGGATGCTTAGATACCCAAAGAAGCAAAAAAATCCTGCCTTTATCAGGCCCAAGAACAATAAAACAACAACTCTAAGTCTGTGTTCTGATAAAGACTGGGCTTAATAACAAAGCTGTCTAGACATCTGCATAATTCTAAACATGAAACATAAATGTCTCTGCTATGAAAGCATGATGCAGTTACTCATAAATTGCAATAGGTCAACTACCCATGAATGCTTTTAATCTTTTTTCTGCTCTCATTTATTTAACAGAGGTTGGTTACACCACTGTCCCAGTACTGTTTTATTACTAAAATGACATACCAATTCCTAATAGCGTTAAGAACCAAAAGCTAATTTTAAGATAAATTTCCCCTAAAATGTCCCTAGGACCTCTTTCACTTTTGTTTTTGTTTTGTGTTTGTCTATACCACTCAGCTTGTGGGATACAGGATCCTAGTTCCCTGATTAAGGATCAAACCAGTGCTGCCCTACAGTGGGAGCAAGGAATCTTAACCACTGGACCACCAGGGAAGTCCTCTCTTTAATTTTTTACAAACAAAACATATCTAGTGATTTCAGCCTTTGTTTGTCTGTTTTGGTAACAAACTGCTGTTTGATATTACTTCCATTTTGCCCATATGACATTCTTGTTCCTGTAAATCAAAATTAGTCTTTACAAGGGCCCTCTCTGAAACAATCTGAGGAAAATCAACTAAACAGACATCAAATGTAACCAGAATGGCACTGATCCTGAGAAGCCATCCATCAGGGATCTTAACTGGTATCCTAGTACTGGCTTTTTTTTTTTTTAAGTTTGTGAAGTTGCTCAGTCATGTCCAACTCTTTGTGGCCCCATGGATTGTAGCCTACAATGCTCCTCCATCCATGAGATTTTCCAGGCAAGAGTACTGGAGTGGGTTGCCATTTCCTTCTAATTGCTTTATAATATTGTGCTGGTACATCAACATCAATCAGCCACAGGCATACATGTGTTCCCTCCCTCCCATCTCCCAGCCCTCTAGGTTGTTACAGAGCACTGGGTTGAGCTCCCTGTGTCATACAGCGAATTCCCACTGGCTGTCTATTTAACACATGGTGAGGTACGTGTTTCTGAAAGGTTGTTGTTCAATCACGACACCGGGATTCTTAGCCCCCGGAGAAGAATTCAATCCGGGACCAGAGACGAGGCTTGATTGCTCAGAGCTTTTGTGTAATAAAGATTTATTAAAGTATAAAGGAGATAGAGAAAGCTTCTGACATAGGCATCAGAAGGGGGCAGAAAGAGTATCCCCTGCTAGTCTGCAGCTGGATGTTATACAGTCACCAGCAGTCTGTTAATGAAAGAAAGGAATGTCTCAAAACTTAGAATGGCACCAGGCCCCTCACCCATAAGATGTATTTTGGGATAATCTTGGCACCAAATGGTTTATCTTGGGCCATAAAAGGATTAACTTGAATCTTGAAGAAGGGCAGAGCACCATACAAATAGTTTCATTTACACAGATTAGAGGAACAATATCAGGGTATAACATACTGGTTTATCAAGTAGGTTCTGAGCCCAAAAGGTGGAACCAACTAAAAGACAGAGTTTGGGGTAAATGCATAGTACATTAGCATAGCTTAAGATAAACATTTCCACAAGAAAAAGGCATTGGTTAACTTCAAGTGAAACCAGGTGTCATTATGGCAACACAGAATTTTAAGTGAAACCTTTTAAATTTGTATAGAGAAGGAGAAAATATCGCTAGTTTGTTTCCTCCTGCCGCTTAAGAGAGATAAAAATGTCTGACAGTTGCAGGCTATTTCCTCCATTTGGAGACCCCTGGCCTTCCTGCCTGTTACCCTCTCATTTCCAGGCCACTCTCTCAATTCATCCCACCCTCGCCTTCCCCCACTGTGTTCACCAGTCTGTTCTCTATGTCTGCATCTCCACTGCTGCTCTGCAAACAGGTTCATCAGTACCATCTTTCTAGATTCCATACACATGTAATAATATACAATATTTCTTTCTCTTTCTGACTTCACTCTGCACAATAGGCTCTAGGTTCATTCACCTCATTAGGACTGACTCAAATGTGTTTTTATAGCTGAGTAATATTCCACCATGCATACATATAATTTCTATATCCATTCATCTGTCAGTGGACAGAAAGTTTGCTTCTATGTAGTTCATGAACACTGTGAAATACCTAGTATGCAAAATTCAGTTGTGTTTTCTTTGCAGGAAATCTTTAATTCTCATTAGATGCTCAAAGGTAAATGACTCCAAAAGGGATTTCCCTTTACCTGGAAACAGGAAATATGCTTTCAATGATAATGCAAATAATTCTGACACAATGTTTCAAGGTGTTACATACACATACAACTAGGGAGAGACAGAGCAAAGAAAGGACACTAAAACAAGAACTTATTTGCTACAGACACCTCCCTTTTCTAGAATGCAATGATCTCTTAGAATAAATACATGATTCCCTTCTATTATTCAGGTCAATACATCTCTTGCCAAACAAGACAGAAAACGGTTCAACCAAATCCCTGGACGTGGGCAGTCTTGCTTGTGATTATTAGTAGCATCTAAAAACCTGAAACGATAGAATCAAGGTATAAGGAAATTCCAACACATCAAAATGAATCAGTTCTTGTTGTTTAGTTGCTAAACAACTGGGGGTGTGGGGGCGGGGTGGAGGCAAAGAATGTAGCACCTGTTAGCAACCTAGAAAGAAACTACAAGCAGGAAAGACTTATGATTTGAGGTACTGGCATATGACATGAGCATATTCAAGGCATTCACTTCTTTCCCAGGTCACACACATTACAAAACGTGCCACTGGCTGAACTCTGTCACCTGCGCATTCTACTGATCTCACTAAACAGAGCAAGCACCAAAACTCATTGTCAGGATTCACTGCAATTGATCAACACTGACTAACTGCACCCTCAGAGACAAGGAAAGACTGGACAGGAATCTATTTATTCCTAATTAGCAGCAAGACTCCTATCAGTTTCACTGAATACACATCTCTCAAAAGTTTCTGCTCTAAGCACATAAACTTAGCAATTTTAATTTTTGGGTTGGGCTCTAGTTACTGTATAGATTAGTACATGGGAGAGAACTGAACGCTTTTTATCAGTCAGGGATGACTTATACATTCTGACCAATCATTTATGTTCAAAATATTGAGAAATGTTGTATAACTTGCCCTAAGTTATATAGGTAATAAAAGGTGGAAAGGGAAATTCCAAGCATGTTCATCTAATCATTATGCTACAATGTGTCAAGTTGTCAGGTTATTTTTTTATACAATAAGCCAAGGAAAGCCAATGAAAATATTTAAGGACAGCAGTAATGATCATATTTACATTCTTGATTCCACTAATCAATAAGGTGGAGAGCAACCTGATGGTAAAGCAACAGTATCAAAGTCAAAATCTAGCTCAAAAATGCTGAGGAACTGAACCACAGGAATGCAGAAAGGATTAAAAAAAAAAAAACAACCTAAAATCTTTACCGGGTAAACGTAAATAGACTTATTAATGTATGAGAGGAAAAGATGGAAAAGGATGAAGGAGGCTACCTCCAAGCTTAGTACCTTGGCCAATGGTCAGTAATTATGGTCTATTGATTCAAAGACAGGAGGAGGAGCTGGCAATTTGGTCTCCTCTAAGCGGCAGGAAGACAAGTCTACTTTTTATGTAATTAAAAACAAAACGAGAAAAACCCAATTCTACAGAATTTCCCTCCTACCGAAAAACCTTCCCACTTTCCAGAAATCTTATCTTTGAAATGAGGAACCCTTAAGGGTTGTTTTTCCAAAAATAAAAAGTCATTTGGGCAGGAGGGGGTCTTCAACATTATTTAGCATTCTTTTAAAAGCAAATTAAATTCGAAGCCGATTGCATACAATTTAATTTTCCTAAAGTTTCTATTTTTCTTTGGAAGTCTCGTTCGCATTAGTTTGTATTCATTGTACCATTTCTATGTCTCCTGTCTAAAATAAACTCCAAAAAATATTTTAAAAAAATGACACTCTATGCTTAGAGTTCCACCGTCAGACATCTAAACGCCACGAACATAGCCTGTCTGCCAACCCAGGCCAATAAAACCAGTGCTTCAGAAGTCATCTGAATCTCACGTGAAACTGTTAAAGAGATTGGCCTGAATAAACTCCTCAGCCGAGCCCTGGGACCGGCAGCTCCCTCTGAAATCCTGCTCACCAAACGCTGCAGCGACAGCCTAGAGAACCAAGAAGGAACAGGAAGGACCTGCCCAGCATCCACTCAACCTTCCGGGTCCAGGATCCAGGGCCCAAGGCAGGTTCTGAATGCTCTCCGCACATCTTCTAAGTTGGCTCAAGCCAGAGATGCACCATGAAAGCAGTACCGGCTGTCACGTGTATGGAGAACTCTGAAAAAATCAAATTACTTATATTCACAATCCCACATTGGGCGTCTTCTGAAACAACCAAGTCGCCTAATTTTTAATCTAGCGGTGAGCAACGTTAGAGCAGTGATGAAGTCGGCTGGCTGAGTCGGAAAAGTTTTCCGAGAGCCAGAGCCCCTACGCCGAGCTGACGGTCAATGCCTCACCCCCAAGGGGAACCAGATCCCAGTCCCGCAATGGGTGGCCCTGGACTCCGGCCGCGAACACGGCCCGACCTCCCCTGACTCCGGGTTTCGGGCTGGGCGATGCGGCCGGCCTCCAAGCCCACGCTCACCGAGTTGCTGCCCGCGGCCCGGGAGCCCGCGCGCTTCTCTGGCATGGCTCCTGCCTCCGCCCCCGACGCTGCTTTCTCCTCCGGAGGTTCCGCGTTCATGCTGCGGTCATGCCTCCGCCGGCTCCGGGCGCCCCTGGATTACAGCTTAGCTGCAAAAGCGGTGGCGGGGCCCGCGCTCTCATGGGCTCTGGGGCCCAAAACGGCCGTAGGTCAAGCGGCAGGCCAGCAGCAAGGCCGTGGGTTGTGAGGGATGCGGAGGCAGCAAGAGCGCGACTGCAACCACAGCCGCCGAACCGAACACAACTCAGGTAGCTGCCCACCTCTTCCTCGGCCGGCCCGCCCCGCCCCCGCTTCTCCCACAAGCTGCCGCGGGGAAGGAGGCCTCCGCCGGGATCTCAGCTTCCGCCAGAAGCTGCGGGCCAGCACCTTAAGCCTCAGAGGCGCCCGCCCACCCCAGGCCCCTCCTCCACGCTTCCGGGGCCTCCTTGGCTTCCGGATTCCGCATCGCGCCGGAAATGCGTCATCACCTAGGGCCTCCAATTGTATTTTCTTTTTCCTGAGCTGGTGTGGGCAAGTGAGAGTGTTGGTGTATATTGTTAGTGACTGTACTTTTGGCCTTGGTTTGGAAGCCAAACCGCCGAACTATTTTTTTCTGATGCCCCCAACAGTTATATGGATGGGCATGTTCTCAGTTCAGTTCAGTAGCCAAGTTGTGTCCGACTCTTTGCGACCCCCTATGGACAGCACAGCATCATCTTTCAGAATTTGAAACAGCTCAACTGGAATTCCATCGCCTCCAATAGCTTTGTTCGTAGTGATGCTTTCTAAGGCCCACTTGACTTCATATTCCAGGATGTCTGGCTCTAGATGAGTGATCACACCATCGTGATTATCTGGGTCGTGAAGATCTTTTTTGTATAGTTCTTCTGTGTATTCTTGCCATCTCTTCTTAACATCTTCTGCTTCTGTTAGGTCCATACCATTTCTGTCCTTTATCGAGCCCATCTTTGCATGAAATGTTCCCTTGGTATCTCTAATTTTCTTGAAGAGATCTCTAGTCTTTCTCACTCTTTTGTTTTCCTCTATTTCTTTGCATTTATCGTGAAGAAGGCTTTCTTATCTCTTCTTGCTATTCTTTGGAACTCTGCATTCAGATGCTTATATCTTTCCTTTTCTCCTTTGCTTTTCACCTCCCTTCACAGCTATTTGTAAGGCCTCCCCAGACAGCCATTTTGCTTTTTTTCATTTCTTTTCCATGGTGATGGTCTTCATCCCTGTCTCCTGTACAATGTCATGAACCTCATTCCATAGTTCATCAGGCACTCTATCAGATCTAGGCCCTTAAATCTAGTTCTCACTTCCACTGTATAATCATAAGGGATTTGATTTAAGTCATATCTGAATGGTCTGGCGGTTTTCCCTGCTTTCTTCAAGTCTGAATTTGGTAATAAGGATTTCATGATCTGAGCACAGTCAGCTCCTGGTCTTGTTTTTGTTGACTGTATAGAGCTTCTCCATCTTTGGCTGCAAAGAATATAATCAGTCTGATTTCAGTGTTGACCAACTAGTGATGTCCATGTGTAGAGTCTTCTCTTGTGTTGTTGGAAGAGAGTGTTTGCTGTAACCAGTGCATTTTCTTGGCAAAACTCGAGTAGTCTTTGCCCTGCTTCATTCCGCATTCCAAGGCCAAATTTGTGTGTTACTTCAGGTGTTTCTTGACTTCCTACTTTTGCATTCCAGTCCCCTATAATGAAAAGGACATCTTTTTTGGGTGTTAGTTCTAAAAGATCTTGGAGGTCTTCATAAAACCATTCAACTTCAGTTTCTTCAGCATTACTGGTTGGTGCATAGACTTGGATAACTGTGATATTGAATGGTTTGCCTTGGAGACGAACAGAGATCATTCTGTCATTTCTGAGATTGCATCCAAGTACTGCATTCTGGACTCTTTTGTTGACCATGATGGCTACTCCATTTCTTCTGAGGGATTCCTGCCCACAGTAGTAGATGTAATGGTCATCTGAGTTAAATTCACCCATTCCAGTCCATTTTATTTCGCTGATTCCTAGAATGTCGACGTTCACCCTTGCCATCTCTTGTTTGACCACTTCCGATTTGCCTTGATTCACGGACCTGACATTCCAGGTTCCTATGCAATATTGCTCTTTACAGCATTGGATCTTGCTTCTATCACCAGTCACATCCACAACTGGATATTGTTGTTGCTTTGGCTCCATCCCTTCATTCTTTCTGAAGTTATTTCTCCACTGATCTCCAGTAGCATATTGGGCACGTACTTACCTGGGGAGTTCCTCTTTTGGTATCCTATCATTTTGCCTTTTCATACTGTTCATGTGGTACTCAAGGCAAGAATACTGAAGCGGCTTGCCATTCCCTTCTCCAGTGGACCACATTCTGTCAGGCCTCTCCGCCATGACCCGCCCATCTTGGCTTGCCCCACGGGCATGGCTTGGTTTCATTGAGTTAGACAAGGCTGTGGTCCTAGTGTGATTAGATTGACTAGTTTTCTGTGAGTATGGTTTCAGCGTGTCTGCCCTCTGATGGCCTCTTGCAACACTTACCATCTTACTTGGGTTTCTCTTACCTTGGCCGTGGGGTATCTCTTCACGGCTGCTCCAGCAAAGCACAGCCGCTGTTCCTTACCTTGGACGATGGGTATCTCCTTACCATCACCGTTCCTGACCTTCAACGTGGGATAGCTCCTCTAGGCCCTAGCCACCACTTCTCGGGTGGCTCCTCCCAGCTACAGCCCCTGGCCTCGGGCACCGGGTGGCTCCTCAAGGTCACTGCCCCTGGCCTCAGGCGCGAGGTGGCTTCTCCTGGCCACCCCGATCTCGGACATGGGGTAGCTCCTCTCGGCCACTGCCCCTGACCTCAGACGCGGGGTGTCTCCTTCCGGCCGCTGCCCCTGACCGCAGATGTGGGGTAGCTCCTCCCAGCCGCCGCCACTGACCTTGGACGCAGGGTAGCTCCTCTTGGTTGCGGCCCCTGACCTCGGATTCAGGGTAGCTCCTCTCGGCCATTCCTGCGCTGTCGCAGCCTGGCACTCTAGGCCGCTGCCCCTGACCTCGGACATGGGGTAGCTCCTCTCGCCTGCTGCACTCAATATGCCAGCAAGTTTGGAAAACTTAGCAGTGGCCACAGGACTGGAAAAGGTCAGTTTTCATTCCAATCCAAAAGAAAGGCAATGCAAAAGAATGCTCAAACTACTGCACAATTGCACTAATCTCACATGCTAGTAAAGTAATGCTCAAAATTCTCCAAGCCAGACTTCAGCAATATGTGAACCGTGAACTCCCTGATGTTTAAGCTGGTTTTAGAAAAGGCAGAAGAACCAGAGATCAAATTGCCAACATCCGTTGGATCATGGAAAAAACAAGAGAATTCCAGAAAAACATCTATTTCTGCTTTATTGACTATTCTAAAGCCTTTGACTATGTGGATCACAATAAACTGTGGAAAATTCTGGAAGAGATGGGAATACCAGACCACCTGACCTGCCTCTTGAGAAGCCTGTATGCAGGTCAGGAAGCAACAGTTAGAACTGGACATGGAACAACAGACTGGTTCCAAATAGGAAAAGGAGTACGTCAAGGCTGTATATTGTCACCCTGCTTATTTAACTTCTATGCAGAGTACATCATGAGAAACGCTGGACTGTAAGAAACACAAGCTGGAATCCAGATTGCCAGGAGAAATATCAATAACCTCAGATATGCAGATGACACCAGCCTTATGGCAGAAAGTGAAGAGGAGCTAAAAAGCCTGTTGATGAAAGTGAAAGAGGAGAGTGAAAAAGTTGGCTTAAAGCTCAACATTCAGAAAAACAAGATCATGGCATCTGGTCCCATCACTTCATGGGAAATAGATGGGGAAACAGTAGAAACAGTGTCAGACTTTATATTTTGGGGCTCCAAAATCACTGCAGATGTTGACTGCAGCCATGAAACTAAAAGACGCTTACTCCTCGGAAGGAAAGTTATGACCAAGCTAGATAGCATATTCAAAAGCAGAGACATTACTTTGCTGACTAAGGTCCATCTAGTCAAGGCTATGGTTTTGCCTGTGATCATGTATGGATGTGAGAGTTGGACTGTGAAGAAGGCTGAGCGCCGAAGAATTGATGCGTTTGAACTGTGGTGTTGGAGAAGACTCTTGAGAGTCCCTTGGACTGCAAGGAGATGCAACCAGTCCATTCTGAAGGAGATCAGCCCTGGGATTTCTTTGGAAGGAACGATGCTGAAGCTGAAACTCCAGTACTTTGGCCACCTCATGCGAAGAGTTGACTCATTGGAAAAGACTCTGATCCTGGGAGGGATTGGGGGCAGGAGGAGAAGGGGACGACCCAGGATGAGATGGCTGGATGGCATCACGGACTCGATGGACATGAGTCTGAGTGAATTCCAGGAGATGGTGATGGACAGGGAGGCCTGGCGTGCTGCGATTCATGGGGTCACAAAGAGTCGGACACGACTGAGCGACTGAACTGAACTGATGGGCAGCACAGCCAGGCTTCCCTGACCATCACCAATTCCTAGAGGTTGTTCAAACTCATGTCCATACAGTCGGTGATGCTATCCAACCATCTCATCCTCTGTCGCCCCGTTCTCCTCCTTCTCTCAAACTTTCCCATCATAAGGGTCTTTTCCAATGAGTCAGTTCTTCCCATCAGGTGGCCAAAGTATTGGAGGTTCAGCATCAGTCCTTCCAATGAATATTTAGGACTGATTTCCCTTCAGATTCGCTGATTTGATCGTTCTAATATGGAAATATCTCCCAATTCTGAAATCCTGAAATGGGAACTATAACCATCATATTTTGTTCCTATTCAGAATCTGAAGCAGACAAGAGCTTACCTGGGCTGTGGGATTATTGGGAGGACATACAGGTCCCTGTTTCAGCTCAGAGCTACTTGATGGTACCAACACGTTGAATATGAACTGATTACTTTGCTGGCCAAAAAATTGGCTTTCTTTGCCCAATGAAGCTGAATAAAAAGTACAGAGATAGAGTTTGGAGGAAATAGAAAAATGGCTTTAATGCTCAGCCAGTGGAGAGGGGAACACAGTAGGCTCATGCCTTAAGAACT
Source organism: Ovis aries (assembly GCF_016772045.2). NCBI lineage: Eukaryota > Metazoa > Chordata > Mammalia > Artiodactyla > Bovidae > Ovis > Ovis aries. The sequence goes on from NC_056055.1 coordinate 112,745,611, forward strand.
GTGCCCTCACTTCATGAACGCTATGCTACTGCTAAGTCGCTTCAGTCATGTCCAACTGTGTGAGACCCCATAGATGGCAGCCCACGAGGCTTCCCCATCTCTGGGATCTCCAGGCAAGAGCACTGGAGTGGGTTGCCATTTCCTTCTCCAATGCATGGAAGTGAAAGTGAAGTCTCTCAGTCGTGTCAGACTCTTAGCGACCTCATGGACTGCAGCCTACCAGGCTCCTCCATCCATGGGATTTTCCAGGCAAGAGTACTGGAGTGGGGTGCCATTGCCTTCTCCAACATGATCTTCCAAGATCAGGGCTTGTAGTCAGGAGTCAATGATGAGGAACAAAAGTGTAAGGAGCTTGTTTTCTTCCTCTTGCTTTGTTTCAAAATCAGTCATAGGCTGGTGTCAGTAACCCAGTAATCAGGTTTGACAATTTGTGGCACTGTGGCCTTCTTTCTGATATGTAAGAAAGAAGAACTACAAGGGGCAGAGTTTGCTATAAAGATGAGCACCAGATACAGTTTGTGGTGCAAAATATAGCTCCTGCAGAGTTAGGGAGCAGAAAAGCAAACTTACTTACAGGCATGCAGAGTTAGGATCAGTTAAACTAAGAATGGTAAGAATGTTCAGGCCTGCTCACTGTTCTCTTTATCTTCATTATTTTCAGGAGATGAAACAAAGAACTCATTTCATCTTTTTTTTTTTTTTCCACTGAAACAATTACTCAAAGGCTCAGATCCTCTTTGGATAAAATGCTGATGTACAGAGACCAGGTAACACTAATGGTTGTGATTCCATAGATGCTATTGTTATGATTACTGGCTGGAAAGGACCTTGTGAGATAATACATTCTACTTTGCAGATGCCAACCCAAGTTTCAAAAGCAAAGTGGCTTGGCTAAAGAGCTAATGTAACAGACAAAATCTCCACAAATTTGGGATACAAATATAGTCAGAATATTTTTTATTAGATGTTTGAGCAGTGAAATGAAAATATCTCCTGAATATCAGTAAACAACAAATGTCACAGCCATCAGCGATTTCTGGCCTCCAAATGTGAATGAGGGCTCCCCAAACTGTGATCCAGTGGATGCTGACACCCCCTCCCCCATGGTGATTGCTGAGGAGCTGGGGGAATGCAAGAAACAGGGTGAACAAAGAAACAGGATTGACCCCAGATAGCTGAGGTGCACATGAAAGGAATGAATTCTGTGAGACCAGAGGCTTGCCTCCTCCAATACATAGAATGCTACATTCCTTAACTTGATACCTGATCTTTGATGTTCAGTCTGCCTGCTTCCTTTGTTGCAAACTTGTATACAGCCTGACTTTCCCTCCTGATTTGAGCAGTTTTCTCAGAGTTACTGAGGTGCTATCTCCCAGTTTCGGAGTCCTAAACATTTCCACCAATTAAAATAACACTCTACTTTCACGTTGTGAAAATATGTTTTAGTCTCCAGCATTTGATGCCTCCTTGAACGAAGACAAACACTTTGACTCTGAAGAACTTATGTCTTTCTCCTTATTACTGAGCCACCAGGGAAGCCAAGTCAATGGATACACTATAGCAAATCAAACAAAAATCTTTAGGATTGTAGAAAACCTACTTGAAACACTAACAATATAAGATGTAAATCAATAGTAAAAAGATTTTTGTTTGATTTGCTATAGTGGATCCATTAACTTGACTTCCCCGGTGGCTCAGTAGTAAAGAATCTGCCTGAAATGCAGGAGACTTGCAGGAGACACGGGTTCAATCTCTGGTCGGGAAGATCCCCTGGAGATGGAAATGGCAACCCACTCCAGTATTCTTGCCTGGGAAATCCATGGATGAAGGAGCCTGGTGGGCTACAGTCCATAGGGTCACAAAGAGTCAACAAAACAACAACAACAACAACAACAAAACATTGACTGAGGTCTCTTTTATTGAAGAAGAAAAGTTAAAATTTTACCTCCTTCTCCTTCTGCCTCTGTAACTCAGCTTGCTCCTTGCAAAGTCTAGATCACATAGGTCTCAGAAAGTGGGGACTCACAATACTGGGAACTGGAGCTTATCTCACTCACCCTTGTCCTAATCTTTGCAATCGCCCTAGCCCCCAACCCATAAACCCACTTAATCATGCCTGTCCGTGTATAAAAACTCTGTAATCCCTTTGGGGCTCAGAGCTTGGACTGTTAACTCCTCTGGGCCCGCTGGCATAATAAACCAGAGTTCTCCAACTCTCTAAGTGTGGTGCTTGGTTTCTTGAGTACTGGTTCCTGAAGCATTTCTGGAGGCCCCAGCGAGGTTCCAACCACGCTGGCCCCTTTGAGTCACAGGACTGGTGGCTCAGTAGAGGAGCCCCAAGATGAACGAGGAGGCGCGTCACCTGACGGTATTCCGGATTCTCTTTTGGACTGGTGTTCTGACACTCCAGAGGACCGAGCCCTGACCAGGGTCATTGGAGGACCTGATCAACTCACCAGGATCAGCCACAGGTAAAGGTAAGACCCCAGGGCCCATCCCCAAGCAGGAAATCCTACCCTAACGGGTAGAAGAGGAGACTGATCACCTCCTTGGAGCTCGCAGGAAAGGAGCATCAGAGAAGGAGACCTGGGGACTCTGGAAAAGGGAAGTATTGTGATAACCTCTGAATGATTGTGTATACATGATTGCTGATTGAAGGAAGTAAAAGTGAGCTCCACAGTCCTCAGACTAGGGAGCCTGAGAGGGTCCAGAACATGTGGTTCCATGACGACCTCGTAAGGCTCAAAGATGGTGCCAGTCTCTGAGGGATTTGATCCCTCCTAGTGAGGCTGGTCTGGGTGAGGGGGTTTATACCAACCTGCCAATATTAAGAAGTGTCTTAGATCTCCCTCGGGAGAGCGGCCAGGTAGAAGAAAAATGAACATGAATGAGCATGAGGCCTGAATCACTTGCGCTTCAGGTTTGATTGTGTGGCTTCACGGCCTTCATGGCTATGGAGTCTGAGTGGGCCTTAGCTTGCAGTTCCGTGGTGACTTCATATGGCTCAAGGCGGTGTCTGCCTCTGGGGGACCCAGTCCCTCCCTGTGAGACAGATCTGGATCAGGGGTTTATACTGATCCACCAATGCTAAGAGGCACCTAAGTTCCCCCTGGGGAATGCAGCCAAGTGGGCACCTCAACGGCCTCCTCCTTTGAGGGTGCACCCACCCTTGCTTGTCTTTGTGCCACCGACTTGGGGCAGGATACACAGGGAGGGAGAAATTATTGGTTACCTGTTATTCTTCTGTGGACTGACTCCTTGAGCTGATATCTAAGGGATTAGGTTTTCCTCAAAATCCTGCCAGGTAGAGTACATTTGTCAACATGGGGGGAAGTTCCTCTAAGCCAACAGTTTTAGATCGCATGATAAAGAACTTTAAGAAGGGCTTTGTAGGAGATTACTGAGTCAGGATGACCCCCAGGAAGCTTCGTAATTTATGTATGGCCGCCAGAGGGCACTTTCCACCTGCCCACTGTCCAAGCTGTGCTCCAGGTAGTCACCGGGACGCCAGGACGTCCAGATTAGTTTCCATTTGTAGATTCCTGGCTTCTAATAGCACAGGCCCTTCCCCCATGGGCAAGATTTTGCATAAACAGACAGGGACAGAGGAGGGTATTTGTGGCACAACCACTCAGAAAAAAAGAAAGAAGGAAAAAAACCTATATTCCAGGGAGATCCAGTGGAAGACCCACTACTGCCCCCGCCATATGTTACCCTGACTCCGCAAGCTCCGGCACAGCCAGCGCCAGACTCATTGTCAGACAGTCTACCCCACCACCCCCCGGTGTCCCCTGTACCACCTCATGAGCAAGACTCCAGCCCTGAGCCAGTAGGGAAGTGGCTCTGCTCAGCCAAACAATCTAACTAGCTGGCTGCTGCCCAGTAGATGCCACTGCGAGAAACTCAAGGTCCTCAAGAAGTGGACAAGGATGGCTCAGTCCAGCCTGATGGCTCCATCCTCTATTATCAGCCCTTCAGCAATACTGATCTGAACTGAAAACAGCGTAACCCAGCATACTCTGATAAAACATAGGCTATGACTGACCTCCTAGAGTACATTTTCCACACCCATCAGCCTACATGGGACGACTGTTGCCAGCCCCTTATGTCTCTCTTCACCACTGAAGAAAGGCAATGCGTCTCAACAGAAGCCCAAAAATGGCTCCGAGGACAAGCCCCCCAGAGGTCTTAGATGTGGAAGAATGGGCACCAGAAGCCAGAGATGAGACCTAATTGGGATTTCAAACCAGAGAAGGACAAGAAATCCTGAGTCACTACCATGATGCCCTTTTACATGGACTTCGAGTGGGAGACAAAAAACCCAGCAATATGTCCAAAATTACAACAATAATTCAAAAAGCGGATGAGATCCTCACTAATTTCTGTGAAAGAATGTGTGAAGCATTCCAGACATACACCCGGGTTGACCCTGAGACAGCCGAGAATCAATGGATGATTAACGCTGCCTTTGCGGCTCAATCCTGTGCAGACATCCAATGGAAGCTCCAAAAGCTGGAAAGCTTCTCTGTGATGAATGCCACACAGCTCCTGGAGGTAGCAAATAAAGTCTCTGTGAACCGAAACTGTGAAGCCCAACAAGAAACAGATTAAAAAACTGAAACAGAAAGCAGCCTGGCTGGCAGCAGCACGGAGGAGCTCAGATCCAGTGAAACAGACCATTCCCTCGTGGAAAGGGGAAACTAAGCCGTGACCACCACTATGCTACAACGAGTGTGCCCATTGCAAAGAGACAAGACACTGGAGAGATGAGTGCCCCCATCTCAGAGGGACATCTAAAGGGTCAAAGCAGTTCAGTCAACCCAACAAAGAAATCTCGCTCTCTGAAACCTTATCGACCTGGCTGGAGCAGAATCAGTCTAGGGAAGACAGGGCTCCCTGATCCTGGGCCCTCGGGAGCCGACGGTCACGATGAAAGTAGAGGGCCAATCATCGACTCTTATGGTGGATACTGGAGCTGAACACTTCGTGGTAACCACACCTGTGGCTCCCCTCACAGGCCGAACAGCAACTATTGTCAGGGCCGCAGGGGACAGGGCAGCCCGCTCATTTTGCAAGGCCTGTTCTTGTCCCCTAGGGAGCCATCTGGTGACTCATGAATTTTTGTACTCACCGGAATGCCCCATTACCTGCTGGGTAGAGACTTACTGACCAAACTGGAGGCACAAATCACCTTTGTCCCCGGAAAGCCTGTCAGCCTCACCCTAGGGAGCCAATCGGCTCTGATGACGGTCGTGCCCATGCCCAGGGAAGGTGAAGGCTTCTCTATTCCTCAGGGAGGGAACAAATAACCCCTCCCCCCCCCGCCCCCCGCCTGCTAAATAATTCCCTTATGTCTGGGCAGAGAAGGGACCCCTAGGTTTGGCCAAAAACCATGCCCCCTTTGTAGTGGACCTGAAGCCAGGAGCCACTCCTGTTAGACAGAAACAATATCCAGTACCACAGGAGGCATGCCTGGGAATTCCAACCACATCCAGTGCCTATGAGATGCCGAGATCCTAATAGAATGTCTGTCTCTCTGAGACACTCTGCTCTTACCAGTCAAAGAGTCTGGAGGGAACTAATCAATTATGGCCCTGTCCCGGACCTCCACTCCATCAACAGTTCAGTGATCACCATCAAACCAGTGGTCCCAAATCCCTACACTCTCCTGAGTCTCTTTATCTGCTCAGGCAAGCCAGTTCACATGCGTCAATCTCAAGGACTCATTCTTCTGCCTCCAGCTGCCCTTGTTTGCCTTTGAATGGCAAGATCCACACACTGGGAGAAAGACACAGATGACTTGGACTTGACTGCCACAAGGCTTCAAAAACTCGCCTACCCTGTTTGGTGAAGCCCTGGCTGCGGACCTTGCTGCCCAGAGAAACATTAAACTGCACCCTACTCCAGTACGTGGATGACCTGTTACTAGCCAGTCCCACCCAAGGGAACTGCTGGAGAGGCACCAAACTACTGGAGCTGGCTCTACTCTCCACCACAGGGTACAAGGTGTCATGGAAAAAGACTCAGATCTGCAGACAGGAGATCAAGCACTTGGGGTTTGTCATCTCAAAAGCACTCGGGCACTCGGACACTCGGGCATGAGAGGAAACGAGCCATCTGTTCAATACCTCAGTGGAGCACCAAGAAAGAAGTCTGCGAGTTGCTTGGGGCTGCCAGATTCTGCTGGATCTGGATACTGGGTTTCTCTGAAATTGCCAAGCCTTTGTTTAAAGCCACAGAGGGTCTGGTAAGGACTGCCTAGAGTGGTGACCAGAGCAGGGAAAGGCCTTCGAGGAGATAGACTCTTGACCAGTACTCCAGCATTAGGGCTGTTATACGTGAGAAAAATCCCACGGCAGTGGGGGTCCTCACACAAACAGCTGGGCCATGGCAGTGCACAGTTGCATTCCTGTCCAAACAACTGGATCCAGTGGCTGCAGGGTGGCCGCCAGGCATCCGGGCCTGAGCTGCTACTGTGATTTTGGTCAGAAAAACAGATAAGCTTACTCTAGGACAAAATATAAATTTAAAGGTTCCCCATGCTGTTTCTGCCCTGATGAACACCCAGGGGCATAAGTGGCTGACCAACTGCAGGATGACTCACTATCAAGGACTGCTTTGCGAAAACCCTCAGGTCCAACTCAAGACTGTGTGGACACTGAACCCCACCACCATTTAACCTACTGAAGTGGGATCAAAAGTATGAGGAGGTCATAGATGAAATTTACTTGAGCCGGCAGGACTTGACAGACATTCCCCTCCACAACCCAGAACTGGAACTGTTCACTGATGGAAGCAGTTTCATCCAAGATGGACAGTGCAAAGCAGGCTCTGCCATAGCAACAACTGACAAGATAGTGAAGGCTGAGGCCTTGCCACAGGGTGGTCAGCACAATGGGCTGACTATGGGCACTAGCCCAGGCACTAAGGCATGCCGAAGAGAAACGTGTCAACATCTATACTGATTCAAGGTATGCCTTTGCTACTTTACACATTCATGGAGCCATTTATAAAGAAAGGGGACTATTGGCAGCAGGGGGAAAGGAGATTAAAAACAGAAAAGAAATTCTTCAGCTGTTAGAAGCAGTCTGGAAGCCTTCCCAAGTGGCAGTCATCCATTGTAAAGGCCGTCAGTGAGGAACTGATGCATTCAGCAAAGGGAATCGGTTGGCAACCAGGCAGCCAAGGAGGCGGTGACCCAACTGAACCCCACAGTGGGCCCTGAGTCAATCTTTAAGGTCTTCTTGTCACCAGAATTGCCTCCATCCCCAGGGTATACCAAGGAAGAAGATCAGTGGGCTCTAAATGAGGGAGGGATACAAGCAAAGGAGGGCTGCTGGAAGCTCCCAGACCAGACTCTTTGTCCCCAGCAGTATAGCAGTCCAGCTGGTAAAACAACATCATGACACAAATCATTCAAGAAAAACTACCTGGAGAGTTTACTGAGCCCCTACTCTTTCATTCCTAAGCTCCCAACCCTGTGTGCCCAGTCCAGTGCTAGATGTGTGACTTGTGCACAAAGCAAAGCCAGCCAAGGACCAAGACCCAACCCAGGGGGGCAGACAGTTGGGACACTGCCCTCTGAAGATCTAGAAGTGGACTTTACTAAAGTCAAGCCCTATAGGGACTCTAAGTATTTACTTGTGGTAGTCTGCACCCACTAGGAATGGGCAGAAGCCTACCCCATGTGCGCTGAACAGGCACGAGAAGTGGCCAAGGCCTTACTAAGAGACATAATCCCGAGATATGCGCTGCCTCTCTCTATAGGGTCTGATAGTGGGCCAGCTTTTGTGTCTGAGAGAATCCAAACTTTATCCAGGACACTGGGAATCAAATGGAAGCTTCACATTGCTTACAGGGTACAGAGCTCAGGGAAAGCTGAATGCATGAATTGGACCCTCAAGACTACATTAGCTAAACTCTGTCAGGAGACCCAGTTATCTTGGGTCAACATGTTATCCCTAGCCTTACTCAGACTCTGATGCACCCCAAGGTCCTAGTCTCCCTTTGAGATCTTATATGGGAGAACATCCCGAGTGATAGGAAAACTCAAGGGAGACCCCCAGCAACTAGCTGACCTGGAGATGTCCTGACACCTCCAGGCCCTGGGAAAAGTCTTCCACCATATTGCCTGAGAAACCTTAGAAAGGACACCCATTCCTTTGGGCAACTGGGTTCCTCCTTATTAGCCAGGAGATGAGATACGGGCTAAAGACTGAAAAAAGGAACCACTTCAGCCAGTTTGGATAGGCCTTCACACCGTTGTCCTGTCGACCCCTACTGCTGTTAAAAGTTAGAGGTGTCACCCCTTGGATCCACCACACCAGAGTCAAGAAGGCAGTAGCTTCCTGTGATAAGGACACTTGGAAAACATTTTGGGACCCCAAAAAACCTCTCAAGAGGGGGTTGCGAAAAGAACAGCCCTCACCCACCAAGGACACTGAGCCGTGTTCTAGTCACTCTAGAAGCTGACTAGTCAATGCACGGCAGAAGCTTGAGGATCCAGCTATCAAAATTTCAATGGATTTTCATTGTCTACCCTGGCCTGTATCCCTGATTGGTATTATTGCTGTGCTCTTCACTACAGGACTAGCTTCAGTCACACCTCAAGACTGGGTGCCGGCGACGGAATGACACACCAACACTGCAGAGTGGTTTAAATCTTTATATTTTAACACTTGCTTCTTACAGCTGCTTTATTTTATATCTTTTGCACAACCCCCTACAGGGCAAGCTGCCAAGCACTATGATTCAGAGACTATACAGTGCGCAGGCGCAGGGCGAGATAACCTTTACCTTGGCTTATTTATTGCAGCTAAGACTTTGTTTTGGGGAACTTCTTTATCAACTTAGAATCCGTTTTGTCCCAAGGTCTGTTCCTTTTGAGGAATCAGAGAAACATCCTTGTGTGCAAACAATGTTCTTTTCCCATGGGAACAAACAGGATTTTTAGCTGAACATCTCGTTTGCAAGAATGCTCAGCCCTGGTTGAGAGTCTCGTTTGCAAGCACTTCTCAATCTTCCTTAAACCTAGTTCCCTACACTGGGCAGAACATCTCGTTTGCAAGAATGTCCAGCCCTGGTTGAGAGTCTCGTTTGCAAGCACTTCTCAACCTTCCTTAAATCTAGTTCCCTACCCTGCGCAGAACATCTCGTTTGCAAGAATGTCCAGCCCTGGTTGAGAGTCTCGTTTGCAAGCACTTCTCAACCTTCTTTAAACCTAGTTCCCTACACTGGGATTTGGGTCAGAAGCTGTGCTTAGCTGTCTGTTATCTTGTTGTAGTGGGAAGCTTCATTCTTTTTAGATGTCTTTGATGATTGATTCTCCCTACTAACTAAATTGCTCCACAGTGTAGCTGATCCCCCTTCACAATAAGCTCAGTTGCTATAGCCGTGACCACCCAAAGATGGGGAGAAAACCTTTTGCTAGTGTTCAGTTATCTGTTATGTGCAGGCTGCTGTGCAGCCTTTTGGTGCCCTTGCTGTAACAGATGGTGCCGTTCCTTATCCATCATGCACCTGTCAACATTACAGTCAACCCTTTGAAAAACGCTTACTTGACCATCAGCTAGAAGAATGTATAGATAGCCAACCCTATAGGCCAACCACCTACTGCCTTCATAACTCTGTGATGTATATCCAGGGGCCTGGGTGCCAAAAAATGTTTTCAAGTTATGCCCTCTGTGGGTGCTACCTTTTCCCCACTAGAGGATCCAAACTCGTGCCCATTCAGAGGATCTGACACCGTGGCATTGCCATCATGCCCCTGTGCCTCCATCTACCCCCAAATGCCATGCAGATTGTTACAACCCATTACAGGTGTCTGTCTGACAAAAAAATGGAAAAACCTACTGGACAGGGACAATAAAGCAGACAAACGAAATCAGGGACCAACTTTGCCCTAAAAATCAGTCTCTGACTGTTGGCAGTATGACCCAGGTTACAGAGTTAACTCCCCCTTAGATCCTTGTCTGTACCAGTTTCTCAACACAACTCATCGCCTTCTTAATAACAGCAACACCCAGCTGGCCAGGGGTTGCTGGGTTTGCCTATCCTTAGGAGCTCCATGGTACTTAGCTACACCAGTGCCATCATACAACAGCCATGGGAACTCCTACATATCCACACTGACAAGGGCCAGTCTTAAGGACAATTGAGTTAACTCAAAAGGCTCCAGAATGCTTTACAAATGATCAAGTTGCTCAGTCATGTCTGACTCTTTGCAACCCCATGGACTATAGCCTTCCAGGCTCCTCTTTCCATAGTATTTTCCAAGCAAGAAACCTGGAGTGGATTTCCATTTCCTTATCCAGAAGATCTTCCCAACCCAGGGATTGAACCTGGGTCTCCTGCATCGTAGGCAGAGGCTTTACCGTCTGAGCCACCAGGGAAGTCCAAACCTGTAGGCAATTTAGCCAGGGACCAATATAATCAAACTTTAAAAGGTGAGTGGCCCATTCGTTCTCCCACAAACACAATATGGTGCCACCCCCATCAAGGCCTTTTCTTTGTTTGTGGGACAGATGCTTACTTATGTATACCAGTCAAATGGATGGACCTTAGGTTTCCTTACCTTTCCTCACTCCGCAGATGAATATCGTTCCTAACAACCAGACTCTCACCATACCTTTGGCAGCACGTATGTGGTCAAAAAGAACCATCCAGTTTATACCCCTACTAATTGGCCTGGGAATTACGGCTGGAATAGTATGGGAATAGGAGGAATTGCTTCATCAACCACCTTTTACTGTACACTATCCAAGGATTTCACAGATGACATTGAGAGAGTTGTCTTCTTAACCTGATGACATCTAACAATCCTAAGATGGATTGATGTGACTATGGACATAATATGACTTTTAATTTTGATTTTGACTTGTTTTATGACTATTTTGCCTTGCATCTGTAACTGTGTAATTACAGTTTAAGCCCTGAGATTTCTTTGGAAGGAATGATGCTAAAGCTGAAACTCCAGTACTTTGGCCACCTCATGCGAAGAGTTGACTCATTGGAAAAGACTTTGATGTTAGGAGGGATTGGGGGCAGGAGGAGAATGGGATGACAGAGGATGAGATGGCTGGATGGCATCACTGACTCGATGGATGTGAATCTGAGTGAACTCCAGGAGTTGGTGATGGACAGGGAGGCCTGGAGTGCTGAGATTCATGGGGTTGCAAAGAATCGGACCTGACTGAATGACTGAATGGAACTGAACTAGTCGCATGAAGGCTTTTAAGTTACAAATGGTTGTCCAAGCTCCTACAAGTGCCACAGCCTCCTCCAACTATTACCTGGGGCCTCTGGATCAGAGACCCTCAATATGAGGGTTAGGAGAATATGTTGCCTTAACAATTTAGGGACCATGCCCCTAAACAAGAGGAAGTAGTTATGGAACAAAAACAACACCCCTTTCCCTTGGCAACATAATTTTCCTAAAAGAAAAGGGGGGAATGAAAGAGTCATTTCCTAGGCAGATTGAGGAGAGAGGAGTCTGGAGTTCTCAAGGAGGAAGAAAGAACAAACGTTTCCCCCCCTCCACATTCCTTAGAATTATATAACAACAAGGTATCCTGCTTGAGGACAGTCTCTGGAAAAAAACTTCTGGCTAATTCTGTTATCTTAAAATGTAAATTATGGGAGTAGGTCTAGTGAGGTCTTTACAACCTCCAGACATTCTTTTGATTCACTGTAATAACTAGAGAGTATATAATTCCATTGCTAACACTAGCAAGGGGGTGCTCTTTCTGCCCCCTTCTGATGCCTATGTCAGAGGCTTTCTCTAGCTCCTTTATACTTTAATAAAACTTTATTACACAAAAGCTCTGAATGATCAAGCCTCGTCTCTGGCCCGGGATTGAATTATTCTCCTCCAGAGGCCAAGAATCCCTGCGTCTTTTCCACAACAACCTTTCACTCAGTGATCAGTGCAAAGAAATAGAGGAAAACAGTACAATGGGAAAGACTAGAAATCTCTCTCTTATGGAGAAGGAAATGGCAACCCATTCCAGTACTCTTGCCTGGAGAATCCCTGGTAGGCTAGAGATACCAAAGGAACATTTCATGCAAAGATGGGCACAATAAAGGACAGAAATGATATGGACCTAAGAGAGGCAGAAGATATTAAGAAAAGGTGGCAAGAATACGTAGAAGAACTATACAAAAAAAGATATCCACCACCCAGATTATCATGATGGCATGATCATTCAACTAGAGCCAGACATTCTGGAATGCGAAGTCAAGTGGGCCTTAGGAAGCATCAGCACGAACAAAGCTAGGGGAGGTGATGGAATTTCAGTTAAGCTATTTCAAATCCTAAAAGATGATGCTGTGAAAGTGCTGCACTCAATATGCCAACATATATGGAAAACTCCTCAGTGGCCACAGGACTGGAAACGGTCAGTTTTCATTCCAATCCCAAAGAAACTCAATGCCAAAGAATGCTCAAACTACTGCACAATTGCACTCATCTCACATGCTAGTAAAGTAATGATCAAAATTCTCCAAGCCAGGCTTCAATAATACGTGAACTATGAACTTTCTGATGTTCAAGCTGGTTTTAGAAAAGACAGAGGAACCAGAAATCAAAATGCCAACATCCATTGGATCATCAAAAAAGCAGGAGAGTTCCAGAAAAAAAAAAACATCTATTTCTGCTTTATTGACTATGCCAAAGCCTTTGACTGTGTGGATCACAACAAACTGTGGAATATTCTGAAAGAGATGGGTATACCTGACCACCTGACCTGCCTCTTGAGATATCTGTATGCAGGTCAGGAAGCAACAGTTAGAACTGGACATGGAACAACAGATTGGTTCCAAATAGGAAAAGGAGTACATCAAATCTGTATATTGTCACCCTGCTTATTTAGCTTATATGCAAAGTACATCATGAGAAACACTGGGCTAGAACGAGCACAAGCTGGAATTAAGGTTGCTGGGAAGAATATCAATAACCTCAGATATGCAGATGATACCACCCTTATGGCAGAAAGCGAAGAAGAACTAAAGCGCCTCTTGATGAAAGTGAAAGAGGAGAGTGAAAAAGTTGGCTTAAAGCTCAACATTCAGAAAGCTAAGGTCATGGCTTCTGATTCCATCACTTTATGGCAAATAGATGGGGAAACAGTGGAAACAGTAGCAGATTTTTTTTGGCCCCGAGATCACTGCAGATGGTGACTGCAGCCATGGAATTAAAAGAGACGTACTCTTGGAAGAAAAGTATGACCAACCTAGACAGCAGGCTAAAAAGCAAAGACAGTTCTTTGCCAACAAAAGCGCATCTAGTCAAAGTTATGATTTTTTCAGTAGTCATGTATGGATGTGACAGTTGGAATATAAAGAAAGTTGAGTGCCGAAGAATTGATGCTTTTGAACTGTGGTGTTGGAGAAGACTCTTGAGAGTCCCTTGGACTTCAAGGAGATCCAACTAGTCCATCCTAAAAGAAATCAGTCCTGAATTTTCATTGGAAGGACTGATGCTGAAGCTGAAGCTCCAATACTTTGGCCACCTGATGCAAACGGCTGACTCATTTGAAAAGACCCTGATGCTGGGAAAGATTGAGGGCAGGAGGAGAAAGGGACTACAGAGGATGAGATGGCTGGATGGCATCACCAACTCAATGAGTTTGAGTAAACTCCAGGAGTTGGTGATGGATATGGAGGCCTGGCATGCTGCAGTCCATGAGGTTGCAAATAGTCGAATATGACTGAGCAACTGAACTGGAACTGAAACAAAGTAGAAATAGAATCACACACATTGCAAACAAACTTAAAGTTATCAAGAGGGAAAAGTAGAAGGGAGGGGTAAACTGAGAGATTGGGATTGAAATATACAAACTAACCTGTCTAAATAGATAGCTAGTAAGAACCTAGTGTGTGGAGAAGGAAATGACAACCCATTCCAGTATTCTTGCCTGGAAAATCCCATGGACAGAAGAACCTGGTAGGCTACAGTCCATGGGGTTGCAAAGAGTTGGAGATGACTGGGCAACTTTACTAAGAACCTACTGTATAGCACAGGAACCCTACTCAATACTCTGCAATAATCTATATTGGAATAGAATCTTAAAAAGAGTCAAACTATGTTTATGTATGACTGATTCACTCTGCTATATAGCAGAAGCTAAATAACATTGGAAATCAACTGTATTCCCATAAAAATTAATTTAAAAAGAGTAAGTGTAAAGCAATAATACAAAGCAAAAGATAACATTGTCCAAATAGTATTTTCTTTTCAGAATCTCAACATTTTGCACATTAAACTATATAATTTATTTAATGAGAGATTGTATTAGGCAGATTTTATTTTGCAAACTCTACAGTTACAGCTAAAAATTAATAAGGAGCACTGGATTAAAAAAAATGGTTCAGTTCAGTCTCTCAGTCGTGTCCAACTCTTTGCGACCCCATGGACTGCAGCATGCCAGGCCTCCCTGTCCATCACCAACTTCCGGAGTTTACTCAAACTCATGTCCATTGAGTCGGTGATGCCATCCAGCCATCTCATCCTCTGTAGTCCCCTTCTCCTCCTGCCCTCAATCTTTCCCAACATCAGGGTCTTTTCAAATGAGTCAGTTCTTCACATCAGGTGGCCAAAATATTAGTTTCAGCTTCAGCATCAGTCCTTCCAATGAATATTCAGGACTGACTTCCTTTAGGATGAATTAGTTGGATCTCCTTGCAGGCCAAGGGACCCTCAAGAATCTTCTCCAACGTCACAGTTCAAAAGCATAAATTCTTCAGTGCTCAACTTTCTCTATAGTCCAGCTCTCACACTCATACATGACTACTGGAAAAACCATAGCTTTGACTAGACAGACCTTTGTTGGCAAAGTAATGTCTCTGCTTTTTAATATGCTGTCTAAGTGATACATAAATACTAAAAATATATTAAAATCACAAAAAAATAAGAAAAAACAGTGAAAATATATATGTATAAGAGAAAATATATGTATAGGAGAAACAAAACACAAACAGCAAGGCAGTAAATTTAAATTTAGTCATATTTATAAAACCACTATTAAAATGTATAGCAATCCAATCAATGTACAGCATGGTGTTGATGTTGTTCAGTGGCTAAATCTCATGTGACTCTGCAACCCCATGGACTGCAGCACGTCAGGCTTCCCTGTCCTTCACTATCTCCTGGAGTTTGTTCAAACTCATGTCCATTGAGTCAGTGATATCATCTCATCCTCCATCGTTCCCTTCTCCTTTTGTCAGTGAGCTGGCTCTTCGCATGATGTGACCAAAGTATTGAAGCTTCAGCTTCAGCACCAATCCTCCCAGTGAATATTCAGGGTGGATTTCCTTTAGGATTAACCAGTTTGATTTCCTTCCTGTTCAAGGGACCCTCAAAAGTCTTCTCCAACACCACAGTTTGAAAGCAGCAATTCTTCGGCACTCGGCCTTCTTTATATTCTAACTCTCATATCCATACGTGACTACTGGAAGAACCATAGCTTTAACTATACGTAGCTTTGTCAGCAAAGTGATGCCTTTGCTTTTTAATACCCACTCTAGGTTTGTCATAGCTTTTCCTTCAAGAAACAAACAGCTTTTGATTTCATGGCTGCTCACCATCCACACTGGTTTTGGTGCCCAAGAACATAATGTAGAGCATGGTGACTATGGGCTTCGCTGGTGGCTCAGAGGTTAAAGCGTCTGCCTCCAATGCAGGAGACCAGGTTCGATCCCTGGGTCGGGAAGATCCCCTGGAGAAGGAAATGGCAACCCACTCCAGTATTCTTGCCTGGAGAATCCCATGGATTGAGAAGCCTGGTGGGCTGCAGTCCACGGGGTCACAAAGAGTCGGACACGACTGAGTGACTTTACTTTACTTTTATGGTGACTATAGTTAAATAATTTTGCATATTTGAAAGTTGCTAAGAGAAATTTTTAAAAATTCACATCACAAGAAAAAGATGTATAACTTTGGGTGGTGATGGATATTAACATTAGACGCTGTAATGATCGTTTAAAATATATTTATGTTGTGCAGCAGATGTTAATATAATGCTGTAAGTCAAGTAGATCTCATCTAATCACTGAATTTTAAAGGTCATGCTTTATGTTATGTAAATTATGCCTCAGCACTATTACTAATTTAAGCATCAAAGCCTAATGAAAATAATAATGATGTTGTGTTGTTAGGCTCAAATATATCTATAAAACAAATTAATATGCATAAATATGTACCATGAATACTTATTCCATTGTGTGTCATGCTAAGTCATCAGTCTAAAGGTATGCATGTTGCAGCATGCTATAGCACCCTTTTTTAATGATCAAAAGTGAGGACTGCGGCAGTCCTCTTTACGCTTTATGCTCTTCAAATACGCCTGTTTTATTGATATACAGTGAACATCATTCCCTAACCTTCTCAGAGCCACATTGGACCAGGTGATTAGTTTCTACAGTGACATATGGGTAGAAGTGATGTGTTTATTACATATAGAGGCTCTGAATAGTGTATTTGTTTCCTTTTGTTCCGTCTGTCTGGCATCTCAGGTCTCTGCATGCTGAAGATCCAGTAGGAAACTACAAAGAAGAAATAGGAACAGTGGGACCCCTAGATGAAGACAACCAGGGTTTCTTCATTACTGACTGCAAACGTGTGCTGTAATATGATAGTAAAATGTTTATTTTGTTACACTGATATATTTGAGGCATTATCCCAGAATGCAGATTTGTTTTCAGGTGATGACGATATTGAATTGAACACAGAAACATTCAATTCTCAATCCTAACTATAGATTTAAGGATTATATCAGTTTAATCACATGGGTGATGGGTGACCCATGCTCTATCCTGTAAGTAAAACTTATTTGAAACAAATCATCAGTGCAATTCTCATTTATAAATAAACATGACACTAAATGACATGGATACACTATCAATTCTAAAAAAGAGTACATAAGTCCAATTTATGAGGAACATGCTGTAATAAAGAGAAACAAATTTAAAATACAAAAAAGAAACACAATTTTAGAAACATGAATAGTGTTTCAAGTTGTCAAAGAATCTCTAAACAGAAAGAAAAAAATGTGCTTATGAGTAGAAGTGGATATTAGCCTTGTAACCTCATTCCTGATAATTTTGCCTACAAACCTGCCTGGGTTTTTTTTTTTTTTTTCCTGTCTTAAATAATTGGGTTTAAATTTTTTTAAATTATTAATTGGAGGATAATTGCTTTACAGTGTTGCATTGGTTCTGCCATTAAACAAAGTAAATCAGTCATAGGTGTACATACATCTCCTCTGTCTTTAACCTCCCTCCCACACCCCACCCCATCGCCCCCAGGTTGTCACAGAGCTTCAGGTTGAGCTCCCTGTTTTATATATTTAGAAACTTCCCACTAGCTCTCTGCTTTACATGCGGTGGTGTATATGTCTTAGTGTTAACCTTTCAGCTTGTCCCACCCTCTCCTTCCCTCGCTGTGTCCACAAGTCTGTTCTCTATGTCTGTGTCTATATTCCTGCCTTGCAAATAGGTTTTTCAGTATCATTTCTCTCGAATATATATATATATATGTGTGTGTGTGTGTGTGTGTGTGTGTGTGTGTGTTAATAAAGGATATCTGTATTTCTCTTTCTGACTTACTTCACTCTGCATAACAGGCTCTAGGCTATTTTTAAAGTGCCTTTCATTTTGAATCTGCTAGATACCTACACTGATGACCAACTAGATATCCTAACATGAATAAAACTACCCAGATTTTTGTCAGCATATACAACATGCTTTAATTTCCACAAAAGTTAATCTAGGAACAGTGTTCTACTTCTGAAAAGGGATCTAATCTTCCTCGCAGTGTAGTGGAAAGAACAACCATATCACGTTTGTGTATTAGTAAGCGACACACTTTTCTAAAGATGTGAAAGATGAGCTCTGAATGAATTATGGGAATAAAATTAAGGAAGGAAAACACAGCAATTACTAATGGTCTGAAATGCAATAAATTGAAAGTTTTAATTTTTTTTCCAGAAAGTACTATTATAGATATTAGATATAGATATATTAGATTAGATATATATAGATATTATAGATATTATAGATAATTAAGTGTCATTTTCCCACCCCCACCGAGGGGAACATTTATGCCAAGAAGGAGCTTCAGAGGACAAATCATCTACAGAAAAAGTAGTCTTAAAATATAAACCCAGATGATTACCGAACAGAAGCAGTCTTCTAGAAACTAAACTGATACTCAAGAGAAAATGTCCCTCAGGGTGAGCATGACTACTTCCTGCATAAGAGCAGCTGATCTTTGAAGAATACTCCAGAATGACAGTGGCTTCCTGATTCAAAAGAATAGTAAAAATTTACAGGGTCAAAACATCTATATTCTCATAGATAACTTCATGTAAATCCATGAAGGTAAGTTAGATGGTTTTATTTAAAAGTAGTTCTGAATATGAGGTTTAAGACAAAAAGGATAAAACAGGAAAATATGAAATTCTTCGATCTTTATCTGAAAATTAGTTAAATTAACCAATGTATTTCTTAGCTTTTTTAAATGATAAAATAAAATTAGAAATAAGTGAAATAGCAATAATAATAACAATATTTATAGTAAAACTTTCACTTGAGGTAACTTTGAAAACTAATTCTAGTGGAAATAGAGAAATAAGACAGAACATTTGTTGACTCAATTTTTTTAAAAAATCAAAGTATTAATGCCAAAACAATAGTTTGTGGAGCTGGAAGTTGGGAACAGACATAGTAGATTTAATGAAATATGAAAACACAGAGAACAAACATTAAGAAAGTATTATGAAAATTGTCACACAGTGTTGACTGCCTGATATCTGATTACATGAACTTGAAGTGAAGCAAGATAACAGGCCTCTGTGTGTGTGTGTTAGTCCCATTCATATGCTTTTGCCATTTGCAGTCCTAAAATAATCAATCATAGGGTTTAAATAAAGTTACATTTATTAGATAAAATTACAAAGGGATTATATAGGGAGCATTTTATTTGGTTGTAAGAGAAGCAGATGACAATGGATCAGAGAATTCCATAGGTTAAGAACAGACTATATTAAAATATCATGAGAGTGAAAATCACTCAGTCATGTCTGACTCTTTGTGACCACATGGACAGTCCATAGAGTTCTCCAGGCCCGAATACTAGAGTGGGTAGCCTATCCCTTCTCTAGTGGATCTTCCCAACCCAGGAATGAGACCAGGGTCTCCTGCATTGCAGGTGGATTGTTTACCAACTGAGCTATCAGGGAACCCCAATATCATGAAGAATGGGTCATATCTATGGACTGAGTTAAAGGTTAATTGGTATTTGTAATGCAGTGTACAATGGGTATTAATAGGGAATGTTATTGGATCCCATGATGTAACATACTTTCCATATGTAGCATAATTGATGGGTGAGATACTCAGTAGAGAACAATACTATTACACGTATCTGTTCCCCCAGGAACAAGGAATGAGTTTAAGAAAGTCAGTCCTCATTGGAGTAGAAATAGGAGGGCTTAAAATGTTTTGAATAAGAATTAAGCAAAAGTTTTAGGTGAAAAGCTTTGAATTGAAAGGAAATGGAATAAGTCAATAGGTACAGAAAAAGAAATTGATGAACCCAAAGAAAATCAATAGCAAGCCTGTGTCATATATAATTTCACTTTTAAAAGGGGTGAAATAATTTAATACTATTCCTGTACAATCAGCTCTAAATAAAAATGCACACATCGTATTGTCTCTGGTATCATTACTGCTGCTGCTCAGTCACGTCCATCATGTCTGACTCTTTGTGATTCCATGGACCATACCCCATGGAATTTTCTAGGGAAGAATACTGGAGTGGGTTGCCATACCCTCCTCCAAGGGATCTTCCTTGTCCATGGATCAAACCTACATCTCCGGTATCTCCTGCATTTCAGGCCCTTTTTTTTTTTTTTAAACTTCCGAGATACCAGGGAAGCCTTCTGGTATCACTACAACCAAGTATAAGAAAATGAGGATTTTATATCTCTAACTGACTTTAACTGCACATCAGTTCATTGCTGATGTTTTAAATCTCATTTCTTAGGAACTGAGCAAGGCAAAGGCAGCAATACTTGCATGGATTATGTAAATAAGTTCATGCATCTAATTCATTTAACAGAAGGGAAACGTTACTCAAAAGCATTAATAAATTGACCATATTGAATTTACCATATCTACAGATGAAGCACAAATTAAGAACCAAAAAATCAAACATCACTACAATGATGGAATTTATCCTCTTCGGGTTTTCTGATATTCCCAATTTCCAATGGATTTTTTGGGGGGATTCTTTAGTCCTCTATCTGACCATCCTGATGTGCAATAGTGTCATTGTACTGATAACAAGAATTGACCCTACTCTCCAGACCCCCATGTGCTTTTTTCCTGAATCACTTTTTCGTTTCAGAAATCTGTTACGTAACTGTCACTATCCCAAGAATGCTCACAGACCTAGTGAGCCAGAAAGGGCACATTTGTTTCATTGCCTGTGCTACCCAAACATGTTTGGTCCTTCTGTTTGGAGGTTTAGAGTGTCTCCTCCTGGCCGTGATGGCCTATGACTTTGATGTGGCCGTTTGTAACTCTCTTCACTATGGTCTGATCATGAGCCCCCAGGTCTGTGTCCAGCTGGTCACTGCCGCCTGTGTCTGTGGAGTTCCTGTTGTAATGGGGAAAATATGGCAGGTTTCCTCTCTGCCCTTTTGTGGGTCTACCACAATTAATCATTTTTTTCTGTGACCTCCCCCCAGTATTCAAGCTTGCTGTGGGGACACATTTGTGAACGAAATAGCAGTATTCATCATGGTTCCATTTCTGTTGATTGGTGTCTCCTATGGCAAAATCATCTCCAACTTTCTGAAACCGTGATCTGCCAGCGGGAAGGGCTAAAGCCTTCTTCACTTGCTAGTCTCACCTCACAGTGGTGGTCTTATTCTACCGCACAGCCTCTACCACCCATTTATAGCCCAAACTAAGTCAATCTGAAGAAACTGGGAAGCTGATCTCTTTTCTATACAGTTTGGATCCCAACATTGAATCCCATTATATTCACTCTGAGGAACAAATATACCACTGTAGCATTGAGGAAACTACTAAGTAAATTATCAACTTGACTTACAGAACTTACAGAAGCAATTATTTGTTTCTATGTTTCTCATGTAAATACATCAGAAAATATCTAGTTTATTTCTATGTTCCTATAAAATGATAGTTAGTATCATCACTGCCATCTCAGATTATGTGAAAGGACCTTAGTTTCAAAGAGTTAAGGGTTTCTGGGTTATCAAAGCACACATTATCTCCATGGCAATGATCTATTTTGAAGACCTATCTTTCCTCTCACTAGGATAGAGTGAGTTAAGAGATTTCTTTATTAATAAAATGATAGTTAACTGCTATATAACTAATGATTATGGTCATGCCCTGTAAGAAATTTGCTTGAAACTTCCCATTCCTTCAGGCATAATCACTGTCCTTTTCTGTACTTAATGATTGGATTTAGATGATGAGAAAACAACAACCACATCCAAGCTGGTGGGAGTAGGGGAATTTGAGTGCTTTCTTGCAGTTTTTCCTTCTTTCTCTGTTTTGCAACTGTCCATATCCCTTTCAGAGTACAAACCCTGAAAGGATCCTTGTTACTTCAATGCTGATTGTTTTCTAGTGACGTCATTTCCTCCATCTTGTAGCTTCATGTTTTGCTTTTGTAGTGTCTTCTTAGTATAAGGAATATTAGGAATTTAAACTATAAACTGCATTGGGTTGAATGTTGATCCTCTCAATATATGTCAGGTTACAACCTGCAAACCTGAACTTATTAGGAAAATAAAAGCCTTTGCAGATTTAATTCAGTTAAGGACTTTGAAATAAGATTATCTTAATCTAAGGGAAGGGCACTATATCCTATGATCAGTGTTCTTAGTTCTTATAAGGGGGGAAGAGAGATTAAGTTAAAAATAGAGATGCAGCGATACATAGAAGAGTATAATGTGAAGATGGAGGAAGCAACCGGGAGGGACACATGACACAGCCATGAAGCAAAGGAGGCCAGGGATCACCGAAAGCTGAAAGAGGCAAGGAGTGACTATCCCTTTAGAGTCTGTGGAGGAAAACCCTGCCAGCGCTGTGATTTGGGACGCTGGCTTTTAAAGAGGTGAGAAAGTTAACTTTTGTTCTTTAAACCACGCAATTTGTGACAATTTGTTACAATAGATCCAGGAAAGCAATACACTGCGCATGCAGTCATTTTATTAAGGCGTTTTTATTCTAATCATCTGGAATAAATTCTGTGTCTTTTGGGAACAGTGATTTTAAAAATTAGATTTTTTTTTTTTTTACTTTAAAAACTATATCAAGAAGACTCATAAAAATATTTGCCCAAGAATGATGGTTAATTGTGTTTGTTCAAGAATGTTTGTTAAAAGCTTTTTAATACTGCAAAAGAGAACACTAGCGAAGCAAAGGTAAGCTGTTCTCATTTGGAGCATAGTAGACACGGGTGCCAATTTACCATGTGATGCTGCACAGTCTCTCAAGACAATGTTTTAGAGCCACTCCAGTGAGGAAATCCCAAGTTTTTCAGGCATGTAAGTAAGCACATAAATACATGTATAAAACATAACTCTATTTTTGCAAAACAAAGGGAGATAGCATCCATATATTCATATAACAATTCACATGTGCACCTTTCTAGTTGGTGTGCATGTATGTCAGCAATATCTGAATGTGTATTAGAAGAGAGAAAGGACTGCTTTACAGTGACAGGAGTTCAGAAAATGTCTGACTTATTTTTACTTTTTTTGGAATGTGGATTTATTAAAAAGAGTATAATATACATATCACAAAAATAATAACTTTTATTCAGAACATAACTACATATGGAAGAAAATTACTGGATTTCTTCTTTTCTTATTGACTCCCAATATTTTACAGAATATTTAGCAGCTAACAGAGAAATGTCAATATCAGCCAAATAATCTTTGATATTTTAAAGAAATAACACATTTTTAATGAACTAAACAGAATCAGAATATATAATATTTGATCACTTATTTTAAAAAAGGACTAAAATAGCTTGAATTATAGTTACAAATAGAGATACGTTTAAGATTATGAAATGGATATATATGTACATAGGCACTATTGCATATGTATAATATACATTATATATCATATAAACATATATATTTCAATATTCATTGGAAGGACTGATGCCGAAGCCAAAGTTAAACAGCTGACTCATTAGAAAAGACCCTGATGCTGGGAAAGATTGAAGGGAGAAGGAGAAGAGGGCATCAAGAGGAGGGAGGGGGATTCAGGATGGGGAACACGTGTATGCCTGTGGCAGATTCATGTTGATGTATGGCAAAACCAATACAATATTGTAAAGTTATTAACCTCCAATTAAAATAAATGAATTTATATTAAAAAAAAGAAGATGAGATGGCTGGATGGCAGCATGGATTTAGTGGACATAAACTTAGGCAAACTCCAGAAGATGGTGAGAAACAGGGTGGCCTGGAGTGCTGTAGTCCATAGGGATGTGAAGAGTTGGACACGGTTGGAAGACTGGACAACAACCACCACAAATATATATTTATATATAGCTATACAAAAATAGAAAAATGACTGACTTCACTCTTTTCACAGAGAGAACATGAAACACACACACAACCCAGAAGCATATCTCACTTCAGTGATAACATTAGTTCTTTGGGGATTTTTCTGTATTCCCAATATCTGAGTGTTTCTTTTTGTAATATTTGCTTTTTAATGTGATTATACTGGTGAGAAGCAACGTCAATATTCTCATAAACAGAGTTGACCAGGCTCTCAAATTTCCATGTATCTTTTCCTCAGTAACTTTTCCTTTTTGGAAATCTGTTATGTATCTGTCACTCTTTCTAGAATATCCATAAACCTTCAGTCAGTGTGTATATATATCAGTGTGTATATATATATATATATATATATATATATATATATACACACACACATTTTTTTAAAGGAACTACAAAGATGTATTTTATTTGTATTCTTGGGGACACAGAATAGTTGGTCTTGACAGTTACGGCCTGTGACTGCTATGTGGCCAACTGTAACTTCCGCAGCTTCCCCTACTTATAAACCAGGAGCTCTGTATTCAGCTGATGATGCTTGGCTCTTAGATCAGTGGTGTTATAGCCAGGATAAGGCAAACATGCCAGATTTTCCCTCTGTCATTTTCGGATCTAACTAAAGCTGGGCTGTGGCGATGTTTTTCTGAATGAGATGTCAGTCTCTATAGTTGTACTATTAGTGAATCGTTTGTCATGATCCCTTTTCAGTTGACACTCGGCTCCTACAGTAAAATCACTTCTCCATCCTATGTTGCCATCGGCAACGGAATGAGCCAAAGTTTTCTCCACCTGCTCACCTCACACCACGCGTGTGAATTAAGTTGCTTCGGTTGTGTCCGACTCTCTGCTACCCTGTGGACCATAGCCGAGCCGGCTCTTGTGTCCATGAGATTCTCCAGGCAAGAACACTGGCATGGGCTGCTGTGCCTTTCTCCAGGGGATCTTCCCTACACAGAGATCAAACCTGTGTCTCTTATGTCTCTTTACCATTAGCGCCACCTGAGAAGCACCATAGTTGAGCCTTTATTTTGTGGACCCAGAACCGTTACGTATTTATGACACGATTCCAACATTTTTACAGGAAATATTTTTTTTCTCCTTTCTATACTGTGCTACCCTGATGTTTAATCCCATGATATATACTCTGAGGAACAAGGATGTCATGACAGCTTTGAGAAAATGACTGCCTTAATGTTTAACATCTTATCCACTGCTTTGAGCTAGTGATCTTTTCCCCACTTAGTTCTACAGTGTCTTAATCAGACATTTTTGGAATTTTGCTTCCTACATTAATATAAGTTGATTATCCTCATGATCCTGCTGTTTTATGCTTGACTTTCTGATATCAGGATTATCTCCCTAGTGTTTGTATTTATAAGAAATTAATTTTTCGCTGGTCTCATATTTAATGGAGTAGTCTCTGTCAGTAAAAATTCACTGCTTATTTGATTTGTTGTTGTTGTTCAGTTGGTAAGTCATGTCCAACTC
This sequence comes from Ovis aries, assembly GCF_016772045.2. NCBI lineage: Eukaryota > Metazoa > Chordata > Mammalia > Artiodactyla > Bovidae > Ovis > Ovis aries. The sequence goes on from NC_056055.1 coordinate 112,770,714, forward strand.
TGTATCTTCATGGACCACAGCATGCCAGACTCCTCAGTCCTCCACTGTCTCTCGGAATTTGCTCAGATTCATGTCCATTGAGTCAGTGACACTATTAATATCCAACCGTCTCATCCTCTGCTGTCTCCTCCTTTTTGCCTTCATCTTTGCTAGCATCAGGGTCTTTTACATTGAGTTGGCTCTCTGTATCAGGTGGCCAAAGTACTAAAACAATATAGTATATTTTGTCTATCAATTGGCCTCATGATATTTTTATTCAAAATTCATAATGTATATTCTAATTTGTCTCCCTCTGTATTTTTATAATTTACTTAAAATCAAAAGATTTCAGCTAGCAAAGATTACTGCATATGGAAAGTTTTAGAAAATACTTGTTGAATGACTATAGAACATGGGCATACTTGAATAAGCAAAAGTTCATACTGCAGAAAATGTAGAAAAGATGGTCTTTTAATAAATGATATTAATTTAAATATATATAAAGATGCAAAAAAAGAGAGTTGACCCTCACTTCACAAAATTTATTTTAAAATGTAATCTCAGTAAATTTGTAAACTTAAGTAAAAATGCATAACAATGAGTCTTTACCAGGATAATGTTTATTAACTTCATGACGTTTTCTTCATGCAAGAAGAGTATTTTTGATAAAATTATTAGTCATAATGTAAACATTAATCAGTTGAACTTCCTGGACTAAGAAATACTGCTATGCAGAGTGAAAATTTTCAATATAAAAATTTTAAATACACTATAGTTAAAGGAGTGCTCTAAATCAAAAGCATCAAAAATTCAGGAGAAAAATTAACAATAGACTTAAAGCTGCATTTCACAAGATAGGATAATCTAAATGCCAAGAAAAAAGGAGAAAATAACTCATTCACTTCAGTTCAGTCGCTCAGTTGTGTCCGACTCTTTGCGACCCCATGAATTGCAGCACGCCAGGCCTCCCTGTCCATCACCAACTCCCAGAGTTCACTCAGACTCACGTCCATCGAGTCAGTGATGCCATCCAGCCATTTCATCTTGGGTCGTCCCCTTATCCTCCTGCCCCCAATTCCTCCCAGCATCAGAGTCTTTTCCAATGAGTCAACTCTTCGCATGAGGTGGCCAAAATATTGGAGTTCCAGCTTTAGCATCATTCCTTCCAAAGAAATCTCAGGGCTGATCTCCTTCAGAATGGACTGGTTGCATCTTCTTGCAGTCCAAGGGACTGTCAAGAGTCTTCTCCAACACCACAGTTCAAAACCATCAATTCTTCGGCGCTCAGCCGTCTTCACAGTCCAACTCTCACATCCATACATGACCACAGGAAAAACCATAGCCTTGACTAGACGGACCTTAGTCAGCAAAGTAATGTCTCTGCTTTTGAATATGCTAATAACTCGTTAGCAACCAGTAAATGCAAATTAAAACCAAATGAAATCTATGACGCATTCATTACAGGGATGAAATAAATAAAAAGACTCACTCTATCACGTACGTAAAAGATGTGGAGTAATGAAAGCTCTTGCCTGGTGCTGGTATGTGAATTGTACACCATATTAGCCTTCATGAAGAAAATCTTACCCTTAACCATGTACCAGAAGAAATGTGTACACATGCGTGCCAAGGGATGCATCTGAGAATGCTCATTTTACATCACTCATAATGTCAAGTCTTTATCAAACTAGAATTATATGTAATTGTGATAATTTCACACAGAGGAAAATCAAGGAGTTATAGAAATGAATAAAATGCAATTACATACAGCATGGATTAAGCATGTTTTTAAGCAAACCAAATCATAATCATATGTACATATCCTTTTTGTTAAGCTAAAAAGCCATATTTAGAACACCATTTATCATATGCATATACATAATTCCCCCTATTTCTTAAATTTTATTTAATGAGCATATTCTATCATGGAAAAAAGTTATTATGCTTTCTTAGTTTTGGCTATGCTTCTATTTTTTTCCTGAAACTTATTCAGAAAAATGAATTACCTTTTATTATAAAAAAGTAGTAATCAAGCAACAAAAATATGATTCAAGACTGCTGATGCCACTGAATTGCTTCAAAAAATAAATTAACATCTTTATAAAAGGACATACTTAAAGCCAAGTTTAATTTTCCAACCTCTAAAACAACAAGAGCAACAAAATAACTTTCATTTGTGTTTAAGAGGCACTGGGTCACAACAAGCCAGTCTAGTTTCAAGCACTAGACATTTTTGATAAATTATAGAACATATTTTAAAGGTATCATATAACTGTGGGAGAAAAAAAATAGATGACAATATTGAAAACAAGGTTCGTTAAGTCATAAAATATTCACACTTTTTCAAGCCACTTTGTTGCAGTATCATGTTACTGCATATCTTAGTGTGTGTGCATGCTTACTGATTAATTCAGAGGATGATCACAATTGTAATATTGGTCAATTGGATATTCCTCTCCACACATACACAACGCATAGGAAAATGTCTCAGAGTTTTTACTACTGTATCATTGTTCAGATTACAATTAACTCTTTTTTTTTAACAGATGAAGCTGTTGTCTGTGTGTTGAAAGAATAATTTTCTTCTGTGAATTGTTAATTCATCTGTTTTACCCATTTTTAAAATTTATACTTTGGACTTTTCCTCTGTATTAAAAATCGAGCCAAGATTACTTTATTTGAAATGAGTTGTAACAATTTTCCCCTTATATTAATCATATTTGATACTTATGGGGCTTGCTACTTTTTATCATCTAGAATCATTTATTTTTACACAGTGTGTGTGTGTGTGTCCTGCATTCTAAATTTTAATGAGTTAAACTCGCTTTACTTCAAAATTATAAAACACATTTCTTAGAATACTTTCATCATTTCACTCTAAAATATACAAAATTGTGTATCATTTGGAGTTTATCCTGCTGTGGGATAGTTATCAAAAATACATATACTGTTTGTTTTTTTTCCCCTCTAAGCCTGCCCAGTTGTCCAAATAACAGTTATTTTTATTTTTATTATTTTTATTATTATTATTTTTTATTTCTTTATTTTTTAAAATTTTACTTTACAATACTGTATTGCTTTTGCCATACATCAACATGAATCCGCCACGGGTGTACATGAGTTTCCCAATCCTGACTGCCCCTCCCACCTGCCTCCCCATACCATCTCTCTAGGTTCGATGCAGGATACAGGATGCTTGGGGCTGGTGCACTGGGATGACCCAGAGAGAATAACAGTTATTTTTAAATGCGCACGCTTTTCCAATTTGGTAGGCTATTACAAATTTTCATGTATATTTGAGCCTTTTCTGGAATTTCTATTCTATTCCAGTAGAAGGCTTCTTTATTTACGCATGATACTGCGCTGAGCTGTGCGCAGTCGCTCAGCTGTGTCGGACTCTGTCAGAGCCATGGACGATAGCCCGCCAGGCTTCCCTGGCCTCTCCTGCCTTAGTAGGCAGATTCTTTACCACTGAGCCACCCGAGAAGCCCATGCATAATACTGACTCTGCGGGTCACGAGGTCTTGTAACTCCTTCCCAGCACTAGCTATTCCTTGGATGAGCTCCTGCAGGAGCTCAGCCTGGCTGGCCTCTCGCTCCCCTTCTGTCCTTATCACATCCGGTCCCCGTGAGAAGCCTGTCCCACCACCCACTACTCACGGGCCTTCTGTGATCTTTGCCCTGAGGCTCCTGATGCTTTTAAATTAACGTTCCAAATCATTCACACTGTCACATTACTATATGTGTTCCTTCTTGTAGATATTTTCTCTTCATAATCATAAACCTTAAGAAATCACTATTTACTAAATAATTGGAACCAATATGGAGAAGGAAATGACAACCCACTCTAATATTCTTGCCTGGAAAATCCTGTGGACGGAGGAACCTGGTGGGCTGCCGTCTATGGGGTCGCACAGCATCAGACACGACTGAAGCGACTTAGCAGCAGCAGCAGCAGGAAACAATATCCAATTTCAGGGGTCATGAGAAACTGGCTCTAAGCCAAAATTTTTAAACAATCTTTATGTTGCAGAAATTTCTCCACATTTAAAACGTATAACTCACAAACATTTTGCTTAGCATCTTTCCCATGATCTTAGCTGGACTTATTCCAGATTCTCATTTTATTGTAACTAGAGTCTGAAGGTATTCACATCTTGAGCAAGTAAAATAAATTTGGGGAAAATTGGTGGCAGGCTGCAAAAAAGAGGAAAAATTTTCTCCTACTATGATTAACCTTAGGTTAAATTTTTAAATTTGATGTATGTTTGATTTTGATGTTAATTTTGATGAATGTTCATCAGCTAAATCTCAGGCTGCTTGAGAAATTGATAACACATTAATTTTGCACATATTTGCCATCAGAATATGTATTGTAACTATTACACAGATCTGTCCTCTAACTAGGAATCAAGGAACATATCATACAGAGGCTCTGCATAATGCATTCATAACAGTTAAGGTAAGAATTTAATGTGTGTCTATTTGATCGACCCAAATAATATTGTGTATGTGCGTGTGTGTGTGTGTGTGTGTGTGTGTGTGCCCGTGTTCAGTCATGTCCGACTCTGTAGCCCTCCAGGATCCTCTGTCTATGGAATTCTCCTGGCAAGGATTCTGGAGTGGGTTGACATCTCCTACTCCATGTGAATTTCACAACCCAGGTTTCAAATCTGTGTCTCTTGCATCTCCTGCATTGGCCTCTTGCATCTCTTGCACTGGCAGGCCATTTCTTTACCAACTGTACCACCTGGGGAACCCACAAATAATATTAGTACCCTGTTCACATCTAAGAAATAAAATGCTCTGTGTCCTCTTCCTTGGAGAGGCAGAAGAAAAAAAAAATTCTGAGTGGAGTGAGAACTATCTGGGAAAAATAAAAAAAAATACAACAAATCAGAAAATTCAGAAAGTGATGATTTTAATTAGAAATTTAAATGTGCCAGGTGGCAGAGATCCCTTGGGTAGAGATAACTACTTTTATTTAAGAGCACTTTATGTTTAGAAATAATAGAATATTTAAAGGCCAATTGAATTACTTTGATGAAACAAGTAATTTCACTCACAGTAAATATTCAGAGTCTCTTTAATGAGAAAAATTAGCAACATTTTAAGTAAGAAAGGTAAATGTGAAAATGAAAGTAAGGCTTAATTCTTATTTTAAATTTAAAGTTAATCATGTACACAGGTTTTTAATGTGTAAATTATTAATTTTACACATGGTAGCAAAATTTTTGTTCATTAAAGCAACTTCTATATATTTATTATTCTATTAGATAAAATTTACAATCAAATAATGATAATAAATAATGGTGTTAAGTCACTTTGAAATGCCAAAAAATATAATAGCTCAAATCTAGGTATAGATAATATTAAAGAAACTTCATTTGAGCCCACATATTGTAACAAAAAAGGTTACATATGTCTATTCAGTTTGATATTATAATAAGAGATTTAAAGTAAAGTAATACATAAAATAAAATTTTAACCATTGGGGAATTCAAAGAACAATTATTTAAAAAAATATAGAATTCAGGATTTATAAAATAATAAAGATAGCTTTAGCTTCAACAATGTTTTTAAATTATTTTCAAGGATTGAATTACCAATTTTTATCAAATATACAAATATACTTGAAGTACACCTTGTTTTACTCTTGAGAAATTCAAACTTAAATCTTACCTATTTCATGTTATACAAGATTTCATCACCAAAATGACATATCTGTACAATTAGAAATTATACTTTATATAGCACTGGAAATAATTTTATTAAGGTAATGAGTGAAATACTAAATGATTTTATTCATAAAAATGATAAAGATTACAGTTCTATTCTTTTGTATATTAATCTTTTTCTCTCTTTTAAGACTGACAATTTTAAATTAAAAGTGTCTGTTCCTTTACTCAATTTCAGAATCAAATAATGAACACTATATTAAGTAAACAAGCATTTTCTAAGATCTATATTGCTTTCAAGTAGGAAAACTAGGACTATTTTCCTAGATCTCAGTCCTTAGATCCTAGATCATGTAATATCAGTGGGAAAGAAAAATGGTGTATGAAAGGAATGAGCCAAATTGCAGCACTGTGTGCTACAAAGTCATGGGTGCTCTCCCTTTTGGTTCTACAGAGTGGAGGTGATAATATTATTAAATTATTGGCAGAAAATTCATAGAGAATTCACATCTAAGAGTCTGGGATTTTTATAACACTGTGATGATTGTTTTAATATCTTATTTCACTCCCACATTAACCATGTGATACCAAGCAAAGTAAATTAGAGAGCAGTTTTTCATACTGTTTAAAGCAAAGAGTGAAATTTAGAAGAATAAAATTTCGCTTTTAATAAAAACAATAATAGCTAGCTTTCAAATAGATTTTCTATGAATGCCAAAACGACTTTAAGTTTCTTTACATGTATCAAATGAATGAATTTGTATAGCAATCCTAACTGTTGGTACAAGTGTTAGTCAGTTTGCAGCCCAGGGATCTATGGCACAGGAGATTAAGCACTTTGCGTTGTCACACAGCTGGCAAGTGAAGCCACGATTCGATTGCAGGCCATCTTGTCAGGATTGTATCTTTTATTCATGACACTATGTTTAGACTATGCTTGCATGGAAAACCTTGAAACATAAAGGGTGGGGAAATGAGAAGCAGGGCTGGGACTCATGGTGAGTCAAGTGATGCCTGGAGTGTAATATTTAAGGAGGCAGTCACTTTAACAATGGTGCAATGCAGAGTCAGCCCTGAAGCTGAGTGTGTGCTCTGAGATTCTGTACCAGAGGAGTCTCATTCCTTATTTAGGTAAGACCATATTCTACTACTGGCTCTGATGAAAGGAAAAAAATGGAAAAAAATTATCATCAGTGAGTAACTCACTAACTCTACCAAAAAGAGTTTTTCTAGGGAGTGTGTTTCAACCTTGGCAACTAAAGATTTAAGAACATTATACCGTATTAATAATTATAATTATAGGACCATAATTTATACATAAACATATTAAAACTGATAGGTAATTTTATCAACAATTAATATTTAATTATCTCAAATAAGAAAGCAAACAGAAAATTTAAACAATTACTTAATATAACAGATGATAAATAATGGAGTTAGGATTCAAACTTAAGTATGATTTAAAAAATACGTACTCAGAAATGGTATGGGGAGGGAGGTGGGAGGGGGGTTCAGGATTGGGACAACATGTACACCTGTGGCAGATTCATGCTGATGTATGGCAAAACCAATACAATATTGTAAAGTAAAAAAAATAATAATAAAAAATAAAATATGAAAAAACACACTGATTTGCAGTCACAAAACCAATGTGCAAATGATCAATGTATCCATCATTGCTAAATCTCAATATCCTAGCTCAAGAAAAGTGAGTTTAGAAGCTGTTATCTGAAATATTATTATTTTTTGAGGAACAACAAAGACATCAGAGATGCATACAGAGCACAGGGTAAAGCATGACAGGAAGTATCTCACACAGCTAGTGAACACAGTCCAGGTGACCCCTGTTTTCCCAGAGTGACCCTCTTAATTACTTCTATCTGTATCTATTCCCACACAACTTTTCCAGAATGAAACCCTCTGATAGCTCCCACATAGTATCTTACTGAAATATATGTATTTTATTCCTCTATGTACAATAAAATAAAAATATTCTCTAATTCTTTTTGTAAACTGCCTAATAATGTGAATTGTATATAAGAACATGTATGATCAAGATCATCAAGTGAGGGAAGGGAAATGAAGAGTTGAAATACATAGCTGAAAATACATAAGGAAGATAATTTCTGTTATATTAATAGTTCTACTGAAGTATGTAAAGTCATAGAGAAATACAATAAAATTGTCAGAAAATGTAAATATTTAAGGGAAATCCCTAGCAGTCCAATGGTTAGGACTTTGTACTTCCACTGCCATCAGCCTGAGGTTCAATATCTGGTTGGGGTGCTAAGATCCCACAAACCGTGAAACATGGCCACAAAATGATGTAAGTATTTAAAACTGAGATCATATGGCAAAGTTGTAGTTCTATCTTCAATAACTATCAATTTGTCCAATGCCTGTGCCAGTCAGGGCATTTGGGGCTTCCCTGGTGGCTCAGGTAGTAAAGAATCTACCTGCAGTGCAGATGATCGGGTTTGATCCCTGGGTAGGGAAGATCCCCTGGAGAAGGGAATGACAACCCACTCCAGTATTCTTGCCTATGAAATCCCATGGACAGAGGAGCCTGGCAGGCTATAGTCCATGAGATCCAAGAGTCAGACATGACTGAACAACTAACACTTTAACTTTTTTGACATTGGACTGTATTCGGAAAGAATGCCCTAAAAAATATTTCAAGGAAGTGTGTATGGTGATAACACATGGATTATAAACTGAGAAAGGGGAAATGCGTACATAATAAAATTCTTAAATTAGAAACAATTGCATTGATCATGGAAATCAATCTCAGTATCCTGATACAATTTATAAAACAGACACTGACCCCTGATGGTAAAAATAAAAAGCAGATAATACATTTACCCTTTTTCACACATGGAGCACCAAAAAAAAGCAGCAGAAGGTAATCTCACTAAACTGATGGAGTTTGTTCTCCTGAACTTTGCTGATGTTCCTCATCTCCAGGGGTTTTTATTTGGACTGTTCTCATTCATCTATATAACTATCTTGATGGGCAATGGCATCATATCTCTGATAACAAACTAGATCCTGGTCTACAGACCCCCATGTATTTTTTCCTTGGCAGTTTTTCCCTTTTGGAAATCTGCTATGTGTCTGTTACACTCCCCAGAATGCTCACGAGTCTTTGGACACAAAGAAGAACAATTTCTTTAGTTGCTTGTGCCACACAAATGTGCTTCATTCTTATACTTGGGGCCACCGAGTGCTTCCTTCTGGCCTTGATGGCCTATAATTGCTACACGGCCATTTGTAGCCCTCTGCACTATCCTCTAGTCGTGAACTACAAGGTGTGTATCCAGCTAGTGGCTGGCTCCTGGATCAGTGGAATCCCAGTCCAAACAAGCCAGACAGGCCAGATTTTCTCTCTGCCCTTTTGTGGTTCTAACCTCATCAACCACTTCTTCTGTGACATCCCTCCCATACTCAAGGCGGCCTGTGGGGACACTTTTCTGAATGAAATGTTGGTCTTCATAGTCGCTGCGCTGTTTGTTTTGGTTCCATTTCTGTTGATACTTGTCTCTTACGGCAAAATCATCTCCACATTCTTTAAATTGCCGTCAGCCATAGGTCGGGGCAAAGCCTTTTCCACCTGCTCCTCTCATGTTATGGTTGTGGCATTGTTCTTCAGATCAGGCCTTGTCACATATTTAAGACCCAAGACCCAAGGCTCAGCAGGAACTGACAAAGTATTTTCTCTCTTCTACAGGATTGTGACGCCTGTGTTTAACCCCATGATATACAGTCTAAGGAACAAGGATGTCATGATGGCACTGAGACAATGGCCATGCAAATATCTGAGTTCATTGAAAAACTGACTTGTATTTCAGCAGTTGATTTCTTATATATTTGTTATAAATTTTCAATATTTATCTTAAACTCAATTTATCTGTCTATAACGTGGTGCTGCTGCTGCTGCTAAGTCACTTCAGTCGTGTCCGACTCTATGCGACGCCATAGACAGCAACCTACCAGGCTCCCCGGTCCCTGGGATTCTCCAGGCAAGAACACTGGAGTGGGTTTGTTATTACCAAAATAAAAATTACTTGTAACACTGAGAAATCTTGCTGTCTCCAGTTATACAGTTGTGTATGGGTCAACAAATAGAAAATCATTCACTTGGGAATTCTATAACCTTACTGTGAAATGTTCTCTTGTAGTAAGAAATTTAGACAAGAATTGCTATAATAGGCCCAGTTGTAATACAGACTCAGTTATATCACTTATTTGAAAGAATATTATTCAGTTCCATAGAGCTGTCACAGAAATTTTAAAAACTAAGTTAGTAATGGGCATTAATTAAAATGTTATGTATAGTTTGGCCTAGCAATTATTCTACAGAGAAATAATTTCTTAGAGTGAAAAGTAGCTCTCACTGGGAATGTAGTTTAATAAATGATGTACAATGATATTAGTAATTATTAGGCATCATTTATGTGTATATCAGATTAAATCCATAAAATGATTTGTTGAGTTGATAAAACAAAAGATATTATTGAAATCTTTACATATAATAAGATGAGCTTGGAAAAAGCGATGGGAATATTCACAAGTTATGTTTTTTAAAAATATATTTTTCTAGAGATGATAGTGGGGATAGGAAAGTTAGGGGAAAAGAAAAAATTTAAATTTTTGTAAGTATCTGCTATAAAAGCACAAGCATTGTACACCTTAAACCTTATATACATACACATATTAGAAAGAGTCAATACAAAAATAATCATTGTTGTTAATTATAGAAATCACAGAGTAAATCATTCTATTTTCCCTTTGTTTTATTGAAATTGTGCAGTTTATTACAATAAGTTCGTGCTACTCAGGTAATCAAAATAAAAAACAATAAATTTGTATTCATTCTGGACAAGGAAAATAAAAATTATTAGTTGTGTGTGCTATTTCTGTAGTTATATAATTTTCAAAATTCCATGTATATACAATAATTCTTCATATAGACAGGCGACAGATCATTGCAGAACTATGACTTGTCACCAGTACTCAAAGTTAAAAAATATGATGAAGCTTGAACAGTTGCTTTTAAAGTTTATTCCCATAAAAATATATGTCAGTTTCGTTCACATTTATATGGAGCTGGCTATTTCCAGATGGATAGGAAGGTGAAGTACCACTTTCTCCTTGGGAAAAATCAACCAGATGACATGTGACCAATTCTGATAATAAAGTGAAGAAGGAAAAACCAACTTTTATTGAGAACCAAGTAAACAATAAATCACCAAGATTCTCAGATAATACAGCCATCATAACCTACTAAAATCTAATGGAAACAATCGAATACAGAAGGTTTAAAGAAAGAGAACTATAATAACAGCAACAACAAAATTCCAGGAAATTTTCTAGGCAGAAGTTGGATAAACCCTGAAAGTATCATATGTTGAAAAGATTGAGACAAAAATTAAGAAATCCTCTCTTTTTTCTCTCCCTCCTGCCTAATAAAAAAAATTTTTTTTTTTTTTTTTAGGGAAAGGAGATAACTAACGGGGGGGTGGGGAGACAAAATTTAAAAAATATTGATATATCAAACAGATGTGACTGGATCTCTCTCCTTTTATAGAAAAGGGCAAATAAGAGTGATATCTTGGAGCATTATAACTTTTTTGGGTAGATACTGAATTTCCACAAGCTAAAAATGTCAGTGGACAGCTTCAGAAATTATTTTCTCTTTGGTTTGGCAACTAACAAACCATATCTAAACTAGTTATCACATTTAGTGGTAATAGCTTGCTAAAAATCTGTATCTGTATCACTTGTTTTAAAACACAATGAATGTGTGCAAATACTACCACTGCTTTGTAAATTATAAATATCTTTATTAGCAAGATAATCTTTTGTTGCTACTTTGCATTGTACTATTCCCAGAACAAGTCACTCATAATTCTGAGAAACTAAGCACACACAATTTTATTATTTAGAAACACAAAAACAGATATTCATTTACGTACGTATACATGCTTGTCTGTGTGTGTCTGTGTGTGTACTTTAGGAGAATATTGCTCTTGTGGACTGAAGTCAACTGACAATGAGGGATGGGAAGGTCAATAATATGTGCAAAATCTTTCCAAGATTAGTAGCCTGATTTGGCAAAAGTGAAAAGTGAATATATCTTCATTGTGCATCTGGATTGTATTAATAGCTATGGATTCTTTGCTACAAAAGAATATTCAGGGAATAACGATAGACATCTTCTCTTTCTTTCCTTCTTTTAAAGGCATCTGCATATTTATATTTATATAGGTACATACATATAATTGTTTCTTGGAATAGTGTATTGCTATATGTAACCGTTATGTTGCTTAACTATTTCTTTAGCTGTGACATGAAAGCATGTAAGCTTATTTCACTACCACATAATTAGTACAGAGAACATATACGGAAACAGAATAATAGACTGGAAGATAAAGAGAAGGTGAACAGATAGTCTAAGGGAAGAGTTGGAAAAAATATAAATTATGAAACAAACTTTTAGTGAGATGATGTTGAAATTTCAAAAAGGAAGATGATTGAGCTTTGCCACAGTAAGCTTTACACACACCAGATATACATATTTATATATGTACATTTATATTTTGTGTTTAAAGCATTTAGATAGAGGATAGATACATAGATAAAAAGAGGGCAAGAGTTTGTATACGTGCATGCAGTAACACAGATGTGAACTTTTCTAGGTGGATTCATAGAAGTAATTATATTTAGAATGATTATGAAACTAAGCCTTGCCATGTGGGGCCACCCAAGATGCGGGGGGGTGGGGGGCTCATGGTGGAGAGGTCTGACAGAATGTGGTCCACTGGAGAAGGGAATGGCAAACCACTTCAGTATTCTTGCCTTCAGAACCCCATGAACAGTATGAAAAGGCAAAATGATAGGATACTGAAAGAAGAACTCCCCAGGTTTGTAGGTGCCCAATATGCTACTGGAGATCAGTGGAGAAATAACTCCAGAAAGAATGAAGGGATGGAGCCAAAGCAAAACAATACCCAGCTATGGATGTGAGCGATGATAGAGACAAGGTCCGATGCTGTAAAGAGCAATATTGCATAGGAACCTGGAATGTCAGGTCCATGAATCAAGGCAAATTGGAAGTGGTCAAATGGGAGATGGCAAGAATGAATGTCTATATTCTAGGAATCAGCGAACTAAAATGGACTGGAATGGGTGAATTTAACTCAGTTCAGTTCAGTTGCTCAGTTGTGTCCGACTCTTTGTGACCCAATGAATCGCAGCACGCCAGGCCTCCCTGTACAGCATCATCTCCCAGAGTTCACTCAGACTCATGTCCATCGAGTCTGTGATGCCATCCAGCCATCTCATCCTCTGTCGTCCCCTTCTCCTCCTGCCTCCAATTCCTCCCAGCATCAGAGTCTTTTCCAATGAGTCAACTCTTCTCATGAGGTGGCCAAAGTACTGGAGCTTCAGCATTAGCATCATTCCTTCCAAAGAAATCCCAGAGTTGATCTCCTTCAGAATGGACTGGCTGGATCTCCAAACTCAGATGACCATTATATCTACTACTGCGGGCAGGAATCCCTCAGAAGAGATGAAGTGCTATCATGGTCAACAAAAGAGTCTGAAATGCAGTACTTGGATGCAACCTCAAAAATGACAGAATGATCTCTGTTCGTCTCCAAGGCAAACCATTCAATATCATGGTAATTCAAGCCTATGCCTCAACCAGTAATGCTGAAGAAGCTGAAGTTGAACAGTTCTATGAAGATCTACAAGACCTTTTAGAACACACACCCAAAAAAGATTTCCTTTTCATTATAGGGGACTGGAATGCAAATTAGGAAGTCAAGAAACACCTGGAGTAACAGGGAGAGTTGGCCTTGGAATGTGGAATGAAGCAGGACAAAAGCTAATAGAGTTTTGCCAAGAGAATACACTGGTCATAACAAACACTCTCTTCCAATAACACAAGAGAAGACTCTACACATGGACATCACCAGATGGTCAACATCGAAATGAGATTGATTATATTCTTTGCAGCCAAAGATGGAGAAGCTCTATATAATCAGCAAAAACAAGGCCAGAAGCTAACTGTAGCTCAGATCATGAACTCCTTATTGCCAAATTCAGACTGAAATTGAAGAAAGTGTGGAAAACCACTAGACCATTCAGGTATGACCTAAATCAAATCCCTTATGATTATACAGTAGAAGTGAGAAATAGATTTACTGATGAACTATGATGAACTAGCCTGATGAACTATGGAATGAGGTTCATGACATTGTACAGGAGACAAGGATGAAGACCATCCCCATGGAAAGGAAATGCAAAAAAGCAAAATGGCTGTCTGAGAAGGCCTTACAAATAACTGTAAAAGAGAGAAGTGAAAAGCAAAGGAGAAAAGGAAAGATATAAGCATTTGAATGCAGAATTCCAAAGAATAGCAAGGAGAGATAAGAAAGCCTTTCTCAGTGATCAATGCAAAGAAATAGAGTAACATAACAGAATGGGAAAGACTAGAGATCTCTTCAAGAAAATTAGAGATACCAAGGGAACATTTCATGCAAAGATGGGCTCGATAAAGGACAGAAATGGTATGGACCTAACAGAAGCAGAAGATATTAGGAAGAAATGGCAAGAATACACAGAAGAACTGTACAAAAAAGATCTTCACGACCCAGATAATCACGATGGTGTGATCACTCACCTAGAGCCAGACATCCTGGAATGTGAAGTCAAGTGGGCCTTAGAAAGCATCACTGTGAACAAAGCTAGTGGAGGTGATGGAATTCCAGTGGAGCTATTTCAAATCCTGAAAGATGATGCCGTGAAAGTGCTGCACTCAATATGCCAGCAAATTTGGAAAACTCAGCAGTGGCCACAGGACTGGAAAAGGTCAGTTTTCATTCCAATCCCAAAGAAAGGCAATGCCAAAGAATGCTCAAACTACCACACAATTGCACTCATCTCACACGCTAGTAAAGTGATGTTCAAAATTCTCCAAGCCAGGCTCCAGCAATACGTGAACCGTGAACTTCGGAATGTTCAAGCTGGTTTTAGAAAAGGCAGAGGAACCAGAGATCAAATTGCCAACGTCTGCTTGATCATTGAAAAAGCAAGAGAGTTCCAGAAAAACATCGATTTCTGCTTTAGTGACTATGCCAAAGCCTTTGACTGTATGGATCACAATAAACTGTGGAAAATTCTTCAGGAGATGGGAATACAGACCACCTGACCTGCCTCTTGAGAAACGTATATGCAGATCAGGAAGCAACAGTTAGAACTGGACATGGAACAACAGACTGGTTCCAAATAGGAAAAGGAGTACGTCAAGGCTGCATACTGTCACCCTGCTTATTTAACTTATACACAGAGCACATCATGAGAAATGCTGGGCTGGAAGAAGCACAAGCTGGAATCAAGATTTCCGGGAGAAATATCAATAACCTCATGTATGCAGATGACACCAGCCTTATGACAGAGAGTGAAGAGGAACTAAAAAGCCTCTTGATGAAAGTGAAAGAGGAGAGTGAAAAAGTTGGCTTAAAGCTCAACATTCAGAAAACGAAGATCATGGCATCCAGTCCCATCACTCCATGGGAAATAGATGGGGAAACAGTGGAAACAGTGGTAGACTTTCTTTTTGGGAGTTCCAAAATCACTGCAGATGGTGACTGCAGCCATGAAATTAAAAGACGCTTACTCCTTGTAAGGAAAGTTATGACCAACCCAGATAGCATATTCAAAAGCAGAATATTACTTTGCCAAAAAAGGTCCATCTAGTCAAGGCTATGGTTTTTCTTGTGGTCATGTATGGATGTGAGAGTTAGACTGTAAAGAGAGCTGGGGATTGAAGAACTGATGCTTTTTAACTGTGGTGTTGGAGAAGACTTTTGATAGTCCCTTGGACTGCAAACAGATCCAACCAGTCCATCCTGAAGGAGATCAGTCCTGGGTGTTCATTGGAAGGACTGATGCTAAAGTTGAAACTCCAATACTTTGGTCACCTGATGCAAAGAGCTGACTCATTGGAAAAGACCCTGATGGTGGGAGGGATTGGGGGCAGGAGGAGAAGGGAACGACAGAGAATGAGATGGCTGGATGGCATTACTGACTCATTAGAAAAGACCCTGATGGTGGGAAAGATTGAAGGCAGGAGGAGAAAGGGACAACAAAGGAAAATATGGTTGGATCACATCACCAATTCTATGGACATGAGTTTGAGTGAACTCCGGGAGTTGGTGAACAACAGGGAGGCCTGGCATGCTGTGATTCATTGGGTCGTGAAGAGTCAGACACCACAGAGCGACTGAACTGAACTGAACTGAAGGTTGTCATATATGGCCTTCCCCAGTGGCTCAGCAGTAAAGAATCTGTCTGAAGTGCAGGAGCTGCAGGAGATGTGGGTTTGATCCCTGGATTGGCAAGATACCTTGGAGAGGGCATGGCAACCCATTCTAATATTCTTGCTAGGAGAATCCCATGGATAGAGGAGCCTGGCTGGCTATAGTCCATAGGGTGGCACAATCAGACACAACTGAAGTGACTTAGTGTGCACACACAAGGTTGATATATATATATATATATATATATAGATAGATATAGATATAGATATAGATATAGATATAGATATAGATATATATAGTTGTTGCTTAGTCGCTCAGTCGTGTCCAACTCTTTGTGAGTCCATGGACGGCAGCACGCCAGGCTTCCCTGTCCTTCATCATCTCCTGGAACTCGTTCAAACTCATGTCCACAGAATTGGTGATGCCATCCAACCATCTTGTCCTTTATTGTCCCCTTCTCCTCCTGCCTTCAATCTTTCCCAGCATCAGGGTCTTTTCTAATGAGTCAGCTCTTGGCATCAGGTGACCAAAGTACTGCATCTTTAGTTTCAGCATCAGTCCGTCCAATGAATATTGACAATTGATTTCCTTTAGGATTGACTGGTTTGATCTTCTTGCAGTCCAAGGTACTCTCAAGAGTTTTCTCCAACACCATAGCTTAAAAGCATCAATTCTTTGGCACCCAGCCTTCCTTATAAAATGTGACTTTGAGGATTATTATTCTGTGACAGCCAACATACTTGAAAAAACAGAGAATCAATTAATGACTGCCTCATATATTGCAAGAGTCTTCTCCAACACCACAGTTTAAAAGCATTAATTTTCAGCACTCAGCTTTCTTCACGGTCCAACTCTCACATCCATAGACAGTTAAGTGAACATCAATATGAAAATCTTAACCCTGTGCTTCCTGATTTTTAAATATTCATTTGTATCTTCTCTATTAAACTGTTGATATATTTGTAAATGTTTTTATTGGCCTTTCAGTTACTTTCACTGTCTTAGTTTTGCTTCACAGAATTTACTTAATATTGTTAATCCGTCACTTTAAATAACAGTATTTAGTTTGGGTTGTGTTATTTATCAAACTAGTTCTCCTGATTAAAACTTTTTTCTTTAAAGAGACAGTGGAAGAACTATATTAAAACAAAAATTTCAAGTCTCAACTAGCTAAACCAACTTGAACAAGTCCAGATAGCTTTCTTACTAAATGTTTAATTTGTGTTGTGATTGGTAGATGATAATATTTAGTATTTTATTTGTTCAATTGACAACTGAGAAAATAATAATTCTCTCTAGAATGTTAACATACAACCAAAAAGTTTTCAAAAAGTACTCTGATTTCAGAAATATTGTATTGAATTTTTTCAGTGATTAAAGCGAACAATTCAAAGCAATATTAAGCTTGAAACAATAATTAGTTTCAAAGAACAGTTAATAACTCAGCAACTAGAAGAGGGCATGGTAGGTTTTCAAAAAAATATTTAAATGAATGAGTGTTATGAAACTCACTTTGGTAGTGATAGTCTCAGTTCAAAGAAATTTGAAGAGTCTAAATTTAAGCTAAGTGAAATGAGTCTCTGCTTTTCCAGAATAATATGTGGCTAGTAATAATTGATGAACTGCACCAGATAAAGTTTATTTCTCCTAGAGTAACAGCACATATTACTATTTTAATTAAACATATATACAAACTTATACCAACACTTTATATTAATTTTAAAAGGTGAACAACAGTTTTTAGGAGTAAGTAGGTTCTTGTTGGTTTTATGTGAAATTAGATCTTTGTATACTAGTTGGAAGAGGGTGTTTGCTATGACCAGTGCATTTTCTTGGAAAAACTATTAGTCTTTGCCCTGCTTCATTCCACATTCCAAGGCCAAATTTGCCTGTTACTCCAGGTGTTTCTCGACTTCCTACTTTTGCATTCCAGTCCCCTATAATGAAAAGGGAATCTTTTTTGGGTGTGTGTTCTAAAAGGTCTTGTAGGTCTTCACAGAACCGTTTAACTTCAGCTTCTTCAGTGTTACTGGTTGAGGCATAGACTTGAATTACCGTGATATTGAATGGTTTGCCTTGGAGTCGAACAGAGATCATTCTGTCATTTTTGAGATTGCATCCAAGTACTGCATTTCGGACTCTTTTGTTGACCATGATGGCTACTCCATTTCTTCTGAGGGAGTCCTGCCTGCAGTAGTAGATATAATGGTCATCTGAGTTAAATTCACCCATTCCAGTCCATTTTAGTTCTCTGATTCCTAGAACGTCGACGTTCACTCTTGTCATCTCTTGTTTGACCACTTCCAATTTGCCTTGATTCATGAACCTGACATGCCAGGTTCCTATGCAATATTGCTCTTTACAGCATTGGACCTTGCTTTTATCACCATTCACATCCATAACTGGGTATTGTTTTTGCTTTGGCTCCATCCCTTCATTCTTTCTGGAGTTATTTCTCCACTGATCTCCAGTAGCATATTGGGCACCTACTGACCTGGGGAGTTCTTCTTTCAGTATCCTATCATTTTGCCTTTTCCTATTGTTCATGAGGTTCTCAAGGCAAAAATACCATTTCCTTCTCCAGTGGACCACATTCTGTCAGACATTTCCAGCATGACCCACCTGTCTTGGCTTGCCCCGCAGGCATGGCTTAGTTTCATTGAGTTAGACAAGGTTGTGGTCCTAGTGTGACTAGACTGACTAGTTTTCTGTGAGTATGGTTTCAGTGTGTCTGCCCTCTGATGCCCTCTTGCAACACCTACTATCTTACTTGGGTTTCTCTTACCTTGGGCATGGGGTATCTATTCACGGCTGCTCCAGCAAAGCGCAGCTGCTGCCCCTTACCTTGGATGATGGGTATCTCCCCACCGCTGCCCTTCCTGACCTTCAACCTGGTATGGCTTCTCTAGGCCCTCCTGCACCCACGCAGGCACTGCTGCTTGGACGTGGGGTTGCTCAAAAAGCAAGAGAGTTTCAGAAAAACATCAATTTCTGCTTTATTGACTATGCTAAAGTGAAAAAGTTGGCTTAAAGCTTAACATTCAGAAAACGAAGATCATGGCATCCGGTCCCATCACTTCATGGGAAACAGACGGGGAAACAGTGGAAACAGTGTCAGACTTTATTTTGGGGGGCTCCAAAATCACTGCAAATGGTGACTGCAGCCATGAAATTAAAAGATGCTTACTCCTTGGAAGAAAAGTTATGACCAACCTAGAAAGTATATTCAAAAGCAGAGACGTTATTTTGCTGACTAAAGTCCATCTAGTCAAGGCTGTGGTTTTTCCTGTGGTCATGTATGGATGTGAGAGTTGGACTGTGAAGAAAGCTGAGCACCAAAGAATTGATGCTTTTGAACTGTGGTGTTGGAGAAGACTCTTGAGAGTCCTTTGGACTTCAAGGAGATCCAACCAGTCCATTCTGAAGGAGATCAACCCTGGGATTTCTTTGGAAGGAATGATGCTAAAGCTGAAACTCCAGTACTTTGGCCACCTCATGTGAAGAGTTGACTCATTGGAGAAGACTTTGATGCTGGGAGGGATTGGGGACAGGAGGAGAAGGGGCTGACAGAGGATGAGATGGCTGGATGGCATCACTGACTTGATGGACGCGAATCTGAGTGAACTCCGGGAATAGGTGATGGACAGGGAGGCCTGGCGTGCTGTGATTCATGGGGTTGCAAAGAGTCGGACACGACTGAGCGACTGAACTGATACTAGTTGGGTGAATGAATATTCAAGTGAACTTTTATTGATGATGATTTTCTTTCTCTAAAACTGTTTCTTAGAGCAGATTTAGGAAAATTCTAAGAATCTCTTCAAATGAGTAGAATTAACTACATTTTAACCTACCTCACTAGTTTCTTTGTGATAATAGCTGGAAATAGCTGAAGTTGTAACTTTACTGGTGTAGACTATATCCCCATGAAATAAAAGGAAGTACTTAAACTTTTTTGGTAAAATAGTGGATCATTGGCTGGAGGTTAGAAAATGTTAATGTACCAAATTTTCACTATGATATTTATATTGCTTTTGACATGCCAAAGGTATACTTATATATTATCATACTTGGATGACCAACATAGTCTAGTGTAATGAAAATTGCCCTGGGCTTGGAATTCAAAAGACCCATAATAATGATGTAAATGGAACAGGTCATTTAAATTTTCTTGTCTCAATTTCTTTGATGTAAAATGAGGATGAGGTAATTTGGGGCTCTGAGACCTGCTTTACAGGACATTGTGAGGATCGAATGAGCTAACAAGAATTATATTCCTCTTTAAAAAAACACTGATAGTATTTGCTTTTGTTAGAATTTGGGGGTTACAGAAAGCAAGCATAGTGGTATTGAGTAGTAAAAACAGAATAGGCGGTTAGGTCAGTATTCATTTGACACAGTGTTTAAATCAGCAATCCAATTGACCCTTTAAAAATGAGATCTTTTTTCGAGAATGACTGTGCCCTTAGATTGTATTAGCCCTTTATTACATGTTATACCAGAATATGCTCTGAAAATTTATTGGTTGAATTTATAGGTCACTTTCAACAAAAATTTGAGGATATCCATTATATGTCTCCTTTGATATGGAATGGCATAACTACATTAGTTTGGCAAGAAAGATATAAAGAGGAGTGTAGGCCTTGTTACTTTTTTTTCCTTTGAGGTCTTTCATATGCCTAATTACTTCCAATTAGGAACAATTTTTTTTATTAGTGATTACTGTAACTTATTGGTTTTCATCATGGCAAAAATTTAAATTTTAAATGATACTTTTATATTTGTATATGTAATTTTTAAACTTGCATAAAGCAAGGATTTCTCCACTCTTCCACACATAAACACACAAAAGGGCATTTTTATAGAACTTTGATGTACAAAGTAACTCACAATTCTTTTAAACTGCTTTTATGCCTTTTTACAACTACGGAAAGGTGTTTATGTTTAATTCAGCTATGTTTCTTAGTAGCTGTATGATTTTATACATTATTCTTGTGTCATTTTTATGTTTTTTTATGAAAAAATTATGTTGGCATCTCTTCCTATTTTAATTCACTTCAATTCTGTTTTGCCCCAGTTATATGATTTTTGAGAAAGGAATGGGAAAACAAAGCAACCTTTACCTACCATCTTATTGTAATTACTCTCCTGGATTTTTTCCTAATTTAAATTCTATACTTCCTTAGTAGCCAAATTGATAGGATTATAATAATTTCTCTCAAGATCCAAAGTCTTCTGGGAAAGAAAATATTAAGGTTTATCCAGAACCAGCCATCTTTGTAGACATTTCTATTTGGTTGATTTGTAAAGATTTAATACAGTAAATTAATAAGCATATTTCTTATTCTGTGATCTCTAATTAGAAAGTAACATTCCTGTTGCCATAAAGATAAAAGAAAGTAAATTTTCACTTAAATTCACTTTCAAATCCCATGCCAGTACAACATTACCTCCTATAAAAGAGAGTAGTTCAATCTACTTAAATGTATTTAAGAAAAGTTTCCTTCAGAATTTTTTTAAAAAATAATCACTTTTCTCAGGATATCTGTTATGTCCTTTCTTGGACATTTTCACTGGTGTGATTTTTAAAAAAATCATTTCATTGGCCACTGTCAGCAGTTTTCCCTGATCAAGAAAAGCAAATATTACCTTAGAGCAATTAAGACCTTGAAAGTTCAGTGTTTCATTATTTTCATAATTACTGTTCATTAATAACATTAATTTTTATAAGACAGTGATATTTTTCAAGCTTTTTTAAATCATATTTCCTGAGTAGGATGAGCTATATTTTTATTATAGCCCTGGGATTTTTGTTATATGTCAACTTGTTTGTATTGCTAACTTGCAGCTATTACTTTAATTGTGTTGACATGCTTTTGACATAAAAGAAAGAACTTTAGAGCTTAATAGTTTCTTTTTTTCTAAATTGGCAGATTTTTTGAATGTTTAGTAAAAATACAGTATGTTAATTTTTAAATTTGTCAGAACTTTGTATCAGAGGGCTGATTTGTAGTGTTGTGTCTGTTTTCAGTGAGCTGTGGAACTTTGCAATTTTATCTCTTGGGACCTCAGTTTAACCATCTGTAAGTGAAAGAAAAAGGGGATTAGACCAGGTCATGTCTCAGATTCCACCTGTCTCTGGTTTGGTTACCCCTTGACTATTTTATAATCATTATCTTATTCTCGGTATTCCTCCCATGAACTCCATTTACTAGATCAGCCTGCAATGTTAATGCAAGTTGCACTAAAATTGATAGGATTCAGATATGTTGCTGATTTTGTTTTTCATTCTTGATTTTAGGTAATTTTAAAGGAGGAAAATTATATTACAGATTGTAAAAGTTAAAAAAAAGGTTACAGATAATCGACATGACCTTTTTCCCTCCCAAGGGAAAACTCTCCTAAGGAACCAATATAAGTACCTTAAAACTGATGTACAGAAAAATATAACATCTAAAATTTTGTGGTCTTTGTTCTTTTAAACATGAGCATAGCTAATTAGGCTAAACTTTTAAACAAAATGTATTAAGGTAAAATTAGTAAACAAAGCATGTAACAGTTATATGGCCCATATAACAAATTAAAAAGTTTTTAGGTTTTGCTGACATTAAAACAATTATAAAATACAAAAAGAATTGAAGACAGGATTGAAATTTGTTTGTTCAATAATTACCCATAAGCTGAATTCTTAGATTCTTTGTGTAACTACAGTTGCCAGATTGCTACAAGCAAGTGAATGTCCTGCTTTAAAATATCTTTGGAGATAAATATGGCCTGTTTGTTTTATTTTTTCAGCTCTGCAGAAGATGTTTCTGTGAAGCCTCCTTCTGTAATACAATGTAGAGATTCTATTACTTCCATCTCTCGACAGAGTTCTTTTGTAGATTTATTGATAATTACGTTCTCTGAGAACCAGGTCATAGAGGTTCCTGTTATGCTGAAAGATCATTGTCTTTGTTCTAATTGTCTTCACTAACTGCTATCAATCTCTTGAACCCTTGGTCTGTAGATTCACAATCTAGGTACTGGGTTTGGTGTCTGGTGGGTAGAGAAGAATAATGGAAATGGATACAGGAAGGTGCACTGGTGTCTGATGTAATTTTTTTGGCTGTGCTTGATTCCTTGTCTTTGGTCAGTCCATTGGATCAGGCAGCTCTCCTGACATCTAGAAGTTCAGTTAGATGCCCAGCGTCTTTCATTTACACATTGCTATATTACAGTGTTATATTAACCACCTGTTGAGAACAACCACCACAACTTTCTTTTCAGTTCTCTGACTCTGTGTGTTTTGCTATTATATTTGTTAAACCTTGAGTCTGAGGTTTAAACATTTCATTGAATATTTTCTGGGTTTTGATATTGGGATATTCTATAAGGTAAAACAGATAATCCTAGGATGGTTTAATTTATATTTATCCATCCACCATTTTTCTGTTTTTTTAACTGACCCCTCCTCAGTTTTGAAAATTAAGTTTATAAATATCTTCCATCTCTCCCTTAGCCCTGCCTCAGATAATTTTTCTTTGAACTACCCTTGTTGGCAGAAAGGTTTAATATGAAATAATTCTGTGTTTCTGAGACAAGATCAACATAGTAGTTCTTTACATTGAGCTGAGGTGAACATGTACTTGAAAATGTTGCAGTTTCTTTATATGTGAACTTAAAATAATTTTTTTAATCATGAAAATGACTCTCTGATTTGAAAACATTAGTTTGGAAGTTCTCTTGTTATCAGGTGCTATTTCTACCTTAGCTGTGAATTATCATAATAAATCTGAATTTTTTATCTTTCATCTTTTTTAAAAAGTTAATGCCTCTAGAATGATCCCATTTCACAAATCTTTTTTTTCCCCCCACAAATCTTTAATACCAACTTCAAACAAATTTTCTGCTTTTATTTTCAAATGCCGGACTCTATTTTTAAGTTTTAGTTTCACACTGAAGTTTAAACATACAACTGTGTGAAGGAGTGCAGTTTGAACATTTACTTTGGCATGAAAAGAGAGCTACACCATCCATAGTCGCTTTCTGCCATTCCCAGAAAGAAAAGTTTGTTTGATGCTTAAAAGCTGTTAAATTGTCTTATTTTTATTTGAAAAAGCTATGGAAGCTGTTTCTTTTCATTTAAACTTTCTAAGAAAATGCCAACTTTGCTGTATTTTAATCTGATAGTGAATTGGGATTATTTATACAAGTATATATGTCTACAGTTTATCATAGTTAATAGTTATTTCACTTTCTGTAATACAAGACACATGATGCTCACATTTATATAATGTGAATGGTTTTTTTTTTTTTTTTGAGCTCTTTTTTTTGTTGTTGTTTTGGCTTTTATTTTCTTAGTGTTGTACAATATTGTATATGTTAAGTTATCATGGTCATCTCAGTAGAAAGCTCTTGAGTAGATGGTTTTTTGTTTTTGAGAATCAGCCCTAGGAGTTTCGTGGCCATAGCTAGGTAGTATTATTCTGAGCTATGTGAAGTTGCTGGTTTTGTTCATCAAATGTTAGCAGTTTCATAGTGCATATTCAAGAAACAACCAAACAAAAGATCTTTTAGAAGAGATATTTCAACTTCCAATTCAACTCTTTTAATGGACCTACCAGAGGCTTTATGAAGATTCAAACTACAGATAACCAGAGGCCTATCAAGAAAGTTCTGCTTTGTTTTGCTGTCAAATTGCCCAGTTTTCAAAAGTATTTGATCACAATGACTTCAATAATTGAAGCAAATATCTTTTGGGAATGCTTAAGGTATGTAAGTTTTTCATTAAATCTGTGTATAGTTTTTCAGCTTTCATTCACTGAGATATTGTCATATATCAAAGGCTTAATCTGTAAATATCATTTGAAGGCAAAATAACTACCCCCTGCCAATATCTAATATGGACTCAATTTTGCCAGCTATAGAATTTTGTCTTCTTAGTATGCTTTCTAAAATAATAATATTATGTTACGTAGCCAACAAATTTGCCTAAACATGCCATTTAAAGATTTTCTTTCTACCTGTGTTTCAAGTTATAAAAGTTAAAAGGTATGAGTATAAAAAAAGGATATAGAAATTAGAAGCTCCTACATAGGGAATCCCCAGTTTTAAATAGAACTGTGTTTTGAAAGGTTGCGGATTGGGTTGTTCCAAAGTCAGACTATATCTCCTCATATATATAGTATTATGAATAATAAGGGTAGCAGATAGCCAACAAGAGCTGACCTAATGCTCTCCAAAATTAACTTAGGGTCTTTTGGAAAAAAGTGTTCATGACTATAGCCCTTTCACCTGTTTTTAAAAAACAAATATATTGTTGTTAGCACAAATGACTATTAATTAATAGAATAAATATGTTTAGCTTTAAAGCAAAAGTGGAAATAGTTCAATCAGTGTTGGCGAAACTATTTTGAGAAAAGAGATTTCACTTAGGTGACTTAAGTTGGGAATCTGCTCCTCTTTGAAGAGCCTATGTGATGACTGAAAGTGCTGTGTGTTTTCAGTGACCTTGAGGAAGGGGGCCAGTCATTTCTTCTTCGGGGTCGTAAGAACTAGGGGCTTTGCTGATCTCATGCTTTTCAGTTCAAAAACTGTGTCTGGAACATCTTACATTATCTGCCACCCACAGTGTTCAAAGGCTGGCTATTTCAGGCTCAGTCTGCCCTATCTTCAGCTGAGTCTGTCTTCCAGCTCTGCTCCCTCATACTAAATTTACAGGTGGGCATTCTCCATTCTTGTTCTTTTTTTAAAAGTCTTTACTCATTTTATTGTTATGAGAAATGACCATCACCTTCTCTTTTTTTCAAGAAATATAAAGGTAGAAGAGATATTCCTTTTTCATTATTTTTAAAAGCCATTGTTTTTGAACTGCCGGCACTTAGCAGTTTAGTTTTTAGACCCTAATCTGAATTACGTTGATGGAGGTGATCCTAAAATTGATCTAAAGTTTTAATCTTGCTTTATCATATAAGCATCTGGTTGGAAACTGTGCTGATGAAGATTTGTATTTTGTGGCATTAGTTCTTCATGTTTCTTTTTTATGTGTTTAAAATCAATTGTTAATTTTCAAATGAGTGGAGAATTTACTATTGTTGAGCTATATAGAGGGCAAATGTGCTTGATTAGAGCATGAACTGCACTTTCACACTAGCTGATGTGCTTTGCACCCTGCTCTTGTAGATTTAATTTGTTTGCAGTAGACTGATGTCAAGTTTTTGTAAGTGTTTTTACTTAGCACTTTAACTATGATTGTACAAACTGATTTTAAATGTAGTGGTTGTATATTTTGGTTATAAATTGGAAATTTGTAATAAAAATTAAATGATATGTTCTCTATTTTGTCATCAGAACCTGATTGAGTGTAATTTTCTACATCAGCTACATTGATATCTTTAAATTAGGTTCCATATTTTATATTTTTCTAATTACTATTTTTTTTTCATTCACAATAGCATAGACTCCACAGTAATCTGGAATATAGATACATCATTCTGTATTATATCTCTGGAATATAGCTACATCATTCTGAATGCTATCCCATCTCTATCCATTATTATATCCCCATGCATATCACTACCAGGTACATAACAGGAGAAAAAGATGAAAGCATTAAAGTACCTATATCAATTTCCCCCATAGGAAGTTCTACCCATATAAGCAAATCAGTTTTTTTCCCATACACAGGACAGCTGATAAGACTTAAACTGGTCTGGGAGTTGGTGATGGACAGGGAGGCCTGGCGTGTTGCGATTCATGGGGTCACAAAGAGTCGGACATGAATGAGCGACTGAACTGAACTGAACTGAGAGTGTTTTTTGCCTAAATCATGCATTCTTTAGTTGGAAGGGACCTTAGAAATCATAAGGTTCAACTTCGAACCCAGTACCAACATACTCCAAAACCATCTTTTATAAGCCTCTGCTTGAATGATTTCAGTAACAAGAAGCTTACTACTCTAAGGCCTTCCATTCCATTTTGAAGTCAGCCAACAACCAAAATGAGCAAAGTGAGCAAGGAAATTAACACTCCCTTAAAGTCTTCATAAAAGACTACCCACTCCAGTATTCTGGCCTAGAGAATTCCATGGGTTATATAGTCCCTGGAGTCTCAAAGAGTTGGACATGACTGAGCAACTTTCTCTTTCAAAGGCTTCTTAAAGGAGCTGCTGATATCTTCATTTGTGCCCCGTGAGACCCATGTCAGACTTCTAACTTACAGAAGGTGATACATTGCTTAAGTGTTGCTTAAGCCCATAAATTTAGGGTAATTTATTAGAGCAGCAGTAGAAAACTAAAATATTCCACCTCACACTTGCACATCTGCAAAGCATGGGCAATGAACAAGTGAAGAATGGAAAATGGCCCAAGGAATCCATTAAAGACCAGAAACATTGCACAGAACTGGCCTGTTGTCATGAAACAGACTGTTGAGGTGGCTTGGAGAAGTTGGAGGTACTGAGCTTAATATGAGCAATGAGTCTCTGGTGCCCTTCTTCCAATATTATCCTTCAGTTTTTTTTCACCATTATTGTCCAGTTTTCTTTTTATTCCCACTTCTCCGTTATCTTCTCCTCCATCGTACTTTCCTCCTTTGTTAAACAGTGCTCTTTATTTTTATCTGCTAATCAAGTGTATGTTTTTATCAACTTCACACTCCTACTAGCATACCCACCCAGTTTGTTGGAGGGAGATAAGGAGCAGGATGTGAGAGGAGCATTGGGAGAAGGTTGAGATTTTCCAGCATGCCAAGAATTAAAAAGGTAAGGAATGCAGCTTTGCCACCTGGTCTCTGAATACTCCAGTACAGCACACGAGTTCACAAATGAGGGTTATATACAAATCCATTTATTAGAAAAAAAAACCTAAGCAGGAACTCAAAAGTATTTTGAAAATAATAAAAGGTTTTTTACTAAGGTACCGATTAGTGACTGTCTCCTATTTTGCTGCTGAAAAATTATGTTGAGCCCTTTTCACTATCTCTAAGCTCAAAACTAAGGCCTTAAGGAGCTAAGGGAAGGTTTTCATCAACTTCAAGTAACATTAGATGAGCTACTGAACAATAGAAGTATCTAAACACTTAAGTGAATCAACGAAGCATGTGCATTTTAATTTTAAGAATTGTTTGGCACCAGATACTTTAGGAAAGTGTTTTCTGAGTATGATGACTAAGATCCATGCTCTAACGTCTATGTGCAAGCTTTTGATTTCCCACATGTCCTGCTGGCTACAAAGGCAGAAGGGACATTGTTCTCTGGCGACAGATTGGGCTTTTGGTGGAGCCAGTTTAGGAGCACTATTGGTAATAATCTCAAGGGCACAGGTATTACCCCAGTCATCAATTTAATAGATTCCAAATGAACCCTTAGCACAAAGACAAGGAGAGAGGTCTCTTTCATTTCCAATGTGATGATAAGCATTTCTGAAAATTCCAAAAATTATGTGGCCCACATGACTGTCAGAAATTGGCTTATTTCTAGAGCCATTGCTGCAGCACTAAAATTGATGAGCAAATACAGAGGAGAACAAAGTCATTTAACCGGAAAGTCCTTTTCTTCCTCTCTTCTGTCCTAATCATTGTTAGGAGTTCTTTTGCAGAAGCATGACATATTTAATTAGAGACTTGTTTTTGTTGTCACAGTTTTAATTGTTTTCCAGAACCAAAGGTTATGTTCATATTGTTTTTCTTGTCTGTTGATGAAAGTAATTTTAGAAAATGATTTTTCAAGTTTCTGTGACTGTTCATTAGCATTCATTCATTCATTCATTCATTTATTCAGTAAACATGCATTTGTTTACCTACTCCTTATTAGGTAGTGAATAAGACCCTAGAATTCTAATGTGAAGAAGAAAATGTCATGATTTATACTCCTGCAAAGTTCACACTCTAGTAAGGAGATAAGCTTGTAGACACCTGAGTACTATAATGGTGGTGTGTTCAAAGTGTTATTTGAGCACAAATGTGGAAGTAGTTACTTCTGCCATGAAGAAGTTCAGAGAACTATTAGAATATGAAAGATCCAATCAATAGGAATGTATTAATCACCTAATAATTGCTGAGGTTATCGTAGGGAACAAATAGACAGTTGTCCTTTTATAGTACTATAATGGAAATTTTGAGTCTAAAAAGGGGGAGCAGACAATAAGTAAAGACATTAACAGATTAGTTTCAGATAGTAATAAGTGTTATGAGATACAACTAAGTGTCCTGTAAGGAAAGGCTTAAGGGTCTTGGTAAACAATATGGATTTTATTCAAAGTGAAAAGGTGTGCCATTGAAGCATATTGATTAAGGGATTAACATGAGTAATTTTCCTTTTTAAAAAAGTATTCTGCTGGCTCTATGAAAATGGATTATGAAAATCAAGAATGCACACATGGAAGCCAATAGAAAGGCAATTGCATTAGTACAGGTTAGAGATAATAATGACTAAGACTCAGGTGGCAGTTGTAGAAATGGATAGGAAAGGGAAAATTCAGGATGTCTTAAAAGTAGAGTCGGTACCACAGACTTAGAAAATGAGCTCATGGTTGCCAGAGAGAGGGGATAGTTAAGTACCTTGGGAATGTCATGCACACACTGCTATATTTAAAATGGATAACCGGAAAACAGGAAAAGATGGCGGAGGAATAGGACGGGAAGATCACGTTCTCCCTCACAAATTCCTCAAAAGAACATTTCAACGCCGAGCAAACTCCGCAAAACAACTTCTGTAGGCTGGCAGAGGACATCAGGCAACCAGAAAAGCAGACCATTGTCTTCAAAATCAGGTAGGGAAAAATATAAAAGACAAAAAAGGAGACAAAGGAGGTGGGGAGGGAGCTCCGTCCCGGGAAGGGAAGCCCGTCCCGGGAAGGGAATTTTAAGAAGAGAGGTTTCCAAACACCAGGAAACACTCTCCCTGCCGAGTCTGTGGCGAGCCTTGGAAACACAGAGGGCAACATAACAGGAAGGAAAAATAGATAAATAATTAAAACCAAGAGATTACAAGCCCACCAGTAACTCCCCCAGCGGAAAAGCAGCACAGACGCCTGCATCCGCCATTGGGAAGTGGGGGCAGGGCAGGGACGCGCGGGAGGCGCGGGCTGCAGTGCTTTGTAAGAATCGGGCACGAACGCCCCACGCTCCACCAGAACGATCTAACTTGGGCTAGCAACCCAGACTGTGGGATAGCTACCACGCGAAAAGCTCGAACATAAGACACCACCAGGACCCAGCACAGAACAAAGGACGGAGCGGAAAAAGCCGGCTGCAGACCATTCCCCGCTGGGGACAGGCAGCCAGAGCCGTAAGGACTGGAAAGGGGCAATTGCAGACCCGGAGAGACTTTACTTACCTAACTGCAAGCAGGCTCCTTTGCTAAGACTTCTGGGGGTGCTGGACAGTCACAGTCTGCCTCACGGGGTGCGCCAGCGGTCCACCCAGAGAGCTGAGCAGCAGCGGCGGAAAAGGTGACAAGCCGCGGCAATTGCGCTCGCCAAACTCCTAAGCTACTCGGACCTGGGAAGGGCACAAAGCGCAGTCCCAGCTGCATTTGTGCCTCTGAGGGCTGCCTGAGGGCCGAACCTGAGCGGCTTGGACCGAGGAAGTGCACGCAGCCTAGGGCCGGCCCCAGATGGTTCCCGGCTGAGCATCGTAGAGCCGGAGTGGTTTGTGCGCCGCGAGAAAGGACAGGTCAAGCGGGGCAGAGATACTGTGTACACACGACAGTGCTATTTGTTTGCAGCATCCCCCCTCCCCACAGCGCGACTGAACTAGTGAGCCTAAAACCCAACAAACAGAAGAAGTTAAACAGAGGGAACCACCTTGGAAGTGAGCCCACACGGCCCATAACATCAGAGAAGAGCCAGATATATTTTTAATTTTTTAATATTTTTAAAATCATTCTTTTTTTTTTGCCTTTTGCATTTTTTTTCTTTTTTTTCCGAGCTTTTTTTTAATTGTTAAATCTTCTATTTCTCCTCTAATTTTTATTTCTATAACCTAGTATTACTATTTAAAAAAAAAAAGACTTTTTTTTTTTTTTTTAAGGCAAACACCATATATACTCTTTGGATGGTTGTTGGTGTTTTGTTTTGTTTTGTTTTGTTTTGTTTTTTAATAATTCTTTTTTTTTATTTCTTCCTTTTTCCTTCTGCTTTTCTTTAATATTGTATCTTTGAAAATCCAACCTCTACTCCAGATTTTTAATCTTTGTTGTCAATTTTGTACATTTAAAAACCCAAACTTCACTACCCAAGTTTACCTGAGAGCAAGATTACTGGCTTGTCCACTCTCTCCTCCTCTGGCCTCTCCTTTTTCTCCACCAGGTGGCCTCTGTCTCTTTTCTCCCCCATCTCTTCTCTATCCAACTCTGTGAATCTCTGTGTGTTCCAGACGGTAGAGAACACCTAAGGAACTGGTTACTGGCAGGATTTGTCTCTCTCCTACTCATTCCTCTCTCTTATCCTCCTGGTCACCTCTGTCTACTTCCTCCCTCTCCTCTTCCCCGTATAACTCTGTAAATACCTCTGAGCGGTCCAGACTATAGAGCGCACATAAGGAAGTGACTACTGGCTAGCTTGCTCTCTCCTCTCTTGATCTCACCACATCTCATTCCAGTTACCTCTAACTACCCCCTCCATCTTCTCTTCTCCTTGTAACTCAGTGAACCTCTCTGAGTGTCCCTCAAGGTGGAGAAACTTTTCATCTTTAACCTAGATGTTTTATCATCGGTGCTGTATAGATGGAGAAGTCTAGAGGCTACTGTGAAAATAAAACTGAAAACCAGAAGCAGGAAGCTTAAACCCAAAGCCTGAAAACATTAGAGAACTCTTGAATTCAGGGAACATTAAGCAATAGGAGCTCATCAAAAGCCTTCATACCTACACTGAAACCAAGCTCCACCCAAGGGCCAACAAGTTCCAAAACAAGACATACCACTCAAATTCTCCAGCAACACAGGAACACTCCCCTGAGCCTCAATATACAGGCAGCTCAAAATTATCCCAATACCTTTGATGTCTCATAACCCATTACGGGTCACTCCACTGCACTCCAGAGAGAAGAAACCCAGCTCCACCCACCAAAACTCCAACACAAGCCTCCCTAACCAGGAAACCTTGACAAGCCACTGATAGAACCCCACCCAAAGTGAGGAAGCTCCATAATAAAGAGAACTCCACAAATTATCAGAATATAAAAAGGCCACCCCAAACGCAGCAATATAACCAAGATGAAGAGACAGAGGAATACTCAGCAGGTAAAGGAACAGGAGAGTTGCCCACCAAATCAAACAAAAGAGGAAGAAGTAGGGAATCTACCGGAGAAGGAATTCCGAATATTGATAGTGAAAATGATCCAAAATCTTGAAATCAAAATGGAAACACAGATGAATAGCCTAGAGACAAGGATTGAGAAGTTGCAAGAAAGGTTTAACAAGGACCTAGAAGAAATAAAAAAGAGTCAAAATATAATGAATAACACAATAAATGAGATCAGAAACACTCTGGAGGCAACAAATAGCAGAATAACAGAGGCAGAAGATAGGATTAGTGAAATAGAAGATAAAATGGTAGAAATAAATGAATCAGAGAGGAAACAAGAAAAACGAATTAAAAGAAACGAGGACAATCTCAGAGACCTCCAGGACAATATGAAACGCTCCAACATTCGAATTATAGGAGTCCCAGAAGAAGAAGACAGAAAGAAAGATCATGAGAAAATCCTTGAGGAGATAATAGTTGAAAACTTCCCTAAAATGGGGAAGGAAATAATCACCCAAGTCCAAGAAACACAGAGAGTCCCAAATAGGATAAACCCAAGGCGAAACACCCCAAGACACATATTAATCAAATTAACAAAGATCAAACACAAAGAACAAATATTAAAAAGCAGCAAGGGAAAAACAACAAATAACACACAAGGGGATTCCCATAAGGATAACAGCTGATCTTTCAATAGAAACTCTTCAGGCCAGGAGGGAATGGCAAGACATACTTAAAGTGATGAAAGACAATAACCTACAGCCCAGATTACTGTACCCAGCAAGGATCTCATTCAAATACGAAGGAGAAATCAAAAGCTTTACAGACAAGCAAAAGCTGAGAGAATTCAGCACCACCAAACCAGCTCTCCAACAAATTCTAAAGGATATCCTCTAGACAGGAAACACGAAAGGGTGTATAAACCCGAACCCAAAACAATAAAGTAAATGGCAACGGGATCATACTTATCAATAATTACCTTAAACGTAAATGGGTTGAACGCCCCAACCAAAAGACAAAGACTGGCCGAATGGATACAAAACAAGACCCCTCTATATGCTGCTTACAAGAGACCCACCTCAAAACAAGGGACACATACAGACTGAAAGTGAAGGGCTGGAAAAAGATATACCACGCGAATAGAGACCAAAAGAAAGCAGGAGTGGCAATACTCATATCCGATAAAATAGACTTTAAAACAAAGGCTGTGAAAAGAGACAAAGAAGGCCACTACATAATGATCAAAGGAACAATCCAAGAAGAAGATATAACAATTATAAATATATATGCACCCAATATAGGAGCACCGCAATATGTAAGACAAATGCTAACAAGTATGAAAGGGGAAATCAACAATAACACAATAATAGTGGGAGACTTTAATACCCCACTCACACCTATGGACAGATCAACTAAACAGAAAATTAACAAAGAAACGCAAACTTTAAATGATACATTAGATCAGTTAGAGCTAATTGATATCTATAGGACATTTCACCCCAAAACAACGAATTTCACCTTTTTTCAAGTGCTCATGGAACCTTCTCCAGGATAGATCACATCCTGGGCCATAAATCTAAACTTGATAAATTCAAAAAATCGAAATCATTCCAAGCATCTTTTCTGACCATAATGCATTAAGATTAGATCTCAATTACAGGAGAAAAACTATTAAAAATTCCAACATATGGAGGTTGAACAACACACTTCTGAATAACCAACAAATCACAGAAGAAATCAAAAAGAAATCAAAATATGCATAGAAACTAATGAAAATGAAAACACAACAACCCAAAACCTGTGGGACACTATAAAAGCAGTGCTAAGAGGAAAGTTCATAGCAATACAGGCATACCTCAAGAAACAAGAAAAAGTCAAATAAATAACCTAACTCTACAACTAAAGCAACTAGAAAAGGAAGAGTTGGAGAACCCCAGAGTGAGTAGAAGGAAAGAAATCTTAAAAATTAGGGCAGAAATAAATGCAAAAGAAACAAAAGAGACCATAGCAAAAATCAACAAAGCCAAAAGCTGGTTCTTTGAAAGGATAAATAAAATTGACAAACCATTAGCCAGACTCATCAAGAAGCAAAGAGAGAAAAATCAAATCAATAAAATTAGAAATGAAAATGGAGAGATCACAACAGACAACACAGAAATACAAAGGATCATAAGAGACTACTATCAGCAGTTGTATGCCAATAAAATGGACAACGTGGAAGAAATGGACAAATTCTTAGAAAAGTACAATTTTCCAAAACTGAACCAGGAAGAAATCGAAAATCTTAACAGACCCATCACAAGCACGGAAATTGATACTGTAATCAGAAATCTTCCAGCAAACAAAAGCCCAGGTCCAGATGGCTTCACAGCTGAATTCTACCAAAAATTTCGAGAAGAGCTAACACCTATCCTACTCAAACTCTTCCAGAAATTGCAGAGGAAGGTAAACTTCCAAACTCATTCTATGAGGCCACCATCACCCTAATACCAAAACCTGACAAAGATGTCACAAAAAAAGAAAACTACAGGCCAATATCTCTGATGAACATAGATGCAAAAATCCTCAACAAAATTCTAGCAATCAGAATCCAACAACACATTAAAAAGATCATACACCATGACCAAGTGGGCTTTATCCCAGGGATGCAAGGATTCTTCAATATCCGCAAATCAATCAATGTAATTCACCACATTAACAAATTGAAAAATAAAAACCATATGATTATCTCAATAGATGCAGAGAAGGCCTTTGACAAAATTCAACATCCATTTATGATAAAAACTCTCCAGAAAGCAGGAATAGAAGGAACATACCTCAACATAATAAAAGCTATCTATGACAAACCCACAGCAAACATTATCCTCAATGGTGAAAAATTGAAAGCATTTCCCTAAAGTCAGGAACAAGACAAGGGTGTCCACTTTCACCGCTACTATTCAACATAGTTCTGGAAGTTTTGGCCACAGCAATCAGAGCAGAAAAAGAAATAAAAGGAATCCAAATTGGAAAAGAAGAAGTAAAACTCTCACTGTTTGCAGATGACATGATCCTCTACATGGAAAACCCTAAAGACTCCACCAGAAAATTACTAGAGATCATCAATGAATATAGTAAAGTTGCAGGATATAAAATCAACACACAGAAATCCCTTGCATTCCTATACACGAATAATGAGAAAGTAGAAAAAGAAATTAAGGAAACAATTCCATTCACCATTGCAACGAAAAGAATAAAATACTTAGGAATATATCTACCTAAAGAAACTAAAGACCTATATATAGAAAACTATAAAACACTGATGAAAGAAATCAAAGAGGACACTAATAGATGGAGAAATATACCATGTTCATGGATTGGAAGAATCAATATAGTGAAAATGAGTATACTACCCAAAGCAATTTACAAATTCAATGCAATCCCTATCAAGCTACCAGCCACATTTTTCACAGAACTAGAAGAAATAATTTCAAGATTTGTATGGAAATACAAAAACCTCGAATAGCCAAAGCAATCTTGAGAAAGAAGAATGGAACTGGAGGAATCAACTTGCCTGACTTCAGGCTCTACTACAAAGCCACGGTCATCAAGACAGTATGGTACTGGCACAAAGACAGACATATAGATCAATGGAACAAAATAGAAAGCCCAGAGATAAATCCACACACATATGGACACCTTATCTTTGACAAAGGAGGCAAGAATATACAATGGAGTAAAGACAATCTCTTTAACAAGTGGTGCTGGGAAAACTGGTCAACCACTTGTAAAAGAATGAAACTAGATCACTTTCTAACACCGCACACAAAAATAAACTCAAAATGGATTAAAGATCTAAATGTAAGATCAGAAACTATAAAACTGCTAGAGGAGAACATAGGCAAAACACTCTCAGACATAAATCACAGCAGGATCCTCTATGATCCACCTCCCAGAATTCTGGAAATAAAAGCAAAAATAAACAAATGGGATCTAATTAAAATTAAAAGCTTCTGCACAACAAAGGAAAATATAAGCAAGGTGAAAAGACAGCCTTCTGAATGGGAGAAAATCATAGCAAATGAAGCAACTGACAAACAACTAATCTCAAAAATATACAAGCAACTTCTGCAGCTCAACTCCAGAAAAATAAACGACCCAATCAAAAAATGGGCCAAAGAACTAAACAGACATTTCTCCAAAGAAGACATACGGATGGCTAACAAACACATGAAAAGATGCTCAACATCACTCATTATTAGAGAAATGCAAATCAAAACCACAATGAGGTACCACTTCACACCAGTCAGAATGGCTGCGATCCAAAAATCTGCAAGCAATAAATGCTGGCGAGGGTGTGGAGAAAAGGGAACCCTCCTACACTGTTGGTGGGAATGCAAACTAGTACAGCCACTATGGAGAACAGTGTGGAGATTCCTTAAAAATTGCAAATAGAACTACCTTATGACCCAGCAATCCCACTTCTGGGAATACACACCGAGGAAACCAGAATTGAAAGAGACACATGTACCCCAATGTTCATCGCAGCACTGTTTATAATAGCCAGGACATGGAAACAACCTAGATGTCCATCAGCAGATGAATGGATAAGAAAGCTGTGGTACATATACACAATGGAGTATTACTCAGCCGTTAAAAAGAATTCATTTGAATCAGTTCTGATGAGATGGATGAAACTGGAGCCGATTATACAGAGTGAAGTAAGCCAGAAAGAAAAACACCAATACAGTATACTAACACATATATATGGAATTTAGGAAGATGGCAATGACGACCCTGTATGCAAGACAGTGAAAGAGACACAGATGTGTATAACGGACTTTTGGACTCAGAGGGAGAGGGAGAGGGTGGGATGATTTGAGAGAATGACATTCTAACATGTATACTATCATTTGAATTGAATCGCCAGTCTATGTCTGACGCAGGATGCAGCATGCTTGGGGCTGGTTCATGGGGATGACCCAGAAAGATGTTATGGGGAGGGAGGTGGGAGGGGGGTTCATGTTTGGGAATGCATGTAAGAATTAAAGATTTTAAAATTTAAAAAATAAAAAATTAAAATGGTAAAAAAAAAAATAAATAAAAAAATAAAATCTGCAAACAAATTAAAAAAAAAAAAATAAAATGGATAACCAACAAGGACCTACTGTATAGCGCATGGAACTCTGCTCAATGTTATGTACCAGGCTGGATGGGAGCAGGGTTTGGGGGAGAATGGATACATGTATATATATGACTGAGTCCCTTCACTGTTTGCTTGAAACTATCACAACATTGTTAATTGTCTGTATCCCAATAAAAATGCTTTTGGTGTTAAATAAAATTTTATAAATAAATACTTCAAGATAAAAAATGAAATCAGTAAGATTGACGTACTGGATGTGATAGTGACAGGAAGGGGGTGAATGAAAGATGACTCCTAGTTCTTTGGTTAGAGCTGCAAGGTGGAGTCAGGGCCATTTACTGTGGTGGAGAAAACTGGAGGAAGAATAGATGCTGGAGGGGAAAACCAAGAGTTCTGTTTTGGACAGGCTTAAAGTGAACACTATCCAAGAGAAGATGCCAAGTAAGCAGCTGGATATAAGTCTAGAGCTCAGTTCAAGATTTTGGCCTGAGACCAAAATGTGAGAATCATCGAGATGTAGGTAAGATATAAAGCCATCAAGTTATAGGAGACCACCTTGGGAAGACTGGATAGAGAGAAGCTGTGTAGAAGACAAAAGGTCAGGAAAGGAGACTAAGAAGGAGAGGCCAGTGACACAGGAATATCCAGGGAATGTGTTGAAGAAGCAAGAGATGCTGTGTGAAGGAAGGAGTCCTTAGGCTAGTCAAACGATGCTTAAAGGTCAAGTAAGATGATGACTAAGGAAGACCATTTGATTGGACAACGTGGAGGATACTGAAAAGAACCACTTAAGGGGAATTCCCTGGCCATCCATTGGTTGGGACTCTACATTTTCGCTGCCAGGGGCCCAGTTCCAATTCCTGGTCAAGGGACTAGTGTGGTGTAGCAAAAACAAAAAACCATCACCACCAACAACAAATGGAGTGGGAAGGGAGGCAGCCTGGAGTGGACTGGAGAGTCAATCGGGAACTTGCATTTTTAGCACTTGGAAGATTAGATACTGTTAATGACCCTCCCAATGTAAACAGTCAAAAATCATCTTTGTGATTGTACTGCTAAACTGGCATGGTCTTAACAATGGTCAAAAACAAAGTGAA
This sequence comes from Ovis aries, assembly GCF_016772045.2. Classification (NCBI taxonomy): domain Eukaryota; kingdom Metazoa; phylum Chordata; class Mammalia; order Artiodactyla; family Bovidae; genus Ovis; species Ovis aries. The sequence goes on from NC_056055.1 coordinate 112,809,141, forward strand.
AGCAAGAAACACTGGTGATAAGGTAGCACCAACGCCAGCTTCTCTTGAGTTTTTTGCTGAACCCTAGAGACCGTACCATATTTGGGGGACAAGAAATTAAGCTTTAGGTCACAATATCAGTTGGAGACTGTGATAAATCTCTGCAGAAAGCTGGGACTTCAATGGGTTATACCTTCAATGTAAAGGAGATGGAAGAAAGCAAAGTCACACTGAACGAGACATCAAAGAACTCTGAATCCGACTTTAGCACTGGTTGGCAGGAGTATGGTGGAATTTCCCCCTGAGAACATGTAATGGCCCTCACAATACATTTTTTGGTCCAAATATATCCTGCATGTGACCTGCACCTTAAGCCAAGAATATAACTCAAAGTGTCCTGGATTGCTTGTTACTCCAGGCAGTTGTCAGAAGCAAATGTACATCTTTGGAGGGAAAGCAGTCTAACGTTGAGAAAGACTGAGGACAGGAGAGAAGGGAGCGACAGAGGATGAGATGGTTGGAGGGCATCACTGACTTCATGGACATGAATTTGAGCAAACTCCGAGAGATGGTGAAGGACAAGGAAGCCTGGCGTGCTGCAGTCTGCAGGGTTGCAAACAGTCGGACATGACTTAGTGACTAAGCAACAACAATAACAACAACGTTAATTAAGGTGCCAAGGAATTTCCACAGAGAAATTTCCAAGGGAAAGGAGCAGTTCATAGTGAAAGCTAGCAACATACACACTAAAGAACAATATATCAGGAGTGAGGGTCTATTCTCCAAAGACTGAAAATTTTTAGAGTTAGCACACAATATAAAATAACAATTTAACATGCTTAAAGAAGTCAAAGAAGGTGTTAGATGTATAGCACGATACTGTGAAAAATCACTAGTCAGGTCTGAAAAAAAGAGGGCTAGCTGAATGTCGAGATATGAATGTTGTAGTAACTGAAATTAGAAACAACAGATTAAACACAACCGATGAGAGACTACTGAACTGGAGCATGCCTGCTCAGTCGTTCAGTCAAGTCTGACTCTTTGCAACCGTATGGACTGTAGCCCACCAGGCTCCTCTGTCCATGGAGAAATATATGTGGTGATTTTTTAAAATTTATTTTTTGGCTATGCTGCTAAAAATCCCATGTGGGATCTTACTTCCCCATCCAAGGGTGGAACCTCTGCCTCCTGCAGTGTAAGTGTGGATTCTTAACCACTGGACTGCCAGGGAAGCCCTGTGTGGTGATTTTTAAGTGTTTAGAATTCTTTGATAGTCTCCTCTTCAGGAGGTGGAGCTTCATTCTCCTTCCCTTAAGCATAGATCAGCCTTCTTGATTTGCTTCTAAGAAACTGAATAAAGCGGAACTGAAGGTGTGTGATTTGGGGACTGGGTCATAAAGGACGCTATGGCTTCCTGCTGCTGCTTCCCCTCTCTCTTACCTCAGCCTGGGGAAGCCAGCTGGTCTGTCAGAGACTACTCAGGCAGCCCTGCGGGAGTCCCCTGTGGGGAGGAACGGACGTGAGCCAATCTGGAAGCAGCTTTCTCTCCAGCCCTGGTCCCGCCCTCCGTTGATGACAGACCTAGGGTCACCTGACCTTCATCTTGTGAAAGACACTGAGCCAAAACCACCCAACTAAGTCATTCCTGGATTCCTGTCTGCCAGAAACTGTGTGAAGTAATACATGTTTGTTGCTTTCAGCAGCTAGGTTTGTGGGTAATTTATTATACAGCAATAAATAAGTAATATAAGAGTATTTTCAAGAAATTACCCTAAAGGCAGCATAGGGATAGAAAGTGATAGGAAACATTAAATGAGATTACCAACATTATAGAAAGAATAATGGGAACAAAGAAATATTTGAAGTATCAATTGCTAGGAAATCTCTAGAACTGTTGAAAGACAATAATCATTAGGTCCATGGAGCCTAGTGAATCCTAAGATGAATACTTCTTCTTTTTTTTAACAGCAGAGGAACAAGAGATAAATTGCCAACATCTGCTGGATCATCAAAAAAGCAAGGGAGTTCCAGAAAAACATCTATTTCTGCTTTATTGACTATGCCAAAGCCTTTGACTGTGTGGATCACAATAAACTGTGGAAAATCCTGAAAGAGATGGGAATACCAGACCACCTGGCCTGCCTCTTAAGAAATCTGTATGCAGGTCAGGAAGCAACAGTTAGAACTGGACATGGAACAACAGACTGTTTCCAAATAGGAAAAGGAGTACGTCAAGGCTGTATATTGTCACCCTGCTTATTTAACTTCTATGCAGAGTACATCATGAGAAACGCTGAGCTGGAAGAAATCCAAGCTGGTATCAAGATTGCCAAGAGAAATATCAATAACCTTAGATATGCAGATGACATCACCCTTATGGCAGAAAGTGAAGAGGAATTAAAAAGCCTCTTGATGAAATTGAAAGAGGAGAGTGAAAAAGGTGGCTTAAAGCTCAACATTCAGAAAATGAAGATCATGGCATCTGGTCCCATCACTTCATGGGAAATAGATGGGAAACAGTGGAAACAGTGTCAGACTTTATTTTTTTGGGCTTCAAAATCACTGCAGACGGTGACTGCAGCCATGAAATTAAAAGACGCTTACTCCTTGGAAGGAAAGTTATGATCAACCTAGACAGCATATTCAAAAGCAGAGACATTACTTTGCCGACTAAGGTCCATCTAGCCAAGGCTATGGTTTTACCTGTGGTCATGTATGGATGTGAAAGTTGGACTGTGAAGAAGGCTGAGTGCCAAATAATTGATACTTTTGAACTATGATGTTGGAGAAGGCTCTTGAGAGTCCCTTGGACTGCAAGGAGATCCAGCCAGTTCATTCTAAGGAGATCAGCCCTGGGATTTCTTTTGGAAGGAATGATGCTGAAGCTGAAACTCCAATACTTTGGCCACCTCATACGAAGAGTTGACTCATTGGAAAAGACTCTGATGCTGGGAGGGATTGAGGGCAGGAAGAAAAGGTGATGACAGAGGATGAGATGGCTGGATGGCATCACTGACTCGATGGACGTGAGTTTGAGTGAACTCCGGCAGTTGATGATGGACAGGGAGGCCTGGGGTGCTGCTATTCATGGGGTTGCACAGAGTCAGACACTACTGAGCGACTGAACTGAACTGACTCAGCTTGTGAGATCTTAATTCCCTCAGCAGGGCTTGAACCCGGGATATGGCAGTGAAAACCCAGAATCCTGACCACTAGGCAACCAGGGAACCCTATTAAACAAGGAGTTCTGAACCTATGGTTCATGGATCCCTTGAATATACAAGAATATGTCTATTTTATGGGGAAAAGCCCACAGTTTTCACATTGTCAAAGTGGACTGAGAAAAAAGAACGACCATTCTAAACTTTGCCTCCCTCTCCTCTCTCTGACACTCTTGCTGCCCCTTAGGATTCTGTCTCCTGCTCTGTTATGACTCTTGCTCCCTGATCCGTGTCTCTCCCGTTTCTCCTCTCATGTGCTCAGGTGCTAAGTCGCTTAGTCGTGTCTGACTCTTCGGGGCCCCATGGACTATAGCCCGCCAGGCTTCTCTGTCCATGGGATTCTCCAGGCAAGAAGACTGGAGTGGGTTGCCACGCACTCCTCCGGGGTATATTCCTGACCCAGGGATCAAATCCCTATCTCTTATGTCCCCTGCTTTGGCAGGAAGGTTCTTTACCACCAGAGCCATCTGGAAAGCCCTTATTCTCTCCTTCCTTCTCTCTTTCTCCTTCTGTCTTTGGCTTATTGCCTCATGCCATCTTTTTTTTTTTTCCCTGAAAATAGGATATATAAAAAGTGAATACTAATAATTGTTACATATTGGACAATGTTCAGTAAATGAAGGTTTAATTTCCCTGGTTATGTTCTTAATTTTAAAAGCCACTGAACTGGATATTTTTCTCTAAAAAAAAAAATTCACGAGGGGGTAATTGTTGGCTACTTATTTTAAAAGTCATCTGTGATGGTTCATTCTACCCACTGTGAGCCCTCAGTTGTGAATGAGAGCATAGCTTCCTGCCCAGGGTCTAATCAGACATCGTGAGGGCAATCACGCTCCCTTAGAGTCACAGTTTTAGATTGCATGTTGTGTTAGATGAGGAAGGTACCTCCAAAGGCAAGAAATCTAATTCTTTAATAGAATTTGAATCCATGAACAGGATTGCTTTCAGCAGCTTGCTGGTCTACCTGAATGGGGGGCTTCAGAGAGAAAGAGGCACAAGGAACAGGGAAGGGTTTGACTCTTTGTCATTGGAGCTATACAAGACTCCTCAACCATTACATAGAGTGGATCTTTGTTCTTAAAGAGTACAGACTGCAATCCTACCTTCTGGTGTTTCGATGTTTTTATATATTAATATTCCAGTATTTTGCTGGCATAATGCTACCATTATGGTAATGTAAAAAATCTGAAACGCATCTTGAGATACATTTAGAGAGTTAGACACTGCATTAATTTTCAAATGGTAAAGTTTACTCATCTGGAAAGTGTTCTTTTATGCCTGTATAACATTCAAGAAGAGAAAGAAAATCAACTGACAGAGAATCTCTTGCAAGAATGAGTCTCTATTTTCAGACTTTAGAAACTTCATTTCTCGTATTATTTCAGGAGAAGGAAATGGCAACCTACTCCAGTATTCTTGCCTGGGAAACCCCATGGACAGAGAAGCCTGGCAGGCTACAGTCCATGGTGTGACAGAGTCAGATATGACTTAGTGACTATCCCTGCTTCAAACCCCCTGAAGTACCTTTTTCTTGGAACTCTTTATCTCTTGGTAGAACTCTAGAATAAAAACACAAGAGCCATGCTTATCTGTTTGGAGTTCACAATAAAGTTGGAAGATAAGGTGGAATTTGTGGAGCTTAATTCCAGAGTACCTTCCTTGGACCAGCCCCAGATGACACCCCAAGGAAAGGGAAGAAGCCTGGGGCAAAGGTCAGCATTAGACACTTCAGGTGGAAGGTTTCAACACAGATATCCACCTTCCTTAACCATGAGACTGCTCTACACAGAAGTGCAAAGGGAGGTTCCTCCCTCCCCAGAATTCTACAGTGTCCAAATGTAAAATCGTTGTTGTTCCTCGGGGAATTCATCTTGTTCCTGTGTAAATGTGCAAAATTGAGATCCATCCAGGGATGGGAGAAGGGCAGCATCCATGGGAGCCTCAGAGACCAAGGGAGGAGATGGTTTTGAAGGTGAGAAACAACGATGGTGTTAGAGACTGTTGTCAAAATGCTACCTCAAAGCAGCTGCACCGAACTCTCAGAAACCTAGTAAAACACGCAGTTACCAGGCGCCGGGAGGGAACCATGTAGGGGCAGTTTATATTGATTGCAGGCCAAGCAGTGGGAAGAAATGAACTTACCGTCTCATCTTTTTTAAGGGACATGGGATGAGGTGGTGTGAGATGGGAGTGGGAACTAACAATTACTGAGTACCTACTGTATGCCACTCACTGCCTCTCATTTATCCTTCAAAACAGCTCTGGGTGGTAGGTAGTATTAGCCCTAGTTTTCAAGAATCAAGAACTTGAGAATCAGGTTAAACGGCATGATTTTTTCATGTTCCTATGATGAATTTTCTGAAGTATCCCACAGTAACTCCCTGCAAAGCTGAATCAAAGGTGCGGTGAGCTGTAGTTGCCCAGACATCACTCTCTAAGGACTCGCCATCCTTGCTGGAATGTAGTAACGCGGAGAATATTAATTTCACTCCCACCCCCACCCCCACCCTGCACTTTCTCTTAGGGAGAATACAATAAAAAGCTGTAAGAAATTGTCGATGGGCTTCTGGGGGTGAAGTGGAGTTATAACGCCTGGCTCCTAGCCGTCCTTCTGGAATGCGGAGAGGGCAGTGATTAACGCATGACTCTGGTTTGCTGAGGTAGTACCAAGGTTAGAGAGAGCGGAAGGTTTGGGACCTCGCAGGAAAGGCAGAGAGGCTGCCACCAGAGGGCGCCCTTCGCTCCTGCCTGCACCCCAGACCCGTCCACACCCACCGCACAGCTCTAGCCCCAGCCTGGTCTCGATCCGCATGTCTTTCATTTCTCCAGTCTTCTTCTTTCTCCTGTCCCCCCTCCCTCCACGCTCACCCGCTCCTGCTCTTCTCTCTGAGGATCATAAGGAAGCAATGAAGGAAACTTCCTGTAACTGCTTTTCCACCACTAGGCACTTTGTTGTCATGTCTGTCCATGGAGGTTATTTGATAATTTTATGTAACCTTCACTTTGGGTAAATCTTTTCAGTCCTTAATAACAACGTTGCTGGAAATTGTTTCATCAGGGGGAAAATAGCAAGCCCACCATACTAGAATTACAACAGGCCTTGCTTTTTAACTTTTAGAGTGACAGCTAGTTAAAAAGCCAATTTCTGGGTGAGCACGTAAATATGTGTCTAAATTAATGGGAAAAGTGTTTCATAAAACAAAATCTAGCCTTTTTCCAAATTCCTTTTAAAAACGAAATGATCCAGAATGTTGTAGAAAATAGTTGGATCTTTTCCCCACATGATAAGAGGAAAGGTATAAGTGGGAAGATTGGGAAGAGACAGGGGTTCACACAGAGGGATGGGGTAGAAAAGAAGTAGGAAGATAAGGAAGATATAGTGGGAGGAGGGCAGAGTTTGACCTGAGGAAAAGAGGGTGAAAAAGTGATGAGAAAAGGGAAAGAAAAGAGGCATAATGGTTCCTGTATCACGTGCCTGGAATGACTTAAGTGGGTAGAATTAAAGCCTGGGTGTTAGTTTAGCACCTTAAGTTTTCCTTGCCTATGAGGTGGAAGGTGAGGGGGAAATCCAGGGAAAAGGGTCCTAGAGAAACTGCTGACTCCACCATCTTTCTCAGAGCATGTGCTCATCCTTTATACCCACAGCAGAGGAAACTGCAGAAGGAAGGTCCAGATCTGTTCCCCTCACAAGGTGAGTGTGCTTCCATCTGCCAGGCTGTCTGCTTGCTTTTCACATCTCCCCAAATCATATGCTAACAGCACCCATCGTCTGCTATCCTGGCACGAACCCAAGAAGCTGCAGCTAAATTAGAACGTGGGGGAAAGGAGGAGAGCACAGCTTGTTTTCTGCTCTGGAATTTGTGGTAATTCATGAGTCACTGCTGCTGTTTAGTCGCTCAGTCGTGTCCGACTCTTTGAGTCCCCATGGACTGTAGCCCACCAGGCTCCTCTGTTCATGGGATTCTTTAGGCAAGAATGCTGGAGTGGGTTGCCCTTTCCTTCTCCAGGGTGTCTTGAAGCCTTTGGAGGTACGGACAATGGGGATCCTTTAGGAAAGGAGTCAGGGTTTTGTGCTGGGCTTGACCAGTCTCTCCTCATTCCCTTTGACCTGGTTGGTGCACTTCTGAACATCAGCAGATTTTTGTGGGACAGTCTTGAGATTCAGTTGAAATGAATGCTCCTCCAAGATAAGGCTCTTTAGTTCACTTTTGGTGGTCTGGAGTTCATTCCTTTTTCGATTCAAACAACAAGTATTTGTTGCATGACTTCCACATTCCAGAACAGGAAACAGGGTGGATTGAAAGATCCCTACTGTTTCACAGAGATTCTCTTCTCACAGAGCAGGACAGGCAGTAAGCAAAGAAATAAACAAAAAATCTATCAGCAAGTAACTTGAGCTACACAGAGAATTACAATAAGTTGCTGTAATAGTGAGTGAATGGGTGGTCTTCTGGCATGGGTCGTCTGAGCTGGTGACATCACTTGGAGTACCAGAGGCCCCTGCCCTGCCAAGATATGCGGGGACACATTGCAGGCTGATGCAAAGGCCCCAGCCCAGGGCTAACCTTGGAACATTTGAGGAACAGAGACAAAGCTAACTTGTCCTGAGCCCAGTGAATGAACAGAGTGGGATGAGTTCGAAAGACAGTGGAAGGTAGGGGGGATCGTTGAGGCTTTTCTGACTCAAAAGAAGGAATTTGGAATATTTTTCCGAGTGCAGTGAGAAATCATTGGAAAGCTTTAAGCTTAGGGATAATTTGATCTAGTCTATATTGGCTCAGATGGTAAAGAATTTGCCTGCAATGCAAATTTGGTCCCTGGGTCAGGAAGATCCCCTGTAGGAGGGCATGCAACCCACTCCAGAATTCTTGCATGGGAAATCCCATGGACAAAGGAGCCTGATGGGCTACAGTTCATAGGGTTGCAAAAGAGTTAGACATGACTGGGGAACTAACACATGCACACACATATTTTTTAAAGGTCACTGGTGGGTTTGTGAAGAGAGAACAAGTTTGGGATAAGAGTGGATACCACAATGCTAAAACAGAAATTCATGGTGGCCCAGACTTGATGGTGGTGGAGTTGTAGTAGTAGAGGTGTGGAGAAGAGAATGGATTAGGGTGCATTGTGAATGTAGCATCGAAGGCCCTGAGGGAGATGAAAGAAAGAGACCTAGGAACATCCCTAGATTTTTGGCTTAAGTAACCAAGTGGATTGTGTTGCCCTTTTCTGAGATGGGGTGCTTGAAAGAGGAGCTGGTCTGGATGTGGGAAGGTAGAGTCAAGAACTCTCTTCTGAGCAAGTTCATTTGAGATGAACTTGCCTGTGAAACTGTTCAAGTCTTCATCTAGAGTTCTGGGCAGAGGTCAGGGCTGAAAATATCAATCTGGGGAGCCATTGGGCTGTAGGGAGGATCCCCTAGTGCTGTTTTTTAAATTGCTATTGCATTTATCTTCCTCTGCTTCCTTGGTGGCTCAGATGGTAAAGAATCTGCCTGCAATGCAAGAGACCTGGGTTTGATCCCTGGGTCTGGAAGATCCTCTGAAGGAGGAAATGGCAACCCACTCCAGTATTCTTGCCCGGAGAATTCCATGGACAGAGGAGCCTGGCAGGCTACAGTCCATAGGGTCACAAAGAGCTGGATACGATTGAGCAACTAATTCTTTCCTTCCTTTTTGTCTTCCTCTGCCCACATTCTCTTCTAAGACCATGCAGGCTTCTTTTCTTGGTTTACTGGCTTTTTCTTTGTATGTATGACAACATAGGCTGACCAAAGTCCTTATTGACCCTGATCATTTTTCCATGTTGGAAATATGGGAATAAGACCACATTCCCATCTATTCCCATCACCCTCCACTATCCCCAGTTATACAAACACACACACACACACACACACACACACACACACACACACACACACACTTCTGGATCTTACAGCATATATATGTAAATACAAGTTAAGGAAAGCTCATGGAATTGAGCAGTTGGGGAGGCTTCCAAAATATCAATATCAAAAGATAATATCAATTTTTAATGACCTTTACTGGTGGCTCAGAGGTAAAAAATCTGCCTGCAATGTGGGAGACTCATGTTCGACCCCTGGGTAGGGAAGATGCCCTGGAGAAGGGAATGGCAACCCACTCTAATATTCTTGCTGGAAGAACTCCATGGACAGAGAAGCCTGATAGGCTACAGTCCATGAGGTCACAAAGAGTCAGACCTGCCTGAGCAACTAACAGACCCACACCCTATTTCTCTGATACAAAAACTGATCTGCAGGTGGATCTAGGTTTTCATGTACAGCTTATCAGGGTAGAGGCAGAAACTAAGCCCCATTCTGTATCTCATTTGCTGGAGAGCAGAGCTACAGAGACATGGTAACACACCGAGGGGTCCCTTCATCCCCAGCCTGAACTTGATACCTGCAAATACTCTGCCTGTTGCTGTCATTGGGACCAGAGGAAACACGAATGAACTGCGACTCCAGAGCCCAGCACTGAGCTCTAGCTCTGACCCTGAGATCCGAAAGAAAGAAGGAAAATGGTTATTGAGGATTCTTATGTGGCAAAACTGTGCCAGTGCTCTTCAGGTTTCAGTCTTAATTTTAACAGCAATCCTGTGAAGTGATTCCTATTATGCCCATTTTACAGATGAAGAAACAAGGGCTCAGACGGGTGCAATGACTTCTTGGTGTTTGGGAATCAAGCCCTGATCTATTGGACATTATTGTCCTGTATTGCTCCACCTTGTCATGTCCCTAAGGGCCAGATTTTTAACCTCTCTGCCTTAGAGTGTCTCCATTTATTAAACTGAACGTGAATTTTTTTATTTTTATGGGTTCATCTAACTCTGATATTCTGGATTGTAAATGCATTTGAATGCTTAATTTTCCACTTTTCTAAGCAAGAGTTTTGAATCATATTGTGAGTGACATGCTTTAGCCAGAGTGTGACTTTCACCCTTTCACTGCAAGAGGGGATAATTGACCTTGCTTGTGGAGTGGATTTGTTACCCTGACACCCAGGAATGAAAGGCCACTTAGACACAGAAAGGGTACTGACATAGCTTCTTTGTTCCCCTTATTTATAGCTCTTGGTTTCTTCTTCTTTTTTCTTGTCTCTGGAAAATGCTTCTCATTTTCTAAATCTCTGTGCTTTGAAGACCAATTTTGCCAGAGAAATGTCAAAGGAAAAATGGGTTAAATATGGAATTGATTCTGTTCACTTTGAGCTGCAGTAGCCTGACTGTCACCTTAGACCTTATCATCCTACTGAGAGCAGAGGCTTGGCATTCTGGGATCACCACTTCCTTTGCCAACAGCAAAGGGCAAAGGGTTCTTTCTTAATTGATGTTTCCCTGTCTGGATCCTGAAGAGCATTCTGATGGTATAGAGGAAAGGCAGCACCTGGCTGGCAACATGATGTTTTGGTCAAAATCTATCTTCACTGCAGAAATTCTCATGGTGTTTTAATCTCATCCCTTTGGGTGGTTGTCCATTTATAACATGTTTTAAAACTTTAGCAAGATGAGGCTCCCGGCTGAAGCTGCTGAGGTGCCTCAGTTCACCGATACATGATTTTCTGCCATTTCTTGGCAAAAATGGCAACTGGTGATGCTGTTCTGAAGAGATTGGAGCAGAAGGGTGCAGAAGCAGATCAAATTATTGAATATCTTAAGCAGCAAGTTGCTCTTCTTAAGGAGAAAGCGATTTTGCAGGCAACTTTGAGAGAAGAGAAGAAACTTCGAGTTGAAAATGCTAAATTGAAGAAAGAAATTGAAGGATTGAAACAAGAGCTAATTGAGGCAGAAATTCAAAATGGAGTAAAACAAATACCATTTCCATCTGGTACTCCACTAAAAACGGATTCTACAGTTTCTGAAAATGAGATACAATCTATACCAATAACAATCATATCTTCTGGTGCGAAAGAGCAAGTAAAAGGAGGAGGAGAAGAAGAAAAGAAGATGAAAGAGAAAGCTGAAAAGAAAGGAGAGAAAAAGGAGAAAAAACAGCAACCAGTAGCGGGAAGTGCTGACTCTAAGCCTGTTGATGTTTCCCGTCTGGATCTTCAAATTGGTTGTATCATCACTGCCAGAAAACACCCTGATGCAGATTCTTTGTATGTAGAAGAAGTAGATGTTGGAGAAACAGCCCCAAGAACGGTGGTCAGTGGCCTGGTGAATCATGTTCCTCTTGAACAGATGCAAAATCGGATGGTGGTTTTACTTTGTAACCTGAAACCTGCAAAGATGAGGGGAGTAGTATCTCAGGCAATGGTGATGTGTGCAAGTTCACCAGAGAAAGTGGAAATCTTGGTACCTCCTGATGGATCTGTTCCTGGGGACAGAATTACTTTTGATGTTTTCCCTGGAGAGCCCGACAAGGAGCTGAATCCTAAGAAGAAGATTTGGGAGCAGATCCAGCCTGATCTTTACACTAATGATGTATGCGTGGCTACATACAAAGGCCCTCCCTTTGAGGTGAAAGGGAAGGGAGTGTGTAGGGCTCAACCTATGGCCAACAGTGGAATAAAATAAAACACTTCAGTTTCTGAAATACATTAGAGAAAACAATAAGAAGAAATAACATTTGTCACTCATAGCTAAAAAAAAACTTTAAAAGATGAATCTTCTTAGTGTTCTTGACAATTATCTATTTATGAAGAATTGTTATTATTAATTTTGCATAAAATATATCATGAATGGGGGTTGGATTTTGTAAAGTACCTTTGCTGTATCTATTAGTATGTTCATATGATTTTTATTCTCTAGATTGATATGCTGGGGTCCTTCCATTCAGTGATTTTGGAGGGTATGCAAGGCTAGAGTTTTGAACTAGCCTTGTATACCTGGGATAAATTCCACTTGGTATTATTTATACTATTACAAAAGAATGCTATAAAATTCTTTTCATATAGTGTTGGCTTCAACTTACTAATAATTCTTTAAAGATTTTTGCTTCTGTGTTCATGGGAAATACTAGTTTTATTTTATTTTCTTGTGAAGTCTTTGGTTTTGGTATTGAGATACTGCTGTCCTCACAGAATGACTTAGGAAGTGTTCCCTGTGCCTCTCTTTTCTGGGAAAGATGCTAAGGGAATTGATACAATTTCTTCCTTAAATTTTTTTTTAAGTCATCAGTGAAACCATCTGGGCCTAATGCTTTCGGTTTTAGAAGGTTATTAATTATCGGTCCACTTACTTCCTTTAATAGAGAAAGGCCTGTACAGGTTATATATTCTCTTTGTGTGAGTCTTGGTTGAAAAGAGTTTTGGAAAAAAAGACCTGCATCTTCAAGGAACTGACCCATTTCATCTAAGTTATCAAATTTGTAGGCATAGGTTTGTTCATTATATTCCTTTATTACTCACAACATCCATGAGAGGTGTAGTGATAGCCCCACTTTCATTTCTGATATTAGTAATTTCTATTTTCTCTCTTTTTCTCTTTACTAGCTGGGTCAGAGGTGTATCCATTTTATTGATCTTCTCAAAGAATTGGCTTTTGGTTTTGCTGATTTTCTCTATTGCTTTCCTGCTTTCAATTTCATTTATTTCTATTCTAATTGCAATCTGCCTCCCAATGCAGGAAACTTAAGAGATATGGGTTTGATCCCTGGGTCGGGAAGATCCCTTGGAGGAGGGCATGGCAACCTACTCCAGTATTCTTGCCTGGAGAATCCCATGGACAGAGAATCCTGATGGGCCACAGTCCATAGGGCCGTAAAGAGTTGGACACGACTGAAGTCACTGAGCATGCATGCATGCACAGTATAAGCTTAGGTTACTGGTTTTAGATCTTTCTTCTTTTGTAATAAATGTATTAAATGCTATAAATTTCGCTTTTTGCACTGCTTTCTCTGTATATGATAAATTTCAATAAATTGTATTTTCAATTAGTTTAAATTTTTAAAATCTTCTCTTGAGACTTCTTTGACCCGTGTGGTATTTAGAAGTGTATTGTTTAGTCTCCAAATATTTTCGAATTTTTCAGCAATCTTTTTGTTATTGATTTCTAGTTTATTTCCACTGTGGTTTGAGAGCATACTTTGGTTTCTCTCTCTCTCTCTCTTTTTTAAAAAAAGATTTGTTAAGTTGTGACATGGAAGCCACCTATGTCCATTGACAGATGAATGGGTAAAGAAGATGTGGTATATATATGCCCAATGGAATACTGCTGCTGCTGCTGCTAAGTACTTAGTCATAAAAAGAATGAAATAATGCCATTTGCAGCAACGTGAATGGACCTAGAGATTATCACCCTAAGTGAAGTAAGTCAGACAAAGACAAATATTGTATGATACTGCTTATATGTGGAATCTAAAAAAAAAATGATACAAGAGAACTTATTTACAAAACAGAAATAAACTCATGGACATAGAAAACAAATTTATGGTACCAAAGGGGAAAGGGAGGGAGGGATAAATTAGGAGTTTGAGATTATCATTAACTATTGTATATAAAATAGGTAATAAGGATCTATTGTATAGCACAGGGAATTATACTCAATATCTTGTAAAAACATATAATGGAAAAAGAATCTTAAAAAGAATATATTATATTATTAGTATGTATAATACTAATATATCTTGATTAGTATTAATGAGGTGTATCTTTCTCCATTTCTTGGATTAAAAAAAAAACTATTATATCACATCTATCACCAGTGAAATTATTACTTTGAAGAATGTAACCACTCTTGCAAAAGGCAGGATAGTAAGCCATTTTCAGTCATTCACACCTTAGTATAAGTCAGTGTATAAGCTCCTTTCAGTAAACAGATATGGACAATTCTATGTGGAAGGAACTGGAGAAGCTGTAAGAGATGATGAGTCAGTAGCTGAGAAAGGAGATAGAAGCCCTACACAGAGAAAGGAGAGGTAGTCAGATGTAAAAGGCAAATCTTGTGCTCCTTCTGGAGAAGGAAATGGCAACCCACTCCAGTATTCTTGTCTGGAGAATCCCATGGATGGAGGAGCCTGGTAGGCTACAGTCCATGGGGTCGCAAAGAGTCGGACACGACTGAGTGATTTCACCTTCACCTTGTGCTCCTTAAGATTTCTGCTCAAGTCTGATAGTGCCTGAATGTGTAGGAGCTTTCCTTTTTAGGTGAATTCACCAGTAGCTGTGTACTGAGTGTGGACCTGGATATGGAGCAGGAGCTAGGAACACATGAGGGCTCCCAGGAACAACCTAGTGACCACCTAGTGGCTCCATACAGTCTGTCTTAGAACTTGTTGTGGTTTTGATCTCTAGGTATATGAAATGGAAGGGAAACAAAATTAATTTACAGGCTTATTCCCCAAGGTTCCTTTTTTGCTTCCTTCCTTAAGCCACATCATCTCAAACCTTTTTTACTTGGACTGCATCAAGGTAGCCTAGTGTTCCCAGTTATGCTCAACTCCAGGAAGTGGGATGTTCTTTCAAAGCCCACTTCCTGTCAGAGAGTCTCAGTCTTGAGAGGATCTGTCCAGGCAGGACTAACTCTTCAGCCAAGCTGAGTATGTGGTGTGTCTTGATGGTGTGATTTGAGGAGCACCCACAGGGTTCCCACATTCAAAAAATTTCTTCCCTACTCATGCCTAAAATCCTATCCTTGATGATTCATACCTGTTGTTAACACCTGGTGCCTGGAAAGGAAAGACACCTGGCTCTTTACTTCCTAGTTTTGCCTGGAAGTGGCCCAGGATTACGGTCATAAAGGGGCTTCTGAGTGTATGAATTGGAGTGTCTTGCAACTTCTCATAAATGCTGACAAAATTCAGTATGAGGTCTCAAGTCTTTGGGGCAGGGGGAGAAAATCAAAGAGGCTTTCAGTGATTATTTCTTAGGAAGCAGGTTAACAACAATGGGCTGGTTTTGACCAAATGTAGGCTAGATCATGGCATTCTACACATGACCCATTGTATACCCTTATTTGTATTCAGGTCATGTAAAAGCATGTGAAATAAGATTGCATGTTGGCATCTATTCCACTCTGTCTTTATTGGACTAAATGTATTATATGGTAGTGATTTGGTAGCTTGACTAAAGCTTTGCTGAGTACAAATGACCACTTACTCTAATCTCCCTTCTTTCCATTTATATCCCATTCTTAATTTTTATTTATTAATTATCTTTTTGGCTGTACCAAGTGGCATGCAGAATCTTAGTTCCTTGACCAGGGATTGAACTCGTGCCTGCTGCATTGGCACAGACTTAATTACTGGATTGTCAGGGAAGTCCCTTAAAATTTTTTTAAAAAATCTTATCTTCCATTCTTCTCCACTCTTCTCTCAACCAGTTAATATCCACATACCCACAGCAGTCTCCACACCATTTTACTTTCTGAGCATGACTGCATATGAACATTTATGGGCATCAAATGTGGACCCATTTTTACCTCCCTTGGGTAAAGCCCTAGCTGTAACTGGAGGCTTACTGGAGCCTCCTAAGTAACCTCTTCAGGCTCTGCTCTCTTCAGTCCTCCCACTTCCACATGATAGTCCATCTGAGAAAGTCTGTAACTCAGTGGGGCAAAGTGGAAACATCCTGGAAATAGGCCAGAGGTTTGAGCCTGAACTCCTGTTCCATCATTTTCCACTTGTAGATGATTCTGTAAGATAAATGACACTTAGCCAGTTCTACCTGAATAATAAGATCTGACTATGTGGAGGCAAAAACATGACGTGTTAACCAATGTTCAGAGCAGAATTATTCACAATAACCCAAAGGTGGAAACAACCCTGGTGTGTATTAACATAAGAATGGATAAACAAAATGTGGTATATTTACACAGTGGAGTATTATTCAGCCACGAAAAGGAATAGAATTTTAACACACACCACAACATGGATGAACCTTGGAATAAGCTAAATAGAAGACACCAGATACAAAAGGGCAATTATTGTATGATTGCATTTATAGAAAATACCTAGAATAGCAAACTCCTGGAGACCGAGTAAATTAGACATTAGATGTTAGTGGAGAGTGGGTAAAGTAGGAAGTGGGAAATTATTGCTTAATAGGCTCAGAGTTTCCGTTTAGAGTGATGAAAAGTCATGAAAGTAGTGGTAATGGTTGTATAATTTGAGACTGTCACTAATGCCACCAAATTCTACACTTAAAAATGGTTCATATGGCACATTTTATATTACATGTCTTTTGCCACAATAAAAGATAGTAAAAAGAACAAGCCCCAAACCTGGGAGTTTAATAATAAAACTATTGATGTGACTCAAGGTTCCTGGCATGGGAAGAGACCCATAGGGCCAGAAAAAGAGTAAAAACTCAGGAAAAACAAGTATTAAGGCCTAAAATCAAGCAAACATGGCTTGTTTGGGAATGGCAACTTAGATAAAGTGAAGTTACCAGGAGTGGGGAGGCAGATACAGCTGGTGAGTAGATGCCAGATAAGGAAAAGCCTCTGTCTTGTGCAAAAGAGAGTCAACCCAACCCAGGGAAGGGTTTTTAAGCAGAAAGGAACATACACGTATCAGCTTTGCTCATGGGAAAAATCACCCCAGCAAGAGTGGGGGATTATTGTACAAGAACACCATTAAGGGGACTTCACTGGTGGTCCAGTGGCTAAGAATCCACCTTTCAATGCAGGAGGAACGGGTGCCATCCCTGGTCGGGGAAGTATGATCCTACCTGCGGAGAAGCAGCTAACCCTGTGCACAACAACTACTGAAGCCCAAGTGCTTTGGAGCCTGTGTGACACAACTGGGGAGTCCATGTGCCCCAACAAAAGACCCCGCACGATGCAGTAAAGAGCCTGCGTGCCGCCACTGAGCCCTGATGCAGCCAAATGAACGACTGAATTAACAAAGGAAAACACTGATAGCAGAGTCAACCTCTGGGTCAGGCTGGAGGGCAGGTGCACCCCTAGTCTGCACTGTAAACAGGTACAGAGCCCCTGAGAGCCAGCTGGAGTGATGCAGACCCAGCAGTATCTCTTGGTTGTCTTATCCGTCTTCAGTTCAGTCCAGTCACTCAGTCATGTCTAATTCTTTGCCACCCCATGGACTGCAGCATGCCAGGCCTCCCTGTCCATCACCAACTCCTGGAGCTTACTCTGATTCATGTCCATTGAGTCGGTGATGCCATCCAACCATCTCATCCTCTGTCATCCCTTTCTCCTGCCTTCAATCTTTCCCAGCATCAGAGTCTTTTCAAATGAGTCAGCTCTTGGCATCAGGTGGCCAAAGTATTAGAGTCTCAGCTTCAACATCAGTCCTTCCAATGAGCATTCAGGACTGATTTCCTTTAGGATAGACTGGTTAGATCTCCTTGCAGTCCAAGGGACCCTCAAGAGGCTTCTCCAACACCACAGTTCAAAAGAATCAATTCTTCAGTGCTTAGCTTGGTTTATAGTCCAACTCTCATATCCATACTTGACTACTGGAAAAATCATAGCCTTCACTAGATGGACCTTTGTTGACAAAGTAATGTCTCTGCTTTTTAATATGCTGTCTAGGTTGGTCATAATTTTCCTTCAAAGGAGTAAGCGTTGTTTAATTTCATGGCTGCAGTCACCATCTGCAGTGATTTTGGAGCGCCCCAAAATAAAATCTGCCACTGTTTCCACTGTTTCTCCATCTATTTGCCATGAAAGGATGGGACCGTATGCCATGATCTTTGTTTTCTGAATGTTGAGCTTTAAGCCAACTTTTTCACTCTCCTCTTTCACTTTCATCAAGAGGCCCTTTAGTTCTTCACTCTCTGTCATAAGGGTGGTGTCATCTGCATATCTGAAATTATTGATATTTTCTCCTAGCAATCTTGATTCCAGATTGTGCTTTATTCAGCCTAACATTTTTCATGATGTACTCTGCCCGCCTTCACACAAGCTTTATCAGCTATAACAGGAGCCACGTGTGTCTTGCACAGGGCTCAGCCTCATACCAAGTCCCTCAAGTGGGAGAACAACCTTGTGGAATGTAAGCCCAGTGACACAACATCTGGGTGAGCCTTGGAAACTCTTACCTAAATGTCCCTCTTCCTGCCAAGGTCATCTCAGGGTGAACACCCTAAGAAGGGAAATGAAAGAGGGGTGTTTTCCTTCAAGCTGAGAACATTCTGATTGTTTCACTAGTGCCTGTTCTATTTCTCTTACCCAGATTGAGTGAGCCTATCTAAGCTCAGAAAGAATGCACTTTCTCCTGCTAGGTTTGGTCTCCTTTCTTGCTGGGAGCCAGCGTGAGGAATTCCACCCATGACAAGGTCATGTGGCAGAGCTCTGATGGCAAAGCTAATCAGACCTCAGGTTTTCGCCCTGGAATTTCCTGAGCATCCACCCCCCTGCCGCACCCCCCTCCCCCGCCAAAAAAAAAAAGAATCTGCCTGCTTTTCCACTCTTCTAACATTCTGTGGAAAAAGTCAATTCAGGGCTTTAGTCTTCTGCATTTGAAAGGGTGTTTCAATCCAAAAACCCCTCTGATGGCTTTCTGGCCTGCCTGCAGGATTCGTACAGCTGCACACATGATTGTTTGAGGCCTCCCGACTTTGGGAGGTACAGGAAGCTTAAAACATCCTAAGACTGTCAAGGCTTCCAGGAGTCAAAATCATTAGAATAGGACCGATTAAAGGTTTCATTTGTTGAGCCAATACTTGCTGCCAAATTTTCATATCTTTTATTTTAGGAATAGTTGATATATAGAAAAACAGGTAGTAGACCTGGTATTAGCAACACTAGATCTTTGAGTTAAATACTTTCTTTGTTATAACCCACTGCACCTTTGTTCTATAGGAATGTAACTTTTTTGTAATTTTAGGGTGATGCAGAGTAAAGAAAAAACACTTCTAGGGAAAAGGAGTTTTCTGGACAATTATCCAGGAAGAGAGCCATAAAAATGTTAACAAGCCTCTTGGCCAGAAGATAATGTAAACCACCTGAGACCTTTTGTATACGGGAGGGTATGCAAAAAGAAAGCCTTGTCTCAATGAGGGTCAGGACTGCTGCCCCTGCATAACTCTATTTCTTTTTGTACAACTTGGGGTATATAAGCTGATTTTGAAAAATAGTTTTTGGAGTCTTGCACCGATGCTGGTCTTCCCCATGTCGTTCTTTTCTTTTTCCGGCTGAATTCCCATCTGGAGCAGGGAGGCTCATCATGTCTACTTATTTGTCCCGGCTTCTATGATCCGTAAGAGAGAGAGCCCAAGACGGGGCAGTCTCCGATATTGAAACGGACGCCGGTGGCCTAACCTAGATGGTGCAAGCTCCTTGTCTGGAACTTTATTGGTCTTCCATGTAACCCAAGTTATTCAGCCCTCTTTCTCTCCACTTAATTTTCCTACTATACTATTGCTTCTTAATCTAATCTTATATTAATAAACAAATAAGTTTTTCTCATGCCAACACCGTCCACCCTTCGAATTCCCTGGATCCACCGGGGCAGGACCCTGGCACTTGCCCTTTCCCTACCCTCACTGCCCTGGAGGCTGTGTGGGGGCCCAGATTCTCATGGCGCTGCCCCACTGCCCATGGCTCCCCACTAGCATTGCTGCCCAGTTGGAGGCTCTGCTCTAAACCCACAAGGCCTACCTTCTGTCTGCTCCCAGAAACGGCTCCCTGGCAGCCTCCCAGCTTTGAGACCCTGAAACCAATTACCTGGGCTTGGTATTGGGCGTGCTGGTGCTCCAACTCTGCATTCAATGACCTCCTGTTGGTCGCTTGAAATCAGCCATATGTAAGTATTTATGATGCTAAACTCAGCCACTCAGCACTGGTGCTGAATAGAATCTCAGAGACAGAGTTTTGGGTCAATTAGAAAATTATAGCTTTATTGCTTCACCTGTCAAAGGGGGACACGACAGGCTCATGACCTGAAAATCTGTGTGTCCCTACCCAGGAGGATTTGGTGAGGAGTTTTATAGCAATGATACAAGGGCGGGGTTGTTGATAAGGATCAGGCTTTGTGCAGGGTCCAAGTTCTTTGATCTGGCCTCAGAGGATCCCCTGATGAGCTTTTTGATTCCTGAGGTTATCAAACTGTGACCTTCTCTCTGGCATGAAGAGTGCTTCAAGTAGTTAACATCTCCTGTTTGTTTGAGGAGAACATCTCCTTCTAGTTCTGCAGAAGAGCTCAAAGATATTGGTAAGTGTATCCCTTAGGGTGGAACTAGGATTCTATACCAAACCTGCACTATTGTTTCTTGGCCTCTCCTCCCTTGTCTCTGCAGCCTCTCCCTTCACTGATTAGCAGCTATTTGAACCTGCCCTATGGGATTCAGGGAAGGTCATGGAGGCTAGGGCTTCCCTTGTGGCTCAGTTGGTAAAGAATCTGCCTGGAATGCAGGAGACCCCAGTTCAATTCCTGGGTCAGGAAGATCTGGTGGAGAAGGGATAGGCTACCCACTCCAGTATTCTTGGGCTTCCCTTATGGCTCAGCTGGTAAAGAATCTGCCTGCAATGTGGGAGATCTGGGTTCGATCCCCGGGTTGGGAAGATCATCTGGAGAAGGGAAAGGCTACCCGCTCCAGTATTCTGGTCTGGAGAATTCCATGGACTGTATAGTCCATGGGGTTGCAAAGAGTCAGACACGACTGAGCGACTTTCACTTTCATGAAGGTTTAAACCTATTTCCTACAAACAAGAAAGGAGGACACAGAAAGTTTTCCATGCCCAGGAGCCCCACAGGGTTCTGCTCAGTTTTATTTACATCTGCAAACACCATGAATTAGAGCTTTTCTTTCTAGAGGATTAGTTGTTTCTATCAGTATACCTCTTAATTGGGCTTCTGGTTCTTTTAGAAGAATTAACAAACAAATAGATGGAACTGGAGACGTTAGGGCTTTGTTCTTTCAGAGATCTTCTGGGTCCCCAACATCTCCAAAAGCAGGAGGCAGGACTCAGTAATGATTTTAAGCTTCTTGTCAAAACCATGTAGTGAGGTGAATTGGGAGAGGCTGGCTCAGCTCAGGGAGACTGTACTTCCAATGAATATTCAGGACTGATTTCCTTTAGGATTAATTGGTTTGATCTCCATGAAGTCCAAGGGACTCTCCAAGAGTCTCCTTCAACACCACAGTTGAAAAGCATCAATTCTTCAGCACTCAGCTTTCTTTATGGTTAACTCTTACGTGAATCTATACATGACTATTGGAAAAACCATAGCTTTGACTAGATGGACCTGGTTGGCAAAGTAATGTCTCTGCCTTTTAATATGCTGTCTAGGTTGGTCATAGCTTTCCTTCCAAGAAGCAGGTGTCTTTTAATTTCATGGCTGCAGTCACCATCTGCAGTGATTTTGAAGCCCAGGAAAATAAAGTCTGTAACTGTTTCCATTCTTTCCCCATCTATTTGTCATGAAGTGATGGATGATTTTAGGAACAGATTTTATGATCTCAATCCTTGCATCTCCTCATATCTAGAGAAGCACTAAATCCCTTCATGGTGACTTCAGATCCTCATGACTAGCAAAAAAACCTTTTGTAAAATGAGTGCTTAATGGTACTGAACTCCCCCTTCACCAAAACCTTATATATTGAACTCCTTCCACTACTTTTTTGGAGCAGCCTCCCAGAGTTATCTGAGATGCTGCCTCTTTGGCTGCAGTCCTAATTTTGTCCCCAATAAAACTCAACAGTTTTCAAGTTGTGCATCTTTTTTGGTCGACATCCCCAAGCTGAGGCTCTTACTGGCCTCCTGAACGAAAGTTGAGTTATTCACAGGAGGGTGTTTGTGTGTGTTTTCCAGTGATGAGATCCTACTTACAGTTCTCCACCCACAGCCTCGCTGACCTTGTTCTTGAGGCACAAATGCAAGAGATGGCGCCTTCCTCCCTGGGCACATGGACACACCTTCTCCAAACCCTTCCTGCAGGAGGTCAGACACATCTGATCTACTAGCTGTGAAGCTAAAGGCTGTCTTCTTCCATTAATATCTTTGGTTCCACTGGGGAAGCCTGAAAGGTGTTAGAAGACAGAAAGAAGAATGCTGTAATCAGTTTAGTTTTACTGGGTTCAAGTTGACAGAGTTTTGATATGTTTGAGACTGTATACAGGATTACTAAATAAAAAAGACTGAATGCAGAAGAACTGACGCTTTTCAATTGTGGTGCTGGAGAAGTTCTTGAGAATCCCTTGGACAGCAAGGAGGTCAAACCGGTCAGTCCTAAAGGACACCAACCCTTAATATTCATTGGAATGACTGATGCTGAAGGTCCAATACTTTGGCCACCTTATGTGAAGGGCCAACTCATTGGAAAGGACCCTGATTCTGGGAAAGATTGAAGGCAAAAGGAGAAGAGGGTAGCAGAGAAGTAGATGGTTAGATAGCATCACTGATGCAATAGACATGAGTTTGAGCAAACTCCAGGAGATAGTGGAGGATAGGGAAGCCTGGTGTGCTGCCATCCATGGGGTTGCAAAGGGTTGGATATGACTTGGTGACTGAATGACAAACCCCTCACTGCTCCCAGAAGGAAGAAATCCTGCCAATTCCTTGATCTCAGATTTTCAGCCTTTAGAACTGTGAGACAATAAATTCTGTTGCTTAAGTTGCCCAGTCAGTGGTAGTTTTAGCTCTAGTAAACTAATACACTGCCCTAATAAATTTACTTTTCTTTTGTGCCACATCAGAATTTGCAGAATAAGCAAAACTATCTTGGTTCACTAAAACCTCAGAATTTTTTCTTTTTCATGTTAAGTGAAGGGAAACTAAAATTTTGCACTTCCATCCAAAATTAGAACTAGTCCCCCACAAGTTAGAAATGTTTAAAAAGTTATTTAGTAAAGATAAAACAACTTGCATGCATGCTCAGTCTTTCAACTTGTTGGGACCCTATGGGCTATAGCCTGTCAGACTCCACTGTCCATGAGATTTTTCAGGCAAGAATACTAGAGGGGATTGCCATTTCCTCCTCCAGGGGATCTTCCTTATCAGGGATCAAACCTGCATCTCCTGCATTGGCAGGCATGTTCCTTATCACTGAGCCACCAGGAAAGCCTTCAGTTCAGTTCAGTCGCTCAGTCGTGTCCATCTCTTTGTGACCCCATGAATTGCAGCATGCCAGACCTCCCTGTCCATCACCAACTCCTGGAGTTCACCCAAACTCACATCCATCGAGTTGGTGATGCCGTCCAGCCATCTCATCCTCTGTCATCCCCTTCTCCTCCTGCCCCCAGTCCCTCCCAGCATCAGAGTCTTTTCCAATGAGTCAACTCTTCGCATGAGGTGGCCAAACTACTAGAGTTTCAGCTTTAGCATCACTCCTTCCAAAGAACACCCAGGACTGATCTCCTTTAGAATGAACTGGTTGGATCTCCTTGCAGTCCAAGGGACTCTCAAGTCTTCTCCAACACCACAGTTCAAAAGCATCAATTCTTTGGCACTCAGCTTTCTTCACAGTCCAACTCTCACATCCATACATGACTACTGGAAAAACCATAGCCTTGACTAGACGGACCTTTGTTGGCAAAGTAATGTCTCTGCTTTTGAATATGCTATCCAGGTTGGTCATAATTTTCCTTCCAAGGAGTAAGCGTCTTTTAATTTCATGGCTGCAGTCACCATCTGCAGTGATTTTGGAGCCCCCCCAAAAGAAAGTCTGCCACTGTTTCCCCCTCTATTTCCCATGAAGTGATGGGACCAGATGCCATGATCTTCGTTTTCTGAATGTTGAGCTTTAAGCCACCTTTTTCACTCTCCTCTTTCATTTTCATCAAGAGGATCTTCAGTTCCTCTTCACTTTCTGCCATAAGGGTGGTGTCACCTGCATATCTGCGATTATTGATATTTCTCCCGGCAATCTTGATTCCAGCTTGTGCTTCTTTCAGCCCAGCATTTCTCATGATGTACTCTGTGTATAAATAAGCAGGGTGACAATATGCAGCCTTGATGCATTCCTTTTCCTATTTGGAACCAGTCTGTTGTTCCATATCCAGTTCTAACTGTTGCTTCCTGACCTCCATATAGGTTTCTCAAGAGGCTGGTCAGGTGGTCTGGTATTCCCATCTCTTTCAGAATTTTCCCCAGTTTATTGTGATCCACACAGTCAAAGGCTTTAGCATAGTCAATAAAGCAGAAGACATAAACTCTCTATACATTGTTCCCAAGGTTCTTTTCAAATTTGTTAACACGTATATTTTCATATTTCACATAGACTCACAGGCCATGCGCTTTCTTGGGTTCTGTGTTTTTAACATTATTTGATAGAAATATTTCCAGTTAGTGATGATATTCATTTTTTATTTGAGTAGCTACATATTATTTTTTCAAAAGATGGTATTAGCTCAGATGGCAAAGAATCTGCCTGCAATGCAGGAGACCTTGGTTCGATCCCTGGGTTGTTTTATTAAATAAGTGAGCAACTAACACACACACACGTATTATTTTTATGCCTTTCACGTATTTTTAGCTGTTTATTACTTTATAATTTGTCACTGTGAATATTTTTGTATAATTTATTTTTACCCCACTTGGACTGTTTCCTTGAGGTGTATACCAAGAAGAAAAAGTCTTGGATTAGACACTTTTGTAGTCTATGTTCTGTATTACCGTTATTCTCTAGACAGATTGAGCTGATCTGTGGTTTCGCCAGCACTAAAAACTAACTGTGCAGGTTTTCCATAATCTTCATGTCACTTAGTTTTATGATTTTAAAATTACTTTTCCTAACTTAAAAAGCTCTTCTGAGACTGACAGTTGCTTAGGTTTTCACCTATATCACTACCCGGGAGGGGGCCCTACTCACTTTGAAAGCATCATTTATTTTCATCTTTGAGATGTGGAGCAATAGGCAACCAGTGCTAGCTCTCTGTGCTCCCCCTGAGCGCCGGCCGCCTCTCCTCCCTCGGCCGGTTTCCGGACACGTTCCCCGCCAGCCCTGGGTTAGTTCTCGGACGCGCCTGCCAGGGGTCAGTGCAAGCTCGGCGGCGGCTCCGGCTTCCCACAATGCATCGGGCGTTGGGGTCCCGGGGTGACCGAGCTGCGGCTGCGGCCGACGAGCCCCGAGGGTTTGCAGGCGGCCAAGGGGCGTGGCATCCAGGGTGCGGGGCCAGAGCCGCAGCTCTGGCCTCGGTTACCCGCCTCTGCTCTTCTCCTGCAGGCAGTGCCTGGCCTCCGGTCGTGTGCTTTTCAGCCTCGGATACCTGTCCACCTGGCGCTGTAGCAAGGTAGTGGGCGGCTCTTCCGGGCCATCCTATTTTTTCCTGGTGGTGGGGTGGGCTGTGAAATCTTAGCTGTTGCCAACTGGAGAAGCCCTAACATTGTTAAAAGTTAGGGATGGAGCAAGGCTCCGAAGAATTTATTTAAATCTTGTTTCTGTCCCATTCTCCCGGTGCCCTCCAGTCTCCGCTGGGCTTTGGGAAGCCTGCTTTGGGGTGCCCGTGCCAGGGTAATTTCAAGCTCTAGGTTCATCTCTCCTGCCTTATTGAGGGATGCTAACTAGCAGTTGGGGTTAGAATGCGTAACTTTTCTGGGTGTAGGCTGGTTTCTTCAGATGTGTCTCTATGTAAAAACTCTGGAAAAATTAGATGTACTTGGTGTGGGTAGGGATCCTGAATCCTTGTTGTTTCAGGGAGTTAGAGGCATCTGTCTCGTGCCCGCCTCCACCACCGTGTAGCCACCAGGAGGTAGCAACCCTGGGATCTAAGCGTGGGTGCCCTCAAATTCTACACCCCAGGACACTGCTTCCCAACGGTCCGTGCTGCTGTACTCTGGAGCTCCTCAGCAAAACTGACCCTCGTTTGGAGATCCCAGATTTTCAATAAAGTTTGGCAGATACAGAGCACTGGAATATGCGGGCACCTGCGACAGCTTCAACTTGTTGGAGGTCTGTCATCCTCAGCCTGTTTCTTGGCCACACTGCATGGCTCAGCCCATTCGGTCTACTTTCTGTTACCCCAGTGCTCCCCTTGGTAAAACCCGATCTGAAGTAATCCCAGTGTGAAACCTGCAAGTCTAAAGTGACTCCACCTTTCCCCACTACTAAAGGCTTAGAAAAGCACTTTAGTGCCCTGATCCCTAACTTCAGTGCAAAATAAACCATAGTTTTAAAGGTTTATTTTTCTTTAAAACCCTCACCCTGTAAATATCAACTGGTTGATTTTACTTGTGAAATCCAAGCAGTTTCATTTATTGGTTAGTAATAAAGATTGCAACTAGGAAAACCATCTAAATGATATATTCTTCAGATGACTGAAGTAGCTGATAATAAAAGGCAGATGGGAAATCAAGTAAGCTTGGGTCTAAAACATTTCTGCCTCTGAGAAGTTTGGAAAGATAAACTTTCCTTCTAAAAGTAGAAGGAACACAGATTCCCCTCCCTGCCTTCTTCTTTTTTTTTTTTTTTAGACTAGACAGACCTCTTAATTTGAGATAATCAAAAATAAGAAAGCTCTTTCAAACTGCTAGCACCTCACCTGTGTCCACCCAAGGAAAGAAGGTAAGTCTAGGAGTTGTAAGGATGCTAAATCTTTAAGTAGAAATTCTTAATGATCCTTAACACCATGTCTGGGTATGTTCCTCCAGAAGTGTCAGTTCTCCATCAAATATAAAACTATGAATTTCTCATGTATAATATTTTCTACTTGGAAAATATTTTCCATATCTAGCGTTAACATTTACTTAAAAGCATTGTGTGCCTCTGGTGTCATGGGTGCTGCTGGTGTCTCAAGTGCCACTCTTGTCCTGGGTGCCCCTGGTGTCTCAGTTGCCGCTCTTGTCCTGGGTGCCATTTGTGTCTCAGGTGCCACTCTTGCCATGGGTGCTGGTCTTGCTGTGAGTGTCACGGGTGCGGCTGGTGTTTCAGGTGCCACAGATGCCGCTGGTGTCTTGGGTGTCCCACTTGTCTTGTGTGCGGCGGGAGTCTCGGGTGCCACTCTTGTCCTGGGTGCCGCTGGTGTCTTGGGTGCCCCAGGAGCTGCTGGTGCCTTGGTGCCACTCTTGCCATGGGTGCTGCTCTTGTCCTGGGTGTCTTGAGTGCTGAAGGTGTCTCGTGTGCCACTCTTGTCCTAGATGTCGCTGGTGTCTTGGGTGCCACAGGTGCCGCTGGTGTCTCTGGTGCTGCTCTTGCCATGGGTGCTGCTCTTGCCATGGGTGTCAAAAGTGTCAATGGTGTCTTGGGTGTCATGCGTGGTGCAGGTTTCTCAGATGTCAGAGGTTAAACTGATGTCACTGGTGCCTCTGGTGTCCTGGGTGCCCCTGGTGTCTCAGGTGCTGCTCTTGTCCTGGGTGACACACTTGTCGTGAGTGTCACAGGTGCAGCTGCTGTCTCTTTAGCCATTCTTGTTCTGGGTGCCACTGGTGTCTCGAGTGCTGCTCTTGCCGCGGGTTCCACTCTTGCCGCGAGTGTCATGTGTGTGGCTGGTGTCTCAGGTGCTGCTCTTGTCCTGGGTCCTGCTTGTATCCCGGGTTCCACTCTTCTCCTGGGTGTTGCTCTTGTCTCAGGTGATGCTCTTGCCATGGATGCCATGCTTGCTGCAAGTGTCACGGGTGTGGCTGGTGTCTCTGGTGGCTCAGGTGCCAGTCTTGTCATGGATGTCCCTGGTGTCTTTGGTGCCCCTGATGGCCCGGGTGTCTCTGTTGTCACAGGTGCTGCTTGGGCAATGATTGCCGCTCTCGCCACAAGTGCCACGGGTGCCACTATTCTCGGGAGCCGCTCTTGCCATCGGTGCTGATGTTACTGAGGGTGTCGTGAGTGCTGCTGGTTTCTTGGGTGCCGCTCTTTTCCTGGGTGCTGTCTTGGGTGTCACTCTCTGACAGGTGCCACTGGTGTCCCGGGTGTCACTGTTGTCGTGGCTCTCCCTGGTTTCTTTGGTGCCACTGTTGTCCTGAGTGTATCTGGTGTCACAGGTCCTGTTCTTGCCATGCTTGCCACTCTCGCCACGAGTGCCATGGGCGTGGCTGGTGTCATGTGTGTGGCTGGGGTCTCAGAGGCCACTCTTTTCCAGGGTTCCCCAGTGTCTCAGGTGCTCCTCTTGTCCTGGGTTCTGTTCTTACCATGGGTGCCATTCTTGCGTCTAGTATCATGGGTATGCCTGGTATCTTGTTTGCCACTCTTTTCATGGGTCCCGCTGGAATCAGGTGCTGCCCTTGTCGTGGGTGCCCCTGGTGTCTCGGTGGCCGCTCTTGTCCTGGGAGCCGCTGGGTTCTCAGGTCCCACTTTTTCCTTGGGTGCCGCTTTGCTATGAATGTCATGGGTGCAGCTGGTGTCTCTGTTGCCACTCGTGTCCTGGGTTCTGCTCTTGGGGTGAGTATCATGGGTGCCAATAGTATCATTGGTGTTGCTCTTTCACAGGTGCTGCTGGTGTCTTGGGAGTCCCTATTGGCATGGGTTTGCAGCTCTTGCCGTGAGTGTCACAGGTGCCGCTGGGGTCTCAGGTGCCACTTTTGCCTTGCGTGCTGCTGTTGCTCAGGTGTCATGGGTCCCGCTGGGGTCTCGGGTGCCACTCAAGCCCTGGGTGCTGCTTTTGTCCTGGGTGCTGCTGGTGTCTCAGGTGATGCTCTTGCCATGAGTGTCGTGTTTGCCATGAGTGTCACGGGGGTGGCTGGTGTCTCTGGTGCTGCTCTAGTCCTCGGTGCCACTGGTGTCTGGGGTGCCGCTCTTGTTCTGGGTACTGCTGTTGTCTCTGGTGCCGCTCTTGTACTAGAGGCCACTCCTGTCCTTGGTGCTGCTGGTGTCTCAGGTGGTGCTCTTGTCCTTCGTTCCACTGGAGGCTCAGATGCTGCTCTTGCCGCGAGTGTCATGGGTGCAGCTGCTGTCTCAGGTACCGCTTTTGTCCTGGGTGCCACTGGTGTCTTGGGTCCCGCTGTTGTCCTGGGTGCCACTTGTGTCTCTGGTGCCACTCTTGTCCTGGGTGCTGCTGCTGTCTTGGGTGCTACTCTATCACGAGTGCCACTGGAGTCCCAGATGTCACTCTTGTCATGTCTGTCCCTGATGTCTTTGGTGCCACTGGTGTCACGGGTGTCGCTGGTGTCACAGTTGCCGCCTTACCATGGTTGCTGCTCTTGCTGTAGTGTCATGGGTGCCGCTGGTGTCTCTGGTGCCACTCTTGTCCTGGGTGCCGCTGGTGTCTCGGGTGCTACTCTTGTCCTGGGTGTGGCTGGTGTCTCTGGTGCTGCTCCTGTCCTGGGTGCCGCTCTAGCTGCGGGTATCGTGAGTGCTGCTGGTGTCTCGGGTGTCGTTCTTGTCCACTCATGTCTTGGAAGCTGCTCTTGCCATGGGTGCCGCTCTTGCTATGAGTGTCATGGTTGTGGCTAGTGTCTCTGGTGCCACTCTTGTTCTGGGTGCCACTGGTGTCTTTGGTGCTGCTCTTGTCCTGTGTGCCACTCTAGCTGTGGGTGTCATGAGTGCTGCTGGTTTCTTGGTGCCACTCTTGTTCTGGGTGCCACTGGTGTCTCAGGTGCTGCTCTTGTCTTGGGTGCCATTGGTGTCTTGGGTGCCCGTCTTTCCTGGTGCCGCTCTTGCCATGGGTGTCATAGGTGTTGCTGGTGTCTCTGGTGTCACTCTTGTTCTGGGTACCATGGTGTCTCTGGTGCCACTATTGTCCTGGGTGCCACTCTAGCCATGGGTGTCATGAGTGATGCTGGTGTCTCTGATGCCACTCTTATTCTTGGTGCCACTGGTGTCTCTGATGGTGCACTTGTCCTAGGTGCTGCTAGTGTCTCTGGTGCTGCACTTGTTCTGGATGCCACTGGTGTCTCATGTGCCACTCTTGTCCTGGATACTGCTTGTGTCTCCAGTGTCTCTCTTGTCCTGGGTGCTGCTGGTGTCATGAGTGCCCCTCTTGCCATGGTGCCACTCTAGCTGTGGGCGTCATGAGTGCTGCTCTTGTTCTGGGTCCCACTGGTGGCTCGGTTGCCACTCTAGCCCTGGGTGCTGCTCTTGCCACGAGTGTCACGGGTGCCGCTGGTAGCTTGGGTGCTACTCTTGAGCTGGGTGCTGCTGGTGTCTTGGGTGCTACTCTTGAGCTGGGTGCTGCTGGTGTCTTGGGTGCCTCTCTTGCCTTGGGTGCTGCTGGTGTCTTGGGTGCCTCTCTTGCCTTGGGTGCTGCTCTTGCTGCGAGTGTCATGGGTGAGGCTTGTACCTTGGGTGCCACTCTTGAGCTGGGTGCTGCTGGTGTCTTGGGTGCCTCTCTTGCCTTGGGTGCTGCTCTTGCTGCGAGTGTCATGGGTGAGGCTGGTAGCTTGGGTGCCACTCTTGAGCTGGGTGCTGCTGGTGTCTTGGGTGTCGCTCTCTTCCTGGTTGCGGCTGGAGTCTTGGGTGAAGCTATTGTCCTGGGTGCCGCTGGTGTCTCGGGTGCCCCTCTTGCCATGTTTGCAGCTCTTGCTGTCAGTGTCACGGGTCCCGCTGGGGTCTCTTGTTCCACTCTTGTCCTGGGTGCTGCTGGTGCTCAGGTGCTGCTCTTGACATGGGTGCCGACTTGCCATGGGTGTCATGAGTGCAGCTGGTGATTCGGGTGCCACTCTTGTCCTGGGTGCCGCTGGTGTTTCGGGTATCACTCTTGTCACAGGTGCCAGTGGTGTCCCGGGTGTCACTCTTGTCCTGGCTGTCTCTGGAGTCTTTGGTGCCACTGGTGTCCTGGGTGTGGGTTGTGTCTCGGGTCCCACTCTTGCCATGGGTGCAGCTCTTACCATGGGTGTCATGAGTGCCACTGGTGTCTGGTATCACAGGTGCCACTGATGTCACAGGTGCTGCCAGTGTCATGGGTGCCGCTGGGTTCTCACGTGCCATCTTGTCCAGGGTGCCCCGGTGTCTTGGGTGCTGCTTTTGTCCTGGGTGCCATTCTTGCCATAGGTGCCTTTCTTGCCACAAGTGTCACAGATGTGGCTAGTGTCTCAGGTACTATTCTTTTCCTATGTGCCACTGGTGTCGGGTGCCACTCTTGTCATGGGTGCCGCTGGGTTCTTGGGTGCCACTCTTGCCATGGGTGCTGCTTTGCCGCATGTGTCACGGGTGCGGCTGGTATCTCTTTTGCTGCTCTTGTCCTGGGTGCCACTGGTGTCTTGGCTGTCACTTTCTCACAGGTGCCACTCATGTCCCGGGTGTCACTCTTGTCATTGCTGTCCCTGGCGCCTTTGGTGCACCTGGTGTCCTGGGTATCTCTGGTGTCCCAGTTGCTGCTCTTGCCATGGTTACCATTCTTGCCACAAGTGCCACGGGTGCCACTGTGTTTTGGGTGCCGCCCTAGCCATGGGTGCTGTTCTTACCGTGGCTGTCATGAGAGCTGCTGGTATCTCGGGTGCTTCTCTTTTCCTGGTTGCTGCTGCTGTCTTGGATGGACTGTGTCTCGGGAGGACAGGGAGCCCCCACAGTCTGTATATGGAGGCCACTTTCTCTTTGCCAGAGTGAGGTGGGGCACAGGTTCAGGCTCAGTGTCCCATGGGCAGGCAGGGCCTCACCTGCTTTTTCTCACCCTGTCTTCCTGCCTTGCAGCACCAGCGTGAGGCTCCCGGCCAGCTTGCTCAAATTAGGCCCGAAGCTGGAGTGATATCACTCAGCCATACAGCTGAGCAGGCTGGTCCCTGGAGTGTGCTTACATACCAGGGGCCTCACCCTCCAGGATCAGAGGCCCGTGCTCTCCGCTCCCAGAGATCAGAGTCTGTCAAGTGTGCAAACCTGCCCTGCACTGAGTTCCTCATGGCTCCTGTGGATGTCACCAGCAAGGGCCACCTCTTCCAGAAAGAGCTGGTGGGCAAGTGCCGAGAGGGCCCAGCCTCCAGCCACAAGGTGAGTGGCTCTCACCTGCCAGGCATCTTCAGGCTGCTGAGCCTGGGGTCTGCAGAGCTGGAGCCTGGGCACTGTGGAACAACTCCGTGCTTTCCTGCATCTGTGTGGTGGACTCGAGGGCCCAGGTATGCCTGTTGCTGAGCCCCCAGCCCAGCTGTGTACACAGCTCTGGGGGAGGGTCCCGTGGCCTGGCCATGTGGATGTGGTGAGGGGTCCTTCTAAAGATGCCATTCCAGCCCCAAGTTAGGAGCTCTCTTCTCAGGAGACCTTGCAGCTCTCAGGGGTGATGATGTCACTGCTCAACCTGTGGATCAGCAGGACCCAGGAGTCAGCACAGCAGAGCCCAGAGGTACCACATGCGCCCCTTTGCCCCCAGTCTCCCTGCAGGCCTCTCGTAGTAGGATGACCCATCAGGAGAGGGACAGCCCTGAGCACAGTGGAGATGCTCTGCAAGTGGGAAAGCCGTGGGGAAGCCTGTGGGTCAGAGGGCAAAAGGAGGAGGGCCTGGGGTCCTCCCCCAGGAAGGGGCAGGCCAGGGGGCTCTGCAGCAGCCTGAGCTCAGTCTCTGTCCCAACTCCCAGAACTAGGAGATGCAGAGGGAGTCAGCAGCTGGCAGGAAGCCCCAGTGGAGGAAGAAACCAGAGCCCCCACTGGGTGGTCACTCACAGTCACTCACACCAGTCACTCACACCAGTCACTCTCCCAGCCAGTCACTCACAGTCACTCTCACACTGGTCACTCTCCCAGCCAGAGTCACTCACAGTCACTCATAGTCACTCTCTGAGCCATAGTCACTCTCATACTGGTCCCCCTCATAGCCACCCCCTGGACCCTGCCTTCCACCACCCCGCCTCCAGCCCTGTGTCCCTATAGCACCCTGCCCCAGCCTCCCACCAGTCATCCTCACCCACCTGCCCACGCACCCTCCTCCCCCCAGCGCCTCACCCCCATTCTAGCCAAAGAGCAAAGAATCTCTGAGGAACCGACCTGGGCCAGCCTCCCACTGGGAACTGTGGGGTCACAGATCCACCCGCCAAATACCGAAAGGGAAGTGAGCCCAGCTCTGCACAGGGGGGGAAAGGGCTGGACTTCAGAGGGGAGACAGGATGGCCTGGAGGCCAGAGGCTGGGCCTGTGGGGAGGGAGGCCGAGGGTGGGGCCCCACGGGGAGGGAGGCCCTGGGCATTCTGTGGAGGCCCAGGCTCAAAGAGCAGGACGTGCAAACCTTGGGAGGGGAAGAAGGGGTGCAGGCCTGACACCAGGCCCTGTGACCTCGGGCCAGTGTGCTGCGCAAGGGGAGCTGACCTCCCCATGTGAGGGGCCACTCTGGGTGGCCAGTGAGGTCCCCTTTGGCCCTGATGGTCTAGGGAGAGGTGCCAGGGAGAACTGGGTGGCTTAGGAGGTGGCAGGGCTGTGGGAGGCCAGGTAGGAAAATGATTAATCTCCATTCCCCTCTGTCCTAGGCACCTGGCCCACCCTCACCCCCTGTGGATAGGCCTGCCCCACCTCACAGGGAGGAGAGAGTGGGCACCAGTTGTCCATCGAGGGCTGGGTGTCTGCATTTCGACCTGGTGCCAAGGGGGGGGGCACCCACTGGCCCTCCACTGCCCACTTGGGCCCTGCCTGGAGCCACGCTCCTGGGCCCCTCAGCGTCCTCCACCCTTGCCTGGGAAGCTCGGTTGACAGTGACTCACAGCCCTTCCCTCTGCCAGCTGGGGCTTGTTCCCGGGAGGGGGGCAGAGGGTCCTGGCTCCGGCTGCCTCCTGGGTGAGCCCTGGCAACAGCTGCGGCTGCCCAGGGTGCTGGGGAGGCAGGGCAGCTTCCCCAGGGCACTTGAGCCCACCCCTGCAGCCACAGGAGCCCGGGGCCTTTGAGCAGAGGGCCAGCAAAGATTAGAACCTGCACCATCATCCTCAATGGATATCTGAGCAGACGCAAATGCCCAAGGCCCAAACGGCAACCTCAGAACCTCCCAACCATCCAGAGTTCTCTGCACTATGCAAGGCCCACACACATGTGCACATATACCTGAACACAGATAGACCCTGCCTGGAAACACCAACTCTCCTGCATCAGACCCATACGCAGAGTCCAAGACCTTGACTGCCAGCCCCACCTTCCCTCCCTGGGTGTGACTGGCCTCTGAGATGATGGGCCCCTGTCCAGAGCACCGAGTGTCTCCTTTCTTGGGGCGTATCCTCCCCTCTCCAGACCCCACAGACCTCTGCTGCAGAGCAGTGAGGACAGAGAGTCCAGGGGGATCCCAGCACTGGGGGGTGGGGTTGCTGCCATGGGGGGGTGTGGTCCCTGGAGCTTGGGGCCCTTGGGTAGTAGAGGGGAGGGGAGGGTCAAGGTCCGGATGGGAGGGGCTGCCCACAGCTGCAGAGGCAGCTTGGCCTCATCACCCAAACGCCCGCCTGGGGCCAATTTCTACCAGTGAGAGCCTTTGGGTCAAGGAGTAAGGACCCAGCTCCTGCCAGTCCACTACATGGGCTTCAGTCT
Source organism: Ovis aries (assembly GCF_016772045.2). Classification (NCBI taxonomy): domain Eukaryota; kingdom Metazoa; phylum Chordata; class Mammalia; order Artiodactyla; family Bovidae; genus Ovis; species Ovis aries. The sequence continues at coordinate 112,843,499 of NC_056055.1, forward strand.
TCTGGGGGTGGGGTGGGGGGTGGTAAGGAGATGCTTTTGGGGGACCCCAAGAGGAGCTCAGGGGTCACGAGTTGCATGAGGGTGCTGCCTCCTGGACACCCACCCCACGGGCTTCTCTGACTCTGACTAGATGTCCAGCAGACAAGGACGAGACACCAAGTCCCTGGACCCTTTGAAGGACCTGTTCGTGAGTGAAGACTGAAGTGCAGAGAGGGAGAGCACCAAGCATGAGGTTCCCCATCCCTGACAGCACCCCAAAACACTGCACCCAGAGCCTGAGCCTCATTCCCGACAGGGCACCTGCCAGCTCTCCCCTGCGAAGCAGTGTGGCCACCTCCTCCTGGGAGGGGCCTCTCAGACTCTCCAGAGAAAGACAGGCAGTCAGGGGTGGGTCAGAAGCTGAGACTTGGCCGTTTACTTCTTGAACGCCTCCCCAAATCCTAGAGCGGCCTCCCTGGGCTGGACAGCCCTCTGCAGGCAGCCTGCTCGGACCTGCATCCGCAAGGAGTAAGGCAGGCTGGAACCCCGGGTGGCTGAGCGGTGTGGCCCCGATCCTGTGGCCCCTACAACAGTCAGGACCCCGGCTCACCTGGACAGAGTGGCCCAGTTCTTCCTGCTGACCGACATGCCGCCAGACCGCCGCACATCCCATCTGCACCGCACCTCCTCGTGCCCCTCCCGAGTTGCAAGTAGGCTCACCTGGCCTCTTACAGAGGGCCACGCCCGCGCAGCTGCACTGGCTGCCGCCTCACATTGGCCTGCGGGCGGGGACGTTGTGGATGGAGCCTCCTCGGTCCCCATCCCGGCCTCTGGCCCCGCGCCCTAGACCGGTCCCTGCACCGAGGGACATTGTGGGGACAGAGTCTTCCTGCTCCGAACCTGTCGAACCGCTGGGCCGCCCCCTCCCGCGTGTGCCTGACCGGGAGTGGAGTGCCCTGGGTCAAGCCGGCTCTCCCCGCCGAGGGGCTAGACCACACAAAACGCAGCTGGGAAGTGAGCTGGCAAGCGCGTATCTTGGGTCCAGAGCAAGAGCTCTCCCCAGGAGAGCGCAGGACGCGGAAAACTGCCGGCACGCCCCGTGCAAAGCCCGCCCCTCCAGGAAGAAGAGCCGGGATCTCTTCTGCACACGCAGCGCTCAGGGCTCCGAAGAAGCCAAGGCTTCGGAGGTGTGCTCGGACTTTGGGCTGGCGGAGCAGGGGATTGAACCCGGCCGGCTTCCCCACGGGGAACAGCGAACAGGCGGGTAGAAGGGCTGGAAATGACATGGCCTGCTGGGTCTCGCTGGCCAGCCTGGCCCTCTTGAGGCGCTGATCCGGAGCTGGTAGTCTCTACAGTGCCTGCCAGCTCTGAGATCCCCAGTGAAGGGCTAGTCTGCTGCTGAGCGTAGTGCCTGGGCACACAAGGCAGCCCCTTCCCCAAACACCCCCTCCTCCAGGGAGTCCTCCTTCTTGACTAGAGGAGCTGAACGACTTTCAAGGAATGAGAGCTGGAGACCAGGCTTTGGGTGCTGGCATGGATGGGCCATGTGACCTGGGGCCAGTCACCTGTTTCCTCTTCTGGGTAGTAGAAATGACACTTTACCCAGCTTCCTTCCAGGTTGTGGGGGTCAAATGAGTCTGCTGCTGAATGCGGGTGAACCTGGGGTGAGCAGTGAGGGCTACCCAAGGCCATGCAGAGGCCAAGGCAGGCCGGGCCCCTGGCTCCTCCAGGGGGAGAGGAAGAGGGAGTGGCAACAACCAGGACCCTGCATGCTTGGACTTGGGGCTGCCCCTTCCGGGGTGCCTGCTGTCCCCAGGGACCCAGAAAATGTCCTTCCCTTGGTTTGTCAGCTGAGAAAGAAAAGTAACCCTTGTCATTGGAAGCCCAGCCCTTCTAGGGACATTCCGTAAAGCCAGCAGTTGGGAGTGTCTCTAAAAGTTTAAACTCCAACAGCGGTATTATGGACACAAAACCAAAAGACACGGAAGGCTGGTGCACAGACATCTCCAGAGGTGCAGGAAAGTGAGCTGTGTGTGTGTGTGTGTACAGGTCAATTCCAAATTCCCTAACTATCCCTTCCTGTGATATATCCCCTGTGATAACCCCAAGTTCATTCTCTCAGTCTGTGATTCTGTTTCTGTTTTGTGAATAAGTTTTGTTTCATTTGTTTTGAAATTTAGCATATAAGTGACATATCTCTTTCTCTGTCTGACTTATTTCACACAGAATGACAATATCTAGCTCCATCTATGTTGCTGCAAATGGGATTAGTATCTTAGTGTGAGGACTCAGGCAGAAGGCACCAACCAATACTCAGGAAGAAGAGGGCTCTCACCAGATAAGGAGCCCATGCTGGCACCTTGATCTTGGACTTTTAGTCTCCAGAACTGAAAAAAAGTCTTTGTTTCTAAGACATATTTGTAAGAACACCAAGATAACTACTGATTTTCTCTTCTAATTTATTAATTTTTATTGAGATATAATTGATATATAGATTTCAAGCGTACAACATAGTGGTGTATAGTTTTTAAAGATTATACTCCATTTATAGTTATTATGAAGTATTGGCTATATTCCTTGTGTTGAAAATTATATCCTTGTAGCTTATTTATTTTATACATGGATCCTCTTCATTTAGGTCAGGGTCTTGATATACAACTAGGACTTCCATTTGTTTTCTCAGCTTCTCCTTTTTCTCTTACCCCACCCCTTGTTACTAGGGACACACAGATTAAAAGAAATCCTCTATTCTCAACTGACTTGAACTGACTTAAGTAAAACATAGAAACAAATTATTAGAGCTTAGTGGTTGAAGTGACCACTAATCAGACTGTCCTAGATTTAAGCCCTGAATTTTCCACTTAACTATGTAGACTTTACTGTGTAAATGGCTTAATTTCTCACAGTTCGTTCCTTCCGTAAAATGAGGAGTAATATAGTATTCTGAATAAAAAGAAAGCATGAAAACAAGTAAACTATTTTGCACAATGTGTAAATATTCGATATATGCAATTGTTGTATATGTATGCCATGGAGGCATACACAGTAGGAGGAGCAAGAGGGAGAGTTGACTGAGTCTCCTTGTAGCTCAGGAGATAATACTTGGGGCAGGACCTGAGGGTCCCTGAGGAGTTGACTGTCTGTGAAAGAAGTGTGCGGATGCTCTGCATGGAGATGCAGGTTGACCATGCATCCAGAACAGATGGTTCTGGACTGTAGCTGGGGGACTGATGGGTAGAAAGGAGTCCAGGTGTGTAAACAAGGACATTTGTGTCATCCTGGTGATGCTTTTAAATAATTTTGAGTAGTTAAGCCATAAATGGATTGGCATTTATTACAATAAAAATTATTCTGATGGCAGAATGGAGAATGGATTGATGAAATTTAAAATCAGTGCCTGGGTAGTGAGTAACAATCCTGAACTGAAACAGGGGCTGTGGGGAAGAAAGGGATAGATGTGGGGAATTTTCAGGATTCCCAGTTCTCAGAACTTGATGTTTGGTTGGATGATTTCCTTGATTTCTGACCCACATCTGTGGATGGGTGGTGATTCTCTATGAAGTGTCAGAATATGAAAGCAGGAACAGGTTTCACTCAGGATGATCTTTTTTTTTTTTTCACACCTAGCATTTGTGATTCTTTGGGACATGGTAGAATTGGGCAGTTACTGGAGGTCAGAGGAACTGGGGTTACTAGCGTAGGCGGTGGGTTATATGCTAAAAAGGTGGGCATATCCATCTCAATCCTAAAGGAAATCAACCCTGAATATTCATTGGAAGGATTGATGCTGAAGCTGAAGCTCCAATACTTTGGTCACCTGATGCAAAGAGCCAACTCTTCAGAAAAGACCCTGATGCTGGGAAGGGTTGAGGGCAGGGGGAGAAGCAGGGGGACAGAGGATGAGATGGTTGGATAGGCTCAATGGACATAGTTTGAGCAAACTCCAGGAAATAGTAAAGGACAGGGAAGCCTGGCATGCAGCAGTCCATGGGATTGAAAATTGTCAGACATGACTGAGCAACTGAACAACAACAATCCATCTCATAAGTGAAGACAAAGTGGAGAGTACAGTGAGGAGCAGGTGTAGAGGGAGTTGGGAGAATGGTTCCTTGGAGGCTTGGCTGGAGGATATTGTTTAAAATCTGAGGGGTGGAGCTGACCTTTTGATTCTGAAGTGCAGTACATGCAGAGATTAGAAGTGAGGTGCTCAGGTGTCGGCTGAGATTGAATGCCCCTACGATGGAGAAGTATGTACTGAGAAGCAGACACAGGGCTGAGGGGCTGAGAGTTGAAGGCTCTGCTGAGTAAGTCAGCAGGGGTCCACAATGAGGTGGGTCGGTGATGACACTGGTGGGTGATACAGGCTTCAGAGATGGAGAGGAGTTAGCACAAGGTGTGCTTGGGGCATTCTGTGTGGAACTGGATGCCTAGATTGTGCAGCCACATTACAAGAGAGGAATCAGGAAAAATCACCCTTCAGCTCAGCTGTCACTTGCTTACTTATCACATCCACCTCATTGATTAGTCTTGGGTCCTCAATCCTGGCTCCTCACTGCAGCCCTGTGGTTCTCAGTTCAGTGTATGACTGGCAGTGTCTGAGGACATTTGGTCACCACAGTGTGGGGAGAGGTGCAGCTGGCATCTAGTGAGAGGAGACAGGAATGCTGCCAAGCACTTCTCAGGGTGCCTCCTCCAACAGAGTATTCAGTACCAGTGTCAGCAGTTTAGAGACCTGTGATGTGCATTTGACTGTATCACTTTCCTACATAAAACTTCTCAGGGATTTTTCTGTCAGAGTGGAAACCAGATTCCTTGGACCTCCATGACCTGCCTCCTGTTTCAACATTCTCATGCTTCTCCACCTTGTGACCTTCTCCCTTACTGTTCTTCCATATCCCATTCTTCACATGCAGAAGTGCTTCTCCTTTCTTCTGACGGTCCCTGGGGTTGAGTGAGTGCTCCTGCTTCTGCTCCTGAACTGTTACTTCCTAGTTCATTTTGCTCTCTTTCAGAGTAAGATGTCACTCCTCAGACACCTTCCTTTGCCATCAGTGTCTGTGTTTTCTCTCTCAGAGGACCTGCTGCTGCTGCTGCTGCTAAGTCACTTCAGTTGTGTCCAACTCTGTGCGACCCCATAGACAGCAGCCCACTAGGCTCCCCCGTCCCTGGGATTCTCCAGGCAAGAACATTGGAGTGGGTTGCCATTCCCTTCTCCACTTAGAGGACCTAACCTGTGTCAATAGGCTGCTCACTTTGCATGCCCCCAATGCACACTAAATCTTCCATGGATGTGCCCTCCTGATGTTGCAGTATTGTGTCCCTATGTTTATGATGAATGCAGGAATCTTGTCTCCAAGAGTGGTTAGAGCAGACTCTAGTCCTAGACTGTGGATTCTGATCCATCTCCTCTACTAACTGAAGAGGTTGGGACTGTTACCCAGGCTCACAGGTTAAGATTTCTCATGTATGGTAATAGTATCTATCTCTGATGGTTATGGGCATGGACTCATGAAGGTGAGTCCATCATGCCCACTTGCTGTTGGGTTCATGGCCACTTCATAGTGACCACATGTGTCCTTGGGAAAGCATCACATGCAGATATTGGCACATCACTTACTTATTTGTAGTGTCAACCTAATAAAGGAAGTAAACTGAGGCAAGCTCAAATGACCAGAAATTGAATTTATGGGGAATAGCAGAAGACTCCCATGTTGAAGGTCTGGAAGGGTGGCAGTGAGGAGATACCCCTCATCTAAGGAGCAGGGGCTGTGCCTTGCTGGAGCAGCCATGAAGGGATACCCCACGCCCAAGGTAAGAGAAACCCAAGTAAGATGGTAGGTGTTGCAAGAGGGAATAAGAGGGCAGACAGACTGAGACCATACTCACAGAAAACTAGTCAATCTAATCACACTAGGACCACAGCCTCGTCTAACTCAATGAAACTAAGCCATGCCCGTGGGGAAACCCAAGATGGGTAGGTCATGGTGGAGAGGTCTGACAGAATGTGGTCCACTGGAGAAGGGAATGGCAAGCCACTTCAGTATTCTTGCCTTGAGTACCACATGAACAGTGTGAAAAGGCAAAATGATAGGATACTGAAAGAGGAACTCCCCAGATCAGTAGGTGCCCAATATGCCACTGGAGATCAGTGGAGAAATAACTCTAGAAAGAATGAAGGGATGAAGCCAAAGCAAAAACAATACCCATCTGTGGATGTGACTGGTGATAGAAGCAAGGTCCGATGCCGTAAACAGCAATATTGCATAGGAACCTGGAATGTCAGGTCCATGAATCAAGGCAAATTGGAAGTGGTCAAACAAGAGATGGCAAGGGTGAACGTTGACATTCTAGGAATCAGCGAACTAAAATGGACTGGAATGGGTGAATTTAACTCAGATGACCATTATATCTACTACTGCATGCAGGAATCCCTCAGAAGAAATGGAGTGGCCATCATGGTCAACAAGAGAGTCCAAAATGCAGTACTTGGATGCAATCTCAAAAATGACAGAATGATCTCTGTTCGACTCCAAGGCAAACCATTCAATATCACGGTAATCCAAGTCTATGCTCCAACCAGTAACACTGAAGAAGCTGAAGTTGAACGGTTCTATGAAGACCTACAAGACCTTTTAGAACACACACCCAAAAAAGATTTCCTTTTCATTATAGGGGACTGGAATGCAAAAGTAGGAAGTCAAGAAACACCTGGAGTAACAGGCAAATTTGGCCTAGGGATGTGGAATGAAGCAGGGCAAAGCCTAATAGAGTTTTGCCAAGAACATGCACTGGTCATAGCAAACACCCTCTTCCAACAACACAAGAGAAGACTCTACACATGGACATCACCAGATGGTCAACACCAAAATCAGATTGATTATATTCTTTGCAGCCAAAGATGGAGAAGCTCTATACAGTCAACAAAAACAAGACCAGGAGGTGACTGTGCCTTAGATCATGAACTTCTTATTACCAAATTCAGACTTAAGTTGAAGAAAGTAGGGAAAACTGCTAGACCACTCAGGTATGACCTTAATCAAATACCTTATGATTATACAGTGGAAGTGAGTAATAGATTTAAGGACCTAGATCTGATAGATAGAGTGCCTGATGAACTATGGAATGAGGTTCGTGACATTGTACAGGAGACAAGGATCAGGACCATCCCCATGGAAAAGAAATGCAAAAAAGCAAAATGGCTGTCTGGGGAGGCCCTACTAATAGCTGTGAAAAGAAGAGAAGTGAAAAGCAAAGGAGAAAAGGAAAGATATAAGCATCTGAATGCAGAGTTCCAAAGAATAGCAAGAAGAGATAAGAAAGTCTTCTTCAGCAATCAATGCACAGAAATAGAGGAAAAGAACAGAATGGGAAAGGCTAGAGATCTCTTCAAGAAAATTAGAGATACCAAGGGAACATTTCATGCAAAGATGGGTTTGATAAAGGACAGAAATGGTCTGGACCTAACAGAAGCAGAAGATATTAAGAAGAGGTGGCAAGAATACACAGAACTGTACAAAACAGATCTTCACGACCCGGATAATCAGGATGATGTGATCACAATTCTAGAGCCAGACATCCTGGAATGTGAAGTCAAGTGGGCCTTAGAAAGCATCACTATGAACAAAGCTAGTGGAGGTGATGGGATTCCAGTGGAGCTATTTCAAATCCTGAAAGATGATGCTGTGAAAGTGCTGCACTCAATATGCCAGCAAATTCGGAAAACTCAGCAGTGGCCACAGGACTGGAAAAGTCAGTTCTTATTCCAATCCCAAAGAAAGGCAATGCCAAAGAATGCTCAAACTACCACACAATTGCACTTATCTCACACGCTAGTAAAGTAATGCTCAAAATTCTCCAAGCCAGGCTTCAGCAAATACTTGTTCAGTGAACTTCTTGATGTTCAAGCTGGTTTTAGAAAAGGCAGAGGAACCAGAGATCAAATTGCCAACATCCGCTGGATCATGGAAAAAGCAAGAGAGTTCCAGAAAAACATCGATTTCTGCTTTATTAACCATGCCAAAGCCTTTGACTGTGTGGATCACAATAAGCTGTGGAGGATTCTGAGAGAGATGGGAATACAGACCACCTGACCTGCCTCTTGAGAAATCTGTATGCAGGTCAGGAAGCAACAGTGAGAACTGGACATGGAACAACAGACTGGTTCCAAATAGGAAAAGGAGTACATCAAGGCTGTATATTGTCACCCTGCTTATTTAACTTCTATGCAGCGTACATCATGAGAAACGTTGGGCTGTAAGAAACAAGCTGGAATGAAGATTGATGGGAGAAATATCAATAACCTCAGATATGCAGATGACACCACCCTTATGGCAGAAAGTGAAGAGGACCTAAAAAGACTCTTGATGAAAGTGAAAGAGAAGAGTGAAAAAGTTGGCTTAAAGCTCAATATTCAGAAAACGAAGATCATGACATCCGGTCCCATCACTCTATGGGAAATAGATGTGGAAACAGTGGAAACAGTGTCAGACTTTATTTCTTTGGGCTCCAAAATCACTGTAGATGGTGACTGCAGCCATGAAATTAAAAGACACTTACTCCTTGGAAGTAAAGTTATGACCAACCTAGATAGCATATTCAAAAGCAGAGACATTATTTTGCTGACTAACGTCCATCTAGTCAAGGCTATGTTTTTTCCAGTAGTCATGTATGGATGTGAGAGTTGGACCGTGAAGAAAGCTGAGTGCCGAAGAATTGATGCTTTTGAACTGTGGTGTTGGAGAAGACTCTTGAGCATCCCTTGGACTGCAAGGAGATCCAACCTATCCATTCTGAAGCAGATCAGCCCTGGGATTTCTTTGGAAGGAATGATGCTAAAGCTGAAACTCCAGCACTTTGGCCACTTCATGTGAAGTGTTGACTCATTGGAGAAGACCTAATGCTGGGAGGAATTGGGGGCAGGAGGAGAAGGGGACGACAGAGGATGAGATGGCTGGATGGCATCACTGACACGATGGACATGAGTCTGAGAACTCTGGGAGTTGGTGATGGACAAGGAGCCCTGGCGTGCTGTGATTCAAGGGGTCGCAAAGAGTGAGACATGACTGAGCGACTGAACTGAACCGAACTAAGGAGGATGTCATGAAGAGAACTCAGGGCTTGTGTACATTGGTGCCTGCATCCTGAAGCACCTGTTACCCTGAAATCTTAGCGGGCAGTTTCCGAGGGTGTCTACAGCCTCAGAGTGGCCTCCTTTCTAAGGTTCCCACTTGGCTTCCTGGCACGAGGTGTAGCTATGAGCCTGTTTCTCATTCTGTCTAGATTCTGTTGGTCTCCAGCTGGGAAAAGCTTTCTTTGCCAGATTCCTGTCCAGTTATTTTTTTCTTGGTAAGTTCACTTACTTTATTATAGTTCCTCTCCCAAACTGTTCCCGACCTGGATTGAAGATATTTAGTTTCCTGGGCTTTCTGTTGTTGAAGGCGAGGAAGCTGTTTATTGTCCATGAGTGCCCAGCCATGCCTGTTCTCTGATTTTGCCACAAGTGTTTACACAGATTTCAAAGGGACATCATATTCCAGTGCATTGAAGATGCTCAGTTAGGGGACTCTGTGATTGGGTTGATTTTCTGACCTTGTAATTCCATGCAGACCCACATGGCCTTGGACTTCCAAAGAAAGAGACTTAAATTTTACCATAGAAGTTGAATCACATATAGTTATGAAAACAAAATGTATGAAAGAAAGTTTATGTGATGAATCTACATTGAATAGTATAAAATTCTGTTTCCTGTTTTATGTATGTTTGCATCTATATATATGCCTACCACACATATTTATGATAGAAATGGTGTTGCAAGTATCAATTAAGAAGACTCCATTTTCATGATTGAATTAAAATAGCTTAATTTTTTTTTTTTTTTTTTTAGTATAGCAAGATCAACTTTACCCCTGGTCTGCAGTTAGTCAACCCACACACTCACTGGATTATATCGAAGGGAAGTTTCCCAGAAGAGTCCCAGCTGCTTGGTCACCATTTAAACCTCCTGATGAAGAACACAGGCCTATGGATGCTTGCCGGGAGCCAGCGTGAGGAATCCTGCCCGTGGTAAAGGTCATGAGGAAGGAAGCCTGACATACTCAAAGGCATGATCTGGCTTCAGGGGTTCTCCTGGATTTTCCTGAGCATCTACCCCCCAAAACAAGAGTCTGCCTGCCTTATTGTACTGTGCTTTCCACTCTTCTGAAATTAACAGGGGCTGTCTGTCACCACCTTTTTCTGGAAAAAGTTAACTTAGAGCTCCAATTAGTCTCCTGCATATGAAAAGAATGTTTCAGCTCAAATCCCTCTGATGGCTCTCTAACTTGCCTGACAGTTTTAACTACACTTGTGAATTGTTTATGGCCCCCCCAACCGTGAGAAGCACGAAGCTTAAAGCATCTTAAAGATATAGAGCCTTTTCTAAAAGCTAAAAATTATATTGGTGATGGGTTTCATTTTTGAGTCAATGACTGCTGCCAGACCTCCATATTCTTTATCTTTTAGGCACCTGGAGGATATTAATCAATGTAATCGGGATATAGAAAAAGGAATATAGTAGTTTTGATGTTAGCAACACTAGACTTTTGAGTTAATTAATTTTCTCTGTTATAAATCACTGTACTCCTCTTTCCTTGTTATAAATTGTTGTGTCCTTGCTATGTAGGACTGTAACTTTATTTAGTGCTTTCTGAGAGTGGCACCAGACTTTGGGAAGAACAACACTGTTAAATAAGTTTTCTGGTTGACAGACCCTTATCAGAAAAGGGCCATAAAATGCTAATAGGCCTTCTGGCCAGAAGATGTAAATCACCTAAGACTTGTGTATACAGCTAGGTATGCAGAGAGAAAGCCTGGTCTCAATAAGAGTCAGAGCTGCTGTTGCTGCGTAACTTTGTATTATCCATTGATCTCTGTGTACAACCAAAAGTATAAAAAGCTTTCCTGAACAATAAAGGAGGGGCCAGTCACTGGGAAGACTGGTTTCCCCTGTGTGGTCTTTTCTCCTTCTCTTTTCTGGCTGAATTCTCATCTGGGGCGTGGAGGCTCACCATGTATACTTACTTGCCCTGGCTTCTAAGACCCACGTGAGAGGGAACCCAAGGCTGGGCACCCTCCACTATTCAAGCGGGCACTGGTGGCCTATGTAGATGGTGCAAAACTCTTGTCTCGAGGTTTTATTAGCTCTCCGCATAAACCAAGTTATTTAGCCTCTTTTCTCCACTAAATTTTCCTACTATACTATTTTTTCCCTAATCTTATATTTCTAATTAAATAATTCTTTTCTAAGATGCCAATTCTGTCTCCCTTTCGAATTAACATGGATCCACCAGAGCTGGACCCCAGCAGATGCTGACACAGTTAGGCCCACGGAAAGAGTGTATGTTCTGAAAGTAACATCAAATATCCATGAAACACCTGCTGAGTAGTGACTCTGGGTTTCTCTTCCAAGTATTTCTTAAATTATAATCTTCATATTCAGTTCAGTTCAGTTCAGTCACTCAGTCATGTCTGACTCTTTGCAACCCCATGAATCGCAGCACGCCAGGCCTCCCTGTCCATCACCAACTCCCAGAGTTCACTCATATTCACATCCATCGAGTCAGTGATGCCATCCAGCCATCTCATCCTTTGTCGTCCCCTTCTCCTCCTGCCCCCAATCCCTCCCAGCATCAGAGTCTTTTCCAATGAGTCAACTCTTTGCATGAGGTGGCCAAAGTACTGGAGTTTCAGTTTTACATTCATTCCCTCCAAAGAAACCCCAGGGCTGATCTCCTTCAGAATGGACTGGTTGGATCTCCTTGCAGTCCAAGGGACTCTCAAGAGTCTTCTCCAACACCACATTTCAAATGCATCAATTCTTCGGCGCTCAGCTTTCTTCACAGTCCAACTCTCACATCCATACATGACCACTGGAAAAACCATAGCCTTGATTAGATGGACCTTAGTTAGCAAAGTAATGTCTCTGCTTTTGAATATGCTATCTAGGTTGGTCATAACTTTTCTTCCAAGGAGTAAGTGTCTTTTAATTTCATGGCTGCAATAGCCATCTGCAGTGATTTTGGAGCCCCCCAAAATAAAGTCTGACACTGCTTCCACTGTTTCTCCATCTATTTGCCATGAAGTGATGGGACTGGATGCCATGATCTTCGTTTTCTGAATGTTGAGCTTTAAGCCAACTTTTTCACTCTTCTCTTTCACTTTCATCAAGAGGCTCTTTAGTTCTTTTTTTCTTTCTGCCATAAGGGTGGTGTCATCTGCATATCTGAGGTTACTAATATTTTCCCCAGCAATCTTGATTCCAGCTTGTGCTTCATGCACCCTGACATTTCACATGATGTACTCTACATATAAGTTAAATAAGCAGGGTTACAATATACAGCCCTGACATATTCCTTTCCCAATTTGGAATCAGTCTGTTGTTCCATGTCCCATTCTAACTATTGCTTCTTGAGCTGCATACAGATTTCTCAGGAGGCAGTAAGGTACTCTGGTATTCAATTTCTTTAAGAATTTTCTACAGTTTGTTGTGATCTACACAGTCAAAGGCTTTGGTGTAGTCAATAAAGCAGAAGTAGATGTTACTCTGGAAATTACTTCAGTTCAGTTCAGTTGCTTAGTCGTGTCCAACTCTTTGCAACCCCATGAATTGCAGCACACCAGGCCTCCCTGTCCATCACCAACTCCTGGAGTTCACTCAGACTCACGTCCATCGAGTCAGTGATGACATCCAGCCATCTCATCCTCTGTCATCCCCTTCTCCTCCTGCCCCCCATCCCTCCCAGCATCAGTCTTTTCCAATGAGTCAACTCTTTGCATGAGGTGGCCAAAGTACTGGAGTTTCAGCTTTAGCATCATTCCTTACAAAGAAATCCCAGGGCTGATCTCTGGTTAGGAAATAGCTAGGTGTAGCTACAGTAGAATCAATCAATTTCATATGGAGTTATTTTAATTTTGTTCATATCTTGTGTTATACACAGGTGATTAGGGTGATGTTTTGATTGTTTTCATCGCTAGGGTGAACTTCTCAACTTTAACTGAAACATTTATATTATCCTCTAAAATTTTAGGGCAGTTTAAAAAAGTTATGAAACATTTTATGTTACTGAATTTTTTTGTAAACTGGAGGAATGCTAGACGGAAAGTTAATTAGTGATAATATGAATTTTAGTTTGGTAAGAGATGATAGTTGGAATTGAGGCCGAGACGTTTGCAAGCTATTTTTTTCTTGGTTATTCGATATAACTTGCAAAATGCCAGAGTAGCCATTTTTAATATAACAACTTGTCTCCTTTTAAAATGTGTATTCTTAAAGAGGATGATGGAGATAAGTAGAAAATAGTTTAATGTAGTGACTTAGTTTTCTCCAGCTGATCTGTTAATAAACCCAAAAGCCCAGTAACTGTTTTGTCCAAAATGGTCTAATGACACTTGTTAAAACTTTTTCTACTGTGATTCGGTGGGATTCTGCAGGGCATTCTCATTCTGGGACCATTCACCATCCTTGCTTTAAGCAGGCAAGTGAGGATGTCAGTAACACAGTGAAAACCATGCATAGACCCTACATTTTTTGAAAAACAGATATTAATTGCAAATACTGATAATGTGATTATTAATAGTGATAAACTATTTCCAGTGTACTTGACTATGATCTGTGTGTAGTCCCTTCATAGGTAAAATTGCTGTTTGCAGCATGTTGTCCCTTTCAGCTTTGTTTTAAAGTAGAAGAACTCACTGATTATTTTTCTTTCTTTCTGAAGAAAGACTTACGGTTCTATCTTAAGAAATTGACAACTTGGTTTTTCTTTGAATTTTCTTTTGCCTTTTGGCTGTTCTTTACACTGGTTACTAATCCCCATGTGTGCATGCTAAGTCATTTCAGTCGTGTCTGACTCTTTGTGAACTTATGGACCGTATCCCCCAGTCTCCTTGTCTAAGGGATTCTCCAGGCAAGAATACTGGAGTGGGTTTCCATTTCCATCTCCCCAACCCAAGAATTAAACTGTGGTCTCCTTGTCTCCTGCATTCCCTGAGAACCCTACTAATCTGCATGGCAGGCTAATTCAGATTCGTGGTGCTGCCTTTTCTGCCTTTCTCGAGGACTGCACTTCTGTTTTTTCACAATCCATTTTGTGAAACTGGCTTTCTCCACCTTCTTCTACTGTGAAGAAGAAACAGACATTCCTCTATGTGAATCTAGGTGCAGATGCTGCAGTGAGGCCTCAGAGTTTGTGGGTTCTTAGGGATCTTTGGTTCCTACAGTGTTTGTGTTGCCTCCAGAGAAGTCTGAGGTGCTGAGGTGCTGAGGCTGACCATCTGAAGTTTGTAGAGTGAAATCTAGAAGGACAGGCTGGAAAGGAAGTTAGAGAGTAATGTGCTTGCTCCAGAAGTTTGTAGCAGAAACGTTAATAAGAAGAGATCGTTTTCAGTTATCTTTTCTCCTTAGCTTCTCTCTCTTCATTTCCCTTTACTTATTTGATGCAATCCACCCCCACCACGGTGGTTTTTCTGGAGCCTCCTGGCATTTTATTCATATCTCTATCATGTGAATTACTTAGGTTTAGATCTGATCTGTATCTACTATCTGTCTTCTGTGTAGACTCCTAACATTTCAAGATCTTTGAATACAGTATATAATTGAATATTGAGTGAATAAATGAAGATCTTTTGTTGAAAAAGATATAAATATTAACAAAATATCTTCTTAGCACATGAATGAAAGTATTATATTTGATGGAATTCTGTGTGTGCTGAAAGAGCCCGAGGACCATTTTAAGGGCTCATCACCAAGCTTCAAAGGTTACTTGATAGATTTACAAAAAGAGAGACTTAATTTTAGTTTTGAATTTGTAGAGAACAGGGTCAAGGTGTGAAGAGTGACTTGATCATTCTTGGTGCATCTTTGGAAAATCAAGGCCGTTATCTTCCTTTTTTTTTTTTTTTAAAGTATATATGTTTATTTGGCTGTTCCTGGTCTTAGTTCCTGGTCTTTTGTCTTAGCACAAAAGATCTTCATTGCTACATGTGAGATTTTTAGTTCCTCAATCAGGGGTCAAACGTGGGCCCCCTGCATTGGGAACATGGAGTCTTAGCCACTGGACCACCAGGAAAGTCCCTTTCTTTCTTTGTTTCAATATGGTTTCCAAAAAAAATTAATTTCATTTATTCATTTCTGGCTGGGCTGGGTCTTTGTAACTTTGTGCAGACTTTCTCTAGTTGTGGTGCTGGAGCGTCTCATTGCAGTGGTTTTTTGTTGTGGAGCATGGGCTCTAGATACTCTGGCTTCAATCATTGGAACTGTTGGACTTACTTGTCCCTTGGAATGTGAGATCTTTCTGAACCAGGGGTCAAACTCCTGTTCCCAGCATTAGCAAGTCGATTCTTAACCACTGAACCACCAGGGAAGTCCAAGTCCATTATCTTTCGTTAAAAATGTGAATGGTCTGGGGAGCGTGGGGCCTGCGGGGCCGGGCGGACGCCATGGGCCGGCTGCACTGCACACAGGACCCCGTGCCCGAGGCCATGGGCGGCGACATGCAGCAGCTGAATCAGCTGGGCGCGCAGCAATTCTCAGCCCTGACTGAAGTGCTCTTCCACTTCCTAACTGAGCCAAAAGAGGTGGAAAGGTTTCTGGCTCAGCTCTCCGAATTTGCCACCACCAACCAGATCAGTCTTGGCCCCCTGAGAAGCATCGTGAAGAGCCTCCTCCTGGTTCCAAATGGTGCCTTGAAGAAGGGTCTCACAGCCGAGCAGGTCCGGGCCGACTTCATGACTCTGGGTCTCAGTGAGGAGAAAGCCGTCTACTTTTCTGAAAAGTGGAAGCAGAATGCCCCCACCCTCGCTCGATGGGCCATAGGTCAGACTCTGATGATTAACCAGCTTGTAGATATGGAATGGAAATTTGGAGTGACGTCTGGGAGCAGCGAACTGGAAAAAGTAGGAAGTATTTTTTTACAATTAAAGTTGGTCGTTAAGAAAGGAAATCAAACAGAAAATGTATACATAGAATTAACCTTGCCTCAGTTCTACAGCTTCCTGCACGAGATGGAGCGAGTCAGAACCAGCATGGAGTGTTTCAGCTGATTTCTGTCCCTGCCTTGCATCTCCACCTTGCCCCCTCCCTGTCCCCTCCTCCTCTTTCCCAGTGACCTGCTCTAAGAGGCTGCTGGGTTCCCAGGCCTATGGCCTCTCCTCTGGGCCTGCCTGCCTCTTGGGAGCCCAGGTGCAAAGTTTCTGAAAAACAAAGGGTTAAGTGCTTAAGGAGCCCGGACAGGATGACCCTGAAGAGTCTTCATGAGGCACCCTCCACCACCTATCTCCCAGGTCACTGTTTAGATATTCAGAAAGGTGATTGCATCTCAGATGCAGGGAGGAGGTAAGTCAAGTCACCTCCCCTTCAAAGCTCCAGAGTACACAAATGGTCTGTTGCTCAAGATATCAACACTGATGACCTTCTCCACAAGACAGCAAGGGCTTATTTATGACTAAGGAAGAGGTGGATTTCATGAATGACCCAAAGGGAGCTCCCAGCAGAGTTCCTACAGGAGTTTGTGGTGGTGGGGCCTTGCTGATCGGTCTTTAGTGGACACCTGTGTAAAAGTATGGGCTGGGTCTGCTCTGAAAAAAAAAAAACAGGCTTCACTTCAGGTTTTTCCCCGTTGTGTGTAATGAGGCGGGCCTTTTGAGGTTACTTCAGCTTGTTTTGGTTCAAGCTGACCTTCTGTGGTGGTTAGATGAAGAATAAAGATTCTGAAGAACAAAAAAAAAATGTGAATGGTCAAGACATTGAACAGAGGACTGATTTTAGAAAAGCAATTTGGGCACAGAGAATCCTGGAGGAAAATATAGAAGGATAGCTGGTGGACAAATGATAAACTTTTTGGATAGGAATCCTAAGACCTGTGTTTACTTGCTGGCTGAAAGAATGGTAATCCACCTTGGTTCCAAAAATATATATATAAGCAACTTATGAATGTGTGGGGTATACAAAAAGATGATAGAGTGAAATAGGTTAAATTGAAAGGAATTGAGTGTAGCACTGAGGTGAATCAGCATGCTGAAATGAATTTCAGAAGAACTTGCAATTTTTAAAGGTGGTTGACATTTATCCCTCAGGTTTAAGGTAGAAAGGGAAGTGGGAACACAGCTGGATCATGCCCTGTGGCTGTGAGATGAAAAGCAATAGTCTCAGAAAGACAACTCTTCTGTCCTCTAGTATCCAAAAGAAGTGTTTCTACGGCTTCTAAATAAAGGAGCTTCTGTGGGATGAAACATAGTGTGAAGTACATTCTCAACTGATTTCCAGGTTTGCCCTAATGCTTGAATCCATGTTCACTTGAGGAAAAGCAGAGATTCTGTAAGGGGCCAGGGGATGTTATCTCTCACCCTGCCACCTGACTCAGGAATAAAATGCTCTCAAGCAGATCAACCATGTCTCCTGGCGATGATTTTCCATGTTCAGTTTTTGTTAAATCAGCTCGCATTCAGGTCAGTTCAGTTCAGTCACTCAGTTGTGTCAGACTCTTTGTGACCCCATGAACCGCAGCACACCAGGCCTCCTTGTCCATAACCAACTCCCAAAGTCCACCCAAACCCATGTCCATTGAGTAGGTGATGCTATCCAACCATCTCATCCTCTGTCGTCTCCTTCTCCTCCTGCCCTTAATCTTTTCCAGCATCAGCGTCTTTTCCAATGAGTCAGCACTTTGAATCAGATGGCCAAAGTACTGGAGTTTCAGCTTCAGTATCAGTCCTTCCAATGAACGCCCAGGACTGATCTACTTTAGGATGGACTGGTTGGATCTCGTTACAGTCCAAGGAACTCTCAAGAGTCTTCTCTAACACCACAGTTCAAAAGCATCAATGCTTCAGCACTCAGCTTTCTTTATAGTCCAACTCTCACATTCATACATGACCACTGGAAAAACCATAGCCTTGACTAGATGGACCTTTGTTGACAAAGTAATGTCTCTGCTTTTTAATATGCTGTCTAGGTGGATCATAACACTCCTTCCAAGGAGTAAGCGTCTTTTAATTTCATGGCTGCAGTCACCATCTGCAGTGATTCAAGAGCCCAGAAAAATAAAGTCAGCCACTGTTTCCCCATGTATTTGCCGTGAAGTGATGGGACCGGATGCCATGATCATAGTATTCTGAATGTTTATTTGTAAGCCAACTTTTTCACTTTCTTCTTTCACTTTCATCAATAGGCTCTTTAGTTCTTCACTTTCTGCTGTAAGGGTGGTGTCATGTGTGTACCTCAAGTTATTGATATTTCTCCTGGAAATCTTGATTTCACCTCGATTCTGCACACAAGCATGGCTGAGAGGAGCCACACCCATGCCCAAGTTCAGGGGCAGTGGCTGAGAGGAGCTACCCCAGGTCCAAGGTAAGGAGTAGCAGCTGTGCTTTGCTGGAGCAGCCGTGAAGCGATACCCCACATCCAAGATAAGAGAAACCCAAGTAAAATTGTAGGTGTTGAGAGAGGGTATCAGAGGGCAGACAGGCTGAAACCGGAATCACAGACAACTAGCCAATCTGATCACATGGACCACAGCCTTGTCTAACTCAATGAAACTAAGCCATGCCTTGTGGGGCCACCCAAGATGGACATGGTAGAGAGGTCTGACAGAGTGTGGTCCACTGGAAAAGGGAATGGCAAACCACTTCAGTATTCGTGCCTTGAAAACCCCATGAACAGCTTGCGTTTCCTCTCAGATATGCAGGCTAATGCCTCTGTGTGAATATTCTTTGTTGGCAAAGAGGGACAGATCCAGACTACTAAATAATCAAATAAGCAGAATACAGGGTTGACCCCTTATAGGGAAATTACATTTTTGACCCCATCTTCATTTGTGTAAGGACATGGCATACCAGACTAAAGACATCTACCGTTGGTTAGGCTGCTAATCATGTCATGGTATTTTCTTTCAATCAAATTGATTAGATTTGAATCAAATTGATCATTAAAGAAGCTGTAATTTAGTAATTTTATGTAAGCAGATTTTTCATTAAAATGTAAAAGTTTTGAGATACTACTGAGTTCATTTTTAGAAGGTGAATTTTCTGTATTTTAAAGGGTATTTGATTTAGGTTCCATTCCTAGCAGAGTGGCATATCCTACCTTTTTTCTTCCTGTCCTCTTTACAAATGTAAATCTCATCCAGGTGTGTTTTGTTTTGTAAGTCACTGGCTTATTTGTGATGATAAAGAGATCATTTTTAAAGCATATTTGGAATTGTGGAGCACCCAAATATTTTTGTGAGGTTTTTTTTTTAAATGGAACATTTAAATTTTTGTTAGGAATGTCCTTTCTCCCACTCTAATTCAGACAGTAATGTTTTTTTTTAAAACCAGTTTCTTAGACTTCTAGTTGGATGGCTTCACTGACTCAAAGGACATGAGTTTGAGTAAGTCCCAGGAGTTAATGATGGGCATGGAAGCCTGGCATGCTGCAGTCCATGGGGTGGAAAAGAGCAGACCTGACTGAGTGGCTGAACTGAACTAAACTGAGTTTCTTAATCCTTAGGAAGGGTGGGTGGAGGAGTTGGCAGTTTGAGATGTGCTCTTGAGTGCTCTCCCTGGGTCACTCCTAAAATACCTGTCCTGATGATGAAGAGGGACTGTCTACGGGTGCAGGGCTGACAGAAGGCAGTTATGAAAAGCTACCCAATTCTGAGAGCAAGGGTGGAAGGCCAGTGCCCTGGTAGTTTGCATGAGGGGTCCACACTCTGAGGACACTGGAACATGGCGGGTTTCTCCCCCACCTGCCCACCAGCTCCTGAATGGCTAGATGCTCAGAAGCCCTTCACTGGGCACAGCCCAGCCTGTGTCATCCCTCAGTGGACAGCCCTTTGTCATCCCTCGGTGGGCAGCCCTTTATGTGTTTTCATGCTTCCCTTTACTCCTTTGCTTCCCCTTCCTTCTTTTTCCTTCTTATTCTTTCTGTTTCCCTTCTCGACATTTGTTTTGCTTTCTTCTCTTGGTTATTCTCATTCCCTGCCCTTACTTTGTAGTTATTCTGTGCATTTCTTTCTCCTTAAAATCTGGACCCTCTAGAACTCCTGTGCTCCAGCTTATGATCTCGAAGAGAATATTTTGATGTATAGATTTCTCCTAGGCATCATAACTCACTGATTCAAGGAAGTAGTGAAAGAGGTGAGGGTGAGAGGATGAACTCAATTCAGATCGAAGTTTAGATGTAGGTGTTCAAAACAGTGGAATATCTAGTTCTTTGTTTTGGTGAGGTGGTAATATCCTTTTTACCATCAGAATCCAGATGTTTGCTTTTTGGAGCAGACTGCATGACCTAGGACTATTTAAAAAACAAACAAATGGGAAACACTGCATGTGTCTCTAAGGGAAAGGCTATTTGTGACTCCCCTGGAGACCCTGTGGGCTCTGCCTGCATTGCCTGCATAGACAGACAATGAAAAGAAAATGTCTTCATTTCTACAAAGCCCCAGGGTCTCGTCTCAAGTCTGTTGTGTTTCAGAGGATTTGAAGATGACTAAAACCAGCAGAAAGCAGAAGTGTTCTAGAGCCTGGATTTGCTTTAATATTAACTGTCCTCGCTTTGATGTTAAAGATCTTTCTTCAAAAATGGCCAGGTTTTGTGTTGAGTTGAAAATAGAGATCTGTCAGTATAAGAGACAAATCTTTTGATTAACTTAGTGAAATATAGTATTTGGGAAAACTCTTGTGTGTTAAAGGTGCTTGTTAGTATTGTTGCCACAGTGATACCTGTTGGTGAATGATTATGCCATGCTGTTCTCAGTGATTTTGTTCTGAAAGATGTACCCTGAGCTTAGGTGCAGCCCTAGCAATGGCATGGAGACCTGTGCCCTGCCCAGCGCCCACTCTCCTGGGGCTCCAGCTTTGCTTCCATGGTTTCATCATTCTTTGGTCTCACCTTTCGTCCCCTCCCACAACACTCAACAAATATTTCACACATCTACTGTGTGTCAGGCACTGTTCTAGGTGCTGGGGAGTCCACAAGGAAAAGAATCTGCAAAGTATCTGTCTTCATAGAGTTTGATTTAGTCAAGTAAGATAGAGAAATAAGTCGACAAACAAGTGAATTCTATAGCATTTTGTTTGAGGATCGACTTTATGGAGAGAACAACAGGGAATGGGGTGCTCTATGGAGCAGGGAGAGGGAGGGTGTGTGTGCAGAGATCCCCACGCACCCAGGTCCCCTGGAGGGAGCAGGACTGTGTGCACTGGGCATCAGGAAGGCTAGTGTGGCCAGAGTGTGCTTAGCAGGTGGGGATGGCACAGAGGGCAGAGCGTCAGGAGAGAAGCCCAAAGGAGGCTTGTGGGGCCCAGGTGGAGACCATGCTTTAATCCAAGTGAAATGAACTTTCAATGAAGGTTAACAATACACTGTATGATTTAAACCATGAACGCATTTTACTTTTTCTGTGCATTGTCACATATGTGAACTAAAATGCTGCTAAGTTAGAAAAGTCTGAGGTATCCCCCAGAGTGACTGCTATGTGTTGTCAGGCATCTGGTCTGTGTGCCAGTCTGGAATCGGGAGAAGTGGGACAGTGGGGAGACATACATGTCTTTGTCTCCCTACCAGCTGTGTCTGGGCCTCAGTTCCTCACCAAGAAGCAAGGATGGATAGGAGAAGTCGTTCTCAGACTCCAATCCATGATCGCTGGTAGTTCCTGGAGGCTCTCTTCTGTCTTTATTTTTGTAACTTCCATGTAAGCTTCACAGAAAGCATCCCCTAGCTTAAAGAACAGAAGGAAACAGCGTTGACTATCCCTTAGGTTTTCTAGTGTGAAGAAGCTGCAGTCCCATAGATTCTGTCTCAGATGACAATCACTCAGTGTCTCTTAGCGAGGGCACATTATCTCTTATTGAAAGTGCAAGGTCAACTATCAACAGTCAGATAAGGTCCCCAGGACCCCATCCTTCCAGGCTAGGGAGTTGGCTTCCATCACTGTACAGACTTAAGAGAATAATATGAGCAGTGACTGTCTTAGCAGATACTTCCTGGCACAAAATAGAAACTAGCTATTGAGATAAGGAATCATGACTGAGGTGTAAAGAAGGGCATAGTGCTAATCTAATTTTAAAAATACCTAATGATATGAGCATGTCATTTTGTGTTTTACATGTACTGAAAAGTGGTCACGTCCTCATAGCATGTATGTATAGTTGGAAAGCAGCCTGGATGTTTGGGTGCTTATTGTGGTTGAAGGTATATTGTAGTTAGTTTCATTTTCTGGGCAAAGAAATGGGAAAATCAGGGGCAGGAGGGTTTTGCGGGGCCAGCCGTACCTGGAGCCTGCAGACAAAAGGAGAGGGGAGGCAAAAGGACCACAGCACCCGATATTCCCAAGCAGTCTCACATCCAAGTACTAACCAGGCCTGACCTTGCTTAGCTTCCAAGATCAGATGACATCGGGTCTGTTCAGGGTGGTAGGTTGTAGACAGAGGCAGCTGCCACCAGGC
Source organism: Ovis aries (assembly GCF_016772045.2). Lineage (NCBI taxonomy): Eukaryota > Metazoa > Chordata > Mammalia > Artiodactyla > Bovidae > Ovis > Ovis aries. The sequence continues at coordinate 112,865,939 of NC_056055.1, forward strand.
ACCCTGAAAGCCCTGTGCTGCATCTCCATTTTGCTCTGACCTGTCTGCTGTTCAGGAGAGCTGGGCACACTTCTCCCCTTACCGCAATCTGTACATGAGCCAAAGGACCCACCACCGAACCCCAGCCAGCCAGGGCCAGCAGCCCAGAGGCCGGCTGAAGCCACCCCACCCCCACACACTACCACCCCTGGCCATCACCTGGGCCTGGAAGACTTCTGGGACCCAGAGAAGGCGCCCGGGCATACGTGCAGGGGCTGGGGGGGTGGGGGTTGGGTGAGGGGCCTGGAGGTCTCCGCACTCTCCCAGCCTGGGCCTCTCCACACCCGTCCCCGATAGGCTGTTCTAACCCCCACCATCCCATTCACTGCTCAGGGCCATGTGGCCCTGGAGGTGTCTGGCTTGGTGGACTGCAGCTGCCTGTAAACCGAGGTCCTATGAGCCTGCTGTGAGCCAAAGCCCAGCCCAGCCCAGCCTGGAGTGCCCATCCTGCTTGGCACCTCCCTGGTGCCTAAACGTTCCAGGAGCCACCAGCATGGTCGACTGGAGAACATCAGCCCTGCCCCTTCACCCTACAGAGGCCCCCCCTTACCCCAAGCCCCATCCAAGCACAGGGCCTTACTGAGAGAATAGACGAGTGGCATGCAGGCACACGGACAGTCACTTGCACGCACCCACACCAAGTGAGACAGCCGGCCAGCACAATTTCATCAGCCAGAGCCAGAATCATAGCACCTGTGAGAGGCCAGGGCCGAAGGAAGGGACAGGAGGCCCAGTTTCAGGAGACACAGAGCCAGAAAGAGAAGGTTCAGAGACAGACTTGAAGATGGCGAGAGGGAGACCCGCAGTCATGCGCACACACCCACCCACACAGACACACACACACACACAGGGAGGCATAGACAGAGAGAGGGAGACACAGAGCCAGTGACTGAAGGGAAATGGGAGACAGACGGGAGAGAGGATGGTATCAGATCTGAAACAGACATGCTGGCACAGACCGTGACACATCTCAGAGAGAGGCCATGGGGAAGTAGCAGCTTCCCCAAGGGAGGGGGCATTAGCCTTGGGCCTAACCCTGGCTGGATGCGGTGCCCTGGGCCTGGCAGTCACCCACTGGGTCCCCAAGACTTCTTCATAGCTGAGGTCTCAAAGGTCCCCTTCAGCTTGGCTACCTTAGGCAAGACCCAGACCCCATCCCCAGGCCAGAGGGTGAGTGAGAGTGTGTGTGTGAGTGTGTCGGTGGGCGAGGGTGTGGTCAGGTCGACGAGATCCAGGTGGATACCCAGAATGGGGTGTGGGTGTGGAGGTCGGGGGATGGGAAGCCTGTGTGATCCTCTTGATGCCCCTTGCTCTCTCTTTCTCCGTCTCTGATACCTGGGGTTTCTGGCTCTTGACCCATCTCGGAGGCAGGGTGTGTTTGTGTGTATTTGCGTCTGTCTGTCTCTGTGGGTGTGTGCCTGTGCACGGGCCCACAAGCACGCACAGTGTGTGAGGATGGGGCTAGGGCTAGGGATAGTGATGTGGCTAGTGATGGGGCAGCCTCTGGGATTGCCTGAGGCTTGCCAAGGGAGCCTCAGACAGAGACAGGATGGTCATACGGGTTGCTGGGAGATGAATGTGGAGGGGCTCGTGGGCCACGCAGAGGCAACCCAGGTCTGTGGCAGGAGCCAGAGCCCATGCCACCCACCCAGGGAGGGGCTAGTGCTTCAGGGACCAAACAGTAGAGATGCCAGTACCTGCCAGGCCTGCTGGCTGGCTGGCTGACTGACCAGCCAGCTGGCCAATCTAAAGGCAGGCTTCAGCTCTGAGCATGGTGGGGTTCCAGGGGTCAGGGGCAAGTGGGTTTTGTGGTGCCAACCATGCCTGGGGCCCTGGGGCAAAAGGAGAGGGGAGGCAAAAAGACGACAGTACCTGGTATTCCCAAATGGTCTCACGGCCAAGTGTTAACCAGGCCCGACCCTGCTTAGCTTCTGAGATCAGATGAGATCAGGCCTGTTCAGGGTGGTATGGTTGTAGAGAGAGGCGGCTGCCACCAGGTGCCCTGAAAGCCCTGCATTGCATCTCCGTTTCGCTCTGACATGCCTGCTGGTCAGGAGAGCTGGGTGCATTTCTCCCTATCTGCACCCACAGGACCCACCAGCTGAAGCCAATCCACCTCTGCACACCACCACCCCTGTCCAGCACCTGGACCCAGAAGGCTTCTGGGACCCAGAGCAGGCAGCCGGGCTTTCTTGCAGGAGCTCGGGGTTTGGGTGAGGGGTCCTGAGTTCTCCTGCTCTCCCAGCCTGGGCCTCTCCAGGCCTGTCCCCGCTAGGTGACTCTGCTCCCCCCCCATCCATTCACTGCTCAGGGCCACTTGGCCCCCAAGGTGTCTGTCTTGGAAACCCATAGCTGCCTGAGGCCCCTGATCCTCTGAGCCTCCTGTGGGCAGAGATGCAGCCCAGCCAGGACCCTGAGCGCCCATCCTGCCTGGCATCTGCACACTGCCCAACAAACAGGGAGCCACCAGAGTGGTCGACTGGAGAGCATCAGCCCCACCCTGTTGCCCTACCAAGGCCCCCCTTGCCCCATGCTGCCTGAAAAGTGCAGGGCCTTATTGAGAGAGCAGATGAGCAACATGCAGGAACACGGACAGTCACTCGCATGCACCCACCGCATGTGAGACAGCCAGCCAGAGCAAGTTCGTCAGCCAGAGCCAGATTCAGCACCTGTGAGAGTCCAGGGCCAGAGGAAGGGAAGGGAGGCTCGGTTTCAAGAGACACAGAGCCAGAAAGAGACGGAAGTTCAGAGAGAGACTCAAAGATGGGGAGAGGGAGACAGACACTAGTGCACACACACAAACACGCACACAGAACACACACAAACAGGGAGGCATACACAGAGAGAGGGAGATACAATTCCTGGAGTTCTTTCCAGTTTCAAGGTGAGACCAGCCTCCTCTTGAGGTGCAATGGGAACGTCAGGATTCCTTTCCAGACGAAGCATGGGAATGGACCCTCATCTCGAGATGAGGAGGGGAAAATGGGGCTCTTCTTGAGTTGCGGCAGGAAACTCGGTGTTCCTCTAGAGTGCAGACAGGTATGTCAGGGAACTTCTTGAGTTGCATAAAGGGTGTCAAGTACCGTTTCGAGGCTTAAGTGGGAAGGTGGGATTTCCCTCGAGACACTGCAAGTGGACAAGGGCCTCATCTCGCGTTGAGGGGAGAGTCTCTTGGTTTTTCTCGAGTTGTGGTAGGAAACATGGGGTTCCTCTCAAGTTAAGACAGGGTTCTCACAACCCACTCATGTTGTTTCAGGAAAGTCAAGCCACCATTCGAGATGTGAAGGGCCTCTCGGAATTCCTCTCCAGTTGTTGCAGTGGCATAGGCCTTCATCTCGAGTTGAGGCCAGAACCTCAGAGTTCTCCAGTTCAGACATGGATCACGGGGTTCCTTTGGAGTTTCAACATGCGAGTCAGGCCTTGTCTCGTGTTGAGACATGGAACTCTGCTTTCCTCTCGAGGTGTCAAAGTCAGGCTTCCTGTTGAGTTGACGTAGGGATCTGGGGCTTTTTCTCCAGGTGCCACAGGGCTGTCACACCTCCCTTCATGTTTTGAGTCGATCCTCAGGGTTACAGTCGATTCAGTGCAGGGGAATCAGGCTTATCTGGAGTAGATGGGGAAATCCAGGTCTTTTCGAATTGAGGCACAACTCACTGCGATGCACTCGAATTTCAAGGTGAGATCAGCCTCCTCTAGATGTGCGACAGAAACGTGGGGATTCCTTTCTCGACGAAGGATGGGAATCGACCCTCATCTCAATTTGAGGAGGGAGAATACGGGGCTCTTCTTGACTTGGGGCATGAAACTCGGTGTTCCTCTTTAGTGGGGACGAGTATCTCGGGGACCTTCCAGAGTTGCATAAAGGATGTCAAGAACCCTTTCACGTTTAAGTGGGAACGTGGGATTTCTCTCGAGACCCTGCTCTGGAAAAGGGCCTCATCTCTCGTTGAGAGGAGAATCTTGTGTTTTTTCTCGAGTTGTGGCGGGAAGCTTAGGGTTCCTCTCGAGTTGCGATGGGGACCTCAGGGGCCTGCTCATGTTGCCACCGAGAAGTCAGATCTCTTCTCGAGGTGTGAAGGGCATATTGGCATTCCTCTTGACTCGCTGCCCGTGAAGAGGGCCATGTCTAGAGTTCAGTCGGGAGACTCAGTGTTCCTCTCCAGTGGCGATAGGGATTTTGGGCTTCCTGTCAAGGTTCAACTAGGGAGTCAAGCCTCGTCTGGTGTTGAGGTATGCAACTCTGCTTTCCTCTCGAGTTAAAAAGCGTGTGAATCCTCCTGTCAGTTTCAGGCCGGAATTTGGGCTTTTTCAAGAGGATCAGCAGTGGAGTCAGGCCTCCCATCATGTTGTGAGGGGATACTTAGTGTTCCATTGGTGCCGGTGCAGGGGAATCAAGACTTCTCTTGAGCTGAGGGGGAAGATGGTGTCCTTCTTCCTTGCAGCAGGATCCGCGGGCTTCCACTCGAGATTCAATAGGTGAGACAGGCCTCCTCTTGTAGTTCGAGGGGCAGTTGGGTTTCCTCTTGAGTTGAAGCATGGAATGGGCCCTCTTCTCCAACGGAGATGCTAAACCCATGGCTCTTCTCGAGTTGTGGCAGGAATCTCGGGTTTCATCTCGTGTTGTGACGGGGACCTCTGGGCCTTCTTGAGTTGCATGAAGGGATTCAAACCTCCTCTTGAGTTCTGAGAGGGAACTCAGGATCACTCTCTAGGCGTTGCAGGAAAACAAGGGCCTCAACTCGCATTGATGGGGGAATCACACGGTTTTGCTCGAGCTGCTGAGGGAGTCTTGGGATTTCTCTCCAGTTACCATGGGGTAATCAGGGAGCCTCTCGTGTTACCTCAGGGAAGTCAAGTCTCCATTCGACTTACAAGAGGAGTGTGGGATTGCCTGGAGTCACAGCAGGGGAATCAGGCCTCCATTCTCATTGAAGGGGGAATCTCAAGGTATTTCTCGAGTTGCAGCAGGAAGTTTGGGTTCCCTCGAGTTGCGACGAGGTCCCAAGAGAGCCTCTCATGTTGTCTCTGGGAAGTCAGGAATCCTTTCACATTGTGTGGGGCCTCTCGGGATTCCTCTCAAGTTGGTGCAGGGGACTAGGGCCTCATCTCGAGTTGAGACGGGAAACTCAGAGTTTCTCTCCAGTTCTGACAGGGATCTCAGTGTTCCTATGGATATTCAACTGGGGAGTCCGACGACGTCTTGTGTTGAGGCATGGAACTTTGCTTTCTCCTCGAGGTGTAAAAGGGGTGTCAGGCCTCCTGTCGAGCTGAGGTAGGGATCTGGGGCTATTTCTAGAGGTGCCATGGGGCTCTCAGTCTTCCCTTCATGTTGTGAGTTGATACTCGGGGTTACATTCGAGTTGTTGCAGGGGAAGCAGGCTTATCTGTAGTCGATGGTGACATCAGGGTCTTTTCGAATTGTGGGATGACCCCTGGAGTTCCTCTCGAGTTTCAAGGTGAGACCGGCCTCCTCTTGGGGTGCGACAGAAATGTCAGGATTCCTTTCCACACGAAGCAGGGGAATGGACTCCCCATCTCGAGATGAGGAGTGGAAAACGGGGTTCTTCTTGAGTTGTGGCGGGAAACTCAGTGTTCTTGTAGAGTGCAGACAGGCATGGTGGGGAAATTCTTGAGTTGCATACAGGGTGTCAAGTACCCTCTCGAGGCTCAAGAGGGAAGGGGGGATTTCTCTCGAGACACTGAAGCAGAAAAAGGCCTCATCTCGCACTGAGGGGACAATCTCCTTACTTTTTTCTAGTTGTGGCAGGAAAAGCAGGGTTGCTCACGAGTTTCGATGGGGACCTCAGGGACCTACTCGTGTTGCTTCAGGAAAGTCAAGCACCATTTGAGATGCGAGGGGCCTCTCAGGATTCCTTTCCAGTCATTGCAGTGGCATAGGACCTCATCTTGAGTTGAGGCAAGAACCTCAGGGTTCTTCTCCAGTTTGGACATGGATTACGGGGTTCCTATGGAGTTTCAACATGGGAGTCAGGCCTCATCATGTGTTGAGACATGGAAGTCCGCTCTCCTATCTAGGTGTGAAAGGGGTGTCAGGTCTCCTGTCGAGGTGACATAGGGATCTGGAGCTTTATCTCCAGGGGCCAAAGGGCTGTCACACCTCCCTTCGTGTTTTGAGTTGATCCTCGGGGTTACAGTCGAGTTGGTGCAGGGGAATCAGGCTTATCTGGAGTGGATGGGGAAATTGGGGTCTTTTCAAATTGAGGCCCAACTCCCGGGGATGTTCTCAACTTTCAAGGTGAGACCGGCCTCCTCTTGACATGCAACAGGAACATCAGGATTTCTTTCCTGACGAAGGACAGGAATTGACCCTCATCTCGAGTTGAGGAGGGGGAACACGAGGCTCTTCTTGAGTTGGGGCATGAAACTCAGTATTCCTCTTGAGTGGGGACGAGTATCTTGGGGACCTTCTTGAGTTGCATAAAGGGTGTCAAGTCCCCTTTCGCGTTTCAAGAGGGAATGTGGGATTTCTCTCCAGAACCTGCTCTGGAAAAGGGCCTCATCTCTTGTTGAGGGGAGAATCTCGTGGTTTTTCTCGAGTTGCGGTGGGAAGTTTGGAGTTCCTCTCGAGTTGTGACGGGGACATCAGGGACCCTCTCGTGTTGCCACCGAGAAGTCAGGTCTCTTTTCAAGGTGTGAGGGGCACTTTGGGATTGCTCTCAAGTTGCTGCCAGCAAATAGGGCCTTGTCTAGAGTTCGGTGGGAGACTCAGTGTTCCTCTCCAGCAGCAACAGGGATCTCGGGCTTCCTGTCAAGGTTCAACTAGGGAGTCAGGCCTCGTCTGGTGTTGAGGCATGCAACTCCACTTTCCTCTAGAGTTAAAAGGCATGTGAGGCCTCTTGTCGATTTCAGGCCGGAATTTAGGCTTTTTCAAGAGGATCAGCAGTGGAGTCAGGCCTCCCATCATATTGTGAAGGGATACTCGGTGTTCCATTGGTGCCGGTGCAGGGGAATCAAGACTTCTCTCGAGCTGAGGGGGAAGACAGTGCCCTTCCTTGTAGCAGGATCCGCGGGCTTCCACTCGAGATTCAATAGGTGAGACAGGCCCCCTCTTGTGGTGTGAGGAGAAGTTGGGATTCCTCTCGAGTTGAAGTATGGAATGGGCCCTCTTCTCCAGTGAAGATGGGAAACCCAGGGCTCTTCTAGAGTTGTGGCAGGAAACTCGGGTTTCATCTCGAGTTGTGACGGGACCTCTGGGCCCCCTTGAGTTGCATGGAGGGAGTCAAGCCTCGTCTCGAGTTCTGGGAGGGAACTTGGGATTGCTCTCCAGGCACTGCAGGAAAAAAAGGGCCTCATCTCACGTTGATGGGAGAGTCACCTGATTTTGCTCCAGTTGCTGAGGGAGGCTTGGGATTCCTCTCCAGTTACCACGGGGTGCACAGGAATCCTCTTGTGTTACCTCAGGGAAGTCAAGTCTCCATTCGAGTTGCAGGCGGAGTATGGGATTGCTCTGGAGTCACAGCAGGGGAATCAGGCCTCCATTTGCATTGAAGGGGGAATCACGGTTGTGGCAGTGTCATGGTTTTGACTGGTGTCTCTGGTGCCGCTTTTGTCCTGGTTGCCACTGGTGTCTTGGATGTCGTTTTGTCCTGGGTGCCAGTTATGTCTCGGCTGCCACTCTTGCCATGAGTGTAATGGGTGCACTTCTTTTCTCAGGTCCCAATCTTGCCATTGTTGCAGCTCTTACCTTGGGTGTCATAAGTGCCGCTGGTGTCTTGGTTTTCATGAGTGCCGCTGGTGTCTCTGGTATCATACGTGCCATTGATGTCACAGTTGCTGCTGGTGTCATGGGTGCCGCTGGGTTCTTGGGTGCCATCTTGTCCAGGGTGCCCTGGTGTCTTGGGTTCTGCCCTTATCCTGGGTGCCTTTCTTGCTGCAAGTGTCATGGGTGCAGCTGGTATCTCAGGTGCTGCTCATTTCCTGCGTGCCACTGGTGTCTGGTTCCACTCTTGTCCAGGGTGCCCTGGTGTCTCGGGTGCTCCTATAGTCCTGGATGCCATTCTTGCCATGGGTGCTGTTCTTGCCACACATGTCATGGTGTGGCTGTTTTTTTCTGGTACTGCTCTTGCCCTGGGTGCTGCTGTTGTCTCTGGTGCAGCTCCTGCCATGTGTGCCACTAATGCTGCAATTTTCACGAGTGTACCTGTTGTCTCTGGTGCCACTCTTGTTCTGGGTGCCACTAGTGTCTCGGGGGCCAGTCTTGCCATGAGTGTCACAGAAGCGGCTGCTACCTTTAGTGCCACTCTTGTGTGGGGTGCTTCTGGTGTCTCGGGGCTGTTCTTGCCATGTGTGCAGCTCTTGCCCTGAGTGTCAAGGGTGAGGCTGGTGTCTCTGTGCCGTACTTGTCTCCAGTTTCACTGGTATCTCGGGAGTCACTCTCTTCCTGGGTGCCGCTGGTCTCTTGGGTGCCCCCCTTGCCATGGTTTGCAGCTCTTGCTGGTAGTGTCACAGGTCCTGCTGGTGTCTCTTGTGCCGCTCTTGTCCTGGGTGCTGCTGGTGTTCTGGTTCCACTCTTGCAATGGGTGCTGACTTATTGTGGGTGTCATGAGTGCAACTAGTGAATCGGATGCTGCTCTTCTCCTGGGTGCCACTGGTGTTTCGGGTATCACTCTTGTCACAGGTGCCAGTGTTGTCCCAGTTGTCACTCTTGTCATGGCTGTCCCTGGAGACTTTGGTGTCATTGGTGTCCCTGGTGCTGCTGGTGTCTCAGGTGCTGCTCTTGTCCCGGGTGCCACTGGTGACTCGGGTGCCCCTGTTTCCATGGGTGCCACTCTTTTCACGAGTGTCAGGAGTGCAGCTGTTATTTCTGGTCCTGCTCTTGACAAGGGTGCACCTCTTACCGTGGGTTTCATAAGTGCTGGTGGTGTCTCTGGTATCACAGGTGCCACTGATGTCACGGGTCCTGGTAGTGTCATGGGTGCCACTGGGTTCTTGGGTGCCATCTTGTCCAGCATTCCCCAGTGTCTTGGGTGCTGCTCTTGTCCTGGGGGCCATTCTTGCCATGGGAGCTGTTCTTATGGCAAGTGTCACAGGTGGGGCTGGTGTCATGGGTTCCACTGGGATCTTGGGGGCCACTCTTATCCAGGTTTTCCCAGTGAGTGGTGTGCTCCTCTGTCCTGGGTGCCATTCTTGCCATTGGTGCCGTTCTTGCCACAAGTGTCTCGGGTGTGGCTGGTGTCTCTGTTGCTGCTCTTTGCCTGGCTGCCGCTGGTGTCTCTGTGACCATGCTTGTCCTGTGTGCCGCTGGTGTGGCAGGTGCAACTATTGTGTTGGGTGCCGCTGGTGTCTCATGTGGCACTCTTGCCATGGAAGCCACTCTTTCCAAGAGCGTCAGGCGAGTGGCTGGTGTCTCTGGAGCCACTCTTGTCCTGGTTGCCACTGGTGTCTCGGGTTCTGCTCTGGCCGTGGGTGCTGCTATTGCCATGGGTGTCATGAGTGCTGCTGGTAATTCGGGTTCCACTCTTTTCTGGGTGCTGCTGGTGTTTTGGGTGATGCTCTTGCCACGGGTGCCGTGCTTGCCATGAGTTTCACGAGTGTGGCTTTTGTCTCTGGTACCGCTCTTGTCTTGGGTGTCACACTCTCATGGGTTCCACTGGCATCCCAGGTGTCACTCTTGTCATGTCTCTCTTTGGTGTCTTTGTTTCTACTAGTCTCCCAGATGTCTCTGTGTCACAGGTGCTCTTTCCACGGTTGCCACTCTTGCCACAAGTGCCACAGGTGCCCTTGGTGTTTTAGGTACAGCTATTGCCATGTGTGCTGCTCTTGCTGTGGGTGTCATGAGTGCTGCTGGTGTCTTGGGTGCCGCTCTGTTCCCGGGTGCTGCTGGTGTTGTGGGTGCGACTTTAGCGTGAGTGACATGGGTGCAGCTTGTGTCTCAGTTGCTGCTCCTGTCCTGGGTTCCACTAGTGTCTCAGGTGCCGCTGTTGCCGGGAGTGTTGTGGGTGCGGCTGGTAACTCGGGTGCTGCTTTTGTGCTGGGTGCTGATGTTGACTCAGGTGATGCTCTTGCCATGGGCCCCACCCTTGCCACAAGTGTCTCGGGTGTGGCTGGTGTCTCTGGTGCTGCTCTTGTCATGGGTGCCACTGGTTTCTCGGCTTCTGCTTTGTCCTGGATGCCAGTGATGTCTCGGGTCTCACTCTTGCCATGGGTGCACCTTTTACCTTGGGTGTCATAAGTGCTGCTGGTGTCTTGGTTTTCATGAGTGCCGCTGGTGTCTCTGGTATCACAGGTGCCATTGATGTCACAGGTGCCGCTGGTGTCATGGGTGCCACTGGGTTCTCGTGTGCCATCTTGTCCAAGGTGCCCCAGTGTCTCGGGTGCTGCTCTTGTCCTGGGTGCCATTCTTGCCATGGGTGTGTTTCTTACCACAAGTGTCACGGGTGTGGCTGATGTCATGGGTGTCGCTGGGGTCTCAGAGGCCACTCTTCTTTTTTTTTAATTTTAACTTTATTTTACTTTACAATACTGTATTGGTCTTGCCATACATTAACATGAATCCACCACGGGTGTATACAAGCTCCCAATCCTGAATCCCCCTCCCACCTTCCACCCCATAGCATCTCTCTGGATCATCCCCATGCACCAGCCCCAAGCATCCTGTATCCTGTATAGAACATAGACTGGCACTTCGTTTCTTACATGATAGTATGCATGTTTCAATGCCATTCTCCCAAATCATCCCACCCTCTCCCTCTCCCTCAGAGTCCAAAAGTCCGTTCTATACATCTGTGTCTCTTTTGCTGTCTCGCATACAGGGTCATATTACCATTTTTCTAAATTCCATATATATATATATATATGTCAGTATACTGTATTGGTGTTCTTCTTTCTGGCTTACTTCACTCTGTATAATCGGCTCCAGTTTCATCCATCTCATTAGAAATGATTCAAATGTATTCTTTTTAATGGCTGAGTAATACTCCATTGTGTATATGTACCACAGCTTTCTTATCCATTCATCTGCTGATGGACATCTAGGTTGTTTCCATGTCCTGGCTATTATAAACAGTGCTGCGATGAACATTGGGGTACATGTGTCTCTTTCAATTCTGGTTTCCTCGGTGTGTATGCCCAGCATGGGATTGCTGGGTCATAAGGCAGTCCTATTTGCAATATTTTAAGGAATCTCCACACTGTTCTCCATAGTGGCTGTACTAGTTTGCATTCCCACCAACAGTGTAAGAGGGTTCCCTTTTCTCCACATCCTCTCCAGCATTTATTGCTTGTAGGCATTTGGATCGCAGCCATTCTGACTGGTGTGAAATGGTACCTCATTGTGGTCTTGATTTGCATTTCTCTGATAATGAGTGATGTTGAGCATCTTTTCATGGGTTTGTTATCCATCCATATGTCTTCTTTGGAGAAGTGCCTATTTAGTTCTTTGGCCCATTTTTTGATTGGGTTGTTTATTTTTCTGGAATTGAGCTGCGTAAGTTGCTTGCATATTTTTGAGATTAGTTGTTTGTCAGTTGCTTCATTTGCTATTGTTTTCTCCCATTCAGAAGCCTGTCTTTTCACCTTACTTATAGTTTCCTTTGTTGTGCAGGAGCTTTTAATTTTAATTAGATCCCATTTGTTTATTTTTGCTTTTATTTCCAGTATTCTGGGAGGTGGATCATAGAGGATCCTGCTGGGATGTATGTGGGAGAGTGTTTTGCCTATGTTCTCCTCTAGGAGTTTTATGGTTTCTGGTCTTACATTTAGATCTTTAATCCATTTTGAGTTTATTTTTGTGTGTGGTGTTAGAAAGTGTTCCAGTTTCATTCTTTTACAAGTGGTTGACCAGTTTTCCCAGCACCACTTTTTAAAGAGATTGTCTTTACTCCATTGTATATTCTTGCCTCCTTTGTCAAAGATAAGGTGTCCATAGGTGTGTGGATTTATCTCTAGGCTTTCTATTTTGTTCCGTTGATCTATATTTCTGTCCTTGTGCCAGTACCATACTGTCTTAATGACTGTGGCTTTGTAGTAGAGCCTGAAGTCAGGCACATTGATTCTTACAGTTCCATTCTTCTTTCTCAAGATTGCTTTGGCTATTCGATGTTTTTTGTATTTCCATACAAATCTTGAAATTATTTGTTCTAGTTCTGTGAAAAATACCCCTGGTAGCTTGATAGGGATTGCATTGAATCTGTAGATTGCTTTGGGTAGTATACTCATTTTCACTATATTGATTCTTCTGATCCATGAACATGGTATATTTCTCCATCTATTAGTGTACTCTTTGATTTCTTTCATCAGTGTTTTATAGTTTTCAATATATAGGTCTTTAGTTTCTTTAGGTAGGTATATTTCTAAGTATTTTATTCTTTGCAATGGTGAATGGAATTGTTTCCTTAATTTCTTTTTCTACTTTCTCATTATTAGTGTATAGGAATGCAAGGGATTTCTGTGTGTTGATTTTATATCCTGCAACTTTACTATATTCATTGATTAGCTCTAGTAATTTTCTGGTGGAGTCTTTAGGGTTTTCCATGTAGAGGATCATGTCATCTGCAGACAGTGAGAGTTTTACTTCTTCTTTTCCAATTTGGATTCCTTTTATTTATTTTTCTGCTCTGATTGCTGTGGCCAAAACTTCCAGAACTATGTTGAATAGTAGTGGTGAAAGTGGGCACCCTTGTCTTGTTCCTGACTTTAGGGGAAATGCTTTCAATTTTTCACCATTGAGGATAATGTTTGCTGTGGGTTTGTCATATATAGCTTTTAATATGTTGAGGTATGTTCCTTCTATTCCTGCTTTCTGGAGAGTTTTTTTTTTTTTTATCATAAATGGATGTTGAATTTTGTCAAAGGCCTTCTCTTCATCTATTGAGATAATCATATGGTTTTTATCTTTCAATTTGTTAATGTGGTGAATTACATTGATTGATTTGCAGATATTGAAGAATCCTTGCATCCCTGGGATAAAGCCGACTTGGTCATGGTGTATGATCTTTTCAATGTGTTGTTGGATTCTGATTGCTAGAATTTTGTTGAGAATTTTTACATCATCAGTGATATTGGCCGGTAGTTTTCTTTTTTTGTGGCATCTTTGTCAGGTTTTGGTATTAGGGTGATGGTGGCCTCATAGAATGAGTTTGGAAGTTTACCTTCCTCTGCAATTTTCTGGAAGAGTTTCAGTAGGATAGGTGTTAGCTATTGTGTAAACTTTTGGTAGAATTCAGCTGTGAAGCCGTCTGGACCTGGGCTTTGTTTGCTGGAAGATTTCTGATTACAGTTTCAATTTCCGTGCTTGTGATGGATCTGTTAAAATTTTCTATTTCTTCCTGGTTCAGTTTTGGGAAGTTGTACTTTTCTAAGAATTTGTCCATTTCTTCCACATTGTCCATTTTATTGGCATATAATCACTGATAGTGGTCTCAGAGGCCACTCTTATCCAGGTTTTCCTGGTGACTCGAGTGCTCCTCTTGTCTCGGGTGTCATTCCTGCCATGGGTGTCATTCTTGGCACAAGAGTCTCAGGTGTGGCTGCTGCCTCTGTTGCCGCTGTTTGCCTGGCTGCCACTGGTGCCTCTGCTGCCTCTCTTGTCCTGGGTGCCACTGGTGTGTTGCGTGTCACTGTCTCAAGGGTGCCACTGGTGTCCCAGATGTCACACATGTCATGGCTGTCCCTGGTTTCTTTGGTGCTACTGGTGTCCTGGGTATCTCTGGTGTCACTGGTGCTGCTCATGCCATGGTTGCTGCACTTGCCACAAGTGCCAGTGGTGCCACTTTGTCTCGGAGGCCTCTCTTGCTGTGGGTGCTGCTCTTGCCCTCTGTGTCAAGAGGGCTGCTGGTGTCTCGGGTGCTACTTTTTTCCTGGGTGCTGCTGGTGTCTCAGGTGTCACTCTCATGGGTGCCACTGGTTTCCTGTGTGTTACTCTCGTCATGGCTCTCTCTGGTGTCTTTGGTGCCACTGGTGTCCCAGGTGTATCTGGTGTCAAAGCTGCTGTTCTTTCCATGGATGCCTCTCTTGTCACGGGTGCCATGGTTACCGCTGGTGTCTTGGTGAAGCTCCTGCCATGTGTGCCACTATTGCTGCTAGTGTCACAGGTGCGGCTGTTGTTTCCGGTGCCGCTTTTGTCCTCGTTGCCACTGGTGTCTCGGGTGCCGCTCTTGCCATGAGTGTCACAGGAGCAGCTGCTACCTCGAGTTCCGCTCTTGTTTGGGATACTGCTGGTGTCTCGGAGGCCTTTCTTGCCATGGGTGCAGCTCTTACTGTGAGTGTTATGGGTGCGGCTAGTGTCACTTCTTCCACACTTGTCCCTGGTGTCGCTGGTGTCTTGGGTGTCGCCCTTATCCTGAGTACCGTTGGTGTCTCGGGTGACGCTCTTGCCTTGGGTGCAATGCTTGCCGCAAGTGTCATGGGTGCAGCTGATGGCTTTGTTGCCGCTCCTGTCCTGGGTACCATTGGTGTCTCAGCTGCTGCTTTTTTCTAGGTGCCGCTGGTGTCTTGGGTGCCGCTCTTTCCATGGGTGTCACTCTTGCCGCGAGTGTCATGCATGCAGCTGGTCTCTCTGGTGCAGCTTTTGTCCTGCGAGCCACTGGTGTCCTGGGTGCTGCTCTTGTCCTGGGTTCCACTGGTGTCTCAGTTGTTGCTCCCTTACGGGTGCCGTTGATGTCTCAGGTACCACTCTTGTCCTGGGTGCCGCTGGTGTCTTGGGTGCCTCTATTGTCATTGCTGCCCCTGGAGTCTTTCTTGCCACTGGTGTCCCAGGTTCCGCTTGTGTCTCTGTTGCTGCTCTTGTCCTGGGTGCTGCTGGTGTCTCTGTTTCTGCTCTTGCCCCATATGCCAATTTTGCCATGAGTGTCCCGGGTGCAGCTGGCATCTCAGATGCCGCTCCTGTCCTGGGGCCACTCGTGTCCTGGGAACTAATTTTATCTTGGTGCCACTGGTGTCTTGGGTGCCACTCTTGCCATGTCATGTGTGCGGCAGCTACCTCAGGTGCTGCTCTTGTGTGGGGTGCTGCTGGTGTCTCCAAGGCCGTTCTTGCCATGGGTACCACTCTTAACGTGAGTGTCATGGGTATGGCTTGTGTTTTTGGTGCCGCTCTTGACTTAGATGCCACTGGTGTCTCAGGTGCCGGTCTTGTCCTGGGTGCCACTGTTGTGTCGGGTGCTGCTCTTGTCCTGGGTGCCACTGGTGTCTCAGTTGCCACTCTTGCCATCGTGCTGCCATTGCTCAGGTGTCACAGGTGCCACTGGGTCTCGGGTGTCACATGTGCAACTGGTGTCTTTGGTTTTGCTCTTGTTCTGGGTGCCACTCTTTCCTCAAGCGTCACAGGTGCCACTTTTGTGTTGGGTGCACTCTTGTTCCAGGTGTTGCTGGTGACTTGGGTGCCAATGGTGCCGCTGGTGTCTTGGGTGCCACTCTTGACCTGGGTGCCACTGATGTCTTGGGTGCCACTCTTGTCCTAGGTGCCCTTGGTGTCTTGAGTGCTGCTCTTTTCCTGGCTGCCATTCTTGCCATGGGTGCTGTTCTTGCCACAAGTGTCACGGGTGCCACTCTTTTCCTGGTTGCTGCTGGTGTCTCGGGTTCCCCTCTGGCCATGGGTTCTGCTATTGCCGTGGGTGTCATGAGTGCTAGTGGTGATTCGGGATCCGCTCTTGTCCTGGGTGCTGCTGCTGTCTCGGGTGATGCTCTTGCCACGGGTGCCATGCTTTCTGCGAGTGTCACGGGTGTGGCTGGTGTCTCTGGTACTGCTCTTGTCCTGGGTGCCACTGGTGGCTTGGGAGCCACTCTTGACCTGGGTACAGATGGTGTCTTGGGTGCCATTCTTATCGTGGGTGCCCTTGGTGTCTCGAGTGCCACTCTTGTCATGGATGCCTCTTCTGCTGCAAGTGTTATGGGTAGTGCTGGTGTCTCGGGTGCCACTCTTGTCCTGGGTACTGCTGGTGTCTCGGGTGCTGCTCTTGACCTGGGTACCGCTGCTGTGATGGGTGCCTCTCTTGCTGCGTGTGTTATGGGTGTGGCTGGTGTCTTTGGTGCTGCTCTTGTCCTGGGTGCCACTGGTGTCTCATGTGCCACTCTTGACGTGGGTGTCATGAGTGCTGCTGATAATTCTGGTGCTGCTCTTGTCCTGGGGGCCACTGGTTTCTTGGGTGCCACTCTTGCCGTGGGTGCCCCTCTTGCCACAAGTGTCATTGGTGCAGCTGGTGTCTCAGGTGCCACTCCTTTCCTGGGTGCTACTGGTGTCCAGGGGTGCCGCTCTTGTTCTGGGTGTCACTGTGTTCTCGGGTGTCACTCTTGCCATGGGTGCTGCTCTTGCCATGAGTGTCCCAGGTGCAGCTGTGAATCTGTTGCCACTCTTGTCCTGGTTGCCACTTGTGTTGGATGTTACTCTCTCACGGGTGTCACTTTTGTCCTGGCTGTCCCTGGTGTCTTTGGTGTCCCTGGTGTCCCGGTTGTTTCTGTTGTCTCAGGTGCTGCTCTTGCCATGGTTGCTACTCTTGTGACGATGCCAAAGAAGCCGCTGGTTTCTTGGGTGCAGCTCTTGCCATGGGTGCTTCTCCTGCCACAAGTGCCACAGGTGCCACTGTGTCTCACATACCACTCTTGCCATGGGTGCTGCTCTTGCCGTGGGTGTCAAGAGAGCTACTGGTGTCTCGGGTGCCACTCTTTTCCTGGGTGCCGCTGGCATCTTGGGTGTCACTGTCTCATGGGTGCCACTGGTGTCCTGGGTGTCACTGCTATCATGACTCCCCTGGTTTCTTTGGTGCCCCTGGTGTCCCGGGTGTATCTGATGTCACAGGTGCTTGCTGGGATCCAGCTGCGGTGGATCCAGGGAATTCGAAGGGGAGACAGCGTCAGCAATTAGGAAAGAATTATTTAATTAGAGATATAAACAGATTAAGAAAGAATAGTGTAGTGGAGAAAATAGAGGAGAAAAGAAGCTGAAATTCCTTGGTTTACATGGAAAGCCAATAAAGCCTCAAGACAAGGAACTTGCACCATCTGTGTAGGCCACAGGTGCCCACTTGAATAGCAGAGGGTGTCCCACCTTGGGCTCCCTCTCACGTGGTCTTAGAAGCCCAGGCAAATAAATAGACACAGTGAGCCTCTATGCCCCAAACGAGAATTCAGCCTGAAAAGGGAGAATAAGAAAAGAACGACATGGGGGAGCCAAGCATTGGAGCAAGACCCACAACTTTATTTTCAAAGGCAGCTTATATACCCCAAGCTGTACATAAAGAAATAATGGAATACGCAGAATTATGCAAGGACAGCAGTCTTGGCCCTTATTGAGACCAGGCTTTCTTTTTTGCATACCTTCCCGTAGACAAAAGGTCTCAGGTGATTTACATTATCTTCTGGCCAAGAGGCTTGTTAACATTTTTATGGCTCTCTTCCTAGATAAATGTCTATCAACCAGAAAACTCATTTTCCCCATCACCCTCAAAGTACTAAATAAGGTTACATTCCTGTAGAACAAAGGTGCAGTGGGTTATAACAAAGAAAGTACTTAACTCAAAGATCTAATGTTGCTAATGCCAGGGCTACTACCTGTTTTTTTCTACATACCAACTATATCAACAAATAAAAGATATGAAAACTTGGCAGCAAGTATTGGCTCAACAATGAAACCCTTAATCAGTCCTATTCTAATGATTTTGACTCCTCAGAAGGCCCTACATTCCTAGGATGTTTTTTAAGCTTCCTGTTCCTCTCGTGGTCAGGAGGATGTAAACAATCACACTCATAGCTGTAAGAGTCTGGATAGAAGCTGTCAGGTAGGCTAGAAAGCCATCAGAGGGGTTTTTGGATTGAAACACTCTTATTATGCCCAGGAGACTTATTATCCGAAGCTCTAAATTAACTTTTTCCAGAAAAAGGTGGTGAGGGGACAGCCCCCTGTTACTGTCAGAGGAGTTGGTGAAAGGCATAATGTAATAAAGCAGACAGACTCTATTTTTGGGGTGGATGCTTGAGAAGGTCCAGGGGGGTTCCCTCTAGGCCTGATCTCGCCTTTGCCTGTCAGCCCTCTTCCTCATGACCGTTGCAATGGGCGGGATTCCACATGCTGGCTCCCAGCAGGTGCTGCTCTTGCCACAGTTGCTGCTCTTGCCACCAGTGCCATGGGTGCTGCAGGTGCCTTGGGTGCAGCTCTTTCCACGAGTGTCACGGGTGTGGCTGTTGTGTCTCGTGCCGCTCTTGTCCTGGGTGCAACTGGTGTCTCAGGTGCAAACCTTGCCGTGAGTGTCATGGGTGCAGCTGCCTCCTCTAGTGCTGCTCTTGTGCGGGGTGCTGCTGGTGTCTCAGAGCGCATTCTTGCTATGGGTGCCACTCATGCCCCAAGTGTCAAGTTTGCGGCTGGTGTCTCTGGTGCCACTCTTGTCCCCGGTGTCGCTGGTGTCTCTGGTGCCGCTCTTGTCCTGTGTGCCACTGGTATCTTGGCTTCTGCTCTTGTCCTGGGTGACATTGGTGTCTTGGGTGACGCCCTTGTTCTGGGTGCCACACTTGCTGTTATGCCCAGAGTCCGAGTCCACAAAACTGAGAGAATAAGACATCCATAGCAATGCAAAAGCATGAAGGGGTTTTATTTCTAGCTCAAGCTAGGGCTCCTGCCACATCCAATGCAGCTGAGTGGAGCAAGGAGCCCCGAGCCCAGATTTACAGCAGTATTTGTAGGTTTTAGAATAGAGAGTTGGCAAGGGCTGATTGGCTGCAGGAGTGTCCTAGTATTTACTAATTGGCTAATCTTTATTGGCTGCAGGGGTTTCCTGGTATTTACTAATTGGCTAATCTTTATTGGCTGCAGAGGGATGTCTTTTACATCCTGATAAATTCAAACCAGGTTATGGGGAGTATGCTGATTAGCCAAGTCCTGGCATCCATGGGGATGACCTCACTGGGCAATGACTCAGCCTTTCCCATGAATCCTACCTTAGTCCCTGAAGCCTATCATGGCATTTGTTAGGTCCCAACATTACCACAAGAGTCACAGTGCAGCTGATGTCTCTGTTGCCGCTCCTGCCCTAGGTCCACTGGTAACTCTGCTGATGCTGTCCTGGGTGCCACTGGTGTCTTGGGTACCACTCTTGCCATGGATGCCGCTCTAGCCGTGAGTGTCACGGGTGTGGCTGGTAGCTTGGGTGCTGCTCTTGAGCTGGGTGCTGCTGATGTCTCTGGTGCTGCTCTTTTCCTGGTTGCCACTGGTGTCTCGGTTGCCACTTATGTCCTTGGTGCCACTGGTGTCTCGGGTGTCACTCTCTTCCTGGCTGCTGCTGGTGTCTCGGGTGCCACTATTGTCCTCGGTGCTGCTGGTATCTTGGTTGCCTCTATTGCCATGGGTATACAGCTCTTGCTGCAAGTCTCACGGGTTCTGCTGATGTCATGGGTGCTGCTGGGTTCTCGGAGGGCACTCTTATCCAGGTTTTCCTGGTGTCTCAGGTGCTCCTCTTGTCCTGGGTTCTGTTCGTGCCATGGTTTCTATTCTTGCGTCAAGTGTCATAGGTTCGGCTGGTGTCTCGTGTGCTGCTCTTTCCCTGGCTGCTGCTGGTGTCAGGTGCCACTCTTGTAATGGGTGCCACTGGTGTCTCAGTTGCCGCTCTTGTCCTGGGTGCTGCTGTCGGGGTGAGTGCCATAGGTGCCAATAGTATCATTGGTGTCACTCTTGTCACAGATGCCACTGGTGTCTCGGGTGCCACTCTTGCTTTGCGTGCTGATGTTGATCGGGTGTCACGGGTGCCGGTGGGGTCTCAGGTGTCCAGTGTGCCAGTGGTGTCTCGCATGCTGCTCTTGCATGTGTGCCACTCTTGCTGCGAGTGTCACGGGTGTGGCTGGTGTCTCTGGTTGCCACTGTTGCCATGGGTGATGCTCTTACTGTGGGTGTCATAAGCGCCCTTGGTGTTTCGGGTGTCAAGGGTGCTACTGGTCTCTGGTGTTACAGGTGACACTGATATCATGGGTGCTGCTAGTGTCATGGGTGCCCCTGGTATCTCGGGTGCCACTCTTGTCCTGGATGCCCTTGGTGTCATGGGCGTTGTTCATGTCCTGCCTGCCATTCTTGCCATGGGTGCCATTTTTGCCCCAAGCTTCAAAGGTGCAGCTGGTGTCCCTGGTGTGGCTCTTGGCCTGGGTTCCGCTGGTGTCTAGGGTGCCACTCTTGTCCTGGTTTCCACTGGTGTCTTGGTTGCCTCTACTGGCATGGGTTTATAGCACTTGCCACGACTCTCACGGGTGCTGCTGGTGTCATGGATGCCACTGTTATCTCGGGTGCCACTCTTGTCCTTGGTGCCCTTGGTGTCTCGGGTGTTGTTCTTGTCCTGGCTGCCATTGTTGCCATAGGTGCTGCTTTTGCCCCAAGTGTCACGGGTGCATTGGTGTCTCTGGTGCCGCTCTTGTTTTGGGAGTCGCTGGTGTTTGGGTGCCACTTTGGCCATGGGTGCTGGCTTGCCATGGGTGTCAGGAGTGCAGCTGGTGATTCAGGTGCCACTCTTGTCTAGGGTGCTGCTGATGTTTCAGGCATCACTCTTGCCACAGGTGCCAGTGATGTCCCAGGTGTCACTCTTGTCATGGCTGTACCTGGAATCTTTGTTGCCACTGGTGTCCCAGGTGCTGGTGGTGTTTCAGGTGCCACTCTTGCCATGGGTGCCACTCTTGTCAAGGGTGCCACTCTTGCCGTGAGTGTCACGGGTGCAGCTGGTGTCTCGGGTCGTGCTCTTGACATGGGTGCTGCCCTTACCGTGGGTGTTGTAAGTGCTGCTGATGTCTCGGGTGTCATGAGTGCCACTGGTTTCGCTGGTATCACAGGGGCCTCTGATGTCACGGGTGCTGCTGGAGTCATGTGTGCTGCTGTGTCTCGGGAGCCATCTTGTTCAGGGTGCTCCAGTGTCTTGGGTGCTGCTCTTGTCGTGGGTGCCATTCTTGCCGTGGGTGTCATTCTTGCCATGTATGCCTTTCTTGCTGCAAGTGTCATGGGTGAGGCTGGTGTCTTGGGTGCCTCTCTTTTCTTGGGTGCCGCTGCTCTCTCGGGTGTCACTCTCTCATGAGTGCCACTGGTGTCCTCAGTGTCACTGTTGCCATTTCTCTCCCTTGTTTCTTTGGTGCCACTGGGCTCCACGTATATCTATTGTCATAGGTCCTGTTCTTGCCATGGGTGCCACTCTTGCCATGAGTGCCTCGTGTGTGGCTGGTGTCCTGGGTGCTGCTGGGGTCTTGGTTGCCACTTTTATGTAGAGTGCCCTGGTGTCTTGGGTGCTCCTCTTGTCCTGGGTGCCATTCTTGCCATGGGTGCCATTCTTTCCACAAGTGTCATGGGTGTGGCTGTTGTCTCTTGTACCAGTCTTTTCCTGGGTGCCACTTGTGGCTCGGGTGCTGCTCTTGCCCTGGGTGCTGCTGATGTCTTGGTTGCAGCTCCTAACATGCGTGCCGCTATTGCCATGAGTATCATGAGTGTGGCTGTTGTCTCTGTTGCCACTCTTGTCCTGGGTGCCACTGGTGTCACAGGTGCCACTTTTACCTGGATTCCACTGGTGTTTCAGGGGGCACTTTTGCCATGAGTGACACAGGAGCAGCTGCTACCTCGAGTGCCACTCTTGTGTGGGGTGCCACTGTTGTCTCAAAGGTCATTCTTGCCATGGGTGAAACTCTTGCTGTGAGTGTCACAGGTGCGGCTGGAGTCTCTGGTACCACTCTTGCCCTGAGGGTAATGGGTGAGGCTGGTACCTCGGGTGCCACTCTTGAGTGGGTGCCGCTGGTGTCTCTGGTGGCCATCTTGTCCTCTGTCCCGCTGGTGTCTTGGGTGACGTTCTTGTCCTTGATGCCACTGATGTCTCGTGTGTCGCACACTCCCTGGGTGCCACTGGTGGCTCAGGTGCTGCTCTTAACCTGGGCGCTGCTGGTGTCTTGGGTGCTTCTCTTGTAGCGAGTGTCACAGGTGTGGCTGGTGTCTCTGATGGCACTCTAGTCCCGGGTGCCACTGGTGTCTCAGGTGCTGCTCTTGTCCCGGGAGCCGCTGGTCTCTGGTGGCACTCTTTACCTGAGTGCTGCTGGTGTTTCAGGTGCTGCTTTTGTCCTGGGTGCAGCTCTAAGGGCGAGTGTCACAGGTGCCCATAGTATCATTGGTGTTGCTCTTATCAAGGGTGCCACCAGTATCTTGGGTGCTGCTCTTTCCTTGCATGCTGATGTTGATTGGGTGTCACGGGTGCCGCTCTTGCTGCAAGTGTCACGGGTGCAGCTGGTGTCTCAGGTTGCCACTCTTGCCATGGATGATGCTCTTACCACAGGTGTCATAAGTGTCATTGGTGTTTTGGGTGTTAAGGGTGCCACTGGTCTCTGGTGTTACAGGTAACTGATATCACAGGTGCTGCTGGTGTCATGGGTGCCACTGGGGTCTCGGGAGCCATCTTTTCCAGGGTGCCCCAGTGTGTCC
The DNA here is from genome assembly GCF_016772045.2 of Ovis aries. NCBI lineage: Eukaryota > Metazoa > Chordata > Mammalia > Artiodactyla > Bovidae > Ovis > Ovis aries. Next base: position 112,888,350 of record NC_056055.1, read on the forward strand.
CAGGTGCTGCTCTTGTCCTGGGTGCTATTCTTGCCATGGGTGCCTTTCTTGCCACAAGTGTCATGGGTGTGGCTGGTGTCTTGTGTTCCACTCTTTTCCTGTGTGCCCTGGGTGTCAGGTGTCACTCTTGTCAGGGGTGTCGCTGGGTCATCAGGTGCCACTCATGCCCTGTGAGTGTCATGGGTGTGGCTGGTATCTCTTTTGCCACTCTTGTGCTGGGTCCTGCTGGTGTCTCGGCTGTCACTCTCTCACGGTGCCACTAGTGTCCCTGGTGTCACTCTTGTCATGGCTGTCTCTGGTGTCTTTGGTGCCCCTGGTGTACTGGGTGTCTCTGGTGTCAAAGGTGCTGTGGTTGCTATGGTTGCCACTCTTGCTACAAGTGCCACAAGTGCCACTGTGTCTTCGGTGCTGCACCTGCCATGATTGATGCTCTTTCCATGGGTGTCATGAGTGCTGCTGGTGTCTCAGGTGCCCCTCTTTTCCTTGGGTGCTGCTGGTGTCTCGGGTGCTGCTATTGTCCTGGCTGCTGCTGGTATCTCAGGTCCCGCTTTTGCCATGGGTGCCGTTTTGCTGTGAGTATCACAGGTTCTGATGATGTCTCAGCTGCCGCTCTTGTTCTGGGTGCCTGTGGGTTCTCAGTCGCGCTTTTGCCATTGGTGCCGCTTTGCCGCGAGTGTCATGGGTGCTGCTGGCATCTCAGGTGCCACTCTTGCCGTGCGTGCTTCTGTTGCTCAGGTTTCACAGGTGCCGATGGTGTCTCAGTTGGCGCTCTTGTTCTGGGTGCCCCTGGGTTTTTGGGTCCCTCTTTTGCCATTAGTTCCTCTTTGCCGTGAGTGTCAAGGGTGTAGCTGTTGTTTCTTGTACCGCTCTTTTCCTGGGTGACACTTGTGGCTCAGGTGCTGCTTTTATCTGGATTCCACTGGTGTTTTAGGGGGCACTCTTACCATGAGTGACACAGGAGCAGCTGCTACCTCGAGTGCCACTCTTGTGTCGGGTGCCACTGGTGTCACAGATGTTGCTTTTACCTGGATTCCACTGGTGTTTCAGGGGGCACTCTTGCCATGAGTGACACAGGAGCAGCTGCTACCTCGAATGCCCCTCTTGTGTGGGGTGCCGCTTTTGTCTCAAAGGCCGTTCTTGCCATGGGTGAATCTCTTGCTGCATGTGTCATGGGTGCGGCTGGTGTCTCTGGTACCACTCTTGCCCCGGGTGTAATGGATGAGGCTGGTACCTTGGGTGCTGCTCTTGAGTGGGTGCCACTGGTGTCTTGGGTGCCCCTCTTGTCCTCAGTGCCGTGGGTGTCTCTGGTGCCACTCTTGTCCTGGGTGCCCTTGGTGTCTCGGGTGCTGCTCTTTTCCTGGCTGCCATTCTTGCCATGGGTGCTGTTTTTGCTGCAAGTGTCATGGGTGCAACTTGTGTCATTGGTGCCGCTCTTGCCATGGGTGCCGCTCTTGCCACAAGTGTCATGGGTGCGGCTGTTGTCTCCGGTTGCCACTCTTATGGGTTGTGCTCTTGCCATGGGTGTCAGAAGCTCTGCTGGTGTCCTGAGTGCCACTGGTGTTTCAGGGGATGCTGATTTAATTGGTACCACTGTTGTCTCAGGTGCGCTCGTGCCATGGGTGCTGCTCTAGCCGTGGGTGTCAATAGTGCTGCTGGTGTCACTGGTGCTGCTCTTGGCCTGGGTGCCGGGGGTGTCTCAAGTGTAGCTCTTGTCCTGGGAGCCACTGGTGTCTCTGGTGCCACTGTTGTCCTGGGTTCCACTCGTGCCTTGGTTGCCTCTACTGGCATCGGTTTGCAGCACTTGCTGTGACTCTCATGGGTGCTGCTAGTGTCATGGGTGCCACTGTTATCTCGGGTGCCACTCTTGTCCTGGGTGCCCTTGGTGTCTCGAGTGTTGTTCTTGTCCTGGCTGTCATTCTTGTGATGCGTGCTGCTTTTGCCCCAAGTGTCACGGGTGCATTGGTGTCTCTGGTGCTTCTCTTGCCCTGGGTGCTGCTCTTGCTTTGAGTGTCATGGGTGAGGTCGGTACATTGGCTGCCACTTTTCAGCTGGGTGCCACTGGTGTCTCTTGTGCCACTCTTGTCCTGAGTGCCACTGGTGTTTTGGGTGCTGCGCTTGTCCTTGGTGCCAGTGGTGTCTCAGGTGTCGTGCTCTTCCTGGGTGCTGCAGGTGTCTCGGGTGCCGCTATTGCCATGATTTTGCAGCTCTTGCCGTGAGTCTCATGGTTCCCACTGATGTCTCATGTGCCACTCTTGTCCTGGGTGCCACTGGTTTTCGGGTGCCACTCTTTCCATGGGTGCTGACTTGCCATGGGTGTCATGAGTGCAGCTGGTGATTCAGGTGCCACTCTTGTCTAGGGTGCTCTGGTGTTTCGGGTATCACTCTTGTCACAGGTGCCAGTGGTGTCGCGGGTGTCACTCTTGTCATGGCTGTCCCTGGAGTCTTTGTTGCCACTGGTGTCCCGGGTGGTGCTCTTGTTTTGGGTGTCACAATTGCCATGAGTGCCACCCTTGCCACGAGTGTTACAAGTGAGGCTGGTGTGTCTCGGGTCCTGCTCTTGCCACGGATGCTGCCCTTACCATGGGTGTCATAAGTGCCACTGATGTCTCGGGTGTCATGAGTGCCACTGGTGTCGTTGGTGTCACAGGGGCCACTGATGTCATGGGTGCCAAGGATGTTTCGAGTGTCACTCTTGTCACAGATGCCAATGGTGTCCTGGTTGTCTCTGTTGTCTTGCTATCCCTGGAGTCTTTGTTGCCACTGGTGTCCTGGGTGCCGCTAATGTTTTGGGTGCCGCTCTTGTCATGGCTGCTGCTGGTGTCTCCTTTGCCACTCTTGCCATTAGTGCCACTCTTGCCACAAGTGTCATGGGCGTGGCTGGTGTCTCGGGTCCTGCTCTTACCATGGTTGTCATTAGTGCCGCTGATGTCTCGGGTGTCATGAGTGCCACTGATCTCGCTGGTATCACAGGGGCAACTGATGTTACAGGTTCTGCTGGAATCATGGGTGCTGGTGGGATCTTGGGAGCCATCTTGTCCAGGGTGCCCCAGTGTCTCGGGTGCTGGTCTTGTCCTGGGTGCCACTGGTGTCTCGGGTGCCACTCTTGTCGTGGGTGCCCTTGGTGTCTTGGGTGCTCCTCTTTTCCTGGCTGTCATTCTTGCCATGGGTGCTGTTCTTGCTGCAAGTGTCAGGGTTGTGGCTGGTGTCTCTGCTTGCCATTCTTCCCGTGGGTTGTGCTCTTACCGTGGGTGTCAGAAGTGCTGCTGGTGTCTCGGGTGTCCTGAGTGCCACTGGTGTTTCGGGTGTTACAGGTGCCACTGATGTAATGAGTGCTGCTGATTTAATGGGTGCCACTGGTGTCTCGGGTGCCACTCTTGTCCTGGGTGCCCTTGGTGTCTTGGGTGCTGCTCCCATCCTGGGTGCCATCCTTGTTATGTGTGCCATTCTTGTCGCAAGTGTCATGGGTACAGCTGTTGTCTCGGGTGCTGATCTTTTCCTGGGTGCCACTGGTGTTCAGGGTGCTGCTCTTGTTCTGGGTGTCACTGTGTTCTTGGGTGCCACTCTTGCCATGTGTGCCGCTCTTGCCATGAGTGACACGGGTGCAGCTGGTGAATCTGTTGCTGCTCTTGTTCTGGGTGCTCCTTTTGTTGGGTGTTACTCGCTCGCAGGTTCCACGGGTGTCCTGAGTGTCACTTTTTTCGTGGCTGTTCCTGGTGTCTTTGGTGTCCCTGGTGTCCCGGTTTTCTGTTGTCTCAGGTGGTGCTCATGACATGGTTGCCTCCCTTGCAACGATGCCAAGGAAGCCGCTGGTTTCTTGGTTGCAGCTCTTGCCATGTGTGAAGCTATTTCCACAAGTGTCATGGGTGTGGCTGGTGTGTCTCATGCCACTCTTGTCCTGGGTGCCACTGGTGTCTCAGGTGCAAACCTTGTGAGTGTCATGGGTGCTGCTGCTACCACGGGTACCACTCTTGTGCGGGGTGCTGCTGGTGTCCCAGAGGCCATTCTTGCCATGGGTGCTGGTCATGCTGCGAGTGTCAAGGGTGTGGCTGGTGTCTATGGTGGCACTCTTCTCCGCAGTGTCACTGGTGTCTCGGGTGCCGCTCTTGTCCTGTGTGCTGCTGGTATTTTGGCTTCTGCTCTTGTCCTGGGTCCTATTGGTATCTCAGGTGACACTCTTGTTTTGGGTGCCACACTTACCGCGAGTGTCACTGGTGCAGCTGATGTCTATGTTACCGCTCCTGTCCTAGGTCCACTGGTGACTTGGCTGATGCTTTGTCCTGGGTGCCATTGGTGTCTTGTGTGCCACATGTGCCATGGGTGCTGATGATGTCTCAGGTGCAGCTCCTGCCATGTGTGCCACTGTTGCCATGAGTGTCACAGATTCGACTTGTGTCTCATGTGCCACTCTCTTCCTGGGTGCCACTGGTGTTGGGTGCCACTCTTGTCATGGGTGCCTCTGGTGTCTCGGTTGCTGCTCTTGTCCTGTGTGTCACTGGGTTGTCAGGTCCCCTTTTGCCATGGTTGCTGCTTTGCCGTGAGTGTCAATGGTGCAGCTGGTTTCTCTGTTGCCTCTCTTCACCTGGGGGCTACTCTTAGGGTGAGTGTCACTGGTGCCAATAGTGTCATTGGTGTCGCTCTTGTCACCAGTGCCACTGGCATCTCGGGTGCTGCTCTTGCCTTGTGTGCTGATGTTGATCGGGTGTCATGGGTGCCACTATTGTCTTAAGTGTTTCGTATGCCACTGGTGTCTTGGGCACTGCTCTTGTGTTGGGTGCCACTGGTGTCTCGGAGACCATTATTGCCATGGGTGCCATGCTTGCCACGAGTTTTACGGGGGTGACTGATGTCTCTGTTGCCGCTCCTGTCCTGGGTGCCACTGGGACTTGGCTGCCACTTGTTCCCTGGTGCTGCTGGTGTCCTGGGTGCCTCTATTGCCATGGATTTGCAGCTCTTGCCATGAGTCTCACGGGTTCTGCCGATGTCATGGGTGCCACTGAGTTCTCAGAGGCCACTCTTCTCCAGGTTTTCCCAGTGTCTCGTGTTCTCTTCTTGTTCTGAGTTCTGTTCTTGCCATGGGTGCCGTTCTTGTGTCAAGTGTCACGGGTTCAGCTGGTGTCTTGTGTGCCGCTCTTTTCCTGGGTGCCCTTGGTGTCTCTGGTGTTGTTCTTGTCCTGGCTGCCATTCTTGCCATGGGTGCCATTTTTGACCCAAGTGTCACGGGTGCACCTGGTGTCTCTGGTGCCGCTCTTGGCCTGGGTGCTGCCGGTGTCTCAGTTGTAGCTCTTGTCCTGGGAGCCACTGGTGTCTCGGGTGCCACTCTTGTCCTGGATTCCACTGGTGTCTAAGGTGCCGCTCTTGACTTGTGTGTCATGAGTGCTGCTGGTTTTCCTGGTGCTGTTTTCCTCCTGGGGTCCACTGGTGACTCGGCTGACACTTTGTTCTGGGTGCCATTGGTGTCTCTGGTGCCGCTCTTGCCATGGTTGCCACTCTTGCCGCAAGTATCACAGGTGTGGCAGGTATCTCGGGTGCTGCTCTTGAGCTGAGTGCCGTGGGTGTTTCTGGTGCCTCTCTTTTCCTGGGTGCCACTGGTGTCTCGGGTTCCTCTCTTTTCCTGAGTGCCACTGGTGTCTCGGGTGTCGCTCTCTTCCTGGCCGCCACTGGTGTCTCGGGTGGCGCTATTGTCCTGGGTGCCGCTGGTACTTGTGTGCCTCTATTGGCATGGGTTTGCAGCTCTTGCCCCAAGTCTCACGGTGCTGCTGGTGTCATGGTTGCCAGTGTTATCTCGGGTGCCACTCTTGTCCTGCGTGCCCTTGGTGTCTCGGGTGTTGTTTTTCTCCTGGCTGCCATTCTTGCCATGTGTGCCATTTTTGCCCCAAGTATCACGGGTGTAGATGGTGTCTCTGGTGCTGCTTTTGTCCTGGGTGCGGCTGTTGTCTCTGGTGCTGCTCTGGTCCCGGGTTCCACTGGTGTCTCAGGTGCTGCTCTTGACTTGGGTGTCATGAGTGCTGCTGTTTTTCTGGTGCTGCTTCTCTTCAGGGCTACACTGGGGTCTTGGGTGCCGCTTTTGTTCTGGGTGTCACTGGTGTCTCGGGGCCCCTATTGCCATGGACTTGCAGCTCTTGCCGCAAGTGTCATGGTTCCCGCTGGTGTCTCTTGAGCCACTTTTGTCCTGGGTGATGCCATTGTTTGGGTGCTGCTTTTGAAATGGGTGCTGACTTGCTGTGGGTATCATGAGTGCACCTGGTGAATTGGGTGCCACTCTTGCCCTGGGTGCCGCTGGGTTCTCGGGTGCTGCTCTTATCATGAGTGCCCCTTTGCCACGAGTGTCACGGTTGCAGCTCGTATCTCTGATGCGACTCTTGTCCTGTGTGCTGTTGGTGTCTTGGGTATCACTCTTTTCATGGCTGTCCCTCATGTCTTTGGTGCCCCTGATGTCCCAGTATCTCGGGTGTCACAGATGCTGCTCTTGCCAATGTTGCCGTCTTCCCACAAGCGCCATGGGTGCCACTGTGTGTCGGGTGCTGCTCTTGCCATGTGTGCTGCTCTTGCTGTGGGTGTCATGAGTGTTGCTGGTATCTCTGGTGACCCTCTTTTCTTGGGTGCCACTGCTCTCTCAGGTATCACTCTCTCATGGGTGCCACTGGAGTCCCCAGTGACACTGTTGCCATTTCTCTCCCTTGTTTCTGTTGCCTCGTGTATATCTGATGTCACAGGTGCTGTTCTTGCCATGGGTGACACTCTTGCCACGAGTGCCACCTGTGTGGCTGGTGTCCTGGGTGCCGCTGGGGTCTCGGTTGCCACTCTTATCTAGAGTGTCCCAGTGTCACAGGTGCTCCTTTTGTCCTGGGTGCCATTCTTGCCATGGGTGCCATTCTTTGCATAAGTGTCATGGGTGAGGCTGTTGTCTCTTGTACCAGTCTTTTCCTGGGTTCCACTTGTGGCTTGGGTGCTGCTCTTGCCCTGGGTGCTGCTGATGTCTCAGGTGCAGCTCCTACCATGTGTGCCGCTATTGCTGCGAGTATCATGAGTGTGGCTTTTGTCTCTGTTGCCACTCTTGTCCTGGGTGCCACTGATGTCACAGGTGCCACTTTTATCTAGATTCCACTGGTGTTTCAGGAGGCACTCTTGCCATGAGTGACACAGGAGCAGCTGCTACCTCAAGTGCCACTCTTGTGTGGGGTGCCACTGTTGTCTCAAAGGTCGTTCTTGCCATGGGTGAAACTTGCTGTGAGTGTCACGGGTGCAGCTGGTATCTTTGATACTGCTCTTGCCCCGAGTTTAATGGATGAGGCTGGTATCTCGGGTGCCACTTGAGTGGGTGCCGCTGGTGTCTCTGGTGGCCATCTTGTCCTCAGTGCCACTGGTCTTGGGTGACCTTCTAGTCCTTGATGGCACTGGTGTCTCGGGTGTCGCTCACTCCCTGGGTGCTGCTGGTGTCTCAGGTGCCGCTCCTGCCCCAGGTGTAATGGATGAGTCTGGTAACTTGGGTGCCACTCTTGAGTGGGTGCCACTGTTGTCTTGGATGCCCCTCTTGTCTTGAGTGTTATGGTGGTCTCGGGTGCCACTCTTTTCCTGGGTGCCCTTGGTGTCTCGGGTGCTGCTCTTTTCCTGGCTGCCATTTTTGCCATGGGTGCTGTTCTTGCCACAAGTGTCACGGGTGCAGCTGGTATCGTGGGTGCCATTCTTGCCATGGGTGCCACTTTTGCCCCAATTGTCATGGGTGCACCTGGTGTCTCTGGTGTGGCTCTTGGCCTGGGAACTGCTGGTGTCTCAGGTGCCGCTCTTTTCCTGGGTTCCACTGGTGTCTAAGGTGCCACTCTTGACTTGTGTGTCATGAGTGCTGCTGGTTTTCCTGGTGCTGCTTTTCTCCTGGGGTCCACTGGTGACTAGGCTGATGCTTTGTCTGGGGTTCCACTGGTGTCTCTGGTGCTGCTCTTACAATGGGTGCTGCTCTTGCTGTGAGTGTCACGGGTGCGGCAGGTATCTTGGGTGCTGCTCTTGAGCTGGGTGCCACTGGTGTCTCATGTGCCGCTCTTTCCTGGGTGCCAGTGGTGACTCATGTGTCACTCTCTTTCTGGCCACCACTGGTGTATCGGGTGCCACTATTTTCCTGGGTGCTGCTGGTGTCTTATGTGCCTCTATTGGCATGGGTTTGCAGCTCTTGCTGCGAGTCTCAAGGGTGCTGCTTGTGTCATGGGTGCCACTGTTATCTCGGGTGCCACTCTTGTCCTGAGTGCCCTTGATGTCTTAGGTGTTGTTCTTGTCCTGGCTGCCATTCTTACCATGGGTGCCATTTTTGCCCCAAGTGTCATGGGTGCAGTTGGTATCTTGGGTGTAGCTCTTGTCCTGGGAGCCGCTGGTGTCTTGGGTTCCCCTCTTGTCCTAGGTTTCACTGGTGTCTCAGGTGCCGCTCTTGATTTGGGTGTCACGAGTGCTGTTGCTTTTTCTGGTGCTGCTTCTCTCCAGGGCTCCACTGGAGTCTTGGGTGCCACTCTTGTCCTGGATGCCACTGGTGTCTTGGTGCCCCTATTGCCATGGGTTTGCAGCTCTTGCCACGGGTGTCACAGTTCCCACTGGTGTCTCTTGAGCCGCTTTTGTCCTGGGTGATGCTGGTGCTCAGGTGCCGCTCTTGACATGGGTGCTGATTTGCTGTGGGTATCATGAGTGCACCTGGTGAATTGGGAGCCGCTCTTGCTCTGGGTGTCGCTGGTGTCTCTGTTGCCACTCTTGCCCTGGGTGTGGCTCTTGCCTTGAGTCTCACGGGTGAGACTGGTACCTCGCATGCCACTTTTCAGCTGGATGCCACTGGTATCTCTTTTGCCACTCTTTCCTGGGTGCCGCAGGTGTCTTGGGTGCCACTATTGCCGTGGTTTTGCAGCTCTTGCCACGAGTCTCATGGGTCCCGCTGATGTTTCATGTGCCACTCTTGTCCTGGGTGCTGCTGGTGTTCAGGTGCCACTCTGGTCTTGGGTGCTGACTTGCCATGGGTGTCATGAGTGCAGCCGGTGATTTGGGTGACACTCTTGTCTAGGGTGCCACTGGTGTTTCGGGTATCACTCTTGTCACAGGTGCCAGTGGTGTCACGGGTGTCACTCTTGTCATGGCTCTCCCTGGAGTCTTTGTTGCCACTGGTGTTCCAGGTTCCACTGGTGTTTCAGGTGCCACCTTTTCCATGGGAACCGCTCTTTCCATGGGTGCCGCTCTTGCCACAAGTGTCATGGGTGTGGCTGGTGTCTCGGGTCCTGCTCTTGCCATGGGTGCTGCCCTTACTGTGGGTGTCATAAGTGCTGCTGATGTCTTGGGTGTCATGAGTGCCACTGGTTTCGCTCGTTTCACAGAGGCCACTGATGTCATGGGTTCTGTGGGTGTTTCGGGTATCACTCTTGTCACAGATGCCAGTGGTGTCTCGGGTGTCACTCTTGTCCTGCTGTCCCTGGAGTCTTTGTTGCCACTCGTGTCCTGGGTGCTGCTTTTGCCATGGGTGCCCCTTTGCTGTGAGTGTCATGGTTGTAGGTCATATCTCTGCTGCCACTCTTGACCTGGGTTGACCTGGGTGCTGCTGGTCTCATGGGTGCCACAGTTGTCCTGAGTGCCCTTGGTGTCTCAGGTGCTGCTCTTTTCCTGGTTGCCATTCTACCATGGGTGCTGTTATTGCCAAAAGTGTCACGGGTGCAGCTGGTGTCTCTGGTTGCCGCTCTTCTCAAGGGTTGTGCTCTTACCATGGGTGTCAGAAGTGCTTCTGGTGTCTCAGGTGTTACAGGTGCCACTGGTGTAATGGGTGCTGCTGATTTAATGGGTGCCGTTGGTGTCTCGGGTGCCACTCTTGTCCTGGGTGCCCTTGGTGTCTTGGGTGCTGCTCCTGTCCTGGGTGCCATCCTTGCTATGGGTGCCATTCTTGCCGTAAGTGTCACGGGTGCAGCTGGTGTCTCGGGTGCCGCTCTTGTCCTGGGTGCCACTGGTGTCCAGGATGCCACTCTTGTTCCGGGTGTCATTGTGTTCTCGGGTGCCACTCTTGCCATGGGTGCTGCTCTTGCCATGAGTAACTTGGGTGCAGCTGGTGAATCTGTTGCTGCTCTTGTTCTGGGTGCCCCTTGTGTCGGGTGTTGCTCTCACGGGTGCCACTGGTGTCCTGGGTGTCACTATTGTCATGGCTGTCCCTGGTGTCTTTATTACCACTGGTGTCCAAGTTGTTTCTGTTGTCTCAGATGCTGCTCTTGCCATGGTTGCCACCCTTGCGATGATGCCAAGAAGCTGCTGGTTTCTTGTGTGCAGCTCTTGCCATGGGTGCCTCTCCTGCCACAAGTGCCATGACTGCCACTGTGTCTCACGTTCTGCTCTTGCTGTGGGTGCTGCTTTGGCCGTGGGTGTCAAGAGTGCTGCTGCTGTCTCGGGTGCTGCTCTTTTCCTGGGTGCCAATGGTGTCTCGGGTGTCACTTTCTCATGGGTGCCACTGGTGTCCTGGGTATCACTGTTGTCATGACTCCCCTGGTTTCTTTGATGCCCCTGGTGTCCTGGGTGTATCGGCTGTCACAGGCTCTTGCCATGGCTGTCACTTTTGCCACGGATGCTGCTGGTGTCTCGGGCGCAGCTCCTGCCATGTGTGAAGCTATTTCCACAAGTGTCATGGGCGCAGCTGGTGTGTCTTGTGCCACTCTTGTCCTAGGTGCCACTGGTGTCTCAGGTGCAAAACTTGTCGTGAGTGTCAAGAGTGCGGCTGCTACCTCAGGTGATGCTCTTCTGTGGGGTGCTACTTGTCACAGAGGCCATTCTTGCTATGGGTGCCAGTCATGCTGCGAGTATCAAGGGTTTGGCTGGTGTCTCTGGTGGCACTCTTGTCCCCAGGGTCACTGGTGTCTCGCTTGCTGCTCTTGTCCTGTGTGCTGCTGGTATCTCGGCTTCTGCACTTGTCCTGAGTGCCATTGATGTCTCCGGTGCACTCTTGCTTTGGGTGCCACACTTACTGCGAGTGACACTGGTGCAGATGATATCTCTGTTACCACTCCTGTCCTAGGTCCACTGGTGACTTGGCTGACGCTTTGTCCTGGGTGCCACTGGTGTCTCGGGTGCTGCTTTTGTCATGGGTGCCACTCTTGCAACGAGTGACACGGGTGCTGCTGATGTTTTGGGTGCAGCTCCTGCCATGTGTGCTGCTATCTCGCGTTGAGGGGAGAATCTCCTTGCTTTTCTAGAGTTGTGGCAGGAAAAGAGGGGTTGCTCTCGAGTTGCACCAGGGACCTCAGGGAACCACTCGTGTTGCTTCCGGGAAGTCAAGCTGCCATTCGAGATGTGAGGGGCCTCTTGGTATTTCTCTCCTATGCAGAGGCATAGGGCCTTATCTCGAGTTGATGCCGGAACCTCAGGGTTCTTCTCTAGTTAGGACATGGATCATGGGCTTCCTATGGAGTTTCAACAGGGGAGTCAGGCCTCGTCTCATATTGAGACAAGGAGGTCCGCTTTCCTCTCGAGGTGTCAAAGGGGTGTCAGGCTTCCTGTCGAGTGGACGTAGGCATCTGGGGCTTTATCTTCAGGTGCCAAAGGGCTGTCACACCTCCTTTCGTGTTTTGAGTGGATCCTTGGGCTACAGTCGAGTCAGTGCAGAGGAATCAGGCTTATCTGGAGTGGATGTGGACATTGGGATCTTTCTGGATTGAGGCACGACACTCGCGGATGAGCTCAACTTTCAAGGTGAGACCAGCCTCCCCTTGACGTGCGACAGGAAGGTCCGGATTCCTTTCCTGGTGAAGCACGGGAATCGACCCTCATTTCGAGTTAAGGAGGGGGAACACGTGACTCTTCTTAAGTTGGGGCATGAAACTCGGTATTCCTCTCGAGTGGGGACGAGTATCTCAGGGACCTTCCTGAGTTGCATAAAGGGTGTAGAGTACCTTTTCGCGTTTCAAGAGGGAATGTGGGATTTCTCTCGAGATCTTGCTCTGGAAAAGGGCCTCATCTAGCATTGAGGGGAGAATCTCGTGGTTTTTCTCAAGTTGCAGCAGGAAGCTTAGGGTTCCTCTCGAGTTGCGATGGGGACCTCAGGGACCTGATCGTGTTGCTGCCGAGAAGTCAGGTCTCTTTTTGAGGTGTGAGGGGCACTTCGAGTTTCCTCTCGACTCACTGCTGGTGAAGAGGGCCGTGTCCAGAGTTCAGTTGGGAGACTCACTGTTCCTCTCCAGCAGCGACAGGGATCTCGGGTATCCTGTCAAGGTTCAACTAGGGAGTCAGGCCTCGTCTGGCGTTGAGAAAAGCAACTCTGCTTTCCTCTTCACTTAAAAGGGGTGTCAAGCCCCCTGTTGAGTTCAGGCAGGAATTTGGGCTTTTCCAAGAGGATCAGCAGTGGAGTCAGGCATCTCATCATGTTGTGAGAGGACACTCAGTATTCCATTGGAGCCGGAGCAGGGAAATTGGGATTTCTCTCGAAATGAGGGGGAACTCGGTGTCCTTTTACCTTGCAGCAGGATCCGGAGGCTTCAATACGAGATTCAATAGGTGAGACAGGCCTCCACTTGTGCGAGGGGAAGTTGGGATTCCTCTTGAGTTGAAGCAGGGAATGGGCCTTCATCTCCAGATGAAGGAACTCCAGGGGTCGTGCCACCATTCCAAAAGACAACCAAATGTCTCAGTCAACTTCAGATGAACCTGATTTCCCTGCATTGCCACGACTGTCACTGTGAGTATCGACTCACACCACAGTGACACATGTGACAGCCCTGTGGCACGAGGGAAAGACACAGATCCCCGTGTCAACTCGCTGGGAAGCCTGACACTGCTTCTACACCTCGGGAGGAAAGCGGACTTGCATGTCTCCATTCGAGACGAGGCCTGACTCCCCTGTGGAGACTCCAGAGGAACCCCAAGAAGTATGTCAGTGCTGGAGAGGAAAACTCAGGTTCGGGCCTCAGGTCCAGACGAGGACTTAGGACCCGGCACCGACTGGAGAGGAATCCCGAGAGGCCCCTTGCGACTCGCATGGAGACTGGCCTTTCCTGAGGCCACACAAGCGGGTCCCTGAGGTCCCAGTAGTAACTCGAAAGGGACCTGCTGCAACTCGAAAAAAAACCAGGTGATTCTCCCCTCCAGGAGAGATGAGGCCGTTTTCTGCTGCAGCCTGTCGAGCGAAATCACACCTTCCCTCTGGCACCTCGAAAGGGTCCTTCACACCCTTGCTGCAGCTCAAGAAGTTCCCCGACATACCCGTCTCCACTCGAGAGAAACACTGAGGGTCCCACCACAACTCAAGAGGAGGCCCGTTGTCCCCTCCTCAGCTCGAGATGAGGGTTCCTTTCCCTGCTTCATTGGGAAAGGATTCCCGGCGTTCCCGTCACATGTCAAGAGGAGGTGCTCTCAAAAGGAAAGTCGAGAGGAACTCCAGGGGTCCTGCCACCATTCCAAAAGACCCCCAGATGTCTCATCCACTCCATATGAACCTGATTTACCTGCACTGCATCGACTGTCACCCCAGGTATCAACTCACACCATGGTGGCATGTGTGACAGCCCTGTGGCACCTCGAGGGAAAGACACAGATCCCTGTGTCAAGTCGACGGGAAGACTGACACTGCTGCTACAGCTCGGGAGGAAAGCAGACTTGTATGTCTCCACTCGAGACGAGGTCTGACTCCCCTGTGGAGACTCCAGAATAACCCCAAGATGCATGTCAGCACTGGATAGGAAACCTCAGGTTCTGGCCTCAGCTCCAGATGAGGACTTAGGACCCAGCATCGACTGGAGAGGAATCCCGAGAGGCCCCTCGCAACTCGCATGGAGACTGGCCTTTCCTGAGGCCACACAAGCGGGACCCTGAGGTCCCCATAGTAACTAAAGAGGGACCTGCCACAACTCGAGAAAAACAGGAGATTCTCCCCTCCAGGAGAGAAGAGGCCCTTTTCCGCTACGGCATGTCGAGCGAAATCACACCTTCCCTCTTGAACCTCGAAAGGGTCCTTCACACCTTTGCTGCAACTCAAGAAGTTCCCCGACATACCCATCTCCACTCGAGAGAAACACCCGTCTCCCACCACAACTCAAGAGGAGGCCCGTTGTCCCCTCCTCAGCTCGAGATGAGGGTTCCTTTCCCTGCTTCACTGGGAAAGGATTCCCGGCGTTCCCGTTGCATGTCAAGAGGAGGCGCTCTCAAAAGGAAAGTCGAGAGGAACTCCAGGGATCTTGCCACCATTCCAAAAGTCCCCCAAATGTCTCAGTCCACTCCAGAGGATCCTGATTTCCCTGCACTGCCTCGACTGTCACCACGAGTATCAACTCACACCACAGTGGCCCGTGTGACAGCCCTGTGGCACCTCGAGGGAAAGCCACAGATCCCTGTGTCAACTCACCGGGAAGACTGACACTGCTGCTACAGCTCGGGAGGAAATTGGACGTGCATATCTCCACTCGAGACGAGGCCTGGCTCCCCTGTGGAGTTCAGTTCAGTCGCTCAGTCGTGTCCGACTCTTTGCGACCCCATGAATCGCAGCACGCCAAGCCTCCATTTTCATCACCGTCTCTCGGAGTTCACTCAGACTCACGTCTATCGAGTCCGTAATGCCATCCAGCCATCTCATCCTCGGTTGTCCCCTCTCCTCCTGCCCCCAATTCCTCCCAGCATCACAGTCTTTTCCAATGAGTCAACTCTTCCCATGAGGTGGACAAACTACTGGAGCTTTAGCTTCAGCATCATTCCTTCCAAAGAAATCCCAGGGTTGATCTCCTTTGGAATGGACTGATTGGATCTCCTTGCAGTCCAAGGGACTCTCAAGAGTCTTCTCCAACACCACAGTTCAAAGGCATCAATTCCTCAGCGCTCAGCCTTTTTCACAGTCCAACTCTCACATCTGTACATGACCACAGGAAAAACCATAGCCTTGACTAGACAGACCTTAGTCGACAAAGTAATGTCTCTGCTTTTGAATATACTATCTAGGTTGCTCATAACTTTTCTTCCAAGGAGTAAGCATCTTTTAATTGCATGGATGCAGTCACCATCTGCAGTGATTTTGGAGCACCCCAAAATAAAATCTGACACTGTTTCTACTGTTTCCCCATCTATTTCCCATGGAGTGATGGGACCAGATGCCATGATCTTTGTTTTCTGAATGTTGAGCTTTAAGCCAACCTTTTCACTCTCCTGTTTAACTTTCATCAAGAGGCTTTTTAGTTCCTCTTCACTTTCTGCCATAAGGGTGGTGTCATCTGCATATCTGAGGTTATTGATACTTTTCCCGGCAATCTTGATTGCAGCTTGTGTTTCTTCCAGCCCAGGGTTTCTCATGATGTACTCTGCATAAAAGTTAAATAAGCAGGGTGACAATATACAGTCTTGACGAACTCCTTCTCCTATTTGGAACCAGTCTGTTGTTCATGTCCAGTTCTAACTGTTGCTTCCTGATCTGCATACAGATTTCTCAAGAGGCAGGTTAGGTAGTCTGGTATTCTCATCTCTTTCAGAAATTTCCACAGTTTATTGTGATCCACACAGTCAAAGGCTTTGGCATAGTCAATAAAGCAGAAATAGATGTTTTTCTGGAACTCTCTTGCTTTTCCATGATCCAGCGGATGTTGGCAATTTGATCTCTGGTTCCTCTGCCTTTTCTAAAAGCAGGTTGAACATCAGGAAGTTCATGGTTCACGTATTGCTGAAGCCTGGCTTGGAGTATTTTGAGCATTACTTTACTAGCGTGTGAGATGAGTGCAATCATGCGGTAGTTTGAGCATTCTTTGGCATTGCCTTTCTTTGGGATTGGAATGAAAACTGACCATTTCCAGTCCTGCAGCCACTGCTGAATTTTCCAAATTTGCTGCCATATTGAGTGCAGCACTTCTACAGCATCATCTTTCAGGATTTGAAACAGCTCAACTGGAATTCCATCACCCCCACTAGCTTTGTTCGTAATGATGCTTTCTAAGGCCCACTTGACTTCACATTCCAAGATGTCTGGCTCTTGAAGAGTGATGACATCATCATGATTAGCTGGGTCGTGAAGATCTTTTTGTACAGTTCTTCCGTGTATTCTTGCCACCTCTTCTTAATATCTTTTCTTTCTGTTAGGTCCATACCATTTCTGTCCTTTATCGAGCCCATCTTTGCGTGAAATGTTCCCTAGGTATCTCTAATTTTCTTGAAGAGATCTCTAGTCTTTCCCATTCTGTTGTTTTCCTCTATTTCTTTGCATTGACCGCTGAAGAAGGCTTTTTTATTTCTTCTTGCTATTATTTGGAACTCTGCATTCAGATGCTTATATCTTTCCTTTTCTCCATTGCTTTTCGCCTCTCTTCTTTTCACAGCTATTTGTAAGGCCTCCCCAGAGGGCCATTTTGCTTGTTTGCATTTCTCTTCCATGGGGATGGTCTTGATCCCTGTCTCCTGTACAATGTCACGAACCTCATTCCATAGTTCATCAGGCACTCTATCTATCAGATCTAGGCCCTTAAATCTATTTCTCACTACAACTCTATAATCATAAGGGATTTGATTAAAGTCATACCTGAATGTTCTAGAGGTTTTCCCTACTTTCTTCAATTTGAATCTGAATTTGGTAATAAAGGAGTTCATGATCTGAGTCACAGTCAGCTCCTTGCCTTGTTTTTGTTGACTGTGTAGAGCTTCTCCATCTTTGGCTGCAAAAATATAATCAATCTGATTTCGGTGTTGCCCATCTGGTGATGTCCATGGGACTCCAGAGGAACACCAAGATCCATGTGAGCACTGGAGAGGAAACCTCAGGTTCCGGCCTCAGCTCCAGACGAGGACATAGGCCCCGGCACTGACTGGAGAGGAATCCTGAGAGGCCCCTCACAACTCGCATGGAGACTGGCCTTTCCTGAGGTCCCCATCGTAACTCGAGAGGGACCTGCCGCAACTCGAGAAAATCCAAGAGATTCTCCCCTCCAGGCGAGATGCAGCCCTTTTCCACTGTGGCATCTCGAGGGAAATCACACCTTCCCTCTTGGACCTCGAAAGGGTCCTTCACACCCTTGCTGCAACTCAAGAAGTTCCCCGACATACCTGTCTCCACTTGAGAGGAAGCACGAGGGTCCCGCCACAACTCAAGAGGAGCCCTGTTGTCCCCTCCTCAACTTGACATGAGGGTTCCTTTCCCTGCTTCGTTGGGAAAGGTTTCCCGGTGTTTCCATCGCATCTAAGGAGGAGGCACTCTCAACAGGAAAGTCAAGAGGAACTCCAGGGTGCATGCCACCATTCCAAAAGACCCCCAAAATGTCTCAGTCCACTCCAGATGAACCTGATTTTCCTGTATTGCTTCGAGTGTCACACTGAGTATCGACTCACACCACGGTGGCACGAGTGACAGCCCTGTGGCACCTTGTCAGAAAGCCACAGATCCCTGTGTCAACTCAACTGAAAGCCTGACAATGTTGCTACTGCTTGGGGGGAAAGCGGATGTGCGTGTCTCCACTTGAGACGAGGCCTGACTACCCTCTGGAGACTCCAGAGGAACCCCAAGATCCATGTCAGCACTGGAGAGGAAACCTTGTGTTCCGTCCTTAGCTGCAGAGAAGGACATAGGACCCTGCACCGACTGGAGAGGAATCCCGAGAGGCCCCTTGCAACTCGCATGGAAACTTGCTGGGGGCCAGCATGAGGAACTCCACCCATGGCAAAGGTCGTGAGGAAGGAGGCTTGGCAAATGTAAAGGCATGATCAAGTCTCAGGAAACCCCCTGTTCCCGAGCATCTACCCCAAAACCAGAGTCTGTTTTATGCTCTCAGCTACACCTCTGACTTTACGGGGGGCTCTCCCCCATAACCATTTCTCTTGGAGAAGGAGTTAACTTGCAGCTCCAAGTCAGTAAAAATTCCTGGGCGTGACAAGAGTGTTTCAGCTTATGGACTGCTCTGAAGGTTATCTAGCCGACCTGTATAGGTTTGTCCGGCCACATGTGATTGTTCACAGCCTCCCAATCTGAGAGGAACGAGATGTTTTAGACTTACTAAAGGCAAATTCTTTTGGGGAGTTGGAAATTATTATTATAGTGGGTTGGTTAGGAATTATATTGGTGAAGGGTTCTTCATTTGTCGTGCCAATGATTGCTGCTAATTCCCTACCCTGGGTGTGACAAGGGTGTTTCAAGTCAAACCTCTCTGCTGAACCACTAGCTTGTGTGACAGGATTATCCATACTCCTGCCACTATGCACATGATTGTTTACTACCTCTCAACCATAAACAGCACAGAGTTTTGGAGTATTTTGAAAGTCTTAATTAGCATAGGGCTTTTCTCATTGTTGAGTCAATGATTGCTGCCAGGCCTCCATATCGTTAGCACCTGGGAATATATTAATCAATGTATTTGGAATATAGAAAAGGAAATATAGTAGTTTTTGAGGTTAGCAATACTAGACTTTTTGAGTGAATGGATTTTCTCTTTTGTAATAGATCACTGTACTTTGTTATAAATCACTGTGTCCTTGCTATGTAAAATGTAACTTTATCACTATCTTAAGACTAAATAGATCTTAAGGGGAACATTGGTGAAAGGATTTTCATTTGTTGGGCTGATGTTTGCTGCTAAATCTCCATGTTCCCTACCCTTATAATGAATATAACTAGTATACAGGAGAAATAAGTATTAACCTTTAAGCATATAGGAGAAATAAGTATTAACCTTTAAGATTAATCATGTTAATCTTGGGTTAAATAAATTCCTTTCTGGATTGTAACTCACTACACCCTCACCCTATAGGAATGCAACTGTATTTGGAGGGTGGTGCCTGGTTTAAGAAAAACACCCTTGGAAAAAATAAGTTTTTTGTTATCAGAATGAAAGGATCATAAAATGTCAGTAGATCTCATGGCCAGAAGATGATGTAATATCCCTAAGACCTTCTTTTTTTTAAATACATTTATGTGAAGCACCTGATTTTGATAAAGGTCAGGAATGCTGACTCCCACGTGACTCTGTATTCATCCCTATGTGTAACAAAAGGTATATAAGCAAACCCCAAAATAAAGAAATCAGATCAGTTTCTGGAAAGACTGATACCCCCATGTCGCTTCCTTCTTGCTCCCCGTTTCTCTGGCTGAATTCCAAGTTATTCAGCCTCTTTTTCTCCACTAATATTTCTACTACACTATCCGTTTCTAATCTCTCTATATCTCTGTAATTAAATATGTATTTTTCCAAGGATGCCGACACCGTCCCCACCTTCGAATTCCATGGATCCACCAGGGCTCGACCCCGACAGAGACTGGCCTTTCCTGAGGCCACATTAGATGGTCCATGAGATTCCTGTCGTAACTCGAGAGGGACCTGGTGCAACTCGAGAAAAACCAGGAGATTTTCCCCTCCAGGCAAGATGAGGTCCTTTCCCGCTGTGGCGTCTCGAGGGAAATCACATCTTCCCTATTGAACTTCGAATGGGTCCTTCACACCCTTGCTGCAACTCAAGAAGTTCCCCATCATAGGCATCTCCACTTGAGAGGAACACCGAGGGTCCTGCCACCACTCAAGAGGAGCCCCGTTGTCCCCTCCTCAGCTCCAGATGAGGATTCCTTTCCCTGCTTTATCGGGAAAGGTTTTCAGGTGTTGCCGTCGCATTTCAGGAGGAGACAGTCTCAACAGGAAAGTCGAGAGGAACTCCAGGGGTTATGCCACCATTCCAAAAGACCCCCAAAAGTCTCAGTCCACTTCAGATGAACCTGATTTCCCTGCACTGCTTTGACTGTCATCATGAGTGTAGACTCTCACTGCGGTGGCACATGAGACAGCCCTGTGGCACCTCGAGGGAAAGCCAGAGGTCCCTGTGTCAACTCAACGGGAAGACTGACACTGCTGCTACAGCTCGGGTGGAAAGCGGACGTCCATGTCTCCAGTCCTGACGAGACCTGAGTCCACTGTGGGGACTCCAGAGGAACGCCAAGATCCATGTCAGCACTGGAGAGGAAACCTCAGTTTCAGGCTTCAGCTCAAGATGAGGAATTAGGATCTGACACCGACTGGAGAGGAATTCTGAGAGGCCCCTTGCAACTCGCATGGGGACTGGCCTTTCCTGAGGCCACACGAGTGGGTCCCTGAGGTACCCATTGTAACTCAAACGGAACCTACTGCAAAGCGAGAAAAACCAGGAGATTCTCCCCTCCAGGCGAGATGAGGCCTTTACATATGCGGTGTCTCTAGGGAAATCACTCCTTCGCTCTTGAACCTTGAAAGGGTCCTCCAAACACTTGCTGCAACTCAAGAAGGTCCCCAACATACCCGTCTCCACCCGAGAGGAACACCGAGGGTTCTGCCACAACTCAAGAGGAGCCCCGATATCCCCTCCTCAGCTCGAGATGAGGGTTCCTTTCCCTGCTTCATCAGGAAATGATTCCCGGGGTTCCCATCACATCTCAAGAGGAGGCACTCTCAACAGAAAAGTCGAACGGAACTCCAGGCGACAAGCCACCATTCCAAAAGACCCCATAATGTCTCAGTACAATTCAGATGAACATGATTGACCTGCAGTGCCTCGACTGTCACCCCGAGTATCGACTCACACCACCGTGGCACGTGTGACAGCCCTGTGGCACCTCCAGGGAAAGACACAGATCCTTAGGTCACCTGGACAGGAAGCCTGATACTGCTGCTCCCGCTCGGGAGGAAAGCAGACGTGCATGTCTCCCCTAGAGACGAGGCCAGACTCCCCTGTGGAGACTCCAGAGGAACCCCAAGATCCATGTCTGTACTGGAGAGGAAACCTCAGGTTCCGGCCTCAGCTCCAGATGAAGACTTAGGACCCAGCAACGACCGGAGAGGAATCCAGAGAGGCCCCTGGCAACTCACATGGAAACTGGCCTTTCCTGAAGCCACACGACCGGGTCCCTGAGGTCCCCATCGTAACTCGAGAGGGACCTGGTGCAACTCGAGAAAAACCAGGAGATTCTCCCCTCCAGGCTAGATGAGGCCCTTTTCCGCTGCGGTGTCTCGAGGGAAATCACACCTTCCCTCTGGCACCTCGAAAGGTTCCTTCACACCCTTGCTGTAACTCAAGATGTTCCCCAACATACCCATCTCCACTCGAGAGGAAAACCGAGGGTCCCACCACAACTCTAGAGGAGCCCCGTTGTCCTCTCCTCAGCTCGAGATGAGGGTTCCTTTCCCTGGTTTGTTATGAAAGGATTTCCAGTGTACTCATCGTATCTCAGGAGGAGGTGCTCTAAACAGGAAAGTCGAGAGGAACTCCAGCAGTCTTGCCACCATTTTAAAGACCCCCAAATATATCAGTCCACTCCAGGTGAACCTGATTTCCCTGCACTGCCTCTAGTGTCACCCCGAGTATTGACTCACACCACGGTGGCACGTGTGACAGCACTGTGGCACCTCGAGGGAAAGCCAAAGATCCCTGTGTCACCTCGCCAGGAAGCTGACACAGCTGCTACAGCTTGGGAAGAAAGCAGAAGTGCATGTCTCCACTTGAGATGAGGCTTGACTCCGCTGTAGAGACTCCAGAGGAACCCCAAGATCCATGTCAGCGCTGGTGAGGAAACATCGGGTTCCGGCCTCGGCTCCAGACAAGGACTTAGGGCCCGGCGCTGACAGGAGAGGAATCAGAGAGGCCCCTCGCAACTCTTATGGAGAATTGCCTTTCCTTAGGCCACAGCAGCGGGTCCCTGAGATCCCTGTCGTAACTCGAAAGGGACCTGCTGCAACTCGAGAAGACCAGGAGATTCTCCCCTCCAGGCAATATGAGGCCCTTTTCCACTGCGGTGTCTCAAGGGAAATCACACCTTCCCTCTTGCACCACCAAAGGGTCCTTGACACCCTTGCTGCGACTCAAGAAGTTCCCCGACATACCTGTCTCCACTCGAGAGGAACACCGAGGGTCCAGTCACAACTCAAAAGGAACCCCGTTGTCCCATCCTCACCTCGAGATGAGGGTTCCTTTCCCTGCCTCGTCAGGAAAGGATTTCCGGAGTTCCTGTCCCATCTCAGGAGGAGGCGCTCTCAACAGGAACGTTGAGAGGAACTCCAGGGTGCATGCCACCATTCCAAGAGACTCTCAAATGTCTCAGTCCACTCCAGATGAACATGATTTGCCTGAATTGCCTCGACTGTCACTCCGAGTATTGACTCACACCACGGTGGCACGTGTGACTGCCCTGTGGAACCTCGAGGGAAAGCCACAGGTCCCTGTGCCAACTAGACGGGAAACCTGACACTGCTGCTACAGCTTGGGAGGGAAGCGGACGTGCATGTCTCCCCTTGAGACGAGGCCTGACTCCCCTGTGGAGACTCCAGAGGGACCCCAAGATCTATGTCAGCACTGGAGAGGAAACCTCAGGTTTCAGCGTCAACTCCAGACAAGGACTTAGGACGTGGCAACGACTGGAGAGGAATCCCGAGAGGCTCCTCAAAACTCGCATGGATACTAGCTTTTCCCGAGGCCACACGAGCGGGTCCCTGAGGTCCCCGTCGTAACTCAAGAGGGTTCTGCCACAACTCGAGTAAAACCAGGAGATTCTCCCCTCCAGGCTAGATGAGGCCCTTTTCCTCTATGGTGTCTCCAGGGAAATCTCACCTTTCCTCTTGGACTTCGAAAGGTTCCTTCACACCCTTGCTGAAACTCAAGAAGTTCCCAGACATACTCGTTCCCACTTGAGAGGAACACCTAGGGTCCCGCTACAACTCAACAGGAACCTGTTGTCCCCTCCTCAGCTCGAGATGAGGGTTCCTTTCCGTGCTTCGTCGAGAAGGGATTCCCGGCATTCCTGTTGTGTCTCAGGAGGAGGTGCTCTTAAAATGAAAGTTGAGAGGAACTCCTGGGATCGTGCCACCATTCCAAAAGACAACCAAATGTCTAGGTCCAATCCAGAGAAACCTGACTTCCCTGCACTGCCTCCACTGTCACCCTGAGTTTCGACTCACACCACGGTGGCAGGTATGACAGTCCTGTGGCACCTTGAGGGAGATCCACAGGTCCCTGAGTCAACTCGACAGGAAGCCTGACATTGCTGCTACCGCTCAGGAGGAAAGCGGAAGTGCATGTCTTCACTCGAGACGAGGCCTGACTCCCCTGTGGAGACTGCAGAGGAACCCCAAGATCCACGTCAGCACTGGAGAGGAAACCTCAGGGTCGAGCCTCAGCTCCAGATGAGGACTTGGGACCCGGCACCGACTGGAGAGGTATCCCGAGTGTCCCCTCGCAACTCGCATTGAGACTGGCCTTTCCGTAGGGCACACCAGCGGGTCCCTCAGTTCCCCGTTGTAACTCGAGAGGGACCTACCACAACTCGAGAAAAACAAGGAGAATATCCCCTCCAGGCGAAAGGAGGCCTTTTCTGCTGCAGCTTCTCCAGGGAAATCATACCTTCCCTCTTGAACTTCGAAAGGGTCCTTCGCACCCTTGCTGCAACTCAAGAAGTACCCCGACATACTGGTCTCCACTTGAGAGGTAGGACGAAAGTCCCGCCGACAGCCAGAGGAGCCCCGTTTCCACCTCGTAGCTCGAGAGGTCTCCAGAGGAGGCGCTCTCCACACTAAAGGCAAGAAGACCTCCAGGGTCGTACCACCATTCCAAGAGTCCCCCAGATGTCTCAGTCCATTACAGAGGAAGCTCTTTTCCCTGCACTGCCTTGACTTTCACGCCGAGGATCCACTCACACCACGGTTGCACGTGGGACAGCCCTGTGGGAAAGCCTCGTGGGAAAGCCTCGTGGGAAAGCCTGGAGGGAAAGCCACAGATTCCTTGATCCACTCGATGGGAGCTTGACACTGCTGCTACAGCTCGGGAGGAGAGCGCACGTGCATGTCCCCGCTCGAGACGAGGACTGACGCCCCTGGGGAGACTACAGAAGTACCTCCAGATCCATGTCAGCACTGGAGAGGAATCCTGAGTTTCTGGCCCCGACTCCACACAAGGTCTCAGGCCCCGGCACCGACGGGAGAGGAATCGAGTGAAGCCCCCTAGCAACGCCAATGGGGACTGGCCTTTCCTGAGACCACCAGGGCGGGTCCGTGAGGTGCCAGCCGTAAGCCCAGACCACCTGCCGCAACTCGACAAATTCAAGGAGGTTCTCCCCACCACCCGAGATGAGGCCCGTTTCTGCTGAGGCGTCTCGAGGCTAATCATAGCTAACCTCTGGAACTTCCAAAGGGTCCTTCACACCCTTGCTGCACCTCAAGAAGTCCCCCAACATACCCGTCTCCACTCAAGAGGAAACACGAGGGTCCCGCCCACATCCAGAGGAGCCCCGTTTCCGCCTCGTAGCTCCAGAGGAGGGATCCTTTCCCTGCTTGGTCGGGAAAGAATTTTCGGTGTTCCCATCGCATCTCAAGAGGAGGCGCTCTCGACAGGAAAGGCGAGAGGAACTCCAGGGTCGTGCCACCATTCCAAGAGTCCCCCAGACCTCTCAGTCCATTCCAGAGGAACCTGTTTTCCCTGCACTGCCTCGACTTTCACGCCGAGGATCCACTCACACCACGGTGCCACGTGGGACAGCCCTGAGGGAAAGCCTCGAGGGAAAGCCAGAGATCCCTTGATCCATGGGACGGGAAGCGTGACACTGCTGCTACAGCTCGGGAGGAAAGCACGGGTGCATGCCCCCACTCGAGACGAGGACTGACTCCCCTTGGGAGACTCCAGAAGTACCCCAAGATCCACGTCAGCACTGGAGAGGAATCCTCAGGTTCTGGCACCGACTCTACACAAGGTCTTAGGTCCCGGCATCGACGGGAGAGGAATCCCGAGAGGCCCCCTAGCAACTCGCTTGGGGAATGACCTATCCTGAGGCCACCAGAGCAGGTCCCTGAAGTCCCCATACTAACTGGAGAGTAGCTGCCGCAACTGGAGAAAATCCAGGAGGTTCTCCCCTCCAGGCGAGAAGAGGCCATTTCCGCTGAGGCTTCTAGAGTCTAATCACATCTAAACTCTGGAACTTCGAAAGGGTCCTTCACACCCTTGCTGCAACTCAAGAAGTACCCCGACATACTGGTCTCCACTTGAGAGGTAGGACGAAAGTCCCGCCCACAGCCAGAGGAGCCCCGTTTCCGCCTCGTAGCTCGAGAGGTCTCCAGAGGAGGCGCTCTCCACACGAAAGGCGAGAAGACCTCCAGGGTCGTGTCACCATTCCAAGAGTCCCCCAGATGTCTCAGTCCATTACAGAGGAACCTGTTTTCCCTGCACTGCCTCGACATTCACGCCGAGGATCGACTCACACCACGGTGGCACGTGGGACAGCCCTGTGGGAAAGCCTCGTGGGAATGCCTCGAGGGAAAGACACAGACCCCTTGATCCACGCTACGGGAAGCGTGACCCTGCTGCTACAGCTCGGGAGGAAAACGGACGCGCATGCCCCCACTCGAGACGAGGACTGACTCCCCTTGGGAGACTCCAGAAGTACCCCAAGATCCATGTCAGCACTGGAGAGGAATCCTCAGGTTCCGGCACCGACTCCACACAAGGTCTTAGGCCCCGGCATCGACGGGAGAGGAATCCCGAGAGGCCCCCTAGCAACTCGCTTGGGGACTGACCTATCCTGAGGCCACCAGAGCAGGTCCCTGAAGTCCCCATCCTAACTGGAGAGCAGCTGCCTCAACTCGAGAAAATCCAGGAGGTTCCCCCCTCCAGGCGAGATGAGGCCATTTCCACTGAGGCTTCTAGAGTCTAATCACACCTAACCTCTGGAACTTCGAAAGGGTCCTTCCAACACTTGCTGCAACTCAAGAAGTACCCCGACATACCGGTCTCCACTTGAGAGGTAGGACGAAAGTCCCGCCCACAGCCAGTTGAGCCCCGTTTCTGCCTCGTAGCTCGAGAGGTCTCCAGAAGAGGGGCTCTCCACACGAAAGGCGAGAAGACCTCCAGGGTCGTGCCACCATTCCAGGAGTCCCCCAGATGTCTCAGTCCATTACAGAGGAAGCTCTTTTCCCTGCACTGCCTCGACTTTCACGCCGAGGATCCACTCACACCACGGTTGCACGTGGGACAGCCCTGTGGGAAAGCCTCGTGGGAAAGCCTCGTGGGAAAGCCTGGAGGGAAAGCCACAGATTCCTTGATCCACGCGATGGGAAGCTTGACACTGCTGCTACAGCTCGGGAGGAGAGCGCACGTGCATGTCCCCGCTCGAGACGAGGACTGACGCCCCTGGGGAGACTCCAGAAGTACCCCCAGATCCATGTCAGCACTGGAGAGGAATCCTCAGTTTCCGGCCCCGACTCCACACAAGGTCTTAGGCCCCGGCACCGACGGGAGAGGAATCGTGTGAGGCCCCCTAGCAACGCCAATGGGGACTGGCCTTTCCTGAGACCACCAGGGCGGGTCCGTGAGGTGCCAGTCGTAAGTCCAGACCACCTGCCGCAACTCGACAAATTCAAGGAGGTTCTCCCCACCAGCCGAGATGAGGCCCGTTTCCGCTGAGGCGTCTCGAGGCTAATCACAGCTAACCTCTGGAACTTCCAAAGGGTCCTTCACACCCTTGCTGCACCTCAAGAAGTCCCCCGACATACCCGTCTCCACTCAAGAGGAAACACGAGGGTCCCGCCCACATCCAGAGGAGCCCCATTTCCGCCTCGTAGCTCGAGAGGAGGGATCCTTTCCCTGCTTGATCGGGAAAGAATTCCCGGCTTTCCTGTCGCATCTCAAGATGAGGCGCTCTCCACAGGAAAGGCGACAGCAACTCCAGGGTCGTGCCACCATTCCAAGAGTCCACCAGATGTCTCAGTCCATTCCAGAGGAGCCTGTTTTCCCTGCACTGCCTCGACTTTCTGGCCAAGGATCGAGTCACACCACGGTGGCTGGTGGGACCGCCCCGTGGGAAAGCCTGGTGGGAAAGCCTCGTGGGAAAGCCTCCAGGGAAAGCCACAGATCCATTGATCCACGGGACGGGAAGCGTGACACTGCTGCTGCAGCTCGGGAGGAATGCGCACGTGCATGCCCCCACTCGAGGCGAGGACTTACTCCCCTGGGGAGATTCAAAAATAACCCCAAGATCTATGTCAGCCCTGGAGAGGAATCCTCAAGTTCCGACCCAGACTCCACACAAGGCCTTAGGCCCCGGCATCGACGGGATAGGAATCCCGAGTGGCCCCCTAGCAATTGCATGGGGACTGGCCTTTCCTGAGGCCACCAGAGCGGGTCCCTGAGATCCCCGTCGTAAGTCGAGAGCACCTGCCGCAACTCGAGAAAATCCAGGAGGTTCTCCCCTCCAATCGAGATGAGGCCCATTTCCTCTGAGGTGTCTCTAGGGTAACCACATCTAACCTCTGGAACTTCCAAAAGATCCTTCACACTCTTGCTGCAACTCAAGAAGTTCCCCGATATACCCGTCTCCACTTGAGAGGAAACACGAGGGTCCTGCCCACATCCAGAGGATCCCCGTTTCCGCCTCGCAACTCGCGAGGAGGGATCCTTTCCCTGCTTGGTCGGGAAAGATTTCCGGACATTCCCGTGGCATCTCAAGAGGAGGCACTCTCCGCAGAAAAGGCGAGAGGAACTCCAGGGTCGTGCCACCATTCCAAGAGTCCGCCAGATATTTCAGTCCATTCCAGAGGAATCTGTTTTCCCTGAACTGCCTCGACTTTCCCACCGAGGATCGACTCACAGAACGGTGGCACGTGGGACAGCCCAGTGGGAAAGCCTCGTGGGAAAGCCTCGAGGGAAAGCCACAGATCCCTTGCTCTCCGCGATGGAAAGCGTGACACTGCTGCTACAGCTCGGGAGGAAGGCACACGTGCAAGCCCCCACTCAAGCCGAGGAGCGACTCCCCTGTGGATTCTCCAGAAGTACCCAAAGATCCATGTCAGCACTGGAGAGGAATCCTCAGGTTCCAGCCCCGACATCACACAAGGTCTTAGGCCTCGGCATCAACGGGAGAGTAATCCCGAGTGGCCCCCTAGCAAGTCGCATGGGGACTGGACTCTCCTGAGACCACCAGAGCAGGTCCCTGAGGTCCCCGACGTAAGTTGAAAGCACCTGCCGCAACTCGAGAAAATCCAGGAGGTTCTCTCCTCCAGGCGTGATGAGGCCCATTTCCGCTGAGGCGTCTCCAGGCTAAGCACACCTAACCTCTGGAACGTCCAAAGGGTCCTTCACACCCTTGCTGCGACTCAAGAAGTTCCCCAACATACCCGTCTCCACTCGAGAGGAAGCACGAGGGTCCCGCCCACATCTAGAGGAGCCCCGATTCCCCATCGTAGCTCGAGAGGACGGATCCTTTAACTGATTGTTCGGGAAAAATTTCCTGGCATTCCCGTCGCTTCTCAAGAGGAGGCACTCTCCATAGGAAAGGCGAAAGGAACTCCAGGGTCGTGCCACCATTCCAAGAGTCCCCCAGATGTCTCAGTCCATTCCAGAGGAACCTGTTTTCCTTGCATGCCTCGACTTTCATGCCGAGGATCGACTGACACCACGGGGGCCCGAGGGACAGCCCTGTGGGCAAGCCTCGTGGGAAAACCTCGTGGTAAAGCCTCCAGGGAAAGTCACAGATCCCTTTATCCACGCGACGGGAAGCGTGACACTGCTGCTACAGCTCGGGAGGAAGGCGCACGTGCATGCACCCACTCGAGCCGAGGACTAACTCCCCTGTGGGGACTCCAGAAGTACCCAAAGATCCATGTCAGCAGTGGAGAGGTATCCTCAGTGTCCCGGCCCCGACTCCACATAAGGAAATAGGCTCCGGCATCGACAGGAGAGGAATCCCGAGAGGACCGTTGCGACTCACATAGGGACTGGCCTTTCCTTAGGCCATCAGAGCGAGTCCCTGAGGTCCCTGTCATAAGTCGAGAGCACCTGCCACAACTCGAGAAAATTCAGGAGGTTCCCCCTCCAGGCGAGATGAGGCCCATTTCCGCTGAGGCATCTCGAGGCTATTCACACTTAAAATCTGGAACTTCCAAAGGGTCCTTCACACCCTTGGGGCAACTCAACAAGAAAACCGACATACACGTCTCCACTCGAAAGGAAGCACGTGGGCCCCCCCCCCCACATCCAGAAGAGCCCCTTACCAACTCATAGCTCCAAATAAGGGATCCTTTCCCTTCTTGGTCGGCAATGAATTGCCGGTGTTCCAGTCCCATCTCAAGAGGAGGCACTCTCCACAGGAAAGGCTAGAGGAACTCCAGGTTCATGCCAGCATTCCAACAGTCCCCCAGATGTCTCAGTCCATTCCAGAGGAACCTGTTTTCCCTGTAGTGCCTAGACTTTAATGAGAGGATTGACTCACACCCCGGTGGAGGGGGACAGCCCTGTGGGAAAGCCTCGTGGGAAAGCCTCGTGGGACAGCCTCGAGGGAAAGTCACAGATCCCTTGATCCACGTGACGGGAAGCGTGACAGTGCTGTTACAGCTCGGGAGGAAGGCGCAAGTGCATGCCCCCACTCGAGCTGAGGACTGACTCCCCTGGGGAGATTAAAAAATAACCCCAAGTTCTATGTCACCCTGGAGAGGAATCCTCAGGTTCCAGCACCGACTCCACACAAGGTCTTAGGCCCCGGCATCAATGGGCGAGGAATCCCGAGAGGCACCCTTGCAACTCGCATGGGAACTGGCCTTTCTTGAGGCCACCAGAGCTTGTCCCTGAGGTCCCCGTCGTAAGTCGAGAGCACCTGCCGCAACTCGAGAAAATCCAGGAGGTTCTCCTCTCCAGGCGAGATGAGGCCCATTTCCGCTCTATCGTCTCAGGGCTAAGCACACCTAACCTCTGGAACTTCCAAAGGGTACTTCACACCCTTGCTGCAACTCAAGAAGTTCCCCGACATACCAGTCTCCACTCCAGAGGAAGCACGAGGGTCCTGCCCACATCCAGAGGTGCCCCATTTCCGCCTCTTGGCTCGAGAGGAGGGATCCTTTCCCTGCTTGGTCGGGAAAGAATTCCCGGCCTTCCCGTCCCTTCTCAAGAGGAGCCGTTCCCCACAGGAAAGGCAAGAGGAACTCCAGGGTCGTGCCAGCATTCCAAGAGTCCCCCAGATGTCTGAGTCCATTCCAGAGGACCTGTTTTCCCTGCACTGCCTCGACTTTCACGCCGAGGATCGACTCACACCATGGTGGCACGTGGGACAGCCCTGTGGGAAAGCCTCGAGGGAAACTAACAGATCACTTGATCCACCCGATGGGAAGCGTGAAACTGCTGCTACAGCTCGTGAGCAAAGCGCTCGTGAATGCCTCCACTCGATACGAGGACTGACTCCCCTGGGGAGATTCAAAAATAACCCCAAGGTCCATGTCAGCCGTGGAGAGGAATCCTCAGGTTCTGGCCCCAAATCATCATAAGGTCTTAGGCCCCGGCATCGACGGGAGAGGAATCCCGAGAGGCCCCCTCCCAACTCGCAAGGGGACTGACTTTTCCTGAGGCCACCAGAGAGGATCCCTGAGGTCCCTGACGTAAATCGAGAGCGCTGCCACAACTCGAGAAAATCCAGGAGGTTCTCCCCTCCAGGTGAGATGAGGCCCATTTCCGCTGAAGCGTCTCGGAGCTAAGCACACCAAAACTCCGGAACTTTGAAAGGGTCCTTCACACCCTTGCTTCAACTCAAGAAGTTCCCCGACATTCCCGTCTCCATTCCAGAGGAAGCAGTGGGTCCCGCCCACATCCAGAGGAGCCCCTTTTCCGCCTCGAAGCTCGCTATGAGGGGTCCTTTCCCTGCTTGGTAGGGAATGATTTCCCGGTGTTCCCGTCACATATCAAGAAGAGGTGCTCTACACAGGAAAGGCGAGAGGAACTCCAGGGTGGTGCCACCATTCCAAGAGTCCCCCAGATGTCTCAGTCCATTCCAGAGGAACCTGTTTTCCCTGCACTGTGTCGACTTTCATGCCGAGGATCAACTCACACCACCGTGACACGTGGGACAGCCCTGTGGGAAAGCCTCGTGGGAAAGCCTCATGGTAAAGCCTCTAGGGAAAGCCACAGATCCCTTGATCCCCGCGATGGGAAGCGTGACACTGCTGCTACAGCTCGGGAGGAAAGCGCTCCTGCATGCCCCCACTCGAGACGAGGACTGACTCCCCTGGGCAGACTCCAGAAGTACCCCAAGATGCATGTCAGCCCTGGAGAGGAATCCTCACGTTCCGGCCCCGACTCCACACAAGGTCTTAGGCCCCGGAATTGACCGGAGAGCAATCCCGAGAGGCCCCCTAGCATCTCGCATGGGGAATGGCCTTTCCTGAGGCCACGAGAGCGGGTCCCTGTGGTGCCCGACATAAGTCGAGAGCACCTGCCCCAACTCGAGAATATCCAGGAGGTTTTCCCCTCCAGGCGAGATGAGGCCCATTTCCGTTGAGGCGTCTCGAGGGTAAGCACACCTAACCTCTGGAACTTCCAAAGGGTCCTACGCACCGTTGCTGCAACTCCAGAAGTTCCCCGACATGCCCGTCTCCACTCCAGAGGAAGCACGAGGGTCCCGAACACATCCAGAGGAGCTCCGTTTCCGCCTCGTAGCTCGAGAGGAGGGATCCTTTGCCTGCTTGTTCCGGAAATAATTCTTGGCGTTCCCGTCACATCTCAAGAGGAGGCGCTCAAGACAGGAAAACCGAGGGGAATTACAGGTTCGTGCCACCATTCCAAGAGTCCCCCAGATGTCTCAGTCCATTCCAGAGGAACCTGTTTTCCCTGCACTGCCTGGACTTTCAGGCCGAGGATCGACTCACACCACGGTGGCACCTGGGACAGCCCTGTGGGAAAGCTTCGTGGGAAGGTCTCGAGGGAAAGCCACAGATCCCTTGATCCACGTAACCAGAAGCGTAACACTGCTGCTACAGCTCGGGAGGAAAGCGCGCGTGTATGCCCCCACTCGAGCCGAGGACTGACTCCCCTGTGGAGACTCCAGAGGTACCCCAAGTTCCATGTCAGCACTGGAGAGGAATCCTCAGGTTCCGGTCCCGACTCCACACAAGGTCTTTGGCCCCGGCATCGACGGGAGAGGAATCCCGAGAGGCCCCCGAGGAACTCGCATGGGGACTGGCCTTTCCTGAGGCCACCAGAGCGGGTCCCTGGGGTCCCTGTCGTAAGTCGAGATCACCTGCCAGAACTCGAGAAAATCCGGGAGCTTCTCCCCTCCAGGCGAGATGAGGCCCATTTCCCCTGAGGCATCTCGAGGCTAATCACACCTAACTTCTGGAACTTCCAAGGGGTCCTTCACACCCTTGCTGCAACTCAAGAATTTTACCGACATACGCGTCTCCACTCCAGAGGAAGCAGGAAGGTCCCACCCACATCCAGAGGAGCCCCATTTCCGCCTCGTAGCTCAAGAGGAGGGATCCTTTTCCTGCTTGTTCGGAAATGAATTCCCGGTGTTCCCGTCGCATCTCAAGAGGAGGTGCTCTCCACAGGAAAGGCGAGAGGAACTCCAGGGTCGTGCCACCATTCCAAGAGTCCCCCAGATGTCTCAGTCCATTCCAGAGGAACCTGTTTTCCTTGTACTGCCACGACTTTCACGCCGAGGATCGACTCCCACCTCGGTGGCACGTGGGACAGCCCTGTGGGAACGCCTCGTGGGAAAGCCTCGTGGGAAAGCTTCAAGGGAAGGCCACAGCTCCCTTGATCCACGTGATGGGAAGCGTGACACTGCTGCTAGAGCTTGGGAGGAAGGCGCACGTGTATGCCCCCACTCGAGCTGAAGACTCACTCGCCTGTGGAGACTGCAGAAGTACCCCAAGATCCATCTCAGCACTGGAGAGGAATCCTCAGGTTTCGGCCCCGACTCCACACAAGGTCTTAGGCCCAGGTATCGACGGGAGAGGAATCCCGAGTGGACCTCTAGCAACTCTCAAGGGGACTAGCTTTTGCTGAGGTCATCAGAGCGGGTCCCTGAGGTCCCTGTCGTAAGTCGAGAGTACCTGCCGCAATTCGAGAAAATCCAGGAGGTTCTCCCTTCCAGGAGAGATGAGGCCCATTTTCCCTGAGGCGTCTCGAGGCTAATCACACCTAAACTCTGGAATTTCCAAAGGGTCCTTTACACCCTTGCTGCAACTCAAGAAGTTCCCCGACATACCCGTCTCCACCTGACAGGAAGCACGATGGTCCCCACCACATCCAGAGGAGCCTGTTTCCGACTCATAGCTCGAAATGAGGGATCCTTTCCCTGCTTGGTCGGGAAAAAATTCCCGGCGTTCCCATCGCATCTCAAGAGGAGGCGCTCTCCACAGGAAAGGCGAGAGGACTCCAGGGTCGTGCCACCATTCCAAGAGTCCCCCAGATGTCTCAGGCCATTCCAGATGAACCTGTTTTCCCTGCACTGCCTCGACTTTCTCGCCGAGGATAGACTCACACCACGGTGGCACGTGGGACAGCCCTGTGGAAAGGCCTCCTGGGAAAGCCTCGTGGGAAAGCCTCCAGGGAAAGCCACAGATCCCTTGATCCACGCGACGGGAAGCGTGACACTGCTGCTAGAGCTCGGGAGGATGGCGCACGTGCATGCCCCCACTCGAGACGAGGAATGACTCCCCTGTGGAGACTGCAGAAGTACCCCAAGATGCATGTCAGCCTTGGAGAGGAATCCTCAGTTTCCTGCCCAGACTCCAAACAAGGTCTGAGGCCCAGGCATCGACGGGAGATGAATCCCAAGAGGCACCCTAGCAAATCGCATGGGGACTGGCCTTTCCTAAGGCCACCAGAGCGGGTCCCTGAGATCCCCGTCGTAAGTGGAGAGCACCTACCATAACTCGAGAAAATCCAGGAGGTTTTCTAGCCCAGGCCAAATGAGGCCCATTTCCGCAGAGGCGTCTCCAGGCTAAGCACACCTAACCTCTGGAACTTCCAAAGGGTCCTTCACACCCTTGCTGCAACTCAAGAAGTTCCCCGACATACCCTTCTCCACTCGAGAGTAAGCACGAGGGTCCTGCCCACATACAGAGGAGCCCCGTTTCCGCCTCATAGCTTGATAGGAGGGATCCTTTCCCTGCTTGGTCAGTAAAGAATTCCCAGTGTTCCCATCGCATCTCAAGAGGAGGCGCTCTCCACAGGAAAGGGGAGAGGAACTCCAGGTTCGTGCCACAATTCCATGAGTCCCCCAGATGTCTCAGTCAATTCCATAGGAACCTGTTTTCCCTGCACTGCCTCGACTTTCACGCCAAGCATCGACTCACACCACGGTGGAACGTGGGACAGCCCTGTGGAAAAGCCTCTTGGGAAAGCCACGTGGGAAAGCCATGAGGGAAAGCCACAGATCCCTTTATCCACGCGACGGGAAGCGTGACATTGCTGCTAGAGCTCGGGAGGATGGCGCACGTGCATGCCCCCACTCGAGCCGAGGACTCACTCCCCTGTGGAGATTGCAGAAGTACCCCAAGGTCCATCTCAGCACTGGAGAGGAATCCTCAGGTTCCGGCCCCGACTCCACACAAGGTCTTAATCCCCGGCATCGACGGGAGAGGAATCCCGAGAGGCCCCCTAGCAACTCGCATGGGGACTGGCCTTTCCTGAGGCCAACAGAGCGGGTCCCTGAGGTCCCCCTCGGAAGTCCAGAGCACCTACTGCGACTCCAGAAAATCCAGGACGTTCTGCCCTCGAGGCGAGATGAGGCCCATTTCCGCTGAGGCGTCTCACGGCTAATCAAACCTAACCTCTGGAACTTCCAAATGGTCCTTCACAACCTTCCTGAAACTCAAGAAGTTCCCCAACATACCCGTCTGCACTTGAGAGGAAGCACGAGGGTCCGGCCCACATCCAGGGGAGCCCCGTTTCCGCCTCGTAGCTCGAGATGAGGGATTCTTTCCCTGCTTTCCTGACGTTCCCGTCCCATCTCAAGAGAAGGCGTTCTCCGCAGAAAAGGCGAGAGAAACTCCAGGACGTGCCACCATTCCAAGAGTCCTCCAGATGTCTCAGTCCATTCCAGAGGAAACTGTTTTCCCTGCACTGCCCCGACTTTCACGCTGAGGATCGACTCACACCACGGTGACACGTGGGACAGCCCTCTGGGAAATCCTCGTGGGAAAGTCTCGTGGGAAAGACTAGGGAAAGCCATAGATCCTTTGATCCACGCGGCGGAAGCGTGACACTGCTGCTACCGCTCTGGAGGAAAGCGCAGTGCATGCCCGCATTCGAGACGAGGACTGACTCCCTGGGAGACTCCAGAAGTACCCCAAGAACCATGTCAGCACTGGACAGGAACCTAAGGTTCTGGCCCCGACCCCACACAAGGTCTTAATCCCCGGCATCGACGGGAGAGGAATCCCTAGAGGCCCCTAGCAACTCGCATGGGTAGTGGCCTTTCCTGAGGCCACCAGAGCGGGTCCCTGAGGTCCCCGTCGTAAGTCATGAGCACCTGCCAGAACTCGAGAAAATCCAGGAGCTTCTCCCCTCCAGGAGAGATGAAGCCTATTTCCGCTGAGGCATCTCTAGGCTAATCACACCTACCTCTGGAACTTCCAAATGGTCCTTCACACCCTTGCTGCAACTCAAGAAGTTGCCTGACATACCCGTCTCCACTCGAGAGGAAGCACGAGGGTCCCGCCCACATGCAGAGAAGCCCCGCCTCCACCTCGTAGCTCGAGATGAGGGATCCTTTCCCTGCTTGTTCGGGAAAGAATTCCTGGCGTTCCCGCCCCATCTGAAGTGGAGGCCCTCTCCACAGGAAAGGCGAGAGGAACTCCAGGGTCGTGCCACCATTCCAAGAGTCCCCCAGATGACTCAGTCCATTTCAGAGGATCATGTTTTCCGTGCACTGCCTCGACTTTCACACCGAGGATCAACTCACACCACGGTGGCACGTGGGACAGCCCTGTGGGAAAGCCTCGTGGGAAAGCCTCGTGGGAAAGACTCGAGGGAAAAACATAGATCCTTTGATCCACGCGGCGGACTGGGTGACACTGCTGCTACCGCTCTGGAGGAAAGCGCAAGTGCATGCCCCCATTCGAGCCGAGGACTGACTCCCCTGGGGAGACTCCAGAAGTACCCCAAGATCCATGTCAGCACTGGAGAGGAATCCTAAGTTTCCTGCCCTGACACCACACAAGGCCTTAGGCCCCGGCATCGACGGGAGAGGAATCCCGAGAGGATTCCTAGCAACTCGCATGGGGACTGGCCTTTCCTGCGGCCACCAGAGCGGGTCCCTAAGGTCCCCGTCGTAAGTCGAGAGAACCTGCCGCAACTCGAGAAAATCCAGGAGGTTTTTCCCTCCAGGCGAGATGAGGCCCATTTCCGCTGAGGCTTCTCTAGACTAATCACACCTAACCTCTGGAAATTCGAAAGGGTCCTTCACACTCTTGCTGCAACTAAAGAATATCCCCGACATACCCGTCTCCACTCGAGAAGAAGCACGAGGGTCCCGCCCACATGCAGAGAAGCCCCGTCTCCACCTCGTAGCTCGAGATGAGGGATCCTTTCCTGCTTGGTCGGGAAAGAATTCCCGTCCCATCTCAAGAGGAGGCGCTCTCCACAGGAAAGGCGAGAGGAACTCCAGGGACGTGCCACCATTCCAAGAGTCCCCAGATGTCTCAGTCCATTCCAGAGGAACCTGTTTTCCCTACACTGCCTTGACTTTCACGCTGAGGATCGACTCACACCACGGTGGCACGTGGGACAGCCTTGTGGGAAAGCCTTGTGGGAAAGACTCGAGGGAAAGCCACAGATCCCTTGATCGACGCGACATGAAGAGTTACACTGCTGCTACAGCTCGGGAGGAAAGCCCACGTGCATGCCCCAACTGGAGACGAGGACTGACACCCATGGGAGACTCCAGAAGTACCCCAAGATCCATGTCAGCACTGGAGAGGAATCCTCAGGTTCCAGCCCCGACTCCACAGAAGGTCTTAGGCCCCGGCATCGACAGGAGAGGAATCCTGAGATGCCCCCTAGCAACTCGCATGGGGACTGGCCTTTCCTGAGACCACCAGAGCGGGTCCCTGAGGTCCCCGTTGTAAGCGAAGAGCACCTGCCGAAACTCGAGGAAATCCTGGAGGTCCTCCCCTCAAGGCAAGATGAGGCCCATTTCCTATGATGGGTCTCGAGGCAAATCACACCTAACTTCTGGAACTTCCAGAGGGTCTTTCACACCCTTGCTGCAACTCAAGAAGTTCCCAACATACCCGTCTCCACTGGAGAGGAAGCACGAGGGTCCCGTCCACATCCAGAGGAGCCCCGTTTCCGCCTTGTAGATCGAGATGAGGGATTCTTTCCCTGCTTTCCCGGCGTTCCCCTCCATCTCAAGAGGAGGCGCTCTCCACAGGAAAGGCCAGAGGAACTCCAGGGTCATGCCACCATTCCAAGAGTCCCCCAGATGTCTCAGTCCATTCCAGAGGAACCTGTTTTCCCTGCACTGCCTCGAATTTCACGCCGAGGATCGACTCACACCACGTGTGCACGAGGGACAGCCCTGTGGGAAAGCCTCGTGGGGAAAGCCTCGTGGGAAAGCCTCGAGGGAAAGCCATAGATCTTTGATCCACGCGGCGGACTGCGTGACACTGATGCTACAGCTCTGGAGGAAAGCGCACGTCCATTCCCCTACTGGAGACTAGGACTGACTCCCCTGGGCAGACTCCAGAAGTACCCCAAGATCCATGTCAGCACTGGAGAGGAATCCTAAGGTTCCGGCCCCGACTCCACAAAAGGTCTTAGTCCCCGGGATCGACGGGAGAGGAATCCCGAGAGGCCCTCCAGTAACTCGCAAGGGGACTGGCCTCTCCTGAGGCCAACAGAGCGGGTCCCTGAGGTCCACGTCATAAGTCGAGAGGACCTGCCTCAACTCGAGAAAATCCAGGACGTTTGCCCTCCAGGCGAGATGAGGCCCATTTCCGCTGAGGCTTCTCGAGGCTAATCACATCTAACCTCTGGAACTTCGAAAGGTCTTTCACACTCTTTCTGCAACTCAAGAAGTTCCCCGACATACCCTTCTCCACTCGAGAGGAAGCACGAGGGTCCCGCCTATATCCAGAGAAGCCCCATCTCCACCTCGTAGTTCGAGATGAGGGATCCTTTCCCTGCTGGCAAAATTCCCAGCGTTCCCGTCCCATCTCAAGAGCAGGCGCTCTCCACAGGAAAGGCGAGAGGAACTCCAGGGTCGTGCCACCATTCCAAGAGTCCCCCAGTTGTCTCAGTCCATTCCAGAGGAACCTGTTTTCCCTGCACTGCCTCGACTTTCACGCCGAGGATCAACTCACACCACGGTGGCACGTGGGACAGCCCTGTGGGAAAGCCTCGTGGGAAAGCCTAAAGCAAAAGCCACAGATCCCTTGCTCCACACGACGGGAAGCGAGACACTGTTGCTACAGCTTGGCAGGAAAGCACACGTGCATGTCCCCACTGGAGACGAGGACTGACGCCCCTGGGGAGACTCCAGAAGTACCCCAAGATCCATGTCAGCACTGGAGAGGAAATCCAGGAGGTTCTCCCCTCGCGGCAAGATGAGGCCCATTTCCTATGATGGGTCTCGAGGCTAATCACACCTAACCTCTGGGACTTCCAAAGGGTCCTTCACACCCTTGCTGCAACTCAAGAAGATCCCCGACATACCCGTCTCCACTCGAGAGGAAGCACGAGGGTCCCGCACACATCCAGAGAGCCCCGTTTCCACCTCGTAGCTCGAGATGAGGGATCCTTTCCTGCTTTCCGGCGTTCCCTCCCATCTCAAGAGGAGGCTCTCTGCACAGGAAAGGCGAGAGGAATTCCAGGGTGGTTCCACCATTCCAAGCGTCCCCAGATGTCTCAGTCCATTCCAGAGGAACCTGTTTTCCTGCACTGCCTTGACGTTCAAGCCGAGGATCGACTCCCACCACGGTGCACGTGGGACAGCCCTGTGGGAAAGCCTCGTGGGAAAGTCTCGTGGGAAAACCTAAAGCAAAAGCCACAGATCCCTTGATCCACGCGATGGGAAGCGTGACACTGCTGCTACCGCTCTGGAGGAAAGCGCAAGTGCATGCCCGCATTCGAGACGATGACTGACTCCCCTGGAGAGACTCCAGAAGTACCCGAAGAACCATGTCAGCACAGGAGAGGAATCCTAAGGTTCCGGCCCAGACTCACACAAGGTCTTCGGCCCGGTTATCGATGGGAGAGGAATCCGAGGGCCCCCGAGCTCGCATGGGGACTGGCATTTCCTGAGGCCACCAGAGCGGGTCCCTGAGGTCCCCGTAAGTCGAGAGCACCTGCCGCAACTCGAGAAAATCCAGGAGGTTTTCCTCCAGGCGAGATGAGGCCCATTTCCGCTGAGGTTTCTCGAGGCTAATCACACCTAACCTCTGGAACTTCCAAAGGTCCTTCACACCCTTGCTGCAACTCAAGGAGTTCCCCGACATACCCGTCTCCACTCGAGAGGAAGCACGAGGGTCCCGCCACATCCAGAGAAGCCCCGTTTCCACCTCGAGCTCGAGATGAGGGATCCTTTCCCTGTTCGTAGGAAAGAATTCCCGGCGTTCCCGTCCCATCTCAAGAGGAGGCGCTCCACAGGAAAGGCGAGAGGAACTCCAGGGACGTGCCACCATTCCAAGAGTCCCCTAGATGTCTCAGTCCATTCCAGAGGAACCTGTTTTCCTGCACTGCCTTGACTTTCACGCTGAGGATCGACTCACCATGGTGGCACGTGGGACAGTCCTGTGGGAAAGCCTTGAGGAAAGCCACAGATCCCTTGATCCAAGGAAAGCTCGGAGGAAAGCCCAAGTGCAGACCCCACTGGAGACGAGGACTGACTCCTGTGGAGACTCCAGCGTACCCCAAGATCCATGTCAGCACTGGAGAGGACTCCTCAGCTCCACACAAGGTTTAGGCCCCGGCATCACGGGAGAGGAATCCTGAGGCCCCTCGCATGGGGACTGGCCTTTCCTGAGGCCACCAGAGCGGGTCCCTGAGGACCCGTCGTAACCTGAGAGCACCTGCCGCAACTCGAGAAAATCCAGGAGGTTCTCCCCTAGAGTTGAGATGAGGCCCATTTCCGCTGCGGCATCTCGAGTCTAATCACACCTAACCCCTCGAACTTCGAAAGGATCCTTCACACCCTTGCTGCAATTGAAGAAGTTTCCGACATACCATCTCCACTGAAGAAGAAGCACGAGGGTCCCGCCCACATCCAGAGGATCCCCGTTTTTGCCTCATAGCTCGAGATGAGGGTTCCTTTCCCTTCTTGGTCAGGAAAGAATTCCTTCGTTCCCGTAACATCTCAAGAGTAGGCGCTCTCAACAGGAAAGGCGAGAGGAACTCCAGGGTCACACCGCCATTCCAAGAGTCCCCCCGATGTCTCAGTCCATTCCAGAGGAACGTGTTTTCACTGCACTGCCTCGACTTTCACGCCAAGGATCCACTCACACCTCAGTGGCACGAGGGACAGCCCTGTGGGAAATCGTCGTGGGAAAGCTTCCAGGGAAAGCCACTGATCCCTCAATCCAGGCAACAGAAAGCGAGACACTGCTGCTATAGCTCAGGAGGAAAGCGCACGTGCATGCAACCGATGGAGACGAGGACTGACTCCCCAGAAGTACCCCAAGATCCATGTCAGCACTGGAGAGGAATCCTCAGGTTCTGTCCCCGACTCCACACAAGGTCTTAGGCCCAGCATCGACGGGAGAGGAATCCCGAGATGCCCCCAAGCAACTCGCATGGGGAATGGCCTTTCCTGAGGCCACCAGAGCGGGTCCCTGAGGACCCTATCTTAACACGAGAGCACCTGCCGCAACTAGAGAAAATCCAGGAGGTTCTCCCCTCCAGGCGAGATGAGGCCCCTTTCCGCTGAGGCGACTCGAGGCTAATCACATCTAACCTCTGGTCCTTCACACCCTTGCTGCAGCTCAAGAAGTTCCCGACATACCCGTCTCCACTCGAGAGGAAGCACGAGGGTCCCGCCCACATCCAGCGGAGCCCCGTTTCCGCCTCTTAGCTCGAAATGAGGGATCCTTTCCCTGCTTCATCGGGAAAGAATTCCCGGCGTTCCCGTCCCATCTCAAGATGAGGCGCTCTCCACAGGAAAGGCGAGAGGAACTCCAGGGTCGTGCCACCATTCCAAGAGTCCCCAGAAGTCTCAGTCCAATCTGTCGACTTTCACAATACGTGGGACAGCCTGTGGAAAAGCCCGCCTCGTAGCTAGAGATGGGATCCTTTCCTGCCTCGTCAGGAAAGAATTCCCCGTCGCATCTCAAGAGGCGCTCTGAACTCCAGGGTCGTGCCACTATTCCAAGAGACACCAGATGTCTCAGTCCATTCCAGGCGAACCTGTTTTCCTGCACTGCCTCGACTTTCACGCCGAGGATAGACTCACACCATGGTGGCACGGGACAGCCCTGTGGGAAAGCCTCATGGGAAAGCCTCAAGGAAACCCACAGATCCCTTGATCTACGTGACGGAAGCGTGACACTGCTGCTACAGCTCGGAGAAAGCGCAAGTGCATGCCCCATTCGAGAGGAGGACTGACTCCCTTGTGGAGACTCCAGAAGTAACCCAAGATCCATGTCAGCACTGGAGAGGAATCTTCAGCTTCCGGCCCCAACTCCACACAAGGTCTTAGGCCCTGGCATCGACAGGAGAGGAATCCCGAGAGGCCCCCGAGGAACTCGCATGGGGACTGGCCTTCCTGAGGCCACCAGTGCGGGTCCCTGAGGTCCCCGTCGTAAGTCGAGAGCACCTGCCCCAACTCGAGGAAATCCAGGAGGTTTTAACCTCCAGGCGAGATGAGGCCCATTTCCGCTGAGGCGTCTCGAGGCTAATCACACCTAACATCTGGAACTTCCAAAGGGTCCTTCCCACCTTTGCTGCAACTCAAGAAAGTTCCCTGACATACCCGACACCACTCAGAGGAAGCACGAGGTCCCGCCCACATCCAGGGAGCCCGTTTCGCCTCGTAGCTCGAGATGAGGGATCCTTTCCTTCTTGGTCGGGAAAGAATTCCCGGCGTTCGTCGCATCTCAAGAGGAGGCACTCTCCATAGGAAAGGCGAGAGGAACTCCAGCGTCGTGCCACCATTCCAATAGTCCCCCAGATGTCTCAGTCCTTTCCAGAGGAACCTCTTTCCCTTGCACTGCCTCTAGTTTCACGCCAAGGATTGACTCACACCACGGTGGCAGGTGGAACATGCCTGTGGGAAAGCCTCGTGGGAAAGCTTCGAGGGAAACCACATCCCTTGATCCAAGCGACGGGAGGCATGACACTGCTACAGCTCGGGAGTAAAGTGCACGTGCATGTCCCCACTCGAGACGAGGACTGACTGCCCTGTGGAGACTCCATAATTACCCCTAGATCCATGTCACCACTGGAGAGGAAACCTCAGCTTCCCGCCCCTACTCCACACAAGGTGTTAGGCCACAGCAAGGACGGGAGAGGAATCCCGTGAGACCCCCTAGCAAGTCGCATGGGAACTGGCCTTTCAGAGGCCACCAGAGTGGGTCTCTGAGGTCTCTGACGTAACCCAAGAGCACCTGCCGCAACTCTCGAAATTCCAGGATCTTCTCCCCTCCAGGCGAGATGAGGCCCATTTCGGCTGAGGCGTCTTGAAGCTAATCACACCTAACCTCTGGAACTTTGAAGAGGTCCTTCACACCCTTGCTGCAACTCAAGAAGTTCCCCGACATAGCTGTCTCCACTGGAGAGGAAGCCCGAGGGTCCCGACCACATCCAGAGGAGTCCCGTTTCCACCTTGTAGCTCGAGATGAGGGATCTATTCCCTGCTTCGTTGGGAAAGATTTACCGCGTTCCCGTCGCATCTCAAGAGGAGGCGCCCTCCACAGGAGAGGCGAGAGGAACTCCTGGGTCGTGCCACCATTCCAAGTGTCCCCCAGACATCTCAGTCCATTCCAAGGAAACCTGTTTTCCCTGCACCGCCTCAACTTTCACGCCGAGGATCGACTCCCACACGGTGGCACGTGGGACAGCCCTGTGGGAAAGCCTTGTGGGAAAGCCTCGAGGAAAGCCACAGATCCCCTGATCCACGCGTCGGGAAGCGTGACACTGCTGCTAAAGCTCGGGAGGAAATCGCACGTGCATGCCCCCACTCGAGACGAGGAATGACGCCCCCGGGAAGACTCCAGAAGTTCTCCAAGATTCATATCAGCACTGGAGAGGAATCCTCAGGTTCCAGACCCGACCCCACACAAGGTCTTAGGCCCAAGCGTCGAAAGGAGAGGAATCCCGAGAGGCCCCAGTGCAAATCGCATTGGAACTGGCCTTTCCTGAGTCCCCAAGAGCGGGTTCCTGAGTTCCCCGTCATAAGTCGAGAGCACCTGCCACAACTCAAGAAAATCCAGGAGGTTCTCCCCTCCAGCCGAGATGAGGCCCATTTCCACTGAGGCGTCTCGAGGCTAATCACATCTAACCTCTGGAACTTCACAACCCTGCTGCCACTCAAGGAGTTCCCCGACATACCCTTCTCCATTCGAGAGGAAGCACGAGGGTCCCGCCCACATCCAGAGGAGCCCCGTTCCCGCCTAGTAGCTTGAGATGAGGGATCCTTTCCCTGCTTGTTGGGGAAAGAATTCCTGGCTTTCCCGTCCCATCTCAAGAGGAGCAGCTTTCCACAGGAAAGGCGAGGGGAAATCCAGCGTCGTGCTGCCATTCCAAGAGTCCCCCAGAGTTGTCAGTTCATTCCAGAGGAAGCTGTTTTCCATGCACTGCCTCGACTTTCACGCTGAAGATCGACTCACACCACCGTGGCACTTGGGACTCTCCTGTGGGAAAGTCTCATGGGAAAGCCCCGAGGGAAAGCCACAGATCAGTTGATACAGCGATGGGAAGCGTGACACTGCTGCTACAGTTCGGGAGGAAAGCGCACGTTCATGCCCCACTCGAGACAAGGACTGACTTCACTGTGAAGACTCCAGAAGTACCTGAGGATCCATGTCAGCACTGGAGAGAAATCCTCAGGTTCCGGCCCTACTCCACACAAGGTCTTAGGCCCCAGCATCAACGGGAGAGGAATCCCGAGAGGCCCCGAGGCTCACGCTGGGACTGGCCTTTCCTGAGGCCACCAGAGCGGGTCCCTGAGGTCCCCGAATAAGTCGAGAGCACCTGCCGCAACTCGAGAAAATCCAGGAGGTTTGCCCTCCAGGCGAGATGAGGCCCATTTCCGCTGAGGCTTCTCGAGGCTAATCACATCTAAGCTCTGGAACTTCCAAAGGGTCCTTCACACCCTTGCTGCAACTCAAGAAGTTCCCGACATACCCGTCTCCACTTGAGAGGGAAGCACGAGGGTCCCGCCCACATCCAGAGGAGCCCCGCTTCCGCCTCCTAGCTCGAGATGAGGTTCCTTTCCTGCTGGTCGGGAAAGAATTCCCGCGTTCCTCGCATCTCAAGAGTAGGCGCTCTCCACAGGAAAGGCGAGAGGAACTCCACGGTCATGCCACCATTCCAAGAGTCCCCCCGATGTGTCAGTCCATTCCAGAGGAACCTGTTTTCACTGCACTGCCTGGACTGTCACGCTGAGGATAGACTCACACCTCAGTGGCACGTGGGACAGCCCTGTGGGAAAGCCTGAGGGAAAGCTCGAGGGAAAGCCATAGATCCTTTGATCCACGCGGCGGAGCGTGACACTGCTGCTACCGCTCAGGAGGAAAGTGCACGTACATGCACCCACTCGAGACGAGGTCTGACTCCCATGTGGAGACTCCAGAAATACCCCAAGATCCATGTCAGCACTGGAGAGAAACCTCAGGTTCCGTCCCCGACTCCACACAAGGTCTTAGGCCCAGCATCGACGGGAGAGGAATCCCGAGAGGCCCCAAGCAACTCGCATGGGGACTGGCCTTTCCTGAGGCCACCAGAGAGGGTCCCTGAGGTCCCCGTCGTAAGTCGAGAGCACCTGCCGCAACTAGAGAAAATCCAGGAGGTTCTCCTCCAGGCGAGATGAGGCCCATTTCCGCTGTGGCGTCTTGAGACTAATCATATCTAACCTCTGGAAGTTTGAAACAGTCCTTCACACCCTTGCTGCAGCTCAAGAAGTTCCACAACATACCCGTCTCCACTCGAGAGGAAGCACGAGGGTCCCGCCCACATCCAGCGGAGCCCCGTTTCCGCCTCCTAGCTCGAAATGAGGGATCCTTTCCTGCTTCGTCGGGGAAAGAATTCCGGCTTTCCGTCGCATCTCAAGAGGAGGCGCTCTCAACAGGAATGGCGAGAGGAACTCCAGGGTC
The DNA here is from genome assembly GCF_016772045.2 of Ovis aries. Taxonomy (NCBI): domain Eukaryota; kingdom Metazoa; phylum Chordata; class Mammalia; order Artiodactyla; family Bovidae; genus Ovis; species Ovis aries. The sequence goes on from NC_056055.1 coordinate 112,933,304, forward strand.
GTGTCACCATTCCAAGAGTCCCCAGATGTGTCAGTCCATTCCAGAGGAACCTGTTTCCTGCACTGCCTTGACTTCAGCCGAGGATCGACTCACCACGTGTGCACGTGGGACAGCCCTGAGGGAAAGCCTCGTGGGAAAGCCTCGAGGAAAGACACAGACTTGATCCACGGAAGCGTGACACTGCTGCTACCGCTCTGGAGGAAAGCGCACGTGCATGCCCCATTCGAGACGAGGACTGACTCCCTGGGGAGACTCCAGAAGTACCCCAAGATCCATGTCAGCACTGGAGAGGAATCCTCAGGTTCGGCCCGACTCCACACAAGGTCTTAGGCCCCGGCATCGACGGAGAGGAATCCCAAGAGGCCCCAGCAACTCGCATGGGGACTGGCCTTTCCTGAGGCCACCAGAGCGGGTCCCTGAGGTCCCCGCGTAAGTCGAGAGCACCTGCCGCACTCGAGAAAATCCAGGACGTTTTCCCCTCCAGACGAGATGAGGCCCATTTCCGCTGAGGCGTCTCGAGGCTAATCACACTTTCCCTCTTGAACTTGGAAAGGGTCCTTCACACCCTTGCTGCAACTCAAGAAGTCCCCCGACATACCCGTCTCCACTCGAGACGAAGCACGTGTCCCCCCACATCCAGAGGAGCCCTGTTTCCGCCTCCGAGCTGGAGATGAGGGATACTTTCCCTGCATCATTGGGAAAGAATTCCCGGCGTTCCTGTCGAGTTCCAAGAGGAGGCGCTCTCAACAGGAAAGGCGAGAGGAACTCCAGGGTCGTGCCACCATTCCAAGAGTCCCCCAATGTCTCAGTCGATTCCAGAGGAACCTGTTTTTCCTGCACTGCCTCGACTTTCACGCCGAGGATCGACTCATACCACGGTGGCACGTGGGACAGCCCTGTGGGAAAGCCTCCTGGGAAAGCCTCCTGGGAAAGCCTCGAGGGAAAGCCACAGACCCCTTGATCGACATGTCGGGAAGCATGACACTGCTGCTACAGCTCGGGAGGAAAGCGCACGTGCAAGCCCCCACTAGAGACGAGGACTAACTGCCCTGGGGAGACTCCAGAAGTACCCCAAGATCCATGTCAGCACTGGAGAGGAATCGTCAGGTTCCGGCCCCGACTCCACATAAGGTCTTAGGCCCGGCATCGACGGAGAGGAATCGAGAAGCCCCGAGGAACTCGCATGGGGACTGGCCTCTCCTGAGACCACCAAAGCGGGTCCCAGAGGTCCCCTCGTACGTTGAGAGCACCTGCCGCAGCTCGAGAAAATCCAGGTGGTTCTCCCCTCCAGGCGAGATGAGGCCCATTTCTGCTGAGGGGTCTCAAGGCTAATCACTCCTAACCTCTGGACCTTACAAAGGGTCCTTCACACCCTTGCTGCAACTCAAGTACCCCAACATACCGGTCTCCACTTGAGAGGTAGGACGAAAGTCCCGCCCACAGCCAGGAGGGTTTCGCCTGAAAGCAAGAGGTCTCCAGAGGAGGCGCTCCACACGAAAGGCGAGAGGACCTCCAGGGTCGTGCCACCATTCCAAGAGTCCCCAGATGTCTCAGTCCATTCCAGAGGAAGCTTTTTCCTGCACTGCCTTGACTTTCAGGCCGAGGATCGACTCCCACCACGTGTGGCGTGGGACAGCCCTGTGGGAAAGCCTCGTGGGAAAGCCTCGTGGGAAAGCCTCGAGGAAAGCCACAGATCCCTTGATCCACGCGACGGAAGCGTGACACTGCTGCTACAGCTGGAGGAAAGCGCAAGTGCATGCCCCCATTCGAGACGAGGACTGACTCCCTGGGGAGCCTCCAGAAGTACCCCAAGATCCATGTCAGCACTGGAGAGGAATCTCAGGTTCCGGCACCGATTCCACACAAGGTCTTAGGCCCCGGCATTCACGGGAGAGGAATCCGAGAGGCCCCAAGGAACTCGCATGGGGACTGGCCTTTCCTGAGGCCACCAGAGTGTGTGGGTCCCTGAGGTCCCCATCGTAAGTCGAGAGCACATGCCGCAACTCGAGAAATTCCAGGAGGTTCTCCTCCAGGCGAGATGAGGCCCATTTCCGCTGAGGCATCTCGAGGCTAATCACATCTAACCTCTGGAACTTCCAAAGGGTCCTTCACACCCTTGCTGCAACTCAAGAAGTTCCCCGACATACCCGTCTCCACTCCACAGGAAGCACGAGGGTCCCGCCACATCCAGAGGAGCCCATTTCCGCCTCGCGAGCTCGAGATGAGGGATCCTTTCCTGCTTGTCGGGAAAGAATTCCCGGTTCCTCCCATCTCAAGAGGAGGCGCTCTCCACAGGAAAGGCGAGAGGAACTCCAGTGTCGTGCCAGCATTCCAAGAGTCCCCAGATGTCTCAGTCCATTCCAGAGGAACCTGTTTTCCCTGCACTGCCTTGACTTTCATGCCGAGGATCGACTCACACCAGGTGGCACGTGGGACAGCCCTGTGGGAAAGCCTCGTGGGAATGCCTCGAGGAAAGACACAGACCCCTTGATCCACGCGGCGGAAGCGTGACACTGCTGCTAGCTCTGGAGGAAAGCGCAAGTGCATGCCCCATTCGAGACGAGGACTGACTCCCCTTGGGAGACTCCAGAAGTACCCCAAGATCCATGTCAGCACTGGAGAGGAATCCTCAGGTTCCGGCACCGACTCCACACAAGGTCTTAGGCCCCGGCATCAGGGAGAGGAATCCGAGGCCCCGAGCAACTCGCAGGACTGGCCTTTCCTGAGGCCACCAGAGCGGGTCCCTGAGGTCCCGTCGTAAGTCGAGAGCACCTGCCGCAACGAGAAAATCCAGGAGGTTTCCCCTCCAGGCGAGATGAGGCCCATTTCCGCTGAGGCTTCTCGAGTCTAATCACACTAACCTCTGGAACTTCCAAAGGGTCCTTCCAACACTTGCTGCAACTCAAGAAGTACCCCGACATACCGTCTCCACTCGAGAGGAAGCACGAGGGTCCACACATCCAGGGGAGCCCCGTTTCTGCCTCCGAGATGAGGGTCTCCAGAAGAGGGCTCTCCTGAGCAAGAGGCGACTCCCAGGGTCGTGCCACCATTCCAAGAGTCCCCAGATGTCTCAGTCCATTCCAGAGGACTTTTCCCTGCACTGCCTCGACTTTCGCCGAGGATCCACCCACCACGGTTGCACGTGGGACAGCCCTGTGGGAAAGCCTCGTGGGAAAGCCTCGTGGGAAAGCACGAGGGAAAGCCATAGATCCTTGATCCCAGGGGGACTGCGTGACTGCTGCCCTGCAGCTAGGGAGGCGCAAGTGCATGCCCGCATTCGAGACGAGGACTGACGCCCCTGGGGAGACTCCAGAAGTACCCAAGATCCATGTCAGCACTGGAGAGAATCCTCAGGTTCCGTGACTCACACAAGGTCTTAGGGCCTGACAGAGGAATCCGAAGAGGCCCCCGAGGAACTCGCATGGGGACTGGCCTTTCCTGAGGCCACCAGGCGGGTCCCTGAGGGCCCGTCGTAAGTCGAGAGCACCTGCCGCAACTCGAGAAAATCAGGAGGTTTTGCCCTCCAGGCGAGATGAGGCCCATTTCCGCTGAGGCTTCTCGAGGCTAATCACATCTAACCCTGGAACTTCCAAAGGGTCCTTCACAGCCTTGCTGCAACTCAAGAAGTTCCCGACACCCGTCTCCACTCAGAGGAAGCACGAGGTCCCACCACATCCAGAGGAGCCCCGTTTCCGCCTCGTAGCTCGAGATGAGGATCCTTTCCCTGTTTCGTCAGGAAAGAATTCCCGGCGTTCCCGTCGCATCTCAAGAGAGGCGCTCTCCACAGGAAAGGCGAGAGGAACTCCAGGGTCGTGCCACCATTCCAAGAGTCCCCCAGATCTGTCAGTCCATTCCAGAGGAACCTGTTTTCCCTGCACTGCCGACTTTCAAGCCGAGGATCGACTCCCACACGTGGCACGTGGGACAGCCCTGAAAGTCTGAGGAAAGCAGAGATCCTTGATCCTGGACGGACGTGACACTGCTACAGCTCTGGAGGAAGCGCAAGTGCATGCCCCATTCGAGACGAGGACTGACCCCCTGGGGAGACTCCAGAAGTACCCCAAGATCTATGTCAGCACTGGAGAGGAAACCTCAGGTTCCGGCCCTGAGTCCACACAAGGTCTTAGGCATCAGCGGGAGAGGAATCCCGAGACCCCCGCAACATGCGGACTGGCCTTTCTGAGGCCAGGCGGGTCCCTGAGGTCCCGTCGTAAGTCGAGAGCACCTGCCGCAACTCGAGAAATCAGGAGGTTGCCCTCCAGGCGAGATGAGGCCCGTTTCCGCTGAGGCTTCTCGAGGCTAATCACATCTAACCCCTGGAACTTCCAAAGGGTCCTTCACACCCTTGCTGCAACTCAAGAAGTTCCCGACATACCCGTCTCCACTCGAGAGGAAGCACGAGGTCCCCACATCCAGGGGAGCCCCGTTTCCGCCTCGTAGCTCGAGATGAGGGATCCTTTCCCTGTATCGTAGGGAAAGAATTCCCGGTGTTCCCGTCGCATCTCAAGAGGAGGCGCTCTCCACAGGAAAGGCGAGAGGAACTCCAGGGTCGTGCCACCATTCCAGAGTCCCCAGATGTCAGTCCATTCCAGAGGAACCTGTTTTCCTGCACTGCCTTGACCACGCCGAGGATCGACTCCACACACAGTGTGCACGTGGGACAGCCCTGTGGGAAAGCCTCGTGGGAAAGCCTCGAGGAAAGACAGATCCATGATCCTTGATGGGAGCGTGACACTGCTGCTACCGCTCTGGAGGAAAGCGCAACGCATGCCCCATTCGAGAGAGGACTGACTCCCCTGGGAGACTCCAGAAGCCCCAAGATCCATGTCAGCACTGGAGAGGAATCCTCAGGTTCCGGCCCTGACTCACACAAGGTCTTAGGCCCGGCATCAGCGGGAGAGGAATTCGAGAGGCCCCCGAAAACTCGCATGGGGACTGGCCTTTCCTGAGGCCACCAGAGCGGGTCCCTGAGGTCCCGTCGTAAGTCGAGAGCACCTGCCGCAACTCGAGAAAATCCAGGAGGTTTTCCCTCCAGGCGATATGAGGCCCATTTCCGCTGAGGCTTCTAGAGGCTAATCACATCTAACCTCTGGAACTTCCAAAGGTCCTTCACACCCTTGCTGCAAGTCAAGAAGTTCCCCAACATACGTCTCCACTCGAGAGGAAGCACGAGGGTCCACCCCATCCAGGGAGCCCCGTTTCCGCCTCGAGCTCGAGATGAGGGATCCTTTCCTGCTTGGTCGGGAAAGAATTCCCGGCGTTCCCTGTCCCATCTCAAGAGGAGGCGCTCTCCACAGGAAAGGCGAGAGGAACTCCAGGGTCGTGCCACCATTCCAAGAGTCCCCAGATGTGTCAGTCCATTCCAGAGGAACCTGTTTTCCTGCACTGCCTTGACTTTCAAGCCGAGGATCGACTCACACCACGTGGCACGTGGGACAGCCCTGTGGGAAAGCCTCGTGGGACAGCCCTGTGGAAAACCTCGGGAAAGCCTCGGGGAAGCCATAGATCCTTGATCCACGACGGGAAGAGGGACACTGCTGCTACCGCTCTGGAGGAAAGCGCACATGCATGCCCCCATTCGAGACGAGGACTGACTCCCCTGGGGAGACTCCAGAAGTACCCCACGATCCATGTCAGCACTGCAGAGGAATCCTCAGGTTCCGGCCCCTCACACAAGGTCTTAGGCCCCGGCATCGGCAGAGGAATTCCGAGAGCCCCCGAGCTCGCATGGGACTGGCCTTTCCTGAGGCCACCAGAGCGGGTCCCTGAGGTCCCCATCGTAAGTCGAGCACCTGCCGCAACTCGAGAAAATCCAGGAGGTTTTGCCCTCCAGGAGATGAGGCCCATTTCCGCTGAGGCTTCTCGAGGCTAATCACATCTCACCCCTGGAACTTCCAAAGGGTGCTTCACACCCTTGCTGCAACTCAAGAAGTTCCCGACACACCGTCTCCACTCGAGAGAAGCACGAGGTCCCGCCCACATCCAGAGGAGCCCGTTTCCGCCTCGTAGCTCGAGATGAGGGATCCTTTCCCTGTTTCGTAGGGAAGAATTCCCGCCCGTCGCATCTCAAGAGGAGGGGCTCTCCACTGGAAAGGCGAGAGGAACTCCAGGGTCGTGCCACCATTCCAAGAGTCCCCAGATGTCAGTCCATTCCAGAGGAACCTGTTTTCCCTGCACTGCCTTGACGTTCAAGCCGAGGATCGACTCCCACCACGTGTGCACGTGGGACACCCTGTGAAAGCCTCGGGAAAGCCTCGTGGGAAAGCCTCGAGGGAAAGACACAGATCCTTTGATCCACGCGATGGACTGCGTGACACTGCTGCTACCGCTCTGGAGGAAAGCGCAAGTGCATGCCCCATTCGAGACGAGATTGACTCCCCTGGGAGACTCCAGAAGTACCCCAAGATCCATGTCAGCACTGGAGAGGAATCCTCAGGTTCCGGCCTGAGTCCACACAAGGTCTTAGGCCCCGATCGGGAGAGGAATTCCGAGAGGCCCCGAGGAACTCGCATGGGGACAGGCCTTTCCTGAGGCCACCAGAGCGGGTCCCTGAGGTCCCCGTCGTAAGTCGAGCACCTGCCGCAACTCGAGAAATCCAGGAGGTTTGCCCTCCAGACGAGATGAGGCCCATTTCCGCTGAGGCTTCTCGAGGCTAATCATCTAACCTCTGGAACTTCCAAAGGGTCCTTCACACCCTTGCTGCAACTCAAGAAGTTCCCCGACACACCGTCTCCACTCGAGAGAAAGAGGGTCCCGCCCACATCCAGGGGAGCCCGTTTCCGCCTCAGCTCGAGATGAGGGATCCTTTCCCTGCTTGTTCGGGAAAGAATTCCCGGCGTTCCCGGCATCTCAAGAGGAGGCGCTCTGCACAGGAAAGGCGAGAGGAACTCCAGGGTCGGGCCACCATTCCAAGAGTCCCCAGATGTCTCAGTCCATTCCAGAGGAACCTGTTTTCCCTGCACTGCCTTGACTTTCACGCCGAGGATCGACTCCCACCACGGGCACGTGGGACAGCCTGTGGGAAAGCCTCGTGGGAAAGCCTCGAGGGAAAGCCACAGATCCCATTGATCCACGCGGCGGAAGCGTGACACTGCTGCTACAGCTCTGGAGAAAGCGCAAGTGCATGCCCCATTCGAGACGAGGACTGACTCCCCTGGGGAGACTCCAGAAGTACCCCAAGATCCATGTCAGCACTGGAGAGGAATCCTCAGGTTCCGGCCCCGACTCCACACAAGGTCTTAGGCACCGGCATCGACAGGAGCGGAATCCCGAGAGGCCCCCGAGTAACTCGTGGGGACTGGCCTTTCCTGAGGCCACCAGAGCGGGTCCCTGAGGTCCCGTCGTAAGTCGAGAGCACCTGCGGCAACTCGAGAAAATCCAGGAGGTTTTGCCCTCCAGGCGAGATGAGGCCCATTTCCGCTGAGGCTTCTCGAGGCTAATCACATCTAACCTGGAACTTCCAAAGGGTCCTTCACACCTTGCTGCAACTCAAGAAGTTCCCGACATACCCATCTCCACTCGAGAGGAAGCACGAGGGTCCGCCCACATCCAGAGGCCCGTTTCCGCCTCGTAGCTCGAGATCAGGGATCCTTTCCCTGTTTCGTGAAAAGTTCTGGCGTTCCTGTCGCATCTCAAGGAGGCGCTCTCCACAGGAAAGGCGAGAGGAACTCCAGGGTCGTGCCACCATTCCAAGAGTCCCCAGATGTCTCAGTCCATTCCAGAGGAACCTGTTTTCCCTGCACTGCCTTGACTTTCACCGGAGAGTGACTCACACACGGTGCACATGGACAGCCTGTGGGAAAGCCTCGTGGGACAGCCCTGTGGGAAAGCCTCGTGGGAAAGCCTCGAGGGAAAGCCTCGAGGGAAGGCCACAGATCACTTGATCCACGCGACGGGAAGAGGGACACTGCTGCTAGCTGGGAGGAAAGCGTGCATGCCCCACTTCGAGACGAGGACTGACTCCCTGGGGAGACTCCAGACGTACCCCAAGATCCATGTCAGCACTGGAGAAATCCTCAGGTTCCGGCCCCACTCCACACAAGGTCTTAGGCGGCATCAGCGGGAGAGGAATTCCGAGAGGCCCCCGAGGACTCGCATGGGGACTGGCCTTTCCTGAGTCCACCAGAGCGGGTCCCTGAGGTCCGTCGTAAGTCGAGAGCACCTGCCGCATGAGAAAATCCAGGAGGTTCCCCTCCAGGCGAGATGAGGCCCATTTCCACTGAGGCTTCTCGAGGCTAATCACATCTAACCACTGGAACTTCCAAGGGTCGTTCACACCCTTGCTGCAACTCAAGAAGTTCCCGACATACCCGTCTCCACTCGAGAGGAAGCACGAGGGTCGCGCCCACATCCAGAGGAGCCCGTTTCCGCCTCGTAGCTCGAGATCAGGGATCCTTTCCCTGCTTGGTCGGGAAAGAATTCCCGGCGTTCCTGTCCCATCTCAAGAGGCACTCTCCACAGGAAAGGCGAGAGGAACTCCAGGGTCGTGCCACAATTCCAAGAGTCCCCAGATGTCTCAGTCCATTCCAGAGGAACCTGTTTTCCCTGCACTGCCTTGACACGCCGAGGATCGACTCCCAACACGGTGGCACGTGGGACAGCCCTGTGGGAAAGCCTCGTGGGAAAGCCTCGTGGGAAGCCCTCGAGGGAAAGCCACAAATCCCTTGATCCACGCTATGGGAAGCGTGACACTGCTGCTACAGCTCTGGAGGAAAGCGCACGTGCATGACCCCACTCGAGACGAGGACTGACTCCCCTGGGAAGACTCCAGAAGTACCCCAAGATACATGTCAGTACTGCAGAGGAATCCTCAGTTTCCGGCCCCAACTCCACACTAGGTCTTAGGCCACCGCATCGATGGGAGAGGATTCCCAAGAGGCCCCCTAGCAACTCGCATGGTGACTGGCCTTTCCTGAGGCCATCAGAGCGGGTCCCTGAGGTCCCCGTCGTAAGTCGAGCACCTGCCGCAACTCGAGAAAATCCAGGAGGTTTTCCCCTCCAGGCGAGATGAGGCCCATTTCCGCTGAGGTTCTCGAGGCTAATCACACCTAACCTCTGGAACTTCCAAAGGTCCTTCACACCCTTGCTGCAACTCAAGAAGTTCCCCGACATACCCGTCTCCACTCGAGAGGAAGCACGAGGGTCCCGCCCACATCCAGAGAAGCCCCGTGTCCGCCTCGTAGCTCCAGATGAGGGATCCTTTCCTGATTCGTAGGAAAGAATTCCCGGCGTTCCCGTCGCATCTCAAGAGGAGGCGCTCTCCACAGGAAAGGCGAGGGAACTCCAGGGGTCGTGCCACCATTCCAAGAGTCCCCAGATGTCTCAGTCCATTCCAGAGGAACCTGTTTTCCCTGCACTGCCTCGACTTTCACGCCGAGGATCGACTCCACCACGTGTGCACTGGGACAGCCCTGTGGGAAGCCTCGTGGGAAAGCCTCGAGGAAAGCCTCGAGGAAAGCCACAGATCCCTTGATCCACGCGACGGGAAGCGTGACACTGCTGCTACAGCTCGGAAGGAAATCGCACGTGCATGCCCCCACTCGAGACGAGGACTGACTCCCCTAGGGAGACTCCAGAAGTACCCCAAGATCCATGTCAGCACTGGAGAGGAATCCTCAGGTTCCGGCCCTGTCCACACAAGGTCTTAGGCCCCAGCATCGACGGGAGAGGAATCGAGAGGCCCCTTAGCAACACTCATGTTGACTGGCCTTTCCTGAGGCCGCCAGAGCGGGTCCCTGAAGTCCCCGTCGTAACTCGAGAGCACCTGCTGAAACTCTGGAATATCCAGGAGCCTCTCCATTCCAGGCGACATGAGGCCCATTTCCGCTGAGGCATCTCGAGACTAACCACACCTAACCTCTGGAACTCGAAAGGGTCCTTCACACTTTGCTGCAACTCAAGAAGTTCCCCAACATACCCGTTCCTCTTCACATTCTGCCATAATGGTGGTGTCATCTGCATATCTAAGTTTATTGATATTTCTTCGGCAATCTTGATTCCAGCTCAGGTATCTTCCATCCCAGCATTTTCATGATGTACTCTGCATATAAGTTAAATAAACAGGGTGACAATATACAGCCTTGACATACTCCTTTTCCTTTTTGGAACCAGTCTGTTGTTCCATGCCCTGCTCTAACTGTTGCTTCCTGACCTTCATACAGATTTCTCAAGAGGCAGGTTAGGTGGTCTGGTATTCCCATCTTTCAGAATTGTGGCTAAAACAACTGTATAGGGACCTTTCCGATGTCAGGCCAAGGATGGGTTTTTCCAGTCATTGAGCCACACCTGATCACTGAGCACAAATTCATGAATCTGTTCCTCAAGGGAATGATATTCTTTTTTATACAAACTTAGTTACCTGATTTATTACCTTACCTAATTGTTCCAGCTGCAAATCCCACCTCCTTACTTGTGGCAAATCTGCTAACACCTGCCTCATTGTGGGGGGGTCTCCCATAGAAAATTTCATAAGGACAACAATAACTATGCAGTTACCCGTAATATGAGTAAGTCTGCCAGGCAAGCCCATCCATGTACAGTCAGTCTCTATGATCCATTTTGAAAGAGTCTCTTCAAGAGTTTGGTTGTTTCTTTCCACCATTCCAGAACACTGGGGCCTATATGCTGTATGTAATTTCCACTGATATTTAGAGCACATACCTGTTAATTAACGCGGCTACAAAGACAGGGCCATTGTCGGCTTCTATACTGGTTGGAAACCCAAGTCTGAATTATTTCTCAAATCAGCGAGCTACTTCATTTCTTTTCAGATCAGGTAGGGAAGGCCTCTGCCCAACCAGAGAAGGTACCTACTATTCTAGTAAGTAATGATAACAGGTGACTGCCTTTGCTTCCCCGAAGGACACTCGCTTCCCTGCATCCTGAGAACTCCACGTCTCAGCCAGTTGTAGCGCTTCTTGGAGGTCATTATTCAGGGCAATTTCCCCTGGAGCCAGGCCATAGGGAGCGGCTCCACACTCCCAGGGAAAGGCAGAGCCACAGCCACACATCTGTCCCATCCCCTTTGCTCTGTAGGAGAGCTCTAGTGAGCCTAGGTCTGTCAGGAAAATTCTTGGCTCCTATGGGGACATTCTATGTGTGAAACTGCATACAGGACCGAGGGGCCACAGGGCCTGTTTCTCTCGGGGGCGGAGGGTGGGGACCTGAAGCAGTGCGGCCCAGCAACAGCTTCCATCCATCCAATTGCTCTTTTCTTACCTCTGATGGAACTAGCTTTGTTCCAGCCTTTGGCAATTTGAGGCAAGCGGGCCCCACTTCCTCCCCAAGAGGCATGGGACCTACTTTGAGTGGAAAGGCCCCTCACGGAGCTGAACCCAGGAAGGCACCCAGTCATGTCTGACACATTCCTGCATCCTGCTTCTTCATGAGCAATACCGCTATAAGCTAGAATGTCTTTCCAAGGCTCAGAAAGGACAGGGGAGATGCATGGTGCTGCCTCTGGAATTTCGGTCCTCTGAGCAGACCTGGAGGTCTCCCCTTGAAGAAGCAACCAGTTTCTTCCAAATACAGGCTTGCAAACACACACTGGGTGGCAGCCTCTTCTTCCCTGAAGGACGATCACTTTCCCCACATCCTGTGAACTCTGCATCCCAGTCTGCTGGAAAAGCGCTTCTTGGAGGTCATTTTTCAGGGACAATTTTCCCTGGAGCCCGGGGCCGTAGGCAGGGCCCCATGCTCGCTGGGAAAGGCAGAGTCACATCCACAGTCTGTTCTATCCCTTTTGCCCTGTAGGAGAGCTCTAGTGAGCCTAGGTCTGTCAGGAAAATTCTTGGCTCTATGGGGACACATCCTGTGTGTTAACCTGCATATCGGACCTAGGGGCCAGGGCGCCTGCTCCTCTCGGGGGACCCTGAAGTGGTGCGGCCCAGCAACAGCCTGAACATCCATCTAATTGCTCTTTTCTTCCTTCTGATAGAGCTAGCTTTGCTTCTCGCTTTGGCATTTCGGAAGCCAGGGGAGCCCCACCGCTGTTGTCCTGGGGTCTATTGGAGGTACCAGGTCTATTGGACCCAGCATGGCACCCGACCCCCTCAGACACACTCCCGCAGCCTCCTTCCCCATGGGCAGGACTGTTCTGACCTAGAATGTGTTCCCAAGGCTCAGAAAATGCAGAGACACACGGCCCTGACTCTGGAACTGAGGCCGTTGGAGCAGGCCTGGAGGTCTGACGTCTGAGACGGCAAACACTTGCTGCGAGATACAGGTGTGAAAACACACTCTCTGGGGCTGCCTTTCCTTCCTCCAAGGAAGATAGCTTTTCCAGTCTCTCCGTGCTGAGTCATACAAGGCTGGAAAGGTCTGGCTTAGAGGGCATTTCTCAGCGGCAATGGCCCTGAGGCCCTGCACCCAGGAGGATCCTACCCTCAGGGAAGTCAAAGCAACCTCCAAACAGCTGTTCTATCATGTTTCCTCTGCAGGAGGGAGCTAGTGAGCCCAGGTCTGTCTGGAACGTTCTTGGATCCTGCGGGAAATCATCCTGGGAGCCCACCTGGATACCAGTCGTAGGGGCTAACATTTGCATTTTTCTTCCTTGGAGCCCTAACGCAGTACAGCCTAGCTGCTTGAAAATCCATCCTGTTGCTGTTTCTTCCCTCTGACAGAGCGAGCTTTGCTCCCCACTTTGGGATTTCAGAAGCAAGGTGGTGGCCTGCAACTCCGCCTGGGGTCCATTGGAGGTGCAAGGTGCCCTCGACCAGGTGACTGGCACCTGGCCCCCTCAGACACACTCCCGCAGCCTGCTTCCCCATGGGCAGGACTGCTCTCACCTAGGAATGTGTTTGCGAGGCCAGGAAACTGCAGAGACACAAGGCCCTGATTCTGGAATGAGTCTGTTGGAGCAGGCCTGCAGGTCTTATGTCTAACAAGCCAAACACTTGCTGCAAGATACAGGCCTGAAAACACACTCTTGGGCTGCCTTTCCTTCCTCCAAGGAAGAGTTTTCTCAGCCTCCTGTGGGCTGAGAGTCACACAGGGCTGAAAAGCACTTACTGGGAGATTAGTTTTCATTGGCCATGGCCCCTGAGGCCCTGTGCTCAGGGAGGGCTCCCTCCCTCCCAGGGAAAGTCAAAGGAAGCTCCAAACGGCTGTTCAATCATGTTTCTGAGAGTCATTGCCAAGGCAGGTTTATAAGAAGTTCAAGGGTCGGAGAGAGGGGTCTAGAATTCTCAAGGAGGAAGAAAGGACACACTTTTTCCCTCTACATTCCTTAGGATTATATAACAATCATGCATCCTTCTTGAGGACGGTCTCTGGAAAAACCTTCTGGCTAATCCTGTTATCTTAAAATGTAAATGATGGGAGTAGGTCTAGTGAGTCTTTACAACCTCCAGACATTCTTTTGTTCGTTGTAATAACTTATTGGAGTATAGAACCCATTACTAACACTAGCAAGGGGTACACTTTCTGCCCCTTGTGATGTCTCTGTCAGAAGCTTTCTCTATCTCCTTCTTGAATAAAACTCGATTGCACAAAAGCTCTGAGCAATCAAGCCTCGTCTTGGGCCCTGGATTGAATTCTTCTCCTCCATAAGCCAAGAATCCCAGCATCTTTCGTGGTTCAGCAACAATATTTCATTTCCTCTGCAGGAGAGAGCTAGTGAGCTTAGGTCTGTCTGGAACATTCTTGGATCCTGTGGGAAAATATCCTGTGCATCTGGATACTGGGCCTAGAGGCCAAAATTCGCATTTCTTTCCGCGGAGCCCTCACGTGGTGTGACTTAGCAACTGCTTGAAAATCCATCCCATTGCTGTTTTCCTCCTTCTGACAGAGCTAGCTTTGTTCCCTGCTTTGGGATATCTCAACCGAGGGGCCAGTCCTTAGCTACTCGCCTGGGGCCCATTGGATGTGCAAGGTGCCCTCGACTAGGTGACCTAGCATGGCACTCAGCCCGCTCAGACACACTCCGAGGCTTCTTTCTCATGGGAAGCACTGCTCCAACCTAGAATGTGTCTGCAATGCTTGGAAAGTGCCGTGAGACACAGCCCTGACTCTGGAATTGAGGCCCTCAGAGCAAGCCTGCAGCTCTGATGTCTGAGAAGCAAAACACTTGCTGCAAAGAGAGGCCTGAAAACACACTCTCTGTGGATGACTTTCCTTCCTCTAAGGAAGACAGTTTTCCCAGTCTTCTGCTTCCTGCATGTCACACAGGTGGAATGTGCTTGCTTGGATGTCATGATTCAGTGGCAATGACCCCTGAGGCCCTTTGCCCAGGGAGGCTCCCACACTCATAGGCAAATCAAAGCAACTTCCAAGTGAGTCAGCTCTTCACATCAAGTGGCCAGTATTGGAGTTTCAGGTTCAGTATTAGTCCTTCCAATGGATATTCAGACCTGATTTCCTTTAGGATGGAGTGGTTGCGTCTCCTTGTAGTCTAAGCGACCTACAAGCATCTTCTCCAACACCACAGTTCAAAGCATCATTTTCAGCTGTTACTTTCTTTATAGTACATCTTTCATATCCATCCATGACATATGGAAAACCATAGCCTTGACTGGATGGATCTTTGTTGGCAAAGCAACGTCTCGGCTTTTAATATGCTGTCTAGTTTGGTCATCACTTTTCTTCCAAGTCATAAATATGTTTTAAGTTCATGGAGGCAGCCATCACCTGCAGTGATTTCCAAGCCCCAAAATAGTCTGCTGCTGTTTCCAATGTTTTCCATCTATTTGCCATGAAGTGATGAGACTGGATGCAATGATTGTAGTTTTCTGAATGCTGAGCTTTAAGCTAACTTTTTCACTCTCTCTTTCACTTTCATCAGGAGACTCTTTAGCTCTTCTTCACTTTCTGCCATAAGGGTGGTGTCATCTGAATATCTGAGATTATTGATATTTCTCCCAGCCTTGATTCCAGCGTGTGCTTCCTCCAGCCCAGTGTTTCTCATGCTGTACTCTGCATATAAGTTAAATAAGCAGGGTGACAATATACAGCCTTGACATGTTCCTTTTCCTATTTAGAACCAGTCTGTTGTTCCATGTCCAGTTCGAACTGTTTCTTCCTGACCTGCATACAGGTTTCTCAAGAGACAGGTCAGGTGGTCTGGTATTCCCATCTCTTTCAGAATTTTCCCAGTTTCTTGTGATCCACACAGTCAAAGGCTTTGGCATTGTCAATAGAGCAGAAATAGATGTGTTTTTTCTGGAACTCTCTTGCTTTTCAATGATCCAGTGGATGTTGGCAATTTGATCTCTGGTTTCTCTGCATTTTTTAAATCCCTCTTGAACATCTGGAAGTTCACAGTTCATGTGAACTTGGAGAATTTTGAGCATTACTTTACTAGTGTGTGAGATGAGTGCAATTGTGCAGCAGCTTGAATATTCTTTGTCATTGCCTTTCTTTGGGATTGGAATGAAAACTGACCTAATGACTAGATGTTTTCAATTGCATATGCTGAAAGAACTGGCTGTGCAGTTTTGAAGGAAAAAAATCATTTAACCCATTTTCTCTGAAGTGCAAGGCATATCATGGCCATCCCTGAATCATAAAGTCACCTTTTCTTTATGTAGTCATAGTTTCATGCCTAAATTATAGGCCAACTCGTGCTCAACTTGACTCTGATGTCAGGGGCAGATCAACTGATAAAAGCTTGGATTGTCCCTCTGGAAAGTGAGATCTTGGTCCCAGAAGAATCTGAAGGGTTAAGGGAACTTGCAAGAGTGGGGAAGCTTAGTCCATCCTACATGTACAAAATCTTAAATAAGGCTTATTTACTTTACCAAGTAAAAAAACAGATGATGAAAACAATTATAAATCAATGAAAGGTAGAGAAACTCATAGTCTGTTATCAAAAATTGCATTCTAAGAAAACTTTGTTCTCTTAACCTAGAGGAGACTAAATTCCATCTGGTAGCAGCTTACCAGAAGACAAACAAACAAACAAACAAATTATCAGTAAGCTTAAAAAAGTATTTTCCATATATCTTGAGTAGCAGTATTTGCAAAGGCATCAGTGTGAAACCACAGAGGACATGGTTAAAACCTGATGAAATAGAAATTGACAATGTCATCTGGTCACTGCTGACTTGAAATGCTTTAATATGATAACTAGAATGATAACTGACAGCATTTGACCAGGACATATCAGATTTTCATGGATGTCATAATTTCTAGGATATCTATATTAGGAACTGAAGGAATCTTTGAACCTAGGAAAAACAACAGTCTCAAAGGCCCTTGCTGAATCATCTCTCAGCAAGGAATGTCTTTGCAAGGATCGCAAAGTGAAGGAAAATACACCGACCTGCCTCTGCAACTTCGGTCCTCTGAGCAGATCTGGAGGTCTCCCTTTGTATAAGCTAACCTGTTCCTTCCAAATAGAGGTTTGCAACACAAAACAAGTGTCGCCTATTCTTCCCCGAAGGCTCTCTTTCCCCACATCCTGCGAACTCCTTTCCCAGCCTCCTGGAAAAGTGCTTCTTGCAGTTCCTTTCAGAAAATCCTATGGACGGAGAAGCCTGGTAGGCTGCAGTCCATGGGGTCGCTGAGGTCGGACACGACTGAGCGACTGCACTTTCAGTTTCACTTTCATGCATTGGAGAAGGCAATGGCAACCCTTTACTTTCTGGAGAATGGACGGGGATAGTGGGCTACCGTCTATGGCGTCGCAGAGTCGAACACGACTGAGCAACTGGCAGCAGCAGCAGCAGCAGCAGCAGCAGTTCTTTTCTTAGGGGCAGTTATCCCTGAGATTGGGACCTGGAAGGCAGAGCCACCTCCACACACAGATCTTTTCTGTCCCCTTTCCTCTGGAGGAGAGCTCTAGTGAGCCTAGGTCTGTCAGGAACATTCTTGGCTTTGACGGGATCACGGTGTGAACCTGCATACCCGACCTAGGGGCCACAGGGCACCTGTTTTGCTCAGTGGGTCCTGGAGGTGCAGCATAGCAAGAGCTTAAAAATCCATCCAATTTGTCTTTTCTTTTACCTCGGAGAGAACGAGTTTGCTCCACCTCCACCCTTTGGCAGTGTGGAGGAAGAGGGCACAACCCTCTCCCAAAGGGGACATAGGGCCTACCAGGAGAAAGGCCCTTGAGGAGCTGAGCCCAGGTAGGCAGCCAGTGATGTCAAGCACCTGCTGCTTGCTTCTTCATGGGCACTCCGACGATCTGCTAGGAATGTCTTGGCAAGGATCTCAAAGGGAAGGAGATACATGGCCCTGTCTCTGGAACTTCAGTCCTCTGAGCAGATCTGGAGGTCTTGAGTTGTATAAGCAAACCTGTTCCTTCCAAATAGAGCTTGCAAACACACCCCCGGTGGTTGCCTCTTCTTCCCGAAGAAGTCTTTCTTTCCCATGCTGCGAACTCCCTGTCCCAACCTCCAAGATTAGCGCTTCTTGCCATTCCTTTCTTAGAGGCAGTTATCCCTGAGCTTGGGGCCGTGGGAGTAGCCCCACACTCACAGGGAAAGGCAAAGACTCCTCCATACATCTCTATCCCCTTTGCTCTGGAGGAGAGCTCTAGTGAGCCTAGGTCTTTCAGGAAAATTGTTGGCTTGGACAGGATCTCACCCTGTTTGTGAACCTGCATACCCAACCGGGGCCAGAGCACCTGTTTCAGTAAAGTGGGCCCTGAAAGGTGCAGCCTAGCAAGAGCTTGAAAATCCATTCAATTGCTGTTTTTGTACCTCTGACAGAGCGAGCTGCTCTGCTGGCAGTGTGGAGAAAGAGGCATGACACCCTCCCCAAAGGGACATGGGGCCTACTTCGAGAGGAAAGGCCTTGCGGAGTTGAGGCCAGGAAGGCACACAGTCGTGTCAAACACTCCCACTGCTTGCTTCTTCATGGGCACTCCCGCTATCAGCTAGGAATGTCTTTGCAATGATCACAAGGGAAGGGAATACGGCCTGCCTCTGGACCTCCGGTGCTCTGAGCAAATCTGGAGGTCTCCCGTTGTGGTGGGGTCAAGGTCATGTTCAAGGTCAGGTTCAAGGTCAAATTCAATGTCAAGTCAGAAGTTCAAGTCAAGGTCAAGTGCAGGTCAAGTGCAAGTTTAAGGGCAAGGGCACGGTGGGCCAAGGACAAGGCCAAGAGGCAAGGCCAAGCCGCAAGACCAGGGCAAGGGCAAGGGAAATGGCAGGAAAGGCCAAGGCCAGGCCAAGCCCAAGGCCAGGGCAAGGGCAACGGCAGCATGAGGCAAGGCCAAGGCCGCCAAAGTGAAGCCCAAACCCTGCGCCTGACAGAAGGCAGAAGGCACTAGGCCCCTGTGAAGAGGAAGCCACTGAAGGCGGCAAGGCCACAGAGCTCCCGACTCCCGTCCCACAGGAAGATGTGAGGATAAAGGGCCTCATCCTGCACACAGCACCCTCTCCCACCACCCCCCAACCCCGGCCCCGCCCCCTTGCGCCCCTGAAACAACACTGTCTTCCCTGAAAGAGAACGCAGAAGCCATGTGTGCCAAAGGAGCAAGATGAACGAACGATGCCACGCCCTCCAACTTTGGGCACACCTGACGCCTGGAAACCCCGGGCCCGGCCGATGGGTCCCTGGTTCTCGGGCGGGAGGGGTGTCGACACGTTGGCCGAGAGCCCTTGCCCGGGCCACCCGCAAATCCCCTGAGACGTAATCCGACCCCAGGGACCGAGGGCAAACGTACCGCTTGAGGTGCTGGAGGAGCCGGACGAAGCCATGGTGGGAGAGGCACACGGGAGCGCTGCAGACTGTGGGCCGAGTGGGCGGGGACACAGCAGCTCAGGACTCTGGAGAGCGGGAGGCAGCCCGCCCCCATTGACGTCAATAGGGTTTGGGTGCATAGATGGAGGGGCCGCCCCCGCCCTCTTTCCAAGCAGAGACCCTGGACGGAGTCCCATGGAGTGAGTGGGCTTTTCCAAAGGCACGGCTGCCCGGACCGCCAAGATGCCCGTCGGGGTGGGCGGGCGTGCGGGGGCTTTGGTTTGTGGCCCTCCTCGCAGCAGGGGTGGGATCAACCGGGTGGATCAATCAGGGGCCTCAGCAGTGCCAAGGGCTCACCGCCCAGGAAACGCCCCTAGGTCCTTTTGAATTGGCCACCCACGCCCTTCCCCAGCCTGCCTTGTTCTGGGTTTCCCGCCTTTTCACATTCCATAGGTCCCTGGGCCTCGACTGTCCCCCGCTGGCTCCTCCGAGGCATTCCGGGCCACCCGGACACTCTCTCAGCGCCTCCACCTAGATCCTCGCTGTCTTCGCCTCCGTATGCCCCTGCGCCTCCCCAACTCCTCCGCGGGCTCTTGGTGTCCCTACAGCAGTCCCAGAGCGCCACCCCGAGGGCTTTGAGTTGCCTGGAGCCCAAGGCTCAAGCCAGAGACCTGATGGGACGTCTGTACTGGCAGCTAATGCCATTTTGGGGCTTTCCTCATGTGGAGCCTGAGGCCCACATCCGTGGGCAACCCCCCAGCGAGAGCCCTGGAGATACCCTCCCGAGGGCACAGTGCCCTCTACTGTGGGGAAGGAGTTTCCTGTTTCCCAGCACTGCATGGTGGCACGTGGAATAGTCCTGTGGGAAAGCCCCATGTGAAAGCCTCGAGGGAAGCCACAGATCCCTTGATCGACGCGACGGGAAGCGTGACACTGCTGCTACGCTCAGGAGGGCATATGCATGTGACCCCACTCGAGACGAGGACTGACTCCTGGGAGACTCCAGAAGTACGCCAAGATCCATGTCAGCAATGGAGAGGCATCCTCAGGTTCCGGCCCGATTCCACACAAGGTCTTAGGCCCGGCATCGGCAGAGGAATCCCGAGAGGCCCCGACAACTGGCATGGGGACTGGCCTTTCATGAGGCCACCAGAGCGGGTCACTGAGGTCCCAGTCGTAAGTCGAGAGCACCTGCCGCAACTCGAGAAAATCCAGGAGGTTCTGCCTAGGCGATGAGGCCCATTTCCGCTGAGGCTTTGAGGCTAATCACATCTAACCTCTGGAACTTCCAAAGGGTCCTTCACCTTGCTGCAACTCAAGAAGTTCCCGACATACCGTCTCCACTCGAGAGGAAGCAGAGGTCCCGCCCACATCCAGAGGACCCCCGTTTCCGCCTCGTAGCTCGAGAGGAGGGATCCTTTCCCTGTTCATGGGAAAGAATTTCCCGGCGTTCCCGTCGCACCTGAAGAGGAGGAGCTCTCCATAGGAAAGGCGAGAGGAACTTCAGCGTCGTGCCACCATTCCAAGAGTCCCCCACATGTCTCAGTCCATTCCAGAGGAACCTGTTTTCCCTGAACTGCCTCGACTTTCACGCCGAGGATTGACTCACACCAGGGTGGCACGTGGGACCCCTGTGGGAAAGCCTCGTGGGAAAACCTCGTGGGAAAGCCACAGATCCCTTGACCGACACGGCGGGAAGCGTGACACTGCTGCTAGCTGGGGAAAGCGTGCATGCCCCCATTCGAGACGAGGACTGACTCCCTGGGGAGACTCCAGAAGTACCCCAAGATCCATGTCAGCACTGGAGAGGAATCCTCAGGTTCCGCCTCGACTCCACACAAGGTCTTAGGCCCCGGCATCGACGGGAGAAATCCGAGAGGCCCCGAGCAACTCGCATGGGGACTGGCCTTTCTGAGGCCACCAGAGCGGGTCCCTGAGGTCCCCGTAAGTCGAGAGCACCTGCCTGCTCGAGAAAATCCAGGAGGTTTTCCCTCCAGGCGAGATGAGGCCCATTTCCGCTGAGGCTTCTCGAGGCTAATCACATAACCTCTGGAACTAACAAAGGTCCTTCACACCCTTGCTGCAACTCAAGAAGTTCCCGACACACCCGTCTCCACTCGAGAGGAAGCACGAGGTCCCACACATCCAGAGGAGCCCGTTTCCCTGTACCTCGAGATGAGGATCCTTTCCCTGCTTGGTCGGGAAAGAATTCCGGCGTTTCCCGTGCATCTCAAGAGGAGCTCTCCCACAGGAAGGCGAGAGGAATTCCAGGGTCGTGCCACCATTCCAAGAGTCCCCCAGATGTCTCAGTCCATTCCAGAGGAACCTGGTTTCCCTGCACTGCCTCGACTTTCACGCCGCGGATCGACTCACACCACGTGTGCACGTGGGACAGCCCTGTGGGAAAGCCGTGAAAGCCTCGTGGGAAAGACTCGAGGAAAGCCAGATCCTTGATCCACGCAGCGGAAGCGTGACACTGCTGCTACAGCTCTGGAGGAAAGCACGTGCATGCCCCCATTCGAGACGAGGACTGACTCCCTGGGAGACTCCAGAAGTACCCAAGATCCATGTCAGCACTGGAGGAATCCTCAGGTTCCGGCCCCGACTCACACAACGTCTTAGGCCGCGGCATCGAACGGAGAGGAACCGAGGCCACCAGGCGGGACCCTGAGGTTCCCGTCGGAAGTCGAGAGCACCTGCCGCAACTAGAAAATCCAGGAGGTTCTCCCTCCAGGCGAGATGAGGCCCATATCCGCTGAGCCTTCTCGAGGCTAATCACATCTAACTGCTGGAACTTCCAAAGTCCTTCACACCCTTGCTGCAAGAAGTTCCCGACATACCTCTCCTCGAGAGGAAGCACGAGGTCCCGCCCACATCCAGAGGGCCCCGTTTCGCCTCGTAGCTCGAGATGAGGGATGCTTTCCCTGCTTGGTCGGGAAAGAATTCCCGGCGTTCCTGTCGCATCTCAAGAGGAGGCCTCTCCACAGGAAAGGCGAGAGGAACTCCAGGGTCGTGCCAGCATTCCAAGAGTCCCCAGATGTCTCAGTCCATTCCAGAGGAACCTATTTTCCCTGAACTGCCTCGACTGTCACGCCGAGGATCAACTCCACCACGGGGCACATGGGACAGCCCTGTGGGAAATCCTCGTGGGAAAGCCTCGTGGGAAAGCTCCAGGAAAGTCATAGATCCTTTGATCCACGGGGCCAACTGACATGCGGCTGCTACCGCTCTGGAGGAAAGCGCACGTGCATGCCACCATTCGAGACGAGGACTGACTCCTGGGAGACT
The DNA here is from genome assembly GCF_016772045.2 of Ovis aries. Lineage (NCBI taxonomy): Eukaryota > Metazoa > Chordata > Mammalia > Artiodactyla > Bovidae > Ovis > Ovis aries. Next base: position 112,955,216 of record NC_056055.1, read on the forward strand.
CCAGAAGTACCCCAAGATCCATGTCAGCACTGGAGAGGAATCCTCAGGTTCTGGCCCCGACTACACACAAGGTCTTAGGCCCCAGCATCCCTGGGAGAGGAATCCGAGAGGCCCCCTCAGCTTCATGGGACTGGCCTTTCCTGAGGCCACCAGAGCGGGTCCCTGAGGTCCCCGTCGTAAGTCGAGCACCTGCCAAACTCGAGAAAATCCAGGAGGTTCTGCCTCCAGGCGAGATGAGGCCCATTTCCGCTGAGGCTTCTCGAGGCTAATCACCTAACCTCTGGAACATCCAAAGGGGTCCACACCCTTGCTGCAACTCAAGAAGTTCCGCGACATACGTCTCCACTCGAGGAAGCACGAGGTCCCGCCCACATCCAGAGGAGCCCCGTTCCGCCTCGTAGCTCGAGATGAGGGATCCTTTCCTGCTTGGTCGGAAAGAATTCTGGCGTTCCGTCGCATCTCAAGAGAGGCGCTCTCCACAGGAAAGGCGAGAGCAACTCCAGGGTCGTGCCACCATTCCAAGAGTCCCCCACATGTCTCAGTCCATTCCAGAGGAACCTGTTTTCCTGCACTGCCTCGACTATCAAGCCGAGGATCGACTCACACAGTGTGCACGTGGGACAGCCCTGACCTGTGGGAAAGCCTCGTGGGAAAGCCTCGAGGAAAGCCACAGATCCTTTGATCCTGAGGCGGGGAAGCGTGACACTGCTGCTACAGCTCGGAGGAAAGCGCACGTGCATGCCCACTTTCGAGACGAGGACTGACTCCTGGGGAGACTCCAGAGTACCGCAAGATCCATGTCAGCACTGGAGGAATCCTCAGGTTCCGGCCTGACTCACACAAGGTCTTAGGCCCGGCATCAGCGGGAGAGGAATCCCGAGAGGCTAGCAACTCATGGGGACTGGCCTTTCCTGAGGCCACCAGAGCGGGTCCCTGTGGTCCCCGTCGTAAGTCGAGAGCACCTGCCGCAACTCGAGAAAATCCAGGAGGTTAGCCCTCCAGGCCAGATGAGGCCCATTTCTGCTGAGGCTTCTCGAGGCTAATCACATCTAACCTCTGGAACTTCCAGGTCCTTCA